>NC_080026.1:39602500-42002500 GCF_030020395.1 Manis pentadactyla | reverse complement strand
AATAAGACACATTAAATCAGCAAATTTGGTTAAGGGAGAATTTATTGTCTTTGGGCAGGAGACGGTTTCAAGGTTAGTTAACAGGACTAGAAGTTGGGAAGTCATGGAATTCAGAATTATGAATACAGATCAACAAAACCTTGTAAAGGAATGGGAAAAAAATTCTCCAACTCCAGCTTCAAGTTAGTTTTTCAGGCAGGAAGATAAGAATGGAAAAGGGCAAATAATGTGTATTCTGTGTCTTAGCCACTTTGAAGATGTTTCCTACAATGCATCCACTTACATTCTATTTCTCAGAAGTGGGTCATATGTGTAAGGTTGGAGGCACTAGGGGGAGGGGTGAGCACGTCAGACACTGATGACGTGCCAAAGTCCCCGGCTGCTGCCCCCTCCCAACCTGAAAAATGTGCCTTAGGCTAGCCAATCCTCACATTGCTGTAAATCTAAGCTCTGCCTCCCCCTACCTTCTTTAATAACTCGCTGGCTGCCCTGCTGAGTGTGACTTCCCCGGCCTGTGATAGCCAGACCGTGGAACATCACCTGGGAATTTGCATTCAAATGAACTACCGGCCCTTTGTTGCCTCTCTTCACCTGCTTATTTCGGCTAGAATTTATCTTACATTTGGTGCCAAAATCCCGGGAAGGAGCATGAGCGCAGGGCCCCTACTGGCCACCGGTGGCCCTGCCCCATCCTTCCCTGACCCGGGACCTCAGCCTGCTCTCTGCTGCGTGAACTATTTTCCGGTGAGTCCCTCAGTTTCCCCCGGTCTATTTCCCTTCCTAACTCCGTTTCACCTGGTCCGTCTGAAATCGTATATACATCCAGGTCTGGGCATCCAGCCCATCCGCTGCGGGCATCCAGCATACCCGCCCCTAGCCCTGTGGTGTGGGAGACATCCCTCACCCAGGTTCCCAGGCCGTCTCCCCTGACTTGGTGCGCTTGAGATGCTGGGCACTCCTCTCAGCAGGATTAGTTGGGAAGTGGCGCAGACATGGGGAACCAGCCCTCAAAAGCAGAGGCTCAGACCCCGTCACAGTGTCTCATTTCTAATTTGGCTACTCTATATTTGTCCCGGGAAGTTCACAAACAGAAGCTAGTCTTTCTTTGCTCTGAGGCTGGGCCTCAGTATCCCTTGGACAATCAATCTTGCTGGCCCCTTGAGGGAACTTTCAATTTTAGCCTCCTCACCGACTTGATTAATTATTGCCACTGGAGCAGAGAGTAGAGTGAAATCCCATATGTGCAGGCTTTTTGGACTTTGTGCTCCTGCCCAGACCTTTATGTTAAGTGTTCAATGACCCAGGTTCTCCTGGGCTGATCTCCAGTTAAGGATTGTCAGCGTCTTACTCTGCCCAGTCATTCTTCCTTTTCAGATCCGCCAGAAGACCTCAGTTGCCTGCCTCCCTCAGCTCGCAATCCTCTCCCCCTCTCTCTACCACCACCTTTAAGTCCTTTGTCTTCGCACATGTCGCCGCCATCTCAAAGTCCTACATTCTCAACCATGCTGTCGTCCTGCTCTCTTCTTCCGGTGGCTGCACCACCCCCTCCCCCTCTCCTTCCACCTTCACCGCCCTCTTCCCCCACCAGAACACACTCCTCCCGCCCTCTGGTTCCAGAAGCCACAGACAGGAAGCTGAAGAGAGGGAAGGCAATTGGATATCAGTGACTCAAGTCTTTATATCGGTTTGTCTGTCTGTGTATATGTTTTTGTGTGGGAGGTGTTGCTGACTGTAGTCATTGTGTCTTAGTTTGTATGTTTGTGTGTCTAGGTGTGTAAATGAAAAATATTTTCCTACCTCCAGATGGTATTAATAAAAATTGATTTAAAAACAAGAGCTTGTGAAAATTGAGCATTCTAAAACATCCAGAAAATCTGATAAAAAATGTTAAGCATTAATGCTAATTTAGGTTTGGCTGAGGTGGGCATGTCATTGTGGTTATCAGCTGCCTAAGTTTACCTAAGGTCATTTAAGTTGATGTTATCTGCTAAATATTTTAAGAATAAAATGCTTAAAGGCTTAGCTTTGTCTAATATTCAGTAAAGGTCTTGTAAGTAATCTAGCATAGTTGTTACGAATGGGTGAGCTAAATAAGTGTGACAAGTGAACACATTTTTAATTGTGTTTTACAGTGTGTATACCTATCTACAGCCTAGAAATCTTTGTGGTAACCTAAAACCTTAAAATTTTGCTAAGTTAGAAAGATATACTTTGTGCTTAGTGAGAGATTGCATTGTAAAGCTCATAGTTAACAGAAATTATAAAATGTTCATAAATTTGTCAATCCAAACAAGCTAGTGTAACAGTTTACAATAGTCTGCCTTTCAGTGTTCACTAAAAATTAAGGTACCTAATAGTTTTAAGTTCTAATTAAAACTACTTAAAGTAATAAGGAAAACATTTCTGCATACTAAAGAATGTGTCTTGATAAAGAAAGTAACTTTGTTCTAAAGTACAGCTGTTTATTTAGAGAGAGAACTCTAAATATAAAAAGAAAGTTGTAGAAAGTTTGTAGAAGAATTTAATATGGTCATGCTATATAAAATTAAAGCAAATGAATCTCGGTATCAAGTACACAGCAAAATTAGAATTTTGTTCTCAGTTAAAAAGACAAAGTTTTCTTAACTGTTAATCTGCTCTTAATATTGAAAGATTGCAAAAAGTTCTTTAATTGTTTTATCAAAGCAGTTTCTCTTGCTTAAAGTCTCAATGAGTTGTCAGAGTATTTAAGAAAAGAGATCTTAATATTAAAAGGACTAAAAGCTAAAGTTTGCTAACAACTGTGTAACCTTCTTTATTTGCCTTTGAAGTATTTTGTTGTCATTCTGGTTAAATAGATAAGTATTGCTTCATAGCAACCTATAATCCTGTTTAAGCAAGTGCCTTAAAACTTTTAACAGCTTCCCAAAATCAAATTCAAAAAAGTACTTTTATCTCTAACTCTGATATTTTCCAGAAAGCCCCTGGAACATGTCAGAAGAAGTTTTTCTCATTGGAAAAAGTATCTAGCTGATCTAGCTTATTTATCTGATATATAATTACCTGCTTAATTACCTAGAAAACACTGTCAAAGGGAATGATGCTAAACTTTGTTATTGAATGTTTTGTGTTACAGAAATATCCAAATTTCCTTATGTCAACTGTCTAACAGTAAGCTCTCATCAGATCTTTAACCATTGTCATTTAAGTCTTTTGTCATTTATAGCCACTGTTTTATTACTCCTAAGCTAGTAAAGAACTAGATTTCAGCAGAACAAGTATTAGTTACATAAGATTAAGTAAACTAAAGAAGATGATTTTGTGGTTTTTTGTTTCAAATATTGCTGATAAAGTGTTTTAAGCTTTTTCTCTTAAGCTGACAACAGTTTACTAAATGACTGCCTTTATAAGCGGAATTGAAACTTTATCTTTCTCTCTACCTGATCCCTCCAGAATTTAAAAACCCTCAGTGACTATTTTTATATTTCATGGAAGTATGTTTATTTGCATAAGTTCAGTAAGAACCTACTTTCCTTGTAAGAGGACCAGTTAAAAATACAGGTTATACTACCAAGGCTTTGACTGGAATGTCATACCTGAGAAACACATGCATAAACTCAGATGTGAACAGCTTTAAGGAACTAAGGTTGACTTTATAAAGCCAACAAAGCTCCTTGGAAGAATTGGCCTGGTACCTTGCTTACAGAGTTCCCAGCAGCCTTACCAGGTGAGTAAGGAAGGTCACTTCCTGGAAGGTGCAGGAACCTCAGGAATGTCTTGAGAACCTCAAGAAGAGAGGAATTCACCCAAATCTACAGGTACTGCAGGCAAAGCCCGATGGCAAGTCTGGCTTTGCTGTCTGGCCTCAAGAGGCGTTTAAAAGTTCGATCTGAAATTCCTTATAAAAAGTTCCAGCAAAGCATATTTAAAAGAGCCTATGTAATCAATTGCTCTTCTTGCTGCACTTATGCAAATAATCAAGCCAACTGTTAATTATTTTCTTAATCTGGCTACTTCTAATAAAAATAAGGGTGATTTTAGAGAAAAGTACTATTTCAATAATGCAGTTTTATCTATACTAAATCCTAATACTAGTCATTAAGATGTAAACTCAATCCAGAATTTCAATTTCCCCATAATCCCTGGCTATGATTCTCAATTAGACTCTTCATATTTCTAGTTCTCATATTCAGCCATGCATTCTTAATCTCATCAAGTTTGTCCTTCCAGAATAGAAGCGCCAACCTTCCGAGGCCCCCTCAACTGACCAGTGATAGAAACCTAGCTGCACACTTTACTGCGCCCCCTCTCAGCATGAAGCAGCTGGAGCGGTCATTACCCCTTTTCCCTAGCAGCAGCTAGAGTCTCTATCTATAGAAGGGAAAATGAGACAGAGACCATAAGCTTAGACAGAATAAGGTGAAAATCTCTAGAGAAAGCAAGGCAAGATATTTGCAGTCAGAGCAATGTAACTACATGCTACAACCCCCCACCCCTGATGCCCCTTGTCAGCCAGAAGTAGCCAGATCAAGTCATCACCCATTTTGACCAAAAGGCTGGAATGTAAGGTTGGAGGCACTAGGGGGAGGGGTGAGCACGTCAGACATTGATGACGTGCCAAAGTCCCTGGCTGCTGCCCCCCCCAACCTGAAAAATGTGCCTTAGGCTAGCCAATACTCGCACTGCTGTAAATCTAAGCTCTGCCTCCCCCTACCTTCTTTAATAACTTGCTGGCTGCCCTGCTGAGTGTGACTTCCCCGGCCTGTGATAGCCAGACCGTGGAACATCACCCAGGAATTTGCATTCAAATGAACTACCTGGTCCTTTGTTGCCTTTCTTCGCCTGCTTATTTTGGCTAGAATTTATCTTACAATATGTTGACTCTGCATGGAAGACTGAGGAATGTAGGATTTAACTAACACATCTTTATGCCCAACAGTTTCTTTTGAAAAGGGAACAAGGATGAATGGACATTGCATAGCTAGCTAGCAAGTACCTTTTGCATGTTTAAATATATTTTTATTCTATCCTCCTGGTTGATTAAAATATTACTAGAGTATAGAATTCTAGGTTAAAAACAGCTTTTCTTTAGGATTTTGAATGCATTGCTACATTGTGTCCTAGCTTCCATGGTTATTGTTGAGAAATCATGCCATTATGATTCTCATTTCTTTGTTATGTTTTCTCTCTGTAAAATCTTAGCATCTTCTCTTTATGACTGCTGTTTTGAATTATCATTATAATGTGCTTTGATGTGGATGAGTTTTCCCTTTGTTATGCAAAGAATTTGGAGGAGCTCCTCAGTCTAGAAACTCATTGGATCTTTGAAAATCCCCTCCCCTATCATATTCTGTTAGGATGTCTGACCTTCTAGACATTTCCTTGGCTGTAAATTCCAACACTTCTATTGCATTTTTAATTTTAGCTATCAATTTTTTTATTTCCAAGAGCTCCTTTTTTATATTCTAATTATTATAATTATAATCAATAATTAACTGTAATTATATAATTATAATATACAAAACTGTTAAGTGAAATATTTAAAAATATATTTGGAATTTTGGCTGAGTCTCAAAGCCCACACTATAATGTAACCCCATATTCCAAAGGGAGATGCTAGACCATTTGATAACAGTATGGTTTCACTATAATACAGTAAGACAAATCTTGTGCCCTTAGCCCACCTTCGATCTCTAGGCCATATATGAAGATAAATGAGTGAATGAGTGTATGAAGAAATACATACATGCATACATATATAAACACAGCTAGAGAACCTTCAGAGCAAATAGGCTTTTTTTTTTGGAGCTTTACATGTAGGAGTGTGAATACTTAAAGTGAATGCTTCTCTCTACCCCTTGGGTCAAGCAAGGGGAGGCTTCATGACACACACTCAAGACCCTGGGATTATCTGGCATGGATGAAGACTAACATCTTAGTCCCCAGCCAGCTTCTGCTGAGTTGCAAAAGCTTAGGGGCCTGCTCTCTGCTATAACCTGGACAGTGTGGGGAGTGTTCTTAGAGGAACTAAATGCATGTTCTCTGGATTTAGGGGGTCGAAGGGGTGGGGGCAGAAAGATTAGTGCCTTCTAGTCAGCTGAGGCTGCCTGGAGATGCTTGGCCCAAAAAAGGGCCCAGAGTGGGAATGGTCTGAACTTCTCGAATTAGTGGGCTTGAGAGGACCCCAACCCAAGGATTCTGCCCCAGCAGAATGGATCTTGCATCAGGAGTATGGGGAAGGAGAATTCAGGAAACAAAATGAGATCCAGCTGCATAGTGCTTCACCCAGTGAAGTGTGGGGAGAACAGTGCAAGGTCAGATAGCCCACGAGGCAGTAGGCAAAAAGTCCTGCAAAAGCACCTATCAGAAAAAAGCCAGCTTTGGGGCACTTTGGGGCACACAGAGGCATCAATACCAGGTACAATAGCCCAAATACAATTTTCCTCTTCTCTTCTAGTGGGGATGGGGCAGAAGCATCAGTTGGTGAATGGGGTAAGAAATGGGGTGAGAAAGAATAAAATGGGGTAAAAGAATGAAACACAAACTCGTACTCCCATTTTGTAGAATCCAGTCCGATCAAAGCTAGGAAGGAAGAAAGGTGTGAATTGGATGAAAGGTTAGAGGTTAGATTAGACTGGACTTCGTAATATCTGAAAGGAGACTATTCTAATCTACAAGAGGGCCCATAAAAGCCTTAGAATATGTACAAGATATCATCCAGGTGTTGAGAGAGGAAACCTAGCAAAGCAGCTTTAAAGAAGATGGATGGGAAGAAAGGTTGTTTCCTGCTTGCACCCTATCAAGTATAACCCATATGATAAACTGGTTAAATAGGGTTTTTGTTTCCTTTTCCATTATCTTTGCCATTTAGAATCATGAATTTTCCCTCATTTTACATAGATTTCAGGGGCAAAAAAAGATAGACATATGTTCAGTCCCTTTTCACCACAAATCAATGCAATGGTACTTTTTTTGCACAAAGAGCTCCTTTTCCAGGAAAGACTAGGTTGACCTACTGATATTCAAAACAAGAAATCAGCAGATGAAAGGATAGTCTCACGTTTCCACTTAAATACTGAGCATACTCCACCTACATATGCTTACTTAAGAGAAAATACAACTTGTAGCTATCACATGAACTCCTGTCTCTGAAGAGTAATCAGACTGTCCCATCTGCCATCTGGTGGCTACTCTGATTCACACATCATGCAAATATTAACACATTACACCTATGCCCACACATCACCTGCCATCCAGCCAGCTCCCTCCACCCCACCCAGCCCCCACCAGCCCTCCATGATACACTTGCTAGCGGTAGGCTCTGGGCAGTCACACAGAGCACACACAGCCCTGCCCTTCCATGAGAAGCTGACAAGCTATGGAGATTAAAACATGTTTTTTAAAATTCATTTTATTATCATTAATCTACAATTACATGAAGAATATTATGGTTACTAGACTCCCCCTTCACCAAGTCCCTCCCCACAAACCCCATTACAGTCACTGTCCATCAGTGTAGTAAGATGCTGTAGACTCACTACTTGTCTTCTCTGTGTTGCAAATCCTCCCTATGCCCCCCCACATTATACATGCTAATTGTAAGACCCATTCTTTTTCCCTGCCCTTATCCCTCAATTCCCACCCCTGCTGCCCAGTCCCTTTCCCTTTGGTAACCATTAGTCCATTCTTGGGTTCTGTGATTTTCCTGCTGTTTTGTTCCTTCAGTTTTTGTTTGTTCTTATACTCCACATATGAGTGAAATCATTTGGTACTTGTCTTTCTCTGCCTGGCTTATTTCACTGCGCATAATACCATCTAGTTCTATCCATGTTGTTGCAAATGGTAGGATTTGTTTTCTTCTTACGGCTGAATAATATTACATTGTGTATATGTACCACATCTTCTTTATCCATTCATCTATTGATGGACACTTAGGTTGCTTCCATTTCTTGGCTATTGTAAATAATGCTATGATAAACATAGGGGTGCATCTGTCTTTTTCAAACTGGGCTGCTGCATTCTTAGGGTAAATTCCTAGAAGTGGAATTCCTGGGTCAAACGGTCTTTCTTTTTGAGCTTTTTGAGGAACCTCCATACTGCATTCCACAATAGTTGAACTAATTTACATTCCCACCAGCAGTGAAGGAGGGTTCCCCTTTCTCCGCAACCTCGCCAACATTTATTGTTGTCTTTTGGATGGTGGGGATCCTTACTGGTGTGAGGTGATATCTTATTGTGGTTTTAATTTGCATTTCTTTGATGACAAGTGATGTGGAGCATCTTTTCATGTGTCTGTTGGCCAACTAAATTTCTTCTTTGGAGAACTGTCTGTTCAGCTCCTCTGACCATTTTTAATTGGATTGTTCACTTTTTGTTTGTTGAGGTGTGTGAGCTCTTTATATATTTTGGATGTCAACACTTTATCGGATCTGTCATTTATGAATATATTTTCCCATACTGTAGGGTACCTTTTTGTTTTATTGATGGTGTCCTTTGCTGTACAGAAGCTTTTCAGCTTAATATAGTCCCACTTGTTCATTTTTGCTTTTGTTTCCCTTGCCCAGGGAGATAAGTTCATGAAGAAGTTGCTCGTGCTTATGTCCAAGAGATCTTTGCCTATGTTTTTTTCTAAGAGTTTTATGGTTTCATGACTTACATTCAGGTATTTAATCTATTTTGAATTTACTTATGTGTATGCGGTTAGACAGTGATCCAGTTTCATTCTCTTACATGTAGCTGTCCAGTTTTGCCAGCACCATCTGTTGAAGAGACTGTCATTTCCCCATTGTATGTCCATGGCTCCTTTATCATATATTAGTTGGCCATATATGTTTGGGTTAATGTTTGGAGTCTCTATTCTATTCCACTGGTATGTGGCTCTGTTCTTGTGCCAGTACCAAATTGTCTTGATTAATGTGGCTTTGTAGTAGAGCTTGAAGTTGGGGAGCAAGATCCCCTCCCCCCCAGTTTATTCTTCCTTGTCAGGATTGCTTTGGCTATTCGGGGTCTTTGTTGGTTCCATATGAATTTTTGAACTATTTGTTCCAGTTCATTGAAGAATGCTGTTGGTAATTTGATAGGAATTGCATCGAATCTGTATATTGCTTTGGGCAGGATGGCCATTTTGATGATATTAATTCTTCCTAGCCAGGAGCATGGGATGAGTTTCCATTTGTTAGTGTCTTCTTTAATTTCTCTGAAGAGTGTCTTGTAGTTTTCAGGGTACAGGTCTTTCACTTCCTTGGTTAAGTTTATTCCTAGGTATTTTATTCTTTTTGATGCTATTGTGAATGGAATTGTCTTCCTGACTTCTCTATTAGATTATTCTAAGTGTATAGGAAATCCACAGATTTCTGTGTGTTAATTTTGTATCCTGCAACTTTGCTGAATTCCGATATTAGCTCTAGTAGTTTCGGAGTGGAGTCTTTAGGGTTTTTTATGTACAATATCATGTCATCTGCAAATAGTGACAGTTTAACTTCTTCTTTACCAATCTGGATTCCTTGTATTTCTTTGTTTTGTCTAATTGCCGTGGCTAGGACCTCCAGTACCATGTTGAATAACAGTGGGGGTAGTGGGCATCCCTGTCTTGTTCCCGATCTCAGAGGAAAAGCTTTCAGCTTTTCACTGTTCAGTATGATGTTGGCTGTGGATTTATCATATATGGCCTTTATTATGTTGTGGTACTTGCCCTCTATACCCATTTTGCCGAGAGTTTTTATCATGAATGGATGTTGAATTTTGTCGAATGATTTTTCAGCATCTATGGAGATGATCATGTGGTTTTTGTCCTTCTTTTTGTTGATGTGGTGGATGATGTTGATGGATTTTTGAATGTTGTACCATCCTTGCATCCCTGGGATGAATCCCACTTGGTCATGGTGTATGATCCTTTTGATGTATTTTTGAATTCGGTTTGCTAATATTTTGTTGAGTATTTTTGCATCTACGTTCATCAGGGATATTGGTCTGTAGTTTTCTTTTTTGGTGGGATGTTTGCCTGGTTTTGGTATTAGGGTGATGTTGGCTTCATAGAATGAGTTTGGGAGTTCCCTCCCTGTCAATTTTTTGGAAAACTTTAAGGAGAATGGGTATTATGTCTTCTCTGTATGTCTGATAAAATTCTGAGGTAAATCCATCTCTCCCAGGGGTTTTGTTCTTGGGTAGTTTTTTGATTACCACTTCAATTTCTTTGCTGGTAATTGGTCTCTTTAGATTTTCTGTTTCTTTCTGGGTCAGTCTTGGAAAGTTTTATTTTTCTAGGAAATTGTCCACTTCTTCTAGGTTTTCCAGCTTGTTAGCATATAGGTTTTCATAGTATTCTCTAATAATTCTTTGTATTTCTCTGGGGTCCATCGTGATTTTTCCTTTCTCATTTCGGATTCTGTTGATGTGTGTTGATTCTCCTTTTCTCTTAATAAGTCTGGCTAGGGGCTTATCTATTTTGTTTATTTCCTTGAAGAACCAGCTCTTGGTTTCATTGATTTTTTTCTATTGTTTTATTCTTCTCAATTTTATTTATTTCTTCTCTGATCTTTTTTATGTCCCTCCGTCTGCTGACCTTAGGCCTCATTTGTTCTTATTTTTCCAATTTCAATAATTGTGACATTAGACTATTCATTTGGGATTGTTCTTCCTTCTTCAAATATGCCTGGATTGCTATATACTTTCCTCTTAAGACTGCTTTTGCTGCGTCCCACAGAAGTTGGGTCTTTGTGTTGTTGTTGTCATTTGTTTCCATATATTGCTGGGTCTCCATTTTAATTTTGTCATTGATCCACTGATTATTTAGGAGCATGTTGTTAAGCCTCCATGTGTTTGTGAGCCTTTTTGCTTTCTTTGTACAATTTATTTCTAGTTCTATACCTTTGTGGTTTGAAAAGTTGGTTGGTAGGGTTTCAATCTTTTGGAATTTACTGAGGCTCTTTTTGTGGCCTAATATGTGGTCTCTTTTGGAGAACGTTCCATGTGCACTTGAGAAGAATGTGTATCCTGTTGCTTTTGGATGTAGAGTTCTATAGTTATCTATTAGGTCCATCTGTTCTAGTGTGTTGTTCAGTGCCTCTGTGTCCTTACTTATTTTCTGTCTGGTGGATCTGTCCTTTAGAGTGAGTGGTGTGTTAAAGTCTTCCAAAATGAATGCATTGCATTCTATTTCCTCCTTTAATTCTGTTAGTATTTGTTTCACATATATTGGTGCTCCTGTATTGGGTGCATATATGTTTATAATGATTATATTCTCTTGTTGGACTGAGCCCTTTATCATTATGTGGTGTCCTTCTTTATCTGTTACTTTCTTTGTTTTGAAGTCTATCTTGTCTGATACTAGTATTGTAACACCTGATTTTTTCACCCTGTGGTTTGCATGAAATATCTTTTTCCATCCCTTGACTTTTAATCTGTGCATGCCTTTGGGTTTGAGTTGAGTCTCTTGTAAGCAGCACATAGATGGGTCTTGCTTTTTTATCCATTCTATTACTCTGTGTCTTTTGATTGGTGCATTCAGTCCATTTACATTTAGGGTGATTATTGAAGGATATGTACTTATTGCCATTGCAGGCTTTAGATTCGTGGTTACCAAAGGTTCAAGGTAAGCTTCTTTACTACCTTACTGTCTATCTTAACTCGCTTATTGAGCTACTATAATCACAGTCTGATGATTATTTCTCTCCCTTCTTATTCCTCATCCTCCATTCTTCATATGTTGGTTGTTTTGTTCTGTGCTCTTTTTAGGAGTGCTCCCATCTAGAGCAGTCCCTCTAAGATACCCTGTAGAGGTGGTTTGTGGGAGGCAAATTACCTCAACTTTTGCTTGTCTGGGAATTGTTTAATTCCTCCTTCATATTTAAATGATAATCATGCTGGATACAGTATCCTTGGTTCAAGGCCCTTCTGTTTCATTGCATTAAATATATCATGCCATTCTCTTCTGGCCTGTAAGGTTTCTGTTGAGAAGTCTGATGATAGCCTGATGGGTTTTCCTTTGTAGGTGACCTTTTTTCTCTCTCTGGCTGCCTTTAATACTCTGTCCTTGTCCTTGATCTTTGCCATTTTAATTATTATGTGTCTTGGTACTGTCCTCTTTGGGTCCCTTCTGTTGGGAGTTCTGTGCGCTTCCGTAGTCTGAGCAACTATTTCCTCCTCCAGTTTGGGGAAGTTCTCAACAATTCTTTCTTCAAAGACACCTTCTATCCCTTTTTCTCTCTTCTTCTTCTTCTGGTACCCCTATAATGTGGATATTGTTCCTTTTGGATTGGTCACACAGTTCTCTTAATATTGTTTCATTCCTGGAGATCCTTTTATCTCTCTCTGCGTCAGCTTCTATGCATTCCTGTTCTCTGGTTTCTATTCCGTCAATGGCCTCTTGGATCTTATCCATTCTGCTTATAAATCCTTCCAGATATTGTTTCATTTCTGTAATCTCCCTCCGGACTTCATCCCTTAGCTCTTGTATATTTCTCTGCAGCTCCGTCAGCATGGTTATCACCTTTATTTTGAATTCTTTTTCAGGAAGACTGGTTAGGCCTATCTCCTACTCAAGGGTTGTGATTTTGGTCTGTATCAAATTCTTCTGCCTTTTCATGGTGATAGAGAGAGTTTGCAGTGCTGGTGCAAGTGATGGCTGGGAGAACGTCCCTTCTTGTTGGTTTGTGGCCTTCTTCTCCTGGGAGAACAGTGACCTCTAGTGGCTTGTGCTGGGCAGCTGTGCACAGATGGGGCTTCTGATTCTTGCCCTGCCACTTTGGAGTTTAGTTCCACGGTTGCTGAGGGTGTGCCCTGCCTTGGGCTGTTGCTCCGATATGGCGGAGCCGCGTAGGAGGGGAAATGGCCAGGAGGCTGTTTATCTCCGTGAGGGGCCTCTGAGCTGCACTGCTGCCCAGGGGGTTAGAGTGCCCAGAGTTCCCCGGGATTCCCAGATGCTGCGCTAAGTGTCCCAGGATGCTTCCGTCCAGCTGTGGGGTCCCTGTCCCTTTAAAACTTTCAAAAAGCACTCGCTTTTCTTTGTCCCAGGGGTGCTGGCTGCAGGGACCCGCTCACAGGTCTTACTGTCCTGTTTCACTAGTTTCCAGCACCCCACGCATGCACTGTGTCTGCGCTCTGGTGCGGATGGCTAGGGCTGGCTATTTAGCAGTCCTGGGCTCCCTCTCCCTCCCCTCTCTGACTCCTCTCCTCCTGCCTGGAGCTGGGGTGAGGGGTGCTCGGGTCTCACTGGGCCACAGCTTGTATCTTACCCCCTTCGTGAGGCGCTGGGTTCTCGCAGGTGTGAATGTAGTCTGGCTGTTGTCCTGTGTCTTCTGGTCTCTCTTATAGCAAGAGTTGTATTTGTTTTATTTTCAAAAATATATGTGACTTTGGGAGGAGATTTCCACTGCTCTACTCACGCCGCCCTCTTTTTTATTTAAAAAATTATTTGATATATTTTGGCAAATTACCATGGACACCCTACTCTCCAGGCCCCACACTCCAGATCCTCACACCCTAGAGGCCTGCACTCCAGGCCTGCTGATGAAGCCTTTACAGGCCAGCCTTGTATAGCAGCATGCAAGGTGAGCATGGTTCTGGACGGATGAAGGGACATTGTCCAGAACACCCCAGGTACTCCTGCCTGCAATATTTTACTCATGACACCTTCTTGAGATGTAGGTCTCCCCTGAAATGGCACTGAGAGTCCTGCCCTGACCCCTTCATCTAAAAGTGTCTCTGACTCCAGCTATTCCCCATCACATTACACTGGGTTTTTTTCCTGAAGAGAACTTATTTGTAGCCAGTATTACATTATTAATTGACATGTTTAATTTCTGTCAGTAATTATCTATTCTGGTTTGCTGACTGAAGTACCTCCAGGGCCAGGAACTATTGTGTGGCACAGAGATGAGTGGTTCTCAGATTGGCTGCTCAGTAGAAATCCCTGTGAAATTTTAAAAATCCACCTGCCCTCCTCCCAAAAAATAAATGTTTAGCCTTTAAATCACTTTACCAAGAAAATGTTAAATATCACTGTCTACAGGAAATATAAAATGTAACACACATTCTCAAGCATGTTTATTCATTGCCATGTAGCTGAATACTTGTCAAATCCTTCCTAAGGTAGCTAACAGAGTATGGTTGTGAAAATTATGGAGATGGTTGGAATTCTTTGAAATAAAAACTACCATTTGTTTGGGAAAATGCACTAGAAGAACTCACCCCCTGTGTGTGCATGTGTTGGGTTGTGTATAGAAACAGAGGGGGTTTAGGTTTGCTTGTAGCACCTGTGTTCACATTTTTTACTATAGAAATGTGCTAACTATAGGATGGTGTGTTATAAAATTTCACTGCTTGAGAATAGATCAGTGTACAGCTAAGAATTTCAGGAAGAACCCGTTTAACTTAAAGACTGTTTATTTATCTTAAATTTTGTAGGCCACTGTCATCTATAGAGAAACATAATAATTATGAAGTCACTGTTCACTACTGTGTTGCATACAAAACAGTATATTTCAAGGAAAAAAAACCCAGTAGTCATATCTGTCCCCAGACCAGTTAAATAAGACTCTCCAGGCTAGGTGGACCCCAGGCATTGATAGCTTTTAGAACTCTTTAGGTGATCCCAGTATGCATCCAAGTTTGGCTAGAAGGAACTCAGTAAAATTCATTGGGAATGGATGGATGATGGCTGAATAAGGGACACTGTTAATCAGAACTTGGAGCCCTGGTGCCAGCTCTGCTTGCTACTAGCATGCTGTGTGACCTAAACTGTGTCATTTTAACTTTCTAAACATTTTCAGTTGCACTAGATGCCTTCTAAGGTTCCTTCCTGCTTCAAGACTTCAGGGTCACAGCAAAAGCCCAGGGTGGAAGAGTGAAACATGAAGACAGAATGATTGAGGCTTTATAGAACACTTACCTAGGATAAAGTTGATCCTAACAAGAGGCTCTTCACTATGGCACTCTTATACACAGGAAAGGAAAGTATTTGCAAGGTTCCCAATAATCTTGAACTTAGAAGACCATCATGCAGCTCTGTACTGAATGTGCAGAGGAGAGACATTATGATCTCTAGTCCCCAGATATACCACTGGGGAGACCAAATGTGTATATGGGACTTCCTGAGCAAGGGGAGATGCATTTATCCAAAAGAGTCCTCACAAACCTCCTTCTCTGACATTGTCTGTTCAAGGTCTCTAAGGCTATGCAGGGGCTCTTCTCTCAAACATGGGCTGAGCTTTCCTGACTGGACCACGGCTGTTTTGCTGGACTTAAAAAAAAAAATATTGTTGTCAACCCAACTCTGCTACCGTCATCCTACACAAACAGGACAGTTTCTCACTAGGAAAGTTAGCTGCTCATGTTTACTTAAAACAGTGCAAAGGGGGCTTGTGTGTGGTCCACCTGAGTCCTATTATTCTCCAGGCCCTATTCCCTGGGCTGCTTTTATATACAGTTATTTAGGTTTGCCTGCTATGTGAGAGTTTGCTACCTGTCCCTAGCCACCCAAAGGTGGACACTAACTGTAACCCTCCATTTCCCCTCATCCTATACCATCTCAGGGAAGGACAATTTTAAAATTACAAAAATAACACATTTGGGAGATTATGAGAGTGGGCGCCTTAGAAATTGTTTTGCTGGCTTCACAGTGGGTGAAAGCGAGTTGTCACACAACTCAGGCGACAGAGTTACCATCCCGACACCTTAATTTGCATATTCAAATTTATCAAATTATTGGAGACTGTGGGGGAGGGATGGCAGTTTTGTTAGCCGTATTTTTAAAACACATTTAAGAAGGAAATGGCCACTCTTAGGGTACTTCCAAACACTTGCCTACTCTGGTTCCAGAGACATCTCTGTTCTGTCAGGATAAACTCCAGGAGTACAAAAGGCGCAGAGAATTTCTTCAAGGACATTTACTGAGTACCTTGTTTTTAAGATGCTAGGGATGCAGAGAGGAAACAAACACAAAACTTCCTTACTCTCATATTGCTCACAGCCTCACACTGCCCCTTCCCCACCCTCCCCAGGGAAAGATCGCTTCCATAGCAAAAGTTGTTACCTGCCACCTTTCTTCATCGTTAAAAACAAAACAAAATAAAAAACTAGCTGATTAAGCCATTACGGAGCGACGGAGGTAGGTGGGAGGTAGCCCGGGAGAAAACTCTCTATGTAGCTTTCGTTCTCAGGGACAGACGAAGGGGTGCATCATGTAGGTGATGTGGCAGCTCAGATGACGTCAACAGCAGAGTCGCTTTCTCTGAGATGACCTTTCCCCAAGGAAGAACTAAAAACGGGCAATGCCGGGGTGGGGGTGGGGGACATTATCTAAATGAAGTTTCCTGGGGAACAAGATGCACGGGCTCGAACGCTGGGGAGACAGCGGGAGTGGAGACTCTTTTCTCCCGGGCTCTGATCCCTGGTCTGTCTATGAAGAAATTTGCCCAAGGGCGCGGTTATCAGGGTACACCGGATTCTGCTAGAACTGGGCCGGCGTCTGGAATCCCCAACTTATTCAGGTTCAGACTTCGAATCCAGAGCACAGGAGCTTTCAAAGTCCGGCTCACGGAGAAAACAGAACCCACTTGGGACATCTGATGCCCTTGAAAAGCAGAGAGGGGATCCAGATTGCAAAATTTCCCCGATATGAAGGAAAATTCCCTTCTATTAAGCACCTCCGAGAACGCACAACTCCGGGGCGCTGCTCCGGCATGACCTCCGCAGGCGCACCCCGAGGGACAGCTGCACCCGGACCTCTACTACTCCAGAGGGCGCCAGTGGGGGTCCTTCGCGCAGGCGCACTGGCGTCGCGCTCCCGCCCCATTGCGCATGCTTGGTCAGGCCGCAGCGTTCCGGGCTGTAGGCGGCGGCGGCGGCGGCGGCGGCGGCGGCGGCAGCCGAGGTGGAACTTTCTGCTTTGCCTCCACCCCGGTAGCAGCTTCGCGGTTGGGGACAGCTTCCTCCGGACGCTCCGTGGGTTTCGCTGCCATCGCACGTCAGTCCGACAAGATCATGGGGTTGCCCAAGGGTCCGGAGGGCCAGAGTCTCCCGGAGGTAAGGACCCCTTTGTCCCTGACACGTCCGGGTTCCTGAAAGAGAGCCGATCCCGCGGGTCGGCGGGCAGAGGGTCCTGGGCGGCGTCTGGGGAGTCCCGCCCGATTTCTCAGGTGTGTCCAACGCGCGGAGCACCGGCCCTGCTAGCTGGGGCCGCGGGGGTTCCCCTAACTTCAGCAGCTCGGGGGCTCCTGGGACAGAGGTGGCCTTACCAGCCCTGTACCTGCTCCGACGCGGGCCCCGGCGCGGCGGCCCCGGGGTCCCGCCTCTCCAGTTCCCCGGGGCCAGGGTTCGCCTGTAGGGCCGGGGCTGCTGTGCCCAGGAGTCACGAGACTCGCGCTGGGACTGCCCGGCTCAGGCTGTGCAAAGGGCGGTAACCTTGTAGCGCCTGCCGCGGCCTCGCGGGGCCCCTCGGGGTCCGCGCGGCCAGTGCCACCTGCGCCGGTTTCTGGAGGGAATGCCGCCCAACATTTGTACCCACGCTGACCGAGGCGGTGGAGGAAGTTGGGGAGCCTTGCACGCGCAGGTTGTGTCCGGGGTGGGGACGCGCTGTCCAGTGGTGCTGTGTGGCTGGGACCGAGCGCGGGCGGAAACGTTGCAGCTTCTTCTCGAGAAGATAGCGGGTGCCTTTCCTTTCAGAGGTGTTTGTTGTTAAGTACTCATTGGGTCCTGAGGGACAGGATAAGCAGTGGTTTCCCGATTCCCAAATTGGTTGGGAATAAGGGAAAGTGCATTTCCTTTTGGCTGTAAATATCACTCAGCTAGGTGGTTTGCATCTATCTTCTCCAGTTGATTTACTCACAAACTTGTCTAGTTTACTGGATTCTTCAAAAAATGGTATCCACACTGCATCTTTATACCTCTCCTAAGGCTCTGAAGTAGACATTTGGCAGGGGAACTGATTCCTTGACATGGTGAGTGGTCCCTTCACACTAAGCTGCCTATGGCCAATCTTATTTTGCTATGCTCCCCACCCCCAAGTCTCAATTCTTTCCTCCCACAAGTATCCACTAACTGAGGGGATCACTGTTCTGTGCATAAAAGCTGGGGATAGAGTGATGGAAGGACAAACTTTTTTGTCAGCGTGTTAGAATGCAAGTCCGTTTTGTTATTTCAAGAAAACCTAAGAAGTGTAATACTGTGATAATCCTTGTATTATGTAGAACCTTACATGAATGCTGCTTTGGGATGGGAGAAGGTTTTGTGAAGGCTGTGTTCTCTAATGATACTTGATTTGATATTTTTTGCCCCTTCTTTATTATAGGTGCTCATAAAGTTTTTGCTGGGCCTTTGCTGTAGATTCATCACTGGCCTCCCATATTCTTTCTACCTTAAATCCCCCCAGTTCGGTTTCCACAGAATATCAATGGGGATCTTTCTAAAATGAAAAGCAACCTGCTCTTGTGTATTCCTGCTTAAGCCTTCTCTGACCGCTAGGAAGATAGATCTGACTTGTCACTTTCCCCAAATCCTAAGATGATTCTTGGCAATTAGGAGGCAGACAGTGTGAATATAATCAAGTTACTTTCATTTAGTTCCAAAACCAGTGCGTATGAATATGCATAGTCATTAAACTGTCACTAATTCAGTTAATTGCTTAAATTCAATTTTTTAAACCCTTTACTCTATGTATGTGAAAGCTACAAAGATAGCTAGACCTGGTATTGCCTTCCAGCTTGTGTGAACTATAGGGCAGGGCAACTGAAAATTTAGTGTGCTGGTTTAAAAGCTCACAGCTATTTATCAGGATTTTAGTTTTTTAACAATTGGATGTATTACCCAGCCTGGAGACTTTTTATACCCTGAGAAGAGAACATTTCTTTCATCCCTTGTATATTAACCAGTGGTCCTTTTGCATTTTGTGTCCATGTTAATCTTCAAGTGAATTTGGGGTCTACAGCCAATGTTTTGTGCTAAAAAGTTATTTCATAGATTAGAGTCCACTTCATTATTCTGACTGAGTGGACAAGAAGCATGGGCCATGCATCTGCCATGGGGTGGCCAGCGAGTGCACTTTAGGTGCAAATTGAGGCAGGAGTGATCCTCCCATGATGTATTGCCCTATTCTTGGAAGTGTTTTCTTGATAAGTGACGAGTGAACAAATGAAGGTTTCCTGTTCTACATCCCAGTTTTTAAAATACTTGCATCATCCCATTTTTCTTTTCTGCTGTACCTTTGTGAACCATGCTGCTCTGTCTTCTCTTTCCTTTGAGTCTCTCCACTTGTAGATGCTTCTCAACCATTCCAGATCTTTTGTGAAGAAAGAGAAGGTGTGAATAATTAATACCACTTTATTTTTCTATGTCCACTAAGAACTAGTAAATGCTAACCTTCAGAGTCTTTGGTAGGCTGGACCAGAGTCATTTGAGAGAGAAGTGAAATGAGCAATAGTTGAAGGCTGTCACCTCTACTGTTGCCACTGCAAGAGATTGTCAGTCACTTCAATAATTCCATGTTCAATTATGTGTTAATGTGTACACTCCCTCTCCTGGTGATTTGCTTCAGAGTAAACTTGAATTTCCATTATCTGTGTCATGACTATGAAAACAATCGATTTTGTTAATCCATGACTAGCTTAGTTCATGCACTTTATGTAATGATTGAGTGTGTCATTCCATATTTAATTGTGTCCTTTGAGCCTACTGCTGTCCAGAACAGAGGAGTAAATATGAGTGAATAGTATATGGGTTCTCTCCTGAACTAGTTAATAGCCCATTTGGAAAGACAGGTATGTACATTAACACCAGACATGTCACTCAGAAGAGGTCTATACTTTATGAATGACATGGACTATAAATAGAAGAGAAATATAGAGGAATGACCATTTCAGGCTGTGTTTGTCAGTGTTGCATCAAACAGGCTCTAAATTTGAAGACAGTTCCTGGGTGGTTAGAGGATATCAGGAGAAGAGGATGGGGATGAACAGTGAAGAAATGGGAATGAGCAATGCTTGAGGTTGGCCTTAACTATGTCTGGATTGTTTTGGAGGAAGGTGAAGATATGAATACCAAACCAAGACATTTGAAGTTGATCTTCTAGACAGTGAATTATGATGGGCGTTGGCAGATGAACTAAAGAGGGATGAGGTGAATGCTATGATTTAGGAGACAAATTGCCAGAAGAAAGATTAAGACACAATTGCAGTCATCCTGGCATGAAGTGTAAATAAAAGGAGAGGACAAATGTGAGATGCATAGTAAAGGAAGATCTAACAGACAAGGCTAGGTGAGGGAGTAGTCAGAGGTGCTTACAGTTGGAACCAGCTGTGCCTTGGTGGTGATTTATACAGAGTAGTTTTTTAATATTCTGTAGTAATAGAAAAGAGGAAAGGTACAGTTCATAAAAGTAAATGAAGACAAAAGCACTAGAATATTTTATACAGATTTAAGTTGTAGGTAAACACCTGGAAATGAAAGTAGGCTATAAATGAAAATTTTTAAATCAAATCCCTATTTAAAGATATTAGGTGAGTTTATTATTTTTAAGCCAATATTATTAAGTGGCAATAATAACCCTTTAATATATCCAGGTTGAAAACCTTCCTTACGTTTTCCTTAGAGAACAAAAGAGGAATGCAGAGAGGGATATGTATTTGAATTTGCTACTTAGTTCTTGCCCCCCTTGGCAGCCATGTCTGGGACCAAGATGAGTAAAATTTTAAAAAACAAACAAGCCACCTGTTCCTGTCTATAAATTGATTATAATCTAGTCCAGAAACTTGTTAAGGAAACCATGTGTTAGATAATGTGCTATAATCTTCCTTGCCTTGATAAACACTCTTTAGCACCTGATGAATGGTCTGTGCTACCTGTGTGTGTCTTTTCCTCCCACCTCTGATGGTTAACAGCTTGTTGAGGCCTGGGGGCCTGTTCTTTGTGACTCTGGCAGCACTGTGTCCCCATGCTCCTGCGTGAACACAGTGATTTGGCTAATGTCACCTGCTCCTTGGCAATGAGATTGTGACTTTACGGGATACAACTGGTGTTTCTTTATTCAAGGTTGGTTTTACCAGCCTAACATTTACCTTTTGCCTCAGGTGGAAACAAGAGAAGATGAAGAACAAAACGTCAAGTTGGCTGAAATTCTGGAGCTCTTGGTTGCAGCTGGATATTTCAGGGCAAGAATTAAAGGCTTGTCACCTTTTGACAAGGTAAGAGGAAATCATTACACTATTTTTTGGCAGGATGAGGTGATTAACTATGGCAGAGGAATTCTCCCTAATTCATTGTGAATGTATTTAAATTTCCTATTAAAAGAAAATAGTAATGTATTTGTAGTTACACCTTAAATTCCTTTTCTGTGTATGAAGCTTTGGGAAATGCAAAAAAGCAAAAGAAATATTTCTTCCTTTTAAGGAACTTACAGTTTGGGTGGGGAGGTAAAGCTTATGGGAGATAAAATATAATCTGAGTTAATAAGGAACTCTCCCAGGTCTGTGTGCTCACAGGCAATTGCCAAATGCTGAGTTTGGAGGAGAGAGAAGTCACTATGGAATGAAGTCTCTTCCTTCAGCAGAACCTTTAACAATTATTATGCACAAGACATAGTAATAGGTGTTCAGGGCCCAGAGATGAGACCAAGGCCCTGTACTCAAAGAGCCTGACCTTTGTAGAATAAGAATGAAGAGAGACAAAGCAACACATAGAATAAATGGCATGATGTAGTAAGTGCTACAGTGAACTGTGCATGGACATGAAGCATCCAGATCATACAGAGCAGGCCAGGAAAGCTTCCTGGTGAAAGAAAGTGTTGAATGCTCTAGTGGGCCATAGTCCTGGGTGCACATAACAGAGTCATTGTGGTTTATTTTATAATACAGAGGTCTAGGCTTTAGCCATCGACGTTCTGATTAGTTGGGTGTGGGCTGCGGCCTGGAATTTGTATTTTCTTAGGCATCTCACATGAGTCCAAAACACAGCCAAAAATGGGTTTCCCTGTCTTCTCTAATATCAAACTGTCTGAAAGGGATTTTCTTTCAAAATCAAATTTTAGCCTTAGTCTTATTTGCATCTCAGAGAAATCCTGTGAGAAAAGCACAGCAGAAATTCCTATCTCTCTTAGGTAGATGAAAAAAAAAAATGTATGGAAACTAAGTAATGAGCCACAAAATGCCAGCCTTGCTGCTCACATGTCTGGCCTATAAAACTCTTAATTCCTCTGGAATCTCTCACTTTCCTGAAACTGGATTAAGACTTCTCTTGACTGAGAATTGATGTGTGTCCTCTCCAGTATAAAGAGTACCTATAAATGATATGTTCATTTAGTAATAAAAGTCAGTTTCTCAGCCACACTTGCCATATTTCAAGCACAAACCACACGTGGCCAGTAGCTACTGTATTGGACAGTGCAGATATAGAACAGTTCTATCATTGCAGAAAGTTTTATTCAGTCGTGCTATTTTAGGTGAATTGTAGTTTATAAGAGTCAGAAGAACACATGTAACTCTCTAAAGATACATAATTTTTTAAGTTCACTGAGTCTGTAAAAATGACTTACATTTTTTCTATCTTTTTCCACTCTCCTCATACTAGAAAGATAAATAATTGTCTTTGTCTTGCAGGTAGTGGGAGGAATGACTTGGTGCATTACTACTTGCAACTTTGACATAGACGTGGATTTGCTCTTTCAGGAAAACTCTACAATAGGCCAAAAAATGTAAGTTATCAGGGTTTTCCATGGAAGAGCCTATAGGCGGAGAAGAGGTAATTTGAGTTCTGCTGTGTGCCAGAAATTGTGCTGAATACTTTACATGTTTTTAATTTTCACTGTAGTGGACTGAGGCTGACAGAAGCTGAGGCCATGCAGCTAGCATATGATTCATATAACACTGACGTGATTTCCAATGTCTCTCTTTTTTTTATTTTAACTTTTACCTGTTTTATTGGTACTTAATTTTCATATAACATTGTATCACTATAGGGTGTACAGCATAATGATTTGATACACCTATATATTGTGAAATGATGACCACAGTATGTTAACATCCATCACCTCAGAAGTGTTTTTTCTTATAGTAAGAACTTTAAAGATTTACTCTCTTAGCAACTTTCAAATGAATAATACAGCATTGTTAACTATAGTCACAATACTGTATATTTCACCCCCAGAACTTATTTATTTTGTCACTGGCAGTTTTTTCCTTTGACCAACTTCATCCAATTCCTCTATCCTTAACAACCACCAATCTGTTTTCTGTTTCTATGAGTTCAATTATTTTAGATCCCACATAAAAGTTTTATCCTACAGTGTTTGTCTTAGTCTGACTTATTTCACTTAGCCAAATGTTCTCATGGTCCATCAATACTGTCACAAATGGCAGGATGTCCTTTTCTTATGGTTGACTAATATTCCATTGTTGGGCACGTGTGTGGCACATGTTTGTGTTTGTGTATGTGTGTGTACACATTTTCTTTATCCACTTATCCATCAGTGGATACTTAGTTGATTCCATATCTTGGCTATTGTGAATGGTAATGCAATGAATATAGGGGTGCAGTTATCTCTTCAAAGTAGTGATTTTGCTTCCTTCTGATAAATCCCCAGAAGTGTAATTGTTGTATCATATGATAATTCTATTTTTAATTTTTTGTGGAACTTTCATACTGTTCCATAATAGCTGCACCAGTTTACATTTCCACCAACAGTGTACAAGAGTTCCCTTTTTTCCACATCTTGGCTGTATTTGTTATCCCTTGTCTTTTTTGATAATAGCCATGCTAACAGGTGCAGTTGTGTTAGTGATATCTCATTGTGGTTTTGATTTGCATTTCCTTAATGATTAGTAATGTTGAACAGCTCTAACACTTTTTCTTAATCAAACTTTGTGTACCTCTTCCCAAAGGCAGCTCATTTGGAATTTGAATAGAGAAGAAAAGGAGAATCTTTCCTTCCCTGTTCCCTCTGTGAAAGGCAGAGCCTCCCTTGCATGCCTCAAAGAGAAGGTGGCATGGACTCCTTGCTAGAGATTTCATTTGAGTATATCCTGCCCAGCCTTCACAGCTCACCAGGGACTTAGTCATTTCATTAGACCATTTAGGATCTGCAGTTTTGCCCAGCTCTGCCAGTGGGCAGCTGTGTGACCTTGGGCAAGCCTCAGTTCTCTATTAAGAAGAGATCTGTGCTCTGTGTCTGTGACTTATTTGTTAATTTTTCCAAAGCCTTCTCCTCCCCCAAGAAAAAAATGCTTCCAAATGGATTAAAAGTAGTTTACAATTACTCATATGGAGCAGAAATAGAATGGTGAAGGCAAAGGAAAAGGAGAAAAATGGAGTTGGGGATTAGGCTACTGCACTTTGGTGGTCCATGAAAGTGCCTTTTTTTTTCCTAAGGGTGGGCCACAGATTTGGCTCTAAAGTTTCTGGCTGCCAACAAAGAGAAAAACGTGATAAACTACCCATTCACAGTTTCCATACAGTAGAATAACAGTCTCACAGAATCACCAAAATTCTTAATACTAAGACTGAAGGACATCTCTCCTCATTAAAGAGGACATCCTGTTCTCTGTGATGCTGTGCTCAGCAGTGCCCAGCCATGGGTAACAGGTCTCTACGTGTCTAACACCTGCCGTCCTGGGACTGTGGTTTCACATATAGTGACCTGTAGTGCCTTCTTCACCAGGAGGCAGTGTGGTGGAGTCTAGGCTCTGATCTCTGCTGGTCAGGCTAAATTCAAAGGTAGATTTTTATTCTTGGTTTGTTTGTTTGGTTTATTATGTAGGTGTCAGCTGATAGTATGGGTCGCCAGGCAGCTGTCTGAGGAGCTCACTCGCCTGTCAATGGCCTGTCATCTATACATGTTCTTTATGTTCCCAGTGGGGGCCTTGTGCGTCTTCTTGATCCTTCTTCCTTGAGGGTTCCATTGGCTTCTACCCTCCATTCCCAGCTTGTCCTAAAGCTCCATTACTGCAGGATCCTATGCTCAGAGGTCCATAAAGGAGATATTTAGGCTTATTACTCAGTTGATTTCAGCAACCTGGATTTATTGGGCACCTGTGTGCAGAAGACTTGTATATACATTTTATTATTTAACCTTCCCAACACTCTGTGGATAGTCAGGATAGGGATTATCCCTTGTTTTATGATGGGCATACTGGACCAGAGGGACCAGGTGACCTGCCAAAAGCCCCAGAGTAGGTGATGGAGCTGGAATTTAGACTCTAGTTTAATTTACTCTTTTTCCAACTGCAGTGGAGGAGGAAACAGTGCCCTGAATACTCTTAAAGGAACCAAACTGATCTCCTATAATGACAAGTGGGCATATTAAAGTCTTAGGCTAGGAAACCTGCCTGGTGACTTCTGCGGTTGTCATTGTCCCTGCTTTTCAGAAAGATTGGCTCCACCCAGAGCTGCAGGGAGAAGTTGAATGGGAATTAGGAGGTTTCTGCAAGAAGTCTTCCTGAATTTTGCCACCTACGCTGAGCCTGTTTGCGTTTCCCCCACGTGCACACACTCTGGCAGTGTGCATGCCTTCAGCTGCTTCCATACATTTGCCAAGACTTGTAGTAGTTCTGGGAGATGGTTTTAAGGGGATTGTAGAGCCTGAGGTGACCCATAGCATCCTTCCTCAGGGCCTGTATGAACTAGGAGAGTAGTCTGTCTATGAGGAGTGGTGGGGAAAACCTTTTATGAAGGTAGAGGATTGAGTAGGATGATAATTGGGGGTCCCAGCCTCTTGTTTTTAAGCTTACTGAGTGGCTCTAGGAATCAGTAACTCTGTGCAGACCCATAGATCTGTAACCACTAGAGGGAGCTTTCCTCCTGCTGAACCAAAATGAACCAGAGGAAAGGGCCTGAGTGTATAAATAGTTAAGACCTGCCCTCAGCAAGGACCTAAAGCCAGGGGTAAGTAATCATCTTTATTTGCTAAGCTTGGAGTTTGGGGAACAGGGCCAATTAAGCACCCATCTCTTCCCCTCACAGGTTTCAAAGAAGTTAAGAAACAAGGCATAGAAGTCTGATGGAGATCAAAATAAAAAATAAAGCTTATCAGAGAGAGAGCCTTAGGTATGTTGCCAAATGGGTCTGTTAATTCTTCCCTACCAAACTGTCCCATTCAAGCTCTGAGGAGAGCTGGGCAAGGATAGGCTTTCCCCTTCTCATGGCAAAAGAGACCCATGTGTCCTGAAGACAGGTTGCTCAGAAAGGAGGGACTGCAGGGGAGGCACATGACAGCTTCCTCCCACATCTCAGACCTTTTGGATAAGTCACAGCCCTGCTTCTGTTGTGGGTGAAAATGTTCTCCTGTACGCTTCCTTCCTGGGAGGTGGAGTTTTACAGTCTTCCACCTCTCTGTATCTTTTTCTCTTAACATATTGGACATGATATTGGAGCTAGGGATGTAGGTGTTTCCATCAGCAGTTTTAACTTTGGTCACACCTTGTAAAGCTACAATACAGATGTAAACATTGTTGTGTCGTGTGTTCTCCAGGGACCATTCCCTGGGAAGCTGTTGGGCTTTTGTCCTTAGATTACTTAGTTCCTGCCAAGATGGAGGAATGAAACCTATTTAGGGGGAATATAGTAAGACAATAATTGCTCTCACCCAGGCCTGGGTATGTTGGTCTTAAGGATGTCCGTCTCCTGGGAAGAATTATGAAGTAGCAGAAAGACAAAGGTGTAAAATATTTCTTTGGACAAGGAATACTTCTCTTAGACCCAAAGCTTGCTGAATTTGAAGCATCTAGTAAGACCTGGTGACCTTGCTTGCCAAGGCCTTCATGTATTAGAAAATAGTCTTCCACTTGTAAACAAGGCCAAAGAGCTACTGTAACTGGAAGGACTTTTTTTTTAAAGGATCTTAGATGGGGATATAACCTAAACTGTCCATGTAGACTGCAGCCAGAAACTCTCATTTATCCAAATGGCCCCATAAGGCCATGCCCTGTGACCGTTTCTCAAGGTTCCAAGTCTGTGTACCATGGCCTGGGGATTAGCACACTCACTAAATAACCCTTCTTCTCTTTCCTTGACTCTGATTCATTTAAGATAGAAGAAATGGGAACCAGGCAGATGGAGATCAAGTATCAGCTGATTAGAGGAGGTAGCTTAAATTTGGGGTAAATGGCCTTGCACACAAATCTCTTTATGTGCCATGAAATTCTCCTGCCATGAAAATGTCCCACCCAGGCTGAGCAGGAGGAGGATGATTTCCTCCAGGCTGGGGTGAAAGGACGCTCTGGGTCTCTGGGGGCCTGGTTCTTCCCTCCTGCTCCCAGCTCTTTCATAGAGGCGGATTGAAGCAGGGTGTTGGAGAGAGATCAGTGGCCCTCATGAGAAGTGAGAAGTTGTCCCTCTCTGGAAAAAAGAGTGACAACACATGGTTTCCCCAAATCTAGGATTAATTTTAGAGTATGAGACAAACTAAAGGATATTTTTTATCTTAAAAATACTTTGTCCCAGAATAGAAAACTCCAAATTTTTTTCTAAGCACGTGGCCCATGTTTTGTCTTAACATTCTGTGCACCTGGCACAGGGTCTAGTAATTACTTCTTGCCTGAGTGATACTTAGAATATTTTTCTTTAAATGTGTAACATAGTGGTTCCCAGACTTTTGGAAAAAGTAGGTCAGTAGAATGAAATGTAAAAGAATATGGCACTGGTAACTTTAATTTACCATGTAAGGATGTTAAAAAATAATAGCTACTACCTCAAACATCACAATAATTTCATAAACAAAATATTTTATAATAAAGAGGAAGAATACAATCTTAAAATAAAGGATGAAGGCGGTTCTTACATGCATGAACACGTATCTCCAAATTGTACTTATTTTTCTCATTTTGCAGTCAGCCAGGAGAAACCTGGTCATGGTCTGGCATTGAGAAGCCTCAAATTCTTCTGGGAAGCTGCCTGGATTTGAGAGATATCTTAAGGGCCACTCAGTGAGTTCTTACTCTTTGCCTGTTGTCTTTTATGAACAGAGCTCTATCAGAAAAAATTGTCTCAGTCCTGCCAAGGATGAAATGTCCACACCAGCTGGAGCCCCACCAGATCCAGGGAATGGATTTTATTCACATATTTCCTGTCATTCAGGTGAGAGTCTTTGTGTGGTTTCTTGCCTTCTGAGCATCAGGACTCCTGAAATGGGCCCTCCTCCTGGGCTGGCTGGCCCAGAGCCTGGATCTACTGGGTGTAGTGTGGGTTTGGTGGCAGCAGAACATGACGACACTTCTTGTCCTCAAAAGGTTGCCTGCCGGTACTCCATCTACCCTGGTTTCACACTGTCGCCTTTTGGGATCTTTGAGTGTTCCCATGAACTGCTTTTCATTGCCCTTTTGGTAAAGTTGGAACTCCAGAGTCCCCTCACTCTGGTCCCTTCCGATCTCTCCAGCCTCATTTTATTCCATGCTTTTCTATGTTCTTTCTGTTCTGACCTCTTGGACTTTCTTTTAGATTTCCTCATACATACTAGCTTCCTTCTGTCACAGGGTCTTTACCTCAGGCTAGAAAGTTCTTCCCTTCTTTCCTTACCTACTTAGTTCATATTCATCCTTCAGAGCTCAGTTCCTCGAGGAAGCTTCCCATGACCCCTAATCTAGAACAGGTTCCTCTGCTGTGTCCACTCATGTGGCCTATTCCCTTCCTACACAGGAATCATCCTCACCACAGTTTGTAACCACGTACAAAGGTCTTTGTACTTTGACATTTCAAGTGTCTGGTTATTTGTTCCTCCGATCAGACTGTAAGCTTTGTAGGGTGGGCATGCTGGCTGTCTTACTTATTATAGTGTCTCCTGCACCTTGCAGAATGTCAGGCACTTTGTAGGCATTCAGTCTTTATTTGATAAATGGATGTCTAATGGATTTATCTCCAATGTGGCTTTACCCTAAGGCTCTCTGATTAAGTGGTTTGTGCTATATATAGCTCTCTATATTCCATGCAGTTCTTGTGTCTCAGCCTCCCTCCAGGCATCTCAAAAAGAGGAGGAGCAAAGGGACTCACCTTTGTTGCCTTTTTGTGTAAACATACTTTGCACTTGATCCTAATAGAGTTGATGATATCTTTTGTAATCCCAGTCTTACATCTGGGGAAAGTGAGACTCAAAGAGGGTAGTTGACTGCTTAAGGGCAGAGAGCCTTGGCTGCTACCCTTTGCTTTTGGTGGTTACCAGATTTCTCAATTTTATTGGATGTGTAAAATTTTAAAGCAAAGATGGAAAATGACTTATGGTTGCCACCTGTATTTTGCCAGGCAAGGTTATTTAAAAGTAGCAACTTTTTGCTTTTTCTATCATTTCCTTAAAGAAAGGCTGTTTAACCCAATCTCAGAATAAAGGACAGTTCCTCAAATTGACTGCATTTAATATTATGAATTATTACCGAAAAAACTCACCACATGCCTGTAGATTTTTCCTGCATTGCTGGGGACCAGCAAAAGAAGTGATGGACCATCAATTGGGAATCACTGAACTGTAATTCAGGAGGGCATCACCCATGCCCACACCATTTAACAAAGCTGTAGTAACACTGAATGCCAGCCAAGAGAAAAACAGATTTCACTTCCAGCCAGTGGTAGTTCCAGGTCACATCTTTCTCTCCCCTGCTGGGCATTTGAACCCTGTGATGGTGGGTATTTTCTCTAATGCTAGGGACCTCTGCAAGCCTATGTAGATCTTGTTAGGAGATCTGTTAGATCTTACAGATCCATTAGAAGGCAGATCTGAAAAGGAAACAAGTGTGAAGGGCCAGAAGCTGAATCTTCCCATTTAAAGGAAAGCAGTGCAAAATTGGGTTGGACAGAGTTAGCTTCCCTAGTTTTCCTGGGCTGTTGTGCTGGGGAGAGGGTCGGGGCGAGGGGCTAGAGTAGTTTGGAAGCCAGTGTGATCTTCTGCCCTGCTTCAGAATTATAGTCGTTGCATGAGGTCATTGTTTGAAGGTGAGGTGGAGTGGAGTGATGGAAATTAATGGAAGATAGTAAACAAAAGGAAATTCTTCATGTTGCTATTTGCAGCCACCTCATCCTGGGTAGCTACTTCCTCCACACACCCTTTACTTTGGCTGGCCTGGCTCCATGGCACGTGGTCTCGCCATCCCTGTGGGAGGGAGCTCTGTGCTGTGTGCCATGTGTCTAGTCTCCTGGGTAGCTAAGCCTTGCCAGGTGTGGCTGTGCTCTTGAGGAAACACTGCTACTATCCAAAAACTGCTTTTGAGAAGTGGTAGCTCTCTCGGGAGGGCAAGGCAGTTCTGAGAGAACCTCCATAGGGTCTTCAGTGCTGAAGGAGCTGACAGCAGAGCTGGGAGGAGGACAGAGCTCCTCTTGTACTTTACATTCTTACCCTTAGATCACCTGGCTCTCTTGCAGGTTGTGGACTGCAGGTATGTGTATGTGTATGTTTTAGTTACCTGGAGTTTTTAAGTTGGGAGAAATGAAGAGCGGCTATTTCTGCATATCAGCCCATTAGAGCTGGGAAACACTTAATAAAACCCATATGTCCAGTGTCCTGTTGTGGAAGAGCCTTGGAGTTGTGACTCATAGCTGTGTAGCTTGCTAGCCATGGATCAGTGGGCAGATTATTTGGTCTCTCCAAGCATTAGGTTCTGTAAAACTTTGCCAGACCAATTACCTTATAATGTCATATGAATAAGAGAGCAGATGTTGGAGTGCCAATCTAACCTGAACCCTAGGACTATGTACCCAGTACATGCTGTTTTCAAATGGGAATATGTGGGGCATTTTTTTATCTATCAAACAAGGGGTATAGTAAACGTTCTCTAGTTCTCTTTCATTTCTCTGATGTGTGGCATGAGCAACACAGAAAAGAGAGTCATGTTAAGATTTGCCACTAAAATCAGGTGGTCGTGGAGTTGGTTGTGCTTCGGACATTACAGAGCGCTCTGGTCCTTGCGATTTCATTTGCTTCCGCAGTAGCTCTGCGAGATGAAAGGAACTGATACTCTCACGTCCCCTGTATACAGAGAGGGAAACTGAGGCCTGAGGCTCTGAAGTGAGGCTCTAAAAACTCCTGCACAGCTACTTGGCTCCAGGTCCCCCTGGATCTTAGCATCTCAGATGTCCAGCCAGATGCTTTGCCTGTAGGACAGTCTGTGATAGGTTCTCATCACCTGCTCAGTTCAACTATAGGGATTTGGGTTCATGAGTTGTGCCATCTCTGAGTTGACCTTTATTGCAGTGGTATTTCATCCCTATCAACTCAAATTTCCTAACTTTCTTTCCTAGTGGTTGGTGAAGCGAGCTATAGAAACAAAAGAAGAGATGGGTGACTATATCCGCTCTTACTCTATATCCCAGTTCCAGAAAACCTACAGTCTCCCTGAGGTCAGTATTCTACTTCTCTTTCCCTGTCCAGCTGAGAACATGAGTGCGTGCTTAGACTCCCTGGGAAGGAGCCAAGTAAGCTCAGGCTCCCCTGCACTCCCACCCACTGGTGTGGCTTGTCTGCTGCTGCCTGCTCAGCTTTGAAACCGGGTCCCCTGGTTCATTAGAACTACCTCCTTAAATGGGCACTGAATGTAAAGCCCTAAATTTTGTCCTTTTCTCTTAATTTTGGTACTCGATCCAGAACTTTTATTAGGTTACAAGAGCATGAGTATTTTTTGTACAGTCCTATAAGAGATTTTTGAAAGACTACCTGCATAGAACATTTGTATAGTAACAGTTTAATAATAATCACAATAATACTAATATCTGATAACTCTCACTACCTTCCAGTCCTAGCACATCACATGCCTTCAACTCTTTAATCCTCATGACTGCTCCCAGAGATCATCCAGCTGAGTTTCAGTCTTCACACAGGATTTGTTTAATCCCTGTGTTTTGTCTTACAGGATGAAGACTTCATAAAGAGAAAAGAAAAAGCCATTAAGACAGTTGTCGACCTTTCAGTAAGTGCCCCTGCCTGTGTTCTTCTGTAGGAGAAGAACGTAGGTGCATAGCCTCCAGATAGCTCTTTGAGGGTATCACAAAACACCCGCTCCTGGTTCCCATCTGCAGGGTTGCCCAGGAGCAGACTTCAGGTGGTGTGTGAGGGAAGCCCTGCCTGCCTCAATGCCCAGTTTCTGGATTCCAGCATTTACTGGTATAGAAGTTGCCATAGCCACTGCCCTCTGTTTTTCTTAGTTCTGCTTTTAAGGGAGAAATTTTCCGAACCCAAAGCCTTCCTCATTTGTACTAGTGGCAGGTATAAATTCTGAAGAGCACCAGAGGGCAAATGATGACCGGAGATGGTAGGTTGAAGTTACCACCCCCATGAGGGCTTTGGAGTGGCAGAGTAGCCCCCGACCTTTGTGTGGGAAACCCTGGGATGGCCTTTGTCACCTCACACAGAATATCTTAACCAGGGGCTCTGCACCCGTGTTGCCACTGCAGGCCTTTTCCAAACACTCTGGGCCAGAGCCCAGCAGGACCTTGTCAGTGTCAGGTCCTCCCCGTTCCAGACTTTTTACCTGGGTGCATGAGGGTGAAGTCACAATGCCTAGGTGTGAATTCCCTCTTTCAAAGATAATGTGTAGGGTTATTTTGCTTTTCTTTTTACTTTAAGAATAAGTGTGTGGTCTTCCAAGGTGATTATACTGAAAAACAAAAGTGATATTGATGATGAAAGACATGAAGTGCTCATGTAGAACAAAAAAAGCCTTGTCATTGTATAGTTGTAATTTGTAATTTTCCACAAATCCATTTTGGAAATGGGAGGAGTAGAAAACCTTTAAGATAAATACACTCTGAAGCCAGGTACTGTTTTCAGATTGTGTGGCAGTATTAAATAAAGTACATGACATGGCAGTAGCATAGTTTTTTCCTAGTTATAAGATAGGTGTTCAGTTTAGGTTATCCTTAAAGTCTTTTTTAAAAAGGTTGATAAAGAAGGAAAAAAAGCAGCTTTATTCTCACAATACAGAAGCAACCACTATTGATACTTGAGCATATATCTTCCATGTTTTTAATATGCATTTTTATACTTAATTGGAATCATACTTTAAATATAATATGTGGGATTTTTTTTCACTTACCGGTACAGTCTTTTGTATACTGTTAAAGACTCTACCTAACAGAATTTGTCATGACAAGTAATAACCAGTTCATTGGATATGCTGTTGTTTTACCTTGTTTTAAATGGTGCTTCATTTCTGGAAGATACAAGGGCCAGGTGACAGTATAATCTCTGAGAGAGAAAACTGGGAAGCAAGGGGCAGGAAAGGAAGGGAAATTTTCCCTGTAAACCCTGTACTGTCTAGATTTTATACCAAGTCTGTATATTACCTATTCAAAGCAATAAATGAAAGTAAAATTTTTAAATGGTTAATTGAATATCTGAGCAATCTCATTGAGATTACACCCAGTGGAAATCTCATCTGAGCCCTGGGTAGAGAGTGAGAAACATTACAGTTTTGGGGAGTATCATGAGAATAAAAGGCCAGCATAGCTGTGATTATCCTGTCAATGAAACTGGGCCTGGCATCTCTATACCCATGACACATTTCAGGCCTCTAGAGACACATTATTTTTTGTTTTCATTTGCTGTCTATTCTGTTTTGTTGTTTGCTCATTTTGCTCAACAGTATAATTGAGAATATCTTTCCATGCCAATAAATATAGGCATACCTCATTTTATTGTACTTCACAGATAACTGTTTTTTTTTTTTACAAATTGAGAATTTGTGACAACCTGTAGCAAACCAGTTTGTCTGCACCATTTTTCCAGTGTTTGCTCAATTTGTTTCTTTTTTTTTTTTTTAATTTAAATAATTATTTTTTATTGAAGGGTAGTTGACGCACAGTATTACATTACATTAGTTTCAAGTGTACAACACAGTGGTAGAACATTTATATACATAATTCTAGGTTCCAGCTATCACCCTACCAAGCTGTTACAATATCTTGACTATATTCCTTATGCTATACATTACATCCCGGTTACTTATTTATTTTACCATTGGAAGTCTGTCATTTTTTTTTTTTTTTTTTTTGTGAGGGCATCTCTCATATTTATTGATCAAATGGTTGTTAACGACAATAAAATTCTGTATAGGGGAGTCAATGCTCAATGCAGAATCATTAATCCACCCCAAGCCTAATTTTCGTCAGTCTCCAATCTTCTGAGGCATAACAAACAAGTTCTTACATGGAGAACAAATTCTTACATAATGAATAAGTTACATAGTGAACAGTACAAGGGCAGTCATCACAGAAACTTTCGGTTTTGCTCATGCATTATGAACTCTAAACAGTTCAAATATGAATACTCATTTGGTTTTTATACTTGATTTATATGTGGATACCACATTTCTCTCTTTATTATTATTATTTTTAATAAAATGCTGAAGTGGTAGGTAGATACAAGATAAAGGTAGAAAACAGAGTTTAGTGTTGTAAGAGAGCAAATGTAGATGATCAGGTGTGTGCCTGTAGACTATGTGTTAATCCAAGCTAGACCAGGGCAATAAAACATCCACGTATGCAGAAGATTTCTCTCAGAACAGGGGGGGTGAGGTTCTAAGCCTCACCTCTGTTGATCCCCAATTTCTCACCTGATGGCCCCCCTGCGACTGTGCCTGTCTTAGGTTGTTCCTCCCTTGAGGAATCTTACCCGTCTCTGGCTAACCAGTCATCTTCCGGGGCCATACAGGGAAATGTGAAGTTGGTAAGTGAGAGGGAAGCCTTATTGTTTGAAAAGGTTAGCTTTTTACTTCTTTGCATATTTATGCCCTGTGGCTTCTATGCCCAGCATTTGTCTTGAGGTATCTTTACCACTTGGAAGAATTATGATACTCGGTAAATTTGATATGAGGCACGAATTCTATTTAAGGGTTGTAATTAGGAAGGAAGAAGAAAAGCTATAGAAGTAGCAGGCGGAAGAAAACATGGGAAGATTGATTATTTCTTTGATATATCTTCTTGTAGAGTAACTTCAGCATGTATAGGTTTTAAGCTACTACTTAAATTGCACACACACATTAACATAATAGGAGTATAGTTACATAACCAAAGCATATCTGTAATTACCAGCCATCTCCAGTGAAACCAAGAAAACCAGTTAGGCACCTTAGGCATTTGTGAAAACTTATCTATGATATGGTGGATATTGTCCAACTGAACTTGAACAGTCTGAGAGAAATCAGACAAATTAAAACAACCCATTCCTGGGGACTGTTCACATGCCATATGTTCTTTTAACAGTAAATAGTTTGTAGTTGTAAGACTTTGGAGCGCTACAATTTGCACTTCTCCAAATTCTTGGTTGAGTTCCAACAGTATAGATCCAGTCAAATTTGTTGTTTTACTGTATGCACAGGCCAGCTTAGATATCTCCTTCCTCATTCCCATGGCAAGTCCAGGAACTGGTGGGATGAGTGCATCTACAGCTGTAGCAGTGCGTGGATCTTTGTTGGGGTTTTTTGATGATCATCTTCTGGCATGAGTCTTCCAGAGAGTGCAGATGTTGGAAGTTCTTTTTCATATCGTATCTTAGTTCATTTTCGGGGTAGCCCAATTAGGCTTTGATCCTCTGTATAGACACAAACAGACCCTTTGCCTACACTTTTATATGCCCTTTATACCCTTGTGTAGAACTCGTTGGAGGTTACCACACAGGAACTGCCCTTTTTTTTTTTTTATTTTTGCTTTGTTTTTGGTATCACTATTCTACACTTACATGACGAATATTATGTTTACTAGGCTCTCCCCTATACCAGGTCTCCCCTATAAACCCCTTTACAGTCACTGTCCATCAGCATAGCAAAATGTTGTAGAATCACTACTTGCCTTCTCTGTGTTGTACAGCCCTCCCTTTTCTCCTACCCCCCCATGCATGTTAATCTTAATACCCCCCTACTTCTCCCCCCCTTATCCCTCCCTACCCACCCATCCTCCCCAGTCCCTTTCCCTTTGGTACCTGTTAGTCCATTCTTGAGTTCTGTGATTCTGCTGCTGTTTTGTTCCTTCAGTTTTTCCTTTGTTCTTATATTCCACAGATAAGTGAAATCATTTGGTATTTCTCTTTCTCCGCTTGGCTTGTTTCACTGAGCATAATACCCTCCAGCTCCATCCATGTTGCTGCAAATGATTGGATTTGCCCTTTTCTTATGGCTGAGTAGTATTCCATTGTGTATATGTACCACATCTTCTTTATCCATTCATCTATTGATGGACATTTAGGTTGCTTCCAATTCTTGGCTATTGTAAATAGTGCTGCAATAAACATAGGGGTGCATCTGTCTTTCTCAAACTTGATTGCTGCGTTCTTAGGGTAAATTCCTAGGAGTGGAATTCCTGGGTCAAATGGTAAGTCTGTTTTGAGCATTTTGATGTACCTCCATACTGCTTTCCACAATGGTTGAACTAACTTACATTCCCACCAGCAGTGTAGGAGGGTTCCCCTTTCTCCACAGCCTCGCCAACATTTGTTGTTGTTTGTCTTTTGGATGGCAGCCATCCTTACTGGTGTGAGGTGATACCTCATTGTAGTTTTAATTTGCATTTCTCTGATAATTAGCGATGTGGAGCATCTTTTCATGTGTCTGTTGGCCATCTGTATTTCTTTTTTGGAGAACTGTCTGTTCAGTTCCTCTGCCCATTTTTTAATTGGGTTATTTGTTTTTTGTTTGTTGAGGCGTGAGAGCTCCTTATATATTCTGGACGTCAAGCCTTTATCGGATGTGTCATTTTCAAATATATTCTCCCATACTGTAGGGATCCTTCTTGTTCTATTGATGGTGTCTTTTGCTGTACAGAAGCTTTTCAGCTTAATATAGTCCCACTTACTCATTTTTGCTGTTGTTTTCCTTGCCCGGGGAGTTATGTTCAAGAAGAGGTCACTCATGTTTATGTCTAAGAGGTTTGTGCCTATGTTTTCTTCCAAGAGTTTAATGGTTTCATGGCTTACATTCAGGTCTTTGATCCATTTTGAGTTTACTTTTGTATATGGGGTTAGACAATGGTCCAGTTTCATTCTCCTACATGTAGCTGTCCAGTTTTGCCAGCACCACCTGTTGAAGAGACTGTCATTTCGCCATTGTATGTCCATGGCTCCTTTATCAAATATTAATTGACCATATATGTCTGGGTTAATGTCTGGATTCTCTAGTCTGTTCCATTGGTCTGTGGCTCTGCTCTTGTGCCAGTACCAAATTGTCTTGATTACTGTGGCTTTATAGTAGAGCTTGAAGTTGGGGAGTGAGATCCCCCCTACTTTATTCTTCTTTCTCAGGATTGCTTTGGCTATTCGGGGTCTTTGGTGTTTCCATATGAATTTTTGAATTATTTGTTCCAGTTCATTGAAGAATGTTGCTGGTAGTTTCATAGGGATTGCATCAAATCTGTATATTGCTTTGGGCAGGATGGCCATTTTGACGATATTAATTCTTCCTAGCCACGAGCATGGGATGAGTTTCCATCTGTTAGTGTCCCCTTTAATTTCTCTTAAGAGTGACTTGTAGTTTTCAGAGTATAAGTCTTTCACTTCTTTGGTTAGGTTTATTCCTAGGTATTTTATTTTTTTTGATGCAATTGTGAATGGAGTTGTTTTCCTGATTTCTCTTTCTGTTGGTTCATTGTTAGTATATAGGAAAGCCACAGATTTCTGTGTGTTGATTTTGTATCCTGCAACTTTGCTGTATTCCGATATCAGTTCTAGTAGTTTTGGGGTGGAGTCTTTAGGGTTTTTTATGTACAGTATCATGTCATCTGCAAATAGTGACAGTTTAACTTCTTCTTTACCAATCTGGATTCCTTGTATTTCTTTATTTTGTCTGATTGCCGTAGCTAGGACCTCCAGTACTATGTTAAATAACAGTGGAGAGAGTGGGCATCCCTGTCTAGTTCCCGATCTCAGCGGAAATGCTTTCAGCTTCTCGCTGTTCAATATAATGTTGGCTGTGGGTTTATCATAGATGGCCTTTATTATGTTGAGGTACTTGCCCTCTATTCCCATTTTGCTGAGAGTTTTTAACATGAATGGATGTTGAACTTTGTCGAATGCTTTTTCAGCATCTATGGAGATGATCATGTGGTTTTTGTCTTTCTTTTTGTTGATGTGGTGGATGATGTTGATGGACTTTCGAATGTTGTACCATCCTTGCATCCCTGGAATGAATCCCACTTGGTCATGGTGTATGATCCTTTTGATGTATTTTTGAATTCGGTTTGCTAATATTTTGTTGAGTATTTTTGCATCTACGTTCATCAGGGATATTGGTCTGTAGTTTTCTTTTTTGGTGGGGTCTTTGCCTGGTTTTGGTATTAGGGTGATGTTAGCTTCATAGAATGAGTTTGGGAGTATCCCCTCCTCCTCTATTTTTTGGAAAACTTTAAAGAGAATGGGTATTATGTCTTCCCTGTATGTCTGATAAAATTCCGAGGTAAATCCATCTGGCCCGGGGGTTTTGTTCTTTGGTAGTTTTTTGATTACCTCTTCAATTTCGTTGCTGGTAATTGGTCTGTTTAGATTTTCTGTTTCTTCCTGGGTCAATCTTGGAAGGTTATATTTTTCTAGGAAGTTGTCCATTTCTCCTAGGTTTCCCAGCTTGTTAGCATATAGGTTTTCATAGTATTCTCCAATAATTCTTTGCATTTCCGTGGGGTCCGTCGTGATTTTTCCTTTCTCGTTTCTGATACTGTTGATTTGTGTTGACTCTCTTTTCTTCTTAATAAGTCTGGCTAGAGGCTTATCTATTTTGTTTATTTTCTCGAAGAACCAGCTCTTGGTTTCATTGATTTTTGCTATTGTTTTATTCTTCTCAATTTTATTTATTTCTTCTCTGATCTTTATTATGTCCCTCCTTCTGCTGACCTTAGGCCTCATCTGTTCTTCTTTTTCCAATTTTGATAATTGTGACATTAGACCATTCATTTGGGATTGCTCTTCCTTTTTTAAATATGCTTGGATTGCTATATACTTTCCTCTTAAGACTGCTTTTGCTGTGTCCCACAGAAGTTGGGGCTTAGTGTTGTTGTTGTCATTTGTTTCCATATATTGCTGGATCTCCATTTTGATTTGGTCATTGATCCATTGATTATTTAGGAGCGTGTTGTTAAGCCTCCATGTGTTTGTGAGCCTCTTTGCTTTCTTTGTACAGTTCTAGTTTTATGCCTTTGTGGTCTGAAAAGTTGGTTGGTAGGATTTCAATCTTTTGGAATTTTCTGAGGCTCTTTTTGTGGCCTAGTATGTGGTCTATTCTGGAGGATGTTCCATGTGCACTTGAGAAGAATGTATATCCCGCTGCTTTTGGATGTAGAGTTCTATAGATGTCTATTAGGTCCATCTGCTCTACTGTGTTGTTCAGTGCTTCCGTGTCCTTACTTATTTTCTGCCCAGTGGATCTATCCTTTGGGGTGAGTGGTGTGTTGAAGTCTCCTAGAATGAATGTATTGCAGTCTATATCCCCCTTTAGTTCTGTTAGTATTTGTTTCACATATGCTGGTGCTCCTGTGTTGGGTGCATATATATTTAGAATGGTTATATCCTCTTGTTTGACTGAGCCCTTTATCATTATGTAGTGTCCTTCTTTATCTCTTGTTACTTTCTTTGTTTTGAAGTCTATTTTCTCTGATATTAGTACTGCAACCCCTGCTTTCTTCTCACTGTTGTTTGCTTGAAATATGTTTTTCCATCCCTTGACTTTTAGTCTGTACATGTCTTTGGGTTTGAGGTTAGTTTCTTGTAAGCAGCATATAGATGGGTCTTGCTTTTTTATCCATTCTGTTACTCTGTGTCTTTTGATTGGTGCATTCAACCCATTAACATTTAGCGTTACTATTGAAAGATATGTACTTATTGCCATTGCAGGCTTTAAATTCGTGGTTACCAAAGGTTCAAGGTTAGCCTCTTTAGTATCTTACTGCCTAACTTAGCTCGCTTATTGAGCTCTTATGTACACTATCTGGAGATTCTTTTCTTCTCTCCCTTCTTGTTCCTCCTCCTTGATTCTTCATATGTTGGGTGTTTTGTGCTGTGCTCTTTCTAGGAGTGCTCCGATCTAGAGCAGTCCCTGTAAGATGTTCTGTAGAGGTGGTTTGTGGAAAGCAAATTCCCTCAGCTTTTGTTTGTCTGGGAATTGTTTAATCCCACCGTCATATTTGAATGATAGTCGTGCTGGATACAGTATCCTTGGTTCAAGGCCCTTCTGTTTCATTGTATTAAATATATCATGCCATTCTCTTCTGGCCTGTAGGGTTTCTGTTGAGAAATCTGACGTTAGCCTGATGGGTTTCCCTTTATAGGTGACCTTTTTCTCTCTAGCTGCTTTTAACACTCTTTCCTTGTCCTTGATCTTTGCCATTTTAATTATTATGTGTCTTGGTGTTGCCCTTCTTGGATCCTTTCTGTTGGGGGTTCTGTGTATTTCCGTGGTCTGTTCGATTACTTCCTCCCCCAGTGTGGGGAAGTTTTCAGCAATTATTTCTTCTAAGATACTTTCCATCTCTTTTCCTCTCTCTTCTTCTTCTGGGACCCCTATAATACGGATATTGTTCCTTTTGGATTGGTCACACAGTTCTCTTAATATTGTTTCATTCCTGGAGATCCTTTTGTCTCTCTCTATGTCAGCTTCTATGCGTTCCTGTTCTCTGATATCAATTCCATCAATGGCCTCTTGCATTCTATCCATTCTGCTTATAAACCCTTCCAGAGTTTGCTTCATTTCTGCGATCTCCTTTCTGGCATCTGTGATCTCCTTCCGGACTTCATCCCATTTCTCTTGCGTATTTCTCTGCATCTCTGTCAGCATGTTTATGATTCTTATTTTGAATTCTTTTTCAGAGAGACTGGTTAGGTCTGTCTCCTTCTCTGGTGTTGTCTCTGTGATCTTTGTCTGCCTGTAGCTTTGCCTTTTCATGGTGATAGGAATAGTCTGCAGAACTGGGACCAGTGACGGCTGGAAGGACTTACTTTCTTGTTGGTTTGTGGCCCTCCTCTCCTGGGAGAACAGCGGCCTCTAGTGGCTTGTGCTGCGCAGCTGCGCGCAGACAGGGTTTCTGCTTCCTGCCCGGCTGCTATGGAGTTAATCTCCGCTGTTGCTGTGGGCGTGGCCTGGCTCGGGCAGCTACTCCAAAATGGTGGAGTCGCGTTGGAGCAGGAGCGGCTGGGAGGCTATTTATCTCCGTAAGGGGCCTCCCTGCTCCCTGCAGCCCAGGGGTTAGGGTGCCCAGACATCCCGGATTCCCTACCTCTGGATTAAGTGACCCGCCCTGCCCCTTTAAGACTTCCAAAAAGCACCCGCCAAAACAAAACAACGCCCACCAAAAAAAAAAAGAAAAAAAAATTTTTTTAATTAAAAAAAAAAAAAAGTTTTTAATTAATGAAAAAGGTGGTCGGTCGTTTTTCTTTATTCTGCGGTGCCAGCCTCAGGCCTCTGCTCACCGGTCTTTCTGCCCTGTTTCCCTAGTATTGGGGTCCCTATCCCTTTAAGACTTCCAAAAAGCGCTCGCCAAAACAAAACAGCAAAAAAGCAAAAAAAAATGGTCGCGCGCTTTTCTTATGCCCTCTGTCGCCCAGCCTCCAGTGCCTGCTCACTGTTCTTGCTGCCCTGTTTTCCTAGTATCGAGCGCCCTGCACTCTGGCCCGGATGGCTGGGGCTGGGTGTTCGGCAGTCCTGGGCTCTGTCTCCCTCCCGCTCTGCCTGCTCTTCTCCCGCCGGGAGCTGGGGGGAGGGGCGCTCGGCTCCCGCGGGGCCGGGGCTTGTATCTTACCCCCTTGGCGAGGCGCTGGGTTCTCTCAGGTGCAGATGTGGTCTGGATATTGTCCTGTGTCCTCTGGTCTTTATTCTAGGAAGGGTTGTCTTTGTTATATTTTCATAGATATATGTTGTTTTGGGAGGAGATTTCCGCTGCTCTACTCACGCCGCCATCTTCTGCCCAGGTCCTCAATTTGTTTCTTTATCATATTTTGGTAATTCTTAGAATATTTCAGACTTTTCATTATTATTTTATTTGTTATGCTCTGTGATCAGTGATCTTCAATGTTACTATTGTAATTGTTTTGGGGCACCACAAACTGTGCCCATATACTAGACAGTGAACATAACTGATAAGAGTTATATGTTCTGGCTGCTCCACCAACCACTGCTCTCCCCTCCCCCTCACCAATCTCTCTCCCTCTGATTGGGCCTTCCTTATGCCCTAAGACACTGCAGTGTTGAAGTCAGGCCAATTAACCCTACAGTGGCCTGTAAGTATTCAAGTGAAGGAAAGTGTCACACATCACTCACTTTAAATCAAAAGCTAGAAGTGATTAAGCTTAGTAAGGAGGGTATGTGAAAAGCTGAGATAGGCCAAAAGCTAGGCCTCTTGCACCATGCAATTAGCCAGGTTGTGAATGTAAAGAACACATTCTTGAAAGAAAAGAGCTACCCCAGTGAACACACAGATGATGAGTGAAGCAGACTAACTGCTTATGCAGAAAGGGCATTAGAGGTCTGGTTGGAAGATCGGACCAGTCACAGCATTCCCGTAAGCCAAAGCCTAATCCAGAGCATGGCCCTGCCTTTCCTCACTTTTGTGAAGGCTAAGAGAGGTGATGAAGAGAAGAAAAACTGGAAGCTAGCAGACATTTGTTCATAAATCTTCAGGAAAGAAGCCATCTTCATAACAAGACAAGTGCAAGGTGAAGCCACAGCAAGTGATGTGGAAGCTGCAGCCAGGTTATCCAGATCCGTTAAGCTCACTGATAAAGGTGGCTACACTGAACAGCAGACTTCCACTGTAGATGTAACAATATTGGAAGACAGTGCCATCCAGGACTTTCGTAACTAGAGAGGAATAGTTAGTGTCCGGTTTCAAAGCTTTAGAGGACAGGCTGACTCTCTTTTTAGGGGTTAATGCAGCTGGTGCTTTGTAAGTTGAAGCCAATGCTCATTGACCATTCTGAAAATCCTAGGGCCCTTCGGAATTATGCTAAGTCTACTCTGCCTGTGCTCTGTAAATGAAACAACAAATCCTGGATGACAGCACATATGTTTACAGCATGGTTTACTGAATATTTTAAGTCCACTGTTGAAACCTACTGCTCAGAAAAAAATTTTCTTTTCAAAATATTACTGCTCACTCACAGTGTACCTGGTCACCCAAGAGCTCTGATGGCTCAATTACTGTTGATTCCATGCCTGCTGACAACATCCAGTCTGCAGTCCATAGATCAAAGAATAATTTTGACTTTCAATTCTTATTGAAATCTTTTCATAAGGCTATAGCTGCTATAGATAGTGATTCATCTGATGGATCGAGGCCAAGAAAATTGAAACGCTTGAAAGGATTCATCATTCTAGATGCCACTAAGATTCTTGATTCATTGGAAGAGTATCAACATTAACAGAAGATGGGAAGAAGTTGATTCTAGCCTTAACGGATGCTTTGAGGGTTCAAGACTTCAGTGGAGGAAGTCACTGCATATGTGGTATGAACAGCAAGAGAACTGGAATTAGAAGTGGAGCCTGAAGATGTGATTGAGTTGCCGCAATCTCATGATCAAACTTGAACAGATGAAGAGTTGCTTCTTATGAATGAGCAAAGAAAGTAGTTTATTGAGATGGACTCTACCTCTGGTGAAGATTGTAGAAATGACAAAGAATTTAGAATATTACGTAAACTTAGTTGATAAAGCAGCAGCAGGGTTTCAGAGGATTGACTCCAATTTTGAAAGGATTTTTGCTATGGGTTAAGTGCTATCACACAGCATTACATCCTACAGAGGAATAATTTGTGAAATGAAGAGTCCATTGATGAGGTAAACTTCACTGTTGTCTTATTTTAAGGAATTGCCATGGCCACCCCAACCTTCAGCAAACACCACCCTGATCAGCTGTCAACATCAAGGCAAGACCATCCCCCAGCTTAAAAATATTTATGACTCACTGGAAGTTCAGATGGTCACATTTTTTAGAATGAAATATTTTTAAACTAATATTGAATTTTTAGACATAATGCTATTGCACACTTAATAGACTACAGTATAGTATAAACATAACTTTTTTATGCACTGGGAAGCCAAAAAATTCATTTAATTTGCTTTATTATAATAATGTGGACTAGAACCTGCAGTATCTCCAAGTTACGCCTGTATCCCTCCATGGCATTTTTAGTGGCTGTAGATCGTTGCTTGATAGCAACTTAACTAGCTTAGTTTGTATCTTTTCTTGTTTCTTTTGGCCATTATTTAGGACATCCTCCTAGCTAATTCTCTTTTATCCTTAATTATTTACTTAGCATACATTCCATGAGTGGAATTGGATGGAAGGGTATGTCTGAGGCTGTTAGTGCCTCTTGCCAGATTGCCAGGCAGAAAAGCTATTGTGAACTTGAATTTCTGAGCTCATCACTTGGGTTCTCTCTCTGTCTTAGCCTCACTTTCCTTCCTCTTAGGGATTATTCCCAGCATTTCTGTGTTACTTTCTTGACACCTCCATACCTCTTTTCTACAGAATAGCTCGCTGCTTCCTAGGAGGTGCGCTTGATGGGAAGTGTATTTTCAAAAGACATGAGAAAATGAAACTTGCCACCCTGCAGGCCTCCCCTCACCATCTTCCACTGTCTCATCATGGCAGTCGCTTATTTGTCTCACTTTGGGTGCTGTTGTATAGCTTACTCCCTCCTTGTCAGCCTCCATACTCTGCAGTGTCTGTGCTGTACAGGGAGATCTGTTCCTCCCTCTTAACCTTGAGTAAAGAGTACCTGTGAAGTTCTACACAAAGTTCCCCCCAAATGTTCATTTACTATTTATTGAGCATTTTTTAGTAATGTTTAGAATTTTGTGTGAGAATAGAGGGGACAGGAAAAAAAATGACTTCATAGAGCTTCTGGTCTGTTTGAAAGAAAATACTTTGCTGAACTTACTGGATCACCTTAACAGACCATGTCATTTAAAATTACTACTCTGGTGTGTCTTCCATAGGGAAGGCTTTGAGGAAGGTCTTTTCATCCATCACATAAAATGCAAACATGGCAAAATATAATATACTAGTATATTTGTTAATATATATACATACATATGTTTAAAATGTGTATCTTAGTCCTTACTGTATGTCAGATGCTCTTAAGTAATTTAGCCTCACAACACTCTATGTATACCTATTTTACATATGGAAAACCAGAGAGGCTAAAGTAACTTGCCCATACATCAAATAGGTAGTAAGTTATGGGTCAGAACTACAACCCTATTGTCTTGCTCCACGTATCATTCAGTAATAATCACGGAGCACTCAGTGTGTGCCAGGCTGTGTTCTAGGAGGAGACAAAAGCAGTGACATTCCAGCTGCAAGGGACTCAGGGATCTGGGGCACATCAAGGAAGATGTGACCATGAGGTGCAGTAGTGCTCACAGCCTCGTTTGGTTGATGCTTTGGCCAGTTGCATGTGGGGTCTGGGAGTTCCTCACAGTATGGACCAGCCAGAGGCTCAGCTGCCCCCAGAAAGGGAGGAAAGCAAGGGACCCCTGGAAGGATCATAGGAGGTGCTCAGGTGTCTAGGTGCTATTGCTCAGCAGCTCAGCAGGGATCTCTGGGTCACAGATCTCTGAAGGCAGCAGCGTGAGGCTTTATAGCCCCAGGGCTTATTTTATCAAAGTCTGCAAACACTGGGTGCAGTGGTAGGTAGACTGTGCAAGGTAGACAGATGTAAATGGCTAAAGATCAGCTTATTTGGGCTATATTTAAAACAACTGGATATGTGAAAATTGTAGTTTGGCACTGGTAGACTCCTAAGCCAGTGGGTGTCAGCCTGCTGTGAAGAGATAAACCTAGGAGCCAACATGCAGAAACTGTCTTTGGCTCATTTATTTAATACAGCAGCCTTATTCTTACCCACCAAATTATATTGTTTGATGCAGACTCCAGGAGACCTAAGGTGGGACTTGTGCTGGATCTCAGAGAGCAGAAGGCATGCCTGCAGAGCAGAGCGCAGGTGAAAGAGTGGGGAAGGAACAAAGTTCACAGGTGCCTCTGGAGAAAACTCTACCTCCCAGCTAACTTCCTTCCTGGAGATATGGTCCTCTCCATCCATCTCTTATTTCCATCTCTTAGTACCCAGGGACTTTATTTTGGCAGTTGCTGTGATTTTATTTATATGATAATGAAACAAACTTATTTGTCTTAATTATAGTAACTTTCTCTTAGGGGATCTTTCACAACATGGCTCTTGATGGTGGAAGCATCTGTGGGCCCTTTTGGTGGCAGTCAGGGTTCTGCTCTGAGGTATGTCTGGTAGGTCAGGTTTGGGCTGTTGAGCTGTGAAGAATGAGCTGTGAAGGTCGGTGCAGGTAACCAAGGGGAATGCTGCCTCCTGCTGAGTGGAGTGCTGTCTGCCCACAGGAGCATTTGACCATAGAATGCCAAGTTGGTAGTGGCTATTTTGCTGCCTACTTGTTATTTCATAAAGGAGCACCTGTCATTGTCATGGGGACAGTGATCAGGGCTCCGCTGCAGACACTGCCATGGTGCTGTGACTCCCTTCCCTGCCATTTGGTGTGACTCAGAGGAATTTCTCCAACAGGAGCCTGACTTGCAGCTAGACCATGATGTAGAGATCTGTGACCTGCACAGTGCAAGAGCTCTGCTTTACAAAAGGGTCATCTTAATTTTTTAACCCTGCTCATGTGTCCTTTAGCATCTGCTGAAACAAATGATCAGAACCCATGAAGGGTGATCAGAGTTGAGGTATAAAATATCTTGCTGACTGCTTAAGAGTCCCAGTTCTGGAGGCATCCTGTAACTTACTGCCTTTGTAACTGTGGGTGAGTTCCCTAAACTCTCTGTGCCTGAGCTTCATCATCTATACACAGAAAACAAGGATAACTATGACAGGTGTGAAGATCAGCTTGGCAATAAATATAGAACAGTGCATGCCTGGCACAGACCTAGCTTTCAGTAAATGATAGCCATTATTATTGCCTTCACTACTAATAAAATAAGTTGAGTTTGCATACCTTTTAAAAGTACAATTTTATATAAAGTATGAGGTGTTTCTTTCTTTTTTTTTAAATTAACCCCAGACATTAAATTATTGATTGAGTCATGAAACCAAGTCAGTATGTTTGCAGGATTAAAAACACTACAAACAGGAAACTGTTAAGATCTATTAGTCTAATCCTCATTTTGAAGATAAGGAATAGGCCCATTGAGGAGAACTGCCTTCCCCAAGGTTGTACAGCTAGTTGGTGGCAGAGATGGGATGAGACATCAGTGTTCCTGACTCCTTTTGCTTTACCGGGTGACTTAGCAATACCACTTTATAGTTGGCCTAGAAACCTCTGACATTTAGGTCCTAGAAACCTCTGACATAACATCAATTCAGCAAACCATCATAATGATCCATGTGGCAGTTTCAGGTATATAGTGAGTCTCTTGAGAGGGAGAGGGCTCAGTTGCGATGAATGGTGGGTAGCTATAATGCCCTCCAGAAGCAAGTTAGTGTAGTGGAAAAACCTTGGGACTAGCAGCCAGGAGTACCTAAGGCCACGCATAAGACTATCCTAGAGATCCCGGATGTATTATTTAATCTGCTTCTTCAGCAGTAAAGTGGGGGTAATAGCATCTGCCTTGCCTCTCTACCTCATGGTGTAGTTATAAAATGCAAATGGTGAAATGTATACAAGACACTTCAAAGTATAAGGAGTAATTACACAAAGGCCAATATTGTCATCGTTAGGCAGGATAAAAAGGTTCTTGGAGTTGTTGGTTTAGGTATGCTATTGTTTTGGAGTCAGTCCTTTTTTTAGAAGAATCCAATTTCCTGTCTTGAATCACTGACTCTATCAATGGTAACTAAGGAAGATAGCAGTTAAGCTCAACTATATAGTGCTGCTATAATAGTAGAGCTCAGTGGAAATTAAATCTTATGCAGTAACTGACATCATATGGATTCATTATATTTCTCATTTCCCCATAGATCTGTTTTATGTTATTTATAGCCTCCCATTCATATAGACACCCAGCAGCAAATTGTAATAATAACCCTCCAGTATCATTCCAGGCCCTGTTCCATTCCTTTTCGATAAAACTGTTGAGATTATATAGTATGTATTAGAAAAGCAATGCTTTTCTTTATGTTTGAAACTTTTCACAATAAAAAGTAAAACAGGTAAAGGGGGTAAAAGGGCAAGAAAAAAAGTAAATAAAGTTAACCAGAAGTATCAAGGTGGGGAACAGTTCTAATTAGAATAAAAATGCCTCTGTCTGGAGAAATATGGTAGTAGTGCTTGTCATGGTTGAGATTAGATATGGTGAACTCTCATAGTAGCAAAAAAAGATCTGGGGACAAAAAAGCTAGAATACCTTGCATAAGCAGCTGTCTACTTGCACCCAGAGCCTGAGCAGATTTTTCTAAAATATTCAACAAAAACATTAATTTGCATAGAATGACAAACCAGGTCATTGGGGGGTGAAGACCTATATTAGTTGAGCACCTACTATATGTCATTTACTTTGTTTAAGGGATTTATATATATTGTTTCAAAATGTGTCCTATACATTTGCTCTCTACATTTATAACTAAATCACACTCTAATAATTTAAAAAGTCAGATGGAAGTTTATAGTGCATGTTATGTTTTCATAAATTTTTTTGAGGGTAAACCTCAAAACACTTGTGAAAAAGATTCGCATCACTGAAGAGTTTGTATCTCCTTTTCTGGTATTAAAGTCAAGAACTGATATCTTCATTGCCATTTAAGGAAGTTTTTTAAAGGATTCTTTGGTTGTTGAACTAGTTTGTGGACCTGGGTGGAAGAAAGGTCTGAATATATAGTAACTAGAAAATTTTAATTTTTTCTGGAAATTTATAAGGAATAAAAAACAATTTGAGTAGAATGATAAACCGTGCTTCTCAAGGGAATATTCAGTACTACAAAGATGTCACTTCTTCCCAAAGTAATCTGTAAATTTGGTATGATTCTAATCAAAACTCAACATTTTTTCATAATGAACTTGAGAAACTGATAAAAGAATTTATTTGGAAAAGAAAATATATAAGAATGGCCAAGAAATTTAACAAAAAACAGTGGTGACAGGACAAGGACCCATAAAGCATGAGTAATTGAAGAGGGTAATGCTGGTACATTTTACATATATATATATATACATATATACACGTATATATATATACACAGATATATATGTACATATACCATTTCACATCAGGGAAAGGATGGATTACTAAATTGATGATGTTGGGATTCTTAATTTTCCACTCCGAAAGGAAAAAGCTAGATCCCTACCCTTCATTATAGCCCCCTCTGAATAGATTAAAAGGCTAAATATAAACTATGCAAGTAACATACAAGAACCTTTTTTTCACAGTCCCCAGTATAGGGATATGAAATGATAAGTTTGACTACATAAAATGTTAAAATGTCATAGGACCCTCCCCACAAAACATCCAAACCCCAACCTAGTTAAAACCAAGTTGACAAGCAGCAGAAATATTTGTTACCTGTATAAAAGCCAAAGGAGCAGACCCTGAGAAGGCAGCCGCCTGGTGCCCACTGCCCTTCTCCAGGAGAGCTTAGACTCACCAGCATGCGGAGGACTCTCTTACCTGACAGCTGACCTATCCAGCAGCCAGTTCAGGAGAAGCGCCTTCTCACCCTCAGTAAGCATCTGTCTCCCCTACTTCTTAGGATGTTTACAAGCCTCGTCGGAAATACAAACGCCAGCAGGGAGCAGAGGAGCTGCCCGATGAAGAATCTAGAGTCCATGCTACACTTTTGGAATATGGCAGGTAAAGACTGGGGCCCAGTCCAAAGTGTCCATTTTATAAAACCATTAAAAAAGAAAAGCTAATTCGAACTGCTTCATTGGGATTAACCAGGTTGGTTTTTACCTGATGGAGTTTACTGGTTTTGGCCCGAAGATTCCCAGCTTCAGTATGTTTTCTGTGGTATTGAATTACCCAGGTTCCAGTGCGTAGCTTCCCTGGTGGTGGTAGAGGTCTGACCTTGAATGTCCTCTCTGCAGTGTGTGTGTAACTGCACTCTGGCTCTGCCCTCCTTGGGAAGGTGTTAGGGATTTGCGAAGATGGGTGGTGTGCCTTTCAGGACTCTGCCATTTGTTAAAAACTTCAAGTAAACTAATGAATTAAAAGTAGTTGTTAAGTTTACTAATTTAAGTTTACTTGCTTTAAATAAATTTAGAATAATAGTTTTGGTTTCCTGTGAAATTCTTCCTGATCAGGGAAATGGAGAATTTTGTCACTTCTTAAAAGCATATCTAATTTAAAAAAAAGAAAAATTTTGTATCTTCAGTTTTTTTGTAAAAACACGTGCACTTGGAAGTGCTTCTCCTCATTGAATTGTTTGCTTGACCTGGATATTAACCTTCATTTATGTCCTGCTTTTTCACTTAGGGTAACTGATTCCTTGATGTGAGTATGTTTCCCATGTTTCCTCTCTTTAAGCTGGGAATGGTTGCTGTGTGCTGCTCTGCCCCAGTGCCAACCCTCCTGGGGTGGCTGGAACTAACAGCATTGCCACTAGCATCTCCTGAGTGAGCACCTAATGGCTTCTCCTTCTAGGTCACTGGAGAGAAGGAAAAGGAAATTAGGCTTAATTCACTTAAATATTCCATCTTTCTAATGGAATTGCAGTTGCCATGTTGTTTTTGTTTTTGAGGGTGTATGTAGTTTGGGCTCAGGTCCCTCCTTCCTAGGAATGAAAACTCCTCTGTTTCATATAAAGGAAGTTGTCAGTTCTGGCCCAAAGCCGGGTGTGATGGCTGCCTCACAACTCACCAGTTGGTGCTTAGATTGAACTTCTTTTCTGAGTGAGGCACCTCCAGACCAGCGACATAATTTGGGGGTCCCAGTATAAAATGAAAATGCAGAGCCCCTTGCTAAGAATGATTAATTATGGTAAGTTCAGGAATTTCAAGGCAGCAACAAGTGTGGGACCCTTGTGCAGCTGGGTGGGTTGCATGTCGTAGGCCCTGTGATGGTTTCTTTCTAGCCAGGCCCAGGTGCACATGGGTGAGTCAGCCTGTACTGATCAGGGCGAGCCAGAGCTGGGAGACCTCTGTGAGTATCACATGTTCCTGAGCCAAAGTGTATTTAGTGTGGTTAAGAATGGTGTGGTTTCTCTTAGTTTGTACTGTTCATATCTCCATTTTTTCTATTATCATGGATACTTAAACATTCCTGGTGGTAAAAAGGAATCAGACATTCAGTGAAGCTATCTCACCATGACCATGCTGATGATATTTCAGTAATTTTTTTTGCACTTTTCTGCATGCATTTTTTAATTCATTTTGTTATCATTAATCTACAATTACATGAAGAACATTATGTTTACTAGACTCCCCCCTTCACCAAGTCCCGTCCTACAAACCCCATTACAGTCACTGTCCATCAGCATAGTAAGATGCTGTAGAGTCACTACTTGTCTTCTCTGTATTGCACATCCCTATGTCCCCCCCACATTATACATGCTAATTATAAGGCCCCCTTTCTTTTCCCCACCCTTATCCCTCCCTTCCCACCCATCCTCCCCAGTCCCTTTCCCTTTGGTAACTATTAGTCCATTCTTGGGTTCTGTGATTCTGCTGCTGTTTTGTTCCTTCAGTTTTTCTTGTTCTTATACTCCACATATGAGTGAAATCATTTGGTACTTGTCTTTCTGTGCCTGGCTAATTTCACTGAGCATAATACCCTCTAGCTCCATCCATGGTGTTGCAAATGGTAGGATTTGTTTTCTTCTTATGGCTGAATAATATTCCATTATGTATATGCACCACATATTCTTTATCCATTTATCTACTGATGGACACTTAGGTTGCTTCCATTTCTTGGCTATTCTAAATAGTGCTGCGATAAACATAGGGGTGCATCTGTCTTTTTCAAATGGGCTGTTGCATTCTTAAGGTAAATTCCTAGAAGTGGAATTCCTGGGTCAAATGGTATTTCTATTTTGAGCTTTTTGAGGAACCTCCATGCTGCTTTCCACAATGGTTGAGCTAATTTACATTCCCACCAGCAGTGTAGAAAGGTTCCCCTTTCTCTACAACCTCGCCACCATTTGTTGTTGTTTGTCTTTTGGATGGTCTTTTGGATATCTCTTTGTGGTTTTAATTTGCATTTCTCTGATGACTAGCGATGTGGAGCATCTTTTCATGTCTGTTGGCCATCTGAATTTCTTCTTTGGAGAACTGTTTGTTCAGCTCCTCTGACCATTTTTTAATTGGATTATTTGCTTTTTGTTTGTTGAGGTGCATGAGCTCTTTATATATTTTGGATGTCAACCCTTTATTGGATCTGTCATTTATGAATATATTCTCCCATACTGTAGGGTACCTTTTTGTTCTATGATGGTGTCCTTTGCTGTACAGAAGCTTTTCAGCTTGATATAGTCCCACTTGTTCATTTTTGCTTTTGTTTCCCTTGCCCAGGGAGATATGTTCATGAAGAAGTCGCTCATGTTTATGTCCCAGAGATTTTTGCCTATGTTTTTTTCTAAGAGTTTTATGGTTTCATGACTTACATTCAGGTCTTTGATCCATTTAAAATTTACTTTTGTGTATGGGGTTAGACAGTGATCCAGTTTCATTCTTTTACATGTAGCTGTCTAGTTTTGCCAGCACCATCTGTTGAAGAGACTGTCATTTCCCCATTGTATGTCCATGGCTCCTTTATCATATATTAATTGACCATATATATTTGGCTTAATGTCTGGAGTCTCTATTCTGTTCCACTGGTCTGTGGCTCTGTTCTTGTGCTAGTACCAAACTGTCTTGATTACTGTGGCTTTGTAGTAGAGTTTGAAGTTGGGGAGTGAGATCCCCCCCACTTTATTCTTCCTTCTCAGGATCGCTTTGGCTATTTGGGGTCTTTGGTGTTTCCATATGAATTTTTGAACTATTTGTTCTAGTTCTTTGAAGAATGCTGTTGGTAATTTGATAGGGATTGTATCAAATCTGTATATTGCTTTGGGCAGGATGGCCATTTTGACGATATTAAGTCTTCCTAGCCAAGAGCATGGAATGAGTATCCATTTGTTAGTGACCTCTTTAATTTCTCTTAAGAGTGTCTTATAGTTTTCAGGGTATAGGTCTTTCACTTCCTTGGTTAGGTTTATTCCAAAGTATTTTATTTTTTTTGATACAATTGTGAATGGAATTGTTTTCCTGATTTCTCTTTCTATTAGTTCATTGTTAGTGTATAGGAGAGCCACAGATTTCTGTGTGTTAATTTTGTATCCTGCAACTTTGCTGTATTCCTATATCAGTTGTAGTAGTTTTGGAGTGGAGTCTTTAGGGTTTTTTATGTACAATATCATGTCATCTGCAAATAGTGACAGTTTAACTTCTTCTTTACCAATCTGGATTCCTTGTATTTCTTTGTTTTGTCTAATTGCCATGGCTAGGACCTCCAGTACCATGTTGAATAACAGTGGGGATAGTGGGCATCCCTGTCTTGTTCCCGATCTCAGAGGAAAAGCTTTCAGCTTTTCACTGTTCAGTATGATGTTGGCTGTGGATTTATCATATATGGCCTTTATTATGTTGTGGTACTTGCCCTCTATACCCATTTTGCTGAGAGTTTTTATCATGAATGGATGTTGAATTTTGTCAAATGATTTTTCAGCATCTATGGAGATGATCATGTGGTTTTTGTCCTTTTTGTTGATGTGGTGGATGATGTTGATGGATTTTCGAATGTTGTACCATCCTTGCATCCCTGGGATGAATCCCATTTGGTCATGGTGTATGATCCTTTTGATGTATTTTTGAATTTGGTTTGCTAATATTTTGTTGAGTATTTTTGCATCTACATTCATCAGGGATATTGGTCTGTAGTTTTCTTTTTTGGTGGGGTGTTTGCCTGGTTTTGGTATTAGGGTGATGTTGGCTTCTTAGAATGAGTTTGGGAGTATTCCCTCCTCTTCTGTTTTTTGTAAAACTTTAAGGAGAATGGGTATTATATCTTTGTATGTCTGATAAAATTCCAAGGTAAATCCCTCTGGCCCAGGAGTTTTGTTCTTGGGTAGTTTTTTGATTACCGCTTCAATTTCTTTGCTGGTAATTGGTTTGTTTAGATTTTCTGTGTCTTTCTGCGTCAGTCTTGGAAGGTTGTATTTTTCTAGGGCGTTGTCCATTTCTTCTAGGTTTTCCAGCTTATTAGCATATAGATTTTCATAGTACTCTCTAATAATTCTTTGTATTCCTGTGGGGTCCGTCGTGATGTTTCCTTTCTCGTTTCTGATTCTGTTGATATGTGTTGATTCTCTTTTCCTCTTAATAAGTCTAGCTAGACGCTTATCTATTTTGTTTATTTTCTCAAAGAACCAGCTCTTGGTTTCATTGATTTTTTCTATTGTTTTATTCTTCTAAATTTTATTTAGTGTATTTTGTTTTGAAACTCTGTTTTAAATTGGGTCTTCTGCATATGTGGTATATGGTAGTCATCACTAGGCAATGGCTGGGTTAATTCAGGACATCCAGGACCTTCTCAGGAGTGGCTTTTGCAATTGAAGTGCAGAGGCTGGGAAATCTGGAGTGTAAGAAAGAACAATACCAATCTTAGTTCCTATTGAGAGGGTCATATGACTTCTGCTGATGTGTAAGCTACCAGTAGGTACTTGATGAAGGATATTTTTGTTTCTATTTTTAGGGAGAGGGGTTTTGCTTTATTAAAAAAATTTTTTTTTAATTTTGGTATCATTAATGTACAATTACATGAACAACATTGTGGTAACTAGATTCCCCCCATTATCAAGTCCCTACCACATACCCAATTACAGTCACTATCCATCAGCATAGTAAGGTGCTATAGAGTCACTACTTGTCTTCTCTGTGCTATACTGCCTTCCCTCTGTGCCCCCCACCCCGACATTATGTGTGCTAATTGTAATACCCCTTATTCCCCTTATCCCTCTCTTCCCTCCCATCCTCCCCAGTCCCTTTCCCTTTGGTAACAGTCCATTCTTGGGTTCTGTGAGTCTGCTGCTGTCTTGTTCCTTCAGTTTTTTCTTTGTTCTTACACTCCAGAGATTAGTGAAGTAATTTGATACTTGTCTTTCTCCACCTGGCTTATTTCACTGAGCATAATACCCTCTGGCTCCATCCATGTTGTTGCAAACAGTAGGATTTGTTTTCTTCTTATGACTGAATAATATTCCATTGTGTATATGTACCACATCTTCATCCATTCATCTACTGATGGACACTTAGGTTGCTTCCATTTCTTGGCTATTGTAAATAGTGCAGCGATAAACATAGGGGTCCATATGTCTTTTTCAAACTGGGCTGCTGCATTCTCAGAGTAAATTCCTAGGAGTGGAATTCCTGGGTCAAATGGTATTCTATTTTGAGCTATTTGAGGAACTTCCATACTGCTTTCCACAATGGTTGAACTAACTTACACCAGCAGTGTAGGAGGGTTCCCTTTTCTCCACATCCTCGCCAACATTTGTTGTTGTTTGTATTTTGGATAGTGGCATCCTTACTGGTGTGAGGTGATATCTCATTGTGGTTTTAATTTGCATTTCTCTGATGATTAGGAATGTGGAGCATCTTTTCATTTGCTCTTTGCCATCTGAATTTCTTCTTTGCAGAAGTGTCTGTTGAGATCCTCTGCCCATTTTTTTTTATAAGTCATTTTTTTCTTTTTTTCTTTTGGTATCATTAATCTACAATTACAGAAAGAACATTATGTTTACTAGGTTCCTCCCTTCACCAAGTCCCCCCCCACATACCCCTTCACAGTCACTGTCCATCTGCATAGTAAGATGCTGTAAAATCACTACTTGTCTTCTCTGTGTTGCACAGCCCTCCCCGTGCCCCCCACACACTATACATGCTAATCATAATGCCCTCTTTTTCCCCACCCTTATCCCTCCCTTCCCACCCATCGTCCCCAGTCCCTTTCCCTTTGGTAACTATTAGTTCATTCTTGGGTTCTGTGATTCTGCTGCTGTTTTGTTCCTTAAGTTTTCCTTTGTTCTTATACTCCACATGAGTGAAATCATTTGGTACTTGTCCTTCTCTGCCTGGCTTATTTCACTGAGCATAATACCCTCTAGCTCCATCCATGTTGTTGCGAATGTTAGGGTCTGTTTTTTTCTTATGGCTGCGTAATATTCCATTGTGTATATGTTCCACATCTTCTTTATCCATTTATCTACTGATGGACATTTAGGTTGCTTCCATATCTTGGCTATTGTAAACAGTGCAGCGATAAACATAGGGGTGCATCTGTCTTTTTCAAACTGGAGTGCTGCATTCTTAGGGTAAATTCCTAGAAGTGGAATTCCTGGGTCAAATGGTATTTCTATTTTGAGCATTCTGAGGAACCTCCATACTGCTTTCCACAATGGCTGAACTAGTTTACATTCCCACCAGCAGCGTAGGAGGGTTCCCCTTTCTCCATAACCTCGCCAACATTTGTTGTTGTTTGTGTTTTCGATGATGGCGATCCTTACTGGTGTGAGGTGATATCTCATTGTGGTTTAATTTGCGTTTCTCTGATGACTAGCGATGTGGAGCATCTTTTCATGGGCCTTTTGGCCATCTGGATTTCTTCTTTAGAGAACTGTCTATTCAGCTCCTCTGCCCATTTTTTAATTGGATTATTTGCTTTTTGTTTGTTGAGGTGTGTGAGCTCTTGTATATTTTGGATGTCAACCCCTTATCGGATATGTCATTTATGAATATATTCTCCCATACTGTAGGATGCCCTTTTGTTCTACTGATGGTGTCCTGTGCTTCACAGAAGATTTTCATTTTAATATAGTCCCACTTGTTCATTTTTGCTTTTGTTTCCCTTGCCCATGGATATATGTTCCTGAAGAAGTTGTTCATGTTTAAATTCAAGAGAGTTATGCCTATGTTTTCTTCTCAGAGTTTTATAGTTTCATGACTTACATTCAGATCTTTGATCCTTTTTAAGTTTACTTTTGTTTATGGAGTTAGACAGTAATCCAGTTTCATTCCCTTACATGTAGCTGGCCAGTTTTGCCAACACCAGCTGTTGAAGAGGTTGTCATTTCCTCATTGTGTATCCATGGCTCCTTTATTATGTATTAATTGACCATATATGCTTGGGTCTGGTCTCTCTAGTCTCTTCAACTGGTCTATGGGTCTGTTCTTGTGCCAGTACCAAATTGTCTTGATTACTGTGGCTTTGTAGTAGAGCTTGAAGTTGTGAAGTGAGATCCTCCCTGCTTTATTCTTCCTTCTCAGGCTTGTTTTGGCTATTTGGGGTCTTTTGTTGGTTCCATATGAATTTTGGGACTATTTGTTCCAGTTCATTGAAGAATGCTGTTGGTATTTTGATGGGGATTGCATTGAATCTGTAGTTTGCTTTAGGCAGGATGACCATTTTGACAATATTAATTCTTCCTCCCCAAGACCATGGGATGAGTTTCCATTTATTCAGGTCCTCTTTAATTTCTCTCAAGAGTGTCCTGTAGTTTTCAGGGCACAGGTCTTCCACTTCCTTGGTTAGGTTTATTTCTAGGTATTTTGTTGTTCTTGATGCAATTGTGAATGAAGTGTTTCCTGATTTCTCTTTCTGCTAGTTCATCAGTAGTATACAGGAATGCAACAGATTTCTGTGTATTAGTTTTGTATCCTGCAATTTTACTGAATTCAGATAGCAGTTCTGGTAGTTTTGGAGTGGATTCTTTAGGGTTTTTTTATGTACAGTATCATGTCATCTGCAAACAGGGACAGTTTGACTTCTTCCTTCCCAATCCGGGTGCCTTTTATTTCTTTGTGTTGTCTGATTGCCATGGCTAGGACCTCCAGTACTACATTGAATAAAAGCAGGGAGACTGGGCATCCTTGTCTTGATCCCAATCTTAGAGGGACAGCTTTCAGCTTCTTGTTGTTAAGTATGATGTTGGCTGTAGGTTTGTCATATATGGCTTTTATTATGTTGAGGTACTTGCCTTCTATACCCATTTTATTGAGAGTTTTTATCATGAATGGATGTTGAATTTTGTCAAATGCTTTTTCAGCATCTATGGTGATGATTGTGTGGTTTTGGTCCTTTTTGTTGATGTGGTGGATGAAGTTAATGGATTTTCAAAATATTGTACCATCCTTGCATCCCTGGGATGAATCTCACTTGATCATGGTGTATGATCCTCTTGATGTATTTTTGAAGTCAGTTTGTTAATATTTTGTTGAGTATTTTTGCATCTATGTTCATCAGAGATATTGGTCTGAAGTTTTCTTTTTTTGTGGTGTCTTTGCCTGGTTTTGGTATTAAAGTGATGCTGGCTTCATAGAATAACTTTGGAAGTATTCTCTCCTATTTTTTGGAAAACTTTAAGGAGAATGAGTATTATGTCTTCTCTTAATGTCTGATAAAATTCAGTGGTGAATCCATCTGGCCAAGGAATTTTATTCTTGGGTAGTTTTTAAATTATTTATTCAATTTCATTGCTGGTAATTGGTCTGTTTGGATTTTCTGTTTCTTCCTGGGTCAGTCTTGGATGGTTGTATTTTTCTAGAAAGTTGTCCATTTCTTCTAGGTTATCCAGTTTGTTAGCATATAGTTTTCCATAGTATTCTCTAATAATTTTTTGTATTTCTGTGGTGTCCATCCTGATTTTTCTTTTCCTATTTCTGATTCTGTTTATGTGTGTAGATTCTTTTTTTCTTAATAAGTCTGGCTAGGGGTTTATCTATTTTGTTTATTTTCTCAGAGAACCATTTCCTGGTTTCATTAATTTTTTTTATTGTTTTGTTCTTCTCAATTTTATTTATTTCATCTCTGATCTTTATTATGTCCCTCCTGGTGACTTTGGGCCCCGTTTGTTCTTCTGTTTCCAGTTTCAGTAATTGTGACCTTAGACTGTTCTTTTGGGATTGTCCTTCTGTGTTTAAATAGGCCTGGATTGGTATGTACTTTCCTCTTAGAACTGCCTTCACTGCATCCCAAAGAAGTTGGGGCATTTTGCTGTTGTTTTCATTTGTCTCCATATATTGCTTGATCTCTGTTTTAATTTTGACATTGAACCATTGATTATTTAGGATCATGTTGTTAAGCCTTCATGTATTTGTGGGCCTTTTTGTTTTCTTTGTACAGTTTATTTCTAGTTTTATACCTTTGTGATCACAAAAGTTGTTTGGTACAATTTCCGTCTTTTTGAATTTACTGAGGCTCTTTTTGTGGCCTAGTATGTGGTCTATTCTGTAAAATGTTCCATATACACTTGAGAAGAATGTGTATCCTGCTGCTTTTGGGTGGAATGTTCTATAGATGTCTGTTAGGTCCATCAGTTCTAATGTGTTGTTCAGTGCCTCTGTGTCTTTACTTATTTTCTGCCTGGTTGATCTGTCCTTTGGAATGAGTGGTGTATTGAAGTCTCCTAAAATGAATGCATTGCATTCTATTCCCTCCTTTTATTCTGTTAGTATTTGTTTCACATATGTAGTGTTCCTTTGTGTTGGGTGTATAGATATTTGTAATGGTTATATCCTCTTGTTGGAGTGACCCCTTTATCATTATGTAATGCCCTTCTTTGTCTTTTGTTACTTTCTTTGTTTCAGAGTCCATTTTGTCTGATACAAGTACTGCAACACCTGCTTTTTCTCCCTGTTGTTTGCATGAAATATCTGTTTCCATCCCTTCACTTTTAGTCTGTGTATGTCTTTGGGTTTGAAGTGAATCTTCTGTAGGCAGCATATAGATGGGTCTTGATTTTTTATCCATTCAGTGACTCTATGTCTTTTGATTGGTGCATTCAGTCCCTTTACATTTGGGGTGATTATCAATAGATATATACTTATTGCCATTGCAGGCTTTGGCTTCGTGGTTATTAAAGGTTCATGGGCAGCTTCTTTACTATCTAACCATCTAAATTAACTCACTTATTATACTGTTACAAACACTGATTTATTACTCTCCCTTCTTTTTTTTCCTCCTCCACTCTTTATATGTTAGGTGTTTTATTCTGTACTCTTTATGTTTCCTTTGACTGATTTTATGGATAGCTGATTTTATTTTTCATTTAGTTAGTATTTGGTTGGTCTACTTTCTTTGCTGTGGTTTTATTTTCTCTGGTGACAGCTATCTAGCCTTAGGCATAATTCCATCTAGAGCAGTCCCTTTAAAATACATTGAAGAGATTTGTGGGCAGTAAATTCCTGTAACTTTTTCTTATCTGGAAATTGTTTAATCCCTCCTTCAAATTTACATGATCATTTTGTTGGATACAGTATTCTTGGTTCAAGCCCCTTCTGTTTCATTGCATTAAATATATTGTGCCCCTCCCTTCTGTCCTACAAGGTTTCTGCTGAGAAGTCTGATGATAGCCTGATGGGTTTTCCTTTGTAGGTGATCTTTTTTCTCTCTCTGTCTACTTTTAATGCTCTGTCCTTGTCTTTGATGTTTGCCATTTTAATTGTTATGTGTCTTGGTGTTTTCCTCCTTGGGTCCCCTTGTGTTGGGAGATCTGTGGACTTCCATGGCCTGAGAGACTATTTCCTTCCCCAGCTTGGGGAAGTTTTCAGCAATTGTTTCTTCAAAGTCACTTTCTATGCATTTTTATTTCTCTTCTTCTTCTGGTACCTATATAATGGAAATATTTTTCCATTTGGATTGGTTACACAGTTCTCTTAATATTCTTTCATTCCTAGAAATGCTTTTATATTTCTCTGCCTCAGCTTCTTTGTATTACTGTTCTCTGATTTCTGTTTTGTTAACAGTCTCTTCTACCTCATCCAGGCTGCTCTTGAAACCTTCCATTGATTGTTTCATTTCTGTTATCTCCCTCCTAAATTCATCCCTTAGCTCTTGAATGTTTCTCTCTAGCTCCATCAGCATGCTTATGACTCTTATTTTGAATTCTTTTTCAGGAAGATTGGTGATTTCAGTCTCACCAAGCCTTCTGTCTGGTGTTTGTGGGATTTTTTCAGTGAACAAGGTTCTTCTGTCTTTTCATGGTGATGGCAGTGGTGACTGGCAAGGGTGTGTGTGTCAACTGGGAGAACAAAGCCCCTTTCTGCTTTCCAGTTGCCTTGCCTGTCTCCACTTTCCATGCCAGTTAACCACACACAGGGAGCAGCCTCTGGGTTAATCCCCTAGGCTGCTGTGGGTGGGCAGCCATCAGGATGGCCTGGGGTGCTGTCAGGGGTTGCAGGCTAGTACTGCACGTGTCTGCTGCAAGTACAAGGCCCCTTCATGCCTCCCAGTCTCTGCGCCGATCTCCTCTGTCTGTGCCAGTCATCTGCACACAGGAAGCAGCCTCTGGGTTAATCCCCTAAGCTGCCATGGGTGGGGCATCCCTCAGGATGGCCTAGGGCACTGGCACTGGTTGCAGGCGAGCCACGCATGTTCTTCCATGAGAACAGAGCATATTTGTGTCTTCCAGACTCTACCCATCTCCACTGTCTGTGCCGGTCAACCGCACGCACAGAACAGCCTCTGGGTCTGGGCTGGTTAGCCATGTGCAGGGAGAAGCCTGTCTGTTAAGCTGTGTGGTTGCTGTAGGCGGGGCTGCTCCCCGGCTGTTCTGCTGCAATGGCGGATCAGCGAGTTTGTTTGCAGGTGCCAGAAGGGAAGAAGGAACAGCAGGCTGCTTATCACCATGAGGGTCCTCCTGGCTGTGTTGCCAACCAAGGCATTAGGGCACCTGAAGTTCCTTAAAGTTCCCAGCCTGCTGGGCTGAGTGTGCCAGGAAGATTTTGTCCACCTGTTAAACCCTTGTCCCTTTAAAACTTTTAAAGTGCCTGCTTTCTTTTCTTTTGTCCCAGGGCTGCTGACTGTGGGAACTTGTTTGCAGTGTTAGTCTCAGATTTTGTTTTTCTGCTCCCTTAATATCCAGAGCACCATGCAATGTGTGTTTGTGCTCCCAGGGCAGGTTACTAAGGGCTGGTTATTTAGCAGTCCTGTGCTTCCACTCCCTCCTCACTCTGATTCTCTTCCTCCCACCGGTGTGCTGGGGTCAGGGGAGTGCTCGGGTTCCGCCCAGTCACGGCTTTGTATCTTACCCTTTTCTGTGAGATGTTGAATTCTCACAGATATAGCCTGGCTGGTGTACTGTATCTTCTGTTCACTCTTTTAGGAATAGTTGTATTTGCTGTATTTTCAAAATATATATGGTCTTGGGAGGACACTTCTGTCACCCTACTCATTCCACCATCTTTTCCTCCTGATGAAATTGTTTTGCTTTGTTTTTAGCTTTCCTGGTGAGACTGTGAGAAGTGGGGGATGAATACTTAAGACATTCTAACAGTTTGTTTAGCTCATTCTCCCTTTGAGAATGATAAAGACAGCATTAAGAAAAGCAAAAAGTAACTTGCCCAAAGTCAACTATTAGTTTTTAAGAATCATTAAGACCCTCATCCTGGGACTTGAACTCAGGGTTGTTGACTCCAAAAGCATGTCATTATCATCTACAGATATTATTTGAGCTACCAGTGAGAGTCTGGCTCTTGGTTTTAGAAAGACAGGTCCAGTCTTTGTTACTCGGTCTGAGACTGAACAAGAAGAGAGTAGACATTAGAACTAACAGAGCAAATTGGATTAAACTTAAAGCCCAGAAGTGTGTTTTATTCCCCCTCCTTGGAAAGGCCCCTCCCCTCCTTGCTGGCATCACTCTTTCCTCAGGGTTCTACCAGTAGCCTCACTGCATGGAAAGCTTTCCCAGTAAATGAGAATTACATAACAAGATTCATGTAAAGAATTTTGAACAGTTTGTCCATAGAAAACAGTAGACAACAGCTATTAGGTGCTGTCATCACCATCATTACCATGCTCATGATCATTAGCAGCAGCAGCTTTCAGTTCCCAAATGCCCTTAAATATGGCCTTTAGGTTCAAATGAGGTCCCTCTCCTGAGCCTCCCTTTCAGTCCTTCTTGTCCCTATATATTCATTACCCTAGCACCATCCCTCCCTCCAGCCCCTTTGTGAGGAATCTTACCACTCTTGCCTTCCTTACCCAGTCAACAAGGCTGGCCCTCTGCAGCTCTGGGATTCACTCTGCTCCATCCTGCCCTCTGCACACCATTGTGGCACCCTGTTGCTGCTCATCCCCACCTAGGAATCCTCATCCCCCATTTGTTGTCAGTGCTTTTATTTTCCTCTTTATCTCACCTCTTGATAAGAGGGAAAGTATTTTGACTCCTAGAGTAAGAAGGTCTGAAAACAGTGTTTTCTCTTTGGGATTAAAGGTCCCTCAGCGTAGGTCCACAGTACATCTGGCTCTGAGTCAACGTTCCAGCTTCTTCCACCTTTTTGACTTTCAGTTGCTCAAATAAGGCTGGCCTTGGAGCCTGATCAGGCATGCTGAAGGCCTTAAGGACCCTGTGTGTGTAAAAAACATGTTTGGATGTATTTGTTTAGATGTTATGGGGTTGGAAAAAAGGAAAGACTCTTTTTTTTTGCTTTAGATTTAAATAAAATTGCAACTCTGTAATATTTCAGTTTTATTATGGGTCCAATCAAATTTTAGAAGCTTACCTGAACACCTAACCACACTATAAAACTGCCACCATGGAGAAATGCATTTTATGTTCAGCATATTTGACTTGCAAGTGGAATTTTGAAGCACAACCACTAGAATGTTGGAATTAGCCCATTTGACACTATTTAAGGCTTAATTTTTAATTGCCTTGAAGTCATTTTGTACTTAGTAAATGAAATATGACATGTATCTCAACCTGTTTGTGTCTGCTATGATGGAAGGGTCTATGACATACTCATAAAAGGTTGTTGAGGGAAAAAACAAAGTTCACTGTCCTTGGTATTTAGGGCTTTGTTATGCCCCTATTTTATTCCAGATTACGGATAGTTTACTACCTGTCTTAATTTGTCCTGAGGCAGTTGTACTTAAAGGTTAGTTGTTTTCTAGAATCATAATGTCCAGTATGGTAGCCATTAGCCACATGTGGCTACTGAGCACTTGGAGTGGCTCAGTAACAGAATCTTGATTTTAATTAACTTAAATTTAAATGTTAAAACTCATATTTGCCTTAGTTTTTGGAAAATGTTTAAGTATGTGCAGAATAACTTGAGTATGTGAATCTACTAATTTAAAGTTACGTATGTGGCTTTCATTTTCATGTTTGTTGGACTATGCTGTTCTAGAAGATGTACATTCTTGATGTCAAAGACCAAGTACAAGGTCTGGGGTATGAGGAAGTAAACAAGGTGGTAAGAGGGTGGAAATTCTGTTGGTGCTGACAGTATAGGACATCCGCAGGGTTGGTGAGTCAGAGGTAATGAAGGAAAAGGTGGGAGTAGATCGAAGCATATGGCACTGCATTATCAGCTGGGCACTTCTCAGGAAAGGGTAGGGCAGACAGAGCAAGAGGAAAGGGAGGTTGTAGGATAGAGCAGCATAACTAGGAAAGAAAAGTAAGAAGTAAATGCTTTTGTGGTATAAATAAAGTGAAGTGTCTGCCCTGCCCTTTGTGAGGGATGATAAAGGGACATCATGTTCTCCCCTGTAACTCCAGGAGGGATGGGGAGAATCCTGGGGCAAAATACCTTTGAAACCAAAATAAGTCAAAGGGAGAAATCTATTTATTTCTTACAATTAGTCTTCCCAGTCTCTCTCTACCAGGCTGCAGAAGAAGAGAACCCACCCAACCTCTCCAGTCCAGATATGCCCTTCCTCACCCTATTGATATGGAGATACACTACTTCTCTCCACCCCTTGGAAATACCTATTGATACGGAGATGCACTAAAGCCAGGAGAGAGATTCTGGAAATACTGCAATTTTACTCACAGCCCACCCCTCCAGAAACTTCACCTTAGAATCTACTCATTCCCCATCTTCCACAATGGCTCCTGGGTGAGAAAACTGGAGCATTGTAACCAGATTAATAGCATGCAATAGCAATAGCAATAAAATCATGATAATCCTCAAGCCGGAGGATTCAACTAGGTTCAAAGTCCTATGCAGATTAAGTCCATGGCTTGCCCATTCCATAGGCAGGCAGTAGCAGAATAAGTAGGGAGTTCAGAGCAATCATCACATGGCAGCTGCAGCAAGGGGGCCGGTCCAGGCCACAGGGGCCATAGAAGAAAATAACCTTAAAGGCAAGAAGATACATGTTTTAATGACACTGTAAGTCTGGGAAGAGGAAATCCTGGGGCAAAATACCTCTAAAAACCGAAATCAGTCAAAGGGAGAAATTAAGTTTAAAACCTGTTCATTGCTTACAAACTGCAGTCTGGGGCCTTCTCTCTTTCTTGCTCCAGCAGAAGCAAAACTGGCCCTCCCCCTCACCTCTCAGGTACAGATAAGCCCTCTATCACCCAGGTAATTATCCATTGATATGGAGAAGAACTTCTCTCCATACCTGAGAATATGCAAATGCACTAAAGCCAGGCAAAATATTCTGGAAATATTGCAACTTTACGCACAACACCAACATAGGCAAATCTTGTCCATCAGGTAGGATGCATGCAAGAGAGTTGTCCTGTGGTAGGACAGTGGCAGGAACGAGATCTCGTCCATGTCCACTCAACAGTGTCTCCAGGGTTTAATGCAGTTGGGGCTGGCAGCAGAACGTTGCTCTGCTGGCCCATATCCTGGCTTCAATAACTCCTCTTTGGTTTGCACATACAGTTATATAGGAGAGGCAGCAATGTGTGTTAGCATATCCACAGGGCTCAAGGCTCCTTCTCAGGGCTTCTCATTCAAATGCTGTAGCACTGTCCATAAACAAACTGACCATCTCTGTCGACTATTGGTGTCCGACTTCAGGCCAGATTTCAACAAACCATTGTACCTCTCTAACATGCCTGTCCCAGTAGGGTTATATGGTGTGTGATACTTCCACTTTATTCCTAACTGCTGCACCCTTTCTTGTAACACATGTCCAGTAAAGTGGGTTCCTTGATTGCTCTCAGTCACCTTTGGCCAGCCATAGACTGCAGAGATGCTCTAGGCCCCTCTTGGTGATTTGCTGATCTGCATGACATGCAGGAAAGGCAACCAACAGGCCAATATAGCTGTGTCCACACAAGTTATGGCATCTATATCCTTCTGATATGGGCAGAGGCCCAATATAATCTATCTGCCACCCAATATAGTCTTTCGGCCCCTTTACTACTGTCCCATGTTGCTGTTATGTAAGTCCCTCTTAGAGCACACAAGCACCCCTTCCAAGCTCCACTGACTTCTTCAGAGGTCAATGGCAAGCCCCACTGATGGGCTACAGCCCACATTGTCTTTTGCACTGCATGCAACAAACGTTGTAACCATTGAACTACATGAGAGGCAGGCTTTCCTTCTAGCCAATGCACCTGGGCAAGTGTATCTGCTTCTTCATTTCCTGGGATGCCAAAGGCAAATGGCCAGTCACATGATATACAGTAACAGTCTTAGTCTCACACAAGGCCCATAGGTCTTGCAAAATTCTTGTCCCCAAAGGGGCCAGTGACCAACTATCCAGTTGGCGTGGTACCATGTCAGTAGCCAAAGGGTCAGGCCCAGATAGACATCCCAGCTGTCAGTGCAGACAACTATAGGGAAGAGTTCCTGAGAGATCATGAGCCATACTGCCCACAACTCAGCCCATTGACTGCTCTTCTTCCCTCTATATCCTCTGTCCTTATTGTCTCAGTCTTAGGATGGAAAGCCACAGCCCTCTACTTTGGGGTTTGCCCATGACTGGAGCCATCTGTATACCAAGCATCCTTAGGTATAGGGGCTTTTCCCTCCTGATAAGGACTCTCTGCTACCAATGGCACAAAAGCAAGGTCTTCCTGCTTTCCACTGGTATACATCACTGGCCCCAGTAAGCAATGGAATTTTCCACTTAAGGGGCTAGTACAGAGGGCACTACGCTGCTGTGAATATGCACCCCATTTGGCCAGTGTCAGCATCTGTAGCACACCACTGTGGCCTTTAGGTCCTGTCTCGCACCCACCCCACAATGGGATTGGTGGTTTTACCTTGGTTGGAGCTGTTCCAATGATGGGCTTTGTAGCCAGAAAGGCATGGTACACAGCAGCCAGTTGCTTTTCTGTCAAGTTGTACCAGACCTCTGCTCCTTCCCATAGTTGTGACCAGAATCCAATAGGTTGGTATTTCTATTCAAGCCTCTGCCAAAGACCCCATCTATAACCATCTTCGGTTACATGAACATCTAGCTCACAGGGCCTTGATGAGTCCATTACACTCAAGGCCTATATGGCCTTTAATGCTCGCTTAGCAGCATTAAAGCTGCACATTTCATCCCAATCCCACCTGATGTCCTTTCCTACCATATAAGGACTTCAGAATTTGTGCCAAATGCTTGATAAACACTCATAGCCCAAAAGACCTAAAAACTCTTGTAATACTGCCACAGTGGCAGGGGTAGGGAAAGCCATGGACCTTGTCTGTGGCTGCTTCAGGAATAACTTTAGTTTTACCCAACGAGACAACCCCCAAGAACTTTACAGAAAAACCAGGTTCCTGAACCTTGTGCTGTTCACAGCCCATCCTTTCTCCTGTAGATGTGGCAGCAGTCTAGGAACTGCCCTTTCTAAATCTGCAAGAGTATCAGACATGAGCGTAATATCATCAATGTAGTGATAAAGCTGCACCATTTGCAGTTCCTTCCATGTGACCAACTCCTGGGCTACAAGTCCATGACAAATGGTGGGACTGTGGAGGGGTATCCCTGTGGAAGGAGAGTGAATGTCCACTGCTGGGTTTCCCATGTGAAGGCAAACTGTTTCTGACTTTCCTGTTGTATGTCAATAGGGAAGAAAGCATTAGCAAGGTTCACAACATAATGATATGTCCCTAATTTGTGACTGTCTCCATAAGGGTTGCTATAGAGGGAACAGCAGCATGCAAAGGGGGTGTGACTTTATTCAGTTCCCTGTAGTTTATGGTCAAATGCCAGGAGCCATCTTGCTTTTTCACTAGCCATACTGGGGATTTAAAAGGACTATGAGTGGGCTTTATGATGCCCACCTTCTCCAACTCCTGTAGTTTCTTCAGTTGCCTTGTGGCCCCCAGGCAGTTTATACTGCATATTGTTTGTCACCTGCCGAGGTACAGACAGCTGCAGGTGGGTGCTTAGCATGTCCCCTCAGAACTACCTTTACCACACATACCCTCTGTCTGAAGTCACCTGCAGTGGTCTGTAGCCACTGGCCCTGCAGGATATCTACCCCAAAAATATATTCAGGGATGGAAGAAATGTACACAGTATACTCCTTTGGGGGTAAACACCCTATCTCCAATGGGATTTGGGCTTTCTTCACTCTAATTGCCTTATCCCATAGCCATCTATCACAGCAGGGGTCCTGGGAAAATGTTCAGGGTTGCCATAAACCAGAGAACACTCAACTCCTGTGTCCTCCAGTGCCAGGACACATTATACATTCACAGGGGACTAATGAATTGCTAATTGTACATGTGGCCTCTGGTCCCCACCACATCCCCCTTGGTGGGGGACTTGACCCTCCCCTCAGTTGAACCATGATCTCCAGTCATCATCCTGTGGGAGTGAGGGCCCAGGCGGAGCCTGAGTACTGTCTCCAAGGAAGTCTTGCAGGCCAGATATAGGGCTGTGCCTCCAGCTTCCATGTCCTGGACCTCAGCAGCTGGAACTGCTGCTCTGGCTTTAATTGGTGCCACAGTTCTAACAAGATCATATTGAGCTGCCCATCAAGTTTTTCTTTCACTGCCCCGACCTTTGTCAAATCAACCCACATCTGGGTCCTCGAGACCTTCATAGGGCCCTTTGCACCTTTTCTTTCAGTCATAGCCCATACTTCCTTCTGGGCTCTTATTGTTTCAACCTCCCCCAGATCTGCCTCACTTATGGGTTGCCTTATGTGGGGGGCAGGAATAGTCACTAGGGACCCAAAGAGAGATGGGGGAGCTGTATGCAGCACCAAATTTCTCATTCCTAAAGTGAACAACTCCTCATTGGGACCCTGAGGGTCCATATTGTAGATGATATTTTTCATGCCCAGCTCACACAACACCTGCTGGAGCTCTGCATGTGTTTTCCAGCTAGTGGGTAAGAATGGTAAATCACCCTGATTAGGCCAAACCGCACTGATGGCTGTTGTCAGCCAATCCAGAAGCACCTAATTCCCTGAGGTGTAATGGGAACTTTGCAACTGCTGCCAGAGGGAAGGGTGAATCATCAGGAAAGCCAGTCTACTCACTTCAGAATCCAACATAACAATGTTTTCCACCCCCATATACCAGAGATGCAGAAGCCGCATTGGCAGAGGCACCAACATTTTTTGCCGATACTGAACACTCATGTTCACCAGCTCATCCTGGGTTTAGGGGTGGAGCATGGAGTTTCCACAACCTGGAGAGGGGGCGGCTCCTCCCCCTGAGGAGTCCGCGGTTGTTGCATTTTTACTTTCTTAATTACAACCAGGTGGGCCTTTAATACAGGAGAGGCTGGTGCCTCGGGCAGTGGCCTTGGCAACAGATCAACCCTTGCCCACACCCCTTCATCCATTCCCAGTATCTCCTCTACCATCTCCGGGGCTGAAGTCACTGCCTTTTCCTCCCCCTCCCCCATGGCCTCCTGCAATGCAGATTCTCTGGCTGCCTCCTCCCTTGCTGCTAACATATTTCCAGGAGTGTGACCTGTCTTCTCAATAACTGTCTCTCTTCCTTAAGGGCATCCTGTAGGTCATTGCCCAGCTTCTCCAAGTGATGTTGAAGTGTGTCTCTCCTGCCAAAGTGTCTCTCTCACCTCAATAACCCTCTCTCTCTCTCTCCTCAATAACATTTTCCACTATCTTGAGGAAAAGAAATCCTATAATGCCAGTTGCTACTTGGCCACTCAGGGCCTCTAAGCAGTCTTCTATCTCACAGAGGGCTAATTCTGCAGCTTCCAGCGTCTCCATCCTCCCCCAATTCTGGGGAATGCCCCACCCCTCTAGGAGGTACTTTACCCTAGACCAGTTCCCCAATAGAGGCTCCCCAATTGGAAGCCCCAAGCCCCACAGATAGGGGGCTCCCAGGTGAAACTGCACCTTCTACTGTTGCAGCCACTGGGGCCTCCCCACCATCCACAGGGGGGTTTCTGGGCATCCCTCCACCATCTCTAGAGGCAGCCTGCCCAACGGTTGCACCCATGTAGACAGATTTCGGATTCAGAGGCCCTGCCAACTACCGCCAGATGTAAGTCTGAGGGGAAAATCCCAGGGCAAAATACCTTTGAAACCAAAATCAGTCAAAGGGAAAAATAAAGTGGGAGAAACCTGTTTATTTCTTACAAGTAGTTTTCCCATGCCTCTCTTGACCCAGCTGCAGAAGAAGAGACCACACCCAACCTCTCTGGTCCAGATATGACCTCACTGGCCCTTGTAATTACCTATTGATATGTAGATAGATTACTTCTCTCCACCCTTTGGAAACACCTATTGATATGGAAGTGCACTAAAGCCAGGCAGGAGATTCTGGAAATATTGCAATTTTACCCACATCTCCATAAAGCTCAAACAACATGGAAGAGTCCCTCAGAGATGCGGCGACCAGTGAACACAATGAGGCAGGCATTAATAGGCAGCTGAGGACAGCTCTCCTTCACAATGGAAACATTGCTACCATGTCACATGGAGAAGGAGGCCTTTAGAAAAATCAGCTGGACTCTTTATTAATTCAGCAAACATTTTTTGAGTACTACTATGTGCCAGGCACTGTATTAGGTGCTACAGATACAAAAGTGAATGAAGTTGAACATGAATATTCGTATCAGTACTATCCCCAATCACTAAAAAGTGGTGACAACACAAATGTCCATCTGCTGAGGAATGGATAAATAATATGTTAATTTTTTTCCATACAGTAGGGTATTATTTAGTCACAAAAAGAATTAAATGCTGATTTGTGCTACAATATGGATGAACCTCAAAAACATGCTAAGTGAAGAAGCCAGTCACAAAAGATCACATATTATATGATCTATTTGTATGAAATATCCAGAATAGTCAAGTCTGTAGAGAAAGAAGGTAGATTATTACTAGCTGAGGGATGGAGATGGGAATTTGGGACTAGCTGCTAATAGGTATGGAGTTTATGTTGGGGGTGATGGAACTATTCTGGAATTAGATAGTGGTGATGAATAGAATAGTGAATATATTAAAAACCTCTGAAGTATATACTTTAAAATGGTGAGGTTTGGAGGGGCGGAGCCAAGATGGTGGCGTGAGTAGGACAGTGGGAATCTCCTCCCCAAAATATATATTTTTGAAAATACAACAAATACAACTAATGCTAAAAGAGAGACCAGAAGACACAGGACAACAGCCAGACTACATCCACACCTGTGAGAGCCCAGCGCCTGGTGAAAGGGGTAAGATACAAGCCTCGGCCCAGCGGGACCCGAGCACCCCTCACCCCAGCTCCTGACGGGAGGAGAGGACTCAGAGCGGGGAGGGAGAGGAAGCCCAGGACTGCTAAACACCCAGCCCCAGCCACCCGCACCACAGTGCAGACACAGTGCATGCGTGGGGTGCTGGAAACTAGGGAAACAGGGCAGCAAGACCTCTGAGTGGGTCCCGAAGCCGATGCCCCTGTGACAAAGAAAAGCGAGTGCTTTTTGAAAGTCTTAAAGCAACAGGGACGCCACAGCTGGACGGAAACATCCCAGTCACAGTCCAACAGCTGGAAATTCCAGGGCACTCCGGGCGCACTAACCCCCTGGGCAACAGCTCTGAGACCCCTCACAGAGGTAAACAGCCAAACAGCCTCCCGTCCATTACCCCTCCAGGGCCCTGCCGTAGCAGAATAGCAGCCTGAGGCTGGCCACGCTCTCAGCAAAGGAGCTTCCTCCATACCAGCCGGGCAAGATACAAAGACCCAGTCTACATACAATTGCCCAACACAAGCCACTAGGGGTCACAGTTGTCCAAGTAAAGAAAGGCCAGGAGCCAAGTGGAAAGCTGATAGATGTGTCAATAGCACTCCACTGCACATATGTATGAACATGAAAAGGCAAAAAAATTTGATCCAGACAAGACTAACCCAGACAGGTTTGGCATCTGCTACATCTTCCCCTGCGAAGGAACCTGGGAGATAGATTTAACCAGTCTTCCTGAAAAAGAATTCAAAACAAAAGTCATAACCATGCTGATGGACTTGCAGAGAAATATGCAACAACTAAGGAAGGAGAATACAGAAATAAAACAAGCTCTGGAAGGACTTCAAAACAGAATGGACGAGATGCAAGAGACCATTAATGGACTAGAAAACAGAGAACAGGAATGCAGAGAAGCTGATACAGAGAGAGATAAAAGGATCTCCAGGAATGAAAGAATTCTAAGAGAGCTGAGTGACTAATCGAAATGGAACAATATCCGCATTATAGGGGTATGAGAAGAAGAAGAGAGAGAAAAAGGGATAGAAAGTGTCTTTGAAGAAATAATTGCTGAAAACTTCCCCAAACTAGGGGAGGAAATGGCCTCTCAGACCACAGAGGTACACAGAACTCCCATGACAAGGGATCCAAGGAGGGCAACACGAAGACACAAAATAATTAAAATGGCAAAGATCAAAGACAAGGACAAAGTATTAAAGGCAGCCAGAGAGAAAAAAAAGGTCACCTACAAAGAAAAACCCATAAGGCTATCATCAGACTTCTCAACAGAAACCCTACAGGCCAGAAGAGAATGGCATGATATACTTAATGCAATTAAACAGAAGGGCCTCGAACCAAGACTACTGTATCCAACACGATTATCATTTAAATATGAAGGAGGGATTAAACAATTCCCAGACAAGCAAAAGTTGAGGGAATTTGCCTCCCACAAACCACCTCTACAGGGCATCTTAGAGGGACTGCTCTAGATGGGAGCACTCCTAAAAAGAGCACAGAAAAAAACACCCAACATATGAAGAATGGAGGAGGAGAAATAAGAAGGGAGAGAAATAAAGAATCAGACCGTGTTTATAATAGCTCAATAAGTGAGTTAAGTTAGACAGTAAGATAGTAAAGAAGCTAACCCTGAACCTTTGGTAACCACAAACTTAAAGCCTGCAATGGCAATAAGTTCATACCTTTCAGTAATCACCCTAAATGTAAATGGCCTGAATGCACCAATCAAAACACACAGAGTAATAGAATGGATAAAAAAGCAAGATCCATCCATATGCTGCTTACAAGAGACTCACCTCAAACCCAAAGACATGCCCAGACTTAAAGTCAAGGGATGGAAAAAAGATATTTCATGCAAACAACAGAGAGAAAAAAGCAGGTGTTGCAATACTAGTATCAGACAAAACAGACTTCAAAATAAAGAAAGTAACAAAAGATAAAGAAGGACATTACATAATGATAAAGGGCTCAGTCCAAGAAGAGGATATAACCATTATAAATATATATGCACCCAATACAGGAGCACCAACATATGTGAAACAAATACTAACAGAACTAAAGGAGGAAATAGAATGCAATGCATTCATTCTGGAAGATTTCAACACACCACTCACTCCAAAGGACAGATCCACCAGACAGAAAATAAGTAAGGACAGAAGCACTGAACAACACACTAGAACAGATGGACCTAATAGACATCTACAGAACTCTGCATCCAAAAGCAACAGGATACACATTCTTCTCAAGTGCACATGGAACATTCTCCAGAATAGACCACATACTAGGCCACAAAAAGAGCCTCAGAAAATTCCAAAAGATTGAAATCCTACCAACCAACTTTTCAGACCACAAAGGCATAAAACTAGAAATAAACTGTACAAAGAAAGCAAAAAGGCTCACAAACACATGGAGGCTTAACAACACGCTCCTAAATAATCAATGGATCAATGACCAAATCAAAATGGAGATCCAGCAATATATGGAAACAAACAACAACAACAACACAAAGCCCCAACTAGTGTGGGATACAGCAAAAGCAGTCTTCAGAGGAAAGTATATAGCAATCCAGGCATATTTAAAGAAGGAAGAACAATCCCAAATGAATGGTCTAATGTCACAATTATTGAAATTGGAAAAAGAAGAACAAATGAGGCCTAAGGTCAGCAGAAGGAGGGACATAATAAAGATCAGAGAAGAAATAAATAAAATTGAGAAGAATAAAACAATAGAAAAAATCAATGAAACCAAGAGCTGGTTCTTCGAGAAAATAAACAAAACAGATAAGCCTCTAGCCAGACTTACTAAGAGGAAAAGAGAGTCAACACAAATCAACAGAATCAGAAATGAGAAAGGAAAAATCACGATGGACCCCACAGAAATACAAAGAATTATTAGAGAGTACTATGAAAACCTATATGCTAACAAGCTGGGAAACCTAGGAGAAATGGACAACTTCCTAGAAAAATACAACTTTCCAAGACTGACGTAGAAAGAAACAGAAAATCTAAACAGACCAATTACCAGCAAAGAAATTGAAGTGGTAATCAAAAAACTACCAAAGAACAAAACCCCTGGGCCAGATGGATTTACCTCGGAATTTTATCAGACATACAGAGAAGACATAATACCCATTCTCCTTAAAGTTTTCCAAAAAACAGAAGAGGAGGGAATACTCCCAAACTCATTCTATGAAGCCAACATCACCCTAATACCAAAACCAGGCAAACATCCCACCAAAAAAGAAAACTACAGACCAATATCCCTGATGAACGTAGATGCAAAAATACTCAACAAAATATTAGCAAACCAAATTCAAAAATACATCAAAAGGATCATACACCATGACCAAGTGGGATGCAAGGATGCAAGGATGGTACAACATTCGAAAATCCATCAACATCATCCACCACATCAACAAAAAGAAGGACAAAAACCACATGATCATCTCCATAGATGCTGAAAAATCATTTGACAAAATTCAACATCCATTCATGATAAAAACTCTCAGCAAAATGGGTATAGAGGGCAAGTACCACAACATAATAAAGGCCATATATGATAAATCCACAGCCAGCATCATACTGAACAGTGAAAAGCTGAAAGCTTTTCCTCTGAGATCGGGAACAAGACAGGGATGACCACTATCCCCACTGTTATTCAACATGGTACTGGAGGTCCTAGCCATGGCAATTAGACAAAACAAAGAAATACAAGGAATCCAGATTGGTAAAGAAGAAGTTAAACTGTCACTATTTGCAGATGACATGATATTGTACATAAAAAACCCTAAAGACTCCACTCCGAAACTACTAGAGCTAATATCGGAATTCAGCAAAGTTGCAGGATACAAAATTAACACACAGAAATCTGTGGCTTTCCTATACACTTAGAATAATCTAATAGAAAAAGAGAAGTCAGGAAGACAATTCCATTCACAATAGCATCAAAAAGAATAAAATACCTAGGAATAAACCTAACCAAGGAAGTGAAAGACCTATACCCTGAAAACTATAAGACACTTTTAAGAGAAATTTAAGAAGTCACTAACAAATGAAAACTCATCCCATGCTCTTGGCTAGGAAGAATTAATATCGTCAAAATGGCCATCCTGCCCAAAGCAATATACAGATTCGATGCAATCCCTATCAAATTACCAACAGCTTTCTTCAATGAACTGGAACAAATAGTTCAAAAATTCATATGGAAACACCAAAAACCCCGAATAGCTAAAGCAATCCTGAGAAGGAAGAATAAAGTGGGGGTGATCTCACTCCCAACTTCAAGCTCTACAAAGCCACAGTAATCAAGACAATTTGGTACTGGCACAAGAACAGAGCCACAGACCAATGGAACAGAATAGAGACTCCAAACATTAACCCAAACATATATGGTCAACTAATATTCGATAAAGGGGCCATGGACATACAATGGGGAAATGACAGTCTCTTCAACAGATGGTGCTGGCAAAACTGGACAGCTACATGTAAGAGAATGAAACTGGATCACTATCTAACCCCATACACAAAAGTAAATTTGAAATGGATCAAAGACTTGAATGTAAGTCATGAAACCATAAAACTCTTAGAAAAAAACATAGGCAAAAATCTCTGGGACATAAACATGAGCAACTTCTTCTTGAACATATCTCCCTGGGCAAGGGAAACAAATGCATAAATGAACAAATGGGACTATATCAAGCTGAAAAGCTTCTGTACAGCAAAGGACACCATCAATAGAACAAAAAGGTATCCTACAGTATGGGAGAATATATTAGAAAATGACAGATCCGATAAAGGGTTGACATCCAAAATATATAAAAGGCTCACACACCTCAACAAACAAAAAGCAAATAATCCAATTAAAAAATGGGCAGAGGAGCTGAATAGACAGTTCTCTAACGAAGAAATTCAAATGGCCAACAGACACATGAAAAGATGCTCCACATCGCTTGTCATCAGAGAAATGCAAATTAAAACCACAATGAGATATCATCTCACACCAGTAAGGATGGCTAACATCCAAAAGACAAACAACAACAAATGTTGGCGAGGTTGTGGAGAAGGGGGAACCCTCCTACACTGCTGGTGGGAATGCAAATTAGTTCAGCCATTGTGGAAAGCAGTATGGAGGTTCCTCAAATAGCTCAAAATAGAATACCATTTGACCCAGGAATTCCACTCCTAGGAATTTACTCTGAGAATGCAGCAGCCCAGTTTGAAAAAGACATATGGACCCCTATGTTTATCGCTGCACGATTTACAATAGCCAAGAAATGGAAGCAACCTAAGTGTCCATCAGTAGATGAATGGATGAAGATGTGGTACATATACACAATGGAATATTATTCAGTCATAAGAAGAAAACAAATCCTACTGTTTGCAACAACATGGATGGAGCTAGAGGGTATTATGCTCAGTGAAATAAGCCAGACGGAGAAAGACAAGTACCAAATGATCTCACTCATCTGTGGAGTATAAGAAGCACAGAACCCAAGAATGGACTAATAGTTACCAAAGGGAAAGGGACTGCGGAGGTCGGGTGGGAAGGGAAGGATAAGGGCGGGAAGAAAAGATAGGGGACATTACGATTTGCATGTATAGTGTTGGGGGGGCACGGGAAGGGCTGTACAACACAGAGAAGACAAGTAGTGATTCTACAGCATCTTACTATGTTGAAGGACAGTGACTGTGAACTTGGTGACAAGTAGTGATTTTACAGCATCTTACTATGTTGATGGACAGTGACTGTGAACGGGGATGTGGGGGGGACTTGGTGAAGGGGGGAGCCTAGTAAACTTAATGTCCTTCATGTAATTGTAGATTAATGATACTAAAATAAAAAAATAAAATAAAATAAAATGGTGAACTTTGTTATATGAATCATATGTCAGTTTTCAATACCTTAAAAAAAATGAATGATGCAAATTCCCTCCCCTCTAAGAGCTCAGCAGACAAAGGATAACATATAGCACATAATTGTACATTGTAGAATGAAGGCATGAGGGTATAAATACAGAAGTGCACAGTTGTGGGGGGCCTAACCTAGTTTTTTTCTTAGGTGGTTAGAAAAGTCTTCCTAGAGCCTGTCTTTAAGAAGGAGTAGATGAGACCTGGGAATTGAACACTCAGTTGTTTACTCCTTCATTTGGAAAATCTGTAAAGTTACAGGGCCTTAGGTAAGGATTTTCTGCCTGAAGGTATGTCTTCTGCCCTAAGGGTCCCCATAGACTGAAGGCCTGGAAAACAAATGTGCAAAGACACTTCTAGATGTGGGAAACTTTGGTGAGACCTGCTATTGATCAAGGTCCCCTCACTGAGAATACAAAACCCTCTCACCAGTTTCAGCAGAAGAGGCTGAGGACAGGGATCCACAGGAAGGCCTAAGAGATGGAATCTAGGCTGAGCAGGGTCATTTTCCAAGCATCGCTGTAGAACTGGGTCTCCAAGGATGTTGTTCTGCCTCCACCATCAGGCAGGTAGCTAGTGGCCCATGGGGGTGGGAAGCTGGTGCGACAGCTACTCACGAAGAAACCACACCACATCGGAACAGATGAGGAAGTCATTGTGGCAGCTGCTGGCCCCAGAACCAGGTTACTTCTCCTGTGATCCACACTAGCACTGTGAATCCTTTATGTCCTTTCTTCTCATCTAACTGGTGCACATTCAAAACTCCAGTAGATGCATCTGATTGGTGGAACCTAAATAGCATTCAGAACCCTAGGTTCAGGGGAGGATAGAAAGGTTTTTTTGTTTTTCAGCCTCTGCAGTATAGGGAAATGCAATTGATAGTGATTAAAATACTTTACAGAATTTGCTATAAGTTCCTTGACAGAACGTGTATGGATACTTAAAATTTGACTCCTGTCTTCCGCACTTTGGGCCTGTAGATTTATGCCTAATGCACGGGCACATTGTGCCCAGCACTGAATCTTTGGTTGCTGCAGTTATATGACAGCCTGTTGCAAGGTCAGGTGATACTTTGGCTTCTTGGTTCCTGGGTTGTCCTTCACTTATGTTTAGTTTATTAGTTCAATGTACATTGGAAATACAAAATGTAAATGGAGCATCAGTGCCCCCAAGAGAAGGATGCAGACATACAAACAGGCAATTGGCCATGACTGCCATCTGGGAAGGGGCAGGACTGTGTACCGCCCTGTGTGCCAGGGGTGGACCAGCCAGGGCAGAGCTCTGGGCATGGGGGATGCTTCTGAGAGGAGATGGCTGTGGAGCTGAGGGTTGAGGAGGGATTGGGAAGGTAGGAGAGTAGACAACAGTACAGCGTGCACACAGCTTTCTGTCCAGGCAGCAGAAGTATGTAAGGTGAGCTGCTGGTGGTGAGGTTGACCGGGCCAGGCAGAGCCAGCGAAGAGTGACCTTGGTGAGAGTGCTGAGAGTCCTATTGCTTCTGAGGAAAGAGACCTGACATTTAATGGGAAGTTGGACAAGGAATGGGGAGGCAGAGTAGGGATGGAGTGAGGCTGGAGGTTCAAGAGCAGGTAAGAAGCCAGTGCACCTGGCATTGCATGAGTGAAGGTAGAGCACAAGTTCTTCATGTGTTTTTCTTAAATGGTTGCCTGTAACTATTTCTTTATAAACTATATGAAGGTAAGTGGGTTTGGGTGTTTTGCATTATGTACTCTGTTTTAATTTTGAATGGTTTTCTCATTGTTGTACTGGCTTTAAAAAAAAAGCACAGATATTAATTAGAACCTGAAAATAAACTAATTTAAACTAAAGTGCATTTGTGAGTTTCTTTGAATGTAAGCTTGTGTGAAGTGAACGTACATTATTGGCATCCTACCTGGGTCATGTTTGAGAAAGAAAAATGGGCTGGACTTGAGGTTATGAAAGGAGGCATTAAAAAACATGTTTAGCCTGAGTAAACACATTCATGATTGTTCATACAGATATTTTTTAAGGTTTTTAGCTTAACCTGTGGATCTGAAATGCAGTTCCTGATTCAAAGAGTAATGATGGCACTTGAGTGTTGCTCTCTGCACTCTCTGGGAGTTCCTGTTGATATATTCACAGGTCACACAGAATGACTGGCTCTTTATTCAAAAATAGTGGAGTATGTTTGTAGTTTAGGCACTTAAATCATTTTCTCCAGCTGCCAAATAGACTCAGTTCTTTTTGGTACTTTTCATGTAAAAATCCAACCAAAATGCATTTGACCAAATTTATGTGAATTTTGAATAGTAATTGAGCTCCCTTTTTTTGTGGCCTGCAGGAGATACGGATTTAGCCGCCAGAGCAAAACAGAGAAGGTAAGAAAAGCATAGCAATGGGAGAGAGTATCGGGAAGATGGAGGTTCTCCTCCCCTTTGCCTCTGTCTGACTGACAGGCTGCCCAGCAGGGTGGGAGGCAGTGCTGCTGCCCTCCAGGCTCTGGTCCTTGGACAGCCCAGTAAGCAGGGGTGTGCCAGCTGCCTTGGCCACCACATCTCCTTCCTGGTATCTCCAGCCTGCTGCCTCTACAGGTGGGAAGCTGAAGCAGCATCCTCATCACAAGGCTGGAAAGGAAGGGTGCTTGAAGGTCATGGCCTCAGGGCCAACTGTATGGTCTGCTAGCACAGAGTGTGGAGATGAAGTCCAATCCCAGGGCCCTGAGCACTCCTCACTGATGAGAGAGACCCTAGACAGGAGTGAACGGGATGCTGGTAGTGAAATGGAACACAGCCATAAATTATACAGGCCTGTCCTGTACTGAGACAGATCAATGTGGAAAAATAGGTAAGTCAAGATGGGGTTTTCTGACTTCACAAAGGAGTCTCAAAGATTTCTTTTAATATATGCATTTATTAGTGATCCTTAATTGTCAGTAGCAGGGAAGCATATAAATCTAAAAGGCCAAATTCCAAGCCCTTGTTCAGGGCTCTGCATGTTTTTTGTTTTGTTTTGTTTTTTCTTCTCTAAAAAAACTCTATGAGGAAGATACTTATGACTGTTTTCCAGGTCACAAAGCTGAGGCTCAGAGAGGCTCAGTGATTTGTCCAAGACCACATAGCTCCTAAAGTGCCATATTAAGAATCTGAACCCAGGTCTGTGTGACATCAAAGTCTGTGCTCTTAACCTCTGCCTTTTAAATGATAAAGTACTAACTAAAGTGGTCAGTGACCTCTTAAAAAGTAGAGTTCAGCAGCTTGAGATCTATTCGTAACCTTTCTCCTCATTCCCCGATGACTTAAAAAGTAGAGTTCAGCAGCTTGAGATCTATTTGTAACCTTTCTCCTCATTCCCCAATGACCCCCAGATTTTGCTGAGTGAGACACGGCTTCTCTTGCTTTTCTGCTGCCCTTCCCTCTGCCCAGATTCCCATCCTTGAGGCTGCCTTCCAGGAAGCCTTCCCCGACTCCCAGCCTCCCTCTGCTTCCTGTGGTAATTGTCTCAGTCATCAAAGACATCGACAATGACTAGGAGCATATGTTCTAAAGCCAGACTGGCTGGTTTGAAATCCTAGCTCCTCTTCTTCACTGTGTGACTCTGGACAGTGTACTTTGTTCACAGCCTCTGTACATCAGAGGCAGTGATTTACTGCCTTCTGGCACTTTTGTGAAGATTAAAATGTCAAGGACATAGAATGATCCAGCACATAGGAAACATCTTATAAGTGTTAACTCTGATTATCATTAGTAGTAATAGTTCATTAACAGTCAGTCACACACACATATGATATCTTCTTTTTTGGTCTTCTTATTGTTTTTACTACATTTGGGTTTTCACTCAGCCAAATAGTCATTTCTCCAAAGCAAGGTGTTTTCTGGATTTGAATATATCACATGTCATCTGGTATATAATAATAATTTGATGTGTACATTTTATTTAATATGCAGTGAAAAGAATTTCTATGTATATGACTGTTTTCTGAAGTAAGGCAGTTTGATTGTGATTGGAAAACTCATGAGATGCATATAAAATACTCTTCACTTTGGGTTTGTCATGTTCCCTATAATTACAGGTTTCTCCTGCTACAGAAACTAGAGCATTCCTGTGTTTAAAACCTTTCATAAGCTGGAATGGCTTGAACTGAAGAAGCAATTACCATTAATTTATATGGAAAAAATTTTGAGCAATAATATGTCTTAACAGGGTTTTCTGATACCTTAGGACACATGTGGCTGACAAATGCACAAGATAAATCAAGGTGAAGCATGGGTGCTCACAGACAATTGAAAGCTATGGCAGCTTGATGCTGAGAGGCTGAGTGTGGTCCCGGGGAAAGAGCTGGGTGGGGCCACTGTCACTGCTCAGCGTGTGCCATCTCTGTATACTGCAGAACAAACACTGAATGCCATTTTTGTTTTCCACCTTTTCATAAAAACAAAATCCTCTTCAGATTTCTTCTGGTTAGCAGAAACTGGTACTAATGTAGGGCTTTTGTAAAAGCAAAGTGGCATAGCACAAACTTTTGGAAAGCAGGGAATGGCTATATACCAGCAGTTAGGAGTTTCCAGTATTCCCTTGAGTCTGTAGTAAGCTTGTTATAGAAAAGCATCCTAGAATTGGGATGGTCTGAGAAGGGTTTCTGAGACCAGTCCTCTTTTTCAACCCTGCAAGATCCCAAAGTCCAGAGAAGGTAAGCCTGAGTTCACCCAGTGGTGGATGACAGAGATGGAATTAAAACCAAGAACTCTAGACTTGCAGCTCATGTTTAAGGAACAGCAGTTAATCCAGGTGTCTTGAGCATGGTCTGATACTTTTAGAGCCCGAGGCTGGAACTTCATAACCAAGCAAAGCAGTTCAGATTTTATACTTCAGACCAGAGGTTTTCAAACTTTCTTGACCACTCTTGGCAATAAGAATTCTGTTTTTCATCATGATTCAGTATGCACACCCAAAAGCAAAAGTTTCACAAAGCAGTACTTAACCCTTTACAACATGCAGAGCCCTCTAAAACACTCTGATATGTTCTGCTCTATTATTTTTTATTTATATGCTATTCATACCTGCTAAACTACTTTCATGTCCCATCACTGGGTCTCAACTGGCAGCTGAAAAACATTCCTTCAAGCAGTGATTTGCTCTTGGAGACATTAAAGTAGGAGGAATACCCCATCAAAGTGTAAGGATAAGGCTGGTAAATATGTATGACCTAATGACTTTAGCGAACAGTTCAGAAATGGAGACAGGCATTGACCATGGCCTGAAGCTCAGCCTGCTCAGTCTATAGTTGGAATGGAAGCTTAGGTCTCTGGATCTTCCATTCTTTCTCAGGGACTGGCTCAACTTTCCAGATTTGTCTGTTTTCTTTCACAGACTCATGCCTCTTTGTGATGTGGTCCTTTCTCTGCTGAGTCTCCAAGCTCAGCTATTTTTGCATCTTCCCTTCCAGACTGAGGAAGAGACAACAGCACTTCCCACAGGGCTCTCAGCTGCAGAAAAAGCAGATACCCATGAGGAAGATGAGCTTCAGGCTGCTGAAGAGGTATGTGGCCCATCTGGCCCCTGGGGTTTCTGTTTGAATCGTTCGGTGAGAAATTTCATTTCCATCCCTAGCTTTCCACAATGGCCAGCTGCCCCCCACAGTCAGCTGCTGGCCTTTCATACCCTTTCCAGCTTCCATTTATCACTTCTCATGAAGCTCACCCTAAATGAGATCAAGTAAACGACCCTTGGATTCCACCACAGAGACCTGATTAAACATACTGTGGATGTCTCTTGTCATCAGCTCTGCTTATGGCCTTCTCCTGTTCCTCTTTTAGCAGCGTATTCAGTCCCTGATGACCAAGATGACAGCCATGGCAAATGAGGTGAGGTGGGGCTGGTCTCGGGAGAGGGCGTGTGTGGAATTCCCCTGCTCTGCTCTGCAGGGCCCCTCCCAGAAGACCCACCTTCAGAGCTCTGGCTTTTCATCACTTGGTGTGTCCTGTTCCTTGGAATCCTTTTAGGAAGCTTTTATAAATGTAGTGTTGCTGTCCGTGGGAACCTCTGGAAGGGAGACTTGTAGGACCCTGGTGAAAGCAGGATGTCCCTGCTGGGACAGCTTCATGCGGGCTTCTGCAGCAGAGCAATGGTGCAGCCCTGCCTCTCCGTAAACATAAGTTATGCCCCATGCCAAAGGGGTCCTTGTGTTGCCTTCCTACGCCATCTACCTAGGAAATAGAATTCTGTTACAGTTGGTCTTCCCAGAGCTCAAGCCCTGTCCTGTTCAACCAAGGACTTGCAAGGATCACCCTTTTTAGGGCAGGAAAGGCCTGTGGCAGTAGAGAGAGATGTTAGGAGTTCTGAGATTCTGTTTCCTCTGCCATTTGTACTATTTTTTTTCTCTCAGTCCTAAGCCATCCAAGTTCCCTGCAGGCTCTATTTTGTGTCCCTCAGGAAGAGAGAATTGAGATGGGGCAAATGGGGTGAAGAGCAATTTTCCAGAGGGGCCCAGGGTCCAAGGAGAATCTAGTGTGGACAGCTAAGTGACTCAGGAGGTAGGGAGGTGGCTTAACATTCTTCCTGAGGCCTGTTTACTCCCCTCCTTTTTGATGAATATATGAACAAAAGCCAAATTATTTTTCCTCTTGGGAATATTATCAGTTTTGCTGTAACACATAGAGCATTCAGGTTTTCCAGTTCTGTGAAAGACAAGCCATGGCCTTAAAACACACCCTCCTGTGATTGCAGACCCGTCTCACCGCAAGCTCCGTGGGCCAGATTGTGGGACTCTGCTCAGCTGAGATCAAGCAGATTGTGTCTGAGTATGCGGAGAAGGTACCGGCTGAGTCTTTGCCTCAGATGATGTCCGAGGGTTTGTTCTGTTTCCCTACACCCTCCCCAGCAGCGATGGAGTCAGGTTGTAATACATCAGCTACGTTCGTCAACACGTACACCACACAAAGCCATCAGCATTTGCCCATTAGCTACATTAATTTTCTTCTGCAGTGCCTATTTTTCTACAAATATAAAGAGAAAACCTGTCTCTCAGAGCAATTATCGCATCTGATAAATCAATGCCTGGGTTATAGCACAGGCATTTTTCCTTCTCTGCCAGGCTTCTTATAACTTGGGCTCAGCGTGGTGATTGGACTGAGGCATGAAGCTTTGCCACTTAGGAGATAAACCCCATAACTCAGCCAAGCCCAAGGAAAAATATTTTGTTCCACTTTATTAAAAGGATATAGAATGAACAAATGTCTGAAAGTCATATTTCAGCATTAGATATTTTCCATCCTAAGAACAGTCAGCAGAACCTTGAATATTTCAGGGAGACAGTGATTAATCATTTTGCACATAACTGATTCTGGTCTGGCTGAGATGTAGTATCCGGAAAATCAGATTTACAGGGCATTGTTTCACATCCTTCCTTCCCCAGCCATACTTAGTCTACCCCACTAAAACACTGATTGATGTCTCTTAAAGCATCCAGCTTTGCTTTATCTGTCTTAGAAGACTTGACAACAAATGAGCTGTGCTCTGACCCTCTGTGCAATATTCTTCTGAAGTGATTGCACAGTTGATATAGTTGGGGAAGGGATGTCACCTGTAATCTGGGAGTTATAATCTGCTGTACACACAGCAGGTGGCCATCTCCCACCCCGTAAGAGCCTTCTAAGAGAGACAGTGAGTAAGTGAGTAAACGGCTTAGAATGTCTGCAGATGGGGATCTCTTGTCACTCTCCTCCTCAAGTCAGTGTTCTTAACGTGGATCTTCTAATCTGACTTTCATAGAATCCAGAGTACCCTCTGTTTCAATTTATTACCTAGGGAGGGAGATAGTGGTCAAAGTGTCATTGAGGTTTGACCAGAAAAGGATTAGGTTAACCTAAAAGTACAAATAAACTCAAAAGAAAATGTAGTTGTGGAAAGAGTGGTTAATTCACTACACTGAGAAGCAAGTATTTTGGTTTGCTGTCAGCACACACATGTGGGTGGCAAGAGTCTGAGTCTGTACCTGCCCTTCTGTTGAAACATAGCATTGCTGAAAATTTTCTTAAAAAAGACAACTGGATGGGGCACCCACTGGTCTTTCTATAGGTTCTCTGAATTTTATTTTCCTATTTGCCCACTGCGAGCAGATAGAAGCTCAAATTATTTTAAGAGGGCAAACAGGGAGGTAAGACCCCCCCTTGGTTGGTAGCACACCTCTTTTCTCCCCAGCCCTCTCCTGCCTGGTAGTCTCAGAGCTTTCGTAGTTCCCCAGTCAACTCTGCATTTCCCTATTTCTTTGGGTCTCTCACCTCCTCAGCTCTCTTCCATACCCTTGTACAGCAATCTGTACCCAACAACGATGGCTGCATTTCAGTATTTATCCTGGACTACACCTACAATCCATTCTGCCAAAAAAGAGTGAAATTAGAAGTAGTTTTGGACATGTCTCTTTCCAAGGACATGTATAATTAAGCTTTTCATGGAGAATTGGAGGTCAGGAGTTCATTGCTTAATTGTCTGCATTGTTTGCATTGAGTAGATCATATAGCATTAAAGATGATTTTTTTAATTACGTTGTCTTTAATCCTATTCCCATATCACAGTTATTTCACATTTGCATCTTATCTTCCAGTGTTTGTCTTAGATATCCATGGTTGCACCTAGTTGTAATAATCATGTATGTCTAACGTAGAACATGATAATTAAAACCATAGCATTTAGAGTCATATTGTGGTTCACATCTGTCTCCTCTACTTTCCATTTGTGTGGTCTTGGCCAATTTAGGTCTTTGCTCTAGTATCTCCATCTATAAAAATGGAAATAATACTACTTTACTGGCAGGATGTCATGAAGATTAAATGAAGTGTGACCAAAATGCCTAAAACAGCACCTGGCACATTATTGTTATTCATCTAAAGGTTAATTTGCATTTTTATAGTCTGTATTTTTTGTTTCCACTTTAAATCCTAAACATTTTTCGTGTTTCTAGCCTTCACAATTACTTAAATACTAGATAAATCTATGTGTTAATACAGCAAATTCATTAAACATTTCCCTACTAGTAGACTTTCAAGTTGTTTCTGTTTGCCATTGTAGGTAACACTATTATGAAATCTGAACAGATATTTTCTTCTGAAAGGTTTCCCAGGAGTTGGTGATTGAGTCATGATTCCTCTGTGTTGCTTTTCAAAAAAGTTGTAATAATAGAAAATTCTATCCGTGATGAAAGGGCTTCCTAGCATGGCTCAACACTTCCAGCTTTGATTATTCATTGTCTAATTACTACGTCCTTGCTATAAAATGGCACCTCTTTGGAGCACTGAGAGTGTTGGAAGTGGTTCCATGTTTTTGTTTGCTCTTCCTATTTTCTGCTTGTGAATTATCTGTAATAGCCTTTACTCATTATCTTTCAGATATATGATGCTTTTCTTAGAAATGTAAATGAAGTTTCTATTGTAGATTTAAATATTTTGTCACTGTGATGCAGGTATTTCTCAGGCTGTTCTTTTATTTTTGTATTGCTTTTTATTATACACAAGGAATTTCTACCCGAATTGGGCAGTCTTTTCCTTTGTCATTCTTTCCAAATGACAGAGTCATTGTTTTCCCATGGATCTCTTTATTAATTATGTTTAATTCTTTCATTTATGTAGAGTTCATTTTTATTTGTCTAAAATGTGGGTGTATCCTCGTTTTCCTACTTTTGGCTATTTATCCTAATTCCATTTATGAAATAATTCCTTTATACTCATTTGGAGATAGTTTATTGTATTTTTGTTTTAAATCTAAACTGTGTATGGACTATTCTACTTTTATGCAAGTTCCATAAAGTCATGTTTGATTTTTTTTTTGTTTATTTGATTTGCTTACTGTTACTCAATGCCCTTGAGCCAGACACCACTAGGAGCACGCCTGTAGCTGAGCAACTTGGGTTTATTGCTGGCTGTACTGGGGGAGACCACACCCTGAAGGGGAACCATCCAACATCTCAGTAAGGAGGCACTAGAAAAGATTTATTATGGAATTCAGGCTTGTTTTATATGATTTGGGGGAAGATTCAAGAAAGCTGGGCTTTGCTCTGTGTCAGATGCTTTAAGGAGGGGCAATCCAGTGCATGGGTATCTAAATAAATCTTATCTGTGAGACAGGGGGAATGAATCAAGGTCAAAGCTGTATACTCGTATTAGCCAGTATAGGGGGTGTTTGATCATTTTTGTGGTTTGATCAATGTTCAGGATTGGTCATATTTTTGCCTCAGTCTGTATGAGCTAGTCTTATTTTGGTGTTCTTTGGAATTGTTTTACATTTAACACCAAAGCCAAGTATGAGTGCAGACCAGCACCCAGCAATTTCAAGGCCTTGCTGAGAGTACCAGCTTAGCTCTCAGAATTAAGGGGCTACTTTTCTCTCTGTTTGTGTACTTAGTTATCTATTGCTATATAGCAGCACCACAAATGTAGTGATGTAAAACAACATACATTTATTATCTCACAGTGTCTTCAGGTCTGCAGTTGGGCACAGCTTAGCAGCATTCTTTGTTTCAGATTCTCACAAGACTACAGTGGAGATGCTGCCCAGAGTTGCTGTTTCATCTGAAGCTCAACTGGGAAAGGTTTCCAAGTTTGTGATTATTGGCAGCAGCTTGGAAGTCAGTTGCCTGGGGTCAACAGTCCTTGCTAGGCTGTCACCTGAAAGCTCCTCTTGGTTCCTTGCCTTGTGGGCCTCCCCAGCATTGCCACTTATTTCATTAAAGCAACCTCATCAAAGGGGAAGTGCCTCCTCACAAGATAGACATTACAGTTTTATGTAACATAATGATGTATGTCATGTACATCTCATCCCCTTTACTGTATTCTGTTGGTTAGAAGCAGCTCACAGTCCCCTCCACCCGCATTCCTTTCATGCAGAGGAGATTACACAAAGGCCTGTCTCCCAGAGGCTGAGGTCTTGAGACTCTCTTAGGGTAGTCCACACATGTGTTTGTTTTTCTCTTTAATCCTACTGCCATAAATTGGGCTGAAATCAGTCACTGGCAATTTATCTAAAATCCATGCCCCTACCTTCAGGGTCTCAGTAATGAAACCCTTAGAAGTAGAGATGGAATTAGAGAATGCCCAGGAGAGAAGCCATCAGTGGTACTTGAAAGAAATCCAAGTTCGGCTGAGATCAGGATGGATTTCTGTTTAATGAAGAAAAGGGACACAGCAGTTTTAGGAGGATGGAAGTATGAAAATGATTTTATGACCAAGGAGTGAATCAAACAGCCTGCCTGGTCCAAGTGTTTGGAAAGTCAACAGGCACTGGGTTATAAAAATGAGGTAAAAAACATGTGCAGACTTCTCTCTTCATTTGTAAAGTTCACAGGTTCTTATAACAGTATAAAATGATAAATAATCCATGTGTTTCAAAGCAAGTCTCTGAGATAAGTAACTCAATTTAATATGGTTCCTGTAAAATAGCAGGGAAGAGGAGTGTGAAGAGGCTTCCAGATTCATAATTTGTGAGTGTCAGTAGGCTCTGGGCCACGGAGGACCATCTCCCTTTGTTTCCAGAGATAACAGCCTTCCCCGAATGTGCAAGATGAGGCACCGCTGTACTTGTGGCATTGATGTCCAGTATGCTTACTGCATCTCAGTGTTCGTTTTCACAGGGGAGGAGAGTCGATTACTGTGATTTGCAGAAAACTAAAATGCCTGATGGTCCAAAACACCTCTACTTTACTATCCCCACTAACCTGAGCCAGAAAAAAGGAAGGGAGCTGAGCCAGGGATGGCTGGGCCAGGGAAGGCACAAGGTCTCTAGAATACCCCTAATGCCACATCCTAACCAACCATATACTATCTGTCAATTTTAATATGTGTCTGCTGGCTAATCATTCCTTGGGAGACATCTACTTGTGACAGAATCTTAGAATATTTTGTAGATCTAGAGGTGCAGATCTGTCTTGGGGAATCAGAAGACTCTTCCCTGAGTGCCTTCTCTGTGCTGGGTACTTTGTATAACATTATCTCATTTAATTCTAAAACCATGCTGCCTCCTTGCTTGTAATCCTTTACCTCCTCCATCATTATTCCTATGCAATTGAAACTATCTGTGTGTATGTGTGAGTGTATACGTTTCACTTGTCTCTGTAACCTAGGAACCCACCATGGGCCTGGCAATGTTGATGCTGAATAAATGCACATGTGATATTATATCCATTCTGCAGATGAACATACTAAAGACCACAAGTATTAAGTACCTTGTCCAGTACTTACAGCTAATAAGTTCCAGGTTTGCATACAGGACTGTCTGACTTTGAAACCTAGCTGCTTAATGAGGTGGAGCTTCCTTAGGGGAAGTGGGAAAGCTCTCCTTTACCATCCTTAGTATCTGCCTTCTGGGCTTAGCAGTGATGGGACCTCATTAGACTCAAACCATCCAACTGCTTACCTTGAGCTAAGTGGAGAGAAGAGGACAAGTCATGATAATTAACGAAATAAGTAAAATGAGGCACTTAACCCCACCACACCTGATCTGCTGAGAGCTGTCAAAATTTCTGTTTGGGATGTGTGAGTGGCTTTCCCATCACTGAAAAATACCACATCAAGATATTCTCATACACCTCTTTAGAGTAACCTAGCCAGAGATTGTCAACATCTTGACCTATCCTGGGTCATAAAGGAACTTACTTGTAGAAGAAATTTGTTTTCTTAATAGGTTTTAGAAATTTTCCTGTCTCACAATTCTGGCATCATTGCTTCTGACCTTTTGATTCTGAGAGCCATTCCCTGGCAGTTAATTGGAAGTCTGTCCTCTGCCTTAAAATTGTATCTTCCAGGAGCACCTGGGGATCTCAGGTAATTAGAGCTGGGTATTGGATTCACAGAAGACTGAAGAAAAAAACCAAACAAGCTGCCCTCATGGGAGGTGTGCTTCAGCAGGCTGCCCTTATGGCTGGGTAAATACTTATGGCAGGAATCCTTCATGGACGAGGAGGAATTTAGGTGTCCGTTAGTGGGCATGTGGACCGAGGTGGCTTCCTAAACGACTGAGCCCCTCCCTGGGACTGTGGGGAGGGGGAGGTGACACCTGAGGCAGTGATAGAGGCCCTCCAGGAGATCGGGAGATCGTTAGAGAAACAGAGTGCCCATAAGATGGCTGGAACTGTGGGTTGGGAATTTCTTTCAGTATTAAAAAAGGCCATAAAGGAGAAGGATGAACTCTTGCAAGAAGCACAAGAAGAGGCAGCACAAGAATGCAATCTGTGAGGTGCTGTGGAGGAGGAAAAATATTTGTTAGAGAATGAGAAGGCATCACTGCAAAGCACTGGTGAAAAGATAAAGGCCATGAAGGAGGAGGATGTGCTCCTACAGGAAGCACAAGAAGAGGCAGCTTGGGAACAGCAACTGTGAGGTACTGAGGAGAAGGTAAGAGAACTGTTGAAGACTGAGATACCGTTGCTGTGAGGCACCGTGGAGAAGGTAAAGGATGTAGCAGAGGAAGCGCTCGGTGGACCGGCAAGAGAGCTGCAGTCAGCTTCGGAGGTGGTAGGAAAGGGTTGCAGTGGTGCCAGAGGCGTCAACCCCTTCTCTATTGAAAGCCTGCCTAGGTGTAGTCAAGAAAATAAAGATGAAGCAACTTTGGGTTTCCCAGGAGAGGTGCAGCCCCCTCCACAGGTCGTGGAGTACTCCATGCTCTGCCCCTATACACAGGCAGAGCTGGTGGATATGGGCTCCTGTTTTTGGCAAACACCCTCAGGGTCCATATCAGCCTGGCTCTTGTGCCTTTGGGATGTAGGGGTGGATGGGATTATTCTGTCAGGGTTAGAAATAGGAAAGCCGGCTTTCTAACAACTCATCCTGCCTTGTGGCATTGATTACAAAGTGGATACCAGACCCCAGGCAACCACTTCCTCCTCGAATGGCTTATGGCTGCACTTTGTACTATATGGCCCAATCAGGGTGATTTACCAGCTTCCCCCGCTGGATGGCAGATGTATGCCGAACTCCAACAGATGTTAAGGGGGTTAAGCATGAAAAATGCCATTTATGACCAGTAAATTATGGCCCAGATGAGGAGTTGTTCACTGTGGGGATGAGGAATATGATGCTACAAATGGCTGCCCCATCCCTCTTTCGATCCATAGTGGCCATTCTGGCCCATCACTTAGGACAACCCATAGTGCTTACCAATAATATGGCAGATTTGCAAAAGGCTGAAGCAGTACAGGCCCAGAAGAGAATGCAGTTCACTATTCAGAGGAAGAGTTTAAAAGGGCCCTGTGAAGGAAGGTCACAAAGACCCAGATGTGGGCTGATTTGATAAAGGCAGGAGCAGTCAGAGAGAAATTGAATGGGAAGTCAAATAAAATCTTTGTGGAGCTGTGGCAACAACTGAAGCCAGAGCAGCAGTTTCAGCTGTTGGCTAAGACAAAGACCAAGAAATGGAAGCCAGAGTTAAAGCCACAAGTTCAGCCTGTGTGACTGCAAGACTTCTGCTAGAGAGTGAACCAACCCCACCTGGACCCTCACAGGAAGATAACTGGGCAATAAGGTTTGACTGACAGGAAGGTTGAGATATGCACCCTGAGTGACCAGTGGGGAGCCAGAGATCACATGTTGAAATATCAATTCATTGGTCCCCAGTGAATGTATAACATGTCCTGGCTTTGGTAGACATAAGAGCAGAATGCTCACTGATTTATGGCATCCCTGAGCAGTTTCCCAGGACCCCCACTGTTATAGATGGATATGGGGGTAAGGCTCTCAGAGTAAAATAAGCTGGAATCCCACTGGGAATGGGGCATCTAATACTTTGATGTTATGCTTACTTCTGATTTTCTTACTACTAACACTACTGCAAGAGTTTTTGGGTCTTTTAGGCTATTGGAGAGTGTTTATCCTGTCCTTGGCGCAAATTCTGAAGCCTTTATACTGTTTGGTACAAAGGGGTGTCAGTGGGACTGGGATGAGATGTACGTTTGCCTTTGCCACTGCAAAATGGGCAGTCAAGGCCATTCCGACCTTGAAGGTGATAGACCCATCAAGATCCTGTGAGCTGGATGTCCATGTGACTGAAGATGTTTGTTTCTGGGGCCTCTGGTAGTGACTTGAATGAACTCACCCATCTGTTGGGTTCTGGTCACAACACTGGAAAGGAGCAGAGGGCCAGTACACCTTAATAGAAAAACAATTGGCTTCCATGTACCATGTCTTGCTGACTACAGAGCCTATCACTGGAATAGCCCTGATAAAAATAAGAACCATCTATCCCATCATAGGGTGGGTAAAGACTGGACCCAAAAGCCATGGAGTGGCATGGCACAGACACCTACATTGGCCAAATGGGGCACATATCTACAGCAGCATAGCCCCCTGTCTACAGGCCCCTTGAGTGGAGAACTCCAATGCTTACTGGGGCCAGTGACATATACCATGTGAAAGGCATAAGCTAGTGAAAGGCATGAAGAATTTGCCATATAGCCATTAGTAGCAGAGAACCCTTACTGGGAGGGAAGAGCCCCTATATCTGAAGATGCATGGTACACAGATAGATCCAGCCACGGACAGTCCCTGAAATGGAGGGCTATCTCCTTTTGTCCTAAGATTGAGATAATATGGATGGAAGATGGTGAGGGGAAGAGCAGTCACTGGGCAGAGTTGCGGACATTATGGTTCGTAATCACACGGGAGCCCTCCTTACTAGTTGTTTGCACCGACAGCTGGGCTGTTTATTGAGGCTTGACCATGTGGCTGCTGACATGGTACCATGCTAACTGGATAGCTGGTCACCAACCCCTTTGGGGGCAAGATGTGGCAAAACTTGTGGGCCTCTGGTCAGACTAAAGCGGTTACAGTATACCATATGAAAGGCCATTTGCTGTTGGCAAATGATAAAGTGGATAAATTGGCCCAGGTACATTGGCTAGAAGGAAAGCCTGCCTCTGATGTGGCCCAATGGTTACATCAGCATTTGTTGCATGCAGGGCGAAAGACAATATGGGCTGTAGCCCATCAGTGAGGCCTGCCTTTAATCTTTGAAAAAATCAGCAGAGCCTGGCAGGAGTGCATTGTGTTCTCTGAAAAGGACTTATGCTAAGTGCCACAGCAACCTGGGACAATTGCTAAGGGGCCAATACTCCTCGTCAGGTGGCAAATAGACTATATTGGGCCTCTGCCCATATCAGAAGGGTACAAATATTCTGACTTGTGTGGACACTGCTACTGGACTCCTGGTTGCTTTTCCTGTAAATTGTGCAGACCAGCAAACAACTAAAAGAGGCCTAGAGCATCTCTGTGGCCTGTGGCTGACAGCAGGTAATTGAGAGTGATCAAGGCACCCACTTTACTGGCCATACACTACAAGAATGGGTACAACAATTAGAAATCAAATGGAAGTTTCATGTACCTTATAATCCTACCAGGGCAGGCATGATAGAGAAGAACAATGGTGTGTTAAAATCTGGCCTGAAGTCAGACACTAATAGTCTATGAGGATGGTCAGTCTGCTTATGGACAGTGCTATAGTGTTTGAATGAGAAGCCCGAGAAGGGGTTATTGAGCCCTGTGGACATGCTGACACACATTGCTGCCTCCCCTGTACAGTTGCAAATACAAACTAAGGAGGAATTATTGAAGCCAGGGTTTGACCACCAGAATAATATCTTGCTGCCAGCACCAACTACAGTAAATCCCGGAGACTCTGTTCAGTGGATGTGGCCTTGGACATTTTGACATGGATCAGCAATGGTTGGCCCACCCAGCACCTTGGAGGCAAGGCCTGGAGGGTGGCTTCTTATATATTCCTGGAGTAATGGCAGAGTGGCCCTAGTGAATCATGGTCGTGTACCCTAAATGGTCTGAAGGTAAAAGCATCTTTTTGGGTAGTTTTGTTTTAATGATCAGTGCATATACCTCCAGTAGCAATATACTTAGACCCCCTCAATAACCCCCACAGGGAGAGGGGTAAAAGTATGGTATATCAGACCCGGATGGGACCCCTGTCCTGCCACAGTTCTATCAAAGTACAACTCTCTTGCATGCATCCTACCTGATGAACAAGATTTGCCTATGTTGGTGTCATTAAAATGTGTCTTATCACCCTTAAGGTTATGGATAAGATTTGTATATGTTGCTGTCCTTAAAGTTAATTTTGCCCTTAAGGTTAATCTCCTCTGAAGTTTTTGTAGATTTGGTACACATCTGGGCAAAAACTGCTGCTTGCTCAGTATGCACTAAACTCCTTATCAGTTTTGCTACTGGCCTCCTTTGGAAAGTGTGAGTCATGGACTCATCTAAATAGAACTGGTTTGACTATGGCTGGAATGACCACTTAGTGGCAACTGATCTCCTCAGGCTTGAGGAGATAATCATAATTTTGTTATCTGTATGTTGTTATAGCCTCTATTGCTGTTATGGAATCTGGTTACAATGTTTCAGCTTTCTCGCACAGGGACCATTACAGAAGATTGTGGGCATGTAGATTGTGAGGTGAGAATCCTGCCAGGGATGGACTGTAGGAAAAATGAAAGTTACCATGGCCAGGATCCTCACCTGATCCAATCCCACCCACTGTGCACATGCAATGTAATATTTAGCCTGCTGTGCAGGTGCATGCTTGCACATGTGTTGGCAATAAGCCATTATTACCTGTATTGCTATAAAAAGAGCTGCACTCAGTGCTCGGGTCATATGCTGGAGCTGAGGCAGAGACACACACAGACTTGCAGACTGCCAGATGCAAATGTGGTTTTAGCACTCAATCTACCACTGTGAGAATAAAGCTTGGTATAAGCCCCTTTTTACCTTCAATGTTCTGTTGTCATTTTTTGGTCTCATTGAATCCAGAGTGAACTTGCCTAGAGCTGGGAACCCCCTCTGGCCTGGAGCTACACCCCAGCTGTGTCATTCTTGCAGGCCATCCCAATATCTGTGTGTAAAAAACTAAGAAGGACTGTTTGGCATGGTTCACGTCACATGTTCTAATGTGGGCCAATTGTTTTGTTTAGGAAGTGGCCAGCCTCCTGCTTGGCACCCCCTCTGGAATGAGAGAGAAAGAGAGAGGAGATAATTATCCCCCAAAGGAAGGGATTGCTGTTATTAACAAAGGGTGTTGGGCACACGTGATGGCTAGTGTCTCTGTAAGTCTTTGCTCACAGTAGACCCTCAGGAAATCTATCTAACTAAATTGGAATGGATTGACTCAAAAGAATTGTTAATATATTGTCTTCCCTCTTGAGATAGCCACCTAATGTTATTTCTCTACCCTGGTCTTGTATTTCCAGTTACTATTATTCTAATTAGCCTCTCAAACATTTATAAACTCAAGTAGTATAATTTTCAAAATATTTTAAGTCTTCAGCTTGATTTCTTTTCTTCCAGAGAAATGAGAGAATTGGTCCAAGATGGGATGATTTCCTCTTTCAGCAAATATCAACTGAGCACGTCCCATGTCCTAGGCAGTGTCCAGTCAGGGGCAGGCACAGAGGTACTAGTAGGACATGGAGGCTGCTGTGAGGAGCTCCCAGTTAGGACTCAGTCAACCCAAAAGAGGATGAATTGCAGAATAATATAACTTGTGTGATCTCTAGTGGATGCCGGTTGGTTTGTGTTGCCATTTGAAGTGTCAGTGTTGCCCAAAGTGGTTGGTGTAGTTGATAATGAACTTTCTTTCCTGTTAATAATTAGCCAGAATGGGTGACTTAAAAATTGTACCCAGTTGAGGTGAAATAGGAAAGAATAGTTTAAGAGGGTGGGGGACTGAGTATAGATAGCACACCTCAGGGACCTTGCCTGGATCAGAAGGTCACAGGTAGCTTAGCAGCTAAGCAACCCAGCTACTTTGTTAGAGAACCAGGCCTGAGCTGAAACCAGGTTTCTAATAAGCTTAGATAGGAGTGTTTCTAACCCCATCATCTGGCCACATGCCAAAACATTTTCTAGCAGCATTGGTGTGTGGAGTGGGGGGAGAAGTGTGTTTAACAGAGGAGTTGCCCTCTTGGGAACCTTCTGCTGTGGCCACAGATAGAAAAACTGAGGTTAGGATCAGGAGGGATGAGGGCAGGGGTGGACTTTTATTATCTGTCCTTCACAACTCCATTTATTCACATAAGGTCACAGGTGTTAGACAAGTCATATCCTAACTCTAAGCCTCTGGGAGGCTAAGATTTCATCTTCCACCTCTCTATCTCTGCTGCCCAACACTTAATAAATACTCAGTAGAAGCTGATGGATGACTGGAAGACTCAGCAAAGACTCATACAGTGGCCGTGAGGGTGACTTCCAGTCCTAGGATAGGCTCTTCTGTGACCTTGTGTGATCAACTCCCTGTTGTCTCCTTCAGAGCCCTGCTGACAGTGCACTGTTTCATTTGTCTGTGCCTGCCTGTCTCCCAGGACTAGAATGTTTGCTGTAAACAAGGGCTGGAATCATTGTATTTCCCCAGTGCTTAACATAATGGAGTTTTCGTAAACCTTTTTTGAAGGAAGGAAAGAAAGGAAGGGAGGGAGAAGGAACAAGAAGAGCATTCAAAACTGTTCCTCTGTGGCACAATTTCAGCTTGGGAGAATGTGGAGGATATGACACCTGTATTAATGAGTTAGTTATACCTGACTAGACTGTGAAAGCCCAGGGGTAAGATACACTGGGTCTTTCCAGGTCCCCAGTGCCTACCACTGTGTCTTACACAGAACAAGGTTTGAGCAAAGGTCAGTAGAACTAAACAAAGGAAGATGGGGAGAGAGATTTAAAACTGTAGTCAGAATTTAGAGAATAAGGAACCCCATAAATCTAGAGAAAATGCTAAATATGTTTGCATGTCCAAACTGCTCCAAGGTTTCCAAAATTCTGAATGACCAGTGCAATACATAATGACAGCAAAGAACTTGGTATTGGCTACTGAATTGCCAACCTGGTGGGAATGTCTTGAACTACACAGCGTAGGCTATACCTTGCAGGGTCTTTATCAATTTGGGTAAAGACATAGGAATTTGCTTTGTCGGATTGGAGCTTCATTTAAAGCTGTGGGGGAAAAAAGGTGGATAGTACATGGAAGAATAGAATCAACATTCAAAAATACTTTACATTGAAGTTATGAGACCAAATGAATTCATTCTTTAAAGAAGGCTAAAGTGAACTATTTTACTTAATTTCAGAAAAAAAACAGTCATGCTGATTCAGGGTTTGGTGAAGATGCCATCTAACATGACAGTAGGTCATGGGAATAAAGTGGGAGGCTTTGGATTTTGTTCACACCTGCTAAATGTTAAGTACCTTCTAGGCAGAGATACTGTATGTTGGGACCCAGAACTGTGCTTAGACCCAGCAAGGCTACGTGAATATGAGTATTTGAAATTCATGGTATTTCATTAGTGGGAGTCAAGAATATTGAAAAGAACATTTGTATATCCAATTTCATTAATGGGATTAGAGTGTAGATCAGGGAAAGTGATCCCATCAGACTCCATCAGGACTACTTGAAAAAGTCACTTAGGAGCTAGAGTTTGTCCGGAGGATAGCAAGCAGCCAAGGTGAAAGGTACTGGCATCTTGTAGAAAGGAGAGGGGAAGGACGTGGATGCTTCTAGATAAGGTAAATTGATTTGTTGTGTGAAAGAGTGATTGCCTTTAATCACTATTGCTTCAGGGAGGAAAGGCCATACAGGTGATAGAGTCTGATTCTGCTGTCTGTTTCGATTGGCCTTGCTCATACTTTGATATTGTGTTTGCTTTGGATTTTTGACTGTGAGTTCATATTCATTGGAAATTTATCTGTAGAAATTCTTTGCAGCCTAGAGTTGAAGCTCTGTTTTTCCAGAGAGGATCTGCTTTTGCTCCTGGGGGACTGAAGACACCTAGATCCAAGTCCCATCATGCACAGTCTTGGCTTGTGTGTTTTTTTGGACTATCCAGGTTGTATGTGAATTTAGGTTTCAGAACAACATGAGGGCAGATCCATCATTACAAAATCTCAGTGCAGATTTTTCTCCTTGTGCAACTGTGTCAAAGTTTATGCAAAGCAATCATTAAGTTGTAAAATTCAGAGCATGAGACCACGTGGTTTTCACAAATATTCTCAAGAAAAAAGCCAACCTTAGTGAGTATACATACCTTCCTGGATTCCAACTTTCACTAACTTTTTAGACTTCCAGGATTCCTACATTCTTATTAGCTAACAAACATTTTTAAAAAATTAGTAAGTATTTATGTTATCTGTTTACTTGTTTTACTTGGGAGGATTCATCAAGTTACCAGAAACTGAAGTCCTGTTCAGTATAATGAGCCATACTTTGGTGGGAGAGGGACTGATGGGGCGAGATTCCTGCATTAGGAAGGAGGTTGATATGTAGATAACCTTTTGGGTCTCTTTCATTATGAAAGTATATAGTTTTAGCTAAAGTAATCATTTTTTTGTTTCTCATAGGAATTTACTTTTTTGAACCAGACTAATATTACTGAATGGCATTTAAGTCTGATTCCCCTAAGAATGGAAGTTGCAAATATCTGTCAATTATTGGAAAACTGAATCTGTGCTGGAAGTCATCTTAATCCACCCTGTGGTTTTGAAGGCATGTGAGACCTGAAATTGTTGAACAAAATTAGATTCTAGGCTCTTTAGCCCTGGCTCCAATGTAAACACAAATGGAATATTTGTAAGTGGTTGGCATTCTTTGAGAGGTGTGTACTGCACATCAGGTAAGATGCCTGAAGGACTTAAGTGTTTTCTGTCAAGGATTTCCTATAAAGCCCCTCTCCATTCTCTCTCTGTTCAACTGTGTCTCATTCTTCAGGATCCAACTTGGTCCTCTTTGTTTTCTTCTCACTGTGACTGTCAGTGCACAGAATGTCAGATGAGCCACACTGCTTTAGAGACCTATTTCTGCCTTCATCGGTCTAGCTATTCTGACTTTAAGGAGGGTATTTGAAAGAAATGAAAAACTCAACTGGCTTAATGAAAAGTAGGTTTGAAAATAAAGCAGTCAGCTGTCCATTACTAGGTTAGGATCTCTTTTTTAGGTAATCTCTGGTATGCCAAACAATTATATCTATACAGAAATAACTTCCCATTAAACAAAGCAATTCACATAGCACCATACCTAAACTCAAAGCCAGATGGAGGAACTTACAAATTTATGTGTACTGTGGGCCTATTCATGTGCATATTATTCATTTTAATTGGGCTTGAGAAATGTCAGGTATGGAAACAGCACTTAATATCCTGATATTAGAGTACGTTAATGCTTTGCATATACAAATTTAAGGCACTCCACAGAACAAAGAGAACTGCTGCCTCAAAATAAGAGAAAGGATTTTGAAAGCCCAAGCTTGCTTAGATCATATACTATAGCAGAGTTACAATAATAAGTTTGTATAGAAACTTCAGTTCTTTGTATTGCAAATATTTTCATTCTGTTCCCTGGATCACCTGTCCAGTGAAAGAGTGAAATCAGAATGAACTTTCCCCTCTCAGTGTTACATACATGATGGGTGGGCTCATGCTAATTGTTGGAATTCAGGGCTATGAGGCTGTTGCAATCAGTGATTGAAACCAATATATGATTCCCAAGTTAGCAGACCACTTAGATTAAAGTAGTGGTTCTGCAAATATTTAGTTTCAGGACCCTTTAAGAACTCTTAAAAATTACCAAGGCCCTAATAGCTTATGAATTAATTCATTTTCCAGTAACAATAATAAATGCATTACATATTAACATCAAAGCAATGATACATGTCATGTAACATCTGGAAAAGTTCACTGTATAATCATGAGAGAATGTGTGTGGGAAAAAAAGACATCATAGTATTATTATAAAAGAGATTGTGACCTCAAAGACTCCCTGAAAGGGTCTTGAGGGACCATGTAGTTAAAAACAATCTAGATAGAGAAATAGTAAGAGAGAGAGAGAGAGGGAGAGGAATAAGGAGGGAAAGAGAGAAAGAGGAAGAAAGAAAGTCAACCAGCCTGTAAATATTCTTTCCAGATTCCAAGGTAGCTACTGGTTTTGCTCCAAGAAGAGTTCTTGAAAGTGATGTCAAAGGTCATGGTCTTAAAAGTGTGTGTGTGCTAGGTACTCTGATAAGAGGGTGTGGAATCTGGGTGGGAAATGCAATTCTCATTCTCACATGACCTTGACCATAAAAGCAGTTAATCAACAGGAAAACCTGCGAAGAGTTGGAGACATCATCCAAACCATGCTAGAGGTGCAGAACAGCACTGAACCACTGTGCATTCACTCGCTCAGATTGGAGGAAGTCTGGGAGGCGAGCACCGATCCCTTGGAGCCTACCAACCTTCAGGGGGTCTAGTCCAAAGCCAGAAAGGCAGCTGGAGGAGGTCAGGGAACTCAAGATAATCCTGACTTGAGACTAGAGACATACTATGCAGGGTAGTTCCAGTGAATGGGGATTTAATTCTATGTCGTATGTCAATAAATTGTGAGATAGAATGCATGTGTAATTTCGCTAGTGAAGTGAAAAGCTCTACAAATATGCCAGTGACACTTTGGAAATCAGTAGGAAGGAATCTAAGTTGGTTGGTAAAACCCAAATCTGAAATTAAGTATAAGAAAAAAGCTATTAAATATATGGCAGACAAAAGTGACCAAATTAATAACTCAGTTCATGGTGATGCCATCCAAGTAGAGGGTATAAAATTAGGTAATTATAATTCTGACAGTTGATTTGGAAATTGACAGGGGGTGGTCTTTCCTCTCCTCCCTTTTTTTATACTCTCAAATAATTTTAAGAAACAATCCACCCTCCCTAGACTATAGGTTGTGAATATTTCGATGTGACCAAAATTAATTTGCATTTAAAAAAATTGACTCTAGTTCCAAGAAATCCAGGAAGTATGTTAGTTGACATTTTCCAAAATCCCAAGTTTCAAGGCTGGTTATGTTGCAATAACCAAATGCTTAGTTTTTCTATTTCCTTTATGGGCATCCAGCCCACACATAAAAAATGATGTTCCTTACCATTTTATGCAGCTGTATCCCTCTGGTTGTTACCCACCTCGAGAGTTGTTAAGCAGCAAAAAAACTCACCATCTGTTAATAATGCTACTGAATTATTCAGGGAAATCCTTAACCAAAGTAAATGGTGACTTTACCATCCAATTTCTCCTCCCCCTCACTTTCCTATCTCTTTTCCCCGTGGGTAAATCTAGACTTCCAAGCCCATGATTGCTGTTATAACATGCAGGGAAAATCAAATACCCAAATAGTTTTGCTGTACTTGGGCTTAAAGTCAATGGTTAACTTAGAACTGGGAAGCTTCCAGTAAAAAATGCAATGTGGTCGAAATGGGTATTTGTTTAATGAAGTTATTTATGATCATCTAAGAAGTATTCTAAGGACATCTATTACAACAGCGTGGACCTTTTTGTTTCCTTTTTCTGGGGTTTCTCACTAGGGTCTTGAGGCAAGTGCCCATACACAGCATCCACACCAAGCTTCTTCCCTCTTTGCATGGATTCTCAGTAATGCTACATTCACCGCATCACCCCATCCAGAAATCTCTGCCTTTCTCACTTCCAGTCCTGAAATTCTCTGCAACCTGTACCCCTTTTTCTTCTTCCCCTCCTCACACAGTTTCAGGAATTTCCAACTGGCCTCTCTCAACAACTTTCATCCCTTTCAAATCTATTCTCTGTGAGTACCAGAAGAAGAGAAGTAAGAAATGGTTAGAAGAAAGTGGGCCCATGGATGGGATGAAATAAGTCGGGAGGCTTTTGCTTTTCATTGTAAATGCTTCTGAATGTTAAACTTTTTAACATATATTTACAGTACTTCAGTGAAAGTAAATCACTTCATCATTCTTGATAACTTCAGAGTGGTCTTATGAAGATATTAATATGACCATATTACTCCTCTCTTTAAAAGCCTTTGATGGTACCCTATTACCTGTATGATCTCAACATAACCACAGTTATATATCCCTGTGCTTCTGCATATTCTGTTCCCTCTGCCAGGAATGTAGGTTCTGTTGATAAGGATTTTGATCATTGTGTCACAGTGTTCTCTAGACCTGTGTTTCATGCAGGACCCTGTGGCTGCATTGGCTTGGTTGTGAATGACTGCCCAGTGGAGCTCTCTAGGCTGAGCAGGGATGGATCTGTCATACTGAACTGAGGGACTAATGAAATACTTTGGGTTTGCCCTCCCTGTTTCCCACAGCAGTCTGAGCTATCAGCTGAAGAAAGTCCAGAAAAATTAGGAGCCTCACAACTATATCATCGAAAAGTCATTTCCTTAAACAAGCAGATTCTACAGAAGACCAAACATCTAGAAGAGGTTGGTGTTTTCTTTTTATAATTTCATTCAAGTAACATGAAGCTATTCTTCAAGAAGGAAGAAATTGGGGAAAGACTTAAGATCTTCCTGGTAGACTGGTCAAAGGAAGTTCTAAAACAGGAATTGGCATACTATGGCCTGTAGGCCAAGCCAGCCACCACTTATTTTTGTAAATAAAGTTTTATTGGCACATGCATACTTATTGCCTACATATTTTCTGTGTTTTCCTTCAAGCCCCTGTGGCAGAGTTGAGTAATTGCAGCAGAGACTATATGTCCTACAAAGCCTATAATATTTACTGTTTAGCCCTTTACAGAAAATGTTTGTCTAACCTCTGTTCTGTAAGATGATTACAGGGCAAGAGCAGCATTTAATTCCTAAGTAATTACTGAACATTGCCATGTGTTAGGTGTTAAAGTAGGCTGTGAGGATGTATGAAGAGCAAATTGTGATCCCTGCTTTTAGGTAGTAATGGGGAGATGCACACTAAACAAATAGATCACACACGTCATCATGTAATTACAGCTGTGTAAGTGCTTGAAGATGTCTGGGGAGTTGAGAGAGTGACTGATGGTGACCCCTGACCTAGCCTGGGGTCATGGAGGACTGCAACTAGAAAGATGAGTAGCGTTGCTGGGCAGGAATTCTGCATGGGGAGTGTGGGACTTGAGTGGGAACTTACGGAGCATCATGAATGAAGACCTAGAAGAGGAAGGTGCTTGGCCAGTTTCTCTTATGTGGCTAGAGAGTCATGAATGAGGCAGTTGGTTGGTAGCATCTAATCAGATAGGACCTCCCAGGTCATGGTAGGACATTGGAAGCCATTGGAGGGTTTATATAAGGGGAGTGGCATGATCGGATGCACATGCTTCAAAGACTGTTCTGTGTGCAAATGGTAGCATGAATTAATTGGACTTAGGTAAGAAAGGATTCAGGGAGAACCAATAGGAGGCTGACAGGAACTACTAGTCCAGACAGGAGCTATTGATGGCTTTGACTAGTGATGGTCAGGGAAATGAAGGAAACCAGATCATTTTTAAAAGAGCTTTAGGAGACAGCATTCTGTGATACTTGGTAATGGATGGAAATATTTTGGAAAAAGCTTTAATATATTCACTCCAAAAAGTAGATGTAAGAAGCTGTGGAGTTTGACTCAGGAATAGTCATTAGAAAATAAAAGTTGTTATGTGCTCCATTTGCATTGGTAATGAGATTTCATGAATTAGAAAAATGCATGCAGCAGAAGATTATGGGAATGAATATCACTTTCTAAAGAACAGTTCACCAGTAGTTCCTATAACAATTGATATAAGAACGATTATTTCCATAAATAGGTGCTAGTTGGCACTTTGAACTTGTACATTTTTTATCATTTCAAGTCCCACATATTCAAAAGATATTAATATATCATATGCTCTTGTTCAACATTTATTTGTTTGAATTTGTTCTATTAGGATTTATTACACCATAGCTGAATAAACAGTAGGCTGGTTTTACCAAAATGCTCTGGATCATAAGTGAACAGGGATGTAAAGATTGACTGTGATTTGGTTTCTGTTTGATAATTTGTTTAGATACTTTAATTCTTAGCTCAGAGAGTATCATCTCTGCTCCTGACCCTTGCCAGTGATAAGAACCTGAAAGTGATTGGTTCCAAAAGAACTGATTACAGAATCAAGATGAGTAGGAATCAAGGATGAGGCTTCTTCATCATGATGTCTTTATCCTCTGAGGGAGGGTAGTTTTAGGAATATTGCAGACCCCACGAGTCAGAGTATCTCAGCATAAGTAGATGTTTGTTTTTATCTCCCCTCTAAACTAAGGGAGAAGGAATGTTAAACCTTTTTCCAGTGGCAATCCAGGAACATTCTTAGTCCAGCTGAAAGGGCAATTCTTTCTAACTCTTGGGTCTATTTTGCATTGGTTCAGAACCTGTGTTTACCAAGGGCCTATTATTTTACAAGCCTAATATATAGCAGGCTGTCAGTAAAGGACAGCAATCATTATTGCTGTAGTTATTGTTGTTCAGGATGACCAGCATGTGCAGTAATCCCTGGCCATGTGGCCGGACCGACTGGATGAGGAAAATGAGGTAGGGAGGGAGATATTTGCTCAGGGTCATACCACATACAAGTTAGGGGTCTCAGATGGTGACAAAAATGTGCCGAGAGAGAGCTTCGGGATGAAATGAAAATATAAACAGTAATACACTTTTAGAACCAAAGCTTTATGCAAATCTAAGGAATAAAAGATTAAAAAGCATCTCAAGCCTAGATATGAATGTTTAGTAAAGATTAAAAACCAACATCAGTATTTTCATAAACAGTTCTTCTGAAAAAGTTATTTGAGCTGTAGATATTCATTTGTTTTCTGATAACTCAATAAACCCATTTTAATTCAGATTTTTTTTTTTTTTTAGCTCTTCAGCCACTAAACTTTGTTACTGTCCCTAAATCTTCTCTTCTATAAAAGGTTGCTCACCTCTACTCTAACTGGCATACAAAATTCCTTCATTTTCTAGTAGTCTCTGATTCTATCTGCCAGAAGTCACAGGGGCAGCAAAACCAGCCTACTGGGTGAGAATCCAGGTGTCTGGAACTTCAGTCCCATCTCCTTCCACACTCCTGGACTGACTCCCTAGACCTGTCCTGGCCTTAGGCATCCACCTCACACTCCCATCTTCATGGACTCAGAGTAGCAAGTCTTAACGAGAGAGTGTGTGCTCTGTGTATGTGTGCTAAACACATTTTTTTGTCTCAGTTTTTAAATGCTTCAACCACTTTTTTAAGAAAATTATAGGTATAGTACAGGCTTCACTGTAAATTATCTAAATAGAATGGAACTATGTAAATATAAAAATGAAAGTCCCTTTTGACCCTGACACAGTCCCTCTCCTCAGAGCAAACCACTGTTTTCAAGGCCTTTGCAAACACTTATACATGTCCACTACCCATTCATAGTGGGTTGTTTGGTTGCAAAACTGAGTTCATTTTTCACTTACTCAATCTTAGGTGTCTCTTTGTCAGTAATAATGATAGCTTATATGGACCTTTTTTACTGAGTAATTTGCAGAGTCCTTTCCAAAATTAACTCATTCTGTTCATGCAACATCCTTATGAAGGATGTACTATTATTATCCTCATTTTACAAATAAGTATGGAGACACAAAGAAGCTACATGGTTTTACTTGTGGTCACACATCTTATTAACAGTATTTGAATATGTAGGTCTACCTCATTCTTTCTAATGACTGCATAACACAACATAGTTTGTATGTACATAATTTATTTAACAGTCCCCTATTCATGGGTATGTAGTTTTTTGCAGGTTTTTTTCCTCAATTGCAAATTTCTGCTACCATGAACATCTTTGTACAGTCATATTTGTGCAAATGTGTAAGTATAAAAAGACAGATTTTAGGAAGTGAAATTGATGGATCAAAAATATATGTATTTCCAGTTTTGCTAAGAACTATCAAACTATTCACCAATTCTTTTACCAATTTACACTTCTACCAGTGGCATATGAGAGAATCCAAATTCTTAAAATCCAAGAACCTCTCCCACAGGGAGGTTTCCCATGCAGAGAAAAAGCAACCAAGATGTACACATGGCCTTAGTGATAAGAACCCTGGAGAGAGTCTTTCCTAACAGAGAAATGGGAGGAGGGGTAAAAGCAAGAGAAGGAACAGGAACATCGCATGGTCCAGCAGGGGAATATGCTGGAGGCGTGGAACTGGAATGCAGCTAATAGATCGCTGGGGGAGAGCTGGGCTTGAGGAAAGAAAGGAATCCAGGAAGGAAGTGTTAACCTGTGGCTGAAATTTGGGATAAGTCTAGGGCTTAATGATGAAGAAGGAAATGGAGGTAGGAGAATCACGGAGAGTTTCAGCAAGGTGAAAACTAAGCTCAGCTACTGGAACATTCCATGTTTGAGAAAACATGGTCAGGTAAGAAGACGAAAAGTGCTCTTATTAGCTTAACTAATCAAAGAGAAGGTGGGTGGGTGGGTTGAGTGCAGGATGAGAGGTAGGCAAAAAGGTGCATGAAACAGGTGGGGAAATGCCAGATCTCTTCCTAGAGCCCTGAAAGAGCTTCAAGAGTTGGACTAGGATTTCAGGAGAAAAACAAACTTTCTCCAGAGATGCTCTTCTCTACCAAGTGTACAAACAGGTTAATGGAAGTTCTCATCACATACACGGCTCTCTTTGAAAAGGGAGAATCCAGCACCCACCTCCCTCCCTCCTTTATTACCTTTGCTCTCTGCTTAGTTGGCTTCCTGATAAGTCCTGTGGAAATGTAACCATTTGTCAGTCATGGAGACTGGAAACTAGGAGAACAATTTAGGAGTCATGATTTCTGAAGGTGACATACTTCTTAAATTGTGCTTACAGGTTCAAGGATGGGGCCAGTTATTTTGAAATAGTCTTTGAAATAAAGGATAAAAATTCTCATTGTTTATTGTATGCAGGTAACGACCAAAGAGTCTGATGTGGTTTTCTGCCACTTCCCCTTTTCAAAAATAAAAATGTACAACCCTTTGACCTTTCAATGGAATGTTTTCAGATTTCTAAAATTTCATAGCACAAGGATAAACCTTTTTAGTAAGGTAAAGAGAAATGACATTTTCTAGATGCAAGTTTATAATTATGAACTTTGAACAGTAAAGTAATTCATTTTCTTTCTCTTAGTATTGAGATCCTGAATTATTTCTTCTATCTGGCATTTTTTTGCCAACCAGTCATAATTTATGCTATATACCTGAGTGCTGAAATGTAATTTGTATTCCGTGAATGAGCCAAGTTGGTTAACAGAACAGATTGTAGCTACACAGAAAAGGCAGACTGGAATTTGAATGCTGACCTTATGTTATCAGCTACAGAACTTTAGTCAAGTAATTTAGCCCCTCTGAGTCCTTATTTCCTCATCTATAAAATAATAATAATGTTGTCTTTATTGAAAGTGAGGATTCAGTGATAGGATTTATGCAGAACACCTTATGTATCACCTAACATGTAGTTGGTGCTAATTATGTGTGTTTTTTTCTTGATTTTTCATTTGCAACCCTTCTAAAATTCCCACATTACTCAGTTTAAAACCTTCTGAGCTCCATTTTTAGCATCCATGAAATGGGGATATCACCCCATCTGTGTTGTTGTAAGAATTAAATAAGAGCAGATGTCTTTTATCTTTTTACAGCTGCAGGCAAGTCACACCAACTTACAAACCAGATATGATGAAACAAAGAAAACACTGACAGAGGTGAGCAGAATTTCCTTCTTCCAGGGGCCTTTGTTAATAATCATCTTTTACCTGCTCTACTAATGGAATGCCTTGTGTCTTCAGTCTGTGGGGAGGAGTCACAATGCCCTTCTGAGGACTCAGGGCCATCTGGGCACACAGGACAGTCACATGGTGGTTGTGACCCATGGCCTGAGTTTTTCCACACTGCCATGTCCTAAACCATCAGTGATCTTAGTGGGGGAGGCACTGTGAGCTGCAGGGTCAGGAGAGGCTTCCTGAGGAAGGTGGGCCATATAGGCAGGAGGCAGGTCACACAGAACAGCATGAAGAGTTGCTCACGTTAAATGAAGCTCAAGAAGGCTGTAGAAGAGCTCCAGAACAATGAATCCCTTCAGTGTGAGAAGGCCTCTTTTTTTTAAATCAGAGAAGTACTGAGTGGCATAATTTGTTCAAAATTGCTGCTTATCTCCTGGGTGGAATGGGGGAGCAGGTCTCAGGACGAGGAGGGAGTTGTGTATATTTTGAACCCTATGATTGATTTTCTAATCCAGGTTGTGAATGCACCATCTCATATCAGCATGGTAGTGTTGCTTTCTTCCCATTCTGATTGCCTAGGAAACCAGGCGAGCAAAACAAACACTTGGGATGCCAGCTCTGTCTTTAGGGGAGTTGAGCTATTTCTGTCGCTTGCATTTCCACATCCACATCTGAAAAGCTCTCTTCATTGTGACTTGGTACTTGCGCTCCAGCTGCTCTCTACAAGGGTCTCACTGCAGGGGCCCCACCCGTCCTTTCTGGACCATGTGGAAGCACAACTGATCTTCAAAGACAGCTCTGAAACCAAGACATGCCCTGTGCTTTTAAATTTCACATGAAGTTTGCCCACTTGAAGTTCTGATTTCTGTAGCAATATGTGGCGCTTGGGCTCACTGCCTTGCCCTGCTCCTGACACAGCTTTTCAGTGCTGACTTGGGCTAATCTCTTCAGTTATTGTCAGAATATTTGAAAAGGAAGGCCCAAGAATGACAGGTATTTTTCATTTTTTCTAAAGATGCCTGTGTTGCATTTCAGATAGCTTTCCTAACACTATTCTGTGACCACATCTTTTATGAATTAGATGTCAAACTCCTGGGGTGGGATCCCTGATGCTCTCTTACTTTTAATGCTATGGAGGCATCAAATCATGGATCAGTCTTTAGGTAATGGTCTAGAAGATATTAAAGGCAACACATCTTGGTATCAATTTCCTAAGATATTTATGTTCCTTATGATAGAAATTCTAAATGGCTGTAAAGTTGTTTTTGTACTAAACACTTAATCAAATTTTTGCTGATCCCCTTGCATGGGCTAGAAAGGTTGAAGGTGTGATTTAAGTTAATAATAAGAGGGTGGCCTTCTTATCCTCAAATAATAATAGCAGCCCAGATTACTATGTGCTTGTGTGCTCTGGGCACATCATTTGTATTAGTCCACTGAATCTTTATAGCAACCTTAGCGACCCATTGTTACCACTGTGCTCTGCAGCTGGGGAAACGAAGGCAGAGAAGCCTTGCAGAAGGGTGCCCGAATTAAACTGCTGGCAATCTGCCACCAAAGCCTCTCAGAGAGCTTACTGTCTAATAGGGCAGTCAAACTAATTCCCATCCAGAAAGTGGGAAGCTATATAAAACCTAGTGCTGAATCACTTATGAAGAAGCCTGATGTGGATGGAATACTGAAGACCAGGCCCCTGAATAAGTAATGAATATCATCTTTGGGCCTCAGTCTCCTTATGTATTCAAGGCAACTATTGGGCAAAATGAGCACTCTGAACCCCTCCACACCAGTGTGCCCAGCTTTTTAAACTATTCAACAAAACCTGCCCTTCCAGCATAACACAGTGGCATAAAAAAACAGGCAAGTTCTGTCTTTCCAGTACATTTAGAAAGAGTGAAGTAGGGCATGGAAGGTAGAAAACAGATGGTCGCACATGACACCTGTGGGGAGGCCGCACACCCTGCATTGGTGGGGCCACCGGAATTCTAGCCTATCCACTTCATAATTTCAGCAATCACAATTTTCATTTTCTGTGTGTGAGGTTGATTCCTTTTAATATATGCAGTATCCTATCCTGTCTCTTTGAGGGTATTAATTATGTCTTAAGTTCTTCTTGAACTATAAACTATTTCTTCAGATCAAGATTCATTTGTTGACTTGATATATCTTTTTCATGGTTTTATCTTTCTTCAAATGTTTGATAATTCTTGGTGGTATGCTTATCTTTGATTCTGAAGTTTCCTGTTACCAACTGTGTGGATTCTGCATCCATTTTATGCAGCCTGCTCCATGTGATTATTCTGGAGGTGTGGGTCCTACTGTTTGATGGGATCAGCCAGGAACAACTATATATAACTATTTGGTGTCAGGGCGCTCCCCCTTTCTGCTTGGATATTGCCAACTATCCGGAAGCCTACCCTGCCCCTAGGACTCTAGCACCAGCTCTTGGGTGAAGGGAGCTAGGCTTCACTGCTTAGCTCAGCAGGCTGTTCCTAATTCAGATCCCAGCCCTACAGATCATTCCTTCCTATGTCTGCTCACTCCACACAGAAGTCCTTCTCAGTTCTCTTCTCTCTCTAGCCCCTTTCTTGTCACCAAGGTACCCACTCCAGTGTTGCAACAAAATCATCCTATTCCTCTTTTGCTCCTGTTTTCTCAATGTGCAACTGAGTCTATTGGCCTGGCCGCCTCCCAGGAGTGGGGTACAGGTGTGAGCCAGGGGCAGGAGAGTGACAGCACTCACAGTTGTGCACCAGCATGTCTTCAGCAATGATGCCTCCATTCTGTCTTGCAGTTAAGGAGTTATGGTGAAAAACTGGACAAAGATCAAGCAGCCCTGGAGCAGATAGAATCCAAAGCTGATCCAAGGTAAGAAGTTTCAGCATGTTTTTTCTTCTCTTTGAAGAAAGTAACTCTGCCAGTACCTGAAGACTTACTTTGTTCAGGACTAAGGACCCAGGGTCCTTGCTCGCAGCCCCGCCGTCAGCTCATGTCACATGGTGAGCCACCACGAGGTTACTCTCTCAGAGCTCAGCACCTGCCATGTGTGCTTGGGCTGCACTGAGCTAGTCTCCTCTTTCTCCTGAGTTCTCTGGGGAGCAGAACAGCCTGTTTTCAGTTTTTGTTTGGTTTTTCTGTTTTTAAAAACTAAGTAATATATTCACAGTCCCAAAAGGCACGTGGTGTAAAGGCTGCCTCCCATCTCCATCCCCCAGCTGCCCAGTTCTCTCCCCTTGGAGTCAACCATCATTTCCTGCACTTTAACAGCACACATTTTAGCCCCATATCTTTGAGTAAAAGTTCCATCTTTTTTGCCAAGAAACAGCTGTGGGGTTTGGTTTTGGTTTTGGTTTTTGCTTTTCCATTTAAATTAATTGTTTTTAAGATAATTTAAATTAAATATAAGAAGCACTTAACATTTGATCTTTTTAACACCAAACCAGCCCAGTGGCAAAGTCTCCTGTATGTCACTCATTTGAATGATGCTATGAAATCATAAAGAGCTTCAGGCACAGATTGGATGGTTCTGGGTTTGATGGACATTTTTAGCAAAAAAGTACCCATAGATTACTTGGCTTTATAATTAGAAAGCCTTCTTTCATGATATAGAGCAATAGACTGTCAGGTACTTGACATTTTAATTTTCAAATTAATGCTTTTAATGACCTTAAGCAACTTGTTTCCTTTTGAAAATGGAAATTAAAAATGATTTGTAATACTGTCTAGGCTCTGAATACTATTGAGTAATTGGTATCATTAACTATATCCAGTACTCTTGAAACTCATTGATGTTTCGCAGTTGACATTTTAATTCTGGATTATGTTATGTTTGTTTGGATATGGCCTGATGGACTTGGGCATCTTAAATGAATAATAATGTCAATTAAATGGTGGTCATTATCATTTGTGGAGAACCCATTAGACACTCTTGGGAGAGACAGGAAATTAAAAAAGGAGTCCCCTTTAGCTGGGGACTTGGTTTGAGTTGTGATTTGTAAAATTGTAATGGCTTGCTCTGTGTCATTTTTTGGTCTTTTCTCTTCAGTATCCTGCAGAACTTGAGAGCACTTGTAGCCATGAATGAAAATCTTAAAAGTCAGGAACAGGAGTTTAAAGCACATTGTCGTGTAAGTGTTGCTTGGTACGGGTAGGCATTAATCCCGGACTCCTGTAAATCTCTTGTTACCTCCCCTTGTCCTGTTGTGGTCTCTTCCCCAGGTACATTCAAGAAAAATAAATTCACGGGGAAGTTATGTGTCATTTGTGTAAGAGAACATAGCACTATGTTCTCTATATGGTATAGTAGGTACCCTCTGAGGATACCAAAAGTGACTTAGAACTGTGTGTGCTGAACCCCAAAACTGAGAGCACAGTCTAACGATGTTTTCTAAGTAACAAATGTGTTTAAAAGAAGAGTCTTACAAAGTGTGAGAAGAATGCCTCCATATGAAGCCAGGGCTGTCCTGAAAACCTGGGCTGTCTGTGTGTCATGTGTGTAAGCCCTAGTCCCTGCCATCCAGGAACTCATGGCCTAGTGGGGATGGAGTGTGCACAGGTGACCTCAGTGGGGGGCAGGAATGAGGCCTATGTGAGCTCAGGGCAGGTGCGGAAGGCTGCTGCGACACAGGAGCCATCTGGAACCTGGGTCTTACTTAAGGGTTAGGTGAGGATGGCAGGTGGAGGAGGGGCTTGGTGAGCTCCAGGTAGGAGGCTCCCAGGAAGGGTGGAAAGGTCTGTTAAGAAGAGGGAGCAAAAAGGCCAGTGGAACTAGACTATAACCACTCACTGGTTTTATGTCCCATGATTACTGTGTGCCTCACCTGCCCTTCAGAAAGAAGTGACTTTTTGACTGAAGTACAGCTGCCTATATCCTCCTGAAAAAAAAAAACTTTCCCAGGCAAAACCTTGTTCTAGCATGAATTAACAAACTGTGAAAATAAGACTCTGCACCAAATATTTAAATAATTGCATCCAGGTACTGGCTTGTCCAAGGGTTGTAAATATTCCTATCATTTTTAAAGGAGGAGATGGCACGGCTGCAGCAGGAAATTGAAACCCTGAAAGCCGAGAGAGCACCATGTGATGATGGAAAGGTAAAGACCCTGAAGGAGTCCTCAAGCCCGTTAGAGTTAGGTGCTCCTACAGTTTACATGGTGAAAGGATTTCTAGAGGATTAACCAGCAGAGTCTGATGCCAAAAAGAACTGGCCAGTCTCCTTAACCTAGTCCTCTGCACTGACGTTTCTCAACTGTTTTCATCAAGTAATTTGCTTAGATCTCCATCCCTCTTTCTTTTCCTCTGATGGGTAAAAAGCAGCAGCCAGTATGGATGGCAGCAGCCCCAGGCAGGAATGACCAGATTTCAATCCCCATTTAGTGAAGAGGTGTTTCCAGGAACCTTCCGAGTTCTGTTTGCCACATTCTCTAAATTTTATACCACTTTACTCATTTTACCTTCCACTCCTGCCTGAGGTCATGCACATCCCTAAAAGGCAGTAACCAGAAAGAAACAGGAGAGCAGAGTGGAATTTACTGTTAGGGCCCCACCAGTGCAGGAGCATTCTGGACTTAAGGGACACGTCCAACCAGCTGGCTGTCAGGACAAAGAACTTGGTCTTCCTAGGAGCTAGGGTGGATTTCTTTTAAGCATTAACTTAAAACATAAGGACTGAAAAGAGTCTGTTTCTCTCACCAAATAAGACTGTAAGGATCACAATGTTCTTGTTTTCCCTTCTCATATTTCATTCAAGTCTTGTTTCCTGAGAGCCCCTGTGCTTAGGATGTGAGAGCGGGACGTGGCCTCAGAACACATTGACTGCACCCTCTCCCTTACAGAAACAGGGAACTTGAGGCTCAGGAAGGGGATGAGGCTGTTCCCAGGTAACCAGCCCAAATCCATGTGCCTGCTGCTCAAGTACTGTGCCCTTGGCTGTATGGGCACTGCCATACCTGGCAAGGGTACAGGTCTTAGAGCTGCCCTTTCCTTGGTGTGATGGACCCCGCAACTTTCTTCCCACCTATGAGGGGCACAGGGGAGTAGCACAGGCGGGCTCTGCAGTGCAGTGGTGTCCCTCAGCACATAGCCTGCCTTTCCAGTTGTTTCTCAAACTTTGAACCTTTGAGGCTCAAATTGTCAAGCTTAGTCAGCCTCCGAGTGTGCACAAATCACAGATTCCCAGGCTCACATTTCTCTTCTTAGCAGTCACATCTTGTTAGAGACATTACTACTCACATTCACAGACAGTTAACAGTTTATCTAATAGTATGTAACTGACAGACTTTTAAGAACAGTTTAAAATTTGGGGCTCATTATGGGCTGTTCCCTTTTCAGACATGTTTGGTGAACTGTCCCCTATCCCACACTTCCTGCATCTAGACCCTTAGCTTCTGTCCCATCCTCCTTACTCAGAAAAGGTGTTAATACTTTTCCTCATTTCAGACCCTTTCCAGTGGGAAGCCGCATGGTGCCCTAACTTCTGTGATGATGCATAATGTAAGTGCCTGGCCTACTGTCCTCCTCAGGGTTGGCATCCAGCTTTGTACTTTCCTGTGGCTGTTTCTCATGCCTACTTTTATTTTTTCTTTGGCCACCTCCTCATCTGCGGGCCTTCAGGGGTACTGCCCATTTTATACACGACCCCCGGATGGGGGCAGGATCTAATCAGGGCCAGCACTAAAGCCCACCATTCCAGTGGGTTTTCCCCAAACAAGTCTCCTGTCTTCACTCAGGCATGTCCGCTGAGAAGGGGAGAGGCCAGCATTGATTGCACATGCTGGTCACATCCGATAGGCTCTGAAGCGCAGGGCAGCGCAGAGGGAAACAACTCCTCCCTCTGTTGTACTACATTCCAAGGCCAATGGTAAAGGGCCAGAGAGTAAAGATTTTCAGCTTTGTGGGCCAACTCTGCTGTAGGTGCCTTACTTAATATGTAAATCAAAGGATATGATGATGTCCCAGGAAAACTATTTATAAAAACAGGCAAAAAGGTAAATTTAGGCCAAGGGCTGTAGGATTTAGCTCATGGGCTGTAGTTTGCTGACCCCTGTCTTAAGTTAACCCAGTGTGCCGAGCCCTGCAGCACTGCAGCAAACCTCTAGGGGAAAGAAGAGGAGGAAGAACGAAGCAGGAGACCCCTGAGCATTTTTCTCCTCTAAGGGCCCCTCTTCCCTGCCATGGTAGACAGCACAGCCTGAGCAGAAAGCAGACCTGTCACCTGTGAACGCAGAGGCCTAGAGGAACGCATTTTTAAGTGACGATTTCCTCCTCCTCCTCACTGTTTTTTGGTGGGAGGGAGAAAGGGCATGTAGATTTGGGGCATACTTCATTGAAGAACCATTTGAGAAAAGCAATTTGGAGTGTCAGGATTGCAGATATAAGATAAAAATATTTCACTTCAAAAAACTTCATGAAAGAATAAACATTCCCTATTCCCAGATAAGTGTCTTTTTCTAATTTTTAGGAAGACCTAGACAGACGGTATAATATGGAGAAAGAGAAACTTTACAAGATCCGTTTATTACAGGTGAGTAAAAGCAAAAACAAAAAAATACATAAATACATCTAAGCAAGAATGAATATCCTTTAGCAAAACTAGTACCTAAGAATATTCATCTCATTATCTTAGAACTAGAGGCTTGGCACTGAGACTACTCTTTGCCAGTTTCCTATCTGGACTGCAACTCAGTGACTTAAGACACAGATAATAATATTCCTTTCATGATCATCTCCTTTGATTTGATCTTCACCCCGGGGGTAGAGTAGGTATTAGCCTCATTTTCTATATGACCAAATTGGCTCAAATCAATTAGTACTCATCCTAAGTCAAGCAGCTGCTATGTGCCAGAGACAGGATTCAAGTATTGTTGTTCTTGCCTTTTCCTCCAAAACTAGGCTGTTTGCTGTCTTATTTGCTGATCTTGGGGTTTTGTGAGAAGGCCATTGGATACAGGGGAGGAAGGTTTTAGAGTTGGCTGTAAAACTAAATTTACAGAGTCAAAATCACACTGTAAAGCCCCTTTTGGTGTAGGCTGTGGCTCAGGGGAGCCCAGAGCGGGAGTGATGTGGTGTCGCACTTTGCCTTGCGCCTTCTTCCTCTTCTCGGCGGGAAGGCCAGGCTCTGGTGGGAATGGCTGAAGGGCTGCAGGGGCTCGTGGACTCTACTTCTTTTATCTCTGGTTCTTGCTTACTCTGCTGAGCTGTTTGGTTAGATTTGGGTATTTCAGAGTTGTACTTGATAAAAGGACACTGTACTAATCTTTAAAGAGACAGAATTAAATAAAATCAGGGCAGCACAGCTGCATACCTGGAAACTTTTTGACTGTGTGCTTACTGTATATTCAGCATTGCATTGCTGACTGGCTGTTTGAGAATCAAGATATGTCCATATACATCAGAGTACAAGGGAACCTATATGCAAAGTACATACCACAGGCAGCTTCAGACTGACTAAAGGGCACCTGCAGTAAAACCATAAGTATGCTGAGGACCAGAGCCAGGCCAGGGGCAGTGGGGATAGGGGGAAATGAGCTGGCACAGGAGACACTGAGAAGCTGTGTCTGATAGAACTTAGCATCAGTTGGCTGAGAGAAAAGGAAGAGTTAAAGATGATGCTCAAATATTTGACTTGGGCAGTAGGATGGATACCTGTGTTATTCATTAACAAAAAGTATGAAGTAGAAAGAACAGAACTAAAGGGGGTAGGACTGAGAATAGGATTATTAATGATATCTGTTCTGGGCTTTTAAAAATTGGGGTACCCAGCTAAGTAGAAATGCCCAAGAAGTGGTTGGGTGTCAGGTCTGATGCTCAGAATAGTTTAGGTGGAGATTAGGGGGTATCAGCAGTGGGTAGGGGCTAACTGAAGTTGTGAAGATGGAGGTTGAGAATGGACCCCGGGACTAAGCCCTGTACAAGGACCGGCAGAGGCAAAGGAGGAACCCACCAGTGAGGGTGAGCCTGAACAGGCAGCTGAGGCATGGGGAGAATGGGAGCCTGAAGTCTCCTGGAAGCTGAGCAGAGGGTTCAGTAGAGAGAATGGTAGATGTTGCTAGAAATCAAAAAGCTAAAAAGCTAGAAGCTGAGAGTTGTCTGTAAGCTGTGACCCAGAGAAGGTCTGCAGTGACCTTGGCAGGATCAGTGCAGTGGGTGTTGGGAGATACCAACCACAGTGGGTTGAAGGATGATGGGAAGGAGAGTTAGAGGCACGGAGGGTACAAGGCTTTTAGGAAGTTTGGCTGTTAAAGGAGGAGACAGAGGCTGGTATCTGGGAGGTGATTAGGTTTAAGGAAGGTCTTTTTTAAGGAGTGGGGGAATAGAGCAGTTAAATGCTGGTGAGAAGGAGCCAGCATTAACCTTTTCTAGCCAGGGAAAGATTAAAGATACAGTAAGAAGAGTGAATGATTGTTTTAAGTTTTCCATAAAAAAAAAAAAAAGTATAGGAGTCAGAGCCTGAGCACCCATGGGCAGAGTAGCCTCAGCCAAAAGGAGAAATACGTCTTTCCCTCTAGCCAGAGTTGCAGAGACCCTATTTTGGGTTTGGTTGCTGACGGTGGGTGGGTTTCTCACCTGAAGTCTTGTGTCTCCCCTGGGAATTAGCGATCCACATCTGCTGTTCTGAGTTAAGCAGGTGGGCAAAGTGGGGGTAGCAGGGAAGCACAGAAGAAAGGCAGCACTCAGAGCCCTCTCAGCTCTGGACCAAAGCGTGTAGTGGGAGCAGGTGGGAGCTGAGTGGCTCCTCCCAGCCGCTATCCTGCTGGTCGCCCAGAGCCTGCACGCTCTCTGAGCCACACCACACTGGGGCAGTTTGGCTAATCCACACCCAGCTCTGTAGGGAGAAAATGCTGCAAGGGCATTTTAGGAGTGAATTGTAGGAGCTTTTCAACCAGGCTAAGGATTTTGGAATCCATACAGAGGCAGCAAGGTGGCATCAGTTCCTGGGAGGCATGCCTTCCATTGCCTGTTCCCATCTGACATTCGTGGGGCCTGGTGGGCTGGCCGGGCACTCCACAAAAGCCCTCCCCATTCAGAATCTTCCTTCCCAGTCCATTAACTGGATGCCTCCTGTGGTTCCAGTTCACAGCCACAGCTTCTCCATGTGCTGTAAAATCAGAGAAGAGTCAGTCAGAATCTGATGTGGGACTGCAAGCCAACAGCAGAATTTTGTGCCTGCATTCCAGGGCATATGGTTGTGCTCAGGTGGGGAGTAGGGGGGAATATTTTGGCTCCCCAGAGAACATGTAAGGCCTTTTACCAAACAGTGTTGTTTCCCCCCGCCCTGTTTGCATTTAGGCTCGACGAAATCGAGAAATAGCAATTTTACATCGCAAGATTGATGAAGTGCCCAGCCGAGCCGAGCTAATACAGTATCAGAAGAGATTTATTGAACTCTACCGCCAGAGTAGGTGCACCAACCACAGACAAGCTCTAGAGGCTGATCCTGGGAGGGACAGGAGACAAGGGTCTCTGTCCCAGGATAGTGTCCCCTTTCCAACTTCACACGGACACCAGGACCCCAGCATCTTTATTTCAATCCTCACTCAGTTAGTGTTCTTCCTCCACAAACTTTCTTGCTAATGTGGTCCTTGACTTTGACAGCAATACATTCACCCAATATTCCAGGACTGGATCTCCCTTAGGCTGAATCAGAGACCACATCTTGTCAGGCCCAGAGTTGCCCTCAGAGCCTTTACTGCCTTTCTGTTCCCACTATTACTGCCATAGCTGATCTGCAGCCCCTTCTCCAAATCTCTCATACATGTGAGTGTCACTGTTCTCTCTGCTAACACATCTTCAGGAGCTCTCCAGGGTCTACTGAAAAGAGCCTCCTTATTCACCTGGTCTGAGTGGCCTTTCTGCTGCAGTGTAAGCCACACTCTGGCCTGGCCAGCCAACACACTGCCTCTGAACACACTTTGACATCTGAGGCTTGACTCCTTCTGCTACCTGTGCCTCAGATCCCTTTGCCTCTATCAGTCAGAATCCTTCAAGACCCCCCTCAGATACCCCTGTACATAGGTCTGGACTGTCACCACTTGTAGGCTCCCCACTCTTACACATCCCCTGGACACCTCAAACTCAACAGGTAAAAACTGAATCCAGCCTCCCTATCCCAGTTTGCCTCTTGGTCACTGGGATCAGTGTCTAGCAATGCTGAACCCACCTTGGCCTTCTTTGACCCCTGCTGTACTGCCAGTTCTGTTTGTGAGTTATGATCCAGTCCATTTCTCCTGGGCGGCTGCTATCGCCACCTTCTCATCACTGCCCAGAGTCTACCCCTTCTCTGCACCCTTGCCTGAGAGATCTTTCTCAAACATAAATTTGATCATTTTATACTCTTGCTTTAACAGCTTTAATATTTAATAGCTCTCCATAACTTACAGAATCTTCAGAATATAAATACACTGATCAGAGTCCTGCATTGTCTAGACCAGCTTCACTGTCCAGCCTCCCCCGCCATCCCTTGGTGCCTCACCCCCTCGTGAAAGCATCTGCATCTTGGCCTGTGAGCTGGTCCCCAAGCACACAATGTACTGCCCTGAAATTCCCACTGGGCCAGCTCTCACTCTGCTTCTAAAACCCACCTCATATTTTGCCTTGAGATCTTAGCCTCTAGGTATCTTCCTGGTAAGGACTGTCCTTACTCATATTACCTTTCACATGTCTCCCCGCCATCCTGAGCTTTCCTATAGTGCTTGTGTTTGATTCAGATGGTCAGGGGCAGATATCAAACAATGGCAGTTTCTCAGCAGAAAATAGTTGCTGTCTTGAGTTTCTACCCCTTCCCACTTTAAAGCATTTAAATAATAAGTAATGCCTTGATATATATATTTCATAGTAATTTCACACATTAATTTCATTTTGGTAGGACATTTTTACAACAAAGACATTTTCAAGCAGTTGCACCAATATATGTTTATTATTTTTCTAAATTATTATCATCCGCAAATATCTGTAACCCCCACCCAGTCCTTGAGCTGCATGGCTAAGGGTCACAGACACATTCCTGGGCTATAAAGATAAAAGCTGATGGGTTATTTTTATGGCAGTGATTTTCAGCCTTGGCTACACATTGTAATCACCCAGGTTCTACCTCCTGAAAATCTCATTTAATTGGTCATGAGACTAAAAATTCCCTAGTTGATTCTGTTTCTTAGCTGCGATTGAGTACTGCTGTTCTAAAGCTCTTAGCAATACTAATGAGTAGATCATGAGGTGATTTTCATACAAACTAGACATTTCAATGTTGGGAACATTTTTAACCGTGGCATCAAAATACTTGTAGCAGATTATTAACTTCTGCTACCACATATGTACAATATTCCGAGTCCCAACCCATCTTTAAGCTGCACAGCTGGAGGGAGACACAGCTATTAATGGGTAATGAAGTTAAAAGTTGACTGAGTGCTTTAAAAAATCAGGTTTAAATGTTAATGTCAATTTCCCAAGGAAACCAGGTATGGCCATGGCCGGCTCTGCTTCTCTCTCCTCCCCAACTTGTGATGCTCCAGAGGGAACCTGTGTTCAGAAAGAAGGGCTGCCAGGCAACCAGGACTGCTGTAGTCTTAGCCAGTGGCTGATAACCGTTAGGCCCCAGGATCTTCACAGCAGCTAAACTGGAGCACTTGGCTTAGGTTCAATGCCTGATTGTGAACCCTGGTCCTGGGATTTTATCTCCCTCTGGGTAGTTGCATATTATAGGAATTCAGAGCAGGGAAGAAGTCACATAGGTTCAGAGCCACATGGTAGCTGCCTAGCTATCTAGCCACAAAGCAGAAGGGATGTGTTGGGATAGGAACCCTTCATCCCAGTGACCAAGCTCTCCAGTAAGCAAGGCCCACTCATGGTTTGGAATTTGGCCCTTGCTCATAAGTCACTCTTCTGTAGGGAAGAGTGAAGAAGAGGAGGTAGACAGAGATGCAGAGTAATTTTATAGGGAAAGATGTTGTGATCCTGGCCTTAGTTGTATGTACAGGGATGGGAAGAGAATTCACATTTATTAGGCATTATTCTGCCCTGGGATAGGCATGTCATTCATCCAGTAGATACTGTGAAGGGCCTGCCTCATAGGCCTGTGCTAAGCATAGGGGTTAGAAAAGTAAACGGTTGTAGCTCCTGCTCCAGAGGAGTGTGGGAAGGGAGGAAACCACACGAACAGGAAGAGGTGGCATGGCAGCTTCATTGTCCCTGCCACCGTCCACCCAGGATACCTCACCTGAAGGACTTCTGAGAAGCCCACCTGTCCCACACCCTGACAGGGAGGTTTGAGCCCCTTGTGTTGGCTGGGCCAGTCACCACGGGTCATGAGCCGCCTGCCTGCAGCAGCTGTGCAGGGACTCTGCCCTGTGGGACTCCGGTACTGAGCCGGTACCAGCCCTGAGAGGGCCCTGGCCCGCGGGTGTGCCTCTGGGGTGGAGGCTGCTGAGGGCCATTTTGACACATTTTCTTATTCATGTGCTGATTTCTTTGCTTTTACAGTTTCAGCAGTACACAAAGAAACCAAGCAGTTCTTCACTTTATATAATACCCTGGATGATAAAAAGGTGTATTTGGAAAAAGAGGTAAGAGCCTTTATAAAAAGAAAATAGTTCAATCTGCTGAGGTATTCACCTGAGGAAGCTCAAATGAACTTGATGTCTGGGATGGTTTCATTTAAGTGGGAAAAGTGGAGTGCCTGTTATAGCCCAGTGCTGGGTGACCAGGTCAGAAAGTGCAAGGTTCCTTAGGAGCCACATTGTAGGGCTGAAGCGGGACTGGCCGACAGCTGTTGTGTAGGACCATGTGAGAAATGCCATCGGGAAAAGAAACACAGTGCAAGCTCAAGAAGTGCCTGTGGAGGGGTCCTGGAGTTGGTGCAACTTTAAGTTTTGAAGGAGGGAAGGAAGGAAGGAACCAGCTAAATGCATTGGGTGTGGTGGGCCATATTGGTTCACAGGAAATGTGCTATTTAATCATCAGAGGCAGACACAGGCATGAACTGAAAGAACAGTAAAATTCAAGGCAGAAATGAAAAGGGTTTCTCTCCAAATCACTTGGACTCACTCAGGGCAAATCTGTTCATGATTCGGGGCTGTAGGGACAGGGGGTGTGACCGTGCTTTCGTAAAAGAACAAAACTGGACTTCACGGTAGCCACACAGTGTAGCAGAGAAAGCGTGAGCTTTGGAGTCAGACAAACAGTTCTGAGTTTTAGTCTGGCCCTATTTTCTTCACCTGTAAAATGGGGATAATGCCTGCTTCATAAGCTTATGATGGAGATGGAATTAGAAAATAACTGAAGTTCCCTGCACAGGGTAGTTCTCAAGACATTCCTGCCTACCCCTCACCTCGACGTTAGCAGAATTCATTTTCATTTTATCATCACCTTGCACCCTGCACTAATTACCACTTTAATAAGAAAAATACTGCAGTTGTGTCTTTTACCTGAACATAAATGGAGGCATCTGTAATTGTCACCATTTTTGCCTATTATCAATGAGACCAAATAAATATCTCTCCTCCTAGAGGGTACTCCTTGAGGAGTTCTGTCTTTCTGAATCCAGGGTCTTACACAGTGGGGGCACATAGCAGGCATTTGATAAATGCTTGAACAGATGAGTGCATTTGGTGGGCTTCACATCAGACCTGGGAATGGCTCTGCTGCACCCCCTGGCCTTGAGGTCTTACCTGGCTAGGGAAGACTTGCCAGCCCTACTTAGGGACAGGCCAGCCCCTTCCAAGAAAACCTTGAACCCCAATGACCTTTCACCAGCAGTGTTTAAACTTGTTGCATTCTTTTTAAAAACTAAGAGTATAGAGCAGGGTGGGAGCTTTTGAATTCTAAGCCATATTAACACAGAACTTTGCATTTGAAAAAATTATGTGTATTATTCCAAGTCCATTTATGCCTGTGATGCTTAAGCTTCCAAACATCCCTGCAGAGTTTCAAGAATATCATTTCCATGCTAGTGACTGTGAACCTGAGGTCTAAGTATAGTGAATGGTTAGTCCTGAGCTCACAAGTTGAGTTAGTAACATAGCCAGGAAGAGGACCTAGACTTCTGGGCTGTGGACTCAGATCCCTGCCCTGGACAGTATCATTGGGGCAGAGAGATGGTCATACTGTGTGGACTAAGGCAGTAAACAGCCTTGGGAATGGGGCCCTCAGATTGTGCATTCCCATGGAGGCGCTCAGAGCCGCCCAGCCGCTAGCCCCACTGGCAGAAAATTCTGTGGGAAGGAATAGGTTGGGTACAGTGTTCTTGCTCTCTACCCCTACTGCCCCTCTGCTAAGCTGACAGCCCTGAGTGTTAACTCCAGAATAGAAAGGGCTGTGGTGGCAGTTTGCCCAGAAAGCCCTAAGCTTAGCTTAGTGTCTTCTCAGCTGGGATTTGGTCTCTTTAGGGAGCTCCCTTCCTACATTCCTGTGGTCATGGGTTGTCAGAAGGTAGATGCTCTGGGGAGAACTATGGGGCTAAGAACATGTGGCTCTTTTTTTTCATGTTCCTTTTGTCTGCATGAACAGGATGTGCTTCTTTGAGAGGCAGCATCCAGAGACAAGACAAGCCCTCCGTGGTGTGGGAGCCCAGGGATCTTACAGCCTTTTGCTTATCCTTTTTTCTTTGTTACCCAGATTAGCCTGCTGAACTCCATTCACGAGAACTTCTCACAGTGAGTACTGTGTCCCTCCTCCCTGTCAGCGCCTCCGTGTGCCCTGTGCTGTGTGTTGGCTCCTTTGCATTGCAGTGTGTGACTGAGCAAGACTCCGTGCTAGGCGTGTGATTCCTACACCTGGGCCCCTACTGCTAAGTGCCTTGTTGTATGTGTCTTGGTTTACACAGTCCTTGAGTTCTTGCAAAAACATGATGATATTAGAGTGATTTAAAAACACCAAGGAATATCTTAGGGAAAAAGTTAACTTTCAAAAAATTTGACTATACCTAACAACTATAAGCTCTTTTTTTGTATATTACTTTTGTCTTGCTGAGATTAGATTAATATCCTTATTTTTGAGTGCACAGAGATACTTTACAATTTAGGTAATGAAACAATCCATAAGATTTTTTTGAAGATTTTTAAAATCTTGTGGTAGATTTTGTTTTTAAGTTGATGTGCATCTTCTAAACTACTTTATTCATATGTGAATTTTTTTCTTCCAAAATTGGCTGGCAAGGCCGATTGGTACCCAAATAGTACCAGCCCTCAAGCATGCCCACTGGCCCACCCAGCACATGGGCAGCCCCAGGCCTTGCTTTCCATGCACCGGGCTCCCTTTCCTTCCAGCACCAGTCTCTACTATCCCCTGGCAGGGAACCAATGATTAAGATCTTAATGGATTGCCAGCTCTAGATTTTAAACTTAATTTCTAATTAAAAACAAAATTCCCACAGCTCCCTGATAAGATTCAGATTCAATTAGGGACTTAGAGCCTTGTGACATTTCTAAAAATGGTAACTTCATCTCATTTCCTGACAATTGAGAGAAGATGCACTCTGTGTGTTTATGTGATAATTTCTGCTCCTGTTCAGTCTGTCCGCTGGAAGAATTCTCAGTCCTTTTATCTGTGTGCTCTGATCCTTCTTGTGTCATCCCCTCAGCAGAACTGGAGGTGAAGGGGAATGTTTTAGGACATCAGGAAATCCACGTGATTGGCTGCTGTTTCTGAATGAAGACCAGGTTTCCCAGTCCTGGTTTGAGAAAAATCTCAAAATATGTCTACCAATATTGAGTAGTGCCTCCAAATCCTCAGATTTTTAAAAACTAAATGGAATACATTTCTTAATCAGTGCCTTCCATCATTCAAAGCAAAAAATATTTTTGTTAATTTTAGTCACATTTTATTCTAAGAAAATATATATTATTAAGAGAATTGTAGAAAGAGTGGGAGAAAAAATTTAGTTACAAGACCAGGCTAATTTTCATGCCTTCCTCAGAGTTGGAAAGCCTTAATTGCTTGGCTTCAGGCACCCATGGTTCCATCATGCGTTGTAAAGGCCTTATTGGCTCTTGAGGCATTATCTGGGTTTGGGGCTGACTCCTTGGCACCTCCCTCTTCTTCAGAGTCCTGTGTGTTGGTCATACCTCTGCTGGTCTTTCTTTCAGAGCCATGGCCTCCCCTGCTTCCCGGGACCAATTTTTACGTCAGATGGAACAGATCGTAGAAGGAATTAAGCAAAGTAGAATGAAGGTCAGATGGCTTCTTTTCTGTTCGCAGCCCAGGTCTCATACTGGTGGTGGAGAAGGCCTTGGAAAGAGCAGGCTTCTTTTGGTTGTTCTGGGAATGTGCTCTCAGCCCTGCAGACACATACTCAGTGTCTCTGCAGAGGGTCCCCTGTGCCTGTGGCCTTGCGGTGGGCAGGGCCAGCTCCAGGGGCTGCTGGTTCAAAGGCAGCTCTTAGCAATAGCGCCAATGGATTGAACTCCTTCTGTGTGCAAACACTGTCCTAATCTTCCTAAAAGCCCTCAAGTGAATAGCGTGACCCCTGTTTCACAGATGAGGAAACTGACTCACCAGCAGGCTTCCTCTCCTACCCAGAATCACTTCCCTGGATCATTAGTTCCTGACATTCTGCCATTAAAAATTCATTCCTTAGCATCTCAAGAGCATTTTAGTTTTCAGAAGCCCCCTGTAAAAACTGCAAATTGCTGAACTGAATTCTGCTAAGGTGAGAGGATATTCATCCCCAGAAGTCAGGAAAGAGAAGAACCAGAAAGGAGTAGAGGATCCCAGAGAGAATCATCCAGTCCGGGAAAGCATGAGGGTTTCCTCACTTTGTGGCTCAGCACGTGGGCACTTTGTCAGCAGTAAAGTAGACGCGATGGCTGCCTGGAAGCCAGACCCAGCTCCAGTGTCCTAGTACCAGAACCAGATGAACCCTCGTTAATACTTACACATGACTCTTTCCTCCAGTCCTGTTTGAAAGATGTCTCACAGCAGAAGGGTCCTCTGGCATTAAAACCTTCTGAGGACTTAGGGTATCTCCTCTCTCGGTCTTGGGGCAAAGTGGTCCAGTGAGTGATGCCAGAAGGTGAAGACGTGGAAAGATTCCCTTTAGGCCCTGCTGTCATGAAAACCCACTCACAAAAGACACATTGCAAAAAGACTAAAACTGCCTGTCATCTCGCCTCACAAGAGGTGAACTAAGGGCAGAAGCTTTCAAATGCCTTTTGCTGTAGAAAAATATGACTCTCCCCATTTTATGACTTCAATAACATTATGTCAAAGGAGAAAAAATAAAAACTACCACGACACAAAAATGGGAGCAAATGCTAGGGCAGCCCTTGCCTGTGCACATCCCCCTGCCCACAGCAGAAAGCACGTGGAGTCACTTCTTGATGATCTAGGGTGTGAGGAAGTGGAGGGCAGAGAATCTGGCTAACCACAAGCCTATAACGAGGTAGCAAGCCTTTCCCCCACCTGCCGTGCTCCTCCTCTGAGGGCGCCCTTGCTAATAGTAAAGAACCACAGGAATTTATTGGGGGTTTTTCTCTTTGGTTTCCCCTTCCTGTTCACCAGGGGTACAGTCCTGGGGAAGGAGGTGGGCCTGACCCCTGCATTCTCTCCATGCCCCCCAAGGCTTCATGCTGCTGGCCTCTTACTGTGGCTAGTGAAGGAGGCTCCGTCTGTGTCTGTCTCCCCTGCTAGATGGTGGGGCACTAGGTGGGTGGTCAGGACCCTGGGCAGAGAAGGCTCTCTTTCTCATGTCTGCATTGCCAGTGGCTATGCATCACCTGGCTCATGGTGGGCACTCAAAATATTCCCTGAAGAAGTGAATTCATTTAGTTGACTCCAAAAGCAGTTCTCAAAGAGGGTTCAAATAGTGTTGGCTATTAAGTGGCACCCTGAGTGGAATGAGTCTGTCTGCTTTTCAGGACAGCACTCACTTGGATTGATGTCTTTTATTGTGTTTATTAAAAAAAAAAAAAACCTATAACCTTCTTGTGTAGGTGCTACAATGGGTCCTGCTCAGAGTAGCTGTGGCAATGGTGTCTGCATCCCCCAAAAGCACAGATGCCCCAGAACTGGCAGGTGTAGGGTGTATGCAGAATAGACCAGCAGTGAGTGCAAGCAATAGAAGAGGTGTCATGGTCCATGGAAGTGTTCTTGGGTAGAAAGAATCCACATCCTACTAAACACTTGACCTCATCCTGAGGAGGTCAGGTCTCTGTGTCTTCAGAATACAGAGCAAGCGCTCAGCCAGAGAACCTGGAGTTCCTGACCTAGAGTGTGAAGGGATGATCAGCAAGAAATAAGAATGGTGCCTGCATTGGGGCAGGCTGAGAACAGTGTGAAAATGAACCTAAAACCTAAGAGTCAGCTCCTGATTCTGAGAGTGGGGGCCCTTACCACACACGTTCTAGGATGTTTGTTAGAATGAAGTGCTGTCTTCCTGAGTAGCCACTTTGAACCAAATGATGCATCATTCACTTAACATTTAATACCATGTATTCCTCATAACAAAACCTGTGATCTAGGTAGTATTACCCTTATTTTATAGCTAAATGAGCTGTCATTCAAAAATGTCAAGGAACCTGTCCAAGGATACACAGTGAATGGCAAAGCTAGGATTGGACTTGAACCCAGGCCTTTCTGGCCCCAAGCTCAGACCCTGTCAGGGTTGCCATACTAATGCCCATAGTGGGTCCTGGATACATTCAAATTAAATTGATTAAAATATATTTTTTACATCACTAGAACATAATCAGTCATGGCCAAACCTTCTGCTAGAGTACAAAGCAGAACAGAAAAGGCCTGTATTCCATCACCTAGCTGTGAGCTTTCCCCACTCACTGCCTGGGCCCAGCAGAAAAAGTGTCTGGCAACTTTGGTAAGTGAGTCCAAGAAGTAACAGCAGTGGGAGTTGTGGCAGGAACCATGACAGATTCATCTGGGCACCATGAGGAGGTCAGCCGGAAGGAGCACGGTTGACTACTGAGCCACCGCTCTGAGTGTAGGAGCACTCTGGCCAGAGTTCTCAGAGGGGGCCACCCACTCTGGGGAAGACCTGGGCACAAAGCAGGCCACCAAACTCGAGGTCTAGGCACAAGTATGCAGCAGGGGTCCTTGTATAGACGTGTGGAAAGAGGAAAGCACTGAGTCTCAGAATTAGTCACCAGAGGACCTGGATACGTGATCAGGACAGGACCAGGCAAGTAAGTGCCTATGTAGGCTCAATCCTTCACTGAACAAGGCTGGTATAGGACTTGGGGGCACCACGTTGCAGGAACTCTATATGATCATGAGAGGCCCATGGTGTGGAGAGAGGGGAGACAGCTGCTGAATAAAGAACAGCCCATTCAGCTTCCACTTTAATTGTAGAACTCCTTCCAAAGCATAACTGAAAACTAACATTCAGGCATCAAAGGACCAGAGAAGCCAGGGCAAAACACAACTCGTGCTTTCATTCAGCATGACCTTGAGCCACCTACCCTGGGCCAGCCACCAACTCGGCGCCTTACCTCTTTCTGCCCTCATGTCCTGGCTGGGCAATGCTCCGGGTTATCTTCTCAAAATAAAGAGCATCCACTGCCACCTCTGCCTGAATGTCACCTCCTCACAGGGCCCTCCCTGACCACCCAATCTGGAGAGGCCGTCACCCCCTCCTCTGTCACCTAATGCAGTTCATTTCTTCACATACAGATCACTTCACTGCTGGGAATTTGGATGTATAGCTCTGTGTGGGGGTTGGATGGTTAGAGTCAGTCCCTCTAGAAGGTGCCACCGTCCCTCTTATGTGCCCTCAAGGTGCCCACTCAACATCTGTTGAATGAGTAAGCTTTTAGGCACCTTAGGAAAGTTTCTGTAATCAAAGTCTAGCCTTTGTTAGGTCAAAATACTGGGAAACAACCTAAATTGTCCACCACTAGAAAAATGGGTAAGTTAGCAATGATGATCAGGGATATTGTATAGTTTTTTAGGTTATGATTGTAGATAGTTTATGTTAAATGAAAAGAGGGTACGTAATTTTATAATATCTCTATTATTTAAATAAGAGTTTTTTTATCCCAAACACAGTCCATATGGGGCCAGATAATTCCTTGTGTGTGTGTGGCGGGAGGGTGGGCGGCTGCATGGGAGGGTGTTTAGCAGCGTCCCTGGTTTCTACCACTAGATACCAGTAGCACCCTCCTCACAGCTGTGCCAATCTAACCTGTCTCCAGAAAAATAACTCCTGCTTGAGAACCATCACCATGTTTATTATGAATTTGTAGTCAGAAAAAAAAAAACCTAAATAGTACCCAGTGATAGAATTGCTGAATAAATTATAGAGCCTCTGTGCAACATCATGCAACTAAATAAACCAACCTCAAAAATGACATCTAGAAGGAAAACACTGGAAGGAAATCCATGAATATCTTAGTTGCCAGCAGCCCATGGTCAGAATATGCTTTTTCATCACCACTTCCCAAAATGTTTCACAGATGGAAAAAAAGAAGCAAGAGAACAAGATGCGAAGAGACCAGTTGAACGACCAGTACTTGGAATTATTGGAAAAACAGAGGCTATACTTCAAGACTGTGAAAGAGTTCAAGGAGGTAAGACGAGGGCTGGGCTGGACAGGTAAGGCTGACGTGAGATTTACCAACATCAAGATGATTCTTTAAAAACCAGAGCGGTTTGATTTTCCACTGGTCTGCAGTAGAAGTGGATCTGACAGGACAGTGTGGCATCTGGGTAGTTCAAGATTGCATTGGCCCATCTTGAGGCTGTAACTAAATGTTCTAAGAGACATCTTTGTTTTCCTTTTTCTGGTGCTTTGTAATTCCTTTAAACTCACAAGTAAAATGGTACCATCAGCCCACATCAGGGACTTTTCTCCCTGGAAACAGCATTTGTTAAAGATACAGATGTAATATAGGGAAGGAACTAGAGAAGCCACACGGGAGGGAGTGAACCTCTGAGCGCATCAGGCTGGGGTTCAGCCTCGCCTTCCCCGCCCGCCAGCTGTGCCCCTGATTCCTCCCGGTTCCTTCCTCAGTGGTGGGCTCTTGGATCAGTGAGGGATGAAAGGGCCCACCACTGTGTTGGCACCTATAACACCCAACACTCAACTGGATTTTGTTTGTTCCTGTCTTTTCTCCTTGCATTTGGGCAGGGTTATACTCCACTGTTCCAGAAAGAATAGTATTTACCCTTAAGAGATGTTTCCAAAAAGGAGACTTCATTTTGTCACTTGCTAGGATCTCAGCAGTTTCATTTTTAGAAATTCCTTCCCCTTTTCTAATAAGTCTATGTGGTTTTAGTTTAGAGATCGCTGAATATACAGAGGAGCTAAAGGTAGGCTGCATCCTGGTGTTTGATCTATGGAGTAAAAAATAAAATCTTTCCATTCCAATAATGTTGTTCTTTTATATTTTTTAAGACTTCTCCCTCCCTTCATCCCACCCTTCCTTGTCTATCTTTTCTTTCTCTACATTTCCTTCCCCCTTTTGTAATTTAACTTTTGGGAACCACAGCCCATGGGCATTTTACCATCTCTCATCTTCCAGTTAGATGTTCTTGCAGCTCCTCTCATGCCCCTGGGGCTGAAAACAGGCCTGGTCCCTGGGTCAAGGAGCTTACACTGTGGTGGTGAGACAGATAACAAGCTAGGGAACAGAACCCTAGTAAACAAGTAATAAAAGAAAAGAAATAGTTTCAGTCTTTGCCATGAGGGGCATGTAGATAGTGAAGTCAGGGAAGGGCTTCCTCAGGTGAAAGGACTTGGCCATGGCAGAGCAGGACTTGACCCCTGGAGCAGCCCAGCAGCCCCGGGAGGCCTAGGCCTGGGCCACATGGGTAGTGACTGGGCCAGGCGCTCAGGCGTCCGAGCCCCTCATAGGCGGCAGGGGCTGGAGCTGAAGTTTGGGAAGGGCGGGTAGTGAGCTGAAAGAGAACAAGTAGAGACCTGCTCCCCACCAGAGCTCTTTTTTCCCTTTAATCCAAGTAATTTACAAAGAGAAAAGGCCTAGGGGAGAAGAATTACATTTCAAATGTTGCTTGGATGTGCCAGCACTGCTCTTTTGACTACAGAAAAAAAGAACAAGGAAGCTTGTCCAAATCAAAGCAAATAGAAGCAAAATGGAAAGGTTCATTTTGCACTACAGACTCTCAGGGCTGAAAGCTTAGGATAACTTCCAAAGGTAGCAGTCCCTTTGGATTTGTTAAGCACCAAGATTCCTGTGTTCCTGCCTCCTCAGGCCTAGTTCCTCACATCAGAGCCCAAGCGAGCATGGGTCCTTCGGAGCCAGCTGAGACCCCAGTGGGTGCTTCCCTGAGCCTGAGTTTTGTCCAGTCCAAAGTCGAGAAAGAGGGAGGGGGAGTTAAAGTGCGTTTTTGACAGCTAAATATACTTCATTTAGAGGACTCACTTTTTTAAAAACAACTTTATTTTTGATGTTGAATTTGATAGTATGTATTCCTTTTATTTAACATTTTACTCGGCAAAAATTTTAAATTGGCAACCATGTCAGCATTTCTAAACCTTAAGCATTTTTCCACAAGCTCCTCCAAGGTAACCTGGCACCTTTCGGGAGTTGAGGTGGCCGTGGGGACTGCATGCCACTGCCCTGTCTTCACCCCATTGCTTCAGCCAGAGTAATTCTGCTATTTTACATATTGCGGTTCTAGGGAAGATCTCATTTGTGGTGGCAAAATAGTTTGAAAAGGCAGGCTTTCAGCCCAGAGGCATCTGGAAGTCTTCTCCCAGAACCCTCTCTCTGCCCTCTTTTTTTCTGTGTTCTTTTTTTAAAATTGTTCTTTCCACAGGGATGACTGCCTCAGCCCTGCGTCATCCCTGGCTGCCTCACCGTCCACCACCCCGAGTGCCTCCATGCCCTCTGTTCTGCCTTTACCTGCCTCTCCCCAACCTGCTTGGTCTCCTACCCCTGAGTTCTGAATTCTCACCACATCCAGGTCCCTAGCACCTGTGTTGGGCAGTAATTATCCTTCACGCAGAGCACGTCATCATTGTCCAGAACATGCTCTTTGGCCCCCTCATAGTTCCCTTTATGGGTGTGGTTCACTCAACATTGAGCAGTCATGCCCCATGGGATCCATGCAGGCGCCTCATTCCCTCATCCTGACTCCCAGCCTCTCTGGTATTGAGACCTTTTTGATTGGAGACATTGGATTATCTGTAAAATTCCAGTGGCTTGCTCACCCTGGGAAAGTTTGTTAATAATAAGTCTTTCAAGAAATAACACATACTCTGAAATCACTTTAATAGCAGTATTACATTAATTAATTGTATCTCTAAACCACAGCCTTTCTCAAGGTCACTGAACCAAGATTTAAATTCTAGCATAGCACTGTTGAATGCAAACCGTACTTTTTATGAAGCTGACTTGGGTACATAATCTCAAGTGATCAGAAGCGCTATGTCTTTCTCACAGCGGTCCCCATATGGTCTTTAGCAGGAAAGAAACAGGCAAGGAGACATTTTTCCTTTTCCTCTAGAAAGAAATGCCAAAGGACCCTTCCTGTATTTGCCTTGAACAGACAGACAGTATCATTCTGTGTCTCCCAAAAGGCTTCTAGTAGCCTGCATGGAATTTAATCAGTGCTCACACACACCAGGTGACAGGTGACAGTCTAAGATATCATTACTGAAAGATTCAAGCATCGTCTCAGTACAGCTGGATATACAGAATTACCCCTAGTGGGGACTCGTTACCATAGGGGTGTTTTGATGCTTTTGAGTTGTTTTTGCCTCAGTTATAGGGTGAGATAGATAAAATCAAAGCTGTTTATTCATTGTACTGTTTTATCTCATTATACAATTAAAAAATATACAGAAGCAGAAAAAATAGTATAACAATACAATAGTTTGATTATCTGTGTGTTCTCATTCTCTTTACCCGCCCCCGCACTGGATGTTGCTCAAGTTCACCTTTCTCTTCCCACCGCCAGGAAAAGTTAACTGACTCCTCCAAAAACACATGCTTAAAAAGTGTCAGAGCACTTTGCTTCTAACAGAATAATTCAGTCTTACCCCTGGCCCAGAGCCTGGCTATTCCTTAGCTCCGAGTGGCAGATAAGTATAAACCCTACAGGGCAAACCAGCACTTGTCTTAGTAAAACCAGGGCCACTGCAGCCAGAAAGAGCACAGGGCCTCTAAAGAGAGGGGCACCCTGCTGTTCCAGGGGGATGGAAACCTGGACTTCAGGGGTCTTGAACAGAGGGTTCAAGAGTGACAGAAGGTTTTTCTTCCACACTAAGTGGATCTCCCCAGAGGCCTGACCATACTGCCAGAAGTTTGACCTTTCCAGGCCCTTCGCACTACCACATTCACCTCCCAGCATCGACGGGGTTCCTGGGCCCCGGCCCAGGAAAGGAGTGGAGACTGCTAGCGGGTGGAGGTATCCTGCGCTGCCCAGGCCAGGGGCAATGGGAGAAGGAGCATGCACAGTGAGAGCTCCGTCAGACTTCTGAGGGAGGGAGCACCAAGTGACGCAGGGGTGACCTTGCACCACTGGACATGGGGCTCCTGTGTGGGGGCTGGGACCGGGCCTTCCCCCAGGGATGTCCCTCGGCACACACAGGAACGGATTTCATATCACTGGTGTTTCAGGGGGAGGTGTTTGTCTCTCATGATGCTTGTCTCTCACCCCATCTTCTGTGAGTTTCTTTCTTCCTTAAAGCTAAAGATGTTCTGAACCTTCACTGCTGTCAGAGTAAGAACTCTTTTAGGTGCTCTGCTTGCCATGTGGACTGGGGCTGCTGCTGTCACTCCTTAGGCTGCCATCTCCGAGGCCTTTCCCCGCTTCTTCACTGTAGTGGTCCAGGGTTGGCACAGAAGTATGCTTTCTGCTTCTGTGCCCTTGAGGATTTTAGATGCTTCATAAAGTCTTTCGGGATGACAGTGCCTAATCCTCTGGTCCTGTTCTCAGTCTGACATTCCAGACACCAACTGTCATTGTAGCTACTTTGGCACTGAAGGTCAGTCTGTCAGCAGGAAGTCACCATGTCGGCACAGCATGCTAGGACCCCAGTAGGTGTCCCTGTGGGACTCGGGGAAGGACGGGGAGGGCGCTGCTGTAGTCTCATGTCTGCACACTCTCTCTCTCCTCCAGGAGGGCCGCAAGAACGAGTTGCTGCTGTCCAAGGTGAAAGCCGAAGCCTCCTGAACATTCCATCATGGGACGTCATTGGTTTTTTTTTAATCATATAAATCAATACAAGACCATGAAATGGTTCTGGACACTCTAGTAGAAAGAGGCAGTAATGATCCCAACACCCTGGATATTTTCTTTCTCCTGTGCACTTCCATTTCATCTCTGTGTTGGAGGTTGTTGACAGACTCAGGCAGTGCAGACATGGTGGCCTGGATAACACCCACCATCCTACGAAGAAATGTGGACAGTGGACGGTTTTTATCCTCTGTGTCAATTCAACTTTTATTTCTCCAGTAGAATTAAACATATGAGTGTACCTATATTTGTATGGACTCTGATTAAAGAGGAATTCATTTGTCCAGCAAATGTTAATTGCACATCCACTGGGCCGGCACTGAGGGAGACAGAGCAGTATTAAACACAGGCCCTGCACCTCGTACCCAGAAAGTGGCCTGGGGAGCAGATATTAACCCACTCAACCCCAGGATATGGCCACCTGGGATTTTTTTTTTTTAGTATGGAAGGGATTTTAGCTGAATGAGCCACCCACATGAGTGCTGGTTACTTGGCCCTTCGCTTGTCATGGTGCCTTTTGCCCCTCACCCCTCCAGGTGCCAGCCAGCACAGGCTTCACGGTGTAGCCACTAGATCAATAACTCAGTGTCTACTGTTGGTTTAATCCTTACACACTACTCAAGTTCATTCCACCAAAAATTAAAAACAGGGCTCATATTGAGGACACTTGAGTAAGAATGACACCTTATGCCCTACTTCCCATTTGAGTGACAGCCAGCATGGGGCTGCTCATGTACATCCCCTCATCAAGAGCACATTCCATGTGCTGTAAACTCTCGACAGGTCATGGTCAAGGATGGAGAGGAGACGCACACCATTCACTGTGGTCCAGGGCAGTGTGTGATGAATCCCAGGGCCATGAGCAGGAACCAGTGGGCACAAGAGGAGGACGAGCAGCGAGGTGTGCAGAGACCCAGCAGACTTCATGGAGGAAGCAGGATTTGGGCGAGATCTGAAGGGGGAATCACATTATAATAGAGATAAGTGCAAAGGCCATTGGGATATAATACATCTGTGAAGAAAAACTCCAGAGGTTGCAGGGAGAATACAAGGCATGCTTGTGCAGAGAGGACTGGATGGACCGGGCTCTGCAGGAGGCTTCTGAGACCAGTCCAGGAAAACGGCTGCAGCCAGCCTCTGGAGGGCCTTGAGGGAAGGCACAGGAGTTACCTTTACCCTCTGAAAATGAGCAGTCCAAGCCAAACACAGGGCCCCTCCACCTTTGCCCTCAGCCATCTGGCAGCTCAGTCATGTTCAGCCAACCCCAGTGTGAGGTTCGTGCTTTGCTCGGCATACACTTTGCACAAATACCAATCAGCAGGTTTGGGCCATAAAACTTAAAAGCTTGACATGTCAGGCAAATAGGTCATTCAGTGCAGTCAAAGGAGTATCACATGCATTTTTAGTTGCCTAATGCATGCATTAAGCAGGCCTGGTGTGTACAGGCTTGAACAGTCTCATGCTGGATTAATAGCCGCTGCATTTTGAGCCACAGTGGTGAGTTCTGCCTGGTAAGGATAGCTGCTCCTGGGGTGGAGTGGGAGTGGCAGTATTTGAAATGGCCCTCCCATGTGCTGAGTGTGCTTTTCTTGGGCTGTGTATATTTCCACTTAGGCTGGCCTCTAGGCCATGGTCATTTGTGGATCTTGAAATGGCTCAAGGAAGTTGAAGCAAGTGGTTGCCGGAGAGCTGGTCGCACTCTGAGGACAAGGGAAGGAGACAGCAGTTTGTAAATTATTTCAGCTCAGGGAAACATCTGTGTTACCTTATTGAATCTCAGAGACCCACTCCCTATCCAGCAGCTTGTTGAGCAGTTAGATTATTTGTATATTTGTCCAAAGGTGTTAGAGAGGAAAGTGGATCATGTTCTAAGGTCACAGTAGCTTGCTTCCCTATGTATCTGGGAAAGTATGGCTTGACTAGGCGAAGGCAACCAGTAACTCTTTTTAAACGTGGGGCCATTTATTTGGCTACATTTCTAAAGAGTTTCATTTAGTTTGGTTTTGGTATAAGGAGGTATCAGTAGATATCTTTGCCTTTCTTTAATCCACAAGGCCTAATACAGATAATAACTTAGTTTCCATTCCTGAATTAGACCACAGAAGCCAGTCTTGAGAAGTACGTGTTTGTCACAGATATCCCACAAAGCAGATGGTGCCTTTGTGAGTAATTAGGGTAATAACTGTGCTTTATAGTCAGGCCTTAGTCAGGCATCATTTCAGAAGCCACTGGGGAGATGGTCAGGTGGCAGGGGTGAGGGGTTCCTCCCAGGACTGTGTCCTTCTGTGTGCCCACAGTAAAGCCGTGTGTTCTGCTAAGCCCACAGGCTTTCCAGAGTTAACAAAGAATGGGAGAAACATCCTTAAGTTACTTTTTGAAATGTGTGCTTCAGGAGGCAAGAGGTCCTCCGGGGGTGTTCAGTTGTCCCTGCTCAGTCAGATCTGGGAGCTTTCCTGGGGCGTGGACTACCCATCGCTGGCCTCGGGGTCGGGGCTGCCCTCCCTGCCCTCCATCTCAGGGAGTACATGGGGCTGCTTTGGTCTAAACCAAAATCAGAGGTGCAGTGAGCAGCATGGACCAGATGATCGCGAGGCGTCTGGGGAGACATGGGGAACATGCTTCCTGTTGTCCTTGGCATAGCTTCAGTCTCATGCATCCCTGGGTCAGCTGACTGCGCTGGCAGGAGGTGCCACAGGTTAGCACACAGCTGCCAAAGGACACGGCAAAGGCCACTTCCTTCCTTAACAGAAAGCGCAAAGCCCATGTTTGTTGGGCCCAGGCTCTGGTTAGGGTCTCAAGCTGTGTTTCTAACTGGCTTCTGGCTCATTGCGGATCTGTGGATAGCCAGGTCCTGCCCCGTCTACTATGTCTGGTGGTGGAGCCAGCAGGCTGAGGGGCTGGTGCACACAGAAGGCTTTCCCAGGCTGAAGGAGCGCTCCCTGGCAGACACTGCAGTTCTTGGCACCTCCTGAGACCAGGAGCCAGAATGGGCAAGGCCTCTGGCAGCCGCCTTCTCCCTCCCAAAGTGCCATCCTATGGCCCTTGACTATACCAGCAATGGCCCCACCACCCCAACAATGAGTGCATCAGTCCTAGTGACTGAAGCAGACCTGCCTGGAAGGCCCCTTGGTGGGTAAGCGGGGGCCTGTACCCCTGTGCCACCTTAATTTCTGCCTTGTGTTGCCCACTCTGTGGGGACCAGTAATCGGTAGAAGGAAGCAGGCATTCTAGCAATAAGTTTTAACAGCTACCTCGGCAGAGGCTGAGATGCACAGGGTTGACTTGAAGCATGCTGTGAGGAAGGCCACTTTGACGGCGATTTACTCAGGGCCAGTGTTGGCCTCGAGGCCAAAGCAAATCTGACTGCAGAGCAGAACAGTGAGGACTCTGCTGGGTGAGGCCCACTGTCCAGCTTGCAGCTGGGGACTAGCAGGGGATGTGCCCTGTGTGACACAGCTTCAGAGTCTAGTCTGGATCCTTTTACCCCCATCCAGAGCATTCCTTCTTACAGCACATCACGATAGGCTGAAAACACTACGTAAAAATATAACGTTCTATGATCTCCCATCTTGTCACAGTAAGTATGTAAAAATGTTACTGGGGATTTGATACCTGGTCTGTGGCCTGTTTGACAACAAGGGGAATATTAGGCATTCTCCACATTCACCTTAATGTCAGTTCCTCAGAAGTGCTGAGCTCACACCTTGCTCTTGCTGGACTGTACTCCCTCCAGGACCATGGACAGTGGCTTGCCCTACCTCCTGATGCTCTTGCAAACCCGTTCAGCGTCAGCTTGCAGCTCTGATCACATTCTGCCCTTTCCCCTGCTCTCTTGTCTTGATGGCACACATCACTGTTAGAATCTCAGAGATCTTTGCAAAGTCTGATGTCTGGAGTAAGTGTTGGCCACAGTGGGCCTTGCAGTCTCCCAGCGTCTGGCTGTATGAATCAGGAAATTCCAGTTAGATGAAAGAGCTTCTCCAAATTGCAACTTGCCATCCCTGTATTATCAAAGATTAGATTGAACTTTTCATCTAATTCATGCTTAGTTTGAGAACAGGTAGACGATTTTATTTAGCAGCTCTAGAGGATCCCAGAGTATGTTACACATAAACCTTAAAGGTTAGAATGAGAAAGGTGCCAGAAGTTGCAAACTTTTTGAAGGGATTCCTTTTATAGCTGTTGTTTCTCCACATGTGGAGATCAAAGAGACAGCACGGTAAAGTCAGAGGTTAGACTAGGAGTATGTTTTGACTCAAAGTATGTCATGAATCTAAAGGTAACATGACTGGTTGAAATGACACAGCCACATGAAACCAGGAAGTGGCCAGCAGCACTGGGATAGGATCGGCAACAGCGTGGCCCTCCGAGAAGGGCAAGTGGCCATTATCTATTGAAAGTACAGCTGCAAAAACCTTTCAAGCTAGCAATGCTACTTCTAAGAATTTTTCCTCTACAAAGATTTCCACTGTAGCATTATTTGTAATAGCAAAAAGTTAGAATCTACCATTCTAATTAAGTAAATTATGGCAAATACATACAATGGAATATTAAAAGAGATTTTGAAAGAATGGAGCCACTCTGTATGTGCTGCCGTGGAGTGATCCCTAAGGTGTGTGGTTAGGGGGTTGAAGGGGAGAGGCTCTTAAAAAGAGGAAGGAGACAGAGGAAAAGTGTGTGTGTGGGGGGGGTGTATATGCGTGTGTGTATGCACATGCCTAGAGCATCTCCGTGAGGATACACAGAACCCGACAACCTTGGTTGCCTCTGGGAAGAGGGGTGGGAATTACTTTTCACTATATACCTTTTATACCCTTTGAATTTTATATACCATGTACATGTATGATTTATTCAAAAAAACAGAATTTCTAAATTTTAATTTTGTTTACTTTCTAAAAAATACAAACAAGACAAAAGGTTCTCATTCCATAAATCTGCTTTCTTTAGGAATTCAAATTCTTCAGTCAAAAGTAAACTCCTTTTCTTAGGACTTTGGGGAAATCAGGAAGTAACAAGGGGTCATTCTCTTCTGGTGGTAGAGTTCTGGGGAGGAGAAACAGTGAGGGTGGTTCTGCCCTCATTGTGTCAATGTGTGGAGGTGACAGACAGCGAGGGGGTGGGTGCGGAAGTGGTCTGCCAAGCGACCACATCCTGAGAACAGACTCGGGCTGAGGTGCAGGGCAGCCTTCACCTCCTGAGGAGCACAGCACAGCCCCTGTTCCTCTGGCTGTTGGGGTGCAAAAAAATGGACAAGGCACCCCTGGGCCGTGGTCTGCTTTGCACAAAGCAGGCAAAACTCTGTGTGGAAGCCTGCTGTGAGTGGCCCTTCACCAACCCTCCTCCCATAGAAACAGAACTGACCTGTCTGGCTCTTGGATGGCCATGTGTCTGGCCTCAGGAAAGGAACTGTGATAGCTGTTCTAAAACAGTCATGGAAATCCTATTTGTTTGCCAGGAATTGGTTTACAGATGGGTATCCATCTCAGTTATGGCCTGTCGAGAGGCATTCCTGCTGATAATCAGCACAAGATGCATTGGGAAAGCTTCTGTCCTTGCAAGTTATGGGGGAAGAATAAGTAGGAGCATCCCTAGCCATTTTGGGACGATGAGAAGAGACATCCCAACACTGAGCTTGGCAGAGTAAAGACTTGATGAACTGCTGGACCAGCCTGGAGACCACTTGCCTCTGTGTTTCTTGTTCCATGAGAAAAATAAATCCCAGACAACTCACCCATTCAACCAACAAATATTTGAGCTTCTACTGTGGGTCAGGCTGGGGGAATAACAGCAGTGCACAAAGCAGGCAAAACAATCTGCCTGCTCGGCGCTCCACTCCAGTGGGGAAAACATACAAATGAGGTGAATGTGTAAACTATCCTACATGTTGCTTCGATGTGCTGCTTAAGCAAGGAGGAAGGATCAGGAGTGTATGGCTTAGTGGTGATGGTTGCAATTTTATGAGTAGTTAGCAACTATAATTTCACATTCTTTACCAAAAACTACCTTGGCTTTAATTCTGGAAATCGTTCCAGAGCAGCAGTTAATTTGCTGGCTATTAGAGAGACTGTAGTTGGTCTCTCCCTCAGTGACAGCTCAGCGCTCAGAGCATCCTGCTGGACAAAAGGTCTCCAACCCTTATGGCCTTTGGATCACCCTGAGTTTCTTTGAATTCTGTAAATGGCACATTACATGCCTTTGTTGTATTTTTGCCATGTATATACCAGGTATTGGTTTTATGGTTTATACACTATGAGTACAGTTTCTTTGCACTAATTTAATATTGGTGTCTCTGAAAGACAATGTTTAGGTGTTCTCAGGCTAATTCAGGTAAGAGATAAAATATGTTTTGAATTTTTCTAGATTCATGTGCTTTTCTGTTTTAGAAGTTTGGATCACTAGTATTTTTATGATCAAAACGCTCTTTAGAAAAAACTAAAAACAATTGTGTGTTCTTTAGCACATCTTTTCTTAGCAGTAAATAAATATAAACAAACAAATTTCATGACTAGTGAGGAAGTTAGTCACATAGTACCTGTGAGGGAAGTTCCAGCCAGAGGGAGTCCTAGTGTAAAGGCCTGGAGATGGGAGGATGCCCAGCAGGTGACAGAGAACCCTGTGTGGGACACTGTTGGGGGTCTGCAGGGAATTTTAGTACAGATCCCTCTGGCCACTGTGCTGACTACAGACCACAGAGGAGGCAAGGGCGAAAGCAGGGAGCCCAAAAGATGACCAGTCATCCAGGTGAAAATATACCTGAAACAAAAGTTTTAAGAAACAATGCTTACCCTTTTTATACCATACTCTGATTTCCCATATTATACTTCACTTTTTTAAAATACTGAGCATTGAATTATTGGTTTCCACTCTTCACCTCTGGAGAGGGGACCCTTTGTCTTGGCATCCTGGCAGGTGGAATGTACTTCCCCACCCCTTGACTTTGGGCTTCTGTGTGGTCTATGCATTGGTAGCAGACTTGATGTGAGCAAAGGTTTGAAAATGTGCTTGTGTGCTTGTGGGCTTGGGCTTGGGCTTGCTCTCCTGCACACCTGTCTTGAGAAGAACATACCTTGCTGACCCAAGGAAGTTGAGAGACATATGGAACAGACATAGACCCACTCTGCTGCTTAAAGCTGAGCCCAGAAGAGCCCAGCCTAAATAGGTGAAATCCCCGGCAACTCATACACACTGCAGCAAGAAATAAAGTCTTGTTGCAATATATCATGGAGATCTTGTAGTACTTGTATACAGTTATTAAGAACATAACTGACTGAGGCAACCCACCAGACTGAATTCATTATAGGATATGACCTGGAGTTTAAGACACTTTCTGTACCATCCAGCATTAGGTCAGGCACCAGAAGTACAGGCTTCTGGGGATGGTGCCCACATGTGGAATAGATGCTCACAGAGGACAGTCCTGATCAGCAGCCAGAGGCCCTTCCAAAATACCTGAAGAAACGTGGAGGTCATGGTAGAGGGAAGGAAAGCAGCATGCTTTACACATAATTAAATTCATAAGATAAAGTGCTAGGTTTGCTACATCCATCCACAAGCCAGGAACTTTGCAGCACTGGATTCTGACACAAAAGACTCTTTAGTGATACCTTAATCAGCAAATCAGTCCTGGCAGGGAAGAAATTGATTCTTCTCACAGCATCCCAACCATATCTTCGTCATGTTCCATGGTCAGATATTTGAGGCAGAACAGAGACATTATGCTTATTAAGGAAGTCTCTGGAACGTTCATTGTAAATCAGAAGTTTTGTCAATTGACTTCTATTTCTGATGCTCTGCATTAGAAGAAATTACAAGCGCATCCATACATAAAGTCAGTCGTGAACCAATCTGCTTCAGGAATTGAACATTTTGTAATTACAGTGAGGAGGGAAGGCCTCATTAATTGAAGAAAAGTTTCAAGTCTGAAAGTTTCAACAGAAGTTGCTACCTAATGAGCAAGCAAACAACTTCCTGTGAGGAAGGACTCACAGAAAAGGGTTCCTCTGCCCGGGGTGCTTCCATGATCCCACATTAGGTCAGGCCCAGGCCAAATGAGCATGACGATAAAGCATCCTAAGTAGCAGAGTAAACCAAAACTGCCACAGACACACACCTCAACCACACCTAGACTCTTCCTCTGGGGCTTCTGCCTGGAACCCAACTAAACACACGCAGACCCACTACATCAGGTGCAGGTCTTGTCCTGCAAAACGGAAGCAAGCGTTGAAACGTGGAGTCCAGATTTCTGTTGGGTTCCCACCTTGCATTTTTCCCATGTGTGGATACAGACTTGATCAGGTCCAGATACCTGCTCTGCCGTGTCTCACCGTGGGCCCTCTTGGAACATGCTTAAACGAGGACAACACTTACCATGTAGGATAGATGTAGGATTAAATCAGCATTCGTATATAAAACCTAGTACAATGGCTTCACCTAGTGAATGCTCCATAAACAATACCCTTAAAATGTATTCCTGAGTGTGTTGTGTTTTATGAAGGAGAAGATTAGCAGCACCCGGTGTCTTTTGCCCAAGGGGGGAAAGCCCCAAGAGCCCGAGTTGGAGCCCCAGCCCTGAGAACACAAGGGCAGGTGACTGAGCTGCCGCTGACTGATGGCCTGTCCCACCGCCTCCAACTTGTCACTCCCCCTGTTCCTTTCTTCCCTGCCTTAGTTCATAGAGGATTTGTGATGGCTTGTGGGAAATGCACAGAATATGATAGCAAAATAGAAACAGAATGTAAAACACTAGGACAGGAAAACCTAAACAAGAATTGGAATTATAGATGGCTAGAAACATGACACGCAAATAGCAGGTTACAAGTTTCTGCACAGATTCCAAAGTTAGGCCAGAAATTTGGTTCTGTTGTTCCTCCTGATCAAAATGGAAATGGAAACAGTCAGTTAAAAGCCCTCATTATCATAAGAAAACGTGTCTTTGCAGAGTATAATCAGATGACTTTACATCTTTTTGTGAAATGCATTGATAGGTTTCATAAGACTGTTTCTTGAAGCATCTTCCAGTGAAAGAGAACAAAATTCCAAGTTAAGGACTCCAAGAAGGCTCGAGATGTGCCAAACTCCTCAGCAAAGGAATGCTTGGGCCCTGTACTCCTCCCAGACGCCCTGCAGAATCCCCCAACAGGGCTGAGATCTAGCGCAGCTGAGACTGCAAGTGGTTTGATGTTACATGGGGCCCAGCTGCAAAAACAAAAAAAAATCTGTAAACAGAGGTTGTTTCTAACTCATTTGATGACAAAATCTGATCTGACCGAGTGTGAAACTATTTGTAATCCTTTTCTCACCATGTAAAATATTCATACATACAAACCTCCATGTGTTTGATTAGAGGCTACTGCCCCAGATCCAGTGTTATACTATACACCATGTTACCTTTCTAAAACGTAAAAAAATTATAAAACCCAAAACCCATCTGGTCCCAAAGATTCTGGAAAAGGCCCTGTGGACCTATGTTCTCTAACAAACCCCAAAGCACAGGTCCTCTTAAGCTTAAAGAGTGTCTACATACCTCAGACATCAAGTTAGCCAATGGTGGTGTGGATTGTTTTGTGTAAACTAAAAAGCCAAATCAGTAGGCAGCCAGCCCACCTCCAAAATCAGAGACACTATGGCCAACATGAGTTAGTCCACGGACCTCCCTTCTCTGAGCCCTTGGATTCCATCATACCTAGGCCACATTTAACATTTTCAGGAAGACCAAGACTCTACGGCAGTTTGCAGGGGGTGGTGGTGGTGTTTGTGTCTTAGTTCCACAAAAGGCATGTTCTCATCTCAATGACATACACGTGTATTTATGTGCATATGAGTGTATGTGTGTTAAGATCATTATTTGAATTATTTGAATAATTCTGAGACTAGAAATCAACACTTCAAAAGTATTTTCATTACACATACAAGTCAGTATGGTGAAATATGGGAACATTTCTCACAGCTGCTCTTCCTTGTACAGAAACTGAGAAAAGACTTTACCAGGGGTTCTCAATGCTGGCTGCACAGTGGAGCCACCTGGGGAGCTTTAAAAGGCACTGCTGCCTAGCTCTCAACACCCAGAAATGTCAACTCAATTGGTCTAAAGAGCAACCTAAGATTCAGCAGTGTCTCTCACTGATTTAAAAAAAAAAGTTACCAGTGTAGAGCCAAGATGGCGGCGTGAGTAGAGCAGCAGAAATCTCCTCCCAAAACCACATACATTTTTGAAAATACAACAAAGAAAACTCTTCGTAAGAGAGAGACCAGAAGACACAGGACAACAGCCAGACCACATCCACACCTGCGAGAACCCAGCGCCTCGCGAAGGGGGTAAGATACAAGCCCCGGCCTGGTGGGACACGAGCGCCCCACACCCCAGCTCTGGGCAGGAGGAGAGGAATCGGAGTGGGTAGGGAGACGGAGCCCAGGACTGCTAACACCCAGCCCCAGCCATCTGCACCAGAGCACAGACACAGTGCATGCGTGGGGTGCTGGAAACTAGGGAAACAGGAGACTAAGACCTATGAGTGGATAACTGCAGATGGCACACCCGGGACAAAGAAAAGCAACTGCTTTTTGGAAGTCTTAAAGGGACAGGGACCCCACTGCCAGACAGAAGCATCCTGGGACCCTTAGTCCAGCTGCAGGGAATCTGGGGAACTCTGGGCACTCTAACCCCATGGGCAGTAGGGAGAACAGATGCCCCTCACAGAGATAAATAGTCTCCTGGCCATTCCCCCTCCAACGTGGCTCCACCATATCAGAGTTGCAGCCCGAGGGAGGACACACCCACAGCAACAGCAGAGATAAACTCCATAGCAGCCAGGCAAGAATCAGAAGCCCTTTCTGTGCACAGCAGCTCAGCACAAGCCACAGGAGGTCGCTGTTCTCCAAGGAGAGGAAGGCCACAAACCAAGAAGAAGGGAAGTTCTTCCAGCCGTCACTCATGCCAGCTCTGTAAACTATTCCTATCACCATGAAAAGGCAAAATTACAGGCAGACAAAGATCACAGAGACAACACCAGAGAAGGAGACAGACCTAACCAGTCTTCCTGAAAAGGAATTCAAAATAAAAATCATAAACATGCTGATGGAGATGCAGAGAAATACTCAAGAGAAATGGGATGAAGTCCGGAGGGAGATCACAGATGCCAGGAAGGAGATTACAGAAGTGAAACAAACTCTGGAAGGGTTTATAAACAGAATGGATAGGATGCAAGAGGCCATTGATGGAATTGAAACCAGAGAACAGGAACGCATAGAAGCTGACATAGAGAGAGATAAAAGGATCTCCAGGAATGAAACAATATTAAGAGAACTGTGTGACAAATCCAAAAGGAACAATATCCGCATTATAGGGGTACCAGAAGAAGAAGAAGAGAGAGAAAAAGGGATAGAAAGTGTCTTTGAAGAAATAATTGCTGAAAACTTCCCCAAACTGGGGGAGGAAATAATCGAACAGACCACGGAAATACACAGAACTCCCAACAGAAAGAACCCAAGGAGGACAACACCAAGACACATAATAATTAAAATGGCAAAGATCAAGGACAAGGACAGAGTTTTAAAGGCATCTAGAGAGAAAAAGGTCACCTATAAAGGAAAACCCATCAGGCTATCATCAGACATCTCGACAGAACCTTACAGGCCAGAAGAGAATGGCATGATATATTTAAAGCAATGAAACAGAAGGGCCTTGAACCAAGGATACTGTATCAAGCATGATTATCATTTAAATATGAAGGAGGGATTAAACAATTCCCAGACAAGAAAAAGTTGAGGGAATTTGCTTCCCACAAACCACCTCTACAGGGTATTTTAGAGGGACTGTTCTAGATGGGAGCACTCCTAAGACTAAACAGATGTCACCAGAGAAAATAAGATCACAGCAAAGAAAGCAGACCAACCAAATACTAAATAAAGGCAAAAAATAAAATCAACTACCCACTAAAAGCAGTTCATGAAAGAGCACAGAATAAAAAACCAACATATAAAGAATGGAGGAGGAGGAATAAGAAGGGAGAGAAGAAAAGAATCTCCAGACAGTGTATATAACAGCTCAATAAGTGAGCTAAGTTAGGCAGTAAGATACTAAAGAAGCTAACCTTGAACATTTGGTAACCACGAATCTAAAGCCTGCAATGGCAATAAGTACATATCTTTCAATAGTCACCCTAAATGTAAGTGGACTGAATGCACCTATCAAAAGACACAGAGTAACAGAATGGATAAAAAAGCAAGACCCATCTATATGCTGCATACAAGAAACTCACCTCAAACCAAAAGACATGCACAGACTAAAAGTTAAGGGATGGAAAAACATATTTCAGGCAAACAACAGAGAGAAGAAAGCAGGGGTTGCAGTACTAGTATCAGACAAAATAGACTTCAAAACAAAGAAAGAAACAAGAGATAAAGAAGGACATTACATAATGATAAAGGGCTCAGTCCAACATGAGGATATAACCATTCTAAATATATATGCACCCAATACAGGAGCACCAGCATGTGTGAAAAAAATACTAACAGAACTAAAAGGGAAAATAGAATGCAATACATTCATTTTAGGAGACTTCAACATGCCACTCATCCCAAAGGACAGATTCACTGGGCAGAAAATAAGTAAGGACATGGAGGCACTGAACAACACACTAGAACAGATGGACCTAATAGACATCTATAGAACTCTACACCCAAAGCAACAGGATACACTTTCTTCTCAAGTGCACATGGAACATTCTCCAGAATAGACCACATACTAGGCCACAAAAAAAGCCTCAGTAAATTAAAAAACATTGAAATTCTACCAATCAACTTTTCATACTACAAAGGTATAAAACTAGAAATAAATTGTACAAAGAAAGCAAAAAGGCTCTCAAACACATGGAGGCTTAACAACACACTCTTAAATAGTCAATGGATCAATGACCAAATTAAAATGGAGATCCAGCAATATATGGAAATAAATGACAACAACAACACAAAGCCTCCAACTTCTGTGGAATGCAGGGAAAGCAGTCTTAAGAGGAAAGTATATAGCAATCCAGGCATATTTAAAGAATGAAGAACAAACCCAAATGAATAGTCTAACATCACAATTATCAAAATTGGAAAAAGAAGAAAAAATGAGACCTAAAGTCAGCAGAAGGAGGGACATAACAAAGATTAGAGAAGAAATAAATAAAATTGAGAAGAATAAAACAATAGAAAAAATCAATGAAACCAAGAGCTGGTTCTTCGAGAAAATAAACAAAATAGATAAGCCTCTAGCCAGACTTATTAAGAGAAAAAGAATCAGCACACATCAACAGAATCAAACGAGACAGGAAAAATTACGAGGGACCCCACAGATATACAAAGAATTATTAGAGAGTACCATGAAAACCTAAATGCTAACAAGTTGTGAAACCTAGGACAAATGGACAACTTCCTAGAAAAATACAAACTTCCAAGGCGGACCCAGAAAGAAACAGAAAATCTAAACAGACCAATTACCAACAATGAAATTGAAGCAGTAATCAAACAGATGGATTTACCTCAGAATTTTATCAGACATACAGAGAAGACATAATACCCATTCTCCTTAAAGTTTCCCAAAAATTAGAAGAGGAGGGAATACTCGCAAACTCATTCTATGAAGCCAACATCACCCTAATACCAAAACCAGGCAAAGACCCCACCAATAAAGGAAATTACAGAACAATATCCCTGATGAAAGTAGATGCAAAAAAACTCAATAAAATATTAGAAAACCGAATTCAAAAATATATCAAAAGGATCATACACCAACACCAAGTGGGATTCATCCCAGGGATGCAAGGATGGTACAACATTCAAAAATCCATCAACATCATCCACCACATAAACAAAAAGAAAGACAAAAACCACATGATCATCTCCATAGACTCTGAAAAAGCATTCGACAAAATTCAACATCCATTCATGATAAAAATTCTCAGCAAAATGGGTACAGAGGGCAAGTACTAGAACATAATAAAGGCCATATATGATAAACCCACAGCCAACATCATACTGAACAGCAAGAAGCTGAAAGCTTTTCCTCTGAGAACGGGAACAAGACAGGGATGCCCACTCTCCCCACTGTTATTTAACATAGTACTGGAGGTCCTAGCCACAGCAATTAGACAAAAGAAAGAAATACAAGGAATCCAGATTGGTAAAGAAGAAGTTAAACTGTCACCATTTGCAGATGACATGATATTGTACACAAAAAACCGTAAAGCCTCCACTCCAAAACTACTAGAACTGATATCAGAATACAGCAAAGATGCAGGATACAAAATTAACACACAGAAATCTGTGGCTTTCCTATACACTAACAATGAACTAATAGAAAGAGAAATCAGGAAAACAATTCCATTCACAATTGCATCAAAAAGAATAAAATACTTAGGAATAAACTGTACCAAGGAAGTGAAAGACCTATACCCTGAAAACTGTAAGACACGCTTAAGAGAAAATAAAGAGGACACTAAGAAATGGAAACTCATCCAAAGCTCTTGGATAGGAAGAATTAATATTGTCAAAAGGCCATCCTGCTCAAAGCAATATACATATTTGATGTAATCTTTATCAAATTACCAACAACATTCTTCAACAAACTAGAACAAATAGGTCAAAAATTCATATGGAAACACAAAAGATCCTGAATACCCAAAGCAATCCTGAGAAGGAAGAATAAAGTTGGGGGGATCTCTCTCCCAAGTTCAAGCTCAACTAAGAAGCCATAGCAATCAAGACAGTTTGGTACTGGCATAAGAACAGAGCCACAGACCAGTGGAATGGAAAAGAGACATAAGATATTAACCCAAACATTTATGGTCAATTAATATATGATAAAAGAGCTATGGACAGACAATGGGGAAATGACACTCTCTTCAACAGATGGTGCTGGCAAAACTGGGCAGCTAAATGTAAGAGAATGAAACTGGATCACTGTCTAACCCCATACACAAAAGAAAATTTGACATGAATCAAAGACCTGAATGTAAGTCATGAAGCCATAACTCTAAGAAAAAAACATAGGTAAAAATCTCTTGGACATAAAAAATACCAACTTATTCATGAACATATCTCCATGGGCAAAGGAAACAAAAGCAAAAATGAGCAAGTGGGACTACTACAAGCTGAAAAACTTCTGTACAGTAAAGGACACCATCAATAGAACAATAAGGTACCCTACAGTATGGGAGAATATATTCATGAATGACTGATCAGATAAAGGGTTTAGATCCAAAATATATAAAGAGCTGAAAAACCTCAACAAACAGAAAGCTAATAATCCAATTACAAAATGGTCAGAGGAGCTGAACAGACAGTTCTCCAAAGAAGAAATTCAGATGGCCAACAGACATGAAAAGATCCTCCACATCGACAGTCATCAGAGAAATGCAAATTAAAACCACAATGAGATATCACCTCACACCAGTAAGGATCGCCACCATCCAAAAGACAAACAACAACAATAAATGGTGGCGAGGTTGTAGAGAAACGGGAACCCTGCTACACTGCTGGTATGAATGTAAATTAGCTAAAACATTGTGGAAAGCAGCATGGAGGTTCGTCAAAAAGCTCAAACTAGAAATACCATTTCAACCAGGAATTCCAGTGACACGAATTTACCTTAAGAATGCAGCACACCAGTTTGAAAAAGACACAGATACACCCCTATGTTTATTGCTGTACTATTTACAATAGCCAAGATATGGAAGCAACCTAAATGTCCATCAGTAGATGAATGGAAAAAGAAGATGTGGTACATATACAATGGAATATCACTGAGCCTTAAGAAAAAATTTGCAACAACATGGTTGGAGCTAGAGGGTATTATGCTCAGTGAAATAAGCCAGGCAGAGAAAGACAAGTACCAAATGATTTCACTCATATGTGGAGTATAAGAACAAACAAAAACTGAAGGAACAAAACAGCAGCCGACTCACAGAACCCATGAATGGACTAATGGTTACCAAAGGGAAAGGGACTGGGCTGGAGGGGTGGGAAGGGAGGGAAAATGGCAGGGAAAAACTAAGGGCGCTTTATAATAAGCATGTGTAGTGGAGGGGGGCATATGGAGGTATGTTCAATACAGAGAAGACAGGTAGTGAGTCTACAGCACCTTACTATGCTGATGGACAGTGACTCTAATGGGGTCTGTGAAGGGGGAACTGGTGAAAGGGGGAGTCTAGTAACCATAATGTTCTTCATGTAATTGTAGATTAATGATAATAAAATGAATAAAAAGAAGAATACAATACCTAGGAATAAACCTAAGCAAGGAAGTGAAAGACCTATACCCAGAAATCTACAAGACACTCTTAAGAGAAATTAAAGAGGACACTAGCAAATGGAAACTCATCTCATGCTCTTGGCTAGGAAGAATTAATACTGTTAAAATCGCCTTCCTGCCTAAAGCAATCTATAGATTCATTCAATGCAATCCCTATCAAAATACCAACAGCATTCTTCGATGAACTGGAACCAATAGTTTTAAAATTCACATGGAAGCACAAAAGACCCCAAATAGCCAAAGCAATCCTGAGAAGGAGGAATAAAGCAGGGGGTATCTCTCTTCCCAACTTCAAGCACTACTACAAAGCCACAGTAATCAAGACAGTTTGGTACTGGCACAAGAACAGAGCCACAGACCAGTGGAACAGAATAGAGACTCCAGACATTAACCCAAACATATATGATCAATTAATATACGATAAAGGAGCCATGGACATACAATGGGGAAATGACATCCTCTTCTACAGCTGGTGTTGGCAAAACTGGACAGCTACATGTAAGAGAATGAAACTGGATCATTGTCTAACCCCATATACAAAAGTAAATTCAAAATGGATTAAATACCTGAATGTAAGATATGAAACCATAAAATTCCTAGAAAAAAACAAAGGCAAAAATCTGTTGGACATTAACATGAGCAACTTCTTCATGAACATATCTCCCTGGGCAAGGAAAACAAAAGCAAAAGATGAACAAGGGGGACTATATCAAGCTGAGAAGCTTCTGTACTGCAAAAGACACCACCAATAGAACAAAAAGGCATCCTACAGTATGGGAGAATATATTCATAAATGAAAGATCTGATAAAGGGCTGACATCCAAAATATATAAAGAGCTCATGCACCTCAACAAACAGAAAGCAAATAATCCAATTACAAAATGGTCAGAGGAGCTGAACAGACAGTTCTCCAAAGAAGAAATTCAGATGGCCAACAGACATGAAAAGATGCTCCACATCGCCAGTCATCAGAGAAATGCAAATTAAAACCACAATGAGATATCACCTCACACCAGTAAGGATCGCCACCATCCAAAAGACAAACAACAACAATAAATGGTGGCGAGGTTGTAGAGAAACGGGAACCCAGCTACACTGCTGGTGTGAATGTAAATTAGCTCAAACATTGTGGAAAGCAGCATGGAGGTTCCTCAAAGAGCTCAAAATAGAAATACCATTTGAATCCAGGAATTCCACTTCTAGGAATTTATCTTAAGAATGCAGCACTCCAGTTTGAGAAAGACAGGTGCACCCCTATGTTTATTGCTGCACTATTTACAATAGCCAAGATATGGAAGCAACCTAAATGTCCATCAGTAGATGAATGGATAAAGAAGATGTGGAACATATACACAATGGAATATTACTGAGCCATCAGAAAAAAACAGATCCTACCATTTGCAACAACATGGTTGGAGCTAGAGGGTATTATGCTCAGTGAAATAAGGCAGGCAGAGAAAGACAAGAACCAAATGATTTCACTCATAAGTGGAGTATAAGAACAAAGAAAAACTGAAGGAACAAAACAGCAGCAGACTCACAGAAACCAAGAATGGACTAATGGTTACCAAAGGGAAAGGGACTGGGCAGGAGGGGTGGGAAGGGAGGGAAAAGGGCAGGGAAAACGAAATGGGGCTATATGATTAGCATGCGTAATGGGGGGGGGCATAGGAAGGGATGTTCAACACAGAGAAGACAAGTAGTGAGTCTACAGCATCTTACTATGCTGATGTAAGTGACTATGCTTACTAAGTGACTGTAATGGGGTTTGTGGGAGGGGGACTGCTGAACGGGGAGTCTAGTAACCATAATGCTCTTCATGTAATTGTAGATTAATGATAATAAAATGAATAAAAAGAAGATTACAATACCTAGGAATAAACCTAAGCAAGGAAGTGAAATACCTATACCCTGAAATCTACAAGACACTCTTAAGAGAAATTAAAGAGGACACTAGCAAATGGAAACTCATCTCATGCTCTTGGCTAGGAAGAATTAATACTGTTAAAATCGCCTTCCTGCCTAAGGCAATCTACAGATTCATTCAATGCAATCCCTATCAAAATACCAACAGCATTCTTCAATGAACTGGAACCAACAGTTTTAAAATTCACATGGAAGCACAAAAGACCCTAAATAGCCAAAGCAATTATGAGAAGGAGGAATAAAGCAGGGGGGATCTCGCTTCCCAACTTCAAGCACTACTACAAAGCCACAGTAATTGAGACAGTTTGGTACTGGCACAAGAACAGAGCCACAGACCAGTTTAACAGAATAGAGGCTCCAGATATTAACCCAAACATATATGGTCAATTAATATACGATAAAGGAGCCATGGACATACAATGGGGAAATGATGTCCCCTTCTACAGCTGGTGTTGGCAAAACTGGACAGCTACCTGTAAGAGAATGAAAATGGATCGTTGTCTAACCCCATACACAAAAGTAAACTCAAAATGGATTAAAGACATAAATGTAAGTCATGAAACCATGAAACTCCTACAAAAAAATGAAGGCAAAAATCACTTCAACATTAACATGAGCAACTTCTTCATGAACATATCTCCCCGGGCAAGGAAAACAAAAGCAAAAAATGAACAAGGGGGACTATATCAAGCTGACAAGCTTCTGTTCTGCAAAGGACACCACCAATAGAACAAAAAGGCATCCTAAAGTATGGGAGAATATATTCATAAATGAGAGATCTGATAAAGCATTGACGTCCAAAATATATAAAGAGCTCACGTACCTCAACAAACAGAAAGCAAAAACTCCAATTAAAAAATGGTCAGAGGAGCTCAACAGACAGTTCTCCAAAGAAGAAATTCAGATGGCCAACAGACATGAAAAGATGCTCCACATCGCCAGTCATCAGAGAAATGCAAATTAAAACCACAATGAGATATCACCTCACACCAGTAAGGATCGCCACCAAGACCAAAAGACAAACAACAACAATAAATGGTGGCGAGGTTGTGGAGAAAGGGGAACCCTCCTACACTGTTGGTGGGAATGTAAATTAGCTAAAACATTGTGGAAAGCTGCATGGCGCTTCCTCGTCCAAAATATATAAAGAGCTCACGCACCTCAACAAACAGTAAGCAAAAACTCCAATTAAAAAATGGTCAGAGGAGCTGAACAGACAGTTCTCCAAAGAAGAAATTCAGATGGCCAACAGACATGAAAAGATGCTCCACATCGCCAGTCATCAGAGAAATGCAAATTAAAACCACAATGAGATATCACCTCACACCAGTAAGGATCGCCACCAAGACCAAAAGACAAACAACAACAATAAATGGTGGCGAGGTTGTGGAGAAAGGGGAACCCTCCTACACTGCTGGTGGGAATGTAAATTAGCTAAAACATTGTGGAAAGCCGCATGGCGCTTCCTCAAAAAGCTCAAAATAGAAGTATCATTTGAACCCAGGAATTCCACTTCTAGGAATTTACCTTAAGAATGCAGCACACCAGTTTGAAAAAGACAGATGCACCCCTATGTTTATTGCTGCACTATTTACAATAGCCAAGTTATGGGAGCAACCTTAATGTCCATCAGTAGATGAATGGATAAAGAAGATGTGATACATATACACAATGGAATATCACTGAGCCTTAAGAAAAAAACAGATCCTACCATTTGCAACAACATGGTTGGAGCTAGAGGGTATTATGCTCAGTGAAATAAGCCAGGCAGAGAAAGACAAGTACCAAATGATTTCACTCATATGTGGAGTATAAGAACAAAAAAAAACTGAAGGAACAAAACAGCAGCCGACTCACAGAACCCATGAATGGATTAATGGTTACCAAAGGGAAAGGGACTGGGCTGGAGGGGTGGGAAGGGAGGGAAAATGGCAGGGAAAAAGTAAGGGCGCTTTATGATTAGCATGTGTAGTGGAGGGGGGCATAGGGAGGTATGTTCAATACAGAGAAGACAGGTAGTGAGTCTACAGCACCTTACTATGCTGATGGACAGAGACTCTAATGGGGTCTGTGGATGGGGAACTGGTGAAGGGGGAGTCTAGTAACCATAATGTTCTTCATGTAATTGTAGATTAATGATAATAAAAAGAATAAAAAGAAGATTACAACACCTAGGAATAAACCTAAGCAAGGAATTGAAAGACCTATACCCAGAAATCTACAAGACACTCTTAAGAGAAATTAAAGAGGACACTAGCATATGGAAACTCATCTCATGCTCTTGGCTAGGAAGAATTAATACTGTCAAAATCGCCATCCTGCCTAAAGCAATCTACAGATTCATTCAATGCAATCCCTATCAAAATACCAACAGCATTCTTCAATCAACTGGAACCAATAGTTTTAAAATTCACATGGAAGCACAAAAGACCCCAAATAGCCAAAGCAATCCTGAGAAGGAGGAATAAAGCAGGGGGGATCTCACTTCCCAACTTCAAGCACTACTACAAAGCCACAGTAATCAAGACAGTTTGGTACTGGCACAAGAACAGAGCCACAGACCAGTGGAACAGAATAGAGACTCCAGACATTAATCCAAGCATATATGGTCAATTAATATACGATAAAGGAGCCATGGACATACAATGGGGAAATGATGTCCCCTTCTACACCTGGTGTTGGCAAAACTGGACAGCCACGTGTAAGAGAATGAAACTGGATCATTGTCTAACCCCATACACAAAAGTAAATTCAAAATGGATTAAATACCTGAATGTAAGTCATGAAACCATAAAACTCCTAGAAAAAAAAAAAGGCAAAAATCTCTTCGACATTAACATGAGCAACTTGTTCATGAACATATCTCCACGAGCAAGGTAAACAAAAGCAAAAAGTGAAGAAGGGTTACTATATCAAGCTGAGAAGCTTCTGTACTGCAAAGGACACCACCAATAGAACAAAAAGGCATCCTACAGTATGGGAGAATATATTCATAAATGAAAGATCTGATAAAGGGTTGACATCCAAAATATATAAAGAGCTCACGCACCTCAAGAAACACAAAGCAAATAATTCAATTACAAAATGGTCAGAGGAGCTGAACAGACAGTTCTCCAAAGAAGAAATTCAGATGGCCAACAGACATGAGAAGATGCTCCACATCGCCAGTCATTAGAGAAATGCAAATTAAAACCACAATGAGATATCACCTCACACTAGTAAGAATTGCCACCATCCAAAAGACAAACAACAACAATAAATGGTGGCGAGCTTGTAGAGAAAGGGGAACTGTACTACACTGCTGGTGGGAATGTAAATTAGCCCAAACATTGTGGAAAGCAGCATGGTGGTTCCTCAAAAAGCTCAAAATAGAAATTCCATTTGACTAAGGAATTCCACTACTAGGAATTTACCTTAAGAATGCGGCACTCCAGTTTGAAAAAGACAGATGCACCCCTATGTTTATTGCTGCACTATTTACAATAGCCAAGATATGGAAGCAACCTAAATATCCATCAGTAGATGAATGGATAAAGAAGATGTGGTACATATAAACATTGGGATATTACTGAGCCATAAGAAAAAAACAGATCCTACCATTTGCAACAACATGGTTTGGAGCTAGAGGGTATTATGCTCAGTGAAATAAGCCAGGCAGAGAAAGACAAGAACCAAATGATTTCACTCATATGTGGAGTATAAGAACAAACAAAAACTGAAGGAACAATACAGCAGCAGACTCACCGAACCCAAGAACGGACTAATGGTTACCAAACGGAAAGCGTTTGGGCAGGAGGGGTGTGATGGTAGGGAAAAGGGCAGGAGAAAAGAAAGGGGGCTTTATGATTAGCATGAGTAATGGGGGGGCATAGGGAGGGATGTTCAACACAGAGAAGACAAGTAGTGAGTCTACAGCATCTTACTATGCTGATGGACAGTGACTCTAATGGGGTTTGTGGGAGGGGGACTGGTGAAGGGGGGAGTCTTATAACCATAATGTTCTTCATGTAATTGTAGATTAATGATAATAAAATGAATAAAAAGAAGAATACAATACCTAGGAATAAACCTAAACAAGGAAGTGAAAGACCTATACCCAGAAATCTACAAGACACTCTTAAGAGAAATTAAAGAGGACACTAGCAAATGGAAACTCATCTCATGCTCTTGGCTAGGAAGAATTAATACTGTTAAAATCGCCTTCCTGCCTAAAGCAATCTATAGATTCATTCAATGCAATCCCTATCAAAATACCAACAGCATTCTTCGATGAACTGGAACCAATAGTTTTAAAATTCACATGGAAGCACAAAAGACCCCAAATAGCCAAAGCAATCCTGAGAAGGAGGAATAAAGCAGGGGGTATCTCTCTTCCCAACTTCAAGCACTACTACAAAGCCACAGTAATCAAGACAGTTTGGTACTGGCACAAGAACAGAGCCACAGACCAGTGGAACAGAATAGAGACTCCAGACATTAACCCAAACATATATGGTCAATTAATATACGATAAAGGAGCCATGGACATACAATGGGGAAATGACATCCTCTTCTACAGCTGGTGTTGGCAAAACTGGACAGCTACATGTAAGAGAATGAAACTGGATCATTGTCTAACCCCATATACAAAAGTAAATTCAAAATGGATTAAATACCTGAATGTAAGATATGAAACCATAAAATTCCTAGAAAAAAACAAAGGCAAAAATCTGTTGGACATTAACATGAGCAACTTCTTCATGAACATATCTCCCTGGGCAAGGAAAACAAAAGCAAAAGATGAACAAGGGGGACTATATCAAGCTGAGAAGCTTCTGTACTGCAAAAGACACCACCAATAGAACAAAAAGGCATCCTACAGTATGGGAGAATATATTCATAAATGAAAGATCTGATAAAGGGCTGACATCCAAAATATATAAAGAGCTCATGCACCTCAACAAACAGAAAGCAAATAATCCAATTACAAAATGGTCAGAGGAGCTGAACAGACAGTTCTCCAAAGAAGAAATTCAGATGGCCAACAGACATGAAAAGATGCTCCACATCGCCAGTCATCAGAGAAATGCAAATTAAAACCACAATGAGATATCACCTCACACCAGTAAGGATCGCCACCATCCAAAAGACAAACAACAACAATAAATGGTGGCGAGGTTGTAGAGAAACGGGAACCCTGCTACACTGCTGGTGTGAATGTAAATTAGCTCAAACATTGTGGAAAGCAGCATGGAGGTTCCTCAAAGAGCTCAAAATAGAAATACCATTTGAATCCAGGAATTCCATTTCTAGGAATTTATCTTAAGAATGCAGCACTCCAGTTTGAGAAAGACAGGTGCACCCCTATGTTTATTGCTGCACTATTTACAATAGCCATGATATGGGAGCAACCTAAATGTCCATCAGTAGATGAATGGATAAAGAAGATGTGGTACATATACACAATGGTATATTACTGAGCCTTAAGGAAAAAACAGATCCTACCATTTTCAACAACATGGTTGGAGCTAGAGGGTATTATGCTCAGTGAAATACGCCAGGAAGGGTAAGAGAAGTATCAAATGATTTCACTCAACTGTGGAATACAAGAACAAAGAAAAAAACTGAAGGAGCAGAACAGCAGCAAACTCACATAACCCTAGAATGGACTAATGTTTACCAAAGGGAAAGGGACTGGGGAGGATGGGTGGGAATGGAGGGATGTGGTTGGGGGAAAGAGGGCATTTTGGTTAGCATGTATAATGTGTGGGGTGTTACTGGGAGGGCTGTACAACACAGAGAGGACAAGTAATAATTCTACAGCATCTTACTACTCTGATGGACACTGACTGTAATGGAGTATGTGGGGGGGGGATGTCGTGATAGGGGGAGTCTAGTAAACATAGTGTTCCTCATGTAATTGTAGGTTAATAATACAAAAAAAAATGACAACTGGTCTTCAGCTGTTTTAATGGAGCTCACATTTTGTGTTATGCTCTCTTTTCAAATTGCTTTCGAGTTCCCAGATGATCTTCTCATGGAAGATTTTCTTGCTTTCCCTCTTTTTCTTTTTCAAGTCTTTTGTTTGTATAGTCGAGTGGAGGTGTTTCTGTTTCCTGTGCAGTCTGACAGTTGAGCTCATCTAGTCAAAAGATCCACTTGTCTTTGTTGCTGTTTTGAGTAACATTCATATTCTGCTGGTAAGATGTGAAACTCCCACTGTCATAGTGTTCTTTATTGAGGGTAAAATGATACAGGACTATGAATTCCCTGCAACCAGACCTACCCCTTACCCTGCCATGATTGAATCCATGACAAATTCTGGAAATTCTTAGATTGTCTTTCTTTAAAACTTCCCCAGCCAAATATTTGCTATTATTTTCACTAATGATTTAGGAAGAACTAGTGGCAGTCCATTATAATGAGAAATAAAACTTTATTTTCTGTTTCTTGCATGTTTTGAACATGAGATAGGGAAAAGGTACAAGATGACTTCTGGGTGTTGTTTCCAAATCTTTAAAAAAATTCTGGCTGCATGTAATAAAAGGCATTTGACAAATCTAACACCCTTTTAAGATGAAACACTAAGTAGACCAGGATTATAATGAAACTTCCTCAACATAATAAAGGATATAAGTGAAAAACCCATAGCTAACATCATGTTCAATGGTGAAAGTCTGAAAGTTTTCTGCCTAAATTTGGGTATAAGAGAAGCATCCCCACTTTTATCACTTCTGTTCATCCTAGTTTTATCCACAGCAATTAGGCAAGAAAAATAACTAAAAAGCCATCTCAATTGGAAAGGAAGAAGTAAGATATGCCAGAAGACATGACCTTATATGTAAAAAACTGTTTTGCTCTACAGAAATACTGTTAGGGCTGCTAATAAACAAAATTATCTAAGTTATAAGTTTCATCTAGGTTATAAGATCAATGTGCAAAAATGAGTTATATTTCTATACACAAGCAGTGAGTAATCCCAACAGGAAATTAGGAAAAAATTCCATTTACAATAGCATCAAAGGGAATAAAATACTTAGGAATGAAGTTAACCAAAAGGTGTGAGAATTGTAAAGGAAAACTAAAAAACATTGCTGAAAGAAAATTTAAAAGACCTAAATAAATGGAAAGAGATTCTGTATTTCATGCATTGGAAGACGTTCCCAATTTCAAAACTTAATAAAAAGAAATAGTAGTAAAAGTGGTGTGGTATTGGCATAAGGATAGACATATAGATTAATGGAATACAATTGAGAGTCCAGAAGGAAATCTATATTGTCTGTGGTCAATTGATTTTTGACAAGGGTGTCAAGGCCATTCCATGGGGGAAGGAACCGTCTTATAAACAAATGGTGCAGAGACAATTGGATATACACACGCAAAAGAATGATACTGAACCCTCTACCTCATGCCATATAAAATAATTAACTCAAATTGGATCAAAAACCAAAGAGATAAAACTACAAAACTCTTAGAACAAAGCATAAAGGTAAATTTTTGTGATCCTGGATTTTTTAATGGATTCTTAGATGCACACCAAAGGCACAAGCAACAAAAGAAAAAAAGCAGATAAATTGGACTTCATTACAATTTAAAATTTTTGTTTCAGGGGATGTTACCAAGGAAATGAAAACAACCAACAGAATGGGAAAAATAAATCTGATAAGCGACTTGTACCTAGAATATAAAATGAACTCTTTAAATTCAATAGTAAAAAGATAAGTAACCCAGTTAATGGGCAAAATGTCTCAAAAGATATTTCTCTAAAGAAATATACAAATGGCCACAGTTGAACCTTAGAACCATCATACACTGCTGGTGGGAAAGTAAATGGAGCAGCTGCTTTGGCAAACAGTATGGCAGTTTCTCACAGAAGTTAAAACATTGAGTTAAGTATTTGGTTCAGCAGTTCTACTCCTAGGTATAGTCCCAAAAGGAATACATATCCATACAATCGTGTATACAATTGTTCATAGAAGCATAGTTTATAATAACCAAAATATGGAAACAATCCAAACGTCCACCACTGGACAAATGTGTAAGTAAAAGGTGGTATATCCATACAATGGACTAATAGTTGGCTATCAAAAGGAAGGAGTTCTGATTCATGTCACAACATGGATGAACCTTGAAAACATGCTAAGTGAAAGAAGTCAGACAAAGAAGGCTTCATACCATACGACTCCATTTATATGAGATGTCCTGAATGGGTAAATCTATTAGGACAGAAAGTAGAGAGCTGTCACCAGTGGCTGGGTTGGGAGGAAATGGAGAGTGACTGCTAATAGGAACAGGGTTTATCTGAGGTGATAGAAATGCTCTAATATTGATTGTGGTGATGGATGCACAAATCTGTGAATATTTGAAAACCCTTTTAATGGGTGAATTGTATAGTACATGAATTATATAGTAACATATCTCATTAAAGCTACCAGAAGAGGTCAAGGGAAAGGACTCCTCCAGCTCTTCAGACCTTACAGCAGCCCTGTCCTCCCTTCCTATGGAGTGGGAAACCTCCAGTTCAGCTGCTCTTCTCAAAGTGGTTATTTTGGGGGCTCTGCTGTTCTCAGGCCCATTTGCTGCTGTGCTATTTCCCATTATTTCCTCCTGCACTTGGCCAAATAACAAGCAGGTCTCTTGACTTGTGCTTTGTTCCACCCATTTGTATTTTGGGATGCAAGGGGGTACTTTGTCACCTACTTTTGTTGTGATTATTGTCTGTTTTCTTAGTTTCGCTCTCTCATTACTCTAATGTGGGGATTCAGAAAAATCCACACATTATTCTGGCATTGATGCCACCATCTTCAGAGAATTCCTGTAGGAAACCTTTGCAAAATATTTCTTTTTAATATGAATTTCAAATATTTTCTTCAAGTTTACACATTTGCCTTTTGTCATTTGAGCATTTTGGGTGAGTGCCTTGGAGATGAGAAGTGGGGAATTGGGGGTGATTGGTAGTTTTGCATGAGCTAATGGTCTCACTGCTTGATCATTCAGTGAATTCATCTATGCCCCTGTTTCTACAGCCTTGAGGCTTTTATACAATGACTAGATTTTCTCAGGTTATTAACACTTTCTTCTGGGCTTCTTCAACAGTGTAATACAGTTTACCTGTTGCTCAGAAAATATTGCTGTGGAAGCCTAGTCTGGCACATGAAGCAGTTGGAGTTGTGGAAAATGAAGGTGGACTACCGATGGAGTTCTCCAGCCATTCAGTCACCATTTATTACTCAAAGGTACTTGGAAGCATAAGGGAAACATACTCTTGAGGTACATGACACATTTTGTCCATTACAGATGAGAATGGGTTTACTCCTGCTAGGACTATCAGAGGACAGTTCCCTAAAGCAGGGGATGATGGTGGACTTAATTCCTTGCCACACTGGGTTTACAGAATTGTTGTAATGAGATGGACAGATGTCTAATTTGGGATCAAAATATAATTTGTTTTAAAGTTCCTTCAATTCCTATGGCCTTCCATTAATATTTAAAACCCAGTTTCTACAGGTGTCAAACACTGTCTCATGGCTGAATGGGAAGTCCATCCATTACAGATTCTCTCTTGCAAATGGTAGGCAAGAATCCTGAAAAAATGTGCACATGTACAATTAAGTCCTCCAGGTGGAAATGTGGGAAAGATGCTCTATGTTTCCTATTGCCACTGTAACAAATTTAATGGTGGAAAACAACACTGATGTATTATCTTAACAATAATCAGAAGCCCCAACTGGGTCTCCCTGAACCAAAGTCAAGGTGTTAGCAAGCCTTTTGGAGGCATGAAGGAAGAATGTTTCCTGGCCTTTTCCAGCTGCTAGAGGCTGTCTGCATTGCTTGGCTCATTGCCGTTCCCTCCATCTTCAAAGCCAGCTGGTGTCTCTTCCAATCTCTTTCTGACGCTCTGATTTCTGCTTCTGTAGTCACTTCTGTTTGACTCTGACCCTCTGGCCTCCCTCTTATAAGGACTATTGTGATCACTTTGGATAATCCCATCTGGATAATCCAGGAAATCTTGCCATCTCAAGGTCATTGTCTTAATCATGTCTACAAAGTCCATTTTATAAGTAAGGCATTATATTTATGGCTTCCAGGGATTAGGATGTGGGCATTATTGAGGGGAAGCATTATTCTGTATACCCAAGACCCCAACAGCTCCCAAGGATATCTGTCCTAACCAGAACCTGGCTTTTTCATGAGTTTTGTGTAGCTGAGATCTTCAAGACTCTGATGCCAGGGGCACTAGAATGCTGCCTTACACCTCAAAGTCAAGTATGCTCACAGATGCCCTTATGAATTCTTAGTTATTTAGCATGGAGAAGAGGTCCAATAGGAAGTGTCGTACTCCAATTCAATTACTCACCCCAGCCTTCTCTGAGACTTCGCTTCATCAAGTACCCTCATTTTCTCCACTTCCTCTTTAATCTCTCTCCCTTTGCCCAAGGATAGCCTGAGTTTCTTCCATCCTAAAAAGAGCAAACACTACCTTCCCAGGATGCTACATCAGCCTGTGACCTAGACAAGGTGGCAGTTCAAGAACCATTTGTAAGCAGTCAGTGCTCGCTGCACAGGACATCACATGACCGCTGTACAAGACTCTTCACCGCCCTTGGTCTTTGTATCAATCACTGCACATTCCAGGCTCTGAATGGGGGTGTCCATGTGGCACAGCTTGGGTCTCAGGCCCATGGCTTAGCCTCCAGGGGACAAGAAAGAAGGGATTTCATTTTTGAATCCTGAGTGGGATTCAGGGAACAGCTGTCCTACCAGAAGTAGAAGTCCTCCCCACCTCACCCCCATATCAATTAGGATAAAGTCTGGCTGCTTGTGAGACAGACACACCCACACCTATACACACACCTGAGATAACTAGTTTTAAACATGATAAAACTTTATTTCTATGTCACATAAATAATGTCTGGAGAAACAGTCTATTGCTGATGTGGTAGCTCCATGATCATAAGGTCTTCCAGTTCCTTCTCTGTTACCATATTTAGCATTCCACCATAGCCCAACATGGCTTCTCACCCTCCAGACATCATTTCTGCTTTCCAGTCTGGATGATGGAAGGGATCCAATGGAGGAAACCATACAAAAGGATGTGACCACGTATTTCTAGGCTATTTATCTGAAATTGCACATGATGCACCCTCTGATGTCTTACTGGCCAGAACTTGGTAGCAAAGCCACACTTAGTTGCAAGCAAGGCTGGACAAGGTGCTTACTGTGGGCAGCCATGTGCCTAGTTAAAGTCATGGGCTCTGTAACTGAGAAAGGGAAGAATGGACATTGGTGTACAACTAGCACTTTTTGCAACACTTATAAATAGGAAGGGGGTTGAATATTTATTTTTGATTTTTTCCTAAAAAAATAATAAAAGTCTACTGCCACTTCTCTATCAGTTTATTGTCTTAGTTCTCCTACTCTTGGGCTAGCTGTCTCAATATCTTGCTCTACTTCTTCCTCCCTGACTGTATCAATTAAGCTATCTTAGTTGCAAGTAACAGAAAGTGACTGCCTAACTTAAGGAAAAGGGCTCCTGGAATCAAAGGGAAGGCTAGAGAATTGGGCTTAGTGAAGTTTAAAACCAGGCACCTCTAGGGGTTTGGAGAGCAGGAATTATATGACAGTGTTATTGAGATGCAGATACTAAACGTAATGAGCTTCCTTGATCTTTTCTCAATAATTTTATTGTGACTGTGAAATTTTAAATCGTTTGAGAAAGTCTTGGTACCAAGTGGTCACGTCTGGAGGACCTCAGTGCCACACTGTCCCTCACGTCTGTCCTTTCCCTTTCTGATCCCGCTCCCATCACTGGTTTCACACTGATACTCTCCAACATGAACACGAGCTGGAACAAACTCTAGTGAACAGAGGGGACACTGCATCTCCATTTTCTTCATTGCAAACCACATTCAAGTGCAAGCTTCTTGGCATGACTGGATAGTCTCGTTTCTCAGGGTTCCACCTTGGTTCTGAGCCCCACCTCTCACTGTCTCCTTAGAGTATAAGTCCTGCTCTGGTAACACAGCTAATGTTTCTGAAGTGATTATTGTGTTGGTTCACAGACTCCTTACAGCAGCCCAATGAGGTCGAGGGTTCTACTGGCACTTGACCGATGACCACAGGCTGCCTCCTCTTTGGCTTGGTCCTTGTTCTCATGTCAGAACATCTTGAGTCTCCCTTCCTTCCCCACTTGTATTAAAACATCCTTTGAGACTCAAGTCTTGACTTCTCACCTCCCCAAACCTACTCTTGGTTACTGAACCCTGGCTGATGGTTTTCTTCTCTTTCTGGCTTGTTGCCCCCCACCTTCATCTCTTCTCCCTGTCATGGTACACTTCTAGAATGGACTGGGATTGCCCCTGCACCTCTATGGTCTTCCTCTTGGCAGACACTCAAGTACGTATTATCAGAACAAAGTTGAGGTCCTTGCTCATATGGTTTCTGACCTTTTTATTTTCTTCAATCAAAGCTGCCCTGGTAGCCATATCTACTGGAGTGACGGCTGCAAACCGAAGCCAGCACCCCCACTGCCGTGGATTTGGTTGGCAGGTTGGGAAGTGCCCTAGCTTCAGGCTGAGCAGAACAGCACTTGCATCCAGATGGCCTGGCGATTTTCTTACCAGATCTTATGGAACCCTCTTTGGAGCTCCCCTATCCTCGTGTAACATTAGGACAATTTGTCCTTCCCAGGGCTGCTGTGAGGCTCCAGGGAGTTAGTGTATGGAGCGCTCAGCTCAGAGCCTGGTGTCCTCCAAGCCCAAGCCCAAGCCCAAGCTGTGAGGGCGACAGAGCCTGGCAAGCTACTGTCCTGGCCACCCCTTCTAGTTGGAGAGGACCTCCCTATATCTCTTCTCTGCCAGCACAAAGACCCATTCCAGGCCCAAGACCCTAGGCAGAGGTCCTGGGGAGAGGGCACCCCATGCAGTGGCTATGCTCATCCTTGGCCAAGGGCTCTCTGCTGGACAGCCTGGGGAAGCAGAGAAATAGGCGCCATCAGTTTATTGGCCTAAAGCATATGAAAGTGTGCTGTTTGGATGGTGAGGTGAGGGTTTGTGAAAGCAGGTTAAGTCCTAGAAACCATTGTTCTCATTCCTGTCTGCCCCCATTCCTGCTGCCCCGTGTCCTGGGTAGTAATGCCAACTGTGGTCATTTCCAAGAGCTGACTGCCCAATTTTGTCCTAAGCGCTTCTTGTGCATTATTGTATTTAATCCTGTGGATGCTACTGCTTCCTTTCTACAGATGAGAAAACTAAGGCACAGGCAGGGAAGTCACTTGCTCAAAGCCTTGCAGTAAGTGGTGGAGCTGGGATCCACACAAGGTTCTGCCTGGATCCCGAAATGGTGACTGTCAGCTCTGGCCTTTCCCAGCATGAACACTCCCCATGAGGCTCTGAGTATTGCTGAAGGTACCACTTTGTCCTGCCTCCAAAAGCTCCAGATCCAGACCAGCTGCTCCATGATCTGTCCCCGGAGGTGGTGAACTTGCCACTCCGCCTTTGACACATCCTTTCCCTTCATGTTTCATGTCCAGGCCTTGCTCCAAGTCAACCTTTTCCTGTGCTGAGACTCCAGGCCAGGAGAGCATGGGTGGAAGGGAGCAACCTGGATATTCTGAGGGAGATGTCAACCAAATTTGAGAATCTCTCACTATTAGAGGGGCTGTAGCTTCTTAGTTATGAGCGACAAAGAGCTGTACTGAATGCTTCAAACTGAACAGGAATTTGTCGAAATGATGATAGATGGCTAGAGACCCAGACATGGACAACAGGCAGCAGTAAGGGTAGATAGGAGGAAAATGGGCAGGACCACAGCCAGTCGTGCACACAGCCTGGCAGTACGGACTGTGCTGTCTGGGAGTCACAGCAAGAGCCACCTCCTGCTCCCGACACGGCTGCCTCTGGAAGCTGGATGAGGAAGCCATCACTTGTTTCTGCTTCATTTAACTAGTATGTGAGTCAGTCTGGGGCAGGTTATCTGCGGCCCAAACCAGGTCACAGGCCAGACATGGCTGCATGGTAGGCTTTGCTGTTTTCCTGATGAGGATGGGATCTTGTTGACTCAAGGCTTGAATGAATTGTCTCCAAATGCAGCCAAGTCAGATGCTGGGCAACCTTTCAAATAATGTCCACAACAGTGGTCATCTAGTTGCAAATTTGTGCATCCCCCTTAAATCACAGGTGAAGATGACAAGTCCTAGAGGGGAGGATGCTCTTTTCAGGCATGGGGCCAAGGCAAACCAGTTTGATCTCCTGTGCTGACACCCATCAATTGAGTTCCAACTGCATGCTACACTGCTGGGTTATCTTGAGGCTGGTTGGCTGGGGGAGGCCTGGGGGCCATGGTTGTTACGCTGTCCTACAGCTTCTTCCCACATAAGGCAACCAGGCAAAAGCACAGCCATTTCCCTCTGAAAAGCCCAAGCCTATTTGTCTCCTTCAGGCTGACCCAGTTTGTGTATGACTGAACATACTGTCCTGGTTTCATGTTGGCCATTTTCACTTTTCAAGATGAAAACATTAAGAGATTTCCTTAAGAGATTGCAAATGGATTCTAGACTAATGTTCCCAAATCTAGCAGTGGGTGAGAATCATCTAGAGTCCTCTGTCCCACCACAAAGCCTAAATAAGAGTGTCCTGGGCATGGAGCCAGAAAACATTTACAAATCTTGGTATTTCTTTTGTAGCCAGTCTGTCACATCCAGCATTTGGGAACACACTTCCAGAACAGAAGCCCGCCTTTTCTCTAACTACTCATCAACTAATGCCCCCCAGAGCCTAAGAATGCAGAATTGCCAGGCTTACAAATAGTTGACATCCTTCTATGTATCTGCATCCATTGCATTGAAGACAATATTGTAATTGTTTATTTATCACACTTTACCTTCTCTAGACTATAAACAGGTGTCTATGAGGGGCCTGCCCACATGAATCTGTATTCTCTGCAGTTTGGTGCCTAGTAGGCTTTTAATTCATGATTGAGGGTTATCCAAAGCATAGTTGCTGCCACCTAATACCCAGGACAAATCAGTGGCCTTGAAAACTGCCATTAACTGATGTGACAGTTGTCCTAGGAAGTTCTATAGGATTTCAGTGCTTTCAAAACCTGTCTGACCTTCAGAATTTCAGGGAATCCAGACTGTCAGAGACCCTCAGTCTGTACTTCCAAAGGCCCGAGCTGGCTCAGGACTTGTGGGGAGTCCCTGTACCTGATGCTCTGGGCAGCAAACCTTTCACATGAGATGTACCTAAGTAGTAAAGGCAGCCAACAAGGGCAGAGTGCTCTGTACCTGCAGGCTGTCTGTCCTAAAAGCACTTTGTTACCTCATTCAATTCTTACCACCTTGTACTGTAGGTTTTATTACTGTTATTTTAGTCATTTACCAGGCCCAGAAAATTAAGAGGCACAGCTGGAATTTGAATCCAGAGAATTCATTTTTAACCACTACAGTTTTTGAATAAGCAGGTTTCTTTTTCAGCTGTTTTACACTTAGCTCTTACACTGACCTGGCCACTAAAGACTACATTTAGACACAACAGTGACTTACTCCCTGAAGCCCCGAGGACCAAAATTTGTATCTGCATGGCTCCCTGCCCATGCTGCCTTACCTTCCGTCTGAATCCAGAGTCCCATTTGTCAAGTTCATGACCTCACAGGTGACCCCTTCTTATGCACATGAGCCCAGCACCGTGCTGTCCTGTCCTCATCTGCTAGAGACCTGCTCCTAGCACCTGAATTCTACCCAGGTTGTCAGGGCTGGTTGTCTGGATGTCCATAGTCTGGATCATCCTGCCAGCAGAATCTCACATAGGACTTTTTTGTAAGAAAACAAGCTTTCAATCTTCTGTTTATAAACTTTTCTCACAAAATCTCTAGACTGACTGACTCATACTAGAGGTCAACAATGGCAAGATGAACAGGAGCACTAGACAGGATGAGGCAAGGAGAGCCAGGTCTGGGACAAGCAGATATCTTAGAGTCCAAATCCAGGCAGACCAAGCAAAGGTTAGCAAAACATACTGATAAAAGAAATACAAAATTCATGTAATTATTTAATGACACAGGAAAAAAAACTAAACAAGCTGGTTACAAACAGGTAGAGGATGACTTCACTTTTGATAAAAAAAAAATTAAAAAGCGTGTATATAAAACACAGGATGGTCATAGACTAAAATATTGATAGTATTTACTTTTGTTTAGTGATTAAATATTCTTCACTTGACTTTTGTGTATTTTTTGCAACATTATTTCTGAAACAAACAAAAAGTTACCAGACAAACACTGTATGCCAGGAGTCCAGTAATAAAGGTCTAAAGTCCAGGACAGGTCCAGCTACGGTGACAGTGGTTAAGCCCAGATGCAGAATATCATTCTTTTCTTTTACTACTGGAATGCTACTTACCAGACTGTTTTCTTTACATGTGATGTTCTCAGTTTACTTATTTAAAAGAGTCTATGAATATTAACTGCCACAGTAATATAATATTATCAACTTTGGTTCTGAAATGCTACTAAATACCATAACCATTTTATAGTTGTAACACACCACCTAAAACACATAAAGCACATTAGAGATCAAGAGCTCATACAATAAAGACTATGACTAAACCATTCTTTGTTGCTTTTTCTGACCTCTGTTCATTTTCAATTTTCATGGTAAATCTATTTTTGTTTCATAGGTGTGGAAAGGCAATTTTTCTCAAAAAGATGCTCTGCCTTCCAAGCACTCTACAAAGTTGGAAAGGCTCACCAAATCCAAACCACTGAAACAAATCTGAGTGAGGTGTCACCACTGCTTGTGTGTTTTTTTTTTTTAAAAGGCCTTTGTTTTAAAATCTGAAATTCATAAAAATCAATGCCACCTTTAACCTTAGGTGCTTAGATAATTTCCCAAGGTCTTTGCCCTTTTACATGGCAGCATTTTCAGGAGGGCAACAGTCACCTTTAAGGTCCGGAAACCACCAAAACTAAAAAACATGCCGAGACAACTTTCTGCATCACCACCACCAGCACCTGCCCAGTATGTAAGGTCACTGCCTCTTCCGGCAGGTTAGTACTGCAATCCACGCCTCAGGATTTTAGACGCCAGGAAGAAAAGGTACAAAGACGCATATAAAAACAGTGACAAATATTTGGGTAAAAAGATTTAAACTTAAAATTTTTCTAACCACCATATCAAAGATGAAAAAGATCCCTTGCTTTGCCCATAGGCAATCAAGAAAAACTGAATTGTTTCACATCCCCCAAATAAAAGACTTGCTGGAAACAACAGTGCTCAGTGCTTGCAACCCAAGTCAGTTAATTTATGCTCATTAGATCAGTCCAAACCTTCAAGCTACATAAATTCCTTCGTTAGAGGAATGGAAAAAAATCCAGGCAAGGCTATTCAAGATGAGAAAGTGTGTCTTCAATGAGAGAACTGCCTGCTTTCGGAGGACTTCTTGCTAATGTGTTTGAAGATTTTGGACTTCTGAACTTTCTTGGCTTTCTGGTAGCCAAATCCACCACCTCCTCCCCTCTTTTTAAGCTTGCCTTCATTGCTGTTCACATCTAAAGGGGACTGTTAAGGAAATCAAGAACACAAGGAAAATGAACTCCAATCTAATGTCTACAGAGAACAAACCAGCACATGCATTACTGTCCTTCCACCAAATCTTTCCCTGAACTATGAAAACCTGGTGCTGTGGACGAAATTAGCACAGTGGACCAAAATGGCTTTCAATCCCTGTGTAATAGTCATATTAAGTATTCTTTCCACACAATGAAACTGAATATACAATTACTTCTAAGTGGTTAGAAGGTAAATCAGCAGATTTATAGGAACACATTAAAAAATACCCCAGTGTTGAAACAACTGACTTTCACCTTTGCTCAGAGCTGATTCGGGAATACTTAACCCAACAGGATTCTACATGTGTTCAATACAACAGACTTTTGCATGATGCCTACGACAGGGATGGAGAGACCCAAAATACAGTCCTCTAGTCCCATGGGCAGTTACTGCCACAGTGTAAATGGGCAGGCTTCACTTAAGCTGGTTTAGTTTTTCCAGCTGAAAATGTGATAAAGCACACACTATACATTGCAACAGAAGTAAATGGAGGTATTTCTTTTGCCTTTATATCTTCAGTTGCCTTTAAGTTCCTCTGATCTTGCAACTTCCTGGTATGCAATCCTTCAATGTTTCTAGGAAGAAGAGAGGCTTGTGAGGCCCACCTTCTCTTTTCAGGACATCCTGCCTGCATGGACCTCAGACAGTGAAGCCTTACCACCACAGGAGCACTGACACTTTATTCTCATGTGCCTCTCCCACAATGCCCAGCAATCTCTGTTTCTCATTCTCTGCCAGTCAAACTCCTTGTCTCTTTCAAGGCCCAAGCTGACAGATGTCTAGTTTCTGAACACTAAGCCCTCCCTACTCCACGCTAGCACTGACAAACGGTGACCAGGACAAACACCTGGGGCTCCAGTTCTCAGGCAGGGCACACACCGACCCAGGCACTTCCTCTCATAACAAAGAAAAGGATACTCAGGTCAACAAAAGGAGGCACCTTGAAACCGAATGACAGAGCAACCTGAGGCAAATTTAAGTTGTTAACATTAAAGATCTGTTTCAGAGAATGGGAATCATATGCTCTAATATATGATTTATATGCCTCCTGGGCTGACTTATGAAGGAAGTAGTTCTTTTCAATCAATTTTTCAAGCTGCAATGAAAGAAACATTGGTTTTAATAAAATAGAAAGGCAAATTTCATATATATTAGAACAAAACCATTCTATAAAAAATATTTGTTGTAATACACTTGTTCCCAGCTTTATATATTTACAAAATCAGGCCACAGTAAGGTTAAGACCCAAGTCCTGGTAAGATATGAACTGAAACAAGGCAGAGAGCACAGGAATGTGGTAACCAGCACAGCGAGAAACCTAAGCTCACCCACTTCAAATCTCTCATCTTACGGAAAGGAGGTCTTGGAGGACAATGACTGCCAGTGACAAACTCCAAGGCAGTACTGAATGAGGCTACAACTCTTACAAATGTTTAAAGGAGCATACCTGAGACTGGATGTCAGAAATTTTGGACCAGGAAAACTCAAATTCACTTAATGGTACCTAGGAAACAAGCATGAAGATTAGTAAAGCAGGAAGGACAAACACTGTCTCTTACATGAATGAGAAAAATGACAAAAAGTGTCGCAGGCAAAGCTGAGACACCATGGAGCCAATCAGTGGTCTTAACACCACTGACCAGGCATGAAGAGACGGGAGAATAACCAGGCCTGTGGAACTCCCTCAGGACAGGCATCTGCTCCTTCTTGTCTCCCAATACCAGTGTTAAGTCTTATCTTACGTCTGCAAATTTTACATGAATTGTGCTATGGGACCTTCCTGAAAGGAAAGGTAAGAACTGGATAGGGGCACAGAGTTAACGAAGCCCCTTCTAAGTACGGTTCCCCATGGACATGACATACAGCAGCCTGATGCTTCCAGTTAGAAGGATCACTAGCCCCTCTCCACTTCGAGAGAGCTGCCCTAATACCACACTGTCCTGTGACTAGGGTTTCTGACACCAGAAATCATGGTGACCACAAAATCCTAGTCGTCACTTATTATTATATCACTTATTATTTCCAGGTAACTGGAAAAGTGCCAGACCTAGTTTCCCCAAGCTAGAGAGAAAAATGGCTGCCCAGGTCATAGCCCTGCCCTTAGGGAGCCTGCGGTCTTGCTGGGGAGACAGGGCGTGTAAGACAGAAGGATGAGCACTTGTGCTGTGGGAACACAAAGGAGGGCAGGAGGGCAGTGACAGCTTCTCAGAAGAGATGCTGGCTAGCTGACCCCAAAGCATTCTAGAGAAAAAGCACAAGAGGCACAGGGCCATTTCCAGGAACCGCACCCAGCTGCAAGGTGGGGAAGAGCCGCCTGGCAAGACAGTGCCAGGGAGGCCAGTGAGGAGACAGGGTCCAAGAGGAGGTCTGAGGAATGTTCCCATGCTCTGCAACAAGACGGCTCCTCACGATTCTAAGGAATTTGGATTTGGTGGGATGGAAGGAGGCCAAAGCCAGATCAGGGTGGGCTGGAGACCAGGAAGGGTGGAGAGTGAATGTAGAAAACATAAACCATTTTCAAATGGCAGACTGAAGAAAAGGCAATAGGTAGTAGCCATGCTAAAGCAATGACAGGAGAATGGGTTTCAGGATAAAATTATTTTTTTAGTGAAACACTTGAGATGGTAAAGAGCTAACTCCCCAGGGGATTAAAGGTAAAACAGAGTTGACAGTAAAGAGACAAGATGGAGGAAGACATAGGGAGTCAACGGGGATCCCCACCCCACTGTTCCAGGTGAGCAGGATGACAGAGAGAAGAATCTGTTCCTAACTTAAGATTTTTCCAGCAAAGACCTTTACCTTGGACTGCTTCAAATAACGAAGGAAACCCAATTCTTCAGGGCGCAAAATGAGCAAGGCATGCCCTCTTCCGTTCAGGCCTCTGGCTGTTCTACCCACACGATGAATATATTCCTTTGGTGGAGAGAGAAAACCTGAGTTAATACACCGACTCCCACAGGAGCCTGGGGCAGCCTGCACATCCAGGCCTTGAGCAGCAGTGGACAAAAGTGCCTTGAGCCAGCACTTTTCTAAGAGACTGCAACCCTCCCTGTGGCCTGTGCCACACAGATAACCCTGCACCAGAGCCAGTCCATTATTTCACTCCTGTGCATCCAACTCTCCAAAGAGGTAATAAGGCAATGACTGAGGCTGAAGGAAAGCTGGACGTGACGTTCACAATAATTCTATAAAATGATACCAAACTCTACAAAATGATCTACCAAAATGACTATTATTGGTATGCTTCATCTTCAAAACAGCTTTTGGAAACATGTAAATGCTGGCTGACAATCTGTGTATCTATTGTTGAAAAGACTTAATAAAAATTATATATAGTACAGAATCTTATCCATCTCTAAACAAATTTTATTTCCTTCAGACAACTACTGCTGTTAATAGATCATTCCAAGCATATTAACAATCCTACTGATTAAGTCCTCCTGATTGTCCCTGAAATCTCTTTGCACACCCCCTCTGGGCCCTGCAAATGCCTTAAACAGTTATTAGTACCAGAAAAATACTACAATCACTGTACAGTGAAACGTGACTTGAATGCCTAAGAGATAAACCTTGGAATGTGAAATATGGTATTTTTCAGGGACCCTGAGGAATAACTGCACTCCTAAGAGCCATTCTGGAGAAATCCCAAGGATACCAGTTACCTTGGGGTCATCTGGAGGGTCGTACTGAACAATCCAGTCGACTTCAGGGATATCCAGCCCTCTAGCTGCAACATCTGTACACAGTAATATCCCTGAATCTGCGTTACAGAACTGGAAAAATGTGGTTGTACGCTTATTTTGCTTCTGCCTTCCCTAGAATCAAATCAAAATGTCCATTAGAGTTGGGACATCCACAAAGCTGTTTCTGTGGGGTTTCTGACCTGCTTTATTTGCAGTTTACTTCCTGGCCTACATAACTTCTCCCACGAGTGGGTAGCTTCTCTTACTCCTCTGTAGTCCTAACCCCTCCACACCCAGTAAAGCTCCCTCCACACAGGATCAATTGCCCAGTGCTGAACAAACTACTTAGAACCATGTTGAGAGGAGAGAGCAATACCTCAAACCCTAGAATCTACAAAACAAGCATAACCTTGTTTTAAATAAACTCATCATACTTACATGAATGGCCAAGACAGGCAAATCGATGTAATTCAGCAACTCATAGTGGTATTTCACGGACTTACAGGATGAAAAGAAGACCATCAGTTTCTTTTTCCGGTTTTTCTTAAGGAATGTAAAGAGCAGGAGGAATCTCTTTTCAGAGGGACAAACAACATAACCCTAGGAGTGGTTCAAGTAAACAGACACAAAATAATCAAATTGGTATCTTCAGCTTCATGAACCAAAATAATTTGGCAGAGAAAACAGATAAACACCATTCCTTACCTATTGCAAGATTACTGCTTGCATTATAACAAAGCATTCCAAAAGGAAGACTGATTTTAACTCTTTTAATTCCTTTTACTCGTAGCAATTACTGGATACTTTTCATATTTGTGAGATTACTGATTGTCAATAGTTCTTGCACCCCATAATATATTAATACCTCTATTAACTAGAATGCTCAAGGCATATCAATGACTCATTTTTTAAAAGGTCTTTAATAGCCAGTCTAAAAAACCACAGCTTATTTGTACCATTCTAAATAAGGAAACAAGATGGGTGAATACACTTTTTAAAAACTATACAACCAATGAAAGGTTTTTAAGTTAAATCATTACAGTAAACATTTTATTCACCAAACAACTCAATCTTAAAATTGTTTCGAATTCACATAAAGATGGGTCTTTTTTACCTCATTTCCAATTTTCCACAGCTACAGCCTGAAACCAGTCTCTTATAACTCACTTCACATCTTACAGCAAGGGATTACTAGACAAAAAAATTTTTCTTTAACTGCACCTACAATTAGTAATGATTAATGTCTCATGTGACAAGTAAAGTGAGTTGATCAAATTGTATTCAGAGTTCAAGATACTTTATATCAGGAGAGACAGAGACCCAATAGCCAAGTTCAATACCTTTGAATTAAAAGTTCATTAACCCATCTGCTCTGGATGACCCTCCAAACAGTTATAAGGAGACACCAAAGAAGAGCCTTATGATTTAAGATATTGACAGAAAGTACCTGCTCAAGACCATCCACTGTTGCATTAGCTTTATCATCATCAACACCAACATACAACGGCTCCTTTTTCAGAGAAATCCTTGCCAGGTCTTCAACTTTTCGAGTTTGTGTGGCAGAAAAGAGCATGGTCTGTCTGCGTGCTGAAACAGAAGCAAATCTTTCAGGGAAATCTATTTAGAATTGCTTCACAATCACTAAGCTCCAAGTAGAACTATCAGAAATGGGAGATGTGATGTCACTACAGATATTAAGGGAATATCATGAATAACTTTCTGGCTATAAATCTGAGAACTTAGCTGAAATGGGCAAATGCTTTGAGATAAACTGCTAAAGCTCACTCAAGAAGAAACAGAAAACCTGAATAGCCTTTTATCTACTACAGAAATTGCAGTTAGAATCTTCAGGTTAAGAAAAAGTCAGCCCTAATGGTCTCCACTGGTGAATTCTATCAAACTTTTAAGAAAAAATACTAATTCTTCACAAACACTCCAGGACATGAAGCAAATTTTATGTTCCAACTTATTCTTTGAAGTCAGTCATTTCCTTGATACCAAGACCCAACGATTCATGAGTGTAGATGCAAAATTTCTAAATAAAACTCTAGCTAAATAAATCCAGTAAGATGTAAAACAGATAATGCATCCTGGCTCAGTGGGCTTTATTCCAGAAATTCAGGGTTCGTTTAACATTTGAAAATTAACTAATATAACCGACCACATTAACAAACAAAAGGAAGAAAAACATTCAACTAAATGTAACATCTATTTAAAAAATCTCAGCAAATTAGGAACAGAAGGGATCATCCTCAATCTGATAAAAGGCATCTACAAAAACAGCTAACATCATACTTAATGATGAAAGTCTGAATTGTTTTCTCTTCCAAGATCAGGAATAAGACAAAGATGTCTACTCCCAGCACCTCTATTCATTATTGTACTAGAGATCTGGCCAGTGCAATTAGGCAAGAAAAAAGTTAATGATCCTTTTATTTGTAGACGGCATGATTGCCCATGTATAAAATCCAATGGTATTTCACCTAGAGGGTCATACTGAGCAATTCAGGTGAGTATAGTACTAATTACCTTGCTGGATACAGTATCAATATACAAAATCAACAGTACTTTATATACATGCAATGAACAATTTCTAACTGAAATTTTAATGAAATACTTAGGGGTAAATCTGACAAAACATGTGAAAAACTTCTACACTGAAACTATAATACTGTTGAGAGAAATTAAGGAGCCAATAAATGGAGATATACCTTATTCACAGTTAATGACTCAATACTGTCTTCTGCCAATGATCTATATTTAATACAATGACAAACAATAAACCAGCTGTTTATTTTAGGGGGTAGAAATCAACACAATTATTCTAAAATTTAAATAGAAATGCAAAGGACAGGAACAGCCAAAGCAATTTCAATAGAGAACAAAACTAGGGGCTAACAGTATCTAATTCCAAGGCTTTAATACCTGCTGTGCTGATGGGCCTGTAAAATGGTAAAAGTTAAACATACACTAGCTATTCTGTAACTAGTTACCCAAGAGAAAAGGAAATATATGCCTATAAAACAGTTGTACATCAGTATCTATAGCCATTTTATTTATAATAGCCAAAATCTATGAACAGCACAATCATTCATCAACCGAATGGATAAACAAGTTGTGGTATATTCATACAATGGAATAGAATGCTGAAGAACTAATGATACACCGATGAATTGCTTAAGAATCTGCTGAACAAAAGAAACTAGACAAGGAGAGTTATATATACTGTATGATCCTATTCATAAACACTTCTAAAAAATGCAAATTGATATAAGGGGACAGAATGCCTATCAACAGTCACCAGGGAGAGATCTGTGTGTGAGCAGCTGCTGACAGTAGGTGAGGGTTGTTCCTACTGAGGGTGAGGGATGGGGATTACAAAGGTACAACAAGAAATTGGAGAGTTACGGAGACGTTCTCTACATTGCTTTTGGTGATGGTTTCACAGATGTAAACGTGTCAAAGCTTAGCAAATTATATATTTAGAAAAGATACAGATTATGTCAAGTATACCTCAACAAAGCATTAAAAGACAAATTGTATAATGAATGGGATCATTGCCTTATTACAGACATTAGTTTATAATGCTGCAAGTACTGTAACAAAGGTATGACAACTCAAATACGACAAAGAAAGGAACAAGTTCACACCTGGGAAGGGCCAGATGAGGTAAGAAAAAGTAAGATGGGTGGAGGGGGTGAATGGGGATGAGACATATATCAGAACCATTTTAACTTCCATTTTAGCCTCTAAAATGCCAAAACCATGATACTAAGTAACTAGTAAGTTTAATGTCTATATTGCAAACTACCTCTAAGGTTGACTGGCACAACTACATCACTTGGCTCTATTAAAATTCTGGTATTAGTAGTTTTCACACAGGAAAAACCCCCACTGACTTACAACAACTACTTTGCAAAATACCACATGCAGATACAACCTACTTACTTGGCAGAAGTTTAATAATTTGCTTTAATTCTTCTTCAAATCCAACATCCAATATACGATCAGCCTCATCAATAACAAGACACTGTAGGTTTTTATACATAAACCCTGGGGTATTCTAACAGGGCAAAGGACAAAGAAGAACTGTTAGCTGTCAAATTTATGTTTCACATGAGACAAGTCAGCAACTACATAATAGCATCCTCCTACCTGCATGTGGTCCAGGAGACGGCCTGGTGTGGCCACAATGATGTTGATCCCATTAGCAAGTTTTTGGGCTTCAGCAGATCTGTTACTGCCACCCATTATCAGCCCATACGTGTGTACGTGGTGTGTCATTAGCTCCTTAAGAACACCAAAAGTCTGCATGGCAAGTTCCCTAGTAGGTGAGAGAATAAGAACTCCTGTTCCTAAAAAGCAAAACACGATACATGGTAAAAGTCAAACTGTAATTATCACCATGGGTCTGTAACAACTACAATTAGCTTTTAGTGAGATATTGACAGAAACAGTAGGACCAAAGGCTTACCATTCCTGGGCATGAACTTTAACTTAACAATGAGCTCAACTGCAGGGATGAGAAACGCTAGGGTTTTGCCACTGCCTGTTTTTGCAGCTGCTAGAAGATCCCTAGATAGTTAAAGGGAAAGGAGGAGAGAGAAATTTAGTCTACTCATTCAACAAGTATTTACTGAACACCTACCATATACTATCACATATGTCTCACACTAGAACACGAACAAGTCATAGTCTCTGCCTTCTCTATCACTGAAATCTATCACTATATCACCTGGGCTAAATACCTAACTCAGAAATAAGAATCAAGCTATAAAACAGAAATGAACACTTGTCTCCAAACATCAGTAAATTAAAGCCTTTAATGCAGATTGGTAAGTTACCTACACATAGTGCAGTATCAGCAGAACATACTGGCATTTCTTTCCAAACTATTAGCACTAAAAACCAGAGGTATTAATGCCCAAACATCAATGTTAATCATACCTGCCTTCCAGAAGTGGTCTGATACTTTTATGTTGAATTTCAGTCATGTGTGTAAAGCCCATTTCTTTTATTGCCTTCAGAGTGCTCTCATTGACAAGATCAGTTAGAGAAGCAAATGAGGTATCTTCAAAAGCTCCTAAATGGGAGAGTTTGTTGGCAAATTTACCTTTTTTTTTTTTTTAACAGGTGCTACTGCCATAGTAGAGTACATTAGTTTTGATTAAAAGCATTACTGGGTTGGAATTAAACTTAGAAGAGATTTTCCCAGTAAGAAAAGACCAAACACTAACAATATTAAGAAATGGTTATATATATATGATAATACATAAACTACTATACAATTAGAGTCCCTATACTTTTGAAGTTTCTCCACTGCTGATAGCTGTGTGACTTACAGTCCATAGTGTACACTGTAACAAAATAAGGGATGGAGAGAAGGTACAATCAAAGGATTTGTGTGTAATGAAAAAGGTAAGGCTGGTGGGGGTGGGGAAATTTGGAGAGAAAAGAAATCTAAAATAAAAAGTAAAAACATTTACATTAACAAAAACTGAGTGTTAAGTCAATCAAGAGCAGTTAGTCTTGCTCCAAAAAGACGATGGAGAAGAGTCAGAAATAGCCAGACCATTAGCTGAACCCACAGATCAACTGTGCAGTGCTTTTCCAGCAGGGGAAGGCATCAAGATCACCTGAAGAGCACCCCACCTCACACCACAAGGCCCTGGCTATAACCCAGGTATTATCAGCCTTGGCACTACTGACCATTTGGGCTGGATAATTCTTTGCTGTGAGAGGCTGTCCTATGCATCATAGGATGCTTGGCAGCATGCCTGTCCTCTCTCCACTAAGGGCCAGTAGCCTGTTCCCTGTTCTGACCATTAAAATGTTGGTGGCCAGCCCTCATGGTTTGCCTGGGAGAGAAAGAGCTTATGGGATGCAGGACTGTGAATGTGAAAACTGGTCAGGTTCGGGCAAACCAGGAAAAGGTGGTCACACTACCTGGCAGGAAAAATTGCCCTGGGCTGAGACATATTACCAAAAGCTTTGCAATTCTGATTAAGCAGTTGGGCTTTAATATTTTAACAAACAAAACATCCAAGCCAAACAACTCAAGTAGACATTTCTGGTTAGGAGTAAATGGTTCTAGTACAAACTCTTGACTTTACAGGTAGAGAAACAGAGGCCTAAAGGTGTTCCTATGGTACAAAGTCCCACCAGAAGTTAATTCCATCCTTCCTTTCTTATTTGTAAGGGAGCCTGTGTAAACCTCTGGTCTCTAGAGCCCCAGGCCAATGATTTTCCTACAACATGTAATGAGCTTCAGAAACTCCCATACTAAGGAACCAAAGACCCCAGAAGCTGTTTGTGTACATATCAAAACAGTGTTAGGAATGCAGAAAAAGAGAAAGAACAAAGAATTAAGACACTGCATGGAAGATGAAGAGCAGCAGCGTGATATAAAAACATCTGTCAACACTTACTTCCCCAGGTAAATTAGAAGTCACAACTGAACCCTTCAATCCTATAACCCAGAGAGACATGACATTTTTGAGATCTACCTGGAAGTTACCTGTCAGTCCCAGGGGCAGGCTGGGCCCCTCACTGCCGCCTTCCTCTGGGTCTGGCATCCCCACACTGTTTCCTGTTTCTCCAGGGGCCTGGACACCATCTTCACATTCTCCTTTTTCTTCAGTTTTTGTTTTTTTGGTATCTTTGGTTTTAAAGGACAAAACCCCCCAAATTTTCTTAAAATTACCAAATGAGATTATAAGATATGTGATACAGAAGCATATTTCCAAAACATTAACACATTTCCAGCTTTAATTTTCTAAGAATGTCTCTTTTGGTTAAGATCAGGTTATACTTAAAAAGTGGAGAACTTGCAGATTTGAGAAAACTTTATCTTTTAGGCTTCTTAATGTATTATACTATCTTAAGTGATCAAGAAAAGTTTAAAAGCCAAACAATTTAAGTATACTCATTAATTACGCCAAGTTCTATACACTTCGGAGGGGGGAAAAAAGACATGTGCTTTTAAAAAAACTCTTAACAAGCACTGATTTTTCCTCCTATGCCATAAAATCTATTTTTGTCCCAAATATGAACAGAAATACCAAAGGCTCTTCATGTTACCAGAGACAGACTACAAAGAGAGTGGCACCACCTACTTAGCTGGGTGATGAACCAGGCCTATTTCTTGAGTGTAAGGCTTAGGAAGGTAAGGCTGCCTGGCCTTTTCCTTCTGCGACCCTGACTTCTGTAACGTGCTTCCAAAGTACCTTTCCAGTCCTAGCCCATCAAGCTCTCAACTATTCCACTCTGGGTTAAACGGGTTAATTGCCATGTTGGGCTTTTTTAAGTTCATGGTGGCTAGTGACACTAGTTAGAACAGAACTGACTTAGACAAGAAGTCTCAGAACTCTTTGTGGCATAGGCCTGGCCTCCTTGAACCCAACAACCACCCTTCTGGAAATGCAGGACTTCCATAGTTATCATCACTGGTCTTCAGGGTTTATCTGTTAAAAGAGTTCTTCTTACAGTTTACAAACAGCATTAAAACCTGCAACACTGTGATTCAATGCTTCATTAGAAATACTACTACTTCCCTAGGTATACTCAGAGCAAGAATCCTAAAGCACTGCTAATTTCAAAACAGGATTACAGTCACTTTAATCCAAACTGTAACTGTCTAATCTTCATGCTCTACTCTATGTCCACTTCTTGTTTAAACAATTTCTCATAAGCTACCAATGTATTACTCTGTAGGCAGCATGCCTGTTTGGAAAAAATTCAAAGCTCCTTTCTAAGTGAAACCTTTATTTCAGGTAAGACAGATGAATAGGATATTCTAACCCGGTAGTAGCAATCTTTTTCTAGAAAGAGCCAGACAAAAAAAAACCACTTTAGGCTTTGTAGGCCGTAAGGTTTCTGTGATCATAAAGACCAAGTAAATACAGGGGTGCCACAGAGTCCCAGTAAACCTTCACTCACCAACCAGGCAGAAAGCTGAATATTTGCTGACACCTGTTCTAGCCTCCCTTGAAATCTCTGCTTGCTCACATCTCAATTAAAATTCCTATCCTTTCACCTAAACATATTCAAATCTAATCATCTTCCAAAAGAAAGTAGAACATCCCTTCCCCACCCACCCAATACTGTTCTGGCCTTTCTACACACTTGAAATTAATGTTCCATTTATTCAAAAGCTTCCTAACTGCTGTTTTAAGTTAAAATGCACCCACCCCCATGTTTCCTTTAGTGACCAAATGAAGTACCTACCAGGCTCAGCACCATCCACCACTTTTCTTTTTTTCTTCTTCTTTTTCTTTTTTGATTCTGAATTGGGACACTGCACTGCTGCTTCCCCATTGGTTAATGTGGTGGGTTTCTTGGGGGATTTTTTAAGTTTTACATTTTCCACTGTTTCTTTAGATACATCTCCATACTGGACTTCTGACAAGTCCACATTCATAGACTGTTTTAGGGATTTTTTAACTTTTCCACCTCCCACTCTTCCTTCAGACACATCTCCATTTTGAGTTTCTGATAGGCTCACATCCAAGGCCCCTGTTTAAAAACAGAATACACATTGTGTCAGAGAAAGGGAGGCTTACTTAGAATCACTGGAATCCCAAAATAAGAATGAATTAGCTTTTAGTTCTCTTTTATGCGCATTATTAAAACCGCTTGTAATTGTATGGTGCTCTACTACAGGGACAGTAAACTTCGTTTAAGGAAAAATGTTGGAAAAGGGAAAACTGCACTGATTTCTTAACTTCGAAAAACTATGTTTGTCCTTAAGGAGTAAAGAGTCTGGGACAGGAAGACTTCAGAGGTTAAATATTTAAACAGATGGGGTCAGATAATGGTAGGTAAAAACAGTAAGTGTTAATATTAGGTATTTGATAAATACATGACTAATTGATGTATTAAAAAAGACTTACATCTTATTTACACAACTACTGCTTCTTATATATGTTACTTTAAAACCTTCAACCTCAGCTTTTCTAGATCGCAATTGAAAATTTTGTTGGGAAATCACTTACTTGTCCCAATATCTATTATACAGAAATGCCTGAGTCTTTACAAAAGTTTCCCTGTTTATATATGGAAAAAGACCACCCCATCTTTTATTTTAATTATTACTTTTTAACTACCAGGAAGTGGTAAGGCTATGCTATTCTACTGGAACTGGAAACACATGAACTTCATATACATTATTCCTAAAATCTACAAACTTGTTCTCCTCTCCCTCCAGCATTTCTCTCAATTACCTGTTGAAAATGAACTGGAGTCAGGCATTATGCCACCAACATTTCCATCAGGGGTTTCTCTCTTATACAGGACCCAAAAAGGTTAAGGTAGCTTCAAGATCTCTGGCTCTCACTCAGGAAGGTAGGGATGCAAATGAATCAGGTAAGAAAGGTGACATTCAGGCAGAATCTTTTTAATATAAGTATCTGTTAAGGATGCAAATGTGTAGAAGCGCCTAAGTAACCTGTAAACTAAAGTTAGGAGTAATGGGATTTCGCGTTCGACATGTGAAGACACTTTTAGGGCTGAAAATGAGAAATCGAGAGGGGCAGAGTGGAGGTGGGTAGGCGACGGTAACGGTATCAGGAAAGCTCTGATAAGAGTGACACCGAGAGTGTTTAGAAGCCATATAGACATCAAACGATGTGAAAGGAAGGTGCGTGGAGAGGAGAAAGCCCCACGTGTTGTCTGACTGGAAATGGGGCTGGGGATGAGGTGGGCCTGAAGGTGGCGATGTAGTCAGAAGAGGAACGGTGCGGCGGAAAAGGCTGGTTTAGCCGGGAGCACTGCTGGGTGCCCGGAGAAAGGTCTAAGAGGCCTCCGGCTCTGACCCTGTAAGGATCGGGGCAGGCTGGGGCCACGCGGGGAGCCGGCGCGCTGCCCAAGCCTGCCTTCCAGTCGCCGCCAGCACACGGAGCTGCCGGCGCGACCGCGGAGCCGCAGCGCCTCCAGAACAGCGCCACTTGGACAGCAGTTGCCGCGGTGCACACCGGCACACGCCTGGGCTACCTCAGCACCCCGCGCCACCAAGACTCCGCGCCTCTCACCCCGTAGCTTCAGGTTTCGCTGCCGCAGTTTGAGGTTCCGTTTCTCGATTTTCTTGCGCAGCAGTTTCATCGGCAGATGAGACATTTCGTCGGCGAAGCGGCGGCGCCCAATCCCGGCTACTCGACAGGAGCGTCACTTCCTCTCCGGCCGCACGTGCGCAGCTCAGCCAACAGGAAGTGCGTCACAGGGAGCGATCGCTGTTGGCGGAGTGAAAGTGCTTCCGGGCGCGTGCGCCTGGGCGGCTTTGTGCAGCGCCCCCTGGGGCAACGGAGGCCCAGCCCTGCGCCGGGGTCACGTGAGGGCCGTGCCGACTGCTCGAGCAGAGGCTGGGAGTCTGCAGAGGAGGCTGAACCGATTAGGCAGAGCGGAGATCCGCAGGGAGCCTCCATTTTTATATTTTTGCCTTCTTTGGATCCCCGACTATTTGAGAAATTAAGCACAACCTAAATTTAACACTACGTATGTCCACACTATCTCCCTAATGTAATATTTTTCAGAGCAAAATTCTTACCCTTGTGTTTCACTCTGATGTTTTCCCTTCCATTCATTCCGTCCTAAATTATTCTATTGTTACTCCATTAAAAATTCTGACTACTATGCATTTAAATTGATTTCACTACAGTATTAATGAATTGGATGAAGTTTGAAAAAGAGGCTTATAAATCCCTCAAATTCACCCATGGACCCTTTAGGAGTCCATGACAGAGGTTACAAGTCTGGCTCACTAATAGGCATCTCTTTTTGTTGGCAAGAGGGTGCAGAGTGTTTAATTTTTTTTTAATGTTACCAATGTTAAATTAGGTTAGTTCACACAGGAATTCACATTTTTCTTTACAAACTGATCCCAATGGGCTCGAATTTCCCTTGGCAGTAATCCTCTTGAGATGAACAACAACTGGAAGAGTCAATGAAAACTGGATTAACTTGTTTAGTTGGAGTGGCAGAGCATGAGCCCTTGGGGATTAGACACCTTCATAGGGAAGACCAGCGAGGAAGAAATTTGGGAGGGAATCTGAATAAAATCTGAAAGAATTTACTGAGAGATCACACTGAATTGCACTGGGAAACAGACAAACCACTATATGCTTAAGTTGTTAGTGATTAAATAGGTTAAGAGAAGAGTCAGAGATTTAAACTGGCATGAACACACAGACACACGCACATACACCTATATATACACATACATACACATATATCTCAGTTTAAATATATATATGTATATATACATTGCACCATTTAAATTTAAAATTTTTTGTGTGTAATGTTTTGACATCTAAAAAACCCTTTTGGGCTAAGGAGAGAGTGTTCCTCCAGGCACAGCCGATTCTTAGAGATAGTAAAGGACATAGCCTACCTTTGATAGGCAAAGTAGCTGGTCCAGAGAGAGGAGTGCCTCCTCTGTCTAGCCTGAGTGTCCGAGGAGGCAACAGTCCTGTGCCTTAATCATCCCAAGAGGTACTAGGCAATAGTGGTCCAGTCCTATAGTTTAAAACACACCTAAATAATTCAGACTTGTCAACCCTAAACTGTTTATTCTGCCCTGCCTCATCTTTCCCCAGGAAACTCCAAGAAAGACTGTGACCGAGGCGCTCCCTTCCTCCCTGACCCTTCCGCCTCCTAGCTGATGCTGGTGCTTCTCTCTGCGGTCCGGCATGATATGGTGCACCTTCTGTTTCTAAGACCTGGGAGTAGAATAATATCTGAGACTCTCCTGCATCTCCTCTGTGAATGCACCTATCACATAAAAGAGCTCAGAATATGTACAAGTCTTTCTCTATCTCTACCTTTTCCGGTGTAGCAGAAAAGTAATCTTGGCTGAGATACTGATGGCTAAGGCTATCCGGAAACAGAAGTCTGTTACTGTAGCAAGTTGCAGAGATCTGGGCAGAGACCTTGGGATATTTGGGGTTTGTCCCAGTTCAGAAGTTCATGGTTCCACCTGGTGAGGACGTGCATAAGGTCCACCTCCTTTATGGCCTCCCAGTTCCATTTTCAACCCCCTGGATACAAGTGACTCCATTTTATTTCACCTTTCACAGGTGTGTGCTAAGTAAGAACTGTGATTGGAATGGTGGAAAAGAGTGACATGGTCCCCTCATGGAAGTTAACCGAGTTTAGTGGAGAAGATAGGAAAATGAATGATTATGGTAAATTCTGCGATAAGGGAAGCTCAAGAAAGGGCAACATTCTGGTCTCGGAATGGGGTCGGGATGGAACCCCTCACTGGATCCTCACTGTGTGTGGGTACTGAGCCAGCATCAGGCAGGGCAGGGAATGGAGCTGCTTCTTCTTAACCTGCCTACAAGAAATACTTAAACCTAATAGGGACCATGCCTTACCCAACCATTCTTTCAGTTTCACTTGAGGTTCTTAAATCTTAGACAAGTGTTTGTAAAATAAAAAGCAGATTTGCATGTAGTTTTTTTTTCATTCAAATAAGAAATAAAGGGTCACTTTACTGGGAAAAAAAATCAGTCTATTTCACAAACTGTTTAGAGTTTGATAAAGAAATAACTGACTCTATCCAACCACTGCCTTAGGACTTTAGATGTGATTCTCTAGGAACTTTTAAATGCTAATTCCTACAAGGCTAACCACTCTATGGTGTGTTGTAACTTAAAAAGTGCTATGGTTATGGGGGTTGAGTTTGTTCTTCTCAGTTCTTGTCCCCACTGCAACAAAAAATGGAAGGATAGAGACCAGTGATGAAGCAGAATGAAAGTTTTATTTGAATACTCTCTAAGGGAGGAATGGGCTGGAGTTAAGGTAGGTAAAAACATGTTTACTTGAATAAAACAGAGAGGAAGTAAAAACAGAGGGAGAAAAGGAAGCTCATTGAACTGTGCTCAGCATAGGACATAATCCCCTGCCAACTCCTAAAGCCTGTGTCACGTGGTGTCCACTTGAATCTGCAGTGTGGGAACCAAATCCCTACCACCCCAGGATTTGGAGGAGCCACAGAGCACTGGATGGAGTGAGATTATGTTCCAAGAACTCTTAAAGGCAAAAAAAAAAAAAGATTTTCAGGCAGGCTAAGGAGCATGATCATATAGCTGCAGTTGTGTCTGGGTCACCCAGGCAATGGGAACTTGCAGTCCCAAATCAGAGCTCTCAGTAGCCCCTCCTTACTTACCTGGAGTAGGGCAGAGAGACTGACACACTTGAAGAATGGGTAGTGTAAGCAACCTCAGAGAGGAGGTGCACCTAAAATCTGGGATTCTGTCTTTTAAGGAGTTTCAAGAATGGGATAAATGTAAAGATTTGGGAGTCACTGGCTTGTCAGGCTGTCTCTTGATGTGTATCTCTGGTGAGAGACAGTATGTCATTGTCTGTGGCCAGTCCTCTAGGTAACTCTGTAGAATAAACTTTTTGTTCCTCTCCAAGATAGTGGCTAATCCCAAGTACTAGGAACACATCAGTGAAGACTGCTTGCCTTGCTTTAAGATAAGTTGTTGGCTGATCACCAAAGAATATGTTAGGAATCTAACCCCCAGCTCTCTCCTTTTAGCCTCAAGATGAGTCCTTCTTTTTCCCACTATGCTATTCACATCTCAGCATTTTTAGGAAAATTAATCATAATGCCTGTCTCATGTGTCTGCACTCTCTCACCCACATTAGCTAGGGCAAGTCTCAAGGTCAGCCCAGATTCAGAGCATGTGGACTGAACTCATGTTGCAAAAGGCACTGACTCTGTGAGTCTTTTCTGGCTCTCTGGTTTTATCCAGCTAACGGTTTGAGTCCCATTTGGTGGGCTTTACTGGCTTTATTCTCCCTCCACCCACTCATATCTATTTTTCTACTTAAGACCTTATTACTATAAATAAGCAGAGTGTTGTCCCTTCATGTGGTTTGACTTTGGTTCCCGGTATTTCTGCATTGTACTAAAGAGATGGCAGGTGCTTAAGAAATGTCCTCTTCAAAGAATTCATGGATGTGAAAATGAGAGATCATTTTAGGGAACATTGCCACAGTCTCAAAGTATTATTGCAGTGGTTCTAGGAACTTGTGAGGGGTACAGAAGAACATAACAAAAACCTTTTTTTCAAGAAGTATATTCATTTATTACTAAAAAGAAAAATAAAATAAAACAAAATCACTCTGTGTCAGGTACCATTTTGGGCCATGGGGCCAACAGTGAATAAGACAGGCAAGGTGCTAGTTTCCAGGGAGGCTGCTGCTCAGAGAGGGGGAGACAGTTATTAAATAGTCCTAATACAAGTAATAAATACAGTCAGTAATAATAAAACAAGTAAGTGAACAAGTAATTTCACATTGAGCTAAAAGCTGGGAAAATATTAAAAGCAAGATGTTGTAATAGAATCGAGAGAGATGGGTAGGGGACAAGGCAGCATGCTAGTCAGGGTGAAAGGTATTTTTGTGGAGAGAAAGTCAGCCACACAAAGGTCTGAGGTGGTAGGAAAGCCTCTATATATCATTTTAAAGCAATACAGGAAGTCACAAGCAGCTGAGGGGAGAAAGGCTGTGGGTGCTGGGTCAAGCTTGGGGAGTGAGGCTTGAATATGGAAGGGGTAGGGGGAATAAGAACTTTACAAAGACAACTTCCTTTGACTACCTGCCCTCTGAGTTCTCCAGCCTGACCATTGATTGACTCACAGACTGACCCTTGTTTATCTAGTATGCTGAGGAAATAAGAGTTCAGAATTGGGATTTATTTTTAGTACATTTTTAGATTTGGCATGATTTTGATTTACAAAAATGTTATAAAGATCCTACCCTCCACCCAGTCTCCCCTACTGTTAATGACTCAGCCATGAAACATTTGTTAAAATAACCAAACTAAAGATTGACTCAGATTTCACCAGTTTTTCCACTAACGTCCTTTTTCTGTCCCAGGATTCAATAAAAAATACCAAATTGCATGTGGAGAGTTTCTGAAATACAGTTTATAACCATTTCCTAAATAATCCATAAAGAGTAATGAAGGGAGTGACTATCAGCCAGAAGCTGCTAAGTTCCACATCTTAGTTGTTAACATCATTTTTTCAGATTCCTTATTTTTCATGAGTACAACCCAAGATCTCCCCACTCCCATGCTTTCTTACCCCATATTTCCCAGGGTAGTGTTGGGATCCACATTGTAATCCTTTCATAGGAATTTAAACAACCAACTGTCAACTTATTTTCTTAAATATTTTTGAAAATGGGCTACTTTTGGAGAATGAATTTAGGGAAGCAGCTGCTATTAGCCTCCACAATGGTCCATCTTCCTCCATCTTCCTCCAAGTTTCTTAGATTAGTCATTGCAATGGAGCTAAAGGTACTAGAAAAGTATACATAGTTGGTCATTTTCCTTTGACTCTGTGTTTTCTTACAATATAAACTGAGAAGTGTGACTCTACCTACCAACTGATTTTATGCAATTTATCAAACTACTTATTGTACTTCCCTGTATTATACCTATTGCCTGGGTTCAGCTATTTTGCCTTCTTCATTTCTCTTCGGTGACCACCCACACTTAACACTTTCTGTTCATTTACTCAGTCTTTCAAACTAGTATCTATTAACAAGTGATGACGTGCCAGGTGACGAGCTAGATGTAGGCAACATAAAATAAAATTAGCCAGAGCTCCCACTCTCAGATGCTCACACTTTTGGTGGAAGTCGTAGACATCTTCTTTCCATTTCAGACTTCCATCACCCAGCACAGCACCTGGAGATAAGTAGGCCTGAGATAAATGTCTGACTTCTGTTTTGAGAAGACCTCTCTGACAGTGGTGGAGGGAATTGAGGTGAGGTGATCAATCATGCAGCTGTTCCAATGGGTCATAGGGATATTATGAAGGTCGTGGGGCTAGAACTGTGAGTTTAGATCTGTTTTCTAAGAAAGAATTCATATAACTGGGTGACCCACTGGATGTGAGAATTACAAGAGAGGAAGGAGTAGAGGATGCTTCTGAAACTTCCAGCTTGGGATGTGCTGCATAGAATGAATGAAGAGGAAACAAGTGTCGAGGATGGTGGTGGAGAGGAGGAGTGATTTTAGTTTGAGAGGAGGAGTGGGTTTAGTTTGAGAAGAATTCATGTAATAGATGATCCACAGTATCTCTTGAATGAGAGAAGGTAGGGATGGAGCTTACTTGAGAAACTAGGGACAGAAGGAGAGGATGGACCAAATGCGGATAAAGATTTTTCCGTATAAAATTCTGAGTTTGTGATGACTGCTGCCCAGCAGTTTTGTTGGCTGGAGCAGGTAATGGAATGCCAAGAACAGGGGGTACAGGAGCTGGGTGCTCAGCCTGGATAGAATTTGGTTGTGTAACAGAGGTCTAAGGTAAGGTTGAACCTCCTGTGACCAAGAGTGTAGATTCATTAGAAGTTTTGAGGTGAGTTGGGTAATAGTTAATATAAGAAATCTGGGGACCAATCACACATACAACCATTAAATAAGAGGCTGCAACTTGGGCATAATTTGATAATTTATGACAATGCAGGCTCTTGAAAAGGGTGGAAGGTGATCAAAGTCATGCCTTTAGAGGACTTATTTGTCAGCAGCATTCATGTGGACTTGGTAAGGGAGAGAATTGTTCATCTCTGTCCAGGACACACTGGGAATATTTTAAGTATCAGTTATTTATTAATGGTATTAATAAATTATATGTTTTATATCAAGTATTCATTAACGGTATCAGGGCACTTATAATTTGCCATTGAATTCACCTCAAACTTGAATTATTGAACCTAGGATTCTATAAAAGTGTCCCAATTTTGGACTGGGGTAGTTTAAAATATATTGAGATTATCTCTATATTTATTGATGATTTTCTCCCTCATACACCAACTCAGCCTGTAACTGGTCTGACTGAGGGATCTCAAGCTCACTGGAAAGCAAAAATTGTAGAGCTTGACTTTTTAACTCTTAATGGGTCCTGTCAGATTCCTGTGCCTGCTGTGTTGTGAGGTCCCTTAACAATATTTCATTTGATTCTATAGTTTTTCTGTCATCCTTAGTTATTAAAAAATCTAGCCTATTGAACATGTCAATCTCACATCATTTCAAATCTTCCTGCTTTCTTTAGAACAGACTGGGAGCTTCTCTTCAAAGATTTCAAGGGGAGGAATGAGGCATTTCTTCCTCCTTCTTTATTGTTCTTGTTCTTGGGCATTGCAGTGAGGAGAAGGGAGAGGAAAACATGTAAGGAGTTCTGATTTTCCATGGTGAGTTGGTTCTCCTTTTCTTTGGTGGCTGGAAGTGCTTCTTCTTAGGCAAACAATCACCTCTTGGTGGTCGTGAGGTTATGGTCCCTATTTTTCTAGTCACTATCCCTTATTAGCTCCTTGCTTGAGGACCTGGACAGATGGAGTTCCTTGGGCAAGCAACTCACTCCTAAGGAGTTCCCACAGGCATTGTCGTCAGTCTGTGATTCACCTGTGTCTTCTAGCTGACCCCAGGTGGCAGCCTCACTGTATCTTCCTGTTATGCACATGTCTTATGGTCCCATGCTGTAGATATCTCCAACCAGTCGACAGTATCAATCTTATCTATATCTTGTGGGCCATTTAGCCTCCACAATGGCCCATCTTCCTCCAAGTTTCTTAGATTAGGCATTGCAATGGAGCTAAAGGTACTAGAAAAGTATACATAGTTGGTCATTTTCCTTTGACTCTTAAATTAATTCTGCTCAATCTAATATTAACAAGTCTTATACTTAGTGCTTCATTATCATGGGCTTATTTTTGCAAATAGCTATTTATGAATTCACAAGCATATGACTTCCCAGAGTACACATACAGGTGTAGACAAAAGGAGGCCTGAGATGCACATGGTGTGTGAGCTCAGGACAACTCTAGGCAGCCTTATTGGCGTGTTTTCTCCCTTTATCTTGGGGAATTCACTTCTTTGCCTATGAAACAAGCAGGACTCTTCATTCCCCTCTACCTTTTCATTTGCCTTGCCTTATGTCTGTGTGAGAGGAGTAATCAATTGGCATTCCCACTGTCTGCAAAGCCTTGGAGTTGGAATGTAGAAATTTGGGGCTATTTACTCTCATTTTTGTGCTTTGTTTCCTCATCTATAAAACAAGGATGATATTAAGAACTACCTTGTAGGGTTGTTTAAAGAATGAAATGAGTAAATACATGTCAAGTGCTTAGAACAGTCCTGTCACATAAAAGAGCTCAATGAATGTTGGCTAATGTCAACGAGATGTCCCTCTGTCTTGCTGTTTTGTGTCTGTAAAGAAAGCCTTATGCAGAGTGAAAGTAGCTAGAGAAGTTATAAAAAATGTGCTTATTGGGCTCTGGGCTCTTGGTGCCAAGAGAACATATCTTATTATATCTTCCTCCCAGCATACAGAGCAGTGCCTGGCACATAGTCAGTACTCAGCAGGAAATGATTACATGAATGAACACACTCTCAGCCCTGCTTCAACCCTTGGCATGCCTTCTTTGTAATATACGTGTGAGTCAAACAGTACAGCTCCAAGTCCTTGGCTTGAGATTCATAGAAGGGTAGGGGAAGAATGAAGCCTCTTAGAGGTATAGAATTTAAGCCAGAGAATACCAACGACCCATTTTACTAGATCACCACTCTACAAACCTCACCATTTACTTGGAAAGCTTCAAAAAGTCTTGTTGAGAACTTACTTCTTTGTTTTTCTTTTTGAAGTAACATTAGCACTGCAGATATTTCTACTTGCTGTCAAAGCTAGCAAGTAGGGTCAACTGAATAATGAGCAGATTAATCAAATCTTCAGATGCTGCCTCTAGCTCATAACTTATAGACTGACAGGTTCATAATCCTTAGAATCATAATTTTCCCTAGGGTACAGGGCTTTTCTATAATAAGCTATTCTTTTTTAAAAAAACATGAATATTCTCAATAAAAGGAATAAAATCTCTATGCCTTCAATAGAATACACTTGGTATAATTTATTTATACCTAATGTTTTAAGAAGTCATGATGAGAGACTGATTCACACACATACACATACAAAGAGAAATGTGAGTTAAACCTGTAAACTTGACTATTGGTTTCAGTTGCCAGAGTAATTTGTGGCCATGGAGTCATGCAAAAATGTGCAGTTTGGCAATAAGTCATTATGGCTTTGGGCTTAAAGTTTTAAGTTCACACTCTGGTCATAAACCAGTGTTTAAGAAAATGCAGCCATAATTGCTCAAGTCTGTACTGTATATGAGGTCCTGAGAATTTGGACTTTTGTGATTGAATTAATATATTAATTCACACTATTTTTAAGAGGACTCTGAATGGGATAAATACATCCTTTGAAAGTTCATATAGCACATCATTGTGGACCTCAGAAGCTTAAGAACTAGTTATTAAGATAATACCTACACATAATAAACAGAAAAAGTATTGTGACATTTACAAAGAAAAATAAGTCTGCCACTCCAATTTTAATCCCAGTGGCAGCTCCTTTTAACTTTCTAAGCTCTTTCCTTTTGTAGATATCATCATATTTTTAAGTAACTTATACATTTCTAGATCTTAATTTAAAAATTTTAGTCTTTTTTGATTTTCCATAATGATAGAAGTCTTTTCCTCTTAAAAAGTGTCTCCCCTTAATCCTTCCCAGTATAGTTATGTTACTATTCTTAATTATTAATTCATGTTTACCTCATTATACACATGCAAATATTCGTGACAGAGGCATCTAGCTTTTTATTGTTCTCAAATATTTTAATAGTCTTGTTTTTCACTTAAATAATTAATTATACACCTATTTTAAATTTTAAAAAGACATAGTATCATGGACATTTCATAACATGGAATTATCTTTTTTTTCCCAGCTGCCATCCCTTCTGAAAGTCTCTATCCTACTGCTTCAGTCATGTCTGTGTGCTCCTTGGACCTGTTACCTGATGCAGAAATTTTCAATAAATTGGGTCATATTTAAATAGCTTGATAAATATCTCTTTCTAAAGAATAAGAAGTGTATTGGGAGGAAAGACTTAAACATATATCACTTAAAATGAGGAAGCTCTTAAGATATGATGATGAAAAGTATTTGTCTTTTTTCTCCTGTGTGCCTTGTGCCAGAACCCACCTGCTCGTAGCCCATCTTGGATCCAGCATCATTTGACCAGTTCTCAGTTTGTAACTTGGAGTAGCCTCGTCACTCTCTGGTCCTGAAAATCACATGCAAAATAAGGCCATAGAGATCTGAATTCATTTCTGGGTGCCTAATTGCCCTGGCCACTCATACTACTTGTGAATAACCTGAAAGCAGTAAATTGAGCTGGAAGCTCTCTTGTTGCCTCTTCCAGATCAGCTTTTATGACGAACTTGCATCTGGTCCTTCTACCATCCTTGAGGGCTAATTGCAACCTGTGTGTGGTTTGGCTCATTGGCATTGCTGTAATGAGAGGACAAGCTGAACTTGGTAGTTCTTAAGGAAGAAGGAACTGCTTTAAATGTAACAAATGTCATGGACTGAATGTTCATGTCCCCCCCAAATTCATATGTTGAAACTCTAGCCACCGGTGTGATGATGTTGGGGTGGGGCCTTTGGGATATCGTTGGACTAGGTGAGGTCACGAGGGAGGCGTCCTCCATGCATGGTGTCAGTGACCTTATCCCTATCTGAGCTTGCCTCACCTCTCTTCTCTCTGCCATGTGAGGATACAAGGAGAAATCTGCTATCTGTCTGCAGCCCTCACCATGAAGAGGGCCCTCACCATGCAGGTATGCTGGTCATGGACTTCCAGACTCTAGACTTGTGAGGAATAAATTTCCATTGTGTATAAGCCACCTAGTCTGTGGTATTTTGTTAAAGCAACCTTAACTAAGATGGTAGGAAAGATACATAAGAACTCTAAGCAAGGAATTATTCCTTGCACACAAAGGAGAGCTCTGTGCCCAGAGCCCACAGAAAGAATATAAAGAATAACAACAGACATGGAGGTCACATGCCCCATGGCCACTATGGTTAGAAAACACTGCCAAGTGGGACCAAGCTGTGGCCACCAAGTAGACAGGGGATTGGGGGATAAGGCTTGTATTTGAGATCCATTATCATCTATTTCCTGGAGCATGGCTTGTATTTTCTGCTGGTGGTCTGGGATGTAAACACAGCAGTCAATGTGCAGTAAAGCACAGGTGCCCCCTTGTGCAGCTGTGAGTATATCCAGAGCCATTCTGTTTTGTAAAACTGCCTTCTGCATTTGAGTGACTGCATCTAGCAATAGGGCTAGCAAGGACCTTGTTACATTCAAGGCCCAAGCAACATGCTGTGCCAGGGCTTCTATTTGTAATTCTACATCTATAGTACCAGCTCCTGGAAGGAAGATAGCCAGGGAGTAAAACCACAATGCCGTCCATTTTGGGCTATGCCAATGGGAATATACAGCATCCCGTTTATGTGTGGGCCACAGCTAGGTTTGTAGTATCTGTCCTGATATGTACTGGTGGCCCCAAGTACAATGGCCTGTCCAGTTCGCAGGGAGATAGGACCAGCCATATTCCCCACATATCCAAATGTTTTTACCCGGCAAGGGGTTGGTTGGCACAGTGCCCACTGTCCCACCAGTGCTAATGGGTGCGATTAACACTGACATTGGCACAAAGTTCTTTGGATAACCAGCCAACCATACAATTGGGTATGGAAACCTGCCATTTAATGCACAGCAGAGCTATGGTTTGCCAAGGTGCATGTATACTAGACATTTATCCCCATTCATTATACACGGTACCCTCCCCAGGCAGAGCATATGCTGATTGTTGGATTAACTGCTCAGTTGCATGATGTAATGTGTAGCCCATGAGTCAACCCCTCCTGCATACTTTATATAATGTGACCCATGGATGTCCTTTGAACACCAAGGTCCATGGCCACATCCATTCCTCTGTGTGACCAGGGGACTGTGTATGTGGTGCAGGAAGGAGCAATGTTTATTTCAGCAACTGTGGCTGCAACTCACTGGGGCCTTGTTTTAAATAGTTTTAGACATATGGGTGAGCTACCAACAACTTCTCTATGGGACTTTTCCCAGTTTTCCTTGGTTGCTTATTCAGCAAGCATACTGCTACTGGTAAGTGCTTCACCCACTGTGTTCATCCTAAATGTTTCAATTTTTTTTTAATTTTGGTATCATTAATATACAATTACATGAGCAACATTGTGGTTACTAGATTCCCCCATTATCAAGTCCCCACCACATATCCTATTACAGTCACAGCCCATTATACCTTTCTATCATTCCAGCCACTTGGGGTCGATATGGCACATGTAATTACCATACAATGTCTTGTTGTTGAGCCCATTTTTGTATCTCCTGTCCTGTAAAGTGGCTCCCTGTTAACCATTAATGGATGCCTGTAACTGGCACATAAGTGCTCCAAGGCCTGTTTAGTAGTGTGTTGGGTAGCCTTGGCCACAGGATGGGCAAAACCCAATCCTGTAGCCATGTCCACTGCTGTGGATGTGTATTTACATCCCTGATTATTGGACAAGGGCCCTATGTAATCTACTTGCCACACCTATAAGGGTTCTGGTGGGTGGGGGAGCTGTCCCTCCTGCATGGATACCCAATGACCATGCGGGTAAAAGTGAGTGCATTGAGCGCATACTTGCACCGTTTGTTTTACTTCAGCAAACATCAATAGAATGTGCCATCTCTGGGGTACTTTGCACATGGCTCTAGGGCCTATATGCCCTTGTTTCTTATGCATCCATGGCCCCATATCCATAGGGGGCAGTTCTCAGAGCATAAGAGCCCTGTCCAGGGCATTGGCTGCGTCATTCCCAGTGCTTAACGCTGGGAAATGTCCTGACATGTGATATGTCAGGACATCTTCCTTTAACCCACGAGCCCAAAGTTCTTTTTACATTGTTTGTCCCCACAGTGGGCGATGGCCAATTTCCCAGTCCTGTGCTGCCCACTGAGATGACCAAGAAGTTAGGCCATGAAACACAGCCCAATTGTCAGTACAGATGTTTGTCTGACCTGATTTTCTAGTCAAAACAAGCCACACTGCCCATAATTCAGCCCAATGGCTGGATTGCCCTACCCCAGATTCATACAATCATTCTTCTTGTAAGAGCTGAATGGCGATTGCCACCCATGTTGGTGGGTGGCCCTTTGTGAATCCATTTGTATATCAGGCCTCTGCTGGTGGCATCCATGTCCCCTCCTCATAGGGGTTTACTGTTGGCACTTTCATGCTCGGTAGGTGGGTCTGGCTTCAACTTCAAAGGTTAATTGTCTTAGGACTTGGTGCAATTCCTGTGAGAGAGGGCTTTTAAAGGATCTAGCCCATTTTTTGAAATAAGCTCCCCACTTGGCCAGGGTGGGTGTTTGGGCAACTCTAGTCTGGGGAGCTGTGGCCCAGACTTGCATCCACCCCTTAATCAGAAGGGCAGTAATGACCTAATGACCTGTAGTGCTTGTATTCCTGTGATTTTTTCAGTAGCCAGTAAGGTGGTATTCACTGCTGCTAGATGTTTTTCCATCAGTGAATAGTGAATCTCTGCTTCCTTCCACAACTGAGACCAAAAACTTATTGGGACTTCTCAGGCCCCGTGCTTCTGCCATAATCCCCACCTATATCTAGCTGTGCTGGCAGACACCATCAGCAGGGATGGTATGGAGGGGTCAGTGACTTGCAGTGTCTGGGCCTGAGCCACTGCTTTTTTTGTCTTAGCAGAAGCCTTTTCTACCTCTGGAGTCCAGTCCCGTGTTTTCCCTCATTTTATAAGGTGAAGAAGTGGCTTTAACAGCATGGCTAAGTGAGGGATAAACATTCCCCAATACCCTAACAAACCCACATATGTTTGTAGCTGCTTAATAGTTTCTGGGTGGGGGTACTGTTGTATTTTATCAATCACTGCTTCAGGTAACACTTTTGTCTCACCTGACCAGACAACACCCAAGAACCTGACAGAAAACCAGGTCCCTGCACCTGTCTTTGTTGACGGCTCATCCCCACCCCTGGAGGGCCTGGTGCAAACTGTGAGCTGCAGCTTCTAGATCTGGAAGAGAATCAGAAGTCAATGTTATATCATCTATATAATGGAACACTTGAACTGAGGGTGGATAGGACCAGGTGGCCAGGTCACTAGTCACCAAGCCGTGAAACAAAGTAGGACTGTGCAAATATCCTTGTGGGAGGACCACAAATGTCCATTGGCGGCCCTCCCATGTGAAGGCAAATTGATCTTAGCTTTCTGGTGCCGTGTCAATGGAAAAGAAGGCATTAGCCAAGTGCAACACAAAATGATAGGTCCCCAAAGTCACAGTCAGTTTGTCCATCAGGTCAGTAATGTAATGTTCGGTACTGTAGCATGCAGTGGGGGAGTCGCTTTGTTTAGTTTTTCAGAGTCTACTGTCCTTCTCCAAATGCCGTCAGGCTTCTTCACAGGCCACACGGGTGAACTAAAAGGTGCTGTTGCTGGGCGGATGATGTATGCTTTCTCCAACCACAAAATGGTTTGGCCTATATCCTCCTGTCCACCAGGCAGCCAGTATTGTTTAATGTTTTCTATGCAGATGGCTTGCAGTGACACCAAAGGTGTGTGGTGGGGATGACCTTGCCACACTGTTTTCACAACAAGCACATGCAACTGAAACTCCCCAAGAGTTGTTTGCATTGTTAGATCCTGCAATACATCCATCCCTAAAATATATTCTGCTATTGGAGATACATAGACCGCATATCACTGAGGGGGCAAGTGTCCAGTTCCCAAAGTCAGAGTCACTCATTGCACCTGCACTGGTTGCCCACCATACCCTTCTATGACTGCAGAGGGGCCTGGAACCTATCCGGGTTGCCACAGAGGAGAGTTGAGTAAGTACCTATATCCACCAGTGCCAACACCCGCTATGCATTTTGTGGGGACCAGTGAGTGGCAAGTTCAACAAATGGCCTCCAGTCTTCCAGTGTCCCAATATGCTGGGTGCCTCAGCCCCACCCCTAGTTGGGGAGGAAATCAGTCAGTGCACAAGACATGAGTTCCTGGTCCACCACAGTATTTGCCCGCACCTGCTTTGGGGGCAGTGGGTGATAGTGTTGGTCTGGATACAACTGTTTCCATAGCCTCATTAAGACCTCTAAGGATTGTCCATCAAGCTTTTCATGAGCCAAGCCAGCAGCCAAAAGGTCAGCCCATACCTGTCGGTTGCTCACTTTCAGCAGTCCTACTGGGCCATCTCTGGCATTGTTTTTGCTGCTATTGTTTTCCCTTTTCCTTTGCGCTGCTTCACCACAGTAGTTTTCACTGTGGTCACTTGAGGTTGCTTTACTTCTACATTCCCCAAGTAAGCTAACAACAACACTGCTTGGCCAAATCCTGCAATTCCATGGCTGCGTACGTCATCGTGTATGTCGTTTGCCAGGTAGCAACTGGGGGACTGCCCAGCTGCCCGCCTGCAGCTGTAGGTTTTTGTATTTCCACTAGTTGCCACATGGTGGGGCAAGCATGCAAAACCAATGGTGCTGTGCTGCACTTGGGGCTTTCAGCCCCCAATGATGGGGTAGTACTCACTGATCCCAATGACATACATTTGGCGGCCATCAGCTGTTGCTCCAAGTCTTCTTCATTCCATTGTAGACTATGCATTTGCTGCTGCAATTCCACAGTTTCATGAGCGGCATGGTGGATGACAATCAGGAACATCCACACCACTCGCCCAGCTGATTCTTGGTAGGCCAGAGAAACTAGGGACTCTAGTGTCTCCAATGCTGTCCATGGAGCCTCCGGGGTCAGCTGTACGGACTCCCAATCCTCTGGTGCCACCCAAGTAGTCAAGTACGTTACCACCAGGTACCAAGCAGAGGCTGGGGGTATACCTCCACCCACCCCTCCACAGCCAGGGAAGCCAAAGGGCCATTGCTCTTGTGGCCACCTACCTCACCCAGGGTCCAGGGGTTGCTGCTGAGATCTTGGGGCAAAGCAAAGAACAAAGAAGGAGGCAGGAGTCATCATGGAGGGTGCTCTAAAGAAGCCACTTTATTCTGCATTAAGCTGTACTTTTTTATATTGCTATAGTACTAATTCATGGTTATGTAAGTATTGAAGATGCACATGCATGTGGCCTTCATGGCCAGGTGTCTGGCCTTCAAGGCCTTTATCTAGCTCCTTTCTAATGGGCACAACATGCTGTGTTTTCAAGGTTTCTCAAGGCCAGACATATCTGGGGTGAAGCTGCAGACAGCTGTCCTTATAGAACTGTAGGGAAAGTGGGGGGTGAGGAGGGGCTTCCCTATACTGAGTCACTATATAAAGAGCTCTGCCCAGTGCTCTGGGCAGAGGCAGAGACAAAGGAGAATTACAGACCTGCAGAATGTTGGATGCAGACATAATTCTAGTGCTTGACCTATCGCCATGAGAACAAGCTGGGTACCCTTTCACCCCAAGAACATTTGATTGTCATCCCTCGGTCTCACTGAATCCATAGTGAGCTTGCCTGGCACTAAAACCCATTGACAAGATAATTGGTGACACTGGCAAGATCCATGTTGACCAAGGAACAGAACAGGCTGCCCTTATGGGAAGGGTGCTTCAGCGGGCTGCCCCTATGAATGGGGAGACACTCAAGTGTACCCCCCAGTAGGTATGTGGTCTGATGTAGCTTTCCTTCTAGTGTGCTGGGCCCCACCTCAGGACTAGAGGCAGGTGGAGGTGACACCTGAGGTTGTAGAGGTGGCCCGCAGTATAATAAGGATGTCCTTTGAGAAGCAGAATGCCAGTGAGGTGGCCGTTTCTCACAGTATTATAAAAGCCTACAGATGAGAAGAACATGCTCCTGAAAGAGACACAAGAAATGGAAGCACAAGAATGTGAGCTGCAAACTGCTAAGGGTTCATTGAAGAATGAAATGGCGTTGATATCAGAGGAGACAGCACAAGAATGCCAGCTGCAAGGTGCTGTGGAGGAAGTAAAAGATTTGTTAAAAAATGAAATGCTGCGAGGTACTGTAGAAAAGGTAAAGGCCATGAAGGAGAAGGACATACCCCTGCAAAAAGCACAAGAAGAGGCAGTACAAGAATGTGAGCTGCAAGGTCCAGTGGAGGAGGTAAAAGATCCCTTACAGAATGAGACAGCAGCACTGCCAAGGGCTCTGAAGGAGGCAAAGGCCATGGAGGAGAAGGACGTACTCCTGAGGGAAGCACAGGAAGAGGCAGCATGAGATGCCAGCTGCGAGGCATTGAGGTGAAGGTAAGAGACCTTCTGAAGACTGAGCTAGCATTGCCGTGAGGCACTGTAGAAAAGGTAAAGGGTGCAGCAGAGGAGGCACTTGGGGGAGTGGGCATAAAGGTGCCATGAGCCCCAGAAATGGAGGAGCTGGGGAAGGATGAAGTGTGGTGCCAGAGGTACTAATCCCTCTATGGAAAGCACACACAGTGGTTGTGAAGAAAATAAAGACACATCAACTGAGGATTCCACCAGGAGAGATGCAGCCCCCTCCCCACATTGTAGAGCATTCTATGCTCCACCCCTATACTCAGGCTGAACTGCTGGATGCGGGTTCCTGGTTTTGGCAGAAACACTCAGAGTTAATATCAGCTTGGTTCTTGCATCTGTGGGATTTAGGGGTGGATGGAATTGTTCTGCCTGGATCAGAAATGGGAAGCTGGCTTCCCTGACAGTTCATCCTGCCTTGAGGCAGTGGTTGCAAAGTGCACATCAGACCCCAGGGAATCACTCCCTCCTTGACTGGATTATGACTGCACTTTGTGCTGTGTGGCCCAATCAGGGTAATTTACCATCCTTCCCTGCTAGATGGCAGACATATGCTGAGCTCCAACAGGTGTTACAGGAGCAAGGCATGAGAAATGCCATCTATATTCCAGATAGTTATGGTTCATGGAGGAGCCTTTCACCGCAGGGTTGAGAACTGTTGTGCTTCAGATGGCTCTCACATCCCTCTTTGGGCCTCTAGTGGCCATTCTTGCCCCTCACTTAGGGCAGCCCATAAGTGAGTTTACCCATACAGTAGCAAACTTAGGAGAGGCTGAAGCAATGAAAGCATGGAAAGAAATAAGGTCTGCTACTCAGAGGAAGAATTTAAAGGGCCCCACAAAGGTTATGAGGACTCAGATGTGGGTTTATTTAATATGGGCAGGAGCAGACAGAAGGAAATTAGATGGGAAGTCAAGTAGAATCTTACTGGAGCTGCAGCAACAGCTGAAACTGGAGCAGGAGTTCTAGCCATTAAGAACAAAGAGGCAGAGGCCAGAGACAGAGCCACAAGTCTGGCCTGTGCGTTTGCAAGACTGTCTGCTGGAGAGCAAGCCGACCTCACTTGAGCCCACACAGGAAGATGATTGGGGAACACAGTTCAACTGAGGGGAAGGTTGAGGTACTGCCCCTGAGGGACTAGGGGTGACCAGAGGCCAGATGCTGAAATAGTCATACATTGGTCCCCAGTGAACATATAACGTGTCCTGACTCTGGTAGACACAGGGGCTGTATGTTCACTGATTTATGGCAATCCTGAGTGGTTTTCTGGAACTCTTGCTATTATAGATGGATACGGGGATGAGGCTATCAGAGTAAAACAAGCCCAAATCCCTTTGGCAATAGGGCCTCTACCCCCAAAAGGAGTATACTGTGTATATCTCTCCTATCCCTGAATATATGTTGGAGATAGATATCCTGCAGGGCCTATGGTTGCAGACCACTGGAGGTGAGTTCAGACTAAAGATACATGTGCTGAAGGCATTTCTGAGGGGACATGATAAGCATTCACCCATAGCTTTGCCTATGCTTCGACAGGTGACTAATACCAAACAATACAAATTGCCTGGAGGGCATTAAGAAAGGGATGAGACATGTGCATTTGCCTTTCCTACAGCAAAAAAGAGTATGATAGACTCATCAAGGCCCTGTGAGCTGGATGTTCATGCGACTGAAGATGGTTATGGCTGGGGTCTCTGGCAGTGTCTTGAATAAACTTGCCAACATATTGGATCCTGGTTGCAACCCTGGAAAGAGCACAGTTAAAATACACCTTGATAGACAAACAATTGGCTGCCATGTATCACGCCTTGCTGTCTACAGAACCCATCACTGAAATGGCCCCGATAAAGGTAATAACCATCTATCCCATCATGGGGTGGGTACCGGACTGGACCTAAAAGCCATGGAGTGGTGTGGTACAGACACCTACACTGGTCAAGTGGGGTATATACCTACAGCAGTACAGCACCCTCTCTAGTAGTCCCATGAGTGGAGAATTCCAATGCTTATTGGGATCAGTGACATATGCTAGTGAAAAGCATGAATAATTTACTTTAGAACCATTGGTAGCAGAGAGTCCTTATTGAGAGGGAAGAGCCCTTATACCCGAAGATGCATGGTATGCAGACAGCTCTAGCTATGGGCAGTCCCTGAAATGGAGGGCCATAGCTTTCCATCCTAAGACAGACAATATGAATGGAAGATGGTGAAGGGAAGAGCAGTCAATGGGCAGAGTTTCAGGCAGTATGGCTTGTCATCAGCCAGGAGCCAAGCCCTATAGTTGTCTACACTGACAGCTGGGCCATCTATCAGGGTTTGACCCTGTGGCTACCGATATGGTACCCTGCCAGCTGGTTGGTTGGTCACCAACCACTTTGGGAACAAGAATTGTGACAAGACTTATGGGCCTGTTGTCAGGCTAAAACAGTTACAGCATATCATGTGGCAGGTTATTTGCCACTGGCATCCCCATGAAACAGTGAAGCAGATGAATTGGCCCAGGTACATTGGCTAGAAGGAAAGCCTGACTCTGATGTAACCCAATGGTTGCATCAGTGTTTCTTGCATGTGGGACAAAAGACAATGTGGGCTATAGCTCATTGGTGGGGATTGCCTTTGACCTTTGAAGCAGTCAGCAGAGCTTGGCAGGAGTGCATCATATGCTTCATATGCTCTAAAAGGGACTTACATCAAGTTCCACAGCAACATGGGATAATAGTTAAGTTGCTAATACCCCTCATCAGGTGGCAGATAGACTATACTGGGCCTCTGCCCATGTCAGAAGGGTACCAATATGCCATGACTTGTGTGGACACAGCTGCTGGACTTCCAGTTGCTTTTCCTACATGTTGTGCAGACCAATGGACAACCAAAAGAGGCATGGAGTGTCTCTTTGCAGCCTATGGCTGACTACAGATAACTGAGCATGATCAATGGAGGAGCTGGGGAAGGATGAAGGGTGGTGCCAGAGGCACCAATTCCTCCTCTATTGAAAGCATGCACAATGGTTATAAAGAAAATAAAGACACATCAACCGAGGGTTCCACCAGGAGAGGTGCAGCCCCCTCCCCACACTGTGGAGCAATCAACACTTTACTGGACATGTACGGCAAGAATGGGTGCAACAGTTGGGAACCAAATGGGAGTTTCATTTTCTGTACAATCCTATTGTGTCAGGCATGATAGAGAGGTACAATGGTTTGTTAAAATCTGGACTGAAGTCAGACACCAACAGTCTGTAGGGATGGTCAGTCTGGTTATGGATAGTGCTACAGCATTTGAACGAGAAACCCCAAAAGGGAGCCCTGTGCCCCGTAGACATGTTAACACATATTGCTTCCTCCCCTATACAACTGCAAGTACAAAGAAGGAGGAATTGTTGAAGCCAAGGTTTGGCCACAAGAATAATATCTTGCTACCAGCACCAACTGCACTAAACCTTGGAGAATCCACTGAGTGGATGTGGCCTTGGACATTTTGACACATGGACAATGATGGCTGGCCCTCCTGGCACCTTGGGGACAAGGCCTGGAAGCTGGCCTCCTGTGTAGTCCTAGAATAACAGCAGAATGGCCCCCAAAAATCACAGTAGTATACCCTGAATGGCCAGAAGGTAGGAGCATCTTACCAGAAAGTTTTGTTTTATCATTATGGCCAGTGCATGCACCCCCAGTAGCACTATACATAGACCCCTCAGTATGGGGAGAGGGGTTAAGGTATGGTATACAAGACCTGGATGTGACCCCTTTCCTGCCACAGTCCTATCACAGGACAATTCTCTTGCATGTGTCCTACCTGATGGACAAGATTTGCATATGTTGGTGTCATTAAAACATGTGTCTTATCACCCTTAGGGTCTTTGTGGATTGGGCACACACCCTAGCAAAAAACTGCTACTTGCTGGAGTGTGTGGAGCTCCCTATCAGTACCACCATTAAGTGTGAGTCATGAATTCATCTGAGTAGAACTGGTTTTAAATATAGCTGAAATAACTTCATCAGGCTTGAGGATTATTATAATTTTTGTTACCTGTATCAAAATTTGTTGTATCGTAATTTTTGTTATTATATCTATGTTGTTATCATCTGTTGCTGTTGCGGAATCTGGTTACAATGTTCCAGCTTTCTCACACAGGGACCATTGTGTAATATTGAGAGTGTGTAGATTGTGAGAGCATGTAGATTGTGCGGGGAAAATTGAAGTGCCTATGGCCAGGATCCTCACCTGAACCTGAACTACTTGATGGTGTAACTGTGTTATTACCAGGCCACTGTTTCCACACCTGTAGGCAATAAGCTATTATTGACTGAGTCACTATATAAAGAGCTTGCCCAGTGCTCTGGGCAGAGGCAGAGATGGAGGAGGATTACAGACCTGCAGACTGTTAGATGCAGACATAATTCTAGTGCTTGACCTATAGCCAGGAGAACAATCCAGGTAATAAACCCTTTTACCCCAAGAATGCTCCATTGTCATTCCTTGGTTTCACTGAATTCATAGTGAACTTGCTCAGGGCTGATACTCATTGGCAAGACAATCATGTAGAGAAGGAACTCGTTTGTACAGCCTGGTATGTGGACCCTGGCTGCCTTAGCTTACGTGATTCATAGTCATTTTCATTTGATAGCAAATGTCCATAAATCACCACTAGGGGGCCCCAAAAGCATTTCTTTCTGATTTCAAGGACCACAGTCTCTTTCAGTGAGTACATCTGATAAAACATCCTCAGTGCAAATTGGAGGGTGGTTTGGTCCCTATTTAAAGTTTGGCTTTCTCTCATGAATATTTTCTTCCAGACTGTAGCAGCAGCTGCTGAAATGGCTTTGATGTACTTTGGATTTTATCAATTTTTTTCACTGTACTGTTGAATAATTTTTTATGCCTTGGCTGTTTTTTTGATGAGCTAAGGTTTTGTGTAAATTTGCTTTTCATTGTGTTAAAGAAAAAAAAAGTTAATTTCTTCCTAAAGGCAAAAAGAAAAAAGTTACTTTGTTTCTCTACCTTTTTACTGAGCTAGAATAACTGGGATTTGCAAAGTCTGTGTTGAGTGGGTGGTGGGTTTTCTTAACACCCTATTCTTTGTTCCAGGTCTGTTCTGAATTATCTGTTAGATTTTCTATTTCAAGAACCCTAAATTATTTTCAAGTGAATAATTAATTGTAGTCTGTACAAGGCAACTATTAATTGCTAAAAGGGAAATATGATTTGTAGTCAAAAATATTTTTAATCTCGGCAATTTATTTAAATTGTTAGAAAAATATGTCTTATATTCAGATAGATACTAATTGATACGACATAAGTTTCAAAATACTGTTATTTTTATTTAAATGACCTCTTGTGGTAGGGAAGGACTCACAATATTTAGAATAAGATATAGGTAATAAGGCTTCATCATTTCAAAGAAATCAAAGATTATCTGTTCATTCTGTTTATATTTTGAATTGACGTCTGTAGGCTTAACATTATTTATTGAACTATGATTATTCTCAAGTATTAGGAAGAATTTATAGTTTTCTGAAACCTACATTGAATTAAAGATTAAAGTTGTACCAAATGCAAGTATTTCCATTATCTACAATGCTAATTCATTCTTATCTTGGTGGTAGAGAATTTCCTTAGTTATCTAGAGGTCACTTAACTTTTAATATACATTTGGCATTGTGGAAGTTAGACAGAAAAGCGAATGTTTGGCTGTCAAACTAGATCACTCAAAGTCCGGAATGTGAAGCCCATGGTCTTTATTCAAGAAAAAGCCTCTTAAGCCCTCCTAGTTTCTGGACTCTTGATTCAGCCATGATTCTGTGAAGGCTGGAGACTTTGATTTCTCAGTCAACAGAAACCACAGATTTTGGGGGTTGGGGGGAAGGAGAGAGCAGATACAGGGAGCCACAAAGAGAGGCAGCAAGAAGTGATTGCTGATGTTGAGAAGGACCCTATAAAACACATTCAGATTTTTTAAATGACAGCACTTTTGGATCATAGTTTAAGACCATTGAGTAGGAGCAGTCTTTTCTCTCCTCAGGCCTTGGGGACGTTCCTGTATGGCACCGGTCATTTCTAATGATGATTTCTGGGGTCTTAAGGTTTTGTGTTGTCCTAGGGACACTGCATGGGGGAACGGATTCTGCTGCATTGTTGCTTCTCACTTTGACACTTCTTAAAGTCTATTTTGCATGTTAGAATTCTATAAAAGGGCTTTTCAGCTACAATGTATACTTGAAAACCAACATTTTAGAGTATAATTTGGTTCCATAATGAGTCATAAAGAAAATATTAAATTATGCTCAGCATTCTTTGTGTAAAAGGCAGGGAAAGATATAAAATATTTCAGAAATATTTGCAATAAAATGGTGAAAATAAAAATTTTCCATCATAGGCTCTAAGTAAATATTTGTTGAATGAGTGAATCACTAAGTGCAAAGGGAGACACTCAATGTATCAGAAAGGTTGCTTTCCTCCACGTCTAAATGACATGGCTCCTTTGTTGAACTTTGTTGTTGGTAGATACCTGGGTTCAATCTTCTAAGAATAACTCAGATAGAGAAGTGACAACACTTGACAAGGCACTTGTCGAAAGTATCTTCAAGTGTCATCCTCCAATCTTTAAAACATCTTTAAGTAATATATCATCAAGGCATTTGGAATGAAGTTGATCCATTTGCTTATGAATGTGGAAATTGAGACTAAAATCAGCTCTGGAGGAAAATGCAGTTTATTTTGCCTATGAAATTAATATATTTAACTAAAGAAAAGGGTATTTATTTTCTTAAAGGTAATTTATTTGATTATTTTATGCATTGAATGTCGATTGCTGAGCATGAGGCTGAGCTCAACTTGGAATCTACATGTTTTTGTATATATATAAATTGTAAAATACAACATGTATGTGTATAAATACCACATATTTATATATAGGTGCAAAATAGAAATGTACACAAAATAGAAATAGAAGTGATTTATTACAGACATTGGCCAATGTTTTGTGTGAAAGGCCAAATGATAAATATATAAGGCTTTGTGAACTTATGGTCTCTGTCACATTTGCTCAACTTTGCTGTTGGTAATGTAAAAGCAGACATAGATAATATGCAAACTAATGTGTGGCTGTGTATCAATAAAGTTTATTTAAAAAAACAGGTGGTAGACTAGGTTTAGGCCATAGCTGTGGTTTGCCAATCCCTGGTCTATTACAGTACAGACCCCAGTGTTACTAACACTGAGGACCAGACATACAATATTGTCAGTATTTCAAGAGCGTCCTAGTGTCCCATTCCAGTCACCCTAACTACCCTCTTGCTACTATCTGGACTTTTATGGTATTACATTCCCTATTTTTCTTTATAGTTTATCAGCCAAACATACATGAGTCATACAATATGTATTTTTTCCCCCAGCATTATCTCTATCACATCTCTGGTGCATGAAGAGATAATTGTTCATTTTCGTTGCTCTAAAGAATTTCATTATGTGAATATATTAACATTGATTTTTCTGTCCTAGTGCTGATGGACATTTGATGGTCATTTTCATGTTTTGGCTCCTATGAATTATGCTTCCATGAGCATTCTTGCACATGTGTCTGGGTACACATATGAATGCATATCTTTTGGGCACATATTTAGGAATAGAATTGTTGAGTATGCTTTGCACTTGTATTTTAATAGATAATGCCAACAGTTTTCCCAGAATTTAGTAGTTGTACTAAATTCTATTCCTATTTGTAGGGCATAGGAGTTCCCATTGTTCTATATCAGGGGTCAACAAACTATGGTCAAGTGTGCGTGGTGGAGACTGAACCCCTGCGCCCCTCTGACATTGCTCCTCCGCTGCCAGCAGTCACTGCTCACTGATGCCCAGGCCCTAGCCTGGTCCCCACCTACGTCCTGAGGACTCTGCTGTTGGAAGTTGCTGGGGCACCAAGAGGGGAAATCTCAGCTCAGCCTCTCCTTTGGCCAGTTCTGAAGTTGAAACAGCCAGGCTCCTCAGGAGGAAAGAAGGGCAGGTTGGGATCCGAATGCACATGGGACAGAAAGGGAAACTGACCACCGTGGCCACCCTCCAGTTCCCTGCCCTGTCCTGTCTCCAGCCAACCACAACTTGGGGCAAAGTCTGCCTGCCACCTAGGATGGCCCACTTCAGTCAAATGTGAAGCAGGGGAGGGTGTGAGGTTGGGGAACAAGAATTTTTTCTTGGTATAGAAGTTCCTGCACAGACAATATCCTCCATTTTGACTCTTCACTGCAAAGCCTAATAAATTTGCTATCTGGTCCTTTACAGGAAAAGTTTGCCAACTTCTGCTCTATTGGCTTACCAGCACTTGGATGTTGCCAGTCTTTTAATTTTAGCTATTCTGATGGGTAATCATATGCACTGTAATTTAAATTTTTATTTCTTTAATTTCTAAAGACATTGGGTGCCTCATCATGTTGATTGGTCGTTTGGATAGACAATCTGTTCAGGTCTCTTGCTCATTTTTCTTTGGGCTGTCTTTTTCTTATTGATATTTAGTTTTTATTTGTTTTCTGGAAATGAGCATTGTTAGTTATGTGTTACAAGTTTCTTTCTCCACTGTGTGGTTTGCTTTTTTACTTACTTCATGGTATCATTTTATGAACATAAGTTCTGTGTTTCTATTTGCCTATCGGTACCTTGACAGTTATGCTTCATTTAGGAAGTCTTCCATTACCTTGATCACGCAAATACTCCGCTAAGTTAGCTCCTTAAACTGTTGCTCTCAAGCTTCAGGGTGTGTCAGAATTACGTGGAGGGCCTGTCAGGGTGCAGGTAGCTGCCCCCTCACCCCCTCCTGGACTGGACTTGCTAACACAGCAGGTCAGAGGTGAGGCTGGAGAATGTGAGTCTCTAGCAGGTTCCCTGGTGTTCCTGCCACTGCTGGTTTGGGGATAACATTTTAAGAGCCACTGATCTAGAAGTTTTGTTGTTTTGCCTTTCATGTTGATATGTTTAATCCACCAGAAATTATGAAATGAGGATCAGTTTTCATTTCTTTCATATGGAATCCAAGTATCATCTATTGAAAAGAGTGTCTTCTCTCCCTGGCTCTGTAAACCAAGTTGTCCAAATGCATGTGGGCCTGGTTCTGGGCTCTTCAGTCTATTCCACTGGTCTGTTTGCCTACCTTGGGCCAGTACCACACTGTCTTCATTTTTGTATTCCTGCCATAAGTCTTGATATATGCTAGAGCAACCTCCTATCTTTCCTTTTTCTTCAATATAGATTTATGACCAGCTTAAATTCACACACAAAGACATGTATCCTATTGGAGTTTTGATTAGAAGTGCATTGAATCTATAAGTCATTTTGGAAGAACTGACATGTTTACTATATTGAATCTTCTAATCTAGAGCTTCTCAATGTTTTTTTCCTGATACTTCTGTGTTACTTTTAGACTTTTTTTTCTCCCTAGTTACTTCCCACTCCCTTGAAATTTTAATGCCACAGATATACTGTATGTCTGTGCCTTACACATAAAACAGTAAGATTTTTCATCCCCCCTAAGAAACAATTTTTACCCCTTTTGGATGAGAATTTACCCCCATCATGATTATGAATCCCAATCCATAGTATAGCCTTCCATTTATTTAGATGTTCTTTGATCCCTCTTACTGTTCTATCATTTTCTGTGTAGTAGTCATACACATCTATTTTTAGGTTGATTCCCAGGCAATTCATATTATGGATTGTAGGGTTCGTGTCCTTCTGGGTTGGCTCTGCAGCTCCCAAGTGGATGTTGGTGAACAGGCGTGGCCACTGCTGTGCAGGGCACCTTGCCTCTTGGCCCCACACCTAAGCTCCTGCCACCTAACTGCCCCACCTCATACAGTCTGATGTGTAGGACCCACTTTTCAAGGCACATGTTTGAAAGTCCTAGTGTAATTCTAAACCCATTTGTCATTTGCAGCTATTAAATAAAATAATATATATGGTTTTAAGTGCAGAACAGACATTTGGAGAGGAGGGACACATCTTGGAATACATTAATAATCAAGGCATAAGCAACAGTAATTACTTTTTTCATGGTTTATAAGAACAGAAAGAATGTACCGGTAGATGGCAGTGTTTCTTAATAGATACAGAAAGCCAGTGGAGTAGGTGTGAGGAAAATATTTTTCTGTTCAGTTGGAATTAGGAATAATATGAATAACACTAGGAGAGGTTCTGTGGAGTCCCTTGTGATCTACTTCTCTGGTGAGTTTAATTAAAATCAATGAAGAAGCCAAAGGTTCTTCAGCTCCTCCCTTACTTCAGGTGGGCAGTTGCTCTATGTCCTTTCTCAGACCAGGTAGAGTAAGTGGCAGTGAGTCTTGCAGTTGGCATGGCTGGAGTAAAATCAGCCAGAGGGACGCCCCTAGGGCCTTCCTGTGTGTGGCACTGTGCTCTGCACAGGAGTTAATGCAGGTTTTCATGGGTAGAACTGTCTGTGTGGGAGACAGCATGGAGCATGAAAGGAATGAAACCAACAGCCTCCCTCAGTCTGCTTTCTGCGCAGTGGAGAGGAAGCTCTTCTTGAGGATTCGGCCTCTACCACATACTGTCTGTTTGATCAAGGCAAACCATTTAGTTCCTCTGACCTTGGTTTCACTATCAGAAAAACGGAGATGATTTCCATTCGACACCCGGTATTGTGGAAGCAAATGAGGCAACATCTGTAGAGCACTTAGCCTGGCACTATGGAGTGACAAAGTGCTATTGTAGTTAGCTATGCTCTTTGGGACTTCAAAAGTGGCATAGAAAGTAGACCTTGTGGTAACTCTTGTGTGGTGTTTTGTGTGGTAACTTTTAAGTGGGAACTCTTGTGTGCTCAGGTGTCAAACATCATGGAACCTGGTTACCTGCATTACTCTCAGGTTTGAATGTTACAACTCAGACATATGACCTTAAACAGAAGGACCCAGATCTCTTTGCTTCCTGGTTTCCCTGAGCTGCTTGCAAAAGCCAGCAATGTTTCAGCCCTAGAGATTCCAAATTAATTGGTCCAGGATGGGTCAAGTCCACCGTGATTCCAGCGTGCAGTGGTGTTGAGATGCCCTGTCTACAGTGTGCCATCTTTACATGCTGTCACCTGCAGAAGTGAGACCAGGTGTCAGGCTTGGGGTGCAGTTGCAGATTAGTATCAAAGTATCCGCGAGGTGCTGGGGCTGACCCTTTCCTCCTGGGCGGTGTGCAGTCAGCTGCTGTAGGCTGCTGACAGGTATCTTTGACAGCTGATTCTCAGTGGGCAGAAGTGTGGTTGAAATAAAAGGGTCATATTTTCTCCTTAGATGTACTTCCTGAAATAAAGAAATAGAGAAAGCTCTGTAGGCAAATCATAACATCATGAAATACCATATTTTTTTCTCACCTTTTCCTACCTGTCTTTATGTCTGTGTGTCTATTCATTCTCTTTCTGTCTTGTCTGTTTCTATTTGTTTTTTGTTTTTTTCTATCTGCCTCTACGTGTGTCTCTCTTCATATCTGTTTGTCTGTTCCTTTTTCTGTCTGTCTCCTGCTCTCTGTGTCTATGTTTGTCTGTCTCTCCCTTGACTCCTTTGTCCTGGTGGGACCTGATCTATGTATGCCAGGGTCATCAAGTGTGTTAGTCACAGTTATCCAGAGAAACAACCAATAGGAGATTCTATCTATCTATCTATCTATCTATCTATCTATCTATCTATCTATCTATCTATCTATCTATCTACCTATCTATCTATTATCTATCTATCTATCTATCTATCTATCTATCTATCTATCATCATCAATTATCTATCTATAGAGAGATTTATTATAAGGAGTTGGCTTGCATGATCATGAAGGATGACAAGTCCCAAAAGCTACAATCAGTAAGATGCAGGCCCTGAAAGCTGACGGTACAAGTTCTAGTTTGGTCCAAGTCCTCAGGCAGGAGAACACCAGTCAAAGTGAACACAGGTCAAAGAACGTCAGGCAGAGAGCAAATGCTCCCTCACTCAACCCATTTGTTCTATTCAGATTACTCAGTCTACTGATTCACACATTCATCTCCAGACACCTTCAAAGACACACCCAGACTAATGTTCAACGAAATATCTGGGCACCCTATGGCCCATTCAAGTTAACACATAAAATTAACCATCACACCACTGAAGTCCATATGTCTAACTTCCAGAACTTCAGGTTGCAGAGTCTTACACTGGCTGACTGAAGGTCAAATCTGGCTTTCTGGTACTTGCTTGTGGTTTCCTGCTCTCCCGCCTATGTGACATCTAGTGATACTATATCCAGTGAGCTTCCCTCTATATACTTCCTGCCTGACCACTTTTTCTGGTCATGACCAGGTATGAGGTCACTGAATTTGTGACCTCTTTTCTATCTGATCTAATATTGTATAACAGAACTAGGTTAAACATGGTTTACTTATGTCACTGAGAAAATCCAAACCCAACACATTTCTCTCTCTCACTGGTGATATTACTCAGTTGAAAGAACTTAGCAATATGACTAGGCAGCTACCTGGCTTCTTCTCAAACCTCTGTCTTGAAAAGAAAACTCACTTCCTGATTGACTGGGCTGTGGAAAGAAGAGGATTTCAGCCATTTGTACTCAGTTTGCAGAGTGAATCCCTGGACATTTTTGTTATGTTCTTATCCATCAGGAAAGAGAGTTTTCTCTCCATCACTGTCTCCCTATTCTGACTCTTCCTTTTTAGGTCACCTCATGTTCTGCTCCATCCTTGCTGGAATTTTGGCTGACATCCCATGATAGTTAAATCCTTTATCAACTCAGGACACATACCACTGGGCTGCTCTGGCTAGGAACTGTTTTCTGGAAATAGCTGGGAGTTTGAAAATCCAAGCTTATCAGGACAGAAATTTTATGATGTTTAAAACAGAACTTAAGAGTTTTTTAAAACAAACTGTCCTACCCAACAGGAATTTAAAAAAAGGCAGGTCCATAGCTATGTAACAGAACTATAACAACCTGAGCTAAAGACTAGGTAATTATGCTAGTGTTTTACCATTTTTCTAAAAGTCTTTATGATGAATTATTACAGTTTCCTTGTTTTTATGCAGTACATTGAAATGTTTCCAACAGCGCTCTGCTTGGGAAAGTGTGGAGCAAAAAGCAGTCTCAAAATTAAAAATTAGAAAAAAACGTACACTAGTTTCTGTGGTCTTGCTGCCTGGTAGGTTGGAGGTGGAGGAGAGTCTTTGGGGTGGGCAGGTTGGACAGCTATGAGAGTCCAGAGTTGGCTGGGAAGAAAGTGGAGAAGGAGAAGCATGCACAACAGGGACCCGCAGGGCCCCTTCCTTCAGCTGTCAGCTGCCTCCTCATGGCAACTCTGGTCAATGCTTAAACCACCCCAGAAGACGGCTGTGTGCCTGGCTCTCTGGAGCAATTTCAGAATGAAAACGAACCATTTCCTGTCAATACAGCAGTATGTATAGCCAGGTCTGCAATGGGCACTGGGATGAAATGTGGCCATCATTTCTGCTGGAGTTCTTGAAGCCTCCCAATCAATTTAGAGGAAGACTGTTTTTTGTACTTCAAAGGAATCCAGCTTTTAAAATACAAATTGATGCAGGAGGCAAGGGTGGTCCAGTGACGTTCTGTGTTTTAGGGTTGGCTGAGTGCAAATCAGGAATTTGGGTTAGTGGCACCAAGGGAACGGGCAAGAAGAGAAACAAGGGCTGCATCATGAAGAGGTGCCTGTTTGATTTGCTTTGAGGAAACCTGTGTAGGAGGCCTCTAGGGACAACATGCTTGGCCAGGGGAGGGCCAGAATGCATTTGCTTTTTCAGAGTTATTGGTGTCAAAAGTAAAAGAGCCTGATACATGGTTGGATCATTTCTAAGTGCTCCCAGACTCTCTGAAGCATGTCTCACTACCACGGCATTCCTGGCTCAGCTTCAAGGATGGCACCCCAGCTCCCCTTTTCTCTGCCACTTCAAAACCAGAGCATATAGGGGCAAAGAAAGAAATCCTCAGGTGGATCCCACTGCATCACAATTGCTCACTGGAGACTCTCTCCACCTAACTGTAGGATCCTTAGGAACAGGCTGGCAAAGATGCTTAGGCTCTCTTTCTTTATTAGGCCCTGACCTTGGCCCACCTAGTACAGTTTAAGCTGGAATCCTGCTAGATCAGTTTACCAACAGCCCCTTGCCCTCAATAACTTATAGCTCTCAGGCTCCAACTTCAATATCTGATATGCCCAGCTGGTCACTCACCAGAATCCTCTTGAGCTGATCTAGCAGGAATTTTCTTACCCCTAGTAATTTTCGGTCCACTGACCCTCAAGCTGCTTTTTGGATATACCTTGTTGTGTTCAGAGCCTGATTTCTTTCTGTTAAATTGCAATCCCGCCCCCCACCCACCCATTGCAGTAGTTCCTTGAATAAAGTCTTCTTTGCTGTCTTAATGAGTCAGAGTAATTTTTTTATATGAAAAGGGCCAGCTTGACGTTATATCTTTAGGATCTAACATAGGACCTGAATTATGGTGGCTGCTTGTCTTGCTAATGGGTTTCAACCCTGGGCAAGTTCGCCATGGATTCAATGTGTCCAAAGAAAATGACAGCAAAACGTTCTCGGGGTGAAAGGGTTATACCCAACTTTATTTCCAGGTGGCAGGTCAGTCACTAAAATCCCATTCACTCAGAGTGAGTCTGCATGCAGCAAGCCGGTCTCTGCCTCTGGGCCCCTCTGTCCACACAGCTGTCCTCTGGGCCTCTGTCCTCGGTGTGGCCACCACTCCAGCCTCTGCTCTGCTCTCCTGCAGCCTTGCAGCCCTGCCATCGTGTCACACCCAGAGCACTGGGTGGAGCTCTTTATATAGAGTCAACAGCCATGTAATGCCCACAGGTGTGCAGTGAGCTAGTCAACCAGGGCCAGGTGAGAATCCTGGCCACAGGAACTCTCATTTTATCCACAGTGCTCAATTAATAATTTTTGAAAGGACAAAAGAATGAAAGAGCATAAAATAAGTAACTTGATTTAACCTTACAAAACCGATTAACTTGCCCACAGACCAGTGTTCAAATTCCTGTTCTGATACTAACCAGCTATGAGATCACGGATAAGCTACTGAACTTTCTTGGTTTCAGCTTCCTCAGCTACAAAGAGTGAGCATTATATGACCTATTTTATAGAGTCATTTTGAGGAGCAAGAGTGATAATGGGAAGGGTCAGACGCTAGGTATGTGATTGATACATGATTATCATTGTTGTTGTTCTTAGTAGTAATAATGGCAAAATGATCACCTAGCCTGGGGCATGTAGGAAAGGTGCAATTCCATCTAGAACTTCTCTACTTGCTCCAAGGCTTTGCCATTCTGTTATGGACTAAATTGTGTCCCTGCAAATTCATATGTTGAAGACTTAACTCCCAATGTGACTATATTTGGAGTGAGGCCATTAAAGAAGTAATTAGAGTTAATGAGGTCATAAGGATGGGAGGCTAATCTGACAGGAATGATGTCCTTATAAGAAGAGGAAAAGACACTAGAGATCTTTCCCCATGCTCGCCAGGTGAAAGGCCACGTGGGGACGTAGTGAGAAGGCTGTCTCCAAGTTACAAAGAGAGGCCTCATCATACACTAACCTTGGCGCCCTGCTTTTGGACTCCCACCTTCCAGAACCATGAGAAAATAAATGTCTGTCATTTAAACTTCTAGTCTGTGGTGTTCTGCTATGGCAATGCCAGCAGACTAATACGCACTTAGCTCCCTGCTACATATACAACCCCCTTCCTCCTTTTACACTGTAATTTCTCCACCCATCCTTGTATTCTTACTAATTCAATGTGATTTTTAGCATTTCCATCCAAGCCTTTATATACTCTTTTTCCAGAATTTGGATCTTCAAAGACTATGATTATCTTTTCATCAAACTATCTTCCAAGTGAAAATTGATATTCAGTATTTTGAGTTTATAATTTTATGTGATAAAGGCACTAATTCATTTTGTAAACAAGGCCTAGAATGATTAGAAAAATTACAGAGAAATGACACTGACTGGGAAGGCTTCATGGACAAGTTATACCATGTGTTAAGAAGGGAGCAAAGTCTTATTACTTTGGCTGAAGAGAAGGTGGAAGTCTGCAATTTTTGAGGCACTGAGCCCATTAAGCTTGCGATTCAACTTTAAAAAGGGTAAATCCCTTTCCATGACACCATTTGGGTTAGCAGATGTTCCAGTTATTTATTGCCTAACAAACCACCACATAATTTAATGTCTTAAAATAACAATGATTATTTATTTTGCCCATGATGCTGAATTCCGGCCAGGGCTTGGCAGGGACAGTGCATATCTCTTCTGCATGATGAGAGCTGGGATACATCTACAGGGTGCTGGAGGAGCCAGTTCCAAAGTGGCGCACTCACCTGCTGGTGAGTCTGGTTGTGCAGCCCGGGTGAATAAATGCTTGATGGGTCAGGGCCTCAGTTTCCCTCCATGTGGGCCACCCCATAGAATGCTTGGGCTTCCTCACAGCATGGTAGCTGGGTTCCAAAAACAATGTCTTCAGAGACAGAAGGGAATGGAATCTGCCAGTCTAGAAGTTGCCAGTTTTCAAGGACTGGACCTGAAAACTGGCACAGTGTCACTTTGCCTTAAAATCCATCAGTCAAGTTGTCATGAAGCCCAGATTCTAGGGGGGGCCCTTAGATCCCACCTCTTGATGGGAGGCCTGTCAGAGGATTTTGAACCCATGTTTTAGATCTGGCCCAGCAGATGCTATAAATCAGAGGTTCTTCAGCCCTGACTATATCTCAGAAATATTTTGAAGTTAAAAATAAAATACCACTGCTTCTGGCTACCTCAAGAGATTCTGGTTTAATTGGGCTAGGAAAGTTCCTGGGAATCTGTATTTAAAACAACTTCTAGGCCATTTCAACATGCAAACAGGCCTGTGGGCCAAAGTTCCTGTGTCCAGGAATTGGGGAGAATGAGCCATGAGTCTAAGGGCGACAATGAGGCTCCTTCCACCATCTGGAGACTGATGGATGCAAACACAGCTAAAGAAGTTTGCTCAAAGTTGTCCCAACACCACTGCCTGCAAGATGAATTGCTTCCAAATGAGTGTAGGGGAAAAACTTTCACGTAAATGGACCTGCCGTCATCACATACACTTTTTCTCATATTCCATTTTACCTGTGGTTTGTAAATATTACAAAAAAAATCAATAATACTGCCAGATTGCCATAATCTAATTTGTCTTTTCTGATTGTATGAAGAATGAGTAGATGTTTGGCATCATATTTCCAGACCTTAGAGAGCAATGTTAAACATTTACAGTGCACTTAATCATCTGTCAGAAATGTACAAAGGCATAATGTCTCATTAATAATTATTAAATCATTGAGTCGCACAGAAGGAGATGTTCCCTTCTTTACTTACATAATGACGAGGAGCCAGTGAAACAGGTCATTTGTGGTGCATGGCTGGCGCATCTGACAGTGGAAAGCTGCTTGAGGAAATTAATAAAAAATCTTATTGAGAGATAGGCTTTTGGAAAGGAAGAAAAATGCATATGGATTGTTGCAATATTCGGCCCAGGTGAATAAATGCTTCCTCCCCCTTAGTCAGGTCAAAATTCAGTCAGGTAATTGCTAGGAAAGAAGACATGTGAAAGGAAATGATCTGATTTGCTTTGGGAGGCTAGATAACTTATTTCAAAATGCCCAGCTTTGGGCTTTTATTCATAAGTATGTGTATCATTTCATGAATAGAAGAAATACATATTTTGATTTGGAATGAGGCTGGTATGGAAGATGCAATCTGAATTTTTCAGGACTTCGGTTTTATTTCTAATGCTGCTCATGAGGCTTTTTTATTTTATAAGAACTTTTAATATCAGGCAATGTCATTTTAGCAACATATAATACAAGAATTGAATTACATCTGTTGTAGATTCTATCCTATCCTCTCCCCATCACCCAATATTCAGCTGAGAGAATTTAAAGTTTTAGCCTTAAAAACATTTGCAGGCTATATTTGTCTTTAGAGCAGCTGAAATGACATCAACTCTTAGTTTTCATTTTCAACCTTAAACTTTTTTCATTCTGGCTAAAAGTGAAGCTTCCCAATCTATATAGATGACACTTGCATAGTCCAGTTAACCAAGGTGGAGCCTCACATTTGTGTAGAATTGGTATGAGTATAACATGCAGTCAGTTTTGGCCTGGTGTGACATTCTGTGCCACTAGCATTCCTTTAGTTAAACTTTGGAGTTTTCACAACATGCTCCTTACTAATGCCTGGGCTGGTCTTTGGCAAAAGTATTAAATATACAGTATTTGCATTTGTTGTTCATCCATCCAGTTCTGGGTCAATAACAGTAACCACATCCTTTCCTGCTATCAGTTGTCACACTGCATGGTTGTTAAACACAGCCTTGACCATAGAACTTTTAACCATTGTTAGTTAAAGCTCTTGTTAGCTGACACTAATGGGAAAAATCATCCAAACGTCTTATTTGCCTTATCACATCTCACTTAGGCTTTGGAAGGAGGAGCACATTTTAAAAGCCTCTTAAAATTTGGTAAGATTGACTTTTATGTTAATATGCCTGAACAAATTAATAAATTTGTGTCCCTCCCTTGTCCACAAATGATTCAAAGCATTTATAAGCATACATTCAATTTTTTAAAACACCATTGAGAAAAGTAAACGAGAAACAGGAAGAAAATTACTGGTGGAAATATGAAAAGGAGCCAGGAAAAAAGCCAAATCAAAAATTCAGACCACAGAGTGTGGTTGCTCTTGTAACAGATGGGTCTCTAATTGCTCTGGAAGTATTCTAGAAACTAAATGAGAAGGGACATTTGATTGGTTATGCTATTCAGAGTTCATGAAATTAAAAACAAACCCATCTCTTGGAGATGCACAGTTCATTTTTCTACTATGGTAAGAATAATATTCCTTCTGAGATTCTCCCTAAGAGCACTTTATAATGCAAAAGTGTCTTCAGCCTCCTCAGTGTAGATAGCTGGGCTTCCATGGGGTGTCTCTGCCTGTGTGTCTCAGTGTAGACTGATGACATCACATCATAACCCAAGTCAGTAAAAGCCTTTCAGTGGGAGGAGAGTAGAGAAGGGAAAAGGGGTCCATGATTGTCTCAGTTCACAAATTTCTGCTGGTCTAGCTTAATTCAGGAGTAGATTTCAGAATATTTGGATGGAAGGATATAAAGGCTAGATCTCACATACCCTCCAAAACAATTTTCTTTTCTCTAAATTGAGCTTTGGATAAGTACCAAAAAGCAGCTTAGTGTTACACTTCCAGGCAATGCTAGGGTGTGTGCATTTCATGTCACCAATTAAATGTGGAACCAGACGCCCCAGCACAGAGTGGCTGGGGGTAAGGCTGACATGCACTGTGAAAGCTGAGGCGCTAGGGGGCACCTACCTGAATCGACATTTGTCTGCTCTGCTAGGAGGCCAGCTGAGAATGTCTGTGTTAAGGCATAGGGCTGGATCATATTTTTCAGTTTCTGAGCAGTTTGCGATTACTGTCTCAGGAACATGAGACTCAGAGTTGATGCACTGACAATAATAATCAAGGTGAGCCTTTGATAAAAGCAGAAGGAGTAAGATGGTTGATTTGTGCAGATTCCAAGATTCATCTAAATGGAGCATTCTAACAAAGGAATGGATTCACCTGTCCTTTTATTTATGCAGTATGTATCCTTTGAGCCCTAACATGGTAAGCACTGGGCTAGGTATTGGGCATGACAGCAGGAAGAAACCATATGGCTTAGTTCTATTTTTTTCATTCTCATCTTCCAGACAGACTGATGTTCCTGTGCCTTCCACAGGAAGGTTTTGGGGCTCATAATTTATTTTCCAGATCTCAGCATCAATGATCTTCAGAGAATAGACAGCCAAGCCTACTCATATAACCATATAAAGGCTTTAATTCTATGTTCTGTTAATGGCAGGGCTGCTAATGTCAGGAAGAGCATTGTTTTCATTTTCTTGTTTTAAAATCAACTATTAGCAATTACTGTTAGCAAGGCAGATATGATAGGGTCATTCTAATTTTGCCACTATGATTCCCAACTATGATAATTGTTGGGAAGCCATAGTTTTATGCTGAATGATTTGAGACCTAATTACTGAATCTGAAGGGCTGTTTTTTTAGATGTCAGTAATGGTAGAAAAAGATCCTTTACTCTTAAGGGCCAGCAGGGAATGAGCAGTACAAAATGTTCTCATTAAAATTTCCCTTCTCTTTTTAAAACAGGTGATCAAAGACATCCCAGTGTTCCCATCATTTTAGGAGATGTATACATAGATGAAGAACAGCACCTAGGAAGACTCAGATCTTTACAATGACGTATGGAAGTCCACAGAGCAGGAGAAAATTCAAGCTGGAAGGCAATGTCTAAGCCAACCTCCTCATTTTGCTGATGAGGAAATTGTTTAGGATGGGGCATTACTTATAAATATCTCAAAGTTAACGGCAGAGCAAGTACTGAATTAGGTGCACATCCTTTAGAATCTAGTGCCCTGTTAGTGGTGTCTAGTAGGTTCTGCTTGCCCCATTCCTCCTTGCTCCCCAAATATCCACTTTATTGTGGCCATAATGTGCCCAGCCCCAGGGCCATAAATGGGGACTAACGTGGAAATCATGTTCCCCTTTGCTGTGTTCAGCCCCAGGGCCACGAATGGTGACTATCATGGGGATCATGCTCCCCTTTGCTAGCAGATCTGCTCTGGACTGTGATACGTAAAAGGAACTTTGCTGGTGTCTTTTGGAAAAGTTTTGTCTCCCTGACAAGAGGAAGGCACTTGAGAATACATCCCCTTTGCTGATACCTCCATTGCTTTCTCCTTTCCACACTGTCAGGGGATGACACAAGGCCTAGAGCTGTGACAGCTCCCCTTGTGATGTAAGAGGATATTGTTGCCATTGCATTGAAGTTGGCAGACTGGAAAGAGAAATGTCTCCTCCTTGTTGATATCATTGATCTTCTGAGCAAACCTGTGTCTGACTACATCTTCCCAGGAGGTTAGCAAATTCTTCTTTGATTTAAGCCAGGCAGGGTGGTGCCTGGTATATTTAACAATAAACAAGGGGCCATGTAATTGGACAGCAGTGAATGAGACTGGGTATAGGAGGAGATGAAGTTGGGTGGGAAGGGAAGACCAGCTCAGGCGGGGTTTGTGGTATGGTAAGGACTTGTACCTTTTACTCTGTGAACAGGAAGCAATTGCAGAGTTGCGAGCAAAGCGTGATGTGCCCAGACTTATGTGTAACTTAATCACCATGTTAAGAATAGACTGTAGGAAGTCAAAGGCAGAACCAGGGAGATCTGCTGGGACTCTGGTGCCACAATCCAGGGGAAGGATGGTAACAGCTCAGACCAGGTAGTAGTGCAAAACTGGAAAAAAATCATCAGATTCTGGATACAGCCTAAAGGTAAAGCATATTTCCCTTCCTTTCCCTTGCCTTCCCTTCCCTTCCCTTGCCTCCCCTCCCCTCTCCTCTCTTCTTTCCTTTCCTTTTTCTTTTTTCCTTCAGGAAAGGCAGACTGCCACATGCAGCACTCTGGAGTCTTGGAAACTTGAGTGCCTTACGTTCTCCTACAAATGGACCTTGAGAGCTTGTTTGGAAGTCTTAGCCGGGGAGCATAACTGCTCATATATACATGCCTAACCAAAGAATAGTCCTCCTCCTTTGGGGAAGGCTGTCCTCTTGAACTGAGTGTGCAGCTTTGGAGGGAGGCTCATGGAGCTGCAAAGAAGGAAGGGGGCACTTAGCCAGCCAGACCAGCCAAACCGACCCTGGAGACCAATGGGAGACAGATGTCACAGCCAGCTTGCCTTCACATCCAGAACATTTCTTGACATCATAAGAAGATATATGAGATAAAGAAAGAATGAGATGGAGAGAGAGAGAGAGAGAGAGAGAGAGAGAGAGAGAGAGAGAGAGACTGAGAGAAAGGGAAACCTAAGATGCGTAGGATTTTTGGCCTGAACAACAGGAGGGATGAAGTTGCCATGAATTAGACCACAGGAGGAGCAGTTTTGTGGGGTCGATCAGAAATTCTATGCTGGGCATGTTAAGTTTGAGATGCCTATTAGACTTATAAGTAGAGATGTTAGATTGGCTGTCAGATCTTGAAGTATGGAGTTCAGGAGAGGAGTCCATGCTAGAGATGATGCAAATTTGGATATTTTTAACACATTGATTGTATTTACAGCCATAGGACTATCTGTGATCTGCAAGGGGAGGAGTATGGATAGAAGAGAGACCCTGAGACTGAACTCCAGAGTACTCGAACATTTAGAAGTGAGGAGAAACTGGAGACTGAGAATGAGCAACCAGAAAGGTAGGAGGAAAATGCAGAGGGTGGGTGATCCTGGAGACCAAACGGAGAAAGTGCTCAAGGAGGAAGGAGGAGTCATCTGTGCCAGGAAAGTCGAGTCATACCGGCTAACTCGCCATTCCAAGGTACTGGGAGACCCAGGATCTCCTGCCAATATTTTCCAGTGGTGTTGGATGGGACAAGATGGTTGCATTTCTCCAAGTCACCTCTGACCTCAAGGTCTGCTTGTTGGGAGTTCTTAATCTCCACTTGGCATTTTGACTCCTCTGTGTGCTGCCCCATTTTGCTACCACGTCACTATACTGGAGGCCTCCTGACGGTCCCTTCCTCATGGCTCACCAACTCCAGGCTGCATGTGTGATAGGAAGACTTAGGGGCCTCTGGGGAGGTGATATCACAGGGCAGCACAACTTAGAATGGAATGAATCAGCTGGAATAGGTTAGTTTATGCTGTGGTAACATCAACCCCAAATATCAGTGTCTTAAAACAACAAATAAAACTCATCAAATGGTCTATCACTACATGTACATTTTATACATTTCATTATTATGTACATCTTGTCAAAAAAAATAACTGCAAACAAATATTGGCCTCTATTTAGCAGTAAGCATACTGCAGTATACAGGGATGACAGTACTGCAACTTTGAAATGCATCCAAAAAATAAATGGATTGATAAGTGGACAGAGGAATGAAAGGATAGGTAGATATGTGATAAAGCAAATATAGCAAAATGTTAATTGTAGGATCTTTGTGGTTGGGTACAGAGATTGACTGTAAAATTGTTCTCATTTCTAAATGTCTGAGAATTTCCACAATAGAATTCTGGGAAAACAACTCTAGCTCATGTTATGCATCGTGATGGGGTTCTGCTCATCAGGGATAGTCATGGGTATAAGCTGGAGTGGCCACCACCTCAAAGGTTTTGGGTCACTGCAGCAGAGGGGAAGAGAACTGGATCAGGGGAAGTGACTCATGTCTTTTTAGGGAGAACTAATCATATGGCTCCACTTAATTACAGGGGTCTGGAAAGTACACCTCAACCATGTGCCCAGAAATGCAAGTATTGGAAATATTGGATGATCAACACTAATGACTTCTACATGACTGTCTAGATGCCCTCGTTCTTTAAAGCACTTAGCCATTTCCACTTCTGGGGAATTGCTACCAGCAGTATTTTCTATCCTGATTTCAGCTTCTTGCTGTGTTTTGAGGCCCTCTTTTTCCTCACCCATTCCCTGCCTGGCACACATCTTTCTTGCACAAGACACTTAAATCTCTGTAGCTTCAGTTCTTCCAGGCTATGCCTACAGGGCCTCAAGTCCCTGTGAAAGTTGTCCATGAAGCTTGTTTTACTTAATTAATTTTCCCTGAGAAGAATTTAACAGTTGCTCTCAGAGTAATGACCATCTCCCATTTCCCTGCTTGATCAGAGTGCCTGTAGCTGGGAGAAACTGGGAGTGCATTCTGCCTCTGTACCTTGTGACGGCAATCTGTGTCACTGGCATGATGGCTAAGAGCATAAAGTCTGCAGACACACTGCCTGGTTTAAGCCCATCTCCCCCATGTCCTGGTCTCTATGACAGTAATACAGGGCTCTTCAAACTTGTTTGATTTTGGATATATTTTCCCTTATTTAAGCATTTATTTCCAAACACTTATAAGCTTTCTGGACATCTAGTAAAAGTTAGTTTTTTTTTTTTGTTAAGCCTATATTTTAATAATATTTGAAGACAATTCAGATTAAGCAAGAGCAGAGTGCCACTGTTTGCCTTTAATTTGGGGGTGGGACAGGGATATTCTCTACATATATTTTTTTTAACTTTGCACTATCTGTAGATAATAGTTTGCATTTTGGTTATTTGGTGCCCTGGATACTTTCAGGAAGAATGAAGGAAATATTCAGCGGAGTAAGTTGGGTGTAGGATCTGAAGTTTTCAGTGATGAAAACAAGAAAAATGTATAACATTGTAGCTTGACCGTGGAAGATGAAGGTTGCATGTTTCTAATGTGTGTTTCCATCTTTGTGATAAGATGTTTTAATTTCTTAAACATTAAAAAAATGATTCTGATCCTTCTGTGTGCATCACAATCCTCATCTTCAAAATGTGGATGCTAAGAATATTACCTCTTAAGGCTGTGAGATTAACTGAGCTGCTTAGCTTACTAAGTGCTCCGTATGGGCTGCTGTTTTTATTAGTAGCAGTAGGTGACCTGGGGCAGACAGCTTACTCCTTCGGAAATGCTTTGCTTTTCCCACTTGTAAAACAAACTCCTGATGACACCAGCCACTGCATAAGACTGCTTCTTGTTAATCACTTATTCTGCTCACGGCACTGCTGGGAGAGTTGCATGAACAATACAGGTTGAGATTCTGTTCTAATCATAACCCCTCAGAGAGCAGGGACTCTTCATTATGTGCACTGCTCATAGTTGAGGTGGGCTACTGCTGGATAAAGACTTGATAATGAAGATGACTTAAGTGTTGGGCTTAGATATCCCTTTTCCCCAGGGTCTTGTGAATTCATTTTGAAATTAGGAATGACTAAAATGTTTGGAAGTTTAAAAAAGATGACAATTATGCAGTTACAGAGGTTGTTATGCCTAATTAAAGAGACCAATATAGAATTATTTATTTATTTATTATGTTAAGGTATTATTGATATACACTCTTATGAAGGTTTCACATGAAAAAACGGTGTGGTTACTACATTCACCCCTGTTATTGTGTCCCCCCCATACGGCATTGCAGTCACTGCTGATCAGTGTAGTAAGATGCCACAGAGTCACTATTTACCTTCTCTGTGCTACACTGTCTACCCCATGAACCCCCCAACACCATGTGTGCCAATCATAATACTCCTAAATCCCCATCTCCCTCCCTCCCCACCCGCCTTCCCCACCCCTCCCCTTTGGTAACTGCTAGTTCCTTCTTGGAGTCTATAAGTCTGTTGCTGTTTTGTTCCTTCAGTTTTGCTTCATTGTTACACTCCACAAATGAAGGAAATAATTTGGTATTTGTTTTTCTCTGCCTGGCTTATTTCACTGAGCATAATATCATCCAGCTCCATCCATGTTGTTGCAAATTGTAGAATTTGTTTCCTTCTCATGGCTGAGTAGTATTCCATTGTATAGGTGTACCACATCGTCTTTATCCATTCTTCTACTGATGGACACTTAGGTTGCTTCCATATCTTAGCTATTGTAAATAGTACTGCAATAAACATAGGGGTGCATATGTCTTTTTGAATCTCAGAAATTATATTCTTTGGGTAAATTCCTACGAGTGGGATTCCCTGGTCAAATAGCATTTCTATTTTTAGTTTTTTGAGGAACCTCCGTATTGCTTTCCACAATGGTTGAATTAGCTTACATTCCCACCAGCAGTGTAGGAGGGTTCCCCCTTCTCCACATCCTCGCCAGCATTTGTTGTTCTTAATCTTTTCGATACTGGCCATCCTAACTGGTGTGAGGTGATATCTCATTGTGGTTTTAATTTGAATTTTCCTGATAATTAGTGATGTACAGCATTTTTTCATGTGCCTGTTGGCCATCTGAATTTCTTCTTTGGAGAAGTGTCTGTTCATATCCTCCACCCATTTTTTAATCAGGTTATTTGCTTTTTGGATGTTGAAGCATGTGAGTTCTTCATATATTTTAGATGTTAACCCCTTGTCAGATATGTCATTTACAAATATATTCTCCCATAATATAGGATGCCTTTTTGTTCTGTTGATGGTGTCCTTTGCTATACAGAAGGTTTTAAGTTTGATGTAGTTCCATATGTTCATTTTTGCTTTTGTTTCCCTTGCTTGAGGAGATGCATTCAGAAAAAAGTTGCCCATGTTTATATTCAGGAGGTTTTTGCCTATGTTATCTTCTAAGAGTTTTATGGTTTCATGACTTATATTCAGGTCTTTGATCCATTTTGAGTTTACTTTTGTGTGTGGGGATAGACAATATTCCAGATTCATTTTCTTGCATGTAGCCTTCCAGTTCTGCCAACACCAGTTGTTGAAGAGACTGTCATTTCCCCTTTATGTCCATGGCTCCTTTATCATATATTAATTGACCATGTATGGTTGGGTTTATATCTGGGCTCTCTAGTCTGTCCCACTGGTCTATGGGTCTGTTCTTGTACCAGTACCAAAATGTCTTGATTACTGTGGCTTTGTAGTAGAGCTTAAAGTTGGGAGCGTAATCCCCCCAGCTTTACTCTTTGTTCTCAGGATTGCTTTGGCTATCTGGGGTCTTTTATGGTTCCATATGAATTTTAGAATTATTTTCTCTAGTTGGTTGAAGAATGTTGTTGATATTTTGATAGGGATTGCATTGAATCTGTAGATTGCATTAGGCAGGATGGCTATTTTGACAATATTGATTCTTCCTATCCATGAGCATGGGATGTGTTTCTATTTATTGATATCTTCTTTAATTTCTCTCATGAGCATCTTGTAGTTTTCAGCGTACAGGTCTTTCACTTTCTGCATTAGATTTATTCCTAGGTATTTCATTATTTTTGATACAATTGTGAATGGAATTTTTTTCCTGATTTCACTTTCTGTTAGTTTATTATTAGTGTATAGGAGTGCAACAGATTTCTGTGTATTAATTTTGTATCCTGCAACATTGCTGAATTCAGATATTAGATCTAGTAGTTTTGGAGTGGATTCTTTAGGGTTTTTTATGTACAATATCATGTGATCTGCAAACAGGGACAGTTTAACTTCTTCCTTGCCAATATGGATGCCTTTTATTTCTTTGTGTTGTCTGATTGCTGTGGCAGGGACTTCCAGTACTATGTTGAATAAAAGTGGGGAGAGTGGACATGCTTGTCTTGTTCCTGATCTTAAAGGAAAAGCTTTCAGCTTCTCACTGTTAAGTATGATGTTGGCTGTGGGTTTGTCAAATATGGCCTTTATTATGTTGAGCTACTTGCCCTCTATACCCATTTTCTTGAGAGTTTTTGTCGTGAATGGATGTTGAATTTTGTTGAATGCTTTTCCAGCATCTATGGAGATGATCATGTGGTTTTTGTTCTTCTTTTTGTTTTTCAGAATTTTTCACCTTTCCTAAAGTATATTTCCTTTTGGTAAATAAAAGCTCTTGGTCTTACTCTTGGAGATTCTGTTTTGCCATCTGGTGCTGGGTGAGGAAATACCCCACAACTGGTGGGGTATCTCTTGTGTGGGAATCTCCTGGCTGTCTCAAGGGCTATGCTGAGGTTCAGGAGATTAGAAACCACTTCTGGCATTTCCATTAGGAAAGTTCATGACCTTAGGTGTATTTATCAGCTTTTTTGTGCCTCAGTTTCCCCACATACAAAATGTCATGGGGTCCTTGTGTAGGCTTAGTCATTCCCAATTCCTTAGTGCTATCCAATCATTGAAGAGCACAATCCTACATTGCATGATGCTCTGGTGATTAGTGGGGTTGGAAAGCTAAGACAGGCAGATTACCTGGAGAGATGGAAATTCCAGCTGCTTGTGGAAAACAATAATTCATGTCCGGCTGAGCTGGGTGGGCAGTCTGAAAGAATTCCTAACAGCGAGAGGGTTTCGAAAGAGGTAAGGATTACACAGAACTTACTGCTCAGGAGAAAGGACAGGTAGACAAAATTCAGGTGCACTCTGTCCAGCAGGTTGAGAACTTAACTGATCTTCAGGTGCTCCATCCCCCTGGCTGGCTACACAGCTCCAAGGCTCCCCACCACAATACACAGCCTGCTGTGTTTTCCTCCCGGCTAGCATGCACCTGGCTTGCAAACCAATAGCCCCTGCTCTGGTGTCAGGCCAGCCACAGGGAAGCCCCGCCTACAGCAGCTACAAACACAAAGCAGAGAGGCTTACACCTGTGTGTTCAGCCCACTGGTTCTGGCAGTAGAGACAGGCATAATAGCTGGGAAATAGGAAACAGCTCTTTCCTCCCCCCAGGCACCAGCACGACTCTCTTGCAACCCCTGACATCACTCTAGGGTCTGAGCAGCTCCAGAGAGTAGAGCTTCTGGGCACAAGAAGGTGCCACATACAAACATGAGATGCCAGGGGAACCTGATTCAAAGCAAAATCTCAACACCAGAGAAAGGACCGAGTGAGACTGAATTAATAAATCTTCTTGAAAGAGATTTCAAAATAAAAATCATAAACATATAGATATGTGTGTACCACTGTGCTGGTATTGAAATTGGTTTGGGGGAAAGGGGAAGTCATGGAGGAGTGCATCTGGGCAGAGTTAGGAAGGATAGGCAGACATTCCCTGGGCATAGCTGGTGGGAAATAAGCAGAATAAAACATATTCCTTAGGAACTTCATGCAGTCAGGATTCACTGGACTAGTAAGGGTGGTGAATAAAATTAATTTCCTGTGCTCGCTTCGGCAGCACATATACTAAAATTGGAACGATACAGAGAAGATTAGCATGGCCCCTGCGCAAGGATGACACGCAAATTCGTGAAGCGTTCCATATTTTGGAACTCAACCAAGAATTTGGAGAAGTGCAAATTGTAGCGCTCCAAAGTCTTACAACTACAGACTATTTACTGTTAAAAGAACATATGGCATGTGAACAGTCCCCAGGAATGGGTTGTTTTAATTTGTCTGATTTCTCTCAGACTGTTCAAGTTCAGTTGGACAATATCCACCATATCATAGATAAGTTTTCACAAATGCCTAAGGTGCCTAAATGGTTTTCTTGGTTTCACTGGAGATGGCTGGTAATTACAGATATGCTTTGGTTATGTAACTATACTCCTATTATGTTAATGTGTGTGCGTAATTTAAGTAGTAGCTTAAAACCTATATATGCTGAAGTTACTCTACAAGAAGATATGTCAAAGAAATAATCAATCTTCCCATGTTTTCTTCCGCTTGCTACTTCTATAGCTTTTCTTCTTCCTTCCTAATTACAACCCTTAAATAGAATTCGTGCCTCATATCAAATTTACCGAGTATCATAAATCTTCCAAGTGGTAAAGATACCTCAAGACAAATGCTGGGCATAGAAGCCACAGGACATAAATATGCAAAGAAGTAAAAAGCTAACCTTTTCTAACAATAAGGCTTCTCTCTCACTTACCAACTTCACATTTCCCTGTATGGCCCCGGAAGATGACTGGTTAGCCAGAGACGGGTAAGATTCCTCAAGGGAGGAACAACCTAAGACAGGCACAGTCACAGGGGGGCCATCAGGTGAGAAATTGGGGATCAACAGAGGTGAGGCTTAGAACCTCACCCCCCCTGTTCTGAGAGAAATCTTCTGCATACGTGGATGTTTTATTGCCCTTGTCTAGCTTGGATTAACACATAGTCTACAGGCACACACCTGATCATCTACATTTGCTCTCTTACAACACTAAACTATGTTTTCTACCTTTATCTTGTATCTACCTACCACTTCAGCATTTTATTAAAAATAATAATAATAAAGAGAGAAATGTGGTATCCACATATAAATCAAGAAAAAAAAATTAATTTCCTCTTTCTCCAGGGTAGGAGATTCCACTTGTTCACATCAATGGATTTCCTTAGCTAATGTCTCTCTAACACCTTTATGGATCAGATACAGAACTAATCTATTTTCTCATTTGCTTAAAAGGAAGAAAAATATTATAAATATATAAAATGAGTAGCCCTGACAGCATCCAAGCTCTCTTTGTTTTGTTCCTAAAGCTGAAATTCACATACTTCATCAATATTACCCTTTCAAGTTTGTTTGGGTTCTGAGTGTATGGAGTACTCAGTCTTGAAAGACTAATTGCTTTGATTACTTCAGGGAGGATTTGACTACACGTTTTTGTTTTCTTTTGTTTTTATTTTGTTAAAGTATATATAACATAAATTTGCCATCTTAACCATTTCTAAGTGCGCAGTTCAACAGCATTAAATACATTTACGTTGCTGTGCAACCATCACCACCATCCATCTCCGTAACTCTTTTTGTCTTTGAAGAGGGAAACTACACCTATTGAACACTAACTCCCAATTTTCCTTCCTCCCAGCACCTGGCAACCTCCACAAGGCTTTCTATCTTTGTGATTTTGGTTACTTTTAGTACCTTATAGAAATGAGATCTGTGGGACAAATGGCAGAATTTCCAGAATCTGGGCTAATCCATTTACATATCAATGGATAGGTTCAGAGCCTCTGATTGATCTGGGCAAGGGGTAGAGAGAAAAGAGCCATTCTCTCCTCCCCTCCATTCTGGTACCTAACTGGTCTGGCATTTGCAGGTAGGGAAGGAAAGTGCACACCTCTGCAGGAGGGGATGGATAGATGGGAGTCTGGCTCATGACTGTAAGGAATAAAAACCTTCCTGCCAACCTGTCCTTTCCCTTGACTTGCTTTGGTTTCGGTAGATTCATAGGGAACTCACCCCAGGCTGGGAACACCCTTCATCCTAGAGCTACAGGATCATACAGTATTTGTCTTTTTGTAACTGGCTTGTTTCACTTAACATAAGGTCTCCAAGGTTCATCCAAGGAAATTGCAGAATTTCCTTGCTTTTTAGGGCTGAATAATATTTCATTGTAGGTATATACCATTATGCATACCCATTCATCTGTTGATGGACACTTGAGTTTTCACATTTCAGCTCCCATGAATAACACTGCTATGAATATGAGTGTAAAAATATTTCTCGGAGACCCTGCTTTCCAATTTTTTAGGTATATACCAAAAAGTGGAATTGCTGGATCATCTGGTAATCCCATTTTTAATTTTTTGAGGAACCTCTATATTGTTTTCCATGGCAGCTATTCCATTTTACATTTACTACTCTTTTAAATGTGTTTCTATTTTTGGTATTTTCTCTAAACTGGAAGATTGGCTGTGTTTTGCTTTAATAATAACTTCTCAGTTTCCAGCGAATCTGATTTGTGGCCCCTGGGGTAAGCAGGATCAAAGATCTTCAGACAGGAATTCTAACGCTTCAGCTTTGGTTACATACTTTGCATCTCTCTCTCCTCTGGGATGTTTTCTCAAATAATTCTCAGAGATCTGTCCTATCTTGGGTCCTTAGATGTGCTTGGGTCATCACATGTCATGGTAAGACTGATTCCTTAACAAAAGCCAGTCACCACTTAACTGTCCAACAATATGGGAATGTCTGTGTAAGTTACAGCACAGCTGGGCTGCTGAATGTATTGCTGTGTTTATAATGAATGAGACGGCTCAGCATGTTCTATCAGAGAAAGATCTCTAAGATGTATTATTGAGTTCAAAAAACAAGCTTCAGAACAATATATGATGCCATTTATATGAAAGTTACTCCCATAACACAGTACTACCTGTTTTCATGGGTACACATCTATGAACATAAATATAAGGAGATGCTCTGGAAGGAGAGTTGCCAAGGGTAGTAGTGGTTGTTTCTTCAGAAGACAGGATTAGCGGTGATGGCCCAGTAGGAGTTAAACCTCATTTGTAATAGCTAAGAGTTTGTGTTACTTATGTTTTTGTTGTTTATAATGAAGAGACCAAACTCATGTGTTACCCATGTGACTTTAAAAACTTAAAGAGAAGCCATGTAGAAGGGACTGTTCTAGGCAATGGTTCTGGGCCATGGGAAAATGATTGTCATCAGGGTGTTAAACAAGGGGGCCTAGTTAAGCAAACCAAAATCTAAGCCTGTAAATACCTCAAGGTTACAAAATCAAAACACTAAGGACAACAGCCAACTAGGCAGTAAGCTACAGCTAGACAGTTTTTCTTCATTTCACACTTTCCTTATATAAACCTTTCCCCTGGACCCTTGTGACTCAACACTCCTAACCACTTGTGGAGTAATTGGCAGAATTTCCAGAATCTCTGACCTGGCCTTAGCCTTTTAAATATCAGTGGATGTTGACTGCTGCAGCCTTAGGAGGATCTGGGCAAGGGGTGGAGAGAAAATGGCCATTCTCTCCTCCCTTCTGTTCCTGGCACTTAATTGATCAGGTGTCTGCTGGTTACCAAGGACTGGCCCATGGATTTCCTCCTGCAAGTGGCAGGTAGAGAAGTAGAGAGTGCACCATGGCTGCAGGAAAATGGAGCATGGTGTGGGCTTTGCTAGTGGGGACCAGGGAGAAAGGACTTGGGGAGTGTGCGTGCCGTGGCCACGAGGAACAGATGGAGCCATGCCTGGCCAGTGAATTTGAGCAATCTGTGAGGAATAAAAACAGTTTCTCCCAGCCTGCCTTTTCCCTTGCCTTACTTTAGTTTCACCAGGTTCATAGGGGACTTGCTCCAGGAGGGGGACCCCCTTCCCCACAGAGCTACATGACTTCTGGTTTGGAGCTGCCAATTTGAATCAGTTTTTGCACAAATGAATTCTTAAACAATTTACTATACCTCAGTTTATCTGTTAACAAGGGAAAGGCTAAGGAACCCTAGATGCTTGTTTTGCCACTCACAGCTATGTTAATTTAGCAAGTTATTTCTCTCCTCAGCCCTGTAAGAATGACCGTGGTCATTCAAAAGAATGAGCTTTTATGAAAATTATGTTTGATAATTGATAAAAAGTGCCAGGCTCTTTTTCTTCCTGGTTTTGTATTTTCGGATCCTGGCTCTGCGGCCCCAGCTTCAGTACTAGGATTGAATTTTTCAGGGTCAGACACCCACTTGGAGTCAGTCTCCTATTGTTCTTCTGTTTCCAGTTTCTGGAAGCCAAGGTCTCTGATGAATAGTCTTCTTCGAAACTTCCTTGAGAGAATCTCTCTTCCAGTTCCCCTCCAGGCACACAGACTTCTACTGCCGGCTGGATTACCTCCCAGGGTGGGAGTAATCACACATTGTTCATATCCTTTACCATTTATATTCTCATCCAATTAACACAAAGAGGCAGCTTTCAATTCCTGGCACATTGTGGCCTTTATTCTCCTCCAGAAGTTGTTTTTTGTGTGGGCAGTGGGCATTCGTAAATCAATGGGAATTTTGCTTGAGAACAAATAGCAAAAACAGAGAAAGCAGTGACTGTGGATTTATTCTGATCAGTACAAAGAAGGCAGGCTCTTCTGGGGCCCACTGGCTACTTTAGCCCTAGGCACCAGCAAGGCTGCTACCGCCCTTACAAGAGAGACTCCCAGATTACTACATTTGCAGGTAAGTGGACGGCGTGTGTGGGACAGAAAAGCTTTGGTTCCCTCCTTTATACATGTTTTGTTGTTTTAGAAAACTATGTTCCCATTGAACTTTCAAGGGAGGTGGGAAATGTACCTTTTAAATTCCTTCTGTTTCCCCCCTCCAGAACACATTGCCAATAGAGAGGTTTTGCTGCATGCTTATTGATTTACACAGTATGTTTGAGACCCAGGCTTCTTATAGTCCTCCTTTCTTGTCAATGATCTGAAGAATGTGGATTTCCTGTTGCTGATGGAGGTGGGGTTCTTTCTTTAGGTATCTCTGGAGAGATGAACACTCAGCCCAATGAGGTGTCTATCCTGACTGCTAGAAGGATTGGCTCCACCCACAAATGGTTCAATAGCTGCAGAATGGTGGGGTTTAGAGAATTTGATCTCTTTGCCCAGGAATCATCCCTTCTCCTTCCTCATTCTCTTGCCCAATTGCTTGAAACTTCACTGTAAGAGTGTCCCACCCTGGGGTGGTTCTAGTAATATCAAAATTGTCTAGGAAGGAGAGCTGACCAAGTCAAATGGCTTTTCTGTAATATTAGCCCCCAAAATATTCTTGAAAAAACTGCCTGAGAGGCATGGCATTAACTATCACCTACCAGATATTCAAAGTTGAAATTGGCATAGTAGGAGTTTAAGAAATTCTCAAGTAACAATTCTCAAGTTTCTTACATTTGTTTAATCATGTATTTTGCACAATATAGTTTTCATGTAAACTCTTTTATTATTGAGGAACCAGTGTTCTCAGAGTATAGTGAGGATATTTTGGTGTAGCTCCGGGAGGAGGGGATTCCCTGCCCGGGCAAGTTATCTATGAATTTGGGGAGACTGAGTAAAGGTAAGGGCCAGAAGTTGGAGTTAAAAGAGCATACCACATTTATTTCCATGGTGGTCCCAGGCAGCTGAGTACACATGGCTGGCTCAAATGTGTTCCCCAGGATGGCTATAAGTTCTGCTCCCCAGCATGAGGTTAATCCTCTAGGAGCCCTGGGGCTCCATGTCTCCCTCCCCACTCTCCCAGGAAGGCACCAAGATCCCTGCTACCTCTCTCTGAGAGGAACTCTGTGAGTGGGTCTCTGGTGACTGGCAGACACCTGACCAATTACATACCAGGAACTGAGGGGGAGAGAAAGGATGTTTCCTCTACACTCCTCCCCTGGGCTGGCACTCCCATGACTGACCAGTGGCTCTGTCGCCGGTAAACATACCATAAATGTGCAAACAGGTTCTTGTTATATACAAAGTGAGTGCTGCTAAGGCCAGGTGGGAATCCTGGTCAGAAAGATCCATTTTCCCCACACTCCACCCCTCCAGGATGTTTGCCTCACAATCTATGTCCCCACAATCTTCCGCGATATTCCCTGTGCAAGAAAGCTGGAGCACTATAACCAGATTCCACAGCAGCAACAGAGGTTATTGACAACATACAAATAACAACATAAATTATGATACAGATAACAATAAAACCATGACAATCCTCAAGCCTGAGGATACAGCTGTATTCAGTCAGTCTTCCTAAGATGGAGTCTGTGTTACACTTTCTACAGGAGGCCAGTTAGCTGAGCTGGCAGGGAGCTATGTGCATATTTAGCAAGCAGCAGCTGTGGCTAGGGGGCATACCTAATCCACAAAGACTGTAGAAGAGATTAACCTTAAGGGCAATAAGACACGTATTTTAATGACACCAACATAGACAAATCTTGTCCATCAAGTCAGGAAGGGAGTCCTGTCCTGGTCTAGTACACCAGACCTTCACCCTTCTCCCTCTGGGGGTAACTGAGGGGTTTGTAGGTAGTGCTGCAGGAGGCACATGCACTGGCCACAATGATAAGATGAAACTCTCTGGTAAAATGCTCTCCCTTCCTGCTGTAAACAGCAGGTAGGTACACTACCATAATCTTTAGGGGCCACTCTGCTGTTACTCCAGGAACACACAGGAGGCCAGCATCTAGGCCTTGTCCCCAAGGTGCCAGAAGGGCCAGCCGTCTCTTATCCATGTGATGAAATTCCCAAGGACATGTAACCTCCAGGTTGCTGTGGGACTCGGACACACAATGCACTTCTGCCAGGGCTCTGCTGGCTTCTTCAAAGGTCAAAGCAGGCCCCACCAATGGGCTACAGACTACATTATCTTCTGCCTCAAGGCAGGCTATCCTGCTAGACAATGCACTTGGGCCACCTGTCTGCTTCATCATTCCCTGGGGATGACAATGGCAAATGGCCTGCAAACAGCTGCCAGAGGCCCCAGCCACAGCTGTCTTCAGTCACATGGACATCCAGCTCACATGTCTTGGATGGACCCATCTCACTCAAGCCGTTCATGGCCTTGACTGTCTGCTTTGCAATGGTGAAGGTAGATACACCCATTTCATCCCAGCCCCACCTAATGCTCTTTTGTGCCAAACAGCATAAGGGCCTCAGAATTTGTGCCAAGTGTGGGATAAACACTCTCCAGTAGCATACAAGACCCAAGACCTCTTGCAATAATGCCACATTTATCTGTAAAAGAATCAGAAGTGAGTATAATGTCATACACAGTATTAGATATCCTATTCCCAATGGGGTTTAGGCTTGTTCTGCTCTAAAAGCCCCACCCCTGCAAATAGTGGGGGTCCCAGGAAACTGCCTTTTCCTTTGATGGTTTTCCTTTGAACTGTCATAGTGCCAAGTGGTATGATTTTTAGTATGCAAATGAGCGTATAATGTACTTTGAGATGAAGTTAGGGTCAACTTCTCCTCCGTGTTGGAGCTAGTCAGATTTGGAAGTTCTGGTATCTCCCAATGATTAAGCAGTCTGTCCCGTGTTTCATTTGGGTTAGGGTTAGGGTTAGGGTTAGGGTTAGGGTTTCTCTCCCTTCATCCTGAGATAGTTTACATGGGATGTTCAGAACATAAACAAGCATCTAACAGAATGTAAGCACCAGCGGAAGTCCCAATCCTCTCCCTGCTCATGTCTGGCTATCTACCGACTATAACAACCTGGCAAATCAAAAATTCTAGGTGCTGAGAGATCTTTAAAATAAAAGGGTAATTAAGCTTTTACAGATGCTAGCAGAAAAGGACTAAGACCTGGGACAGGAAGCTTCTGCTTCACCAGCAGCAAGGCCAGTTAACACACAACTTATCTGCAAGACTCAATAAACAGGACACATTTATGAGGGGTCTCAAGGAAAGAGAGTTCTCTAAATTCACCCTGGCAACACATAAGGGGGTGGGCTAACGAGAAAATGGGAAGTCTGGGGATGGGTTGTTAGTTCATAGAAAAGGCTTGTGGATTGGGTGTTGGTGATGGTCTGACTCTTTTCAGGTGCAAGGGGGATGCAGTGTCCTGGGGACCTTCTAGATAACTGTTGAAATGACTTCATCCAGGAACATGGAGTTTCTGGTTAGCTATGAACAATTGCTGTTGACTGAAGACCTTCCCTTGTCTCTCTCCCTCATTCTTTGGCCCTTATGTCACATAATTTAGGACATTTCAGAATTTTTGCCTTGTTACACTGGAGCAAATCTGAAAGTCCAGCACTAGATGAGGGTAGGCATGAAGAAGGGAGTTAGACCCTGGAGTTTGCTCCAAAGTGGGTGAGTGCTGGGTGGTGTCTCAGGGCACAGAGATCCCTGGTTAACTGATCAGCAGGCAGGGACCTCATACACATCATCTTTAATTTATTGGTCCAAAGTTTGTATTAACCTTAAGAGAACTTGTGTTTAGCTATAGACAATGATTCAGAGTTTTCTAGCAAGCTGTTTATTATTTTAGAGAGTAAATTTTGTTGACGGAAATCAACACCATTATATTTAAGAAAGATGGTTTATTCCTAGTCTTACTGAGGCCCATGGCCTGAGAGCAGTCCATCACTGTGCTCTGATAAACTTCTTTGATGCCCCTTTGCTTGGAAACATCTTGAATACTTTCTCTACAACAGGACATATGTGCAGAAAAGAAGTTACATGTGTGGCACAGACACATCTAGTTAGTGTCCTGAAGGATCGTGCTGTGCACATTCCGGCATTATTTGTGTGTGAGATGAGGCAGGGACAAGCGTCTTGTTAGGTGGGTGACCTCATTTTCCTTTGGGGACAGAGAGGGCATATGTGACATTATCTCATACATGCTGACCAGAAAATTCCTGAGTGACTACATTTCTGGGGGAGGTTGAAACTACAATTGGGTTAGGTATGAAGCCCTGGTTTGGTGACTTGGTCCAGCAGAAGTGACTCCATGTTGGGCCTGTGTCTCCTTTTTAACAATTCCAAATGGAATGATAAAATAAACCAAGCTTTTCTTTCTCTCTCCCTCCCTTCCTTTTTTTCTTTCTTTTTCCTCTCCTTTGCCTCCTCAACCACCTCCTTCTTCTCCTTTCCTCAAATGGCTCAGTCCTTGTGTTATTCTAGACCCCCGTTTGCCGCTACATGAAGCCTTCTCAGTTAACCAGCTTTAAGAGTTCACTCATTTCTGAGCTTCATTGATAACTTACACTTAGCTCCTTTAAAGTTGCATTGATTGGCACTTAAAAAAAAATAAAGCAGTCTCTGTAGAAACAAACGTTCAAATCCTGCCTCTGCCGTCGATGCTGCAGCCTGTTTCCAGCTTTTTTACCCTTCGCCTTACTCTGATAGTGAGGCCGTAAATGCTAACGGCTAAAGCAGCTAGGATTGATCACATGATGTTACTCTTGTAAATGAGTTATTATTTACTGATATAATTTTAAAATGGTGGGAGAAATGGGGCAGAGAGTGTGACTCATGCCATGTGAGGTATTAACTAGGTGCACAACCATTTTCCACTAGAACCACTTCTATTTCCATGGGTACTACAGTACAGAATTTGTGATAGTTTTTACTGAAATGTTGTCAAAACCTTACTCACCACATAGCAGAATTTATTGTAAGCTGAGATCTACATACCTCTCCCAGCAAGTCCTTTGTAGAGTCAAAAGGATTTTGGAAGATGTTCTCAGACATCTGCTCTGTGTTTCCTGCTTCCAGGCTGGGGTGGGTCAGGTATGGCTACGACCCAGGGAACAGGGCCTGACAGCAGGCTGGCTGAGCTGGGGAGGCAGTCGCAGCTGGAGTGGTGGATTGTCAGTGTCTAGATGGACCAATGTAATACCTGGACAAACAGGCAAAGTGTCAAACCTGAAGACTAGCTGTGGAAGGAGGACAGCAAGTTCAGCACACCTGAAAATAAATACACAGGGCCAGGAAGCAGTGTGTAAGTGGGGACTGTGCACAGCACTCCCATGCTGAAATGGCCCTTGTGAGCTGTGTTGGGTGTGAACAATGCACTGGCTCACAGGAAGGATTTGGGGGCAGACAATAGCACTGGCTCTGTAACATAGTTTACTCAAGGTGGATTGTCACCAGGGGGCATCCACCAAAAAAGATTTTCCCTCTAGATCTCTGTTCACTGACAGCTCAGTGATATACTGCCTGCCTATTTCCCTGGATTCCTTTTTTCAGCAGAGCTGGCATGATTGAATGTACCTTGGCTTTGCCATGCACCCCTCCAGGCATTTGAATGATCTTTTTATCATCCCAGTTCACAGAGCATGACTCCTTAACCCTCTGCCAAAGATCACTGGGTGAATGAAGCCAAATGTAGTGGCTTTAGAGCTGAGTTGACTCCCAGTGTTGAAGCAATTGTCTGAGCACGACGTATGGAGTGTTTTCTTTCTCACTGGGCCATGAAGGCTGCTTTCCCTGGTTTCAGTGGACAGCTGGTGTTTGAGGGTTGATAACTGGCTTCTGGGGTCTTATCTTCCCAGAAGGTATGATCCTGGATACTTTTATAGTATCTCCTAAGAGAAGAGGTGCTCCATTATTTTTCATATTCATGCTAGAATATGCTGTGGTCTGCCTTCTGCATAAATGTATCTCATAGAAGACTGATGCATAATTCAAATTTGCTATCAGTCATGGTGTGAAAGCCACACTGAATGCATGCATTTTCTAAGCAGGTTAGAACGTTCAGCACCCTCATCCTCTTGTATTGGCTTTTATTCTGCATCCTGCTTTTTGTTGTTCACTCTTTGCTTTTGGAGCCTCCATGTAGAGTTGTAAGCTAGGTTTATAGGTTGTGCATTGAAAAGTATGTCTGCTCTAAGAGGGCTCCATTATCTCATATACATTAAGACTCTGTGTATGTATAAAAATCTGCAGGTGGCCATATGCATCTTGTTCTGACATTTTCTGAAGGAAGGGGTACATTTTCCTTATGTGCAAGTTAGGAAGTTACATCCCTGTTTAGCAAGCTTTAGGAAACTTGAAAGACTGAGAAAGTTTCTCCCTTGCTTCAATATAAAGATAGGCAAGGGCCTGTGTGTCCCTATCTGGATATTATTTATCTGGGAGGTGGAAGCTCATCAAAGAGATGAGGAGAGGGGCTCTTCATGGGAATTGAAGAGGCAGTGCTGGCCTGACCTTCTTGTTCCCTAGGAATTAGGATGGCTTCCCTATGGCCAGGGAGGCACTGGGAGTGGGTGGTGGTCTCCCTGAGAAGTGGGGACCTCTGCCCTGCTTGCCCACAGAATCCTGGATGGAATGGTAGCTCCATGTAGCCAAGAGAGAAGACATCATCTGAGGCCCAGGTTGGGACATTCCACCTTCTATGCAGGTTTTGCCAACTTGGCCACTGAGCATCTTAACACCTACCAACAGGGCTGTAAGGCCATGGATCCCTTCTCCAAATTTCCTTCTCTAAATTTTCTGGACTCTATAAGCCATCTCCCCCTCCCCACATCTTCTGTATGAATTTACATGATGTTAAGCACCTCACCAAATAAAATCAAACAAAAATAAAGCAAGGTGATGTTTCTTCTATCCAAGTCCAATGGAACAAAATCTGTCAAAAACAGATGATGCATTTAATTTAGAATCGCAATATTTCCAAAGCAGCTATAGTGCCAGTCACTGGAAGAAAGTGGGACTTAAGTAAATCTGTTATTAGTATTTCAACTCTTTCTTAGAAAATCTGTTACTAGCATTGCAGTTCTTTCTTTAAAAAGCACCATCTCTCATTCAGCTTCATCCACTTCTTTGCTCCAGAAACCCACCATGAATCTGGTATTTGTTTGAAGCCCCAGGTCCCTCTTCCTGCAGGAGACCCCCCATCCTCCTCACCTCACTCCTGACCCTACATAAGCATATGTGTCCTGTGACACAGCCCTTCCAAACAGACCTTCTGGTAAGAAATGAAGGTTGACACATAAATGACTTACAGTGGGTTACTAGGTTAACCTGCTGTCAAAGACAAAAACAGACCAGAGACTCAACCAGCAAAGGCCATTTATTCATAAGCTCACAGCTGCGAGGGAAACATCCACTGCCACTTTCCTTTCAGCAGGGCTTTGAAGGGGATGGAAAGATTTTATAGAATAGAAAGAGGGAGTCTTGAAGTCTTGAGATAATCTCTGATTGTTGAGCCTTCAAGTAGGGTAGCTTTCTGACTGGCCTTTAAGTGCATGTGTTAGTCTTCAATTAATTCACTCTGCATTTTTACATGGCTGGGGACTTTTCAGGTTGGGCAGTAGTTGGAAGGGCTTCTCTGCCTTTTCAGGGCTTGCTTAAGATATTTCTTAACTAACTCTGGAAGGCACAGTGGGATATCCAGACCTGACAGAGACCAGACAGGACTTCTTTCCTTTGTGCAAGAATGTGTTGCTCTTCATTCCCCAAATGCAATTCCTTAAGTAGTTTCTCACCCTTGAGAGCCTATCCTTCCTTCTGTCTTATATCAAAAGTAGAGACAGCACCAACAAAAGAAAAAAATCTGTTTACCGAGCACTTATTAAGTAAAGACTCTATAAAGTCAGTGTAATTCCCATTAAAAAAACTGAGGCTCAGTGAACTGGCCAAGGCCCTTCAGTAAGTCAGCTCATGTCAGAACAGAGACTGAGGCCTGTTTGGTCCTGAACACTATGATGTTGCAGCCGTACCATCCCCTCTTTGGGTAAAGCCAAGGAGAAGGCTATGGCAGGAATTCAGGCCTTCAGGCAGGGCTGATGAGGAACTTGTTTTGGGTAAGAAGCCTCACTGGCTAATGTCTTCTAGATCAAACCTTCTGTTTGGGCCAGATTTGTGCCCGCCACATGGAGTTCTAGCTTTGCATGTAGAAGCTGCCCATGCCAAAGTTGAGCATTCTTCAATTTCAGTGGTTGTTGCACTAGAGGAAATGGCAAAAGTTGTTTAGGAAGAGGTGGAGGCTGCCAGGGGGCTCTCCAGGCTGGAAGGGACAAGTAGATTGTGGCAACCCAATTGTTACTAAGTGCATTTGCTACCGGGATCTGCCACAAAACTTGGTATCTTTACAGAGAGCGGAAAATAATATTTTATTAAACTCTCAAATGGGGAAAAAAAAAGGTAGAGAAAAATATTTAAATTTCAGACATTTTCTCCCTCAGTATATAATTGAGTGCTTTTCTTCTCAAATTTTCAGCCTAGTCACATGATTCCACAGTCTGTTTAGGGACTTACCATTTCAGTAATTGGATATTCAATAAAGATGATAGGGCCCTGTGTTGAAACAGCCTCCCCAGAGTGGACAGGGAGGAAGAAACCACCTAAGAGAAGATACAGTTCTCTTAAGTGTGTCTGACTTCGCTATACTTTCTGGCATATAAGTAAAAATCCATCCTTCTGTTCTCACATCATTAGGGACCTGGTGCCCTTAGATCCTAGGTGTGAAAGCCTTACCTAAAGCTTCATATTGGAGGATGTTTCCAGGACCTCACTGGCTTCCCATTCACCACCTGCAAATGGTGAACATCAGTACTTGAAAACCACTCAAGGAAACTGGTTTTAGACACAGCTTAGTAAGGGGTCCCTCTGGGTGAAACAAGGGGACTAGAATCAGATGGTGTCAGGGGAGGGGTAGTAAGTTAGGAGATTCTGCCACCCCCCACCCAGATGCCTAATGAATGCAGATGGGAGACAGGAGACCAATAAACAGATGTCTCTGTTGTTTGTGAATTTCATTGTGGAGGAGAAAAAAGGTTACCATATAAATCAGAGCAGAAAGCCAATGCAAATTACTCATTACTTTTTAACTGCCATCAATTAATTAATTTCTTTTCCCAAACGGTGTTTTGCTCTGTCCCTATTTCTTAGAAATACACTTTCCTTCTTCAGAGCTGTTGAGTCATAGTGGGAAGGTGGAAATGATATTCCTTTTCTAAGCATGATGACTCCCAAACTCCTGGGCGTAAGCCATATTCTTAAAGGATGCTAAAATTGCACAGAGCCAGGGACCCCCAGGTTTCTTTGGTCACCTATGAAAGGTAATGCAGAAGGGAGGGCTCATGGATACACTGACACCTGGTGGTTCCTAACCTGGAGAGCTGAGTTCTGCTTGGCTCTGCTTGCCTGCAAACTACTCAGAACTCTTCTGTATTAACCAGATGTCAGCTGAGGTGCTCTGAACACTGAGGGTCAAGTTAAGTTGGCTGTGGTCCTGTTCCGAATCTAGTAGGAAGCCTGAGTCATTCCCAGGCTCACCAGGGGTTCTGGAAAGGGGCAGCTCACATGTCTGCTTGTTGCTCCTGGTTTCAAGCCTCTGTTTCCCAGAGTCACTGGGCTCACAGAGTGTCTGTGGTCCCACATGCGCTGTCTTATTCCAAAACGCATCATCAGAGCTGCCGAACTTGGCCTCTTCCCTTGCTTTACCAACTCCTCTCCGTGCCCCAACCCCAACGCCTTCATGTGGTAATTTACATTAGGGAAGATTTGGACAGATTGAGAGGACTGATATAAAAAATGTAAACAACTTGCAGTTGAACAATATTCTTACAACCCTTCACCATTTTTACCAATCTGAGCTCCAGCTTCCCAGCACACTGCTTGGTACTCCTCCCTCCTTTTCTCTTCCCCTCTTATCTCATTTATATCCCCCCCCTCCTCCAGCCCCTTCCACTAAGGAGCAACAGCAAAAAAAGCCAAAGCAGTTTTGGCTTGGGGGGACTCTCTGCCTGGGCAGGGGCTCACAAAAGTGTTCCGCAGCTCAGTGGACCGTGAGCAGTGGCCTTAGCCTTTTCCCTCCCCACCAGTATCTGTTGAAAGGGAGACAGATAATAGAGAGACTCCAGTCCTCACTGATGTGGTTTATAACATTCCTTCTAGACCCCACCTCAGGAGGCAGAAGCCTGTGGGGTCAATTTTGGTTTTGGCCATTTTTCCCTTTTCATTACTAACATTTCAGTGCATCACGGGTCTTAGTGGTTAAGCTTAGTAGACTTACATTCTACAATGTGTCTATCATGGTGGTTCTCCAAGTGTCATTCCTGGACAACAATACCATCTGGGAGCTTGTTAGAGATGCAGCTTGTCAGGCCTCACCCTAGACCTGCCGAGTCAGAGACTCAGGGGAGGGCTCCAGCAGTCCATCTGTGGCTTGACATGCCTTCTAGGGGATGCAGATATTCTCTCAAATTTGAGAACTACTGAGCTAGCAAACAGGTTTAAAAGACATCCAGACAGAGAATGCTGGCTACAATGCCAACTAATCAGTGTCTAATCAAAGTACATGCAAGATGCTGCATTCTTCCTACAGGGCTGATGACTGTAGAGAGGCTAAGGGCCTCCAGGGTTGTACCAAGTAAGGGAGAGTTAATGGAAGTTAACATTTACTGGGAGCTTACTATGTGCTGGCACTGCTCTACATTATTACACAGTAACTCACTTATTCCTCATAATAACCCTGTGATGTAGGTATCACTATTATCCCTGTCTTACAGATGGGGAAAGTGAGGCATGTTAGAATAAGTGGATTGCTTGAAGACACACAGGCAGGAAGGCAGAGTCCACAAGGACTTTGTGGCTCCATTCCTTCCTCTGTTACCAATTAACCATATATTTTCCTTTCCACCAGCCAGTTTTAGAAGGACGCTTTTCACCTCTTCCTTAGCCATTCCCATTGGTAGTGAAAGAAATGGATTCAAAAGACTGTTACCTACTCTGCTTGGAAAGAAAGAAACTCAAGATGATAGTCATTTCTATAGTTCTCTTGTTGTAAATAGGAAAGAAACATTGGGAGGAAATATACTGCTAAAGGGAAATCTAAACTTTCAAATCATTTGGGCATTGGCTCAAAGCACTGCCCACAGCCGACTGGGTCTGTTGGTAAGTTACTGTCCTCATCTGGAAAATGGGTAGAATAATATACATCTCAGGGTTGTTGTGAGAATTTAAAGAGCCTGCATATATGTAAAGCTCCAGGATGAACAATCCAAGAATGTGAAGCTCTTGCTTGTCCCTTCCTTTCTTCTGCATAGAATGATTTCCATAGAAAAGTAGAGTTTAGGAATAGGTCATAATTTTATGGAGAATCTCTAGACATAAGCAAATGAAAATAGAATTACAGATTCTATACCATTTCTTTCTAGATTTTATTCTTCATCTTCTAGGGGATTTAAAAGCTTCTGATTACTGGTGTACTGGTAGAAACCACTGGTCTTGAGAATGGATTATCAAGAATCAGAGGGAGTTACTTATCTGTACCCTGGGCTGGTGGGCTTGTGGTTACCTCTGTGACTGGTATAGAGAACTACTCTTGAGGCAGTTGGATCCTGGATAAAATCTTCCCCTGCAGACTATTGCCTGTTCCTCTGGGGCCTCCTCACTGGCCTAACACAGACTCTGTGCCTTCTAAACATCTTAAGACCTCTCAGCAGCAAAGAGCAGGAATAAGTATTCTTGAGATGAAATGTGTAAGAAAGATAAATTCACCACGCAATGTTTAATTTCCTTTAATAATCTCACTTCCAAATCCCTTCTGACCTTAAAATGATTAAGAAAATAAAAAAGCTATGTCATTTCATTGACCTACCATTGGCCCTCATAAAAAAGTCATCATGAACTTCAAATGTTAGCATGTGATTACTAATATCATTTTAACTTGCTATATTCTTTACTTGCTCTAGTAATTATGTTCCTTCAAATCGTTTTTTTCTCAATGACTATCCAGTGTGCATTATATGCAATTTCCAAAGTTTCAAAGAAATTTTCTGCTGGCCTAGAAATTTATTATACTATTACAAGGAAAGTGTGTAGCTTTTGGGTCCAGCACAAGTGTCCTTTTTTTGTGGTAAGTGTGCCCAGATCCTCCATTCTCAGTTCATGTGCTTCAAGGAAATGAATCCATTCCATGTTTCAAGGCATATCTCATGCTATAAGTGAGCCAATCAGTGCGTTCTGCCTTTCTGGCTTTGGTGATTGGTTCAGGAATAGGCCAAGATCTAAGTCAGGTTGATTTGGGTCAATAAGACCCTACTCAGGTATTGTGGGTACAGTGTTATGGGAAATAGTCTGCTCTCTTCCTCTTTGTGTGTGTGTGTGTGTGTGTGTGTGTGTGTGTGTGTGTAGGTTCCTCTCTCTGGCTTGTTTATATTGTTTTACATTTTTAAAAATTCTTTCAGCTTTATTGAGGTATTATACATGTAATGATTTGATATGCATATATGTTATGAAAGTATTCCCCCATCGAGTTAATTAACATGTCCATCACCTCGCATATTTGTTTTTTTTGTGTGTGAGAACACTTAAATTCTATTCTCTTAGCAAATTTCAATATACAATACAGTATCATCAGCTATAGTCACCATGTTGCACATTAGATCCCTGGACATCATTCATCTTATAACTGAAAGTTTATATGCTTTGACCAGGCTCTATTTCCTCCCCCCAGGCCCTGGCAACTGCCATTCTTCTTCATTTCTATGAGTTTGACTTTTTTTTTTAGATTCCACATGTAAATGATATCATGCAATACAGTTAACCCTTGAGCAACATGTGTTTGAACTGCACAGGTCCACTTATATGTGGATTTTTTTCAGTAAATATACTGGAAAAATTTTTTGGAGATTTGTGACAATTTGAAAAAACATTTTCTTTTCTCTAGCTTACTTTATTGTAAGAATACAATATAGAATACACCTGACATACAAAATATATGTTAATTGTTTATGTTGTGGATAAGGCTGCCAGCCAACAGTAGGTTATTAGTAGTTAATGTTCTGGGGAGCCAGAAGTTATACATGGATTTTTGACTGTGTGGGAGATCAGAGTCCCTAGACTCTGCATTGTTCAAGGGTCAATTGTATTTCTTTTCTCTTTCTGACTTATTTCACTTAACATAGTGCCCTGTAAGCTTATCCATGTTGTTACCAGCAATAGGATTTCATTCTAAGGATGAAAAATATTGTATATATATCACATTTTCTTTATCCATTCATCTATAAACAGACATTTAAGATGCTTCCATACCTTGGCTATTGTGAATAATGCTGCAATGAACATTGGAGTCCAGATCTCTTGGAGACAGTGATTTTATTTCCTTTGGATATATACCCAGAAATGGGATGACTGGATGATATAGTAGCTCTATTTTCAATTTCTTGAGGAATCTCCACACTGTTTCCACAGGGTCTGCACCAGTTGGTCAGGCATCTGCCAGTCACCAGAGAGACCTGCCCACAGAGTTCCTCCAGGTGCTAGGGGTGAGGTTGTAGAGAGCCTGGAGAGGGGTGAGAAGGTGGTGTGAGTGTGGGTGCATAGAGCTTGGAGAGTGGAGAAGAGAAGCTTAGAGGGAGCACTAGGAGAGAACGGTGGCTGGTGCAGGAAGCTGTGGAGCCCCAGTGCTAGGAGAGGATTAAACTTGTGCTGGGGAGCAGGAGGACGCAGCACCAGAGCCAGGAGAGACTGAGACTTAACACCGCGAGAATAAACGTGATTACGGACCCCTTTTAAAACCCCCAACTTCCTGCCCTTGTCTTTATTCAGCCTCAATAACTTCACAGGGAACTTGCCCTGGGTAGGGAACCCCCTCCTCCTAGAGCAACAGACTGTTCGCCATCTAGCTCAGCAGGTCCAAGGATATACACTTTTTTCTGCCTTTATTTTTCTCCCAAATCCTCTCTTCCAGTACCTGTTCTTCACCCTCTTTGCTACCAAACTCAAAGATCACATTTTCCATGAAACCTTTGGCTAAGGGTTGAGTTTGTTCTCCTTAGTTATTGTCCCTGCTGCAACAAAGAATTGAAAAGACAGAAACACAATAGCAAAACAGAGTGAAGGTTTTATTTGAATATGCTCCAAGGGAGGAGCAGGCCAGAGTCAAGGTAGACAAAGGCCCCAGACTTTTAGGGGAGGGTCTATTTATCATGACCTACCTGGGAAGCACTTCTTTGAATGAAAAGGTGAGGTCATTTGATTGACAGCTCTAGTTATTCACCATTCCTCTTGGTGTACATATCTTTTCCCAAAATGCACATAGAAAAGCCCATGGGGTTGATGGGAGCAAAATCACAATTTTATTTTAATGAGATTATGAGGAGGTGTAGTTTGGCAGTTCTTAGTTTTGTTTGATTGCACCCATGTTGGGACCTGGTTGGGACTGGTTTGGCCTGGTCCCAGTAGGCAAGAAGTATTTCCCTGCAAAGCCTTTGTTGTCTTTGCCTGGGACCCCCTATCTGGGCAGAGTTTAGGCAGTTTTTTTTTTTTCCTTGAACCTTATCTTCCCCTTCTCCAGCTACTCATATTTATCTTTCAACCTAATATTCCTAACACTTCCTTTATTGATCTAGTTAATTCTTTGGTGAGTTTTCTCTGATTAGGTATGTAGCTGGGGTACACTATAAGAAACTTACTGACATGTTCTTTTATATGTTTCCTTCATGTGTGGGTGTGTGTTTAATGTGTGAAGGGTCTCTGTCAGCAAATGAAAATCAGGTTGGCTTCTATTTCTTTAGCTTATCACTATCAGATCAGGGCTATAGTTATGGAAGTGGGTCTGTAAGATCTGCCTGACGACTCACTGGTTCTTAGTGTGCCTGTGAAACCCACTCAGTGCTGAGTGTGCAGGAATGACTCAGAAACATGCTGCACTGTGCTCTGGAAGGGAATGGGAGGGTGTTGGATGATGCCACATTGGAATTATTGGAGTTCTAAGCCCCAGAACATCAACTTTATGATGAAATCCATATAGAAAGTACCCATCTTATTAATTCAGCCTTCAGAGAAGGTCACTATTCACACAAAAAAAGGCTTTTAAATAGAGTGAAGATCATATAGTTTAGAAAGACAGAGAGCTGCAGTATCATATAGCCATTCTTCAGGTAAACAGAGAAGCAAGGGAGGCTGCCAAATGTTTGCTAATATATGAGTTTTGAGTTGGTAATTGAACATGGCTGAACAAATTCTCAGACTGTCTCATGATTTCTTACAAAGGATCTAGAACAAAGAGTCAACCTTCAACAGAGGGTGTAGATGGATTGATGTGGGACCCTCAAAAGATCCCAAGGACCTTGAAGAACAATGGAGTCTAGACTAAAATTATTCCTTTAGTCACATTGGTTTTGTACATAGTTGACAAATATTTAATACTGAGTGACTGTTATCTAGAATCATTGCTAGTTTCCTGGTAGGAATGAAATGGAGATGGATATCAGAACTCATTCTTCTTTGTGGTTCATTAGATATTTGTGAATACAGAAAATTGTATTTGTTTTCATTATAATGTTGGACCAGCCATTTAAGAAATTCTTTTATAGTTTTATAATATTATTTATCAATGAAGATGTCTAGGCATTATATATATGTGGCTATATCCAGGTGCCTTGGTTAGATGGTCTTCACCTGATTTTTTATAGTCATGATTTTGGTGTCTAGAGTGCAGATAAGCAAGCTTCTTATAGGATTCTATCTTAACAAGACATATTTCTGCTTGGGCCTGCTATAAATTGCACTAGAACATGAACAAGCCACTATCTTACACATGTTTTCATGGCTTTCTATGGAGAAACTCCTGTTGACAATCTTTATTGCTAAAGAGTTACATCTTGTGTCTGTAGAAGGATAGAAAACAATTCTTCCAGCTCTAGTCATTCATCCTTAAATAACACCATCCAATTCTTTACTTTTCAAAAAGGCATCCTTTTTTTTCCAGCTAGTTTTAAGAAAGTGAGATACACTTCTGCCATGAATTTAGAGTGTATTAATACAGATTATGAATTGCTCTAGAAGGCTGACCCTAAGTAAAGCACAATTTTCTTATCATTTGCTCCTTTCTAAGATGTTATTGCCCTTGTACTGGAGGTAGACACTCCATGTCTTCCAGATGTCCCTGATCACCATTGTGGCACCACATCCAAGGTCACCTTCTTGGAAAGAGCACTTTATTCGAGACGAACATTAATTGAGTGGATACTATGTGCCAGACACTGTAGAATCTCCACATTTGATATTCATGAGTTAAATATCCTTAAATCCAATTTGGAAGAAACTAAAGCTCAGAGATTTTAAATAACTTGTTCAGCTCAGTCTGATTCCTAAGTTTTTGTTTTTTTTTAGTTTACCCAAGGGTGCTATGCTTTACACTTTCCTCTTTAAACACAATAAAATTTGCCTAGGTCACAGTCTAATTATCTTGGACTATATTTTCTATCTTCCAAACCCATAGTGCTGAGGTGTTTGTGCTGAGTTTTTGGCTAAGATGTTAATGACTGATTTTACCTTTCTCAGATGTATTTGTATTTTAAGAGTTCTTTCACCTAATCAAAAAAATCTGCTAAGTTAATATTTAATTATTTTTAGAGAGGCAGCAAAACCTGGCTGTTAGGTGTGGGCTCTGTGGGGTTAAGTACTTACTAGCAGTGTAACTTGGTTCATTCACTTAACTACTGTGCCTCATTTTAATAATATAATTATTATGAGGATTAAATAATTAAAACCACACCAAGCTCTTAGAACAGTGCTTAGCACACACTAAGTGCTCAAAATATTCTTGAGAGACAGGGGCGACACAGCAGGCACATGTTCTGTGCTAGACACAAGGGGTGCCCAGAGTCACAGGAGCTTACCTCAGCTCTCTGATGGTAGCACTGTGCATCCTTCAGAAACAAGTTTTAGGACCTCATTATATGCCAGACTCTAAGCTAAGTGCTTTCCTTGGATTATCTCTTCTAAACCTCAACCATGCCTCAACCATGCTATGAGGGGCCATCATCCCCATCCTGTAAGGTGGGTAGGCACCTGAAGGGCAGAGCTGGGCCTGTCCTGCAGAACCTGCATGTCCTGAACCTCTGCTCCTTCCTGGGGTGTTCACACTTGCTCTCAGCCTGACTGTCCTCTTATGCCTCTCTCTCTCTCAGAATCCCTCAGCCTGTGTTTATCAGAGGATAAGCCTGTGCTCTGGCCTCATTCCTCATATTAGTCCACAGTGATGTACTGCCAACTGGAAACAGACTTTTTAAAGTACCATTGGGGTCTGTATTTAAAGAGTTTGGGCAGATAAGCAGTGGGACACCTGGCTGAGGCTGCTGTTTGCACAAGAGATACAGAGGGAGGAGGTACAAGAAATTTGGCCAAATGCGAGTATTTTTATTTTCCTGGATCATTAACTATGGCAGCTTGCAAGTCAAATATTTGCCAGTGCTCATGAACATTATCCAGTGTAATATTATCTTTTGATTAAACAACATATGTTCTCTAATAATGAATATGTATGAAAGATAAAGAGAAAGATGCCAAGATGCTCAGAATTCTGGATTTCTTAAATTTGATGGATGTCAGCCAGAATCTTCTGTAGTTCAGGACTTTCCAGAGAGAAAGAGAGACTAGAATTCTGTTGATTATGCATTGTTCTTTTTCTAATCCACCTACAAACAATATTGTCAGTGTTAATAATGTGATACTACACGCTAACAGCACTGGATTAAGTTTGGTAGTAGGAAAGAAAATGAGCAATTTCACGTGTTAAGTTTTGGTTTAACTTCTCCATGGGACTCATTTTCTAGATCAGTGGGTCTCAAACTTGCTGCAACCAAGTGGCCTTGTTAAATAGTCTTCTGGTCTGCACCAGGAGTCTCTGACTCAGTAGGAAGGGGAAGGGCCTGAGACTCTTCATTCCTGACAAGCTCCCCATTGCTGCTGCTCTGGGGGACTACACTTAGAGAACCACTGACCTAGACTGAGGTTTAGCTTGTGTGAAGCAGCACATGAACATGTTGATTGACTGGAGAGGCCACTGTGATATTTGATGTGTTTGTTCTGACATGCTTGGAGAGATCCACACCTGTCTTCATTTATCAGGGGTCCTGGTGGTTTGATGAAACGGTGTCTAGCAGAAAGTCAACTTGTGGTCAGCCAAAATTATAAACTGGGTTTATAATTATAAAATTGTAAACTTGCAAGTTATTTTTCTTGCTGTGCTGTAGCCATCAGCAGATCTTTGGAGATGCACATCACAAAAACAGTGAGCATGGGAAAATGCCCGTCTGTGGGCATCACAGTGCCCGAATGGGTGCTCAAGTTCTCAGCCAGTGGTTGGTACATCAGTGCTGCTGTCTGCTTTTGGGGCTTTTCTCAGCAGGGCCGCCTTCCCGCAGGCTTAAATTCTCAGGACGTGTACTTCAGAAGGATGGGACCATGGCATGATATCTTGGCTTATTTTGAGTGATATTATTAATATTCTAGCACAGTTACAAACATTAGGAAATGTATAACTCAAACCACATCAAATATGAAAATATGACAACCAGATTGCCTGGAATACATCAACTTTAATCAGCAGGTGAATTGTCCAGGTTGTTGGATTCTGAAGTGAAGACTTTGAATGCCTGCGGTACAGCATGAGGACACCGAGGGTATAGTTAATATATTTGCCCAGGGAAGAGGTTCTCAGCCGGGGACAGTTTTGCCCCTTTACCAGGAACATTTGCCAATGTACAGAGGCATTTTGGTTATTATAACTAGGGAATTGCCACTGCTGTCTGGTGGGTAAAGGCCGGGGATGCTACTAAATATCCTATAATGCATAGGACAGTCCCCTGCCAGCCCTGAAGGGCAACCGTGCCAAGGTTGAGGAAACCCTGGCCTGGAGCATAAGGGAAGAGAGTGGTGACACCATCAATTCACTGGATGTCCTTGAGAGGGGAAGTAGCAGCAGCCTCTGACATCTCAGTTTCCAACTGAGGGGTCCTGGGGACCCATACGGCAGTGAGTCAGAAACAGCTGGTACCTTCAGGTCAGCCAGGAGGAAGACGTGGGCATATGGGCGGGGCTCTTTGAGGCCTTTCAGGAAATAATGCTGCAGCTTGTATCCATCAGTGCGGAGTCCAGCCCTTGTAAGAATGTGGCATTAACTTTAGGTCTGAGAAACAAATAGGCCTTTTCTTCTTATCTTGTGTGGAGCTGCAGAAGTCATTAAATGGCATTTTGAAGGAAGAATGATGATTTCTTTCCCTTCAAACACAATGTTCAGTTAATTTATTCTGACTGGATGGGGAACGAGACAGTGCTGGACGATGTGTGGAAATACATGCCTGTACCTCATTATCTCTAATGGGAGTTTCAAAGGCGCTCACAGATTTAGTGTCCTATTTGGTCTGACTTATACAACACCTGTCAGTAGGCTGCTTTCCTGCTATGTCATTAATATTTAAATAATATGATTTAAAGGTCAAACTGTGCCCACAGCAATATTAAAATACATCATTCAGTTTCTCTAGATGGTCATATAAAGGACTCAGAGTGCAAACTTGAAGGAGAGAGTGAAGAGATAATAGCCCTACTTAGGAGAGAGAAGCAGTCAGATATATTTTCATTGCATTAATCTAATTAATAAATTAAAGAGGTTGATTTTTTTTTTCTGGTCAGAAATGTACATTGTTCAGTCAAATTGTTGCCAAGTCAAACTATAGGGTATGAGTTCTCCTGAGTGAACAGGAGAGGGTAGGGGACTTGCCTTCCTTTTTCTGTCTCCCTTCTAAGGCTTCCATTCTCCCCTTACCTCCATGATCTGCTCAGGCGTCTTCTCCTGGGAAATGCCATGGCTGGATCCTCTCTACCCACATTAGCCTGCATGCTGTGCACCTCATCCTCAGTAGAGGGAGAGGTCTCCATCACTGTTGCTTTGGGAAGGAGTTCATTAATGAATTTACAGATGATGTTCATGAGGAAGTGGTAGTAAACATTTGCCAGGTTTTGACCACTCAGCATCCACCTGCCACCCGCTCCTTCTATCAGGTCTTGGTGCAACAGTAAATTCAGGTGCCTGGTTTCCACCATGAAGACAGAGAACTCGCACTGTTCCTCTCCAACTGAGGAGACTTAGTAGGAGGTAAAGTCACCTCAGTGGCCTCACGCTGAGCAGACTACCCCTGCTCTTTGGAGCCCAGAAGCTATAGCTTTCTTGGTTCTCTCCATAACCAACCAAGGTTTCAATGGTCTGTTGGCTTTCTAAGTTTCCTGTGCTGTCCTTCCAAGAACTTCTTTTTGCCTAATAAAATGAAATTTTAATATGACTTTTCCTTATTTGAGAGTTCTCTCTGAAGATCAACACTGAGAAACAGTATTTGACTAACACTCCATAAGGGCAAACTAGTTCTGTGAGCCTGAGCTCTTCTTCTCCCTCTTGCCTGAGTGGGAAAGGCTGTATTGGTTACCTGTTACTGTTATGCCAAATTATCACAAACTTGGTAGCTTAGGCCAACACCAATTATTATCTTACAGTTCTGGAGATCAGAAGTCCAAAGCAGGTCTCACTGGGTCAAAGGCGGGATGTCAGAAGGACTGTGGTCTTCCCGAGGCCGTAAAAGAGAATCTGTTTCCCTGCCAACTCCAGCCTCTCCATTCCGCCACATTCCAAGGTTCAGGACTCCTTCTCTCCTCAAAGCCCGCAGCCGCATCGCTCCGACCTCTGCTGTTGTCATCAATCACGGAGACGTGGCTTACTGCCTTCCCCTTTACTTAGAAGGACCTTGTGATTGTGTTAGATTCACCTGGATAATTAAGGATAACCTCCCCATGACAAGATCCGTAACTTAAGCACATTTGCAAAGTGTCTTTTGCCATGTAAAGTAACATATGGACAGATTTTGGGGGGCATGTTTTTGGTTGTAAAATAAAGCACAGGTCCAGAAACCCAAAGCTTTTAGCTTAGTGAATTTTATAAGGCAGATACCCTTTTACTTCCCATCCACACTGAGAAGTAGAACTTTGCCAGCCACCCAGGAAGTCCTCCATGTGTCCCATCTCAAATGCAGGCCCCTTTTTCTAAATGTAGCCTAACTTTACAGTAATCAGGTCTGCACTTTTTATGATTTTTATCACCTCAGTATGCATCTCCAGATCCTGTAGTTTGGTCTTTCCCATATAAAAAATCTTGATATGACTTTTAAATCTCTTAATGTACAGGTTTCCTCTCCATCCCTTTCTTTTTCTTACAGTTTGTGTGTTGTGCTATTTGACCTCTAAGAGCCGACCATAGTATGGATTTTGCAGGTTGAACATTCAAGACACAGTCCAACATATTCCTCTGTCTCTTATATTTCCTGCAAACTGGCAGCTGTAGCCAGAGGCTTGATCAGATTCACTTCGATTCCTTTGCCAAGACTTTAGATAATGATGTGTGCTTTCACCAAGAGCCACATGAGGTCTTTTTTTTTTTTTTGTCAGCAGTGTTGTTACTCAATGCTCAGGCATTGGGGTGCTTGCAGGATGGTGAGGTTCTAATGACACCATTAAAAAGATATATACATATATATGTATATTTGAGGGAGGGAAGGATTTGTGATCATGAGCATTTGTGGAGATGGGGCTTCCCAACCACTCCAGCCCTGCCTGCCAAGTCATGGGAGGAGGGCTTCAAGAAATCCTCCTTGCATGTGTTCAGAGTATAAGATGTCACAAGTCCTTCTCTTGCTACTCCTAGAGGGAGGACATGGAAGGGTCCTCAGGAGAACCTGAGGTGTCCCTTAGGATTTGGGGTGTAAGTGATAAAGAGAGAGGCTTGTTGGAGTGGCCCTGACAGAAGGGTAAGGGCAGAAGGCTTCAGTGTGGCAAGAAGGCATGGTTCCAGGAGGCCATTTGGACCTTTCTGCTAGTAGCTGTGCTGGAGCCATTGTGGGGTTTCTGTACCTCAGATGGTGGCTGGCTTGGGCCAGGCGACCTGGCAGAATCAAGTGCTGTAGGGAGCCTGGTTGAAATAGGAGCAGAGAGGCAGCCTGGAGAGATCGGAGGATTGTGCTGGATGGAGGTACCTGTGCGGGGGTGGTCGTCAGGTTGCTCTGGAAAGCTCCCCACAAAGACAGCTGCACTTGGGTATCTGCCACACAGACGTCGCTTCCGTACCCTTTTTCCTTGCTCGCTGTGCTGACCTGGAGAGCCAGGAGCCGAGCAGTGTTGGAGAGGAGCGGAGAAGGGGGAGTGAGGGAGGCGGAAGAACAGAGCACCCCCGCCTTGCCTCACCCCATCCTGCTGTCTGGGGACGTGTGGGTCTGCCCTGAGCTTTAATGACAGATTAAAGTCTTCATGCTGGTAAATTCAGATTGGACTCTTTAATGCCTGAAAACAACACTGTTCATTAATACCAGAAAGAGACAGAAAAGCTAAAGAATTTGATCAGCCCAGGTTGCCAGGGACGAGGAAGGGAGCCCTGAGAGAGAACATGCTGGTAGGCAGCAGTTAGAGGAAAAAAAGGGTTTTCTTGATTGTACCCCACCAATTATTAAACTGGTTTCACTTAAGTTATTCAGAGGTAGGGAGAGTTAGTTTGCCACACTTGAAACTGAGGCTTCACACATAACATAATTGTGTCGTGCTTCTTGGGTATTTGCATTGTTGTGCAGGGTAACCTTTTAAATTCAAGGTTAGGTTTTTCAGGCATCCTTCACTGGGCGGGAGTGTGGGCAGAGGAGAATGTTACACCCTCACAAAGTGAAGTGCAGTGAGCTCCTCTGCACCTGGCTGCCACGTGCTGGCCAATGCCACAGGTCAGCGGGACTGCAGGGAAGGTCTGTCGTCAGGTCAGTGGTGGCTCTGTCTTCATGGCTTTTACTTGTGATCCCATTTCACGTCACTTAATGACTCCAAGACTAGTTTCCTCATCTGTGAAATGGGAATAGTCAGAATCTGCAGAATTGTCAGAATTCAGTAGGGTGACACAGGTGAGATAGTGTTTTTATAGGGGTGTAAAAATGGGAAAAATTTTTCTTTTGAATTTAATTTTTGAATATATAGTACATCTATCGGATTTAAAATATTTTGAAAGATAGAAAGAGAAAGTTCCATTTCTTCCCATCCCTCAAGCACCTCATGCTTAACCGGATTTCTTACTGTGTCCACTGTTACTAGTTTCGTTATGCACATACAAACAAAGGCCAGCATCCACTCTATTCTGCCCCATCTGTTTGTACACAGGCTGCAGCATACTGTATACTTACTCTTCTGCAACTTGCTTGCTTTCCCATGCATTTAAAAATATATCTTGATTATGCTTCTATATCAATATGCAGCTCATTTTTGTTTCTAACAGCTGGCTTAACAAGTCCTCTATTGATACATGTCTAGGTTGTTTCCAGTATTTTTCTATTCAGACAAGTCCATGGAGAAGGGTTGTGTGTGTTTGCATGTTGAAATTCCTATGTTGAAGGGGAAGATTTTTCTTCCTTTGCTAGTGCAGGTGCCCCAGTAGGCATGGAGAATTTGGGGCAGCTCTCTCATTCTGTAACTTTCACCACACTGATTATTTTTCCCTGGATAGGACTAGACCAGAGGCCAATTCTTTGTAACTTTTACATTTGGGGATAGAAAAGGCAAGAAGGAAGCCTTGGTCTACCATTGGATTTCTCTTGGGATACCATGAGCCTGCCCCTAGGGAAAAGGGACCATTCTTTCTTCCTTTCCATGTTTTAGAACACTCTTATTATCTAAGGTAGTACTCCCCCACAGAGTAGTTGTGAAAATGAGATTGGAACCAAGCTTCCAGCTCATGCTTACTCTAAATGCTAGACTCACAGCAGTTCTGTTAGCAAGGATATTTGATGGTCCTTTGTTCAGTTCAATTCACTATATCTGAGTGAACGGTGACAGGTGCCCCAGGAGCAGTAGCTGAACAAGCCCCATGTGTGTGGCCATCATTCATGCTCTGTGGTCTCAGAGGTCCAATGACTCCACTTCTCAGCTCTCTCAGTGGGTGTCAGGTAAACATGCTCAGGGCTGGGACAGCTCACCATCCCCACAGCTGAGAACAACCTGCTCAGACACTGGCGGCTGTGTTGGCTTGTACAAAGGCAGCCACTGTGACACAGCAGAGCATGCTCAGGGGAGAGGGCCAGAGGAAGTTGCTGAGAAGTGTGGATGGAGAGCCTGTCAGGGGATGGATTGTAATAAGTCTTGAAGGCTAAGTTCAAGCTTTTAAACTCTTCCAAAAGCTATGGGTTCCTCTGAGGAGTTTACATCAGAGCGTCTCTTAGAGGTGCCTGCATTTCCATGTAGCAGGAGTGCTCTGGCAGCAATGTGGACATGGGTGAAAGGGGAAGACACTGGACAGGAGCATGGAGAGAGGCCTCCCCTAAGGCAGGATCCTGGCAGTGGGGGCTGTGAGCCATTAGAGAGTGCAGAGAATGGGACTGGTGAGGGTATGGAGACATAAGAGTCTGGGATGGCTTCTGGGTTTCTGACTCTGATGGCCACGAGATGGTGGTGCCATTTCTTGAGTTGTGTGCCCAGGTGTGGGTAAAATTGCAATATTTCCAGAATATCTCACCTAGCTTTAGTGCATCTCCATGTCAGTAGTTGTTTTAAGGGTGGAGATAAGTGGCTCATCTACATATCAATAGGTAGTTACAAGGGCCTGCAGGGCTTATCTGGACTGGAGAGGTTGGGTGGAGCTCTTTTCTGCGGCAGCGGGGTTGAGAAAGAAGGGATGACTACTTGTAAGAAATAAACGGGTTTCTTAAACTTTATTTCTCCCTTTGCCTGATTTCAGTTTCAAAGGTATTTTGCCCATGGTTTTTCACCCCAAAGTTATACCAGGAAAATAAGCTGGTGCTGCGGGAGGACTGCTGAGTCTATTTGGCAGTGAGTTTGAGTTGCTGGGGGAACATCTACATGGAGATGTGCAGTGGGCAGTTTGACGTGTGAGTCTGGCTTGGGAGAGGGGTCAGTTTTGGCAATAGCAGAGACCAGTCTCCTCTACACCCTTTGCCAGTGTTATTTGTTCTTTTGGAAGCATCCTTTTTTTCCTTCATGCCTGTGTCCTCTCCCACTCCTTCAAAGCTGCTTTCTCCTATAGTGGAGACAATGCCACCCAAGCTCCAGTACCCCTGGGATGCCACTCCTTAACTAGGGGGCCATTGATGAGTAGTACCACCTGCGTGCAGAACAGAGCCTGGCCCACACATCTGAAAGTAGTAAGTTAGCATTTCCAGCCTCTATGGATGCCCAGTCCACTAGCTACAATCACATGTAATGAAAAGATAGATGAAAAGTCTCCTCCTTTGATTACAGGAGTAATTGTCAATTACACATTGTTTGTTTTATCAGTAGACCAGCAGGTGTCCCGCCTGGAATTCTTAAACTGCGTCCTTTCAAAACATCAATGGCAGATTACCGCTTGCCTCTCACTCTCACACACGCCCACTGTTTCTTCTTGTGGAATTAACTGTTGCTCCTTCCCTCCTGTATGGATGTCTACAGACCTACAGGCAGATGCCCTGGTAAGAAACCCAGTTGCTGAGAAGAAAGTGAAATCCCTTAATGTGTATCTTCTTGAACATTTTAGAACAAACACTGTGGTATAAATCATCCCAAACTCATCAGCACTGGCATATTATCAGAGGAGAAGACTTCTAATGGGATGAGTGAATCTTTATAAATTCAATAGCTCCTTTGAAAAAAACCCTCACATTTCCTGCTGCCATAGAAACCATCTTGTTCAAGTGGATTGTAAATAAAAACAGGGCCCTCTGGCTTCATGTTTATGTTATATGTGTATTCTCTTTTAAATATGGCAAAGTATGCCTTCCTTTTCTCTGAGGTGTCTGGGCTGTTGATCTTAGATTCATTGTGTCTGATTGTAGTCTTCGGGAAAACTTAAGTCAGTCGTTCTGGGTTAAGAGATAAGAAATGCATGGAACGGAAAGGTGCCAATATCCATTTTAATGCAGTCAGAGGTTTCGTGTTTCTGAGAGTAGATGAATCATGGCAAATAATTAAAAAAAATGTTCTCCCTCAGCATGGCTAAAACAGTGTCATTGATCTGTGCAAACTGCTCACAGAACTTGTGCAACATGAAGGCCTGGGCTGTTTTGAAACAGTTCGTGTCTGCTTATCATATTTGCCAGGAGAATCAGATTTCATTAGGGCAGGTGTGGGTTGCATGCAGTGGGTGTTTGCCCTTTGTGTATCCATCTCCTATGCTGACTGGCAGCTATACATCTGAGAGTCAGAACCTAGGATGGGAGCAGGGTGGCTGGGAGATGCCCCCGTCTCTGGCTGCACCTGCCAAACACTGAGAATGGCAGTGAAGCATTCAGGGAGACCCAGGGCTTGAGAGCTGTCTTTGCTAACTTTGAGTCAAAGATAACTGATTTTGCATGTTTAAAATGCACCCCAGGAAAAGTCTCCTTCAAAAAGCTGCTTATTTACTTGATTTAGCTAAATGCTCTTCTTTCTCATTCCCACAGCAGCTGTCTTGTCACTCAAAGAATACTGTTTGTGTTTCTGTCTCACCCACCAAGGGCAGGGACAGGTCCTTATTCATTCTTTCACTGCAGTGTCCAGTCCAACTCCCTGCACATAGTAGGTCTTCAATAAATATCTCTCAGAGCTGAAATGCAATGAAAACCCATATCCCATCACTTGGAGTGAGCTTCTCCATGGCAGGTAACATGTTTCATTTTTCTTTGGAATAATGAAGATAATAGCTTACATTTATTGGGTACTTACATACATTATTATTTCTAATCATCTCACCAATTCTATAAGACACACTCTATTTTTGTACCCATCTTTCAGGTAATGAAACTTAGAAAGGTAGTTTGTTTGAGCTTGTGCTGCTAGTAAGTGGTGGACCTGGTATTTGAACACATACCCTCTAATTCAAGAGCATGTGGCCTATAGTCACGATGTTATACTGCTCCCCAGGCCTAAGCATAGTCCATCATTTAGCGAAGACATTAATAGATATTTGTTGAATGAGTAAATATCATCAAACTCTATGGTAAATCAAAGTCATTAAATGTGTCTGGCTTGCTTTTTAGAAGGCGTCAACACTTTCCCAGGGTCCTGCTGGTTGACATTTAGGAGACTATTGTAGTGATCAATCATGAAAGTTGTTTACAAATACTTTGGTTCTCAATCTTCCAGGCATATAGTATAATTCATTTGCCTGTTACTTTCTGTTAATCATGGACATGTGACTTGCCTTAGACCATGAGATATGAGTGGAAGTGATATGTGCCACCTGTGAGCAAATGCTTTGAAGGGCCAGTGTGTGCTTCACCCTGGACTCTTTTGCCTGCAGTGGTGAATGAGGACATAAATGCCAAGGCCCCTCGGTAACAGCTCCTTGACCATCATGTTGGTCGTGTGTAGTGTGAGGGAGAAATAAACCTTTTTGGTTGTTAGTCATGGACATTGAGTCTTGCTTATAACTATAGTACAATCTCACCCATCCCGACTGGTACAAATACCGAGTGATTGCTTTTCTCTCATTTCAACTATCTGTACAGAGGTGAGGGGTCAAGGTACAAGAGGTCTTCAGATGATTCCTGGCAATTCAACAAAGGTTAAATTATTTCTCCCACTATCCCCTTTTGGACATCAAGGAAAAGGAGTCTTAAGTTGGGAACTCTTGATGGTGCCTACTAAATATAACTCCTTTTGAGAATACTGTTACTATGATTGCTTTTCTGGCTTTAGTTATGTCTTAAGTTGGGTTTCCCAGAAACAGATATGAGAATTCACATGCAAGTGTTTTATTCAAGAAGGGCTCCCAAAGGAGGCCAGGAAGGGAGTTGGGGAGCAGGACAGAGAACGGGAGTCTGCCCAGCTAGCACATGGCCTCAGTCTACTACTTTAGCAAGATCCCCAGGGGACTCTGGAAAGTAAGTTACACCTCAGTGTTTTCTTGCCTGGAGCAAAGGAATTAGACTTTCTGCTTCCCTCAGTTAATGGTTTCCCTTTGAGGTGGGTGGGGCCTCCCAGGAACTGTCCTCCTAGAAGACCAAGGGCCTTCCTAAAGAAAATATGCAGGTGCTGACTGTTGAAAGCACAGGGAAGGAGGGAAGGAGGGTGTGCACAGCAAGAGTTAACTTGGGGACATTTCTTAGTTTTGGCCTATTTTTAACTATCTTTGCTTAGACATCTGTCAAGGGGAAATCAAAGATTGGTCTTTTCACTTTGTGTGACAATGAAAGACAGGGAGACATGGAGGTGCAGAATGACCTTCCTGTCACCAGTGAGGCAGTTGTGATGAAAGACGAAGCTGCCACTTACGACTTCTAGGTCTGGTGTCAGAGAACCACCAGTTGGCTTTGGCATGGCAGCTGGATGTGTCAAACTATGAGTGGGCTCTACTTCAATAAAATTTGACCTGCAGAAATTGTAATGGACCACAAAGACAAATTAAGGTATGTCTAGTCACATGACAAAAGCATTTTAAGCATTTAGAGGAGCCAAAAGGGCAGCTACCAGGGAAACAGTCTCCAAGATAAACAAAAATAAGAATCTTACTGTGTAAACTGTTAAAAAGAAAAAAAAGTCTTCTAAGAGAGATTGGAGGCATTTTTTTTCTTTTTAGGTTAACAATGACTTATGTGGGACATACGATTTTTACCTAGAAGAGATGTGAAGGAAGTGACCTTTCAAGGTCACTCAGATGTGATCACATTGCAACAAAATTGGGATTCCACGGTAAGTGTGATGAGAACTGTTTATGCATGGCACCGGGCAATGCGTGAACATATGGGGAGAACACAGCCACTGACAAATGTATAGATTGCATCATTATGTTTGTGTGACTTCTGTTTTATACATCTGTCACAAGGAAAGAATGAAGCCTGTGATTATCTTTATTTTAGACTGGCAAATGAATGTGTAAAAGTCGGAGAAAAGACAGACCTTGTATTTACCAGAAACTCATAAAGTACCAGAAGCTGTAAGTAAATGTGTGAGAATCAATTTCTTAGTGCTTGAGAATGTTACCGACATTTCAGTTGTAACTGCAAATAATGTGAGATTTAAAAACAAATACCAAATATGTTCCTCTTTGGGAATGTTTTAAACTTCCGTCTTTATCAATAAATCTAAATGTCTTCATTCCACAGAAAGCTCTGACATTTTATTTTCAAAATGTTGTTTTTTCCTTCTGGCACACAACTCTTCTACTCCCTTACGTTTTCTGTAACAAACAACCATACAAACAAACAAAATTACCCCAAACCTTTAGAGTTCATTGTGCTGTGCTAGCTCCAAGTAAAAATTTGTCTGAACTTCTTGGCAGAAGCATTTTCAATATGTTTTATTTTACTGTTGAGCTATCATATGCATCATGTCTTTTTTTTTTGAGATAGGAAAATAGCAGAAATAAAATACACCTTTTATTATATATATTTTTAAATTGTAAGGCAACATGGCTGTGCAATTGGCACTTTTTTTGCAGTTCTTGGATTCCCTTTCTCTTTATGGTAACTCTGGGGTGCCTGCTGCCATATGATTGTGCCTGTAGCCTTCCAATGCAGAAAGCACATGCACAGTATAATCCCTGGCAGGTAGAATCAGCAAGGAGTAGACCATTAAAGCTAATGGCCATAGATAGATATGGGTGCGGTGGTTTAAGAAGGTATCCACAACATTTTTAATTCTCTTCCCTTCAAGAGCTACAGCTGAATTTTTTTTTTTTTGTAGATAATTATTTTTTATTGAAGGGTAGTTGACACACAGTATTACATTACATTAGTTTCAGGTGTACAACATAGTGATTCAACATTTATATACATGATAATTCTAGGTACTAGCTATCACCATACCAAGTTGTTACAATATTTTGACTATATTCCTTATGCTATACATTACATCCCGGTTACTTATTTATTTTACCATTGGAAGTGTGTACTTTTTTTTTGTTTGTTTGTTAGGGCATCTCTCATATTTATTGATCAAATGGTTGTTAACAATAATAAAATTCTGTATAGGGGAGTCAATGCTCAATGCGAAATCATTAATCCACCCCAAGCCTAATTTTTGTCAGTCTCCAATCTTCTGAGGCATAACAAACAAGTTTTTACATGGAGAACAAATTCTTACATAGTGAATAAGTTACATAGTGAACAGTACAAGGGCAGTCATCACAGAAACTTTCGGTTTTGCTCATGCATTATGAACTATAAACAGTCAGTTCAAATATGAATACTCATTTGGTTTTTATACTTGATTTATATGTGGATACCACATTTCTCTCTTTACTATTTTTAATAAAATGCTGAAGTGGTAGGTAGATACAAGATAAAGGTAGAGAACATAGTTTAGTGTTGTAAGAGAGCAAATGTAGATGATCAGGTGTGTGCCTGTAGACCGTGTGTTAATCCAAGCTAGACAAGGGCAATAAAACATCCACGTATGCAGAAGATTTCTCTCAGAACAGGGGGGGTGAGGTTCTAAGCCTCACCTCTGTTGATCCCCAATTTCTCACCTGATGACCCCCCTGCGACTGTGCCTGTCTTAGGTTGTTCCTCCCTTGAGAAATCTTACCCGTCTCTGGCTAACCAGTCATCTTCTGGGGCCATACAGGGAAATGTAAAGTTGGTAAGTGAGAGAGACGCCTTATTGTTTGAAATGGTTAGCTTTTTAATTCTTTGCATATTTATGCCCTGTAGCTTCTATGCCCAGCATTTGTCTTGAGGTATCTTTACCACTTGGAAGAATTACAATACTCGGTAAATTTGATATGAGGCACGAATTCTATTTAAGGGTTGTAATTAGGAAGGAAGAAGAAAAGCTATAGAAGTAGCAGGCGGCAGAAAACATGGGAAGATTGATTATTTCTTTGACATATCTTCTTGTAGAGTAACTTCAGCATGTATAGGTTTTAAGCTACTCCTTAAATTGCGCACACACATTAACATAATAGGAGTATAGTTACATAACCAAAGCATACCTGTAATTACCAGCCATCTAAAGTGAAACCAAGAAAACCAGTTAGGCACCTTAGGCATTTGTGAAAACTTATCTATGATATGGTGGATATTGTCCAACTGAACTTGAACAGTCTGAGAGAAATCAGACAAATTAAAACAACCCATTCCTGGGGAATGTTCACATCCCTTATGTTCTTTTAACAGTAAATAGTCTGTAGTTGTAAGATTTTGGAGCACTACAATTTGCACTTCTCCTAATTCTTGGTTGAGTTCCAACAGTATAGATCCAGTCAAATTTGTTGTTTTACTGTATGCACAGGCCAGCTTAGATATCTCCTTCTTCTTTCCCATGACAAGTCCAGGAACTGGTGGGATGAGTGCATCTACAGCTGAAGCAGTGCGTGGATCTTTGTTGGGGTTTTTGATGATCATCTTCTGGCATGAGTCTTCCAGAGAGTGCTGATGTTGGAAGTTCTTTTTCATATCGTATCTTAGTTAATTTTCGGGGTAGCCCAATTATGATTTGATCCTCTGTATAAACACAAACAGACCCTTTGCCTACACTTTTATATGCCCTTTATACCCTTGTGTAGAACTCATTGGAGGTTACCACAGAGGAACTGCCTTTTTTTTTTGGTATCACTAATCTACACTTACATGACGAGTATTATGTTTACTAGGCTCTCCCCTATACCAGGTCCCCCCTATAAACCCCTTTACAGTCACTGTCCATCAGCATAGCAAAATGTTGTAGAATCACTACTTGCCTTCTCTGTGTTGTACAGCCCTCCCTTTTCTCCTAACCCCCCATGCATGCTAATCTTAATACCCCCCTACTTCTACCTCCCCTTATCCCTCCCTACCCACCCATCCACCCCAGTCCCTTTCCCTTTGGTACCTGTTAGTCCATTCTTGAGTTCTGTGATTCTGCTGCTCTTTTGTTCCTTCAGTTTTTCCTTTGTTCTTATATTCCACAGATAAGTGAAATCATTTGGTATTTCTCTTTCTCCGCTTGGCTTGTTTCACTGAGCATAATACCCTCCAGCTCCATCCATGTTGCTGCAAATGGTTGGATTTGCCCTTTTCTTATGGCTGAGTAGTATTCCATTGTGTATATGTACCACTTCTTCTTTATCCATTCATCTATCGATGGACATTTAGGTTGCTTCCAATTCTTGACTATTGTAAATAGTGCTGCAATAAACATAGGGGTGCACTGATCTTTCTCATACTTGATTGCTGCATTCTTAGGGTAAATTCCTAGGAGTGCAATTCCTGGGTCAAATGGTAAGTCTGTTTTGAGCATTTTGATGTACCTCCATACTGCTTTCCACAATGGTTGAACTAACTTACATTCCCACCAGGAGTGTAGGAGGGTTCCCCTTTCTCCACAGCCTCATCAACATTTGTTGTTGTTTGTCTTTTGGATGGCAGCCATCCTTACTGGTGTGAGGTGATACCTCATTGTAGTTTTAATTTGCATTTCTCTGATAATTAGCGATGTGGAGCATCTTTTCATGTGTCTGTTGGCCATCTGTATTTCTTTTTTGGAGAACTGTCTGTTCAGTTCCTCTGCCCATTTTTTAATTGGGTTATTTGTTTTTTGATTGTTGAGACGTGTGAGCTCTTTATATATTCTGGACGTCAAGCCTTTATCGGATGTGTCATTTTCAAATATATTCTCCCATCCTGTAGGGATCCTTTTTGTTCTATTGATGGTGTCTTTTGCTGTACAGAAGCTTTTCAGCTTAATATAGTCCCACTTGTTCATTTTTGCTGTTGTTTTCCTTTCCCGGGGAGATATGTTCAAGAAGAGGTCACTCATGTTTATATCTAAGAGGTTTTTGCCTATGTTTTCTTCCAAGAGTTTAATGGTTTCATGACTTACATTCAGGTCTTTGATCCATTTTGAGTTTACTTTTGTATATGGGGTTAGACAATGGTCCAGTTTCATTCTCCTACATGTAGCTGTCCAGTTTTGCCAGCACCATCTGTTGAAGAGACTGTCATTTCGCCATTGTATGTCCATGGCTCCTTTATCAAATATTAATTGACCATATATGTCTGGGTTAATGTCTGGATTCTCTAGTCTGTTCCATTGGTCTGTGGCTCTGCTCTTGTGCCAGTACCAAATTGTCTTGATTACTATGGCTTTATAGTAGAGCTTGAAGTTGGGGAGTGAGATTCCTCCTACTTTATTCTTCTTTCTCAGGATTGCTTTGGCTATTTGGGGTCTTTGGTGTTTCCATATGAATTTTTGAATTATTTGTTCCAGTTCATTGAAGAATGTTGCTGGTAGTTTCATAGGGATTGCATCAAATCTGTATATTGCTTTGGGCAGGATGGCCATTTTGACGATATTAATTCTTCCTAGCCAGGAGCATGGGATGAGTTTCCATTTGTTAGTGTCCCCTTTAATTTCTCTTAAGAGTGACTTGTAGTTTTCAGAGTATAAGTCTTTCACTTCCTTGGTTAGGTTTATTCCTAGGTATTTTATTTTTTTTTGATGCAATTGTGAATGGAGTTGTTTTCCTGATTTCTCTTTCTGTTGGTTCATTGTTAGTATATAGGAAAGCCACAGATTTCTGTGCGTTGATTTTGTATCCTGCAACTTTGCTGTATTCCGCTATCAGTTCTAGTAGTTTTGGGGTGGAGTCTTTAGGGTTTTTTATGTACAGTATCATGTCATCTGCAAATAGTGACAGTGTAACTTCTTCTTTACCAATCTGGATTCCTTGTATTTCTTTGTTTTGTCTGATTGCCGTGGCTAGGACCTCCAGTACTATGTTAAATAACAGTGGAGAGAGTGGGCATCCCTGTCTAGTTCCCGATCTCAGAGGAAATGCTTTCAGCTTCTCGCTGTTCAATATGATGTTGGCTGTGGGTTTACCATAGATGGCCTTTATTATGTTGAGGTACTTGCCCTCTATTCCCATTTTGCTGTGAGTTTTTATCATGAATGAATGTTGAACTTTGTCAAATGCTTTTTCAGCATCTATGGAGATGATCATGTGGTTTTTGTCTTTCTTTTTGTTGATGTGGTGGATGATGTTGATGGACTTTCGAATGTTGTGCCATCCTTGCATCCCTGGGATGAATCCCACTTGGTCATGGTGTATGATCCTTTTGATGTATTTTTGAATTCGGTTTGCTAATATTTTGTTGAGTATTTTTGCATCTACGTTCATCAGGGATATTGGTCTGTAGTTTTCTTTTTTGGTGGGGTCTTTGCCTGGTTTTGGTATTAGGGTGATGTTAGCTTCATAGAATGAGTTTGGGAGTATCCCCTCCTCTTTTATTTTTTGGAAAACTTTAAGAGAATGGGTATTATATCTTCCCTGTATGTCTGATAAAATTCCGAGGTAAATCCGTCTCGCCTGGGGGTTTTGTTCTTTGGTAGTTTTTTGATTACCGCTTCAAAGTTCGTTGCTGGTAATTGGTCTGTTTAGATTTTCTGTTTCTTCCTGGGTCAATCTTGGAAGGTTGTATTTTTCTAGGAAGTTGTCCCTTTCTCCTAGGTTTCCCAGCTTGTTAGCATATAGGTTTTCATAGTAGTCTCTAATAATTCTTTGTATTTCTGTGGGGTCCGTCGTGATTTTTCCTTTCTCGTTTCTGATACTGTTGATTTGTGTTGACTCTCTTTTCTTCTTAATAAGTCTGGCTAGAGGCTTATCTATTTTGTTTATTTTCTTGAAGAACCAGCTCTTGGTTTCATTGATTTTTGCTATTGTTTTATTCTTCTCAATTTTATTTATTTCTTCTCTGATCTTTATTATGTCCCTTCTTCTGCTGACCTTAGGCCTCATTTGTTCTTCTTTTTCCAATTTTGATAATTGTGACATTAGACCGTTCATTTGGGATTGCTCTTCCTTTTTTAAATATGCTTGGATTGCTATATACTTTCCTCTTAAGACTGCTTTTGCTGCGTCCCACAGAAGTTGGAGCTTAGTGTTGTTGTTGTCATTTGTTTCCATATATTGCTGGATCTCCATTTTGATTTGGTCATTGATCCATTGATTATTTAGGAGGGTGTTGTTAATCCTCCATGTGTTTGTGAGCCTCTTTGCTTTCTTTGTACAGTTTAATTCTAGTTTTATGCCTTTGTGGTCTGAAAAGTTGGTTGGTAGAATTTCAATCTTTTGGAATTTTCTGAGGCTCTTTTTGTGGCCTAGTATGTGGTCTATTCTGGAGAATGTTCCATGTGCACTTGAGAAGAATGTATATCCTGTTGCTTTTGGATGTAGAGTTCTATAGATGTCTATTAGGTCCATCTGCTCTACTGTGTTGCTCAGTGCTTCCATGTCCTTACTTATTTTCTGCCCGGTGGATCTGTCCTTTTGGGTGACTGTTGTGTTGAAATCTCCTAGAATGAATGCATTGCAGTCTATTTCCCCCTTTAGTTCTGTTAGTATTTGTTTCACATATGCTGGTGCTCCTGTATTGGGTGCATATATGTTTATAATGGTTATATCCTCTTGTTGGACTGAGCCCTTTATCATTATGTAGTGTCCTTCTTTATCTCTTGTTACTTTCTTTGTTTTGAAGTCTATTTTGTCTGATATTAGTTCTGCAACCCCTGCTTTCTTCTCGCTGTTGTTTGCTTGAAATATGTTTTTCCATCCCTTGACTTTTAGTCTGTACATGTCTTTGGGTTTGAGGTGAGTTTCTTGTAAGCAGCATATATATGGGTCTTGCTTTTTTATCCATTCTATTACTCTGTGTCTTTTAATTGGTGCATTTAGCCCGTTATTATTTAGGGTGACTATTGAAAGATATGTACTTATTGCCATTACAGGCTTTAAATTCGTGGTTACCAAAGGTTCAAGGTTAGCCTCTTTAGTATCTTACTGCCTAACTTAGCTCGCTTATTGAGCTGTTATATACACTGTCTGGAGATTCTTTTCTTCTCTCCCTTCTTATTCCTCCTCCTCGATTCTTCATATATTGGGTGTTTTGTGCTGTGCTCTTTCTAGGAGTGCTCCCATCTAGAGCAGTCCCTGTAAGATGTCCTGTAGAGGTGGTTTGTGGGAAGCAAATTCCCTCAGCTTTTGTTTGTCTGGGAATTGTTTAATCCCACCGTCATATTTGAATGATAGTCGTGCTGGATACAGTATCCTTGGTTCAAGGTCCTTCTGTTTCATTGTATTAAATATATCATGCCATTCTCTTCTGGCCTGTAGGGTTTCTGTCGAGAAGTCTGATGTTAGCCTGATGGGTTTTCCTTTATAGGTGACCTTTTTCTCTCTAGCTGCCTTTAAAACTCTGTCCTTGTCCTTGATCTTTGCCATTTTAATTATTGTGTGTCTTGGTGTTGTCCTCCTTGGATCCTTTCTGTTGGGGGTTCTGTGTATTTCCATGGTCTCTTCGATTATTTCCTCCCCCAGTTTGGGGAAGTTTTCAGCAATTATTTCTTCTAAGATACTTTCCATCTCTTTTCCTCTCTCTTCTTCTGGAACCCCTATAATACAGATATTTTTCCTTTTGGATTGGTCACACAGTTCTCTTAATATTGTTTCATTCCTGGAGATCCTTTTATCTCTCTCTATGTCAGCTTCTATGCGTTCCTGTTCTCTGGTTTCAATTCCATCCATGGCCTCTTGCATCCTATCCATTCTGCTTATAAACCCTTCCAGAGTTTGTTTCATTTCTGTGATCTCCTTTCTGGCATCTGTGATCTCCCTCCGGACTTCATCCCATATCTGTTGCGTATTTCTCTGCATCTCTGTCAGCATGTTTATGATTCTTATTTTGAATTCTTTGTCAGGGAGACTGGTTAGGTCTGTCTCCTTCTCTGGTGTTGTCTCTGTGATCTTTGTCTGTCTGTAGCTTTGCCTTTTCATGGTGATAGGAATAGTTTGCAGAGCTGGGACGAGTGACTGCTGGAAGAACTTCCCTTCTTGTTGGTTGTGGCCCTCCTCTCCTGGGAGAACAGCGACCTCTAGTGGCTTGTGCTGCGCAGCTGTGCGCAGACAGGTTTTCTGCTTCCTGCACGGCTGCTATGGAGTTAATCTCCGCTGTTGCTGTGGGCGTGGCCTGGCTCGGGCAGCTTCTCCAAAGTGGTGGAGTCCCGTTGGAGCAGGAGCTGCTGGGAGGCTATTTATCTCCGGAAGGGGCCTCCCTGCTCCCTGAAGCCCAGGGGTTACGGTGGCCAGAGATCCCCAGATTCCCTACCTCTGGATTAAGTGTCGCACCCTGCCCCTTTAAGACTTTCAAAAAGCACCCGCCAAAACAAAACAGCGACCACAAAAAAAAAAAAAGGAATTTTTAATTAAAAAAAAAAAAAAAAGCGGCCGCTCATTTTTCTTTATTCTCCGGTGCCAGCCTCAGGCATCTGCTCACCAGTCTTGCTGCCCTCTTTCCCTAGTATTTTGTTCCCTATCCCTTTAAGACTTCCAAAAAGTGCTCGCCAAAACAAAACAGAAAAAAAAAAAAAAATTGGTCGCTTGCCTTTTCTTATGTCCTCCGGTGCCCGGCCTCCAGTGCCCGCTCACTGTTCTTGCTGCCCTGTTTTCCTAGTATCCAGGGCCCCCTGCGCACACACTGTGTCTGCGCTCTGGCCCGGATGGCTGGGGCTGGGTGTTCGGCAGTCCTGGGCTCCGTCTCCCTCCCGCTCTGCCTATTCTTCTCCCGCCGGGAGCTGGGGGCAGGGGCGCTCGGCTCCTGCGGGGCCGGGGCTTGTATCTTACCCCCTTTGCGGGGTGCTGGGTTCTCTCAGGTGCGGATGTGGTCTGGATATTGTCCTGTGTCCTCTGGTCTTTATTCTAGGAAGAGTTGTCTTTGTTATATTTTCATAGATATATGTGGTTTTGGCAGGAGATTTCCACTGCTCTACTCACGCCGCCATCTTCCGATCCCTTCCTACAGCTGAATCTTAATCTTCCCTTCTTGTCCCTGAGTGTGGGCTAGACTTGCTGACTTGCTTACAGAAAATAGAATAAGGTAGGCAAGGTCACAGCTGAGAATGGCTCCGGAGTTTAGTTCATAAGAGTTAGCATGGCTTTCTTTTTGCTCTCTTTTTTTCTCTCTCTTGGACTGCTCACTCTGGAGATGCCAGCTGCCACATGTCATGAGCACTTAAGCAGCCCTATGGAAAAAGGTTCATTGTGAGTAGTCACATGAATGGCCCATTTTGAAAGTAGACTCTCCAGCCTCTTCGAGCCCTCAGATGACTTTGATCCTGGCTGACACATTGATGAGAACCTGATGAGAGACTGAGCCAGAGTTACCTCTTTAAGCAGCTTCCAAATTCTTGACACATAGAAACTCTGAGATAATAAAAGTTTTCTCCTTTTAGCTGCTAAGGTTTGGAGTAATTTGTAATGCAGCAGTACATATCTGATAGTGAATATCTAGGGAGTCAGGAGAGTTGTGCATCTTTGCTACTGCGGACCTCCCAGTCATCAGACATTCTCCATGGGGGCTGTCAGCATAGCACACTTGCCTGGGGAACAAAGGAGAGTGGATTCTCAGCAGAAGGAATGTAAATCCACTGTGCTGGATAATCTCTATTTGCTCCTCTAGATTGACTTTCTGACATTTCTACCTCACTCTATGTCCTGGAAGCCTCTGTTATGTCCCTCACCTCATCTATTCCTCACTCTTTCCTCCCAGCTTATATTCTTACCTTCTATTTGGCTGAGAACCCAAGGCGAGCCCTTTCAAATAACTAACTTCCTCACCCCAATGTTTATTAGGAAACATCCTTCAGATGGCAGTGGCTCAAGCAGGATAAAGTCTATTGTTGTCTGATGGAGAGTTAGGAAGTGGGAGGGCCAGGGCTCTGTGTTGGCTTCATGATCCTCAGGCACCCAGACACCTTCCAGCTCAATGCCTCCTGTACATTGGCTGTGGCCTCCATCGTCGTGATCTACAGTGGCTGCTTGAGAGCTGACTCTCATATTCACATTCTAGCAAGGGGGATGAGGAAGAGGGAGGAAAAAGACATGTCCCTCTGTTTAAGGAATATCCCAGAAATGGCATACAAGACATTGCCTTACAGTTTCCTAAATAGTTATTCCCATGGCTTTACTGGATCTGAAGAATGCAGTCTTCTCTGAGTGGCTATTTGCCCAACTGAAATGTCAGAGGCTCTTTTTCTAAGGAAGAAAGGGAGAATGGCTGTTGGTCTGCTGTGCCACTTCGTGATAGCTGTGCAGTCATTGTTGCTCTGCCTTTCTGCTTCTGCCCAAGGGATCTGCATGCCTCCTCCCTCCTAAGGGGACATCCTGCATATGCACCTGTGACCCAGCCCACTCCACATCTGTTCAAAGCTGCACACTTCTTTTCAGAGTTATGTTAACTGTGTCCATTCCTCTTTGTATTTCTGATGAGGGGCATTTTTCCTATGTCTACTTTTTATCACATTTGGTTTATTTGAAGCTGACATATTCCAGAATGGTTTATTCATTGTTTAATAAATAACATGAAATTACTCTTCTGCCTGCTTGTTACCTTTGGATCTTTTGAGCTTGCTTTAATTGAAAAAAAATTGAAACTCTGTGTATATCTATCTATCTATCTATCTATCTATCTATCCATATCTATATTTCATATATATATCATGCTCAGTGTTATATGCTCTACTGATGTTGCTATTTAAAAGTCAATATATTGGTTAGGAATACATTATTAATCTTAGGAAACAGTAAATCTGTTCTGTTTCATTTTGGCTGGGCAATTCAGAGAGATGATCTGTAATTATAATTATCTATAATCTTGCACCAGAGAGGATGCTTTGGAGATAAATTTCCATTTTTAGATAGAATATTATCTGGGCCCATGATCTGTACTCTAGTCTTGATTAATAAAGGGGACTGAAGATGACACAGAGAGGCCAATGCTACTGAATGGAGAATTTTTATTGCTTATACTCCTCAGAGAAGGAGGAGGCCCGCTGTGCCCTGCAGGGCCACATGGGGAAGCACTGGTTCTGGACCAGTGGCAGAGGCAGCAGCAAGGGAAAGCCTCGTCCACAGTCTTTTGGGGGGATTTTTGTGTGGGAAAGGCAAGCAAGGCAGGGTAGATACCTTGAGACTGGCTTGTGTGAATAATTTGAGTAGGCTTTGGGGGGTGGGGGTTGTCCCTAGTTGCCTGGTACCTGGCCCTGGGGTGATTAGGGCAGAAGAATCTTGGCTCTTAGAGTGTATAAACCAGATAGAGGAGGTGGTCTGGAGTATAACTCTGGAACGGTTGGTTTGCTTATGAAAGACATATTCCTGTTGAGTCCTTTGTTATTTCTAGGAATTGGCCAGCCCTGAGAGGGCAGTGTCTCCCTGCTTAGCAAGATTTTTAAGATGTCAATATAGAAAATAAAAACCATGATCAATACAACTCCTCATTATTTTCTTAGTTCTTGTCTTAATTATCTCAGCACTGTGTCTTTTTTCTTTCTGCCTGTTTATGTTCTTTTCCGAAGTTCAGACTCAAGCCCTCTGCTCCTCTTTCTTTATGTATTTTCAGTCAGTCCGACACTGAGCACACACACAGTCCCTGTTTGAGGACAGGGGTACGGTCTGGCTCTCTGGGCCTTCTGCTTCGTTGTCTATAAAATGGGAGGAGGTAGAAATAGAGAGCTTCATTTTTTCCCTAATTGATACCTTTCATCTTAGAGTCTGTAACCAGCCCCTGCAGGGGGACCTCTCGCTGAGAGAGTGTGCAGGAGAGTCTATCACCAAAGCCTGTATCTCGGAGAACAGAACAGGGACGATGGGCCATCCCTGCATCAGGTTGGGACAGAAGAGGAACGGACATGTTTCAAAACTCTGCTACCCAGGGGAGTGTACAGCATGGTAATTCTGCTTGTATGTTACTCTTGTAGTTATTAATTTTAGCACCTCCCATATTAATGTCTACTGTGGCTGAACAGGTCTTTGTTAGCTGTCTTGCTTATTTCTACCAATGTGTATGTCCTCATGCTGTCCCTTCTTTACTTTTATGTTTAAACTTCAAGGCCTACCTTTTTACCCCTGTTTTCCTCCTCTGGTTTTTCTGTGAGTCTCTGAATTGAGTTCTATGTTTGGGTTTAGAGTAAGCACCATACAATGACCCCTTAACTAACCCCAATTTTTACATAGATAAATTATTAGCTTTTTAAATTGGACCCTAAACTTTGGGTGGTCTGGGGTCATTTCTTGGATGTTGCCAATGTTAGACATCTCTGGTCAAAGTTTACACAGTACTTTTCTCCATACATCTCTCAGTGGTGTGCTGCTCCTCCGTCTGTGCCAGCCAAGAAAGGGTTTTTCTGAATTCCTTGTTGCTTGAAAAATTCAATGCTTTTAGCCATATAATTCCCTATATTTGTACACTCCCTCCTTTTCCACTACTGCTTTATTGGCCTCGCTATTACTACTTTAAAACTCAATCCATTCTATAAGCCTTAGTTCATCTGACTGCCCAGGCTGCAAGCCCCTTGAACAACCTGACTTGAACACAGTAGGTGTTCAAGAACTGCTCTTGGTATAACTGAAAAAGAGGCCCAGCTGTCTTTTCACATTTTATGCTATTCTCCATCCAGAACTCACCACCTCTAATTTATTTTGAAGGCTGATATTTTCCCAGTACAGAGAGGAACAGAGTGTGCCAGGAATGACAGCTTCCCTTTGACCCTTGGAGAGAAAATCTGAATATTTCTCCTGTGACTGCTGCAACGAACCGCATTAGCCTCACACTTGTCAGATTCCTCCCTTTCTTTGTGCTGCAGATAAAAGGATAAGAAGTGAGAACTGGAACTCTCCTAACCTTTTCAAGTCTTTAAATAATGATTTTCTAGACAGATAAGACTAAATTGGTATTGGATCTCTGCTCAGGAGCAGGAAGGGTGGCTGTTTACTGGCTGCATCCCGACTGCTCATGGCTTCATCACCTTCTTTGCTCCTTAGTGGAGGAAATTAAAGCTCTGATGGTCAGATTAGGTGGTTCTAAGCTTTTGCTCCTTGCCTGCTATGGCACATGTGAGAATTAGGCTTATTTTCAGGTTCAGATGAGGTTGCTGATAATTTGAACACTTGAAGAAATAACTGAAGTAATAAGATCCTTAAGCTAAAGTGCTTGTGAATTGTTTTTTAAAAAAAATCCACAACCAAAAGCAAGCCAACAGCAATCCTCACCCTGGACTTCCCAGCACAGAGGTTCACCCACCTAGAGGAAAGTAGAGGGCACTGTCAAAATCACCTACTTCACAGGACTGCCCTCCTCTCTGAACTGGCTCTAGTAGTCGGTCATTCCTTTGAGTTAAGGTATCTGTCTAAACTGGGGCTCTGTATTAACCAGGAGACAGCTGCTCTTCACTGATATTAACACAATGTACATTCAGGTGTTTTTCTGAGCTTGGTAGAGGTAGACCATGAGCCAGGTAAATCTTTAAGAGGAAAGGAGGTTGGTAATGATACAGCGGGTAGGGGCTGTTGCTGAAGGCCACTTTCATTGCAACGCATAAGAGAAGTAACCAAAGGGCACTGGCTGCTTTCCTGAGAAAGAGGTTGGAGGAGAGATCCTCATAAACACACATAGCGTACTTCTCAGTGTTGCCAGGACTAGCAGTAGCCTCTTCAAAGCATCCTTATCAGGGGTGATTAGTTAATCCACATTTTTCATGCCTTAACTCTTGGGGGGAATGAGAATTGGAAGGCCGGATAGAAAATTTAAGTCTTCAGTCTTCAGTTCAGTGCTGGGCATCATTATAAAACATACTTTTTTTGTCCCTGCTCTCCTGTGTTATTAATCCTCTTATAAGAGGCTTTTAATTTCAAATCATATAACTCTGCACTATCTGGGATAAAGTATTAGGAGAAATAGGTGCTGGAAATTCATGCCTCTAAGGTTTAGCAGAAGTCAAGCTTTATTATTATTTTTTATGCTCTGTAGTTAAAGGATACAGGGTATCATTGCATCTGACTCTCACAACAGTGTGACTTTTTTTCAAAACCCAGTGGAGCAGGATTGGTTTTGTGCAGTTACACAAATAAAGAATCTGAGAGTCACAGTGACCACTAGATAAAGCCTCAATAAAGCTATTAAATAAAATACTAAAAAATGAAATGAGAATAAAAAGTACTCATAAAATATTGGAATTTTTCTCTTTATCTCTTGCTCTTTCTTTCTCTTTGTCTCCATCTCTCCCTCCTCCTGTTTGTAGAAGGAAGGGGGCTCTCTAGATAGCATGTGGTCACTTTCTCCTGTGAATCTTTAATTTCCTTAAAACATCTCCCCTTGTTGGGAAAAATTAGGTTCAGAATAGCATTTACTATTGTTCTCCAGTTTACTTAATGAAAGATGAAATGGTTACTTATGTGGAGTTGATGTAAATTTTTATGGTCCCTAGGCTAAGTATTTTAAAATGGTATGACCCTTTTACTCAAAAAGCTGACCAGTTCCAACCTGTAAGTTGTCCATAGCACAGATGATCAAAGTTCCCTTCTCTTGGTGTTGAGAGACTCTCCCAGGGTTCATGCTAAGCCACCCTTTCTAAGGGGCCACTGACAAGGCCCAGGGTGAAGCCATACTGATAGAACATGTCTTATGAGCTGCTGGAAGAGCTAGGGGCTCTGTAGCCTGGGAAGGAAATGGCCAAAGTGAGAATGTGTCTGTTGTCTTGAGATATTTAAAGTGTTGTCCTGCTGAGAAGTGGCAGACTTTGTCCAGAGCTTGGCCTGATTTGTAGAGATCGTGGGCAGGGAAATCTGAACTTATTATTAGGAGGAACTGTTCATCAAAATTACCAGGTAAAGTAGTAAGATTTCTGTCATTTGGAGTATTCAAGAGCATTAGTGAGAATGGTGTTGGCAGGATTGGGCTAGGTTATCCTGTGTGCCTGCACCTTAGGTGAGGTTTTCCCCAGAATTAACCCTCAAAAGAGCAAGAATTATTTATATTTGAATCCTTACTCAGGAGATACAAAGAATCTCCATTTGAGGAAGACATGTGCATGGACAGAAATACTTTAAATACTTTAGCTGATGCTACTACCAATGCATTGCAGAATAAAATAACTATCAGCAAAAGATGTGGCAAAGGGATTGCTAAAAAATTTAGCAATATTTCTCGGTATTTGACCTTGTAATTAAAAATACTGGGGTTGCTATAAATAAATAATTAAAAAATCATATAATATAATAGTACAGTAAAAGGTTACTCTATGGCTGTGGTTCTTCTATGGGAGTGATTTTAGCCTCTGGGGAACATCTGGAAATTTCTGGAGACATTTTTGGTTGTCATGACTGACACCTACTGAGCGGGAGCCAAGGATGCTGATAAACACCCTACAGCATGCTGGGGGGGCCCCACAACAGAGATTATCCAGTCCAAATATCAAGGATGCAGTAGCTGAGAAGGCTTTCTTTACAAGAACCATGGTGTAACTACACGGCCAATAAAAACTGCCCCAGATTTAAAAAAAATGCTCTGTCTTAAACAGCTCTTACGGGCGTGAAGATGATGTTTTGAAGAACCATACTTTGTGTTATGTGGCTCAAATACATGGCTTTGGTGATGGCAGACATTCTATTGTCAGCAATGTGGGTGAAGCGTTCCAGGAAAGCTGTTACATAAATGTGTGAATGAAGAAGGCACTATTTCTAAATCAATGTTATTGTATATAATATGTGATTTTATATTAGCTAATTTAATTTCCGATGTAAGTAATTTAATAAAACAAATCTTACAGTCATTTGACAATTTACTCGAATAGTTGATATGTTGAAGTAGATCAGAAACAACTCTTTGATTTTCTTGTTGGGAAAATGGCTAAATGCCTCATATTCAGGGCAGCCTTATCTTTGGATACAGACAGAAATGTGATTCCAGGGTCCTCAACTCTGTGAGTCTGTTTTGTCATGGCATAAACTTTTTTGGTCATGATATGAAATGCCTTCAATCTTACGAACCTGGAAATAACTTCCAAAAGTAATCAAATCTTCCCTACTTTTCTTCACTTTAAAAAATTACACACTGGAAGGGGGCGGAAGATGGTGGCGTGAGCAGAGCAGCGGAAATCTCCTCCCAAAACCACATATATCTATGAAAATATAACAAAGACAACCCTTCCTAGAATAAAGACCCCAGAAGATGGCTGGTTAGCCAGAGACGGGTAAGATTCCTCAAGGGAGGAACAACCTAAGACAGGCACAGTCGCAGGGGGGTCATCAGGTGAGAAATTGGGGATCAACAGAGGTGAGGCTTAGAACCTCACCCCCCCTCTTCTGAGAGAAATCTTCTGCATACGTGGATGTTTTATTGCCCTGGTCTAGCTTGGATTAACACATAGTCTACAGGCACACACCTGATCATCTACATTTGCTCTCTTACAACACTAAACTATGTTTTCTACCTTTATCTTGTATCTACCTACCACTTCAGCATTTTATTAAAAATAATAATAATAAAGAGAGAAATGTGGTATCCACATATAAATCAAGTATAAAAATCAAATGAGTATTCATATTTGAACTGACTGTTTATAGTTCATAATGCATGAGCAAAACCGAAGGTTTCTGTGATGGCTGCCCTTGTACTGTTCACCATGTAAGAACTTATTCACTATGTAAGAATTTGTTCTCCATGTAAGAACTTGTTTGTTATGCCTCAGAAGATTGGAGACTGATGAAAATTAGGCTTGGGGTGGATTAATGATTGTGCATTGAGCATTGACTCCCCTATACAGAATTTTATTGTTGTTAACAACCATTTGATCAATAAATATGAGAGATGCCCTCAAAAAAAATAAATAAAATAAAAAAAAAATTACACACTGTAACATTCAGCACACTGAGTTTTAACAAATGCAGACAATTGTGTAACTATTGCCACCATCAAGATAAAAAGCAGTTCTATTATCCTGCAAAATCTCTCAGCTGCCCCTTTGTTATAAACTCCTATCCTCTATGTTCCTGCTTGTTAAGTTTAACCTTACACTCTTTACAAGTAGAATGCTTATTTTCAAAATGAACTCTTATGCAGAAAACCAGCATCTAAATCAGATGCATGTAGATCTTTCCACATTCACCTGCTCTGCTTCCTGCCTGCCCCAGCCATGGTCCCAGGGAAACTGGTGCTCTCTGAAAGACAGTGGCCAACCCTGATTAAATTCTCCCACTGATCATCTCTTAGGTGAGCCCTTGCAGTGTGTCCTGCCAGCAGCTGAGGAGAGAAGGATGGACCCGCCTTGAGTGAGCTCAGAGTCTAGTAAACACACACACACACACGAAATAAAAAATCGAAGCTATGGTAAGTATTAGAAGGGACACTGCATGGTGCTTTGGGAAGAGGAGTAGGTTAGGCGGAGACAAGAATGGTGCCATCTCTGATGGAACAGCCCCTGCCCACCACCGTGTTCTAGGCAGAGCAAACTGCCTGGGAGCCCAGAGGTGGAGGTGGAGGTGGAGATGCTGCAGTGAGAAAGCTGCGGTGGCCAGGCAGGCGGGGAGGGCCTGGAGACGTGGGTGGCTAACTCGACAAACTTGGTGTGCCATAAAAAAAAGAAAAGAAAAAAGAAAAATTGAACTTAATTTAAAGACTTGGAACCATTGAAGGCTATTTTATTTTATAGGAGAGGGACATGATCAGATCTCTCTCAACTGTACTGGGGGCTTGCAGAACGGGCTGGAGTGTGGGCGGGGGGCGGGTGCACATACGGATGTGGAGGGTTTAGGGAAAACACTTTTAGCGGTACAGGCAGGAGATGGTGGTGCTCAGGCTTTCAGGTGACGGTGAAACTAAAGACAAGCTAATGCGTCTAAGGTTCACATTGGAGGTAAATAATGCTGAGCTGTTGGGATGAGGAGAGCAGGCCTCTGGCTCAGGGACTGCATTTCTTGGGTGGAGCTTTCTGGAGGTGGATAGGGTTTGAGAGGAGAACCAAGAGTCCAGTACTGAGCATGTTAGATTGTGGAGAATGGGAGGCACCCAGAGGGAAATGCTAAGGAGGCAGGCGGACATCAAAGTCAGGAGTGCCTGAGCTTACCTTCCAGCCATTGGTTAGTCATTCTCTGGGAAGGCCCACCATGCCTGGCCCCTGAAGTAGGTGTTGGGGTAGAAATGTAGATGTGAGGTGACCCTTGACCTGGAAGCCCTGGAGAAGGAAGTAGGATACATTTGGATTCATACTGTAAAGGAATGTGTTCACCCAGCCATGGGTCTCAGCAGTGGATATAATTGCTTTTGCCTAAAGGGGTCAGGGAAGTTGTTCCTAGCTTTGTTAGATGGAGGGTTTTCCTGACTGGAAAGCAGGAAGAACAGCATTTCCAGGAGAGAAAGCAGTATGTGTGAAGTTTGCAAGATGGCCCACTCGGGGCTATTCAGGCATTGGGTGTAGGTGGGCTGTAGAGTCTGTGTGCTGTGGGAAGTGGTTGGAAATGGGGACTTCTGTGTGAGTGTTCAACTTGCAAAGTGCCTTGCAGAGGAGAAGCCCGGAGGGCAGTAAGGAGGAAGGAGAGATAGGATCTGTGGCACAGACTGCAGTGTGCCCTGTATGGGGAGGACCTGGGGTCAGGGGTGGGCTGGGACGATGTCACCATGATCCAGGTGGAGAGGAGGAGCACCTCAAGGCTGTGGCAATAAGTATGGGGAGGAAAGGGTGATCTGGGGACTTAAGAGGAAGATCTGCTGGTCTTGGTGACAGAGGAGATGAAAGGAGGTTATTGTTTCCATTTTGAACAACCAGTGGATGTTATGCTGTTGACTGCAATGGCAGGCTGTAGGTGAGAGGCAGATTTATGGGGAAAAGAGCAGACTCTGTTTTGCACATGCTCTGTGTGAGTTCCTGAGGGTCCTCTGTGGACTTCCAGTGGGCAGTTAGCAGGGTGTGGGCCCTTTGTGTTGACTGCGTTTCTCTGGCAGATTGTAACTGAGCCAGCTTACACCACACTGTGTGTTTCACTAGTTTATGAGTGTTGCTTTAAATTAGAGTCCCATGGACAGGAACTGAGCCATACTTTCCCTTTCCCTCCAGGGGCTGTGCTGTAGAGCAGTATACTTCAAAATTGTTTTACTTCAGCTGCAGTGAGGAATACATTTTACATCATGCATGGAATACATCTAAAACATACCTACACATTTTTTTTAACAAGTCATAGCAGCTGCAGTGCACTTTGCTCTCTCCTTTCTCATCTCGCTTCTCCTCTCTTCACCTGTTCTCTCTTCTCTTCATTTTTTATTCTAATTTCACTTTTTAAAGTTGCTCCTTCGTTAGAAGGGACTCTTGCCATTTGTGACAATGTGGATGGACCTAGAGGGTATCATGCTAAGTGAAATGACCAAGACAGAGAAAGACAAATACCATTATTTTTACTTACATGTGAAACCTAAACAAAACAAATGAACAAACAAAAAAGAAATGAACCCATAAATACGGACAACAGACTATTGGTTACCATGGGGAGGGGTGGCAGGGATGGGTGAAAGAGGTGACATGGTAGAGGTACAAACTGCAAATTGTAAAATAAGTTAGTCATAGGAATGAAAGTATATATAGAGAATATCACCAATAGCATTCTTATATGTTGGCATGGTAACGGGGGGAATTTACTGTGTCAAGCATCTAGTAATGTATTTAATTTTCGAATCACGTTGTAAATCTGAAACCAATATAATACTGTATATCAACTTTACTCCAATTAAAAAATGGGAAAAAAAGTTGCTCCTTCCTTCCTTCACTTCAGGACTAAGTGAGCTGTGGTCTGCAGTGTGTAAGCCACTGATGCAGAAGCACAAGATGTAGTAAAATCCTGGAATCTGCAGTCAGACAGACTTTGGTGTGAACTTTATTCTGTCACTGGATAGCCATATGTCTGTGGACAAGTCATTTGGTGTCTCTGAGCTTCAATTTTCTCATCTGTAAAATGGAGATAAATGTGTGAATCATAATGAAGGTGAAAGAAGAAAGTGAGTATTATAAATGGACCTAGTTGTTTTAGTTTGTCTTGCTGCTGTAATAAATTACCACAAAATCAGTGAATTAAAACACACAGATTTTGTATCTTACAGTCTGGAGGTCAGAAATCCAAAATGTTTCTGACTGGGCTAAAAATCAAGCTATCAGCTGGGCTGTGCTCCTCCTGGACGATCTGTGGGAGAATCTATTTCCTTACCTTTTCTAGTTCCCAGAGGCTGCCTGCATTCTCTGGCTCATGACCTCTTCTTCCATCTTCAATGCCAGCAGCATAACACTTTCAAATCTCCCTGAGACTCTGACCTCCTGTCTCCTTCTTGCACATTAATTAATTTATTTTCATTATTTTTATTTTGGTATCATTAATCTACAATTACAGAAAGAACATTATGTTTACTAGGTTTCCCCCTTTACCAAGTCCCCCCCACATACCCCTTCACAGTCACTGTCCTTCTGTGTAGTAAGATGCTGTAGAATCACTACTTGTCTTCTCTGTGTTGCACAGCCCTCCCCGTGCCCTCCACGCACTATACATGTTAATCATAATGCCCTCTTTCTTTTTCCCCGCCCTTATCCCTCCCTTCCCACCCATCGTCCCCAGTCCCTTTCCCTTTGGTAACTATTAGTCCAATCTTGGGTTCTGTGATTCTGCTGCTGTTTTGTTCCTTCAGTTTTCCTTTGTTCTTATACCCCACATATGAGTGAAATCATTTGGTACTTGTCCTTCTCCGCTTGGCTTATTTCATTGAGCATAATACCCTCTAGCTCCATCCATGTTGTTGCGAATGGTAGGATCTGTTTTTTTCTTATGGCTGAGTAATATTCCATTGTGTATATGTACCACATCTTCTTTATCCATTCATCTACTGATGGACATTTAGGTTGCTTCCGTATCTTGGCTATTGTAAATAGTGCAGCGATAAACATAGGGGTGCATCTGTCCTTTTCAAACTGGAGTGCTGCATTCTTAGGGTAAATTCCTAGAAGTGGAATTCCTGGGTCAAATGGTATTTCTATTTTGAGCATTCTGAGGAACCTCCATACTGCTTTCCACAATGGTTGAACTAGTTTACATTCCCACCAGCAGTGTAGGAGGGTTCCCTTTTCTCCACAACCTCGCCAACATTTGTTGTTGATTGTCTTTTCGATGATGGCGATCCTTACTGGTGTGAGGTGATATCTCATTGTGGTTTTAATTTGCATTTCTCTGATGATTAGTGATGTGGAGCATCTTTTCATGTGCTTGTTGGCCATCTGGATTTCTTCTTTAGAGAACTGTCTATTCAGCTCCTCTGTCCATTTTTTAATTGGATTATTTGCTTTTTGTTTGTTGAGGCATGTGAGCTCTTTATATATTTTGGATGTCAATCCTTTATCGGATCTGTCATTTATGAATATGTTCTCCCATACTGTAGGATACCTTTTTGTTCTATTGATGGTGTCCTTTGCTGTACAGAAGCTTTTTAGCTTGATATGGTCCCACTTGTTCATTTTTGCCTTTGTTTCCCTTGCCCGGGGAGATATGTTAATGAAGAAGTCACTCATGTTTATGTCCATGAGATTTTTCCCTATGTTTTTTTCTAAGAGTTTTATGGTTTCATGACTTATATTCAGGTCTTTAATCCATTTGGAGTTTACTTTTGTGTATGGGGTTAGACAGTGATCCAGTTTCATTCTCTTACATGTAGCTGTCCAGTTTTGCCAGCACCATCTTTTGAAGAGACTGTCATTTCCCCATTGTATGTCCATGGCTCCTTTATCAAATATTAATTGGCCATATATGTTTGGGTTAATGTTTGGAGTCTCTAATCTGTTCCACTGGTCTGTGGCACTGTTCTTGTGCCAGTACCAAATTGTCTTGATTACTGTGGCTTTGTAGTAGAACTTGAAGTTGGGGAGTGAGATCCCCCCCACTTTATTCTTCCTTCTCAGGATTGTGTTGGCTATTCGGGGTCTTTGATGGTTCCATATGAATTTTTGAACTATTTGTTCCAGGTCATTGAAGAATGCTGTTGGTAATTTGATAGGGATTGCATCAAATCTGTATATTGCTTTAGGCAGGATGGCCATTTTGACGATATTAATTCTTCCTAGCCAGGAGCATGGGATGAGTTTCCATTTGTTAGTGTCCTCTTTAATTTCTCTTAAGAGTGTCTTGTAGTTTTCAGGGTATAGGTCTTCCACTTCCTTGGTTAGGTTTATTCCTAGGTATTTTATTCTTTTTGATGCTATTGTGAATGCAATTGTTTTCCTGATTTCTCTTTCTATTAGTTCATTGTTAGTGTATTGGAAAGCCACAGATTTCTGTGTGTCAATTTTGTATCCTGCAACTTTGCTGAATTCCGATATTAGTTCTAGTAGTTCCGGAGTGGAGTCTTAAGGGTTTTTTATGTACAATATCATGTCATCTGCAAATAGTGACAGTTTGACTTCTTCTTTACCAATCTGGATTCCTTGTATTTCTTTGTTTTGTCTGATTGCCATGGCTAGGATAGCAGTGGGGAGAGTGGGCATCCCTGTCTTGTTCCCGATCTCAGAGGAAAAGCTTTCAGCCTCTTGCTGTTCAGTATGATGTTAGCTGTGGGTTTATCATAGATGGCCTTTATTATGTTGAGGTACTTGCCCTCTATGCCCATTTTGTTGAGAGTTTTTATCATGAATGGATGTTGAATTTTATTGAATGCTTTTTCAGCACCTATGGAGATGATCATGTGGTTTTTGTCTTTCTTTTTGTTGATGTGGTGGATGATGTTGATGGATTTTCGAATGTTGTACCATCCTTGCATCCCTGGGATGAATCCCACTTGGTCATGGTGTATGATCCTCTTGATGTATTTTTGAATTCAGTGTGCTAATATTTTGTTGAGTATTTTTGCATCTACGTTCATCAGGGATATTGGTCTGTAGTTTTCTTTTTTGGTGGGGTCTTTGCCTGATTTTGGTGTTAGGGTGATGTTGGCTTCTATTTTTTGGAAAACTTTAAGGAGAATGAGTGTTACGTCTTCTCTGTATGTCTGATAAAATTCTGAGATAAATCCATCTGGCCCGGGGGCTTTGTTCTTGGGTAGTTTTTTGATTACCGATTCAATTTCGTTGCTGGTAATTGGTCTGTTTAGATTTTCTGTTTCTTTCTGGGTCATCTTGGAAGGTTGTATTTTTTTAAGAAGTTGTCCATTTCCCCTAGGTTTTCCAGCTTGTTAGCATATAGGTGTTTTCATAGTATTCTCTAATAATTCTTTGTATTTCTGTGGGGTCCATCGTGATTTTTCCTTTCTCGTTTCTGATTCTGTTGATGTGTGTTGACTCTCTTTTTCTCTTAATAAGTCTGGCTAGAGACTTATCTATTTTGTTTATTTTCTCAAAGAACAAGCTCTTGGTTTCATTGATTTTTTTCTATTGTTTTATTCTTCTCAATTTTATTTATTTCTTCTCTGATCTTTATTATGTCCCTCCTTCTGCTGACCTTAGGCCTCATTTGTTCTTCTTTTTCCAATTTTGATAATTGTGACATTAGAGTATTCATTTGGGATTGTTCTTCCTTCTTTAAATATGCCTGGATTGCTATATACTTTCCTCTTAAGACTGCTTTTGCTGCGTCCCACAGAAGTCGGGGCTTTGTGTTATTGTTGTCATTTGTTTCCATATATTACTGGATCTCCATTTTAATTTGGTCATTGATCCATTGATTATTTGGAGCATGTTGTTAAGCCTCCATGTGTTTGTGAGCCTTTTTGCTTTCTTTGTACAATTTATTTCTAGTTTTATACCTTTGTGGTCTGAAAAGTTGGTTGGTAGGATTTCAATCTTTGGGAATTTACTGAGGTTCTTTTTGTGGCCTAGTATGTGGTCTATTCTGGAGAATGTTCCATGTGCACTTGAGAAGAATGTGTATCCTGTTGCTTTTGGATGTAGAGTTCTGTAGATGTCTATTAGGTCCATCTGTTCTAGTGTGTTGTTCAGTGCCTCTGTGTCCTTACTTATTTTTTGTCTGGTGGATCTGTCCTTTGGGGTGAGTGGCGTGTTGAAGTCTCCTAGAATGAATGCATTGCATTCTACTTCCTCCTTTAGTTCTGTTAGTATTTGTTTCACATATGCTGGTGCTCCTGTATTGGGTGCATATATGTTTATAATGGTTATATCCTCTTGTTGGACTGCGCCCTTTATCATTATTTAATGTCCTTCTTTATCTCTTGTTACTTTCTTTATTTTGAATTCTATTTTGTCTGATACTAGTATTGCAACACCTGCTTTTTTTTCTCTGTTGTTTGCATGAAATATCTTTCTCCAACCCTTGACTTTTAATCTGTGCATGTCTTTGGGTTTGAGGTGAGTCTCTTGTAAGCAGCATATAGATGGGTCTTGCTTTTTTATCCATTCTATTACTCTGTGTGTTTTGATTGGTGCATTCAGTCCATTTACATTTAGGGTGATTATTGAAAGATATGTACTTATTGCCATTTCAGGCTTTAGATTTGGGGTTACCAAAGGTTCAAGGTTAGCTTGTTTACAACCTTACTGTCTGGCCTCACTCGTTTATTGAGCTGTTATAAACACCGTCTGATTATTATTTCTTTCCCTTCTTTTTCCTCCTCCTCCATTCTTCATATGTTGGATGTTTTGTTCTGTGCTCTTTTTAGGAGTGCACCCATCTAGAGCAGTCTCTCTAAGATACCCTGTAGAGGTGGTTTGTGGGAGGCAAATTCCCTCAACTTTTGCTTCCCTGAAAATTGTTTAATCCCTCCTTCATATTTAAATGATAATCGTGCTGGACACAGTATCCTTAGCTCCAGGCCCTTCTGTTTTATTGCATTAAATATATCGTGCCATTCTCTTCTGGCCTGTAAGGTTTCTGTTGAGAAGTCTGATGATAGTCTGATGGGTTTTCCTTTGTAGGTGACCTTTTTACTCTCTCTGGCTGCCTTTAATACTCTGTCCCTGTCCTTGATCTTTGCCATTGTAATTATTATGTGTCTTGGTGTTGACCTCTTTGGATCCTGTCTCTCGGGAGTTCTGTGTGCCTCTGTCTTCTGAGCAACCATTTGCTCCCCCAGTTTGGGGATGTTCTCAGCAATTATTTCTTCAAAGACACTTTCTATCCCTTTTTCTCTCTCTTCTTCCTCTGGTACCCCTATAATGCAGATATTGCTCCTTTTGGATTTGTCACACAGTTCTCTTAATATTGTTTCATTCCTGGAGATCCTTTTATTTCTCTCTGCATCAGCTTCTATGCATTCCTGTTCTCTCGTTTCTATTCCATCAATGGCTTCTTGCATCTTATCCATTCTGGTTATACATCCTTCCAGAATTTGTTTCACATCTGTAATCTCCCTTTGGACATCTGTGATCTCCCTCTGGACGTCTGTAATCTCCCTCCGGACTTCATCCCTTAGCTCTTGCATATTTATCTGCAGCTCTGTCAGCATGTTTATGATTTTTATTTTGAATTCTTTTTCAGGGAGACTCGTTAGGTCTTCTTCTGCAGATCCTTTCTCAGGTGTAAGTATTTTGGACTGGACCAGATTTTTTTGCCTTTTCATGGTGATTGCAGTGGCTGTAGGCAGGTTGTGGGTGTGTCAGCTGGGAGAAGAAAATCCTTTCCTGCTTGCTGGATGCCTTGCCCTTCTCCACTGCCTGTGATGGCTACCTGCACTCCCGGAGCAGCCACCGGGTTAATCTCCTAAGCTGCTGTGGGCGGAGTGTCCATCAGAGCAGCACAGAGCCCTGCGGGGAGTGGCAGGCACACCAGGTGCGCTCCTCCATGCTATTGGCGACTCTGCTGGGCAGCTGTGTGGCAGCAGTGGCCTTTGGGTCTGACCTGGGCAGCTGTGCGTTGGGCTGGGATTACGGTCGGCTCCTGGGAGCATGCCTGCTGCTCCCTCTGGCTCCACTGCCGGTGCGCACGGGGCTTTTCTGCGCAGGCTTCTACCTGGCTCTGGCTTCACTGCCGCCGGTGTGCGTGAGCCTCGCCCGGGCTGTTCGGTCGTGCCGCTGAGGGCTAGCACAAGCCTCTCCTGTGGCACACGGATCTGCTCTTGGTTCCTTCCAGCGCTTCCTCCCCCAGCGTGTGCTCCCACTCTCCTACTACTGGGCCTGTGTGTTGGGGTCCTTGCCAGTTGGAGGAACGAATGGCAGGCTGCCTAGTCCTGTGAGGGTCTTCAGAGCTGCACTGCCTCCATTTAGGGCACCCAAGTTTCCCTGGTATTCCCAGCTGCTGGGACAACTTCGTCCAGCTATGGGGTCCCTGTCTCTTTAAGACTTGCAGAAAGCACTCACTTTTCTTTTGTCTCAGGGGCTCCGGTTGCGGGGACCTGCCCACAAGTTTTGCTTTTCCGTTTCTCTAATACCCAGCACCCTGTGCACCTTGTGTCTGTGTTCCGGGTGCGGATTTCTAGAGCTGGTTGTTTAGCAGTCCTGGGCTTTCACTGCCTCCCCGTTCCGACTCCTTTCTTCCCACTGGGTTTTGGGGTGGGGGAGCATTCGGGTCCCGCCTGGCCGCAGCTTATATCTTACCCCTTTCATGTGATGCTGATTTCCCGCAGATGTAGATGTATCCTGGCTGTTGTACTGCATCCACTGGTGTCTCTTTTAGGAATAGTTGTATTTATTGTATTTTCATAAATATATATGTTTTGGGGAGGAGATTTCCTCTGAACTACTCATGCCGCCATCTTCCCGTTCTTCTTCCACATTTAAAAGACTTTGTGTACAGTGGGCTCACCCAGATAATCTAGAACAATCTCCTTATTATAAGATTAGCTGAACAGCAACCTTAATTCCATCTGCTACCTTAATTCCCCCTTGCCTAATGCATTCACAGGCTCTGTGGCTTAGGACATGGCCATCATTAGGGGCCACTATTCTGCCTACCCCACCTATGTAGTGAGAAGAATCTCATGAGTTATGTGATTGGCGTTCCCTTTTTAACTCTGACATTCTGTGAAATTAAAAAATATATGTACATCATTTACACAAGTGCAACACAAGCAAACAAAAAAAAATCTCGCCTTTAAATACATTTTCAGTTGACGACAGATTCCCATTTTAACTTTGGGAAACTGATGTTTGAACCTAAGTACATGACTTGGCATTTAGCTACCTTAATGCTTTGAACCCAGGCCTCACCATGAAAACACCTTTTTAAAATGCTTTGCTTTGGTGGAGAATTCAGTGAGCATGTTTCTGGTGCCAAGGCTCAAGTCAACAACAAATATGTTGACCAGGTCAAGCCTCAGGCCAGAGGCCTGTGCAATTCTCTCAGGCATTATGCTGAAACTGATCATTAATGAATACTTCAGTTTGACTTGGCAGTGAGAAAGAGAGGGAGAACAAAAAGAGAGAGGTAAGAGGAAAGAGTAAGAGCAAGCTGTCCTCTGAGAATATGACACATAACAAATGCTTTTCCTGGGGATTTTCTTGGAAGGAAAAGAAAGGGGGAGTTATAATAAGCCCAAATTTCAATAAATATCAGCATTATTATTTTTCTGCATATTTCCAGCATTTCTCATAGAGCTCACCTGGAGCTATGAACAAGGCTCTTGCTGTCTCATACTGGGAGGTTTGCCTCCCTTGCTGATGAGATTAACGAGCTAAGTTCCTGGATGATTGGCTAGCACACAAGCCTGCAGTTACAGTTCCCTGGCCCCTTGAAAGCAAGGGATTCGTAACAGGATCAGCGACAGCACAAAAGGATTCCAGGAGCTTCTGAAGCATCTTCAGCAGCACCGAGAAGGCGGATATTAGGAATCATGAGAGAGTTTATGGCAGTTCTGCCTCACCTGAGTTGGTGAGCAAACAGGAGACGAAGCAGGTTGCCGCCGCCCCAGGAGGCAAGGACACCGCCCCGCGGTGTGAGGCTTGGCCCACATGGTATGGAATAAGAGGCCTTTTGCCACTATCTGAATGATGGGTTGACTTTCTCAGACTCCGTTTGTCCTTCCAGACTCATGAAGAATTGCAGTTTTCCTTTTTCCACAGAGTTTGCCTCTAGAAGCATGGATGAATCAGGTAGCTGTCAGCTGACGTCTGACATCACGTTGATTCACGTTCAAGCTGTTCTATAAGAGGAGGTTGGTTGTTCTGAAACCATGAGCAGGAGCCTGGCTGAGCACATTTCTGTAACTGCTTAACTGAGAGCAGAACTTCAGTCAATTTTTGCTGAATTTAAGACATAATAGATCCAAGTTGCTTCTCAGCAGACTTTTGTACCTATTTTCTTGACTCCTGGTTATTATGCAAATAACTTTGTGGGGATGAACTCTTCCCTTTTTTTTGAAAATAAGATTTCATAGTGGTAAGAGAACAAGCTTTGGAATTAGGTCCAAGATCAAATCTCCATTTGTGCATTTACTTATATTCTAGGAGACTTTGAGACAATTAATCTATTATCTGTCTCTCAGTTTACTCATCTGTAAAATGGGAATAACCAAACCACCTTACAGAATTATTGTGAGTAGTACTTAAGTGTTTTTCTACCCCACCTGAGTCAGGACACTCTTGGCTGTAAGTAACAGAGATTCAAGGAACACTGGTTTGATAGATGAAGATGTTTATTGTTAACTTACAAAGCAACTTATGCATAAGCAGTTCCAGGATCCTTTGATGGTTCAACAATTTCAGTTGGGGTCCAGACTTTTATATATTTGTGCTCTGATGTCTTGTGCTGGCTCTTAGGTTTATATCCTACAGCCCTGAGATGGCTGCTCCTACTCCAAGACAACGTGTGCTCAGGGCATTGCCGCAAGAAGAGTGGTGGCAAGAAGCCTTCTTCTCAGAGAGAGTCTGCCTTTTTATCCGACAGGTGGAAGCCTCTCATGGACTTCCCCTTGTAAGTCATTGTCTGGAACTGTGCCCACCTCTGGCAGAGAGAAATGAATTCCCTGTCGACTTGGAATGATCATGATTCCTATCCTGGAATTTTGGGGGAGGGGGTTGCCCACTTCCTTCTCTGTGATCAAGGTGTCTCTTCCCATGAGCTGGAAGATGAAGAGGACTGTCTGCTGGGTTGACTGTGAGCAGTGTCTGCCTTACCTCCCACATGATGCTCAGCCAGCTTCTTCACCCTGCCTGCCTTCTCCCCAGGTGCCTGATCCAGGCCTATGCCTCTGACCTTTGTTTTCTTCTAGAGATCAAAACCCCTATAGACAGGTAGTTCTAAAGGGTTAAGAAACAAGTTCCTGCTACTTGTTTTCTTTGTTTTGTTTGCATGTCCTGTCTCCCTAATTCAGCATAGAGTCTTTAAGGATAAAGATTGTATCACATTCATTTTCGGCTCTAATATCTAGCACAGATTCTGGCAAATGGTTTGTGTTAAAATAAGTTCGTTAAATGAAACAAGTGTTTGAGACCTGATATTTAATGAGAAAGTCATGTACGTTGGGGTAGGGTTAAGGTTCCAGTTCAGTAAGGAACTCATGAGGTTAGAGTAGAAGAGTGAGTTACCTAACTGTTTCATAGGTGGAAAATCAGATTTTAGCACCTAACTTGCACAACAATCTCCTTTGCAGCTAGAGGCAGCTTCTGTCTGGGAAGAGGGTGAGAGGTGTAGATCAGCTGGGTCTAGCACAAATGTTGCTGTGTGTGTGCATGGGTGTGTGTGCTGAATCAGGTGGAATCGTGAATGGTCTGTGATCTTCAGCTGCTGACTAGTGCACTGGCCTTTTATCCAGCCCTAACCTTGGGCCCTTGCTTTGTTTGGGCATGAATGAAACAAGGGCCTGAGACCTGACATTTAACCTCCCATCTTCAGCACACAGAGGCAAGGCTAATGTCACACTCATGTCTGTATTTCCTGCAATGAGAATGCTGGGCCATTGCACAGGAGAGCTCAGCAAATATCTGTGGCATTAATTGGATTTCCTTAGGAGAGGAATCAAACACTAGGGGCCTCCAGCGTGACACTAGGGGATTCCTTAGCCAGCTTTTGGCGAGGTCATTCAGCATTGCTTGAACTTCACTCATACTATGTGGTTCTTCTTCTTGTTTTGTTTTATATTTTGTAACCTCTACTCTGCTAATTTTTTAAGCACTCCAGCATCTCTGGAGCCATAGTCAATGATTATTGCTTAGGATTGGAGAATCCTTTGAAGTCTTTTCATTTCTTTTTCCTCATTGGTTGCAAGTGGTCAAGACTGACACTCTTGTTGAGCCTGTTTCCTCACTCTCTGAACTGCTATGTGCTACATGCTGTTGAGGGTGAACTGTCTCCTACACATTCAAAACCACACACTGTGCTTTCAGTCCAATCCATTAGACTTCCTCTAACTTGGGACTCTTATGTACAGTACATAAGCAATTCATACTAATTTTCCCAAGAGGAAGGTGGGAATCATGGTATGACATATTTATTTGATAGTGTGAACATCTTATAAATTGCATGAACCATTGGTATTTGTGGATGGAATATCTTAACGTTTATATTATTTTAAATGCACAGGAAGTGGGTGTCTAACAGACCTCACAGAGGTGAGGATGGAGGTGAGGACAGTACCAAGCAGGAAGAAGTCAAGCATGGTCAGCAAACTTTCATCCACTGCCCCACCATCTCCTTTAGGTTTTCTATCTGCCAAGGATTGGTAAGGCTGAGAACATAATTAAGGAAAGATTCCATGGAAGGTTTGGTTCATATCAGCACACAAGGAGATTGAAAATAATTAGATAAAGATGCAAGAACTGATGGTCGACCTTCTATTCCTTGAGATCTAGTGATATCTCTACATTTCTAAAATTCATTAAACATCGTTAATTCTGGTAATGATTCTACTATTAACTCCAAATTCGTTATTATATTTTCTGAATATGTTAGGTGCTAAGAGAATGGATTGGGTATATTTTATTTGAGCTAGGAAAAAAGGTGAGCCACACAGAAGAGATGCTATTGTAAAACACACATCTGGATTCTAAACCTGACTCTTTCTCTAATGAACTGAACTTGGCCAATGTATTTAGTCTCTGAGACTCAGGTTCCATCATGTGAACCTGGTCCATTAGCTTCTGTATTTCAGCATTCTTTTTTTTTTTGTAGATAATTATTTTTTATTGAAGGGTAGTTGACACACAGTATTACATTACATTAGTTTCAGGTGTACAACACAGTGATTCAACATTTATATACATGATAATTCTAGGTACCAGCTATCACCATACCAAGTTGTTACAATATTTTGACTATATTCCTTATGCTATACATTACATCCCAGTTACTTATTTATTTTACAATTGGAAGTGTGTACTTTTTTTTTTTTTTTGTGAGGGCATCTCTCGTATTTATTGATCAAATGGTTGTTAACAACAATAAAATTCTGTATAGGGGAGTCAATGCTCAATGCACAATCATTAATCCACCCCAAGCTTAATTTTCATCAGTCTCCAATCTTCTGAAGCATAATGAACAAGTTCTTACATGGAGAACAAATTCTTACATAGTGAATAAGTTCTTACATGGTGAACAGTACAAGGGCAGTCATCACAGAAACTTTTGGTTTTGCTCATGCATTATGAACTATAAACAGTCAGTTCAAATATGAATACTCATTTGAATTTTATACTTGATTTATATGTGGATACCACATTTCTCGCTTTATTATTATTATTTTTAATAAAATGCTGAAGTGGTAGGTAGATACAAGATAAAGGTAGAAAACATAATTTAGTGTTGTAAGAGAGCAAATGTAGATGATCAGGTGTGTGCCTGTAGACTATGTGTTAATCCAAGCTAGACCAGGGCAATAAAACATCCACGTACGTAGAAGATTTCTCTCAGAACAGGGAGGGGGGCTGTATTTCAGCATTCTTATGAAGGTCAAATGAGATCATGCATGTAAACAACATGAAACAATGCCTGATACTTAGTAGTGTTTGATACATGCTAATTCTCTTCACTATATGCTGTAAGCTTTTAAGGTGTTAGCCCAAGAGTGATGGAATATTTTAATGGGAATGATACCCAAAAAATTAGGTGCCGACAATCACCATATAATAAAGTGAGATGGTCTGGTGTTCAAGAAAAACACGCAAAGGAAATTAAGAGCTCGTTTTGGTCCCTAAGCCCCTTATCCATGCTGGGGTGTGTGGCCAGGACACAGATGCTTACCAACACCTCCTACGTTTTCCCACATTTCATTGCAGTTGGGTGGAGCCACATGACTAGCTCTACTCAATGGGCTGTGAGTGGTTGGGACACTCGTCATTTCCAGGCTGAAGCATAGGAGATGTGGCTACTACATGCACTCTTTTCTCTAGCATTGATTGTGTTTGAGCCACAAAACTGGAGTGGCCTGGAACATTGGGTCATCAGACAGAGCAGCAGCCTTTAAAAGACACTTGTATTCTCAGCAGGCTTTGCTTGAGATGGGATTCAAATTTTGCTAAGCTACTGACATTTTGGGGTTCATTTGTTATTGCAGCCTACTATGTTTATATAAAGAAGATGGAAGTCAGGAGAGGATTTTTTTGAGGATCTTGTCCAAGTGTTATAGGATGTTCTTTCCCGTGCTCACAGGGAGAAGGGCAGGTGGGTGCTTCCCTTTCACTTGTATCCAAGGAGACCCTGCTGGGAGCCTGGCCTATTCATCCAGGGGCTGTGAAGCACAGAGACTGTGGGATCCAGAGAAGGAAGTCTGAGATAAAACATTGTGTCCCCCTGGAAGCTGGCTGCTCTGGGTATACCTCTAGAGTTTGTCAGGGCAAAAATGGGTGAGATGAAGTATGAACCAGGTGGAGGAGAGCTGACCTGGAGGTACCTTCTAGGGACTTCACTAAGGTGGCCACTTATGAGGCTTCTGGACCCAACAGAGCTGTCCTGTGTTTGGTGGGCTGTGGGGGACAGGGACTAAGGACAGAACCCAAAGCAGCCAGTTGGAGGAGACAGTGTCTTCCATCGGCCTCTGAAATATCTGTGTAAAGAGGGCCCTCAAGAGAATGAGTTGACTGTAATCTCTGCTACAGTTGGTAATCCTTTCCAGCTCTGAATTCTCTGTCCTACCTCTGGAGGAAGCAGAGGAATCTTTAGGAGAGGAGCCAAAGTTCTTGGTGAAGAACTGGAGAATGTAGTATTGACCCTTCTTCTGGATGAAGAAGAAGCTCTGCTTTAAATGCAACTGAGAATTTTGACTCTTGCTTGTGATGAATAGTTTTATTCTGACAAAAAAAATCAGGGGTCTAAACTGAAAGATTTTTAATATGCAAAAGTAACAGGAAAGATATAAAAATATTTTTTAATGTAAGGATGGTTATTCCCACAAAGCAGGATTGAAAGAGCAGGGGGGAGAAAATGTTTCTTTTATGGTTGTTATTGTTTTGCTTAACTCTTGCAATGATACAGTTTCACAAACACCACATAATCATTGCACTGATGGCATTAACACCAGGACACCTGAAACAGAACAGTCACCTGATGTCTAATAGTGAGATGTCTTTTCTTGAACTATGTCATGAAATATGAAACTATGACTCCTAAATATAGAATATGATCCTCCTAATGTGGAATAGGATGTGAAGAACCAAAGCTCATGAGCCTCCTGGGCAGTGTCTTAAAACACTTGAAAAAGTGTATTAAAAAAAAATCAATTAATTGTAATGCAAAACTGCTTGATAGTTAGAGCTCAGAAGGAAAATTCAACAATAACTTTCCTAAATGTCTTTTATTGTTTGTAGCAATAGAAACAGCAAAACCAGAGGCTTAACTCTGCAAACTTGTTCCACGAAGACACAGGTAATTACATTTTTATCAATTGCACTTCTTGCCTTTTTTTTAAGTGGTTGTGTTTTATCCTCCGCTAAAATGTTTCCCCTTATCTACTGTTCCCCTGTAAGACCAGCAGATAGTGTGTTGATAAGCCCAATAATATGGACACTGTAGTTCTGGAAGATTATCATGGCTGGAGATTTTCATGGCAGCATTACTATCAGAAGCCATCACACTGGGTAAGTGTCTTTCAGGATGGATCTCAGTAGGTTTTCTGTCTCATCAGCAAAGCTGAGTGGGAGGTGGTGTTGTGTAATGGGTAAATGAAGGAGATTGAAGATGGTTTGGAAATGACAACCCCAAACAAGCCCCTACTTTTCTACCTGACAACTGTACAATCTTGGGCAAGTCATTGAACTTATTGATTCTTCTAATTATGTTATTACCCACTGAGGGTCACTCTGAGGGTCAAATGTAATAATATGTATAGGGCACTAACAGTGCCAAGTAAATGGTGTGAAAAAGACTAATAAAGAGAATTATTTCAGAATGATGATACAATATTAGTCAGCATTATAAAAAATAGCTGATGTGAAAAGGATAAATCAATAATGAGAAAATGGTAACTAGATGACTGTGAAAGGAGACAATAATAAAGTGATGTAAAATTTATGCAATTATAACAAAGTGGGCATATGTCACAAGCCAAAGATACACATTTTTCCTCTTTTAAATTGTTTTATAATTATGATAGGCCTGATACTCCCTTTTAAAATTCAGGAAAAGATAATATTTAAATTATTTAGGACTATTCCTTCTAAAGTAAAGTATGAAAACTGCTTTGCACATTAGAAGAGTCGACAAAATTTGCGGCCATCTCTTTTCATTGTTTGTAGTCAGCTTAGCTCAAGTCAGAGGACTCTCACCAAAGGCTTTGCTGACAACCCCCTTCCATCTGTGTTATTGCAGCCTGACTGGTATTTGAATTACCTTAAATGGCTTGGGCATGCTTCTCTGAATGGGAACTGACTGCTCCATGGGGACTTCTTTTTCTTTAAGTAGAGGTAATTTATTGATCTCCCTTGCTTGCATATAAAGATGACAGGGGATTGCTCCTTGCTGAGGGATTGGGTGTTTTAACCTAATAAAATGACTGCAAAGTCCTAGGAATATCCAAACTGCCGTGGATTCTCTACTGAGCACATGGATCCTGCGTTTGCATCTGTGGCCATTACTTTCAGAAATCTGCTGTGTCTGGGCTTGGGCTTAGAGCTCTGAGCAGCCCCAGGGCCAGTGGTGTGTGTGGAGGGGCTGGGGCTGCCAACGGGAAGGAGTTGGTATTCTTGCCCGTTGGCTGGAGGAAAGCCAAGGGGGAAAGTAAAGTGTGAGAGCACAAGAGGCTGAGAACAGTGCACTGATCTCTGTTTGCTCTCAGGTACTGCCCATGCAGGTGTTCTGGAGCTTGCAGATGACGCACAGTGTTCTCTTTTCTCTGTCTTCTCTAGATGTGGTGCCATCTGGCTTTCCCCTTTCCTTTTGGTGTGATTTTTCACAGTGTCAGTGATAAATAATAAACAGAAACCATCAATTTTCCTTCTGCGGGCAGCTTTCTAAGGCCCACAAAGGCATGCTGTAGACACATATATGTGCTGGCAACCTGCTCCTCTCTCAAATACCCATGTCAGCTTTCACTCTGTGCTCTAGGTTCATCTCCTTCCCTTAACCTCCCAGAGATCACAAACAGACTCATCTGTTTTTCTTTTGTTTTCCTTCCATTATAAAAGCAATACGTCAATTGTAGACCAGTTGGACAATCTGAAAACAAGTAAAATAAACACTATTTTGAAATCCCATCACTGAGAGATACCAGCTATTGATGTTTTGTCATATTTCCATCTGAGTTTGACCTTGTGTATGTATATATAGTTGAAATTATGCTACATATTGAGTTTTATGTCTTGTTTTATTTCACTTAACATTTTATTAAGAGCATTTCCTTTTACCAATAGTCATATTTTTCAAAACTTTAATGGCCAGTAAGATTCCATTGTATGGCTATTTCTAATTTACTTAACCTTTCCCTTATTGTTGAATGTAATTTTTCACTGTCATAGATAATGTCACAGGGAACATCTTCCCCCATAAATCTTTGTTGGCCCCATAGAGGTTGGGAAACAGTGCTGAACACTTTCCAGGGCCTGTATCCAGGTATATGCCCAGAGGGGTGTCAAAGTCCAGTTCCATCAAACACAGTCTATCGCTGTGAAGTATTACATTTTCATGTCCATTTTAGAAAAAAAGTAATGATATTCTTTTGTTATTTTAACATGCATTTCTTTGATAATTGCACTTATCCCACTTTTTCAAAAGTTTGCATTATGCCACTTAGCTTTTACAAGAACCTACGTTAATACACATTTTGGTTACTCAAAAGAAATACAAAGAGGATTTTTGGTTTTACGAAAAAGGTAAAAACCAAAAGTAGCGTTCAGCATTTGTTTTGCTGTGAGCTGTTATAGAGGCTGTGCACTCTGAGCATTGAAAGTGACCCCACCCAGGTCTTCTTTCTCCGGGAGCCACACTCAGCATCTCAGCGTCAGGCTGCCATAGTGTTGAACTGTGTCTGGGAGTATCTGTGCTTTATCTTGATTTATTTCACGCATTTGTTATCAATATGTGTCCTAAAGCATCAGAAAACCTAAGAGAGTTTATGCTTTGGGTCTGAGAATGCTTCAAGTTTTCCCATATAAATTGATGGTACTTGTTTCTTCATTTTGCCGATTTTGATTAAGGTTTCATGGGAATGTTCTACATTTGGATAGTAGAGGAAACCTGTAATATAATCTGTATGACCTGTTTTACTTACTCAAGATACAACTGGGATTATATTGTTCTAATTACCCCTAAAGGATTACTTAAGCATTTACAGCCAATGTTAGCAGGACATTCAGTATATGGCTCTAGAGGCCTCCTCACAACACCCCCATCTCTGCCTCCTCTGAGAATTTACGTGGTGAAATTTGACTTCCAAGTGTTTGTGAATAAGATAACTGCAGAGGCTTTCAAAGGTGTCACCACTGAAGACTGGCCCTGTGCCATTCAGTCCTTATTCATGTGCCCCACACAAGCTTGCTGGTTATTCCAAGCTCAGCCACTGTACCAGGTTGGCTGGGTTGGAGGTGAAGGTCATGCTGCCCTAGATCTGGCCTGTGATCTCCACGCCCCCCTACTGTGCCTGGGCTGTCAGATGCCTCCTGCCTTCTGGCGAGGTGTCTTTGGTGCTCTGCATACCTTTTGTCTCAGAGGAACTTAAGGGCCAGGAACACCAGGTTGTTTTAGAATCTGGGAGCAGGGCCGTGACTACAGAAGTTCCTGGGCTCCAAATGCAAACTGATCCGTTCTTTCCATCTGCCTACCAGGGGGTAAAGCATGTTGCTAAAGCATGGGTGTGAGTGTCCTCTGGGGTCAGATTGCCTAGTTTTGAATCCTAGTTTTGCCATTTTTGAGCTGGGAGGGATTTGTGCAATTTGCTTAATCCCTTTAAGACTCAATTTCACCATCTGTGAAATAGGATTTTTTTTGAGTATCTTCCTCTTATGATCTTGGTGAAGACTAAATGAGCTAACCCAAGTAAGACATATAGTTAGTTCCTGGATACTCAGTAAATAAAGTCAGCCACAAAATTATCATGCTACACAAAACCCCAAAGGTCCTAATGCATCAAAATGGAAGTTTTAATAACAGGAGACTTCTCCATTTTATGAAGAAACTTCTGGAAACTTATTTCTTGATTAAAAAAAATCTATCTTAACTTCATTGATTAGTGAAATTAAATTTTTCTTTCCATAACTACATTTGCTACATTTCTTTGCTTTTTGGTGAATTGTCAGTCAAGATCTTTCCTATTTTCTTCTTCCTTTTTGTTTTTAATTAAATTTTTTATTTTGAGGTGACTGTGTTCATATGCAATAATAAGAAATAACATAGAGAGATTTCATGGAATCGTTTCCTGAGCATCTATGTGTGTACTATTCTTTGTAGTCTTTTTTCCTCTTTTATTCAGAATGGTTCATTTCTATTGTCCTATATTCAAGGTAACTAATTCTTTCTTCTGTCCTCTGCATTCTGCTGTTGAGCTCATCTACTGAGTTTTATTTAGGTTATTGTATTTTTAGTTCTAAAATCTCCATTTGGTTCTTTATATCTTTTGTTTCTTTACTGAGATTATTTTCTTTGCTGAGTCTATTTTTTCATTTGTCTCAAACATGTTCTTAACTGCTCATTGAAGCACTATATGGTGGCTGATTTAAAATCTTTGTCAGAAAATTTTAACATCTCTGTTTTGGTGTCTTTTTTCCATTCAAGTAGAGGTTTTCTTATTTTTTTGTATGATGAGTGATTTTTGATTGAAACCTGGACATTTTGTGTATTATGTTGAGAGACCTTTGGTCTTAGTTAGTCTTCTGTTTTGTTTTGTTTTTCCCCATAATGTATATAATTGTTGAATCACTATGTTGTCCATCTGGAGCCAATGTAATATTGTATATCAACTATATTTATTAATTAAAAAGAAGTTAGACCTGTTTTAGATGGCTTTTGTAACACCACTCCATCTAATGAAGGGGGGCATCCACCATTATTGCCCATAGGGGAGGGAATCCTGGTCCCCCATTCACCCTCTGGTGGGACCCTGATCACTAATGGTGGGTTGAGGACCTCGCTCCCCACCTTGCCTGGGAGGGCAGGTGCCTTGTCATTGCTCCCCTGTGGCCTTCATGGGGGGCAGAGTGGCCTCTTCAGCCCTGGGTTGCAGTGAAAGCCTGACTCTCCCTTCCTACAGCCCCAACCACCCCACCCCAGCAGGGCGGGCAGGCCTGGTCAGTTACCTGGTGTATGAAGTGCAGCCTCGCTGCATGGGCTCCATACAGTGGGGCTGGAGGACCTTGTGACTGCCCACTGCATACCCGAAACTGCAGGGATAAAAGCCTGGCTCCCTACTCAGCCTTTCTGACATTTTTTGGTAGAGTCCTGGTAGAGCCACCCAGTTAGAGCCCAAAGAAGGTAGAAGTCTAAGCTTCCCATCCAGCCCTTGCTGGTCACAGCCTTATCTGTGACATCTGGCTGGAGAGAGCAATTATCTGTCCTGCTAGGCTGATCTTTGCTTGGTCCTTTTATTAGGGAGAGGGAGCTTTCAGGGGGAGTTTTTTTTTCATCTGCATCCATTGGTGTTTCCAGGCTGCTGGCTTCTTCAGCTCTAAGTCTGGGATGTGAGTGTACGTGTGTGCATGTGCGCACGCGTGGGTGTGTATGTGCGTGTGTATGTGTACCACATCATTCCTGAGCTGCCAACATTCCTAGCTGATCTGCTTTCTTCTCTTCACCTTTCAGAGTCTCCTTGTTTGTCTCATAAATAATGTTCAGGGGTTTAGTTATACTTAGTGGGAGGCCTTGGGAAAAGTACCTCTTTTACATGTTTCCAGAAGTGGAAGTTTTTTCTCTGCTTCCTTTTAAGAAGTAAGGTCTTATTGTTTTCTTTATAAACTTTTTACAAGTCAAATATTATGGATATCAGCTTCTTGGATATCAGAATTATAAAAATCATTTTTTCTCAGATGTGGTTATTTGTATGCTTTTTCTAGACCTGTGCACATTCTGTTGGACATTTAAAAAAAGTCATATAGATGACAGTGGTGATGGTGATGATGATAAGGAAGCCGAAAGTATTGGCTAAAATGAAGTGCTTGGATCTTTGGCTAAATTGATTTACCCAGGCTGTCTCCTGTTGCTGTGGATAACTGGTTTTAGTTTCAGGGGAGTGAAGTCTCAGTGGCAAAGTAAGGTTTGTGGGTCTCTATTCTGCCGTGAGAAGTAGGACTTTCAGGGGATTGATCAGGAGGCTGCTGGCAACAGGAGCAGGCTGACCTTCAGGTACCTGGGGAAGTTCTTGTTAATGGTCTGTGTGGGCTCTGCTGAAGGAACTTAATGAGGCCATAGTTCATTGGACAGTTAGAGATGCAGTGAACAGTTTGCCCCTTGGCAAAGTGCTGGGCACCTACCCTTTATGACTTGAATGCTGCAAAGTTGAGACTCTCCTGGACTCAGTGATTGGGGGCCATAATTTACATGGTCTTTGCTGGTAGCTGCTGGACATTCTGGTGTCCAAAATCTGGGGAGGTCCTCAGGAAAATTGTGATTCTTGGGATGATGGCTTTGAGTGATAATATTCTACTTTTGCCCTTCATTCATTGAACCATCTATTCCATTGCTCATCCACTTATTAAATTACTACACCATTTTTGAGAGGCATGGGGGAAATAGGAGTGGAAAACATCCTTTTTCTTGATAGGATAATAATGAGTGGGGAAGACAATGACCATTACCTTGAGAGCCATAGTGGAGAGCAGCACATGGTTGTCCTGAGGGCAGTGCAGAGTCAGGATAGCAGGCAGGAAGGGCCTTCCCTGGGGAGTCACCCATGAGCTGAGTCTTGTTGGGAGAATTAGCCAAGTAAAGAGGGAGCAGGAGGGTGAGACCGACCCCTGTAGCTATGTAGGTATATTGTTCCAAGAGGTTGGACAACTGAGTGGGAAATGTGGGGTGTGCGGGAGGTGAGAATGCAGAGGTCGAGAGAGTTTGGTGATAGAAGGCCTTACTGTCAGGCTACCAAGCCTAAATTTCAGGTCTAAAGACAATGGGGAGCCAAGAAGGGTTTTTATACAGAATGGAGTACAGTGTTCCATCCAGAAAACATATTGACAGTCATGTGGAAGAGGGTGGCTTGAGGAGAGATACAGCTTTATCTTGAGTGATCACTGGCCACTTCAGTCTTCGAGGATTCAGTGTGGTTCATTTATATTAAGATATTCATGACTTTACATGACCCTAAGCCCAGTACTTTTTTGTTGTTGTTGTAAATGGAGATTGGGAAAATGGATGATAGGGGCAATTTTGCGGTAAACCCTCAAACTGTACCACAGAGGTAAACATACATTTGCTGAGGTTTAAGGCCTGCTGGCCTTTCTCATAACCCACAGATAACTGAGAGTCCTTATCATCAGATCATTTCTTTTCTAGCTCTCTATTTATGCAAGTAACAGGAAGGGCCTTTCTTGTGAATTATGAAGATTGTCTTGAATATAGCTGCTTTTCAATGTTTTGGAATATGATAGGAGATGATGGTGAGAGAGGAAAATGAAGGCCACTTCCCATTCATTTCCTTCCTTTGGATCAGAAACTATTAAAATGTAAATCAACCCTTGAAACATTCAGGCAGCAGACATGGGGAAACACAGGAGAAAGGGTATTTGAGATATAACTAGTGAGTTTGGGAAGTGGTAGGAGGTGTCCCTGTGAAACAATATTGCTTTCATCAAAATGAAGGAAAAATAAGTTCTCTGGCTTCCTACATCCTGAGGCTGAATTTAATTAAGGCAAGAAAGGGCAGAGAGAAATGATAAATAAAACAAAAACCTAGATCTGTAGGAAACTGCCCTAGAGAAGTTACAGGAGTGTGAGGCTGGTAATCACCATTACATGAGGGATGTGATATGTCAAGGAGAGAGGATGTCATGTGGACAATGTAATGAAGCACCATATGGGAGGAGATAGTAAAATTCAAACACCTTTTATAATAGCAGAACTAAGATGCAGGATGCATGCATGAGCACTAGTTCTTTGCAGTTTGACAAAAAGATGTGAGATGTCTTCCTCTTTATCATCCTGGAGAATCGGCAAGGTGATGTCCTTGAACCAGGGCCACTTTAAAGTTTCACTGGAGATATGAAAGAACTAAATTATGGATGATTTATATGGTAAGGATCAGATTTCAGATGAGGTTGGGGAAAGGAAATATGGGCAGAAAAATAACCAAAGGCAACAAGAAATCCTGGGGCAAATGAAAAGTCAAGTTATGCAATACAGGATGGCAAACCCAGGTCTGCCTCTTTTGGGCTGGGTGGCAAGTCATAACTTCACTGTTCATCAGTTAGTCAACAAATGGAGCTAAAGTGCGCCTATCTCATTTTAGGTACTGTTAAAAGGGTTAAATGAATAATACATGTAAGGCATTTAAACAGCACCTGGTATGCAGGAAAAGTGATATATAAAAAAATTAAAAATTGTGTGGTGATGGTCATCTGTCACAGTATTGGGGTGTCTGAGGACTCAGTGTGACATAATATAAAAGTAAAAAATGTCATTGGTAGCTCCGAGCGAACTTGTAGAAGAGCCTAGAGTTAAGTGAGTGAGTGAGAAGTCAGCATTAGCTTCCAGTGTGGGCTGGAAAGGATCAGGATCATAAATAGCAGCTGAGCCAAGAGCGAGGGGTGGACTAGAGCAGGCATGGAATCAGAGTCAGTTTGGATAAAGCTGAGCGTGATGTGGAAGCTATGAGTAGGGAGAGATTTGTGTCACTTTTGTTCATTGTTGTAAGCTCAGTGCCTAGAATAGTGCCTGGCATGTAGTTGGCCCTCTCTAAGCATTTGTTAAGTAAATAACTGAACTGTTGAGTGGGCAGTGGACGTGTTACCTGCCACGAAGGCATAGAAACAGGGTGGACATCGGTACAGGGAAGCCACCTCGAAGGCCAAGGGAACTCCCATGGTAAGCACTCAGTGGTTTTTAGGTTGTCCCAACTTAGAGAATCCTGAAGTTGAGATTGTAAAGAAACCCAAGGTAGGATTAAAATGGAAAATAATATTTCTGTAGAAATGAAGAATCACTTGAGCACCCAGAAATTTCTAGCTAGACAAGAAAGGCCTAGGAACATGGATCAAGGACCCTGCCCCCCGCCTTCTGGCCTCCCGCCCTTCTATTCTGCTCCCTGTCACCTGCCAGTCCTCACCGATGTAAGGAAAGGGGTCACCACCTGATCTCCGCTACAGACAGGCAACGATACGATCAAGTGCGTTGAAGGAACAGCTGAGGGGTTTATGTTATTTTCAGATTTTAGTAGCTTTAAAGAAAAGTTTCTTATTAGTAAAGAGTGTTCAATCCTGAAGTGTGTTAGGTACTGAGGCAAGGGGCGAAAACCTGGTCTGAGAGCTCTCGGCTGGTAGCATAGATTCATTCTCCATTCTCTGGAATGTTCTGTGATTCTACATGAAAGAGAATGAGCAAGGAAGACTCCTGAGGGTCCTCTGCTTGGGAGGATGTGGGGGTGAAGACCGCTTTGAAGATTCAGGCTTGCAAAATGGGTGGTGGGAGGGAAGAAGTCCAGGCCAAGGCAAATAGCAGCATTCTCTTCAGCAGATCGAAGAAGAAAGACATGGATCCTTGGACTATTTGTGATTAGTTACTTATTCTGAGTTTTATCCTGTTAGACACATGGTGGAAAAATGGGTAAAATGGTGGCAGTGGTGGTGGTTTGCGCGTGTGTGTAAGTGTGTGTGTATTTTGCGTGTGTGCGTGTGTGAGAATAAAAGGAATGATTTATATTTTCAAATGCTGCTGAAGTGCTTAGAGATCCTCAGTTTCTGGGTTTCCATGGAAACATGAGAGGCTGTCTTAGAAACAAATAGAGAGATACTAGAGAAAAGGGCACAGATGGATTCATTGAATGTCTTTTCCTCATCTACCCAATTGTGTACATTTGTGAGGGTAAGTAGGCTAAAAGAGTGATCAAAATACTCAGACACATTTTAATGATTATTTTAATAAAAAAAGAGGACATTGGTCACATGACTTTAGTTTTATACAGATTTCACACAGTATGGAGGTTATTTCCAAGACTCTCCCTTTGATTTCTTATTTTACTTCAGCTTGTGTACCAACCAATTCTTGTTAAATATTTATGGACAAGATTAAAGACTTTATAAAACTTAGCAGCTGGCAGCTGTCCTCGCCTAAAGGATAAAGCAGAGAGTATTCATTTTAATTGGATAACTATGTGACTGAAATTCTAACCCCCAAGGGAAATACAAGAACTAAAATATGTAAAGCAATTTTTAAAAGAAGAAGATCACCTTTTACATTTTGTAGTTTTTTATTTCCTTGGGTAGTTTTGAATGAAGGTGAAGTTACAGTGTTGTTTTTTATAGTTTCATGAGGTTGAAGGCACATTTCAATGTTACAGAATGTTCCTTAATAAGATTCAAGTAGTAAGCACACAATTTTGGTCCTTATGACACAAAATCACTGTGTTTCACTTCTAAGGCTCTTTAATACAGCTGTCTCATGACCAAATTATGAAATGACAGAGTAAACTGAAAAATGTAGGACTGAAGGAATATGCTAAAGTGACCATCTAACACTGAAGGTAGCAAACAGCAGTTGAAATAGTAATTTTTCCATATTCAAGCCAATAATTGCTTGATGTAGTCATACTCTTTGTATGTTGATTTGAAAGACCCAGCCAATCCTGGACCACTCACTTTTCCTTTGTGGGTCTGACACTAACCATAGTGAATAGGGGTTGGGCAAGGTATTTCCTGAGAATTTTTTAAAGGCCTAAGTGTCCAAGTCAGGGTTGACAAGCAAAGGACCATAAACCATATTCTGTCTCCTTGCCTGTTTTTGTACAGCCTTGCAAGCTAAGAATGACTTTAACATTTTTCAGCAGTTGGAGGTAAAAATCAAAGAACAGTAACATTTCATGATATGTGAAAATTACATGAAATTCAAGTTTAAGTATCAATAAAGTTTTATTGCAACACAGCCAAGCTCATTCATTTACATATTATCTATGGCTGGTCTCACACTACCACAGTTGAGTATTTGTGACAGAGGCTGGCCCACACAGCCTAGAATATTTGCTATCTTGTTCTTCAAGAAAAAGGTTCTAACCACTACCTAAATGATTCTGAATCATTTAGAAAGAAGCAGTCAACTCATCTTTTTTTGTTTGTTTGCTTGAATGGTAAAGTCTTTGCTAATTTTTTCTTTTTTATTAAAGGGGAAAAATGTGATTTTCTTCAAACAAACCAGATAATTTACAGACTTGAACCAGTTTCTCCAGGCAATTTTTCTTCTTTCATCTTCATATGGGAAGAGTTAGCAGTGTTTCTTGAGAAGTGGGCTGGGCAGGATTTTACTCCCCCAAGGTGTCCCTTATTTACAAAGCCAGAAACCCCAGTCCTGGGAAAAACACTGGACTGGCTGAAGTACAAATGAAACTGATCATTAGTAGAACTGGGGAGTTAACATTTATTGATCCCCTGCTTTGTGTAAGCCTCAGGGTTAGATATTCGCATGCATAGTTTATTTTTCATAATGACCTCACCTTCTAGGAGGGAGGGCCTGGGACATGGAGAGGATAGATGGCTAGTAAGCAGAGGAGGCTAGTTTGAGCCCAGGTCTGTCTGATTTCAAAACTCATGTTCTTAAAAGTCAATTTAATACTTGCAAGGAGAACTTTCTCTCTCCAGTAAGGAAGTCACCCAAAGAAATAAAAAATAAGTTCAGAAGGTCTAAATTAAGATCATAGAAAGGTCCAAGAATATCCGTCAGTTTCTTTGGATATGTTTCCTATAGCCAATGCTGGCAAAACTCTCCCTAAATTTCTTCCAGTTTCTCTTTTCAATTGTCAGAGTTCTCCTGTATGAAATGCTATTTGTTTTTCCACGCTAGCACTTTGGTTGATGTCCCACATGTCTTTAAGGACTGGCTATCAGAATGCACAGGAAAGCCAGCAATCTTGACACCTTTGCTGGCTGTTACCAAGCACCAACAACTCCTTCTGGTCTGTAAGATCCTTCCTATTCTAGAAAATTACATTTTCCTTTGAGCCCCTATTCTGTACTTTCTGTAGACTCAACATTCTGCTATAGAGCCTCATCAGATTATCAGCGATGGTGTCTTAGGTTCCTGCATCCTTGTAGCACTGAGCATGGTGCTTTGTGAAGGCAATGGACATTTGTTGAGAAAGATTACATGGAAAAAAACTCCATTATAGCAATTTACTTGTCCCCTATTTTCTGAGTGCCTACTCTATACTGAAGCCAAAAAACACACTGAATGAAAGCAAGGCTGTTTGTGCTTCTTTCAGAGTAAGGGCAGGTTTGGGCTGAGATTCACATCAAGGCATAGCATTTTTGAAAGAGGTCTTTGAGTTCACTGAGAAGAAAGCCTTCCTGTGTTACTTGGGTAGATCTCCTCATTATGCTCTATCCCAGGATGTGCTCACCCTTCTACCAGAACAGACAGAAAAGCTACCCATTGCTCAGTCAGTTCCAGCTTCCCAAACCTCTAGGTTACTGCAAGGAAACAGGGTCTCATGATGAAGAGTATATGCTCTGGAGCCGATCAGTTTGTTTCTGCAATTCAACTTCTGTTATTACAAGGTGGGCAACCTTGGCCATGTACTTAAGCTCTCTGGACCTCAGTTTTCTCATTTGTAAAATAAGAGTAATACTAGCATTTGCCTCAGAGGGTTGTCTTGAATATTAGATGGGAAAGTACACCTAAGGCATGTACATGACAGGAATCACACTTACGACACTAAGGTAACAGTAGAGATACCCAACTGTGATGGCTTTTTGGTGACAGGAGTGCCTGCTGGCTCAACAGATGACATTTTAATTTACTCTGTGGGGGGCTGGTGTGGACTTTGGGAGGGAAGAGATAGAGGAGAAAATATAAGAAGTCCTGTTTCCCCTCCCTGCTCTCTCCCTTACCCACTCCCAATTCCATCCCTGTGCTGTGGGCACTGGAAGAAGCATTGTTCATTTTTTTCTCCAGCAAAGCTTTGCCACACTGGAGAGAGCCATTGTAGCCATCCGTCTGCAGCAATCTGCTGCAGAGCTGGGCGGATGGACCACATGTTTGTGAACCTTCCGACCTGCACAGGGTGGGATCTGGTCCTCTGTCACCATCCTGATCCCCACCCCATGTGTAGGGTGGCGTGGGAGGCCAGGCTGGGGATGACTGTTTTCCCATTCCAGACTCTAGACAGAGAGCAATAATGCAAACCATTTGGAACGTTTACTATGAGTCAGACATTGTGCCAAGCACTTTAAAGGAATTAGCCAATTTAACTCTCACAACCATGTACATTTCAGAGACAAGGAAATGGATGGAAAAAAGTGAAGTAAGCTGCTCAGTATTATACAGCTGGCAGTGCCAAGAACTGATCCCAATCCTCTGACTCCACAAGCCAAGCTGAGATGAACTTGAGCAGCTTGGTGTTTTTCAGCTCCCAAGAGTTCGTTCCAAACTCTCTGGCAAAATTTTGTAGCCTTCCAGGATACACTTTGACTCGGGTGCTGTGGTTCAGATCCCGAGCTGTGTTTTCTTAGGGAAAAAAAAATTCAATTGAGAAAGGATCATACTTGGAATCATTTAAAAACTAATTTGATAGCTGTAATTGTCCTTTAGAAATAAAGCCCTTTCTCACTTTGTGATTTTGGAGGTTTTATTTCTGAGTGTGAGGTGGTGGGGAAGGTGGGGAGTTGGATGAGCTGTGAAAATAAGTGGATTTTCTCTGATGTCTAATACACTAATTATGCAGAGCAAAATTGGATCACGCTTGTAATTCAGTTTTTACTGTTTGCATTAAGAAATGCTGTTGGCAAAGTTGTGAGAGGAAAAGGGAGAAGGACATTGCAAATCATTACTTAATGTGAACAGAGTGAAAGGTAGTTTTATTTGGCGGGGGGAGCAAGGTGCTGTGTTTGGACTGCTCAATTTAGCTAATGTAGCTGCAGCAGTAATGACTAAAGTGGAGAGGAGAATATTAAGAAAAGTAATGTGGGAAGGAATTTGAACATAAGACATAATGGCTACTTGGTGTCTGCATCTAGGATGAGGAGTAAAATGCAATGTATGAGTTCTTCATTGAGTTTAAAGGAAGTTTAACCCCCAAATTGATTCTAATGATAGAAATTTCAGGAAGATGATAAACGATTGGGTGAAAAAGTTATGACTGGTCAGCACTTGGACCTTTCTCCAAGTTGGCTCAGAGCCCAAGTCCACCACCCCTTCCTCTGTGTGTAATAGTGCTCATCTCTGTCATGGGATTTAGTTTATGTTCCCAAACATCTTGGAAAGCTACTTGGGGGTATACCTCCCTCCAGTCTTCAGCATGTACCAAACTCCATCAAATCCTAACATTCTGAGAAAAACAGCAAGGTGAATTTCTTCTGACATAGGAAAGAGACCAACCAGTTATAAAAGCAGTGGAATGTATGTGGGGGAAGGAAAATTATCCAGAAGGTTTTTATGGTGTGTTAGCTGAGCTTGTCTCTGCCCAGAACTTTTGGTCACATTTTCTCTCTCACTGTCTCTCTCTCTCTCTTTCTCTGATTTCTTACTAGCTTTACAAAACTGCTTTTTAGAAAGAGGCTCTGCTCAAAGCCTGCCACTCAATTTGGGGCCCAGTTGACACTACTCTCCATTTGGGACAGTGTGTTATCTACTAGCAGGCAGCAAACCAGACTTCTAATCTGACCTAGCAGTGAATGATTCTGAAGTCATGAAGTCCTTTTACCCGACTGAGTCCTGAACTTACTTCCACCTTTTTAAATCTCACTTTCAGGTGGAATTCATTTTCCTGAAGCCATTCATCAACTCATCCACTTACAGTGTGCAATTTGTTGTGTATTCACAGATGTGTTCAACTATCAACACAATCAATTTTAGAACATTTTCATTTCTCCCTCGTCCCCGTTTCCCCCCATTCCTCAGCCCTGGTTACCATGAATGTACTTTCTGCCTCTATGGATTTGCCTTTTCTGGACGTTTCCTATGAAAAGAACCATGCAGTAGGTGGTCTTTTGCATCTTGCTTTCTTCACTCAGCATAATGTTTTCAAGGCTCATCTATGCTGCTGCATGAATCAGTACTTCACTTCTTTCTATGGCTGAATAATATTCCAGCATATGAATGTACCACATTTTGTTTATATATTCATCAGTTGGTGGACATTTGGGTTGTTTCCATTTTTTGGCTATCATAAATGGTGGTGTGAACATCTGTGTACAAGCTTTTGTGTGAACATACATTTCCATTTCTCTTGGGCATATACCTGGGAGTGGAACTGCTGGGTCATCTGGTAACTCTGAGCTTTTGCGGATCTGCCAGGGTCTTCTCCAAAGCAGGTGCACTGTTTAGCATGGGTTTTGCTAATGCAATTTCCTTTGCTCCTTTCTCCCATTGCCTTTGAACTTCTCTCAAATATCACTTTCCAGGGACACCTTAGCTGTCCTTCAAGACAAGTTCAGACCTCTTGTTATATGACTTCATCACAATAAATTTTTTTGTGTTTAAATATTTTCTTAACTAGAGATGGTGAGTGCCTCAGTTTGTTTATTTATGTAGTTATTTGTTAGATAAGGGTAATAATGTCTAAATAACAAATGAGACTACTAGAATTTAGTGTCTAGCATCTCAAGGCCTAGGGCATAGTAGGGCTAAAACTGACAGTTATTATTATAATATTCTAGGCATGGAATATAAAACAAGAACCAGGACTATACATTGAATAAGCATGAACTAAACATAACTGGCTTTCCCCAAAGTTTTCTATTACTAACTAGTTGATACTTGCTTTATATGTTTTGCTGCTTAGAAGAGTTTACCAGCAAATAAGATAACAAAGGTGTAGGAGAATATGATGGAAAGGAGATGTAAATCGAGGAAATTCTCTGTTAACTTATTTGAGGTTTGCAATTTGCTTGAATTAGGAAAGTGACTAATGTTTTATTTTAGAAGGAAAGACCTGGTCTAGCTCAAGCAACCCTAAAACGGGGTGGGGCATACTGTGTGAACCAGGATTCCTAATAACATCTATAATCATTTTTTTTATGTGGTTGCCCATACATCATCCTTGAGAAGCCCAAAGAGCCAACCTCTACATTTACTTCAGTTTTTTTCCCCTGAAACTTGGCCAAGGCTAAGGCCAGTTTCCCAGCATGGGTGATACTCTATGGCTGAGAACTGGGCATCTTGGGCTGTTTCTCAGCAGCTTCTAGGCTGGGAGGAGAAAGCAGAGAACCATTTGGAAGGAAGATTGGCCCCATCCCAACCCCTATCCATATTTGCAGCTTTGGCAGTAAGCAGCACACTCCCACAGTGCCAGCAGGGCTGGAGATCAGAAGAAGAATGCCAAACAGGTTCCAGGAGTGGACGTGGGGACTGCTGACAGCCCTTTGTGAACTGGAGAGTGAAGAGTTGGGGTGACACAGTACCAGGTGGGAGAAGGCAGATCAGTGATTTGGGATGCTGCCTGCTGCTGGATTCTATGGCCGAGTGTTGGTCAAGTGCAGAATATGGTGGGGGATATATTCCCCCCCTCAGGGACCTGCCAGAAGAGAAATTCAGAATTTATTAGGAACTGGTCTTAGGAATCTCCCAGGTTGCTGAGAGAGTCATCACATCTGCGTGCATATGTGTGCACACACCCATGCACTCGTACACACACACACACACACACACACACACACACACACACACACACACACACACACACACACACACACAGAGGCATCATTATGAGGTCTTCCCCTTCCTCTCCTGGCCTATTCTCTTTTTGCTTTCCGAATCTTTCACCAGGTGTCCTGGAAGTGCCATTGCATTCCAGGGAGCACCCCAGGCTCCCTGCTGGCTGGCAGGCATTCCACCCCTGCTGTGAAGGACAGCTGATCACCACTTCCTGCTGTTTCCTTCTCAGCCAGTGGGTGCCTCCTCAATCAGGCGGTGGCCCCACACTGCCCCTTCCTTTGCTCCTTTGCTTCCAGTCCTGAATCAGACTAAAGCAGAGACCATATCCTTGCTTAGCTCTTTCCCCTGCTGTCACCTGTTTCCCCCGCACCCGTCTCCTCCTGAGAGCACTCTTTCATAAACCAGGCCCTGCTTCTAGGGAAGCCAAGATAATGACCATGCTCAAGCCTTCCTTTTGTTTTCTCTTTAATTAGGATCAGGCCTTCCTTTAAACTTCTAGTCACTACCAGGTGAAGAGGGGGCATGTTAATGATTAATCATAAATAAATCCTCCTAGGACTCTAGTAGGTTAATGTGTTACTCTTTCCTGGTAATATAATATCCTAGCCCTGCTAAGAATTTATTTTTAGGATTTGCTTAAGTAGCAATCCCAGTGGGAAAATGTCAATTACATTTTATGAGTATGGTGACAGTGCCTGCAGGAGGAAGGATGGGACACTTTTGGTTATGTGGACATTTTAGCATCCTTCTGGAAAGACTTACTAAATCACCCTCACCATCTGCAATGGACTGAGTGTTTGTGTCTCCTCCCAAGTTCATATGCTGAAATCCTAACCCTCAATGTGATGGTGTTTGGAGGTGGGGCTGTTGGGAGATAATTAGTTTTCTCTGCTCTTCCCAATGAGGACACAAGGAGAAGTCAGCAGTCTGTAACCTGGAAGATGGCTTTCACCAGAACCTGACCATTCTGGCACCCTGATCTTGAACTTCTAGCCTCTAGAACTGTAAGAAATAAATTTCTGTAGTTTGGCAGCCACCAGTCCCTATGTGACACTTTATTATAGCAACCCAGAGTGACTAGAAGCTATTTCTACCCACCAGTGAATTGATCTCTCCTTCTTTGACGTGATGAGTGGCTCTTTATTGCACTTATATCATATTGCAATTATTTGTTCTTCTGGCTATCTCCCCACTACTTTGGGAGTATCTAGAGAACAGAGGGCTCGTCCTGTTCATCTCTGTATTTCCAGTGTCTTCCAAAGTGCCTGGGACCCACTAGGAGCTCGTTGTGCAATTAAAGGAATTAGTAACACTGGTAGAAGTTCACCGTGTCCACCTCCACTTTCATATAGATTGAGACCTGTCGCACATGTGACATTTATGGTGGGATGAAATGTTTAGAATATTAGGCAATTATTTTTCTTTCCAGCATTTTCCAAATTTTGAGGCTGGAAATGATGTCCCAGGCTGAGGGAAAGAGAGCAGAGATTTGGGTGATGAGAAATGGGAAGATGGTTGGTCTCCAATAGTTTTGGGGTTGGTGGTCAGTGCAGAACCCCAATAGAGGTTCAAGAGCGGAGGACTTGTGCTGCCTTTCCTTAGTGGGTCTTCTGTGAGGAGGTGAGACCCTCTGTGAGGAGGTGAGACCCAGGAGAGAGGAGGGCATTTGGTGAGTCTAAGGAGACTGGTCTTACATGGGAATTCAGGGTTTCCTGGGAACTAGGCCAGCCTCTAGATAACAGACCTTTTCCTTTACAGCTGAGGGGCTTAGGGGTGGCAGGGACTGAGGGGCCCAGCTGCTGAAATAAGATATGACTCAGCATCTACCCGATCCTACAGACTGAGGGCTGACCAGATGGAATTACCCCCTGGATGAGGGCCACTCCCCAGCTCACTGACATTGTTTTGCTCTTCTGGTGAAACAGGGACTTAACTTAAATCATAGAAAAAAGTTTAAAGTTATATTTAGCACACAGACCCACTTTGGACTAAGACTTATTTACTTTACGCTAAGGAATAACAGCAAAAACTGGGCAAATGAATCAACATTGTTGAATCAAACAGTGGGCATAGGGGTCAGAGAAATCTATGCAAAAGTAAGGCCTGGGGTCTGGGCTGTGGTTCCTAGGTTTCAAGGACCCAGGGGTCAGAGCCCCCTAGATATAAACTGGTGGCCAGGGAGACCATGTGGAAAGGAAGATGATAGGTGCCCTTATCTTCTGGGCTTTTTCAATTCCAAGCATACCACCCATGAGCATTTTCTAACATAAGATAACATGTTATCTTATAACAGAGGAAGCCCAGCTACTTAAAAAGCCAACCAGAAGAACTCTCACAAAGAGGTATCCCCAAGTGCCTTCGTGGTGGGAATATTGAAACTGCTGTGGCTGTGAAAACAGAAAACCATGCCAAGTACTCATTTGCCTCGAGTCAGAAAGGCAGCCTGGAAAACTTCACTTGATAAATCTAATCATTATTTTTTCCCCTGGATACTCTTAGGCAGATGCAAGGCTGCGTGGAGAAACAGATTTCAACACACAGAGATAAATACTCTTATACAGGCATAAATGCATACAGATAAATACCCACATGCAGATATAAATATATAGACACCATCATTTATTCAATACTTCCTATTTTGGAGGTTCTATATAAGATTTTGCATACATTATCTCATTTTTTCTCCCTTCAATAATCAAAAGTGGATGAGGTTGTGTTTTACACAAGAGGGAATTGAGGCAGACAGTGGTTAAATAACTTGTCTGGGTTATAGGCTAGGAAGGGTTAGGTCCTTTCTATGAGGTTGTGTGTCATCGTGCTGCCCCTTCTCCCTTCTCTAGGTAATTATGGTGGATGGATACATTTGAATGACTCCCTGTCCCCCACTCCCCAATCCTTATTGTTCAGCTCATTTTAATTCCTTTATCAACCTAATTAATAAGAACTATATGGGAATGATCCTAACATAATATGTATGAAACACAGAGATGGCAGCTCTGGAGAAAGTTTGTGTACATGCGTGGGTGGGTGTGTACACATGTGTGTGTTTCATGTATGTGGAAATAGACTCTCAGAGGAGAAAATGACTTTCCCAAGGGTCCACAAACCAAGTCTTGAGGGGCACTGGCATGATTCTGCCTGAGAAATAGAGTTGTGGGTCTGCAGTTCAGCCTAGAATGGGGGAGACTGTCCCACAGAGGGCAGGGGGTTGCCCAGCTCACTAACTTCCTGAACTAGCTTTCAACTTCAGAATATAATGCAGCATGACTTGTCAGAACACCACGGGTATATTTTCCTAAGCCAAATTGAAATGGATTTTGGATTATATCCTATTTTTCAGAAAGTCCTCTCTGCACTGGTTGCTTTGAGGTTTCCCGGCCTCCTAGAGCCCAGAGTCTCCCTGGGGAGTTGTGTCTAATTCTGAGAGCTATCTTTCCATCCCTGAGCAGGCTGGGCCACAGGGCTCTCATCCAACATGTGCTGCCCTGCCCTGCCAGGCTCCAAGGCACCAACACCACACACCTGCTGCCTCAGGGGGTCTGCCCTTGCTTCTCTCAAAAGAGCAAAACTTGGAGAGATTAATATCAATTTTTGTTATAGATAAATTTCAAAACCAAAAATATATTAGAAATAGAAATTTAACAAACACCCATGTACCCTCTACCCATATTTATTTATTTTTTAAGAAATAAATATTGAAGTTCCTTCCATATCCTTCCAAGTTCCAGTCTTCTCCCAGATGCTAGTATTACAGGGACGTTTATAACTATTCTACATGTGTTTCACATTTTTATTATGTATTCATACACATGGAAAATATTACAAGCTTAAAAGATGTAAACAAAGTACATATGAATTATATTTTATATTTAATATAAATATAATTTTTATATATTGCACATAATTATATTACATTATATTTATATACTGCATAAACTGTAAGCTTAAATTAAATACTATAATTTACTTAATTAAAATTCAGTTATATATTTATATAAATATAAACCAACATTTATAAATTGAATGTAAATGCTATATATATTACATATTGTGCTATATATTGTATGTAAATTGAAATGTACAAAATTGGCATTAAACTTTTCATGTTATGGTGTAGCATGCTTGTTCATTCAGCACTGTATCCTCACTTCTGTCTAGTTTGAAGCATATTGTTTCTCTTCATTCTCTTGAATTGTGGAGTCTTCTAGTATGGGAACATGCCATAATTGATTTATGATTGTCTTGTGGTTTGCAAAGTATGGTTGTGTGAAATTTGTCACGATTACAAACACTGGGGCCACACGCATTCTTGTGGATGTCTCCTTGTACATCATGTGTGTGCATGATTCTAGGACAGACACTGGGATGTGGATTTGCTGGGTGTAAGGTGTGAACAAGTTTTCAGGTAATGGTATGAAGTCCTATTTCTCTGCATTGTTGCTGACGCCAGGCCTTTTGAGTTGTCAATTAAATGGGTGTGAAATGAACAGTTTTCTCATTGGTGTTTATTGGTATCTTCCTGACTACTCATGGAGCTGGCAATCTTTTCCTCTGTTTTTTGACTGTTGGGTTTCCTCTTCTGTGAAATGCCTTTTCACTGCTTTAATTTTCTCTTGGGTTATTTATTTGTCTAAGTTTTTATATTCAGGGTTTTAATCCTTTGTTTGTTTTAAGCATTAGTAATGCTTTTCTTGGTCTGTAACTTATCTTTGAATTTTGTTGGTAATGCCTTTTGTTATGTAGAAGTTTTAAATTTTCGTGCAGTGAAATTTGTCAGCTGTTATCCTATAATATATACTTTGTGTGTCCTATTTAAGAAATACATCACCTGCCTGTCACTCCTGACATTGGTCCATTGGTAAGGTGACATCTGTGAGTATATATGGGAGGTGGGAACGGCTTTTCCTTTACTTTCTAAATTTTTAATCACAGCAAAAATCCAATGATTAGGTGAGTTTAGGTTTGCTCTAATGGTTCTAGATTATTTTCTACCATGGGTTATAGTGTAGTGGTTAAGGGTATGAGTTCTGCCTGGGTTTGGACCACTTGCTTTGGGCAAGTTACATAACCTTACTCTGGGGATGATACTGTAGTTCTGACCTTGTAGGGCCGCTGTTTCTGGTACATTTTAAGAGCCAACTGTTATCTACTATTAATGTGGCTGCTAACATTATATCGTCATTATATTACTCAGTTTACTTCTGGGCATGGGTTCTAGGGGCTCCTGGAGTCATCAGATGGGCCCCATATGCCTCCCTGTGCCTAGATGGAAATCACCCCGGATGGCTCGGTCACGCACTGCTTTGGAAGACTTATCCATGGCGAGGTCAAGAACTGAGGCTGATAATTATTATATCTTGTGCTCTCATTTCCTGGTACCAGATATGTCATCTCACATAGCTTTCAGAAAAACAAGAGAATTAAAGGTTTCAAGAGGTCAAGTACTATTTGAGTTCAGGTAGAGTAATCATCCTTTTACCTTTTAAACTCCAAAGTGAGACATGGAATAACAGCAGTGATTTGCAAGGACCTTGTAATGTGTACCTATTGTGGTTGCTTGCCCCATGCCTTTCCCTCCTGGCTTAGTCTCTCCTTATTCTTGTGATTCTCAAAGAAGCTGTCAATCAAAGCATTGCCTGTCTCCCACCCATGGTTGGGGACCATGTTACCCCAGTTAGAAAATCCCTTTGGCTGGACTAATTTTTTTAAGAAGTAGACAAGTGGCCCAAGCTGGAAAAATCAGAACTTCCCTGGGATTTTTTTTTTAACTTGATTAACTGGAGACAAACTGGAAAAATGAGTCTGTGAGATGCTGGCCAAAGCATTGTATTATGGCCAAAGCCTAGATTTTCTTGGCTGGTACCAGATTTCTCACCTCATATGTCCAGCCTCATGGAGAATCTCATCAGAGAGGGGGAATCTGGTCTCAGGGAGAAGTGAAGTAGACACGTGATCTTAGAGAGATACTTGAGTTCTTTTCAGTTTCCAAGGAACAGAGCTGACACCAGCATTTTAGCTATTATTGTTTTTACTACTCTACACTAAGTCAGGGTTTGATTATTCAAGTCTTGCATGCCAGCCATCTCTATAAGCACCCCCAACTTTTCTCTGAATCTTTATGCATAGCAAAAAAAATAGCCAAAATATATAAAAATAAAGGTAATCTTGCCTGTGCAGGGCACATCATGAGATGACAAGGAGTATCAGTCAAGTTCCTAATGGGAAACAGAAAGCACAGGCAGAGTTTAACTGAAGAAGCTCAATGAAAGAACTTTATGGGCGAATGGGCGAGATTAAGGGGAGTGATGGGAAGTAGTAATGGATTCACTGACCAGCCACAGTGGGCAACTGTTATTGTCCCGTGGGCCTAAAGACAAGTGCAGGGCACAGGTTTACAGAACCATGTGAGCTTATTTGTAGAGGGAAGTCACCCAAAGCATCAGGACCTTAGAGAAACACAGCCATTGCCAAAACTGTGGTCCAGTGGGGAGGCAGGAAATATGAACTCAAACCTTTCCTTCTTTCTACTCTCCAATCTCCTTTCAGTGCCTTCTGTTGGCTACACCCAATAAAAAAACACTGGGCAAGGAAATATGGGTGATGTAGTCCACAGAGGTCAGCCTGTTGGGCAAGGATGAGATGCAGCATGACAGAGAACAGAGCTGAAGGGAATTCAGAGAAAAGCTAGCACAGAGTCATGGAAATTACATATTTAGGTAGGATAGAACAAGTGTGTGAGTATATATGGCATATCCCATTAATATCACAGTTACATTTTTTTAGTAGCCCCCCTCTTGATCTTTAAGACTCAAATTTCATATAGCTTACATATTTCTCAGTATAATGATTTTGACCAATACTTGAACAGAAAAATTTTATAGCTGTGCTCCCCAAACTTAACAGAATACATTTTAAACAAAATTATATGCTAAGCCTCAAGTTGTGGTATATTCCATTTCAATTAGAATCCCAGGTTGATGTTGCAAAGCACACCAGATACCAGTAAAAGGGTGTGTAGTAACTACATGCACGACAACTTTTGGTTAACACCATATTAACTGCCTAGTTATCCAGAAGCATGGTCTGATAGTTTGTTGTTTATGTAGGCATTTTACTATGTTTTCATAAATTGATTGGGGGTTTTTGGTTGGTTTCCATTTAGTATTTTAATGCCAGGAATCTAATTTTCAGGAACAGACTTCTGACAGTAGTGGGAGATGCCTAGGTGTATACCTAACATAATAAGACTTTACCAATTTAGACAAATGGGAAAAGCCAAGTCTGCACTGAAGATTCTGTTTAGAACGATGAAGTTTTATTACTTTCAACCTTATATTGAATTGAACATCAGGTTGACAACCTGTTGTCTAGAGGAGATCCTTGGGGAATCCAAATAATGAGTAAAGAAAAATGGCTTAAAAAGAGCATAAGCATTGTTATAAATGGTGAATTCTAAAGTGTTTTCAGGAGAGGGTTAACCACTTTCGCCTCCCTGCCCTGCACAGCCACATGTTTGCTTAGCAAATCCTTTCTTCTGAGATGCTATAAAGCCATGCATTCTGTACCCACAGGTCTGCATTTGCACTTCCTGTACTTTTCACTTATTCCATTGTCAGCTTTCCCCAGTAGAATCTGAGCCACTGGGGTCAGGGACCATGTCCACTCTGCTTGTTATTTTATCTCTTGAATCAAATAGCCCAGGTCCTGGGCACATGGTAAAAGTAGTTGAATAAAATGGTGTTTTACCTCCAGAAAGCTTCCAGACCACACGCTGCTCAGCTGTGGCTGTCAGTGCTCACTGTACTTTCCTCGGTCTTCTGGTTCAGGGCCTCAGCAACTAAGGAACATCTAGAGCATCTGATCGACAGGATTTAGATTTGATCTTTGGGCTTGACCCGGCATCCCTTCTGTTGTAAGTTGTGGTGCCCACCCTTCTGCTCTGTAGGGAGGAGAGTCCTTGTTTATGAAGATCTGTGCTTCAGATTCTTCTAGAGCAAGCACCTGAGCTCACCCACTCTCACCCCATCTGCAGTCGGGGAGAAGTACTCAGTCAAGCTCAGCTTATGTGATTGGAAACTCTACATTTGGGGTCTATCAAGTGTGAATGTACAAAAGGAGGAGGCATCAGTTAAGTCAGCAAATGGATTCAAATGTTTACATATGGAGTTTCTTTTATTCCAGTGATTTTCAAACTTTAATATGTATCAGAATATTAACATGAAGGGTTTTCTAAAATGTGGATCACTGGGCCCCATTCCCAGAGTTTAATTCTGAAGGTATGGGTGGTGTCTAAGAATCCACATTTTGAACTAGTTCCCAGATGATGCCGATGGGTGGGGACCACACGGACAACCACTGTTCTATCCATATTTTCATCGAACATAAGTGCTTGCTGTTAGGATCTGATGGGCTTTGGGTCAGGGGCAAATGTATAGCTCAGAAGCTGTTGCAGAAAAAAGAACTACATGAGATACATACATGGGATTAATACAGGGCATTAAGGGCTGAGAAACTCTTGGAAGGGCTGGAGGAGTGGCTTTAGGCTTGGCATCCAGGAACAACAGCTCCAGAGACAAGCATTGCCTCTGTCCCAAGCAAGGAGGTGGGGGATCAGGAGGCCACTACAAGCAGTGCCACTACCATCCAGGCATGGCTGCTGCACAACTGCCTCTCCACACCATGAAGCTGCTGACCGCCTACAGGCTGCTGTAGAAAAAACCCCACCTCTTTCTGATAATGTGACCAGATAAAAGTGTCTGTTTCCTTTCTGCCTTCCAGATATCACACAAGTGTCTCCAGAACCCTAGCATGATGGAGTCTGGGTTTTTTTTTTTAAACTTATCAAGGTAGGTCTTAGGGAGCAGTAGTTGGGAGAAGTGAGTAACTCAATGAGAGCCTAGTATCTGAGAGGGGAAGGGCTCGGGGACATAGGATTACAACATGCAAGTTCTGCGGGCTCAACTTCTGACCTGAGATTAGCTACTGGCTCTCTCTGGGATTTGATTTCATTAGACAGTGAGAGGAACATATGCATCAGGGAATAAAGGAGGAAGAATATGACTTTAAATATGTTTGTGCTCTTGAAAAACAATAACTGCTCTCAGTATATTTGTAATGGCTTTTATAATGCCATCCATTTACTTCATGTATTGCAGGGTTTCTCATCCTGGGCACTACTGACATTTTGCATCACACAGTTATCTTGTTGGGGGCTGTCTTGGGCACTGTGGCATATTGAGCAACATTCCTGGATGCTGCTATCCCACTAGATGACAGTTGCATTCCCCCCAATCCCAGCTGGAAAACCAAAAATGTCTCCAGACATTGCCAAATGTTCCCTGGAGGGCAAAACTGCCCCTAGTTGAAAATCACAGATGCATTCAATTTTTACACATATGATATTTGAGCAACTGTCACTGAGAAGAGAGGAAGGCTGTGAAACATCTGTTCTATTCCAGGCATGGTGTAGATGCCATCTAACCCTTGTTCACTTCAAGACACCATGCAATGGCACCAGAATGGACAGGAGAGGCAGGCCGAGCTAGGTTCAAATCCTGGCTCCCCAGGACCTTCCCAGCCTTGGGTGAATTAATCTCTGCAAGTTTATGTTTTATCCCCTGTAAACTGGAGGTAAGCTTTCAGGACAGCTACAGGGATTAGCAAAGGTAATCTATGGCACTTATTATCAGTGATTATCATGCAGAATTTGCCCAGGAGGGCATGTGGCCTTTCTTTTTCCTCCAACACAGCAGTTCCAGTCTTGTGGCCAGTGACTGCCACTACGTCACCATCCAGCTCTCCCTTTCCTGTCTTCCCTGTGAAGAGACAGTAGACCCAAAGAAAAGGATTAGATCTTTAAGGGCAAAGGAGAAAATGAGTAATGCAAAATGTCTGGCACTTCTAAGTGGTTGGGTTTTCTTTCTCTTTGACAGGGCTGCCAACAGGCTCTTTAGCAATGCAGAGGTGGATCACTTGCCCGGAGTAAAAAAAAATGTGTCATTTGGTTGTTCTGGCTTTTCCCAGTGCAATAAATCACAGCCACAGGACCCCAGCTTCAATTGATTTAATAAAGATGTTAAAGAAAGGAAAAGTTTTCCTTGTTTTTATTGAGAACCTCTGGTCGTTTGTGTCTGCTTCCTCTGGGCTCTTAATTTTTTGTGGCCTTCCCACATCACACGCCACTTTCGGCACTTCTGTGTGCACTGATGTTTGTCCACACCACCCGCCCACTCCCCCGTTTGGCCTGGAGTCCTTTGTCCTCTTCCTCCTGGGTCCCCAGCCCCTCCACTTAGCATGTCAGCTTCACTCTTCACTTTGACAACTCATCTGGCCATTTGGCCTTATTTGCCTGTCTGTAACTCTCACATTATCTCCTGAAATGATCTTGCAACTGTCTGCTGGTCCCCACACAGCTGTGGGTGATGGGTGCTCCTGACCCCCACTTTGCCCATCCTTCCTCATAGCAGCTTTATACTCCTGCGTCCCCCGCTGGGCATCCCCACCAGGTGAGAGGCATCAGACAATGTGGATTCAGCAGCCAAATAATAGGGTACGTTATAAATGAGACATAGATCTTACTGATTCTCTGAATGTGGAGAGCTCTTGGTTAAGAATAATTGGGTAATAGGACCTAACTTTTCCTCCTACTCTGGCAATTTTTTGTAACTGTCTTGTTTCTGGAAGATGTGGCTCCTTTTTAAAAAAAATTCTCTGTTCCACAGTGATTGCAAGTCATGCACTGAAATGAAATCCTGATAACCCTGACAAAGGGAGGGAAAGGACATAATAGAGATGAGCTAGGGATTTGCCCCCGGAAGGAGGAGGTTGAGGGATTGGCTTGACAGGCCTGTTTCTTTGACACCAAACAGGCAGTCAGAGGGAGGCTGTGCTGAGGGGTGACTCAGACCCGTTTTCCTTGAGCAGGACATACCTTCCTGAAAACAAAACAATGCTAGAACCAGAAGGTGCCTTCGAGATCAGAATACAACTCTTCTTCTACCAAGGACAGTGAGGCCCAGAAATTAAATGACTTGCCCAAGAGCATCCAGTTGCTGAGTAAAGTGAGGGGAGCTGGAAGTCCAGGGTGGAACTCCCAGTCCTTTGGCTTTGCCTTAATCTGTCATTGTCTGTAAAGCAGAGTTTCTGGGCTTTAAAGCAGATGTCTGGGGCTCCTTTATATCTGTTTGTATTACTTTAGACCAGGGACTGCTCTCCACTCCCCCAGGATGGGGCTTCTCTATAATGGGGTTGCCTTTTGATTCCAGACCCCTGTGTAGCTAAAAGAGGGTGAACGAGTGAATTCTTCCATGGTCCTGGGAGACAGTGTCCCCTGGCCCATGGGTGAACTAAACAGGTGTGAACTTGGACATGGCTATGTTCCTGTGAATCCCCACCTCTTCCTTATCCCCCATTCTTCTCCTTCCCAGTCTTCCATGGAGAGTGTCTTAATACTCTGGAGTTCCCTGTCTGCCCTCACTCACCAGTCAGGTTTAAAGTCATCTCATAAAAGAACTCATTCTAGAGATGTTGATAACTGGTAATTGTTCTGTTTTTCTTTTTTCTCAAAATTTTTGCATTTTTAACAAGGGAATTTCCAGGACTACAAAACCGTGAGATAGTAGCTCTCAACTATGGTTACACACTAGAATTAGCTGGAGCGCTTGATTAAACTATGGGAGCCTGGGGTCCTCATCCTCACATATTCTAATTAATTTGGTACAGGAGGGGGTTGGGGAAATAGTAAATTTTTAAAGCCCTGTAGGTGATTCTAAAGCACAATTATTATTGAAAACCTTTGGATAAATATGAAGGATAACATCCCCAAAGGATTTCAGCTTCATAGGGCCACCAGGGAAATTTGCTGTAGTGGATGCCTCAGTCCCTTCCTAAGGCAGATTGTTTTCCTACTGCATCTCTGCGTGGGGTCCAGGAAGTCTCAGAGGAAGTGGGGTGACCAGCAGTTGATCAAGGGGCCATGAAACTACCTGGACAGAATTTTTTTAGGCAGTCTGGTCCAGTTTAGTCTTACTTAGGAAGTGCATAGTTTTATCTAAATCTCTCTAGCTAGAGATTAAATTAGAGGTTGTAAACTGGCAGTACTGGTTATGGTCTACACATGAGACTTGTTAGATGTGCATAATATTTTTTTATTTAAAAAATTGAACTAAAACTGAGAGATTCTATGTAAAATCAAGATTTCTGCCTTTCTTCTCCTCTGCAGTGGTATTGAGAAATAGTTGACACACATCTCTCGATAAGTTGAAGGTGTTACAGCATGGTGGTTTGTTTTATATGTATTGTGAAATGATAAACACAGTAGGTTTAATTAACATTCCATCATCTAACATAGATACAGCAAAGAAAAACCAAAAAAAAAACTTCTTGGGATGAGAATTCTTAGGATTTACTCTCTTAACAACTTCCTTTTATATCATACAGTGGTGTTAGCTACAGTTGTCATGTTGTATGTTACATCTCTACTGCTTATCTATCTTATAACTGGAAGTTTGTACCTTTTAATCACCTTCCTCCAGTTCTCTCTGTCTCCACCCCCTTCTTCCACCTCTGGTAATAAATCAGATCTCTTTTTCTATGAATTTGGTGTTTTTTTTACATTACACGTATAAGTGAGATGTACATTATTTATCTTTCCCTGAGTGACTTATTTCACTTGGCATAATGCCTTCAAGGTTAATCTATGTTGTTGTAAATAGTAGGATTTCCTCATTTTTTATGGGTGACTAATATTCCATGATATGTATGTATGTGTGTGTATCGCAATTCTTTCTTCTCTATATACTACAATTCTTTATCCATTCATCCATCACTGGACACTTAGGTTGTTTCCATGTATTGGCTATTGTAAATAATGTTGCTCTGAACATGGGGTATAAATACCTTTTCACACTGGTCTTTTGGTATCCTTTGGATATATTCCCAGAAGTGGGAATTGCTGGATCATATGGCAGTTCCATTTTTAACTTTTGGGGGACCCTCTATTCTGCTTTCCATAGCGGCAGCACCAATTTACAATCTCACAACAGTGCACCAGCGTTCCCTTTTCTCCACCTCTGCCTGCATTTGTATCTCCTGTCTTTTTGATGATAGCTATTCTAAAAGTCATGAGGTGAAACCTCATTGTTGTTTTGTTTCATATCCCTAATGACTATTGATGTTAAACATCTTTTCATGTACTCATTGACCATTTGCCTATCTTCTTTGGAAAAATGTCTGTTTAGGTCTTTTGCCCATTTTAAAATTGCACTATTTGTTTTTTGCTATTGACTTATATGAGCTTTTCATGTATTTTGGATATTAGCTCCTTATCAGATATATGATTTTACAAATATATTTTTCCCCATTCTGTATGTAGGTTGTCTTTTCACTCTGTTGATGGTTTCTTTTCTTGTGCAGACTTTCCAATCTGGATGGCTTTTATTTCTTTTTATCGCCTAATTATTCTGCTTAGCACTTAACAATACTATGTTGAATAGGAGTGGTGAGAGTGGGCACCCTTGTCTTGTTCCTGATCTTGGAGGAAAAGCTTTCAATTTTTCACTGTTGAGAATGATGTCAGTTGTGGATTTGTCACATATGGCCTTAATTATGTTGACATATATTCCCTCTATACCCAATTTGTTGGGAATTTTTATCATGATTGGATGTTGAATTTTTCAAATGCTTTTTCTTCATCTACTGAGATGATTATGTGATTTTTGTTTTTCATTCTATTAATGTAGTGTGTCACATTTACTGATTTGCCTAGGTTGAACCATCCTTGTTTCCCAGGGATAAATCCTGCTTGATTACATTTGATCTTTTTAATGTGCTGTTTAATTCTGTTTATTAGTATTTGTTGAGGATTTATGCATCTATATTCATCTGGGATACTGGTCTGTAGTTTTCTTTTCTTGAACTATCCTTTCTTGCTTTGGTATCAGGGTAGTGCTAGTTTAAAAATATGAGTTTGGGAGTTTCCTCTACAGTTTCTGAAACAGTTTGAGAAGAACTGTTATTAATGTTTATTTAAATGTTTGGCAGAATTCACAAGTGAAGCTATCTATTCTTGGGATTTCCTTTGTTGGGAGGTTTTTGATTACTGATCTTCTTACTTGTTATTAGTCTGCTCAGATTTTCTACTTCTTCTTAATTTATACTTGATAGGTTATATATTTCTAGGAATTCATCGATTTCTTTTAGGTTGTACAATTTGTTGACATAAATTTTTTGTGGTAGTTTCTTATGATCCTTTGTATTTCTGAGATATCAATTGTAATATCTCTTTAAAATTTTATTTAATTATCTTCTTTCTTAGTAAGTCTAGGTATAAGTGTGCCAATTTTGTTTCTTTTCACAAAGTGAACTCTTAGTTTTGCTGACCTTTTCTATTATTTTTAGGTTTCAATTTCATATATTTTTTCTTCATCTATGTTATCTTCTTTCTGCTCTTTGGGCTTAGTTTGTTCTTGATTTTATAATTCTTTGATGGGTAAAGTTAACTTGTTTATATGGATATTTATTTTTCCTTAATATCTCTCATAGCACTGCTTTTGCTGTATCCCATATATTTTTGTATGTAGGGTTTCCATTTGCATTTGTTTCAATATATTTTTTGATTGCCCTTTTGATTTCTCTTTTGACCCATTGGTTGTTCAATAGTATGACATTTAGTTTCCACATACTTGTGATTTTCTAATTTTTGTCCTGTTATTTATTTTTAGTTTCATACCATTTTGGTAAGGAAAGATCGTTGGTATAATTCAAATTTTTTAAAGTTGCTGAGACTTGCTTTGATACTTGACCACTATCCTGGAGAGCGTTCCCTGTGCATGTGAGAAGAATGTGTACTTTGCTGTTATTGATGGAATGTTCTGTATATGTCAGATAGGTCCACTTGGTTTATAGTTCAAGTCCAGTATTTCCTTAATGGTGTTCTGTCTGGTTGATGATTTATCCATTGAATAAAGTAGAGTATTGAGTTCCCCTAGTATTATTGTATTGTTATCTATTTTTCTCTTCAAATCTGTTTGTATTTGCTGCCTGATGTTGGGTGCATATGTATTTACCACTGCATATATATTTATACTAATTAATTGACCCCTTTATCATTATATAATGACCTTCATTGTCACTTGTTACAGTTTTTTAAAGTATTTTTTGTCTGATACAAGTATGACTATCCCTGTTCTTTTTTGGTTGCCATTTGTATAAAATATCTTTTTCCATTCCCTCTCTTTGATCTATGTGTGTCCTTGAAACTGAACTGAGGCCCTTAGGCAGCATTTATTGCATCTTGTTTTTTTATCCATTCAGCCACTCTGTGCCTTTTGACTGGAGTATTTAATCTATTTACATTTAAATAAATTATTTATGGGTAAGGACCTGTCATCTTGTTAATTGTTTTTTGACTGTTTTATTGTTTCTTTGTTCCTTTCTTGCTGCCTTTCTTTGTGAATGGATGCTCTTCCACAGTGATATAGTTAGAGTCCCTTCTTTTTATCTTTGGTTGTTTGTATCATCGGTTTTGTTTTATGGTTACCCTGAGGGTTACTTGAAATATCTTATAGATATTAATATCTTATATGTCTTAAGCTAACAAATTTGATTCCGTACAAAAATTCTACTTTTTTATTCCTCTTCACCCATATTTTATATTTTCATATTTGTACTTTACATCTTCTTATACTGTGTAGGCTGCAAGAGCTGTTGAGTTCCTCAGCAGTGCCTCCAGATCCAGTGGCTAAATACCAAGGAAAACAATGGTAGTGGTTAGAGCCAGCAGTGTGTGCACACTTGGCTGCAGGGACCAACTGCAGGTGCCTGTATAGTGGCAAAGGCTGCTTATAAATACACACATAGTGGTGGGGATGAGGGCAGACAGCAAGAGCTGAGATGAATTGTGGGAGCACTGGCAGTTATTGGGGCCCTGGCTGTTGGTATGAACTACTGTGACTGCTGGGTCTTCACATGGACAAAGGGCAGTGGTGGCTCATGAAAGGTATCAAGCTAGTGGCATGCAAATGTATAGGTAGAATGACTAGTCTGCAACACATACATGGTGTTGGGGATCAGCTATGTGGGTCCAGGCTGGTATCTTGTATTTGCAAATACACAGAGGCCTGGGATGGCTGCTGGTATAGTTCCCAGGACCTGGTAGGGATGGAGAAGAGAGGGACTCAGGTAGCTTAGTGTCAGCGATCACAAATACCTGTGAGGTAAAATCAATGAGGTCTGTAGGGGTTCTGCAGCACCTGTACTGGCTGTTAGTTTCCTCAGTGGTGGAAGCTGCTAGGTTTGTCTGCAGAGCATGTCACTGGGAACTGTGATTACTCTTGCTATATGGTTGCTATTGGTAGCTGCTGCTTTTCTTGTTATTTCCTAGCTGTTTCTATACATCTCAGCTTTAGTAGTCTCTGGGTGGGGTGAAACTTAGGCTCCCAGGGATGTCATTTTATGTCTCACAATGATTTCTATGCAAGCTGGTTTGGGGTATCCCCATGTTCACCTGAGAAAGCTATCATGGTGCTTACAGCAGCTGTTGATCTTTCTACTAAAGATAAATTTTGTCCCTGATTATAAACTGCATTTCTAGAAGCAGCCTGCCCAGCCTAATGACCTTTAAATTGAGCACCTGCTGTGTATAAGGTATTGCAATAGGCATTTTATGTCTGGGGTTTCATTTAATCCACAAGACAATCTGTTTATTACACATAATTTAATGATGAAACAGTCTCCAACAGGTTGAGAAAACTGCAAAAAGTCAATCACTTTCTAGAGAATATGTCATCAAGCAGGTGTCCTACTAGTGGTCAGTCAGTAGCTTGTCATCATCATTAAATAGAATAAAAAATCTTAAATTTATCGTTATTGTTGAACTTTTGGTAAGTTTAACAAAATCAAAGAAGAAAACTACCTTCCAGAGATACTATATCTTTTTAGTGTGTTTTCTATACCATTTTGGTATAGTATGGTGTGTGTTTTATTTGTGTAATACATAAAGTATGCCTGTTTCAAACATATTCAGCAATTGAAAAAATTCTTAAATGTTGGCAGTGCCATATTAAGCTTTTACTTAAAAGGAAAATTTAGCAAATTGGAAATTAATTCACTAGCTGTTTACTGAACATTTGCTGTATGCTAGGCACTCAATTTTCAGAGATAAAAATGACCCTAAGGGAACACACAGGTTGTGTGTGTGTGTCTGTGAAATAGAAAGTAAATGCAAGATACATGCAGTGTGATAAATGCTTGATAGTGATAAGCCCTGGATGCTTTGGAATTCATAAGTTAGACTGCTCACCAGTCCAAAGAAGAGAGTACAGGTGACTAGCCTGAAGGGGATTTCAGCCCTGGGCAAGTTCACTCTGGATTCACAGTGACTGAATAACAACAATGGAATGCTTTGGGGTAAAAGGTTTTACACCAAACTTTATTCCCATGATGGCAGGTCAAGCCCTAGAATCAAGTCCACCTCAGGCACGCATGCATGCAGCAAGTCCGTCTCTGCCTCTCTGCCTCTGCTCCCTCACTGCTCCTGAGTGCCTCCTCCGCTACATCCTTCACTTTCTCCACAGTGCCTTGCAGCAAGCTGCGTCAGTCTTCAACAGCTCTCTTTCCTTCTCCTCAATACTTTGCAGCTGGCATTCTTGTGCTGCCTCTTCTCATGCTTCTTGCAGGAGCATGTCCTCCTCCTTCATGTCCTTTACCTTTTTCTCAATACTTTGCAGCATGCCTTCTCATTCCCCAACAAATCTTTTTCCTCCTCTGCAGTACCCCACAGCTTGCATTCTCATGCTGCCTCTTTTTGTGCTTCTCACAGGGGTCCGTCCTTCTCCCTCATGGCCTTTTTTAATACTGTGAGAAATAGCCAACCCATGGTTCGCACTATCCCCAAAGTATATTCAGGAATGGGAGAGATATACACAGTATACTCCTTTGGGGATAGATGCCTTATTCCCAATGGGATTTGAGCTTATTTCACTCTGATAACTTTACCTCCAATATTCATTACCTGGAGCAGATGACATGAGCTGAGTATGGCAACAAGAGTCAATGATACCTAGGTGAACAGGTGTCCCGGGAGAAGGGACAGACTGTGCAAAGCCTCTGATGCCTAAGATTATTTCTGAATGCAGTCCTCTGAGCTCCATTTTGTCCAGGAAAAATAGCACACTGGATATATTTTCCTTTATGCCAATAGAAACCACAAGTTATGGGCCCATCAGCATAATAGTTTTTTCTCCTACATGTCCCAGTGAGTTACTTAGAATTCTAGGCTTATTCTTCTGAGGTAATGTTATAGGGCCTTTGCTATATTCAGTGGGAAATGTATTTTCTATCCATGGCAGAAAATCTGTTTAATCATGTGCACATAATAGACCATATGCTGGCATAGGACTGGGAGGTGACATGATAAAAGCAGAGGAAATCACTTGCCACAAGTTAGGGTGATTAATACATCAGGCAGGGCTTCACCTTAGGGAAGAACATAGATTCAAATGTGCTCAGGTAGGTGAAAACTCCCCCCATCGTGAGGGCCTCGGCAGTAATTTCAAAGGTTGTGTAGGGCAGGCACACGTCTTTCTTAATGAAACATTTAAAAGGGCAAAGTCTCTGCTCTAGTTTCTTCTAAAATTGAATGGGGAAAGAACCAAAGTTATCTTTATTTGACCAGGTCATTTAAAATAATCATGAAGCCATAAAAAAATCTCTTTAGTACATGGAAATTTCCTGTGTGCACAGACAGTAATGCTCTTTTCCATTTTTGCTCCTGCCTCACTGTGCCCTGGACCTAGAAGACACTGGTTGAAAATGCATGTGAAGAAGAGCAGCAACCTGCAGCCAGCTAACCTTGCAGGGCAACTCACCAGGTACGTCGGCACATGTATCATTTTTCTCTCAGCAACCCCAACAAGCAGAGTGACACAGCAGAGAGGGCTCAGGAAGGTTGAGAGCTCATCTAAACACACATCCAGATGGGGGAGAGCAGGGATTCAAACCCAAGTCTTCCTGATTTCAGACTCCAAATACTTTTTACTTCTTTTTCTGCTAAGCTACATGGCTTTAGGTTGTAACAATGGATGTTCTCCGAGAGTCATGATGAACATGTGCAGGTGAGTTCAGCCTGTGTATCAGAATTTTAGAATTTAGGAATGGAAGCAGAGGGAGAAGGGAAGATGTGTATCACGGCCAAGCACAGACTTAGGCTATGGATCTTGCCCTTCCCACCTCTTCAAGGACCCCACTCTGACAGTTGTCTTTGCTCCCTTCCTATGTCCCCCCTTGTCTCAATCCATTGGACCTTTCCTACCATTATCCAAAATACAGTAATCTTAAAATCAACCTTCTCTGTTTCCTACACCCCACCGCCTGCTCACTCCATTTCTTTCTTTCCTTAATGGCCAGCCTCAGTGTTGTCTATGCCTACTTCCTCTATCTTACTTTTCTCAAACATACTGTCATCAGATTCTTACTATCACCTCTCAATAAGGTCATTTTTGTCTTTGCCAGTGACGTTTGTGTCACCAAATCCAATGGTTGCTTCTCAGTCCACCTCTTATTCAGCCTATTCACAGTATTTAACTCAGTTTCCCTCTTGGAAACCAATTTCTTTTCCACTAAGCTCTTAGACCCCACTCTCTCTATTCTGCTCCTCAGCCTGTACCACTCTAAGACTCCTTTTCTGACCCATCCTTATATGAATTGGGGGTTATGTTTGGCTACTAATAAGAGAGTTCATAGATAGAGGGCTTAAATGAGGTGTTTCTCTCCCTCATGTCACATGAGTCCCACAGGTAGACCGTCCAGGGCTGGTAAGGTGGCTTTATGTATGAGCAGTATCCCAGCCTGTTTCTATGGGCCTCACCTTCCTCACTCCATGGCTTCTATTCTCCATGTTTCCTCATGGAACTAAAATCACTATTTTCAGCTCTGCCCATCACCACCACTTCTAAGCAGAAAGGGAAGGAAAAGGGAAGTGCAAAAGGGAATGCTTTCAAGGTGAGTCGACCTCCTTTACAAGGTGACCTGTAATTCCCACTGAATAGTTTTCATGTATAAATCACACACCATACATGTCTCCAAGGGGATCTGGAAAATGCAGTTCATTTAAAACCTTGGGACATTGCTGCTTCCCCATTCTATCAAGGTTCTTTCATTAGGAAAAAGGGTAAAGTGATACTGGGAAGGCAAGTAGATGTCTCTGCCACATTCACCACTATCATGACCTCCAAAACTCAGTGTTCAAACTGCATCTCTTCTCTGTTTATACTAGCTCCTTAGACGTTCTCATCTATTGGATATGCAACCAAGACTCTCCAAGTTATGTCTCCACTCCTAATCTTTCCTCTGAACTACAGAATGGAGTAGTTGGCTATCTGCTTGTGTCTCCCTAGAGGTATAATAATGGTCTCAAATGTAACGTCCAAAACTCAACACATGATTCCCACCTTTCAACTGCTTTTCCCATCTCAGTAAATGGCAACTCTATACCTACTGGATACTCAGGCCAAGACAGAACCTTGTGGTTTTCTCTCTGTCATACCTGTGATAGAGAGTTAGCTTTATTTAGGAAATATGCCCAGAATCCAACCACAGCTCACACTCTCAACCCTTACTTCCAGCTTTTCATGTGTTGTTATCTCGCTCCTGGTTGTGAGAGCCCTTAACTGATTTCCCTGTTTCCTTGTCCATCTAGTTTAATATCCACTCAATAACCAAAGCAATCCTTCTGGAAAGTCAGGGGTTCATGCTTTTTCTGTGTTAAAAGCTTTTCTTCCTGTTGGAGTGGGGTCCAAGTCTTCACCCTGAGCCTCCAATGTCCTTTATTACCTGGCCTCACTCCCCTCTCCCCCTTCTCCACCTTCTTTCTTCAGCTCCAGGCACTCCAGCCATCCAAATGCTGTCCTTGAATGTGGCATGCTGCAGATTTAGGGTCTTGGAACTCTGACTTTTCTTTACCCAATGTATTGTTATCCCAAATATCTCCATGCAGTTACTGTTTCGATGTCATCTTTTAGAGAGGGCTTCTTTGACCACCTTATATGAAACTGTGCCCCACTCTCTCAATATGCTTGTAGTTTCTTCCCTGCTTAATTTTCTTCATTGTACTTAGAACTGATGCTCTTTATTTATTTGTTCACTGTCTGTCCCTTCCTCTCCTCAATAATGTAAGCCTCATGAGAACAGTGATCATGTCTGTTTTGTTTTCTGCTGCATCTCCAGCTCCCAGAATAGTGCATGGCACAGGGTAGATACTCAGTAAATACTTACTTACTGAATGAACGACTCTTTTGGCAATGGTATTATGGAAGTGTGAGGGCTCAGCTCCCCTTCAGAGAAATTGGCTGTCAATGTGCTCTGTCTTTAATACAGAATGCTTCCCCAATTCTTGGAGCTGTAGCTTGGAGCCAAACAGGGCAGCAAAGCCAGTCTGCTTCAATAGAGCTGTTGCTCTGCATTTACCTTGACTGATGGTTTGGTTCAAGTTATGCTTTGTGGGAAATATATTCCCTCCTGGAGTTTCTTCTGCCAACAGAGGGAAGATGATCATTTCTTCCTGACATGATTCCCAACTCAATTGTCTCTGTTTTCAAGACCCAGTTGCAACCATGCAACCGTTCCAAATTTCATCTTGGTCAAATCAAATGTTGCACTTGTAGTTTAAGCACCCTCCCCATCCCATTCTCCGTATTTGCTCAGCTCCATTATGGAAAATTGATTTGCTGTGCTTTCCAGTTTGCCCTTGTTGAACCTTGTAATAAATGACCCTTAAGAAAGCTTTCAGTAATTAGATTGCTTAATATGTTTAAAAAGCACTCTTCATAGAAAACAGAAATTCACTATTCTTATTTGCAAAAAATTTTATAAAATTAGTAGTGATTAAAGTATCTTGGTTAAGTGAAAGTAAACCATGAAGTTTTATCTCTCTTTGCCACTTCTAGTGGAAGAACTAACAAAAATAATTCTTGCTTATTTATTCACTTACCTAATCTTCAAACATGCCATATTTCCTGTTCATAACAAAACTTCAATCAAAACTTTGCAACTGTAGGATCTGGATTTGGAAAAGACTGGCATTGTTTAGGATTAGAGTCAGATTTGATGAAGAGCCAAAAATAATAGCTTAAACAAGGCAGAGATTTGTTTTACTCTCACATACAGTTCCCAAGCTAAGCAACATGGATGACTTTGGCAATCTATGCTCTCAGGCCTTCTGTTCTCCTTAGAGGTTTCTCTTTCTTTGCTGCTCCACCAACTCTAGGATTTTGTGCTTACCTGTGTGGTCCAACATTTCTTGCTTGCATCCCATTGGTGGTCATATGTCTTAGTCACATGACCACAAGTAGCTGCAAGGAAACATGGGAAATATAACATTTATGCCATCTGCCTTGTTGAAAATTGGAGTTCTAATACAATGAAAAAAATGAGGGACGAGTAGTAGTTTCTGTTGCAGATAGTAACACTCTAATTCTACAGAGTCATGAACTAAGGCCAATAGAGGTAAAATGTATGGTCCCAGGCTGTACAGCCCAATCATGGTGGGGTTAGGTGTAGAGCCTGGGTCACAGCGGTGTGATGGAGAGAGCATGGCTTTGGAATCAGACAGACCTGAGACAGAATCTCAGTTTTGCCAGTTACTGACTGTGTGATTTGGGGAAAAATTTATTAACCTTCGTGAGCTCTGATTTTCTTATTCACAAAAATGGGGATAATTTCTTTCTCAAAGATTTTGTTTGATGGTAAATGGATTAAAATATGAAGGCACCTTTCATGCTATCCAGCGCATCATAAACACCAAGTAAGTGGTAGGATTTTCCTTCTCCTGACTTTCCCAGTATAATTTCATACCATATAATGTGGTTGCATTTAAATATACACAGGTATTACCCTATGGAAAAACATCACACTCAACACAAATCTCCTCATACTTCTCCATTTCTGTACAATTTGAGTTAATATTAGTTATGATTTCAAGGTATTTTAAGAAATGGACAGAACAAAAGAGAAGAGAGTTTTAGGGAAAGTCTCAATTATCTAGAAAATTTAAGTTAACTGGAATCTCTCATGCCTTGAGCATTGCAGTAAATTAACTGAATATTTAGCATTATTTCAATATCATATCCTGTTTCTAGGCTTTGCACTAATGTTTTTGGTCATTTTCACTTCTTTTATCTTTTTGGTGATGTTATCGTCTTCAAATCCTAAATTCAACATCTGAGATTTATTTTTAGTGTAATAATTTTGGAGTTCTTTTTTTTTATTAAGGTATCATTAATATACACTCTTATAAAGGTTTCACGTGAAAAACGTTGTGGTTACCACAGTCACCCATATTATTAAGTACCCTCTCACTCCATTGCAGTCACTGTCCATCAGTGTACTAAGATGTCACAAAGTCACTACTTGTCTTCTCTGTGCTACACTGTTCCCTGTGACCACCGCACACCACGTGTGCCAGTCATAATGCCCTTCAATTCCTTTCTCCCTCCCTCCTCACCACCACCCTCCCCCACCCCTCCCCTTTTGTAACCACCAGTCCCTTCTTGGAGTCTGTGAGTCTGCTGCTGTTTTCTTCCTTCAGCATTTCTTTTGTTCTTATACTCCACAGATGAGTGAAATCATTTGGTATTTGTCTTTCTCCACTTGGCTTATTTCACTGAGCATAATACCCTCTAGCTCCATCCATGTTGTTGCAAATGGTAGGATTTGTTTTCTCCTTATGGCTGAATAATATTCCATTGTGTATATGTACCACATCTTCTTTATCCATTCATCTACTGATGGACACTTAGGTTGCTTCCATTTCTTGGCTATTGTAAATAGTGCTGCGATAAGCATAGGGGTGCACCTGTCTTTTTCAAACTGGAGTGCTGCATTCTTAGGGTAAATTCCTAGAAGTGGAATTCCTGGGTCAAATGGTATTTCTATTTTGAGCATTTTGAGGAACCTCCATACTGCTTTCCATAATGGTTGAACTAATTTACATTCCCACCAGCAGTGTAGGAGGGTTCCCCTTTCTCCACAACCTCGCCAACATTTGTTGTTGTTTGTCTTTTGGATGGTAGCCATCCTTACAGGTGTGAGATGATATCTCATTGTGGTTTTAATTTGCATTTCTCTGATGACAAGCGATGTGGAGCATCTTTTCATGTGTCTGTTGGCCATCTGAATTTCTTCTTTAGAGTACTGTCTATTCAGCTCCTCTGCCCATTTTTTAATTGGATTATTTGTTTTTTGTTTGTTGAGGTGTGTGAGGTCTTTATATATTTTGGATGTCAACGATTTGTCGGATCTGTCATTTATGAATATATTCTCCCATACTGTAGGATACCTTTTTGTTCTATTGATGGTGTCCTTTGCTGTACAGAAGCTTTTCAGCTTGATATAGTCCCATTTGTTCATTTTTGCATTTGTTTCCCTTGCCTGGGGAGATATGTTCAAGAAGAGGTCACTCATGTTTATGTCTAAGAGATTTTTGCCTGTGTTTTTTTCTAAGAGTTTTATGGTTTCATGACTTACATTCAAGTCTTTGATCCATTTCGAATTTACTTTTGTGTATGGGGTTAGACAGTGATCCAGTTTCATTCTCTTACATGTAGCTGTCCCGTTTTGCCAGCGCCATCTGTTGAAGAGACTGTCATTTCCCCATTGTATGTCCATGGCCCCTTTATCGAATATTAGTTGACCATATATGTTTGGGTTAATGTCTGCAGTCTCTATTCTGTTCCATTGGTCTGTGGCTCTGTTCTTGTGCCAGTACCAAATTGTCTTGATTACTGTGGCTTTGTAGTAGAACTTGAAGTTGGGGGTGAGATCCCCCCAACTTTATTATTCCTTCTCAGGATTGCTTTAGCTATTCGGGGTCTTTGGTGTTTCTATATGAATTTTTGAACTATTTGTACCAGTTCATTGAAGAAAGCTGTTGGTAATTTGATAGGGATTGCATCGAATCTGTATATTGCTTTTGGCAGGATGGCCATTTTGACGATATTAATTCTTCCTAGCCAAGAGCATGGGATGAGTTTCCATTTGTTAGTGACCTCTTTAATTTCTCTTAAGTGTGTCTTATAGTTTTCAGGGTATAGGTCTTTCACTTCCTTGGTTAGGTTTATTCCTAGATATTTTATTCTTTTTGATGCTATTGTGAATGGAATTGTCTTCCTGATTTCTCTTGCTATTAGTTTATTGTTAGTGTTGTTTATATAGGAAAGCCATGGATTTCTGTGTGTTAATTTTGTATCCTGCAACTTTGCTGAGTTCTGATATTAGCTCTAGTAGTTTTGGAGTGGTGTCTTTGGGTTTTTTTTATGTACAATATTATGTCATCTGCAAATAGTGACAGTTTAACTTCTTCTTTACCAATCTGGATTCCTTCTATTTCTTTGTTTTGTCTAATTGCCATGGCTAGGACCTCCAGTACTATGTTGAATAACAGTGGGGATTGTGGGCATCCCTGACTTCTTCCCGATCGCAGAGGAAAAGCTTTCAGCTTCTCGCTGTTCAGTATGATGTTGGCTGTGGGTTTATCATATATGGCCTTTATTATGTTGTGGTACTTATCCTCTCTACCCATTTTGTTGAGAGTTTTTATCATGAATGGATGTTGAATTTTATCGAATGCTTTTTCATCATCTATGGAGATGATCATGTGATTTATGTCTTTCTTTTTGTTGATGTGGTGGATGATGTTGATGGATTTTCGAATATTGTACCATCCTTTCATCCCTGGGATGAATCCCACGTGGTCATGGCGTATGATCCTCTCGATGTATTTTTGAATTCGGTTTGCTAATATTTTGTTGAGTATTTTTGCATCTACGTTCATCAAGGATATTGGTCTGTAGTTTTCTTTTTTGGTGGGGTCTTTGCCTGGTTTTGGTTTTAGGGTGATGTTGGCTTCACAGAATGAGTTTGGGAGTATTCCCTCCTCTTCTATTTTTTGGAAAACTTTAAGGAGAATGGGTATTATGTCTTCTCTGCATGTCTGATAAAATTCTGAGGTAAATCCATCTGGTCCGGGGGTTTTGTTCTTGGATAGTTTTTTGATTACCGCTTCAATTTCGTTGCTGGTAATTGGTCTGTTTAGATTTTCTGTTTCTTTCTGGGTCAGTCTTGGAAGGTTGTATTTTTCTAGGAAGTTGTCCATTTCTCCTAGGTTTCCCAGCTTGTTAGCATATAGGTTTTCATAGTACTCTCTAATAATTCTTTGTATTTCTTTGGTGTCCGTTGTGATTTTTCCTTTCTCATTTCTGATTCTGTTGATTTGTGTTGACTCTCTTTTCCTCTTAATAAGTCTGGCTAGAGGCTTATCTATTTTGTTTATTTTCTCGAAGAACCAGCTCTTGGTTTCATTGATTTTTTTCTATTGTTTTATTCTTCCCAATTTTATTTATTTCTTCTCTGATCTTTATTATGTCCCTCCTTCTGCTGACCTTAGGCCTCATTTGTTCTTCTTTTTCCAATTTCAATAATTGTGACATTAGACCATTCATTTGGGATTGTTCTTCCTTCTTTAAATATGCCTGGATTGCTATATACTTTCCTCTGAAGACTGCTTTTGCTGTGTCCCACAGTAGTTGGGGCTTTGTGTTGTTGTTGTCATTTGTTTCCATATATTGCTGGATCTCCATTTTGATTTGGTCATTGATCCATTGATTATTTAGGAGCGTGTTGTTAAGCCTCCATGTGTTTGTGAGCCTTTTTGCTTTCTTTGTACAGTTTATTTCTAGTTTTATGCCTTTGTGGTGTGAAAAGTTGGTTGGTAGGATTTCAATCTTTTGGAATTTACTGAGGCTCTTTTTGTGGCCTAGTATGTGGTCTATTCTGAAGAATGTTCCATGTGCACTTGAGAAGAATGTGTATCCTGTTGCTTTTCGATGTAGAGTTCTGTAGATGTCTATTAGGTCCATCTGTTCTAGTGTGTTGTTCGGTGCCTCTGTGTCCTTACTTATTTTCTGTCTGGTGGATCTGTCCTTTGGAGTGAGTGGTGTGTTGAAGTCTCCCAGAATGAATGCATTGCATTCTATTTCCTCCTTTAGTTCTGTTAGTATTTGTTTCACATATGTTGGTGCTCCTGTATTGGGTGCATATATGTTTATAATGGTTATATCCTCTTGTTGGACTGAGCCCTTTATCATTATGTAATGTTCTTCTTTATCTTTTGTTCCTTTCTTTATTTTGAAGTCTATTTTGTCTGATACTAGTATTGCAACACCTGCTTTTTTCTCTCTGTTGTTTGCCTGAAATATCTTTTTCCATCCCTTGACTTTAAGTCTGGGCATGTCTTTGGGTTTGAGGTGAGTCTCTTGTAAGCAGCATATGGATGGGTCTTGCTTTTTTATCCATTGTATTACTCTGTGTGTTTTGATTGGTGCATTCAGTCCATCTACATTTAGGGTGATTATTGAATGGTATGTACTTATTGCCATTGCAGGCTTAAAGTTTGTGGTTGCCAAATGTTCAAGGTTAGCTTCTTTACTATCTTACTGTCTAACTTAACTCACTTATTGAGCTATTATAAACACAGTCTTATGATTCTTTATTTCTCTCCCTTCTTATTCCTCCTACTCCCTTCTTCATATGTTGGGTGTTTTGTTCTGTGCTCTTTTTAGGAGGGCTCCCATCTAGAGCAGTCCCTCTAAGATACCCTGTAGAGGTGGTTTGTAGGAGGCAAATTCCCTCAACTTTTGCTTGTCTGGGAATTGTTTAATCCCTCCTTCATATTTAAATGATAATCGTGCTGGATACAGTAATCTTGGTTCGAGGCCCTTGTGTTTCATTGCATTAAGTATATCATGCCATTCTGTTCTGGCCTGTAGGGTTTCTGTTGAGAAGTCTGATGATAGCCTGATGGGTTTTCCTTTGTAGGTGACCTTTTTTTTCTCTCTGGCTCCCTTTAATACTTTGTCCTTGTCTTTGATCTTTGCCATTTTAATTATTATGTATCTTCGTGTTGCCCTCTTTGGATCCTTTGTCATGGGAGTTCTGTGTACCTCTGTAGTCTGAGAGGCCATTTCCTCCCCTAGTTTGGGGAAGTTTTCAGCAATTATTTCTTCAAAGACATTTTCTATCCCTCTTTCTGTTCTTCTTCTTCTGGTACCCCTATAATGCGGATATTGTTCCGTGTCCATTGGTCACTCAGTTCTCTTAAAATTCTTTCATTCCTGGAGATCCTTTTCTCTCTCTCTGCATCAGCTTCTCTGCGTTCCTGTTCTCTGTTTTCTAGTCCATTAATGGTCTCTTGCATCTCGTCCATTCTGTTTTGAAGTCCTTCCAGAGCTTGTTTTATTTCTGTATTCTCCCTCCTTAGTTCTTGCATATTTCTCTGCATGTCCATCAGCATGGTTATGGCTTTTGTTTTGAATTCTTTTTCAGGAAGACTGTTTAAATCTATCTCCCCAGGTTCCTTTTCTGGGGAAGATGTAGCAGATGTCGAAGCTGTCTGGGTTATTCTTGTCTGGATCAAATTTTTTTGCCTTTTCATGTTGATATGTGCAGTGGTGAGCTATTGGTTTTCTGTCAGCTGCGAGAGCTAAGGCTTTCCACTTGCTCCTGGCCTCTTTACTGGGACAACTCCGACCCCTAGTGGCTTGTGTTGGGCAATTGCGTGTAGACTGGGTCTCTGTGTCTGGCCCAGTCGGTATGGAGGAAGCTCCCTTGCTGTGGGCGTGGCCAGCCTCAGGCTGCTGCTCTGCTACCGCGGGGCCCGGGAGGGGTAATGGACGGGGGGCTGTTTGGCTATTTATCTCCGTGAGGGGTCTCAGAGCTGTTGCCCAGGGGGTTAGTGCGCCCGGAGTTCCCTGGAATTTCCAGCTGCTGGACTGTGACCCAGAATGGTTCCGTCCAGCTGTGGTGTCCCTGTCCCTTTAAGACTTTCAAAAAGCACTCGCTTTTCTTTGTTACAGGGGCGCCGGCTTCGGGACCTGCTCACAGGTCTTGCTGCCCTGTTTCCCTAGTTTCCAGCACCCCACGCATGCACTGTGTCTGCGCTGTGGTGCGGATGGCTAGGGCTGGGTGTTTAACAGTCCTGGGCTCCCTCTCCCTCCCGCTCTGACTCCTCTCTTCCCATGGGGAGTTGGGGTGAGGGGCACTTGGATTGCTCCGGGCCGGGGCTTGTATCTTACCCCTTTCACCAGGTGCTGAGTTCTCGCAGGTGTGGATGTAGTCTGGCTGTTGTCCTGTGTCTTCTGGTCTCTCTTTTAGGATTAGTTGTATTTGTTGTATTTTCAAAAATATATATGTTTTTGGGAGGAGATTCCCACTGTCCTACTCACGCCACCATCTTGACTCCACCTGTTCTATAACAGTCTAACTTAACTTGCTTATTATGCTATTATAAACACAATCTAATGATTCTTTTTTCCCCCCATTTACTTCCTCCATTCTTTACGTATTAGGTATCATATTCTGTACTCTTTGTGTATCCCTTGAATGTGTGGGTAGCTGATTTAATTTTGCATTTAGTTAGTAATTGATTGGTCTACTTCCTTTACTGTGGTTTTATGCTCTTTGGTGACAGCAATTTAGCCTTAGGAACACTTCCATCTGTAACAGTCCCTCCAAAATACACTTTAGAGATGGTTTGTGGAAGGTAAATTCCCTCAACTTTTGCTTATCTGGAAATTGTTTAATCCCTGCTTCAAATTTAAATTATAATCTTGCTGTTTAGAGTATTGTTAGTTCGAGGCCCTTCTGTTTCATTGCATTAAGTATATTATACCACTCCCTTCTGACCTGTAATGCTTCTGTTGGGAAGTCTGATGATAGCCTAATGGGTTTTCCTTTGTAGATGATCATTTTTTTCTCTCTGGCTGCTTGTAATACTCTGCCCTTATCCTTGATCTTTGCCATTCTAATTATTATGTATTTTGTTGTTGTCTTCCTTGGGTCCCTTGTGTTGGGAGTTTTGTGTCCCTCCATGGCTTGAGAGACTATTTCCTTCCCCAGATTGGGGAAGTTTTCAGAAATTACCTCCTCAAAGATACTTTCTATCCCTTTCTCTCTTTTTTCTCCTTCTGGTACCCCTGTAATGTGAATACTGTTCTGTTTGGATTGGTCACCCAATTCTTTTAATGTTCTTTCATTTTTAGAGATCCTTTTGTTCTCTGTGCCTCAGCTTCTTTGTATTCCTGTTCTCTAATTTCTATTCCATTTACCTTGTCCTCTACTTCATCTAATCTGCTTTTAAATCCCTCTACTATATGCTTTATTTTGGATACCATATTTTTTAAATTTTCTATCTCTTTCTTGAATTTCTCCCTAAGTTCTTGAATATTTTTCTGTTGCTCCATGAGCATGTTTATGATTTTTCTTTTTCAGGAAGATTGGTGAGTTTAGTTTCACTTGGCTTCTTTCTAGTGTTTTTGGGATTTTGGTTTGTACCAGGTTCTTTTGATGTTTCATATTTGTAGTAATATCTTGGTGTAGGCAGTGCCTTCTTATGTCCAGAAGTTCTACTCTTTAGAGCTGCTCAGCCCCTGGAGCAATGTTGGGGGTGGCCGGCAAGTGGTGCTGATGCCAAGGAGACAGCTCTTTCTTGCTTCCCAGTTGTAGTGCCTGCTTCTACTGTCAGGGGCACTGGGATGCATGTGCAAGGAGAAGCCTCTTGCAAATGCCCCAGTAGTTGCCATAGGTGGGGCTGCCCTCCAGCTGGCCTGGAGCAATGGCAGGGTCACAGGTGAGCAGCCTGAAGGGAAGAGCTCTTTCCTGCTTCCTGGATGCAGTACCAACCTCCACTGCCAGGGTCAGTGGGCCAAGTATGTAGGGAGGAAACTTTATGCTATGCCCTTGTAGCTGCTGTAGGCAGGGCTGCTCTCTGGCTTGACTGAAGCAATGGCGGGGGCAACAGGTGTTCAAGTTGGTGCTGGCCATGAGGAAGGAGTGGCAGGCTGCATATCATGGTGTGGGACCTCAGAGCTGCACTGCCAGCTAGGGGAATGGAATGCCTGAAGCTCCCAAAAGTTCCTAACCTGCTGGGCTGAGTATGCTGGGACCATTTTCTCCACCTGTGCTTTCTCCTGAGCAGCAAGTTCTATGCTATCCTTGCCCCTTTAGCAGTCCTTTCTCTTTTGGGAAGTCTCTCAGAGTGCCCACCTTTCTTTTGTCCCAGTGCAGCTGGTTGTGGGTGCCTGTTCTCCACAGTGGTTGGAATCTTAGTCTCTCCTGGTATTCCATTTGTCTTTGTTTTCCAACCCCACTCATCTCCAGGGCACCATGAAATGTAGGTTACTGCCTCCACAGCAGATCTCCAGGGCTGGGTGTTCAGCAGTCCTAGGCTTCCATTCCCTCCCCGCTTTGTTTCTCTTTCTCCTGCTGGTGAGGTGAGGTGGAGCAAGGTCTCGAGTCCCGCCAGATCACAGCTTTGTTACTTTATCCTTTTAGGTGAGGTCTGCTCTGTTTTCCAGGTGTAAGCAGTCTAGGCAGTCTGTCTCAGCCTTCTTTCCTGTTGCTTTTTCAGAATTAGTTTTATTTGCTATATTTTCATATTATATGTGGTTTGGGGATGAGGTTTCTGTCTCACCTCTCATGCTTCCATCTTCAAGCCCTCTAATTTTGGGGTTGAAGTGAAAAATTAGTGCTCAAAGTTTGAAAAAAAATTAATGTTCAAAGTGTGGAAAAAATTAGGTTGGCCATTTAAAAAATCTGAGAGGGTGGAAAAATGTTTCTATGTATTTCATATTTTTTTCCTGGGTTACTTAAGAAATTATTCTTAAGTTTTTTTTCTTTTAATGTGAAAATATCTAAAAGAACACACATAGATTTGCTTGAGAGAAATCCCTCCAGTCTGGGGAGAAATCACTCAAGTCCAAACCATATGTGATATGCAAAGTAGCATTTTGAATATTCATATTCTGATGTGAAAATCAGATCCTCGGAACAGTTAAGTCTCACAGAACGAATTGAAATGAAGAAGGCAGTGTGAATGTAACTTCCCTAATGCATAATACTGCAGTTCTATCTAGCATATTTTTTTCCTAGATTGGATTGCTGGAGAACAATCATGCTTACAGACATGACAAACATGCCCTCATTCTAATTATATAAGCCATTTTGGAGGGAAAACAAATTTTAGCTCAATATCTTTGTGAATGAATTTTAATTCTGGTAATATAACACTTTTATTTCTGTCCATTCCCCTTGCTTAGCTTATTTTTGCAACATCAGCATGTCACTTGTGTTCCTACTAATATTTGAGTCTTGGTTGGAATCATCTCTAAAATGAATTGGATGTTTGTTTGTATCCTGTAAATTCACTTCTTTCAAGCTCCTGTTGTTATGTCAAATACTTCTTTCTCTACTCTCATTTGTCTTGTTAGTATCTCTGTGTTCAGATTTGTCTCAGAACAATCTAAATTTTGTTCAGTTTCTTTTAGTAGAGGGAGAAAAAATTGGACAGCTGAACAGGAAGTATTTTACCTCACTCATAGAATTTATTTCACATCCTTATTTTGGCACACCTGCTTGGTCCATTTTAACATTATCCATCTCCATTTATGCTGTTAATGGATTTTCAATTGCAAATTATCCACAGAATATACATCAGAATACTTTGTACAGCTGTATGAATTGATTCATATGCCCATGATATTCAATCAGCCTTTGGCTTGTATCAACAAGTTTTCTAATGCATGGATTCTTTGCCCCTTTGGAAGCAATTAGCTAATAAGGAGTTTCAGCAGACTATTGGTTAATAGTGATTCCAGAGTATTCTCTGTGTACATAGAACTAGAGGACTATTTTAGCCCCTTCAAGGGTTATTACACTTGAGTAAGAGAATTAGAAGCTGGAGAACTTAGGAATTTTAAAAGGAAATCTTTATAAATATTTTGATGCTCATCAAATGAAAGAATGGATTCAGCAGACAAAATTAAGAGAATGTCAGTGATCTAGTTATTATTATGTGGTTAAAGACTAAATGTCAATTCCAAAGAGAAACTAAGAGCAGGTTCCTTTTCTCTAAACCAGTCTTACTCAAAATGTGTCAATGGACCATTGTGTGAACTTTTTATTCACACAATATGAGTCCAGAAATTGAGAGCATTTAGAATCTGTCACAATGATTTTTGTTGCTGTGACAAGCAAGTTCATGACCGGTGTACTTGTCTTATTGAGTAAGATATATACTAGTTTGGATGTTGCTCAGTTTACCTTGTGTGTATGTATTTATCTAGTCATATTTAGTAGGCTATGTGTCAGACCAAGGTGGATTTGAAATAAACGAAATCAGTCCTTATGCACAGAAAGTGTGAGAAGCAAGCACTTTAAGCAAGTTGGGGGTGCATTATTCAGTAAACAAAAGAACACTTTAATATGGATTTCCATCTCCATAGAAGTGGAGAAGGGAAAAGAATGGGGCTTGTGGTCCAGGGAAGGGATGGGGTTGTAGCTTTCACAAATTCAGACAGTTCATGACAAATCCTGATGATGGAGGGAAATGGGTTGGCATTGATTAGGCCTCCATGAGAATTACAATAGGTCAGTCAGCTCTGTTCAGTTAGAGAGGACCAGTAGTTCTGTCTGCAGGTTCTAGCATGTGTGATCGCAACTGCATAGGTCCTGAATTGCATCATGGAGAAAAGTTGCTGCAGCATGCTGCAGGGAGCTTTACTGTCCTGGGGCAACCTGAGTGTGGTCATCAATCTCCTCAAGAACAGAACACAGGCATTGGGGCAGTCTCATATATGTGTTAACTTACCAGTTCTTTCACTGTATATTGCTAAAAGCTAATCACTCTTCTTACAAGAAAGTGTTGTATTTTCACCTAAATTCTAACTGCCATGCAATAATAAATTTATCCTTTAAGGCTTAAAGTTAACACCTACAGGCTTCAGTTCAGTTAGGATAGAGTCTAATCACTAGGAAGTCTTGTACGAGTGACCTTACTGGATAATGTACAATTACATTTGCTTTCCTTTTTCTCTAGAAACTTTTTAGGATTTTCTTCTTTGGAAATTGCATCATGAAGCTGTTTAATTTTTGTCCTAGGGATAATGCATTTATACATAAAGTTTTTTTAATCCATTTTCCATTTATCCATTTTTTCCTTAAATGGTCTTTCCTACAAATTCTGTACTTTAAGATTCTACTTTGTTCCCAGAGATGTTGAATAGCTTGAATATTTGAGAAAGAAAATATTTTATAACCCTTATTTAAACACCTTAGCTGATCATGTGTGTCTCAAAATTTTACCCTAACATTATGTCTTAACTTTACCCATGAAAACTGTGGCTAATACTGTTAATTAGCATTCTCCAACCCACTATCAATCCCATTCTCCCTTGGTACTTCTCAATATAGAGGCTGGACATTGAAATACTCATTTACCCAAGCTTTCTTTGCTGCTATGGATGGCTGTGGACCCAGTTCTGCCCACAAACATACCTAGAGTTCTGCTGTGGGCATTTCTGGGGAATCATTTGCTTTTCTGATTAAAAAAATCAGTTGGCTAATGGTGACCTTTTGCTCTTCTTCTGCTGTAAGGACTTGATGGCAGGTGCTAGAGCAGTCGTCTTACATTCACGTGCTAGGGGAAGAGAAACACCTATTTGTTAAAATCATTGTGGCCCAATTTCTGTTACTTACAGATGATTGACTTCCTAATAACACAGAAGCCTTATCCTTTGAATAACATATTTAAAAATATGTTATTCAAATTTCTGTAGCGCTTTTCTCAGGTTTCATTCCAGAATGCCTACAGATATGGTAGAACATGCGGACCTGGCCGTGTTAGGCCTTAATGAGTATTTTAACTACAGACGATCTAAAAAGTACAGAAGCAAGTGTAATTTCTTCTTATTCTTTCAAGGCTGTAATACAAATATTTCTACTCTAGTACCTCTTTCCATTTTACCCTACTTCATTTTCATTGCATATATCTAAGGTTCTCTCCCACGTTTTCCCAACTTGCGATATCTAAGATTTGAGTTGAACTAAATCAGAATTATTATTGTCTTTGTAGAAATATACACAGAAGTAAAGCCATTTATATTAGAATTTCATATAAAGTGTATTTATATTTGATGAAAATTATTACACTTTTCAGAATTTCTTATTCCCATATTGGGACTTAAAAATCAGAGACAGCATTTGAAGCACAGCAGAATGATGTTCTGGAAGTTTCTCAATGCAGCAGAGTGGAAAATAAAACAAAAGGTGACAAAACTATTCTGAGAACTTGGTTGGTTCAGGCAACAGATTCAAGGTGGTTCAGTGACACTTCTTACATCATCCTGTGCTGATAAATGGCTTCTTTTCCCCTCTGCTCACGTGTGCTCTGTATGTTCACCCACTCTAGCACATGCTACACCATACTGTAATTTCTTTGTTCACATGTGCTTTTTCCTACTAGGCTCTGAGACCTTTGGGGAGCAGCAACTCTTTCCTTGCATCCCTAATGCCAGTAGGGAGCCCGACACTTCTGGGGTGTCAGATTTGAAGACAGATGAAAGGAAGAAGGGAACATATAAGAACATTACAACTAAAGAACTGTTTATCTGGAGTACACCTGGGTCCAGGGAATTCAGGAGGTAAGTCATGTAAGTACATTTGTCTGCAAAAAACATGCTTCTTTCCTTTAACTCCCTCCAGGGAATGATTGGACTCATGAATATTCATCTTGATTTCTTTTTTTGTGTGTAAATGATTATATGTAGTATAAAATAAAAGACTTGGACTTGTTATGAAGCTCTCCACGTTGGGCAGCTGGCCTCTCTTATTCTGTTCCCACCCCACCTTACTCTCACTCCTCCCTACCTTCTCCTTTCTGGGAGCCTTTCGCTCTTATATTACCCCCTGCCTAGGGGGCTGTCCAGATTGGAGTACCCTGAAGACAAAACTGCAAGGCCCATAGTGTTTCTCTTCTCTCTTCTCATCAAATTTAGCCAGATCCATCTTATATCTCTTTGTCCCTTGTTCTTTGTTGGGTTTAATCTCATAAACCACTGTGGTTTAGAGTGTTAATGCTTATCAGTCAGCAAGTCTCTCTATGTTATCATCTTTTGCACTTGGAAAATATCGTTCAATCCCTTAACGCAGAGGAAGGTGTGAAGGATGCTCTGGTGCACACACAGGCCCCCTCCTGCACTGAGGAGCTCGTTCCCCATGCTCAGTGAGGCTGATGTTGGCTCATGGATGCATCCTTCTCCAAGAGCCACAGAGGCCACCTCGCCACATTTGGAGACAACTCTGAAAGATCCTCCTAGATGCAAAGCTCCCCATGGGCTTGGCTAAGGTTTGTGTTCCTGATGTACTGCAGTTCAGTTCTGTCTGCTCAGCTGGTTTCCTCAGAGACTTTGTGGCTGTTCACACTCCTCAATAAAACCACTGCATGTGAATCTCTGATCTAAGACAATTGGTACCAGAAAACGTCCTAAGAAGCAGTCTCTCAAATGGGTTCTTGGAACTAGATCAGTCACTGGCTAGCTGGCAAGGAGGACCCCATCATGTGCAGTAGGTTTGATTGCTAAAACTGGGATGAAGTATCAGTGGAAAGGAATGTGCTAGCTGGTGCAATACCAAGTTTGGAAGACACAGGAGAAGTAGTGTCCAAGGAATATTGAAACAGGTGGCTTTTGCTAAATGCTATCAATGCATCAGAGAAAGACAGTGAAAGGCTAAGGTGATTAATCACCAATTTAGGGTCAAATGTGACAAGTCAGAAGGCCTCCTTGGTCACATAAAAGAGTCTATAAATCTTTTGCAGTTGGAGAGCAGACAAGACTTGAGTATCAGGCCTAGGGTAGTGGAATTCCAGAAAAGGTTGAAGTTCAAGCCTTGGCAAGTCTATGCCAAAATCAGGACCCTGGTTTGGGTAGAGTGGGATCCTGAGACTTGGAGCAGTGACATATGTATCAGTGTACTCAGGAAGCTTGAAATCTTCCCTATTCCTGCTCCCTTTGGCTTGCAGAGATGACACACACCTTCCTTGGCAAGACTAAGAAGCCTTCCCCTTTGCTTGAGGACAATGCAGAGGCCTCTGCCTGCAGGCTAACATGTGCTGACCTCATGATGAAACTCTATTTACCCACTTGGCCAGCAGACCAATCAATATTGTCAAAGCATGACATAAATCGGTCAGGGAGATGCCAGGTCTACTAAGGGAGAAAAGGGACTACGCCAAATGCACTGCAGGACCTGGTATTTCATACCTGCAGAGCTGGGATTGTGTTTATGGGCTTGGATCCCTAGGGTGCTGAATTCAGGGGTGATAAAACAAACTTGGCTAAGGAAGAATGGATGAAAAGGAGGGCAGGATGCTCCTGTACTGCAGGATTTAACTCTCCCATGACACAGAAAAGGATCCTGGAAGACTGTGCTAATAGATGCTGGGATGACTCTTGGAAGCTTAGAGGAAGCGATGGGAAGTGGAGAAAGTGGAGAAAACAGAACAGCTGTGGCAGGCAAAATAAGAGAGGATCAACAGGTGCAGGAAAAGTGAACATGTCAGCGTGGATATGCTATGAAAAGGAGGAAAGCTGGCTGTGTTTTTTAGGAAGACCTGCAGGACACTCCATTTCCAAGGCAATTTTTTCCAAAAAAAATTCTTGCCTAATACCCTGGTGAGAGGGGAATCAGCAGCACCAGGAACAGGTCAGGGCTAATGGTAGGAGTTGTTGCTACAGAACCAGGCTCCCTGATTGCAAAGGGGATGATCAGACCCCAAAATAATAGAGGCTGGGCAGTGACACTTAATAAGAAGCCAAGCAAAAGGTAAAATTGTAATGAGTGGCAGGGCTGAAATGGCAGCTCAGAACATGTCCTCCAGATAGTTCTAGAAATGTAAAACACCATGGTGTCCCTAGGGCCAAGAGGTACAAGCTGAAAATGAGGTCCTGCTGTACTTCAGCCCATTCAAAATTTTCCCTGAAAGACATCAGGCAATGGGAAAACTTTTCAGGGGCAAATATTTGGGTATTGCACCCACTAATCCACCTTGCTTGGAAATAGAGTTGGCCCTGGATGAGAGCATACATATACTCATAGACACTGGTGAATGAATGACTTGGCTAGTTGATGAGGGGTCTGGAATGAGGAAGATTAAAAGATTGGGAGTATGACAGCATGTAGATGGACTTATGGGAGTGGGCACAAGGTGGGATCCTTGTAAGCCATGTCAGTGCCCATCTGTGAACATCCATCATGGAAGAGGTGCCAACAGCCACAGAGAGAGAGTCTTAGCCAGTTCATGTCAGCCAGTCTCTGTCATTAGCAACCTAAATACAGGTACAGTGGCTCACAAATGAGTGCCATGATGATAGAGATAGAAGCTATGAATAAGGCCAGCAGCATGGGCTTCCTCTTACCCAGGCTGATCTACCCGCTTCTGCCAAGTGTTTGACTTTCCCACAACAGAGACAGATCCTGAACCTCTGGTGTAAAACCATCTCTTGGGGGAGCAACCAACCATTTGGTGGTTAATTGATTCTTTTGGACCCCTTTCATCCCATAAAGATAGTGATTTGTCTTGAGTGGGATCAATGTATATTCTGGGTATGTTTTTCTTTCCCTACCCAGTACCTCTGCCAGAAATAATAGCTTAGGATTTACAGTGTGCCATTCATTGACAAGGGATTCTTAATAATACCATCTAAGATGAAGGGATCCACATTCCAGCAAAGGAGGTGAAGCAGTGGGTACATGATCACGGGATCCTCTGCATTCTCATATAATAGAGTACACTACTAAAATGCTTCCAGCTTGATAGAATGAGGAAAAGGCCTTTGAGAGGTACAGTTGAGTATCAGCTCAGAGGACCCAGTATATACTCTAAATCAACAACTATCAGATAGATTACAAAGGTCTGTAAAACAAGGAGTCAAGGTAGCAATGGTAGTTTGGTTGGGGAGTCTGTGCTTCCTGCCTCCTCTAGGCTCAGCTCCCAGAGAGGGAATGCCTCCAGTAGGGGATATAGTAAGAGTCCCAGCAAGCTTTGGTCTTAAGGATGCTACCTGACTGCTTTGGGTTGCTGATGTCAAGAAGCCAGCAGGCAAGTGAGATAATCATTCATTATTTGGTCGAGATCATGGACCCTGATGGCCAGGAGAAGGCAGGGCTGCTGTTTCATCATGAGACCAGAGAAAAGAGTTTGTCACCCAGGTGATCCACTGGAGCATCTCTTGTCAAATTTGACATAAATGGATACATGGAGAGTTTGAGAAGGGCATAATGACTAGGGGCTCAGACCTCTCATGGATGGAGGTATCAGTCACCCCACTATGTAAGCCACCTGGACCAGTGAGGGGCTAACCAATAGAGATGGAAATCTAGGATGAGTCACAGAAAAGAGAGACAATGAGTATCATTTGTGGCCTTGAGAACAGGTGTAGCAGCAGGAAATGGGGTTCATCCTCAAAGTTTCCCCAGAAAATAGAACCAGCCTGAATCCTGAAAGAGCTGTTCCCAAGTAAGGTGAATTTGTAAGAGGCAGCAAGCAGATACAAATGTAGTGATGCACTTCCCAGATGTGTTCCCCCATATGCCCACTCCATGGTTCCTCAGCTGCTGAGAATGTCAGCTGTTGATGGCCCAAGCTGTGTCCTTCTCCTGGCATTGTCTTCACCTATTTGTAGCTGCCTAAGCCAAATTCATGCCCTTTGCAGGGGGCTGCCTGCATCTAATATTGGTTAATGCTGGGGTGCAAAGGCCTAGCCCTCCTACCTCAACTGGCAACAACTCTGAAGGGCTATACAGCTCCAGACCTCCCAGCAGAATCAGGCCTCTTGCAAATTTACATTATGGTTCAATGCCTTCCTTTGCCCAACCATGCCCTCATTCCCTTACAGGTGTTGTTACTGAACATACTCCCCCAAAACAACCTACATATAAATTTTTAACTCAGAATCTGTGTCTAGGGACGAGCTCTGACCTAGATCAAGTAGAAGTTTCCTTCAAATCTTACCATATATATTTGTGGTTGCTCTTCTTTGTCTTACATGGGGTAAGCCCTCACTTAGGAAAAGGTTTTTCTTAGAAGAATGGAAACGAAGTTCTAGGAGAGAAGACACCTCAGCAGGTAAACCAGACAAGAAACTGGTTTAATTCCTTAGCAAATAGATACTGTCTTGATGATTATTATATTACTTTGTGGCATCTAATGAAGTTGAGAGGGTGAAAGAATTAATGTTTATTTTAACAAAACCAATGACTCATACTTTGAATCAGTTAATATTAATTTAAATTAATAGATTATATAATAACTGGTGAGAAATCACAGTAAAATGAAAAGAAACTGACTTTGGAATCAGAGAAACAGGATTTAAATTTCAACTGGCCATTTACAAGATGTGTGTTGTATAAATCATCTTTTCTGAGACTTAGTTTTGCTAACCTCTAAAAATGAAATAATATGTATTTCAGGATTGTAAGAATTAAAGAAGATAATATCTAGAGTGTTTCTAGCTTTGTAGCTTTGTAGCCTTTAGGCAGGACACAAGAACTCATCCTTTTGTTCAACATTTAATTCAGCACAAATCTTTATTAAGCAACAAACATTTATTATGTGCCAGGTCCTCTGCTAGGTACTTGAGGTCAGCAGATGGATGATCACAGTCCCTATTTTGAAGAGCCTCACACTTCAGACTAAAAGGCATACAAATAAAGAAGAAGGTGATATTAAGATTGTCTAAGTCCACTGGGTGGCTATAAGGGAATACCATAGATCAGGAGGCTTATGATAAAAAAAATTTATTCCTCAGTTCTGGGGGCTGGGTGGTCCCAGATTAAGGCACAGGCAGATTTGGTGTCTGCTGAGAGCCCCCTCCTGGTTCACAGAAAGCTCCCGTCTCATGCTCTCACATGTAAATGGGGAAGGGGCTCTCTGGAGTCTCCTTTATAAAGATGACAACCTCATTCATGAAGATTCCACTCTCATGGCCTAATCCCCTCCCAATGGTCTCACCTCCAAATATCATCACACTGGGATTAGGTTTCAACATGTGAATTGGGGGGAGGAGCACCCACATTCAGTTTATAGCAGTTTGACCAGCTTGATGGATGGTAAAACTCTAGATCTTCCAATAATTTTTTAGCAGTAGGCAGAACTGGACTAAGGATGTGGTGTTCAGATAGGTTCCCCAGGAGCCCACCTGTGAGGTATTAAAACATCCCTGAGTGAGTTGGAGAAGATTGTATTTTCCAGATCTTCTCCCAGGGAGAGTGGGTTCTACCCACTTGAGTCCAGAGCTGAATTGCTGGAGTGGATAATGGGGAGAATGAGCATGACTACCCCAGACCTCGCGCCTGATGCCTCTGCTTCATGGTGGTCTCCAGCCTCCCTTTTGTCCATGCCACAGACATTTAAAAAATAGTTTTGAAGGAGCACTTATTTTTGAGCATGTCGGGGGTGCCGCATGTCTTAATCCAGGCCATTACATCATTTTCAGTAAAGAAATGGAGGGTTAGAAAGGTTACAGCTGGTTTGCAGGTGGCCAGAACCATGCCAGGGACTCACTCGTATCAGTCCCCAGCTCATTTCGTCATGCTCTCTCTCAACATTTAAAGGCATGACTGAAGTGCTGGAAAAACATGAGGCATGTGACAGTGACATAAACTCTTAGCATGGATTTTATTTAAACAACGTTTGTGGTGGTCATTTTGTTGTCATGGTTGCTCCAATCAGTGAGATGGATGGGGGGTCTCGGGGCTGCAGCTGTTTGTCTGATCGTTTAACTTTCAGGAGCAGATTTTATTAAAGTGTTCCTGTTGCTGAAAATGAATTACAAAGCTTTCTTTTTCTGTAGGAAATAAGAGTGCCCAGATGAGATTACATGGCTTCCTATGATATCTAAACAAGATTAGTTTGCTGAAGATCACATTAAAATCCCATTAAAGAGACGGTTCCGCTCCAGCCCCCTTTTCCTCAGGCAAGTTCTGAGCAAGTTGATGAAAACTGCTCAGGGATGACACACAGGCTTTGAGCTCCCTGCGGAGGTGTGGGGGTGGGAGGCACCATTGCCCAGCTCTTTTCATCGCAGGAATAGGATGTGAGTACGTGACCCGCCCATTGCTTACAGACGGCAGTTCCGACTCTAAGGAGGGGAGACTTTAAGGGAGGACATGGTGGTAATAAGGTGAAAGGATCAAGGGTTGGAGGCACTGAGGTCACCCCCAGGAAACCATTAATTCAATTGTTTTTTACTGTGACAGGGATGATAATATCAATGCTTAAGCATTTATGGCCTTCCCTCAAACCTGCTTCTGAGGAGGAGGGATACTTTGCTCTCAAGGCTTTTGTTGTGCAGACCTAAGTATCTAAGTGACTTTGGATTGGTGCTGAGAAAAGTTTGATTGATTTTCATTAGAAAGAGATGGGGCAATTCCTACAAGGCCCAACAGGCCAACAGGGTGGCTGGAGTTTTGAGAGGGCCAAGGAGAAGCCTGGGAGAGAAAAAGAAGGGGAATTGGGAGGGGCAGTGCGGTAGCTGGGCCTTCGGGGGAGTCCAGCAAATGATTGGATCTGCAATGTAATTATCCTTTTCATCTCTGCAAGGGGGTTCTTTGAAGATCTGAAGTGCTTTATAATGATTCTTTTGGGTATAGAACTGAGTCTCTGAAGGGCCATGATATAGCCAAGAAATGGCCAATTGCATTTGCTCATTAATACAATTATTAGATTTCCTTGAGTGCTATGTTCATTAGAGATACAGAGAAGATGGTAGAGACCACTTTGCTAAGGGGTTCATAGTGAAGTTATGGGGACATGTAAATGAATAAACACATTCATTACAATTCAGTAGAAGCGAGCACAGAGAGCAAAGGAGATATTAGGAGAGGTGCCTTACAGAGGAGTCCTGGGCCATGACAACTCAGAGGGTCCATCTGCCTAAGGCTCATAGGAACTTATTCTTGCATGTTTCCAATTGACTGAAGAAGCAACTTTTACTGTCCTGGTTCCTCCTCACATCCTGTGGAGGCTCAACAACCAAACTTACTATGACTTTATCTGCTGATGGGAGATGGTGACTTTTATCAAAAAATAAAAGTAAAAAGGACTGTCTGTAGCATCTGTTGTCCCTAATGATCTTTGTCTTGAGGACCTTCATGAGAACAGCACCAGTGAGCTTTGTCTTAGGTCATACTGGGGCACATATTTTACTGCTCAGTGAACTTCTTTATTAATACCAGCAGCTTTTGTTGTTATTACTAAGATGGGAAATGGTATCAGATTCAGTCATTTGGAATTCTTTGCCTTGTTTTCTCTTTTTATTTTGAAAAGAATATAACCTGCATTGTTAAGGGTTTTATTGAAACACTTCAGCCCTTATTTTTTATAGCTATATAAGCGTGACTTAATGAAATATAATACAAAGTAATAACAGATAGGATGGGTTAATTAAAAAACTAGCTCTTTAAAAGTACATATGTTCTTATAAAAAAAATAAAAGAACTCAAGCCACACACAAATAAAATCTATTAGTAAAAACACCAGTTTGGAAGGGGCACTGTTTTGGGGGAGAGGAGCAGTGGTTCCAATTGGGGTGGGGATGAATTTTCTTCTTTACATTTTCTTAAAGTTCCCAAATGGCTAACAATGAACATGTCCTATCACTCTGATAATCAGAGAAAAAGATAAGCAAATCTTGCTTAATATAAATTTGACACAAAGGGTCAACTGGACGATTAAGTGTGTCTGCTCTTTAAAAATTCTAGCTCATTACCAAACGTTTTTATTTCACTGATTTTTCATAGACTACTTTTAAGAGTTGAAATTAGGCCATAGATATTTGACTTTCATGTTCAATTAAGCAACAGTTAATGAAATGGTGGAAATATAGACTCACATCATGCATTTTCCAGTGTGGTGGTGATGGTGGGTATGATGAAAATGGCGGTGAAGATAGTCACTTCAAAAGGCTGCTGATCCTTGCAAAGTGAGATGGGGTCAGCTATAAACTTTATTTTAAAGATAATTAAATATAAATTTAGAGGTTTGATCAGAGATATTTATTATCTTCAAGGTCAACCACCAGAGATGGAAATGAACCAGAACTCAAGTCTTCAGACTTCTATTTAATTTCTCTGTTCACTACCTTAAGCTATTATTGTTATATTATTGTTAATGTTTCTTTGCCTGCCTGAAACTACATTGATTAGTTTTCACTGTGTTTGTTCCAGCCTTTACAGATTTTGATGTTTTTGCATGTGTATGCATGAATTCAGGTGGTTAATCCTACAAAATGAATTCCTCCTCCTGTTTTTTTTTCCCCCCTTGCGGGTAGCACCTGGTAGTACTAGTTTTCTTTTGTAGCTTTGATTTTTATCACTTTCAATGAAGACTGGGTTTTTGTATTTATTTTTAAGAAAACTTTATTTCAATCAGTTTGGTGGAAAAAAATAATCCAAAATCATAGCTCTGTGTCATCTCATTGAAACTGCTCTTTGAACTCTCCATTTTCAACTAATAGTGTGATTATGTAGACCTTATTTGGGTGCAGAACTCTGATCCGGTTTGTAGTATAGGGATGAGTGTGATATTTGTGTGATGTGGGATGTGAATGTCATCTATTTTAAGTCACAAAGGAGCTCTGAACAGGAAGGATAAACATAATCAAATGTATTCAGAGAACTTAAGGTTCCCAGATTTTGTTTTTGGAGAAACTGAAAAGAGGACTGATACAAAATTAATCAATTTTCTGTGGTGTAATTCAACCGAATAGGTCCTTAAGATTTGAGTAATAAAGTGTAAGCAGTTGAGATTGCAATCTTGACCTTGCTTTATCCTCATTAAAGATTTTGACTTTGGAAAGGATGCATGTCAGATATCTTCTGTTTTCATTAGTACCTCGCAGTTGTCACTAGATTGAATAATTTGTTTCATCCTTACTTTTCTTACTGTGTTTACCTTCAGGCAGATTAACTTTGGTTAGGTATTCTGTCCTTCCTGTGTTAAAATGGACAATTTTCTGTTATTTGTTTTATCTATGAAAATGAGTTTGACCCAAATGTAATGTATTATTGCCTTTTATTTATGGATAATTTAAACCTCAGTTTCAGAAAAAGAAAAGCCCAACCAGGTTAAATAAAGGCAAATCAATAATGAATAAATACTTTTAACAGTAAAAATATAATAAGCATTTTCTTTGGAATTGAAAAATATCTTGGTTGACTTCCCTACCAGTAAGGTGACAGACATAGTTCTTAATGCATCTATAGGTGTCACTGTTGAGATACACTATTGAATAAGCTATGTGCAGCTTTGAATCTAAAAAAGGGCTTCCAGGATGGATTTTCTACAGTGGTTTTGACTAACTCTGGTAATATTTTTTTCTGATATGAACATAGTTCTTAAGTTTGGTTTTCTGCCACAATTAAAGTAACTAATTGAACTAATTGAATGTTTACTCTTTGGGGTCAAGGGAATCACTTTGGACAAGAACATTTAGGTACAGAGTAGAGTAAAATATAGGACTTATTCCTTAAATTTTTCCTCAATATTTCTAGATTAGTAGTTTGGAGAAATTAATGTTTTCATGCTTCTTTTATTCCCCTTCCCACTGTCAGTGCACAACAACCAGGACCTTTGTTTATGTGAGACCTTCTGTGTGCAGGGGTTCACTCCAGATGGCATGTTTTCTTCATCAGAATGCTAACGAGGGAATAAAAACAGCGTTTAACTAATAGCCCCGATTTCAGAAAGGAGTTCCTAAATCAGAACCAGGGTGTATTTCAACATATTTGAAATCTAAGACTCTGACTTTATAAGAATTCTCCTCTTAACTTACTTGTTCATAAAATGATTTGATAACTTGGGAAAATCTTTTGGCAAGCTAAACCTTAGGAAACTGTTAAGGGATGATCTATGTTTCATGCATGTGGGTGTGATTCTGTTTCTTATTTTTTCAAGCTCCCGCCAGCAATATTTGAATTAAATTATTAATTAGTTACTGCTTTTCTACTGTGTACATTTCATTTTTCTAGAAGTTAGCAAAACAGAGAAATATCAGAAACAATCCTCACCTTCAATAATCTTCACATTTAATAGCAATAAGAGACAAAGGAGTGGACTGTAAGAAAGAAAGTGAAGTGATCAGTTGTGTAGAATATAAGGGGAAGAGCTGCCAAATTTGCTTGGGGATCTGAAAGTGTTTTAGAGAGAAGCTTGTGAGTCAAGCTGAATGCCGTTTACTGTGAGTGGTGGGAGAGATCAGGCCTTTTGAGGTAGATAGAGCATTACTATGAGGGAGGCAAGCAGGCACAAGACACCAGGTCTCTTAGGGAGCAGTGAGTAGTTAGATGTGGTGAAAGGATGAGGATGAGAATGAGGTGGGGAGGCAGTTCTCCTTTTCTATGGAATACGCTTAGCACCTCACTCTCTTAGAGGTTAGTGCCACAGAAGTGTTTTCTTTTATTTTTTCCAACAAACTTAGCTGCTCATATGCAACTCCTTCAAAACAGAGTAAGGTGAGTTTCTGGATGGATGGTTTCTATGTTAGAGGTGACAATTACTGTTGGGTTTGTTTTAGATAGTAGTTGTTTTGATTACTTATTGGTCTTGGCAGATGAGAAGATAAAATGGAAAGATTGTGTTGCTGGGTTTTCTGTGACTAATGTGATTAACTAAACTATTTCTGCCACAAATGGATATGAGGTGTCTTTCTTTACATTGAACATTAGTCTGTCCTTTGTAACTTATATAAAAATACCTGTTACTTATATAGTCCTTCCTGTGTGCCAGACACTGTTCTAAATACTTTATATATATCAACTCACTGACTTTTTCTAACTACCTACCCTGTGAAGTAGGTAATCTTTTCATTCCAATTTTGTACATAAAGAAATGAGGCACACAAGATTAGAAGACTGCCTCAAGGTCATACAAGTAAGAGGAGAAAGAGCTGGGATTTGAACCTGAGTAATATGGTTAAGGTTATCCATTATCTAGTAGTTGGATATTGTATATTAGCTTAATTGCACTATATAATAAGGGGCTTTCAGTAATTTTTATTTTTTGGGAATGAGGGACAAGTGTGAACCTTTAATTTGGGTGGATTTCTGGAACAGCATCTAAGGGAAATTCATGGCCAGAGAAAGTGGGATGATGTGACTGTTACCTCTCTGATCAATTCAGGAAGGCTCCCTGGATGAGTGATATATTTATTTTTGGAGGATGACTGAGACAAGCTCTGGAAAGAAAGCAAGAACTTTCTGTAATCATCTTAGAAATTAATTTTTAAGTAGTGGCTAGAAGTAATCCCAACTAGATGTATCAGACTAAAGAAGTTTGACAGAATGCACATAACACACTACAAATATTCCTATTCTATTTCATGTTTATGGATCAAGAAAAGAATCCTTGGGGCTGTACAGATTCAAAAAGACATCAGTCTTGCCCTCAGGGTTTACAGTGAAAACCATCAGACTTGAAATATTTTACTAGTTTCAAACGTTTGAGTGCTACATTATCACTTGCCCCTCTCTGCCTCTCTCCATTTTAAATTAGCACATACTCCCTGGGCAAGTGACACTCCAATATCAGTCACACTGATTTTGGTCAATGCTTTAGTCAGAGGAAAAGTAGAATGTACCTAATGTATTTTTTTCTCTTCAGCAGTTATACATCAGAAATGATATTCAGCAATTTTTATGTATGTGCAGTCAGCTGTTCCATTAGCTTTCCCTGTTAAGCTGAAATGTAGGATCAGGAGTTGAGGGGATGAGAAAGAAGTGCTAGGAAAATCCATTTAATTATAAATTCACCATTTGCAGTGTTGAGTATATATGCCTGCACAGTAAGTGATTTAAAAGTTCCTGGCATTTTCTGGGAGCCTGTTATGGACAGGAAGATGTTTCAGTGTGGAGGAAGTCGCTTTAGACTGGTCAGGCTCTAAATGAACCAGGCTCATCCCTCTGCATGTTTTAGATCATTTGATCTTCCCAGCTAATTTGGAGAGTAGATAGTATTTTACAGTTGAGGAATCTGAGACTTAGAGAGATTACATGACTAGCTCAAAGTCACACAGCTAGGAGAGGCACGAGACTAGAAACCTTGGGTGGCTCCAAAGTCATGCACTGTCTGTTTTGGATGATGCATGCCCATCAAAGCTAATACTGTACTGTTCTTACATCATCCCACTGGCTACTCTCACTAGTTGTCTTGTTATACTGCCTCCTTTCTAAGAGGCAAGACATCAAGATTACTCTGCTAGCTTTCCCCAGTAGTTTTGTTAAACACTTGACAACTGTACCTTTATCATTGAAATTTTCATTTAAATTCAATGTTGTGATTTGAACCTTCATTTTTACCCTCTTTCAAGAGAAGGTATGAAGAAGATGACATCAGTTTCCCCAACTTCAGAGCCCTTACAAGACATTCAACTAGCAGCCATCCATAGACAAGACAGTACTGTGAAATCCCAGAACCTGGGGAAGAGGCTGAAGCACCTTATTGGGTCACAGAGACTCAGAAGGACCTCATTAGAAGAGTAGGAGGAGCAATTTATCTTTGACAGCATCATTCCTCCCACAGACCAGCACACTGACACTGAGAGGGTCCCCATGTGACTCTGGATACTCCACTAGGAAGTGGGAAGCCAAGGGGGAACCCAGCTCCTCCAGCATTGTGAGACATTTCCCGTGGAGCTCACTGAGCTCTTGTCTAATGGGGATCATTGAAATCTGCAGGGATTGACATTCAGAGTCAGATAGGCACAGAGAAGGAAGGCAGGGCTTATTGGAACCAGCACCCAGATCTTGACAGACTGCATTCTTGCTTGCAGTAGTACCCTACCCAACCACAGAGCATAGTCCCCAGCCTCGCTCAATGTGGGATACTGTTAGAGAGCCTGTCCAACTAGAAGCCTAGGCAGTAACCTCACTCAACAGTGGGAACAGACAATGGCCTATATGATTGCAAAGCCCAGCCTGTGGCTCTGCCTGACCATGAGACCCTACCTGCCAGTCCATATGAACACAGAGTCCAGCTGTGACACTGTCTGGTCAGGGAGGGAGCACAGCCTAAGACTCTACCTGACAAGGAGTTTATGTGGCCCACTGCCCACAGACTTGACCAATTGTAGAATCCAACAATGGCACTGCCCTGCCAAGGAACATAGTCTGCAACCTCACCCAACCAGAGGTATTTGCAGAGCCCAGCTAGTCATCCCACCCGCTGAAGAGCACAGCTATCAGGTCCACCCTACCATGGAACCCAGCCAGCAGCACCTCCCCTGTCTCTAAGTGCAGGCAATGGCCTTGCCCAACTGGAGACCTCAATAGAGAGCCCTGCTGCTCAGAAACTCTCCCAGGTGACCTCTCTGGTACCCCAAGGTGAACTGATGGATGAAGGTCTTTCCCTGCTGATATGAGCCTGTAAAGTCTGAAAGAGGAGACTGCTTACTCATATGCACAGATACCAATGCAAGGAATTCAGGGTCACAAAGAATGAGGTAATGAATAAGGAGAATGAATTAGGGATTAAATCCCAACAAAGAAAAGCCCAGAACTGATGGTTTCACTAGTGAATTGTGACAAATATTTAAAGAATTAAAGCCAAACCTTTTCAAACTCTTCTAAGAAATTGAAGAGAAGGGAACATTCCCAAATTCATTTTACAAGGCCAGCTTTACTCTGATACCAAAGCCAGATATCTAAGGACAGTGCAAGAAAAGGCATCTATAGGCTAATATCACTGATGAATATAGAGGCAAATATCCTCAGCAAAATACTAGCAAACTGAATTCAATAGCACATTAAAAGGATCATACATCATGATCAAGTGGGATTCATCCTTGGGATGCAAGGATGGTCCAACATGTGCAGATAAATGTGATAACATTAATAGAGTGAAAGATAAAACCTTATGATCATCTCAATAAATGCAGAAAATACATTTGACAAAATTCAACATCTTTTCCTGATCAAAATTGTCAGTAAGTTGGGTATAGAAGGAATGTACCCTAACATTAAAAAGGCCATGTATGACAATTTCACAGCTAACAATGGTGAACAACTGATAGCTTTCACTCTAAAATCAATATCAAGAAGGGGCACCCACTTTCACCTTTCCTATTCAAAATAGTACTGGGTGTCTAGCCACAGCAGTTAGTCAAGGACAAGAAATAAAGTGTCCAAACTGAAAAGGAAGAAGTAAAATTGTATGTTAGCTGATGATATATACAGAAAATCCTAAAGACCCCTTCAAAAATCTGTTAGAACTAATAAACAAATTCAATAAAGTTGCAGGATACAACATCAACATACAAATATCAGTAGCATTTCTATACAATGAACTGCCTGACAAATAGATTAAACAATCCCATTTACAGCAGGATTAAAAACAATAAAATACTTGGGAATAAATTTAACCAATAAGGTGAAAGACCTATGCATAAAAAACTATAAGACATTGATGAAAGAAAGTGATGAAGACATAAATAAATAGAAAGATATCTCATGTTCATGGATCTGAAGAATTAATATTAAAAATTTCCATACTACACAAAGTCATCCATAGAGATAATGCAATCCCTATCAAGATTTCAATGACATTTTTTAAAGAAACAGGAAAAAATCCTAGAGTCCTTATGGGACCACAAAAGCTCTTCATAGCCAAGCAATCTTTAGAAAGAACAATTATGGAGGCAACAGGTCCCCTCCTTTCACACTATGCTACAAAGCTATAATAATTAAAACAGTATGGTACTGAATAAAAATAGACATAGAGGAATGGAACAGAATCAAGAGCACAGAAATACAATGCATACACAGTCCACTAATATTTGACAGGGGAACCAAGAACACTCAGTGGTGAAAAGATAGTCTTTTCAATAACTGGTGTTGGGAAAACTGAATATTCACATGCAGAATAATGAAATGGATCTTTATCTTACACCACTTACAAAAATTAACTCAAAATGGATTAAAGGTATAAACTAAGATCTGAAACCAAAAAAACTATTAGAGAAAAAGACAGAGAAAAGTCCCCTTGATATTGGTCTTGGCAATGATTATTTAGAACACCAAAAGCACAGGGAAGAAAAGTAAAAATAAACAAGTGGAACTACATTAAACTAAAAGACTTCTACACAACGAAAGAAGTGATCAGCAAAATGAAAAAAGCAACCTAGGAAGTGGAAGAAAATATTTGGAAATCATATCTGATAAGGTGTTAATATCCAAAGATATGCAAGGAACTCATTCAACTCAATAAAAAAAAAATCTGATTTAAAAATGGGTAAAGGACCTGAATAGATTTTTTTTTCCAAAGAAGATATACAAATGTCCAACAGGTACATGAAAAGACACTTAACATTGCTAATCATCAGGGAAATGAAAATCAAATCCTCAATGAGGTATCACCTCACACCTGTCAGAAGAGCTTTATCAAAAAGACAAGAGATAAGTGTTGACAAGGATGTAAAAGAAAGGTAATCCTTGGGCAATACTGGAAGGAATGTAAAGTGGTACAGTCTCTATGGAAAACAGTATAGAAGTTGTTAAAAAAATTAAAAATAAAGCTGCCATATAATCTCAAAATCCCACTTCTGGGTATATATCTAAAGGAAATTTGTTCATTTTCTTGAAGATAGCTGATTCTATTTTTATTACAGCATTTTTTTATAGTAACTAAAACAGAAACAATCTAAATGTCTGTCAACAGATGAATGGATAAAGAGAATGTGATATATATATATAATGTAATATTATTCAGCCATAAAAATGTAAGGGAATTCTGCCATTTGTGACAACATGGATGGACCTAGAGGGTATTATGCTGACTGAAATGAGTCAGGCAGAGAAAGACAAATAACTGTATGATCTCACTTACAGATGGAATCTAAAAAACTGAACTCATAGAAACAGAGAGTAAATTGGTAGTTGCTGGTTGATGGCTTGGGTAGGTGGTCAAAACATACAAACCTCTGGTTATAAGATGATAAGTTCTTGGGAGGTAATATACAGCATGGTGCTATAGTTAAGAGTACCATATTGTGTACTTGAAAGTTGCGAAGAGTAGATCTTAAAAATTCTCACCACACATACACAAATGGTAACTATGTGAGATGATGGATGTGTAACCTTATGGTGGTAATCCTTTGCAATACGTACATATGTCATATCATCACATTGGACACCTTAAACTTACACAGTATTATATGTTGTGTGTATGCACACACCCACACACATGTAAAATGGTAAAATGTCAGTTATATCTCTAAAGCTGGAGAATGGAAAAAAAAAAGAGCAAATGAGAACCTCTCCTTTGTCCTGGACATTGCCCCATGCTTTGTTCAAGGGTTGAAGGTGACATTTCCCAGATTCCTGAAAATGAAGGACTGCTTACATCAGGGAAGGCTGGTAGAGAATACACAGCTTTATAATCAATTAAAATAGTAGTGGGGATTGGTGGGCAGCCGTCTGAGACTGACAATGGCTCAGGACTTTTTAGCATTACAGAGACTAGACAGTGACCAGGTGACTTCCCCATCTAGCTGGTTTCTTCTGTGACGAGCAGAAGTCCCTCTGTTGCCATGAAGAGCTTGCATGGCATTGACCTATGACCCTTGAGGTTTATGGTATTTGGTTTTAATATCCTGTTTTTTTTTTCTGGTGATAGCATAGCAGTTAATCCCTGTTCCTATGTTGGGCATCAATAATTGTGCCTAAGTAATTTATAATTATCTGCTCATGCATTTAAAAGATATTGTTCAATCTTCGTCCTACAATCGAATGTGAAAAAAACCCACCATTAGCTGTATTGATTTCACAGATGAAACACTGGAATTAATATCAGTCTTGAAAAAGAATTGGCTAGCTTCAGAAGTTCCAACAACTTGTAATATAAGTGGTTCATTGATTTATTCAAGAGATTCAACAAATATCCATTGTGGACAGGGTGCTTCACTGGGCACTGCAGCTCAAAGTCAGGGGTGATTTGTTCCCACTGGGAAGAAGTGCTAGGTGAATCCACTGGATTCTGGTTTTTTAAAAAAATTATTTACATATTTCTTACTCTTGAATGGTCACTGGGAGATTTAAAAATCTCTGCAAGTGGACATTCGGGGCATAATTCCAACTTCTCATTGTGTTAGTGCTTGGCAGGTGACTAAAGAGTTCAAGAGAAATTCAGGATCAACAGAGATAAAAACCTAACAACCATGATCCTGAGTTTTGAAGGGCGAGTCCAACAGTTTCAGAAAGAGTAATATATATGTTCTAGAGTGTTCAGACATGGTGGTATAATTTCATGGAGGTTGGGAGTAATTTTGCCATTAACTAGCTGTGTGCTAAGGCAACGTCTTAATGCTGGGGCTTCGGTTTCCTTGTCAGAAGCAGCTGCTATTAGGAAAGGCCCTGGCCTCACATTTGCTTCCTGTCTCCTGGACCTGTCTCCTGTCTTCTGCCTTCCTTGAGGACCGATGAACCTGGTGTCCCTCTTTGTTCTCTGGCTCCCACCCATTCTCCCCCACCCAAGGGCATTCACTGCTCCAGCGATCATCCCCCCTCTCTTCCACTCAATCGGTTTTTTCCTTCTGGATTGCTCCCATGAGCCCACAGCCTGCTTTAATATCTCTCATCTTAATGACACTCTTTCTCCAATCTTCCCAGCTTCCCTTCTATTCTGCTTTACAGCACAGACCTCCTCAAAGTGTAGTCAACACTTCCTTAACTCCTCCTTTTTCTTGAAATAACTCAGAGCAGGTCTTTGTCCCTGGTGCTGCAGAGAGAGCTGCACTTGTCAAGGTCACCGATGCTGAAACTTGCCCCTGTCCAATCAATGCTCAGTTTTCTTTTTCATCTTAGTCAACCAGTTCCTAAGCATCATTTGAAATTGTCACTCCCAGCTTCCTTCTCATGACTTCTAGGACACCCTCTTCCCTAGATCCCTGCCTATCCTGTTGGCTCCCTCCTCACCTCTCCCAGAGTGCATCTCACTCCCCTTCTTGACCTTTGAAGGTGAGAAGGTCCCAGAGCTTAGTCCACCACCTTCTTGGTCTTCTTTTATGTCTCTTTTCATTCCCTGGGTGAGTGCATCACATTCCATGTGATAAAGAGCATACTCTGAAGAGTCCTTTAAAGCTTGGAGTCATTACTGACTATCCCTTTCTCACTCACCCCATATCCAATCCATTGGCAAGTGCAGATGGCTCCTACTCTTTGGCATATGTCTGGAACCTGACCAGCCTTTATTCCCGTTATCTGGGCCACCTGGCTCACTTCACCTTCATTCCTCACTGGGACTGCTGCAAAGATGTCCTAACTGGTCTCCTTGTTGCAACTCTTCGTCCTTCTATGTAGACTTATTCTCCCCATGGCTGCCCAAGAAATATTTCAAAAGGTAAATCTGATCATGTCACTCTCTTGCCTAGAACCTTCTAGTAATTTCCCACCACACTTAGAAAGAAATCCAATGCCTTACTGTGTTGTGTAAAGCTGTATATTATCTGTCCTCTGACTGCATAACTGATTTCAATTTCCATGTTCCTTGAACCTGCCGAGGTTCCAAGAACCCATAAGGGTTCTGGACCTGATGTCTTCTCCCTTTGGAGCGCCCTGACCATATATGAGTGTGTGGCTTGCTCTCACTTGGTGTAGATTTGTGCTTCAGTGTCACTCAATCAGAAAGATCTTCTGTGGTCCCTCTATGTGATACCACCCCTATTCCTGTCTATCCACTTACTCTGCTTTATTTTGCTCCCACACTAATCACTCAGACAACATATGTTTATTTGTTTATTGTCTGTCTCCCCCAGTAAGATAAGAGCTTCATGAGGTCAGGAACTTGACTTCACTCAACTTATCCCTATATCTTCAGCACTTAGAACTTTGCCTGGAACAGAGGAGACACAATAAATCTTGACAGAATTAATAGATGAGAGGTTTAATGAGTAATTGGCTTCAACAGACTTGGCTGGTAGAGAATGAGGTAACATATTTTGGATCATAATCTCTAGGACTGGGTAAATGGGTGGATAAAGGCTGACTCAGAGGCAGCCTTTCAGATTAACACTGATTCACAAATAATTATAATTGCTAAGATTATCCAGTGCTTACTATCTGCTGAATGTTCTACACATTAATTTTCACAACAAATCTATGGAGATAGTTCTGTTATTATCTCTATTTTACAGATGAAAAAACTGGTGCCTAGGGAGGTTAAGTAATCACTCAAAATCACACAGCTTCTAGGGTGGAGATTTGAACCCCCATGGCCTGACTCCAGAGGCTGTGATCTTAACCACTCTGCCATGTTGCATTCTTGGACTGAAAGTAAGTGGCTCACACAGGCAGAATCTCCAGAGGTTCTGATACTGCTGACATAGGAGTAGAGTGGTGGCTTCAAACTTGTTTCTCTAACCCACAGTAGAACCTTAACTGGATGCTTTTTTATTATAGAGCAGATATGATCAGGGCCATCTTGGCTGAATCAGGGTGGTGGCTGGGCCTTCCCTTCGTACACTGCATTGGGCCCTGACACATCTCTTTGGAATAACGGGACTCAAGATAGTCTCCATGCCATGAGGCAGTAACAGCATGGATTTGGAGTCAGATAGGCTGAATCATGGACCTGCCTCTTTCAGGCTCTGTGACCTTGGCAGAAATCTTTCTTCTGAATCTCAGTTTCCTCTTCTATAAAATAGACTTAATAACCCTGACCTTGCCCAGCTGTCATGAGTTTGGGTATTTATTTATGAAAAGTACAGTGCCTGGTGCATAGTAGGTACTCAAACAGTCATAGATATTATTATTTACAATAACAACCTTTGACAGGATTTTCAACATGGAATGAAAATTACTTAAGGTGCTCTTTTCTTTTTCCTTTGAGCCTGCTGCTCTGGTAGGGTGCTATTGCTCTCAGTTTTCCCCTGGTGGTCTGGTATTTCCTACTCTACCTGATCCGGATGGGCCCTTCCTGGATGGGAGTCCCTCTGCTGTTCTTGTCCCTTTTCCATGACAAGTTCAACCTAAAAGTCCTCTGAACTTTGTAATCACTGTCCTAGCATCCAGTGGTGCTCCCTGTAAGATAACTCAAATCTTAATCACATTCACTTATGTCTTATCTTCCCAACTTAAATATGTATTTGTCCCTGGTCCCTAGAGGGCAGTTAATAAATAGTTGTTAGACAATGAAGGTATGACCCTAAATAGTGCAATTATCATAGAACTTGCTTCCATTTATTGGTCACATGTTAGATCAGACTCCATTATTTATCTCAAGTTCTCACAACCAGGATGGTATCTGTTTATCTTCTTTATAAGATGGGTAAACTGATGCTGAGATATCAAGTGGGTTTCTAAAAATACTCCAGTAGTCTGTCAGACTCTGAGTCTATGGCTTGCCCCTCAGTCTAAATGGCAGAGAGAGTACCATCTCAGCTCTCATCTGCAGTACCTTGTTGGAGAGCTCTCTTGGTTAGATCAGTGTTTTTCAGAGTGTGGGTCCCTAACCGGAAGCAATGCAATCACCTGGGAACTTGCTGGGCATGTGACTCCCTGGCCCCACCCCTGGCCACTGACTCAGAAGGTGGGGTAGTGCTCTGTTCCTGTGCCTTGGCAAGCCCTCTGGGTGATTCCAGTGCTCAGATTTGAACTCCTAAGTTTATGTTTGTCTCCCAAGACTGCCATTCTCTCCTTCTTGGGCTCTAAGTTATCTTTTCTCTTATTTCTTTGTCCCATATATTAGAATTTTCTATGTTCCTCAAAGCCCAATATAAACCCTTCCACCTTCATGTAGCTTTCTCTGCTTACCCAGTCTACAAGGATCGCCTCCACTGATTGCATTTCCAGATGGTTTTCCTTTCCTGTGTGAATGTCCTCTGTCTCTGGGCTATCCTGGAAGCTTCTTGCTGTTTGTGCACTTATTTGTAGTCCTTGAAGTTCCTTGTACATAAGAAGTGCACAATAAATGCTTGTGGTGACTGATGGAACATTGAACCTAAATATTTTATTTCTGACTATCCATCACTTTGCATGCCTATGTGCAACATAAAAGAGCAAGAATTCTTCTGGTACCAAAGGGGAAATCTGTTTTTATTCTGTTATATTGCTTCTTGTCCCAGAAAGGATTTAAGGAGGCTTGAAATGCAGCAAAATAACAAATGTTAGAAATAAGAAAGAAAAAAAGGCAAAGCCAGGTTAGAGACATAAAATGGATCCAGGAGTGAGACTGATACAAAAAGTTACTATATAGTACCGTACACTCTCTGCAACCCCAAGATTTAGCACTTAACTTCCTTATCAGTGATTTGGAAAATAATGACTTTTAAGCCCCAAGCAGAAGTCAGAATAGATTTGCCTTTCATGAAGTCACTTAAAATTTCATGGTACTTCCCAGTTCCTTGCCCTGCATTTGGACTGGCTAAATAACCACAAGATGCCAAGAAGCCATCCTGAACCTTTCTGAAAGGCGATTCCAAGCATGATGGTCCTCAGCTCTGCAGATGGCAAGGTGACCATTACTGTGAACATATGCAGCAGGACATTTTACCTTCTCTACCTCTGAGGGGCTGAGAAACATCCCTAGGGAAGCTGCCAGAGGAGGCAGGGGGAGCTGGCCTCTGCAGAGCCGCTGCAGAGCAGAGGCATGGCCTCTGTCCTGGGTATTGTCTCCATTGTCAGCAGTAGCATTTATTAAAGTAACTGAGTGCCCATGTGTTTTAAAGCTATTTTTGGATGCTAGAGTAACAGAAACTCATTGGAACTGGCTGTGACAAAACTTCCAAAATGGGAATTTATTATGAGGATAAGGAGTGTTTTCAGGGAATGTGCAAAGAGTCTCAAGAATGGACTAGAACCAGATGATGGAGAACTGTAGGGAATACTTTCATTTGGTCCCTGTCATCTTTACTTCTGTTGCTGTGCAGCTGTTTCTTCATTAGTAAAAATGTTACAAATTCTAGTTACCAGAGGGAACTACAGATTCCACTTCATCCCAATTCCAGTGTCTTCAGGAGAGAACTCTGGGTTAATTGTCCACTCCTGGTCCACTAGATAGAAATGGATAGAAACATTGCCCAGTAATCTGTATAGAGAATTGACACCCTAACTTCTGGAGAAGTTCCAGGTCTTGAATTGAAATCATGACAGCATCTCCTATGGACAGTAATTTTCCCATATGTCACCTCATATTATTATTACTATGTTCCCATAGGTGTAGGGGGATGGAGTTCTATCTGTTTTATATACAGGGAAATAAAAGCCCAGAGAATCTAAGTGACTGTTTCTCAGTCACACAGCTGGGTACCAGGATGGATGGACTAGTCAAAAGCCCATTTTGGTCCTGTCTCTACTGCTCACTGGTTTGTCATGTGGACAAATCTAACCCATTCACACTTTTCTTATCTATGAAATAGATTAATTATTCCATCTGAAGCCAGCACACAGAGTGGAGTGGTTGTAAGAATCAAATGGGTGGATCCTGAATCTGATTGATCATTAGATTTACATAAAGAACTTAAAAAAATATACAGATCTCAGGACACCAGCCATGTATATTCTGATTCAATAGAGTTGTGGTAGGACCAAGTATTTGTATAAAAGTCTTCAGGAAATTGTGCTGATTGGTTTGGATTTGCCTTCAACAGCTTGAGAAACTGGTCCATCATTTGCCCAACCTGGTATGAATATATCATGAGCAAAGAGTCAGAACAATCTCCTCTGCATTAGGTCCTATACTAAACGCAAACTTCTTTCTCCTTCAATATTATTTAGAGAATTTACATGAGGAATAGTGGGGCCGAATGGGCACCCATTCTAGGAGAGGGCCATGTGTGTCTGTGTGAGCGTGTGTGTACATATGTGAGTGCATATGTGTCTGAGTGTACATGAGTGTGTATGAGTGTTTGTATATATGTGGGTGTGGATGTTTGTGTGTGCGTGTGTGGGTGTGTGTGTATGGGGAGAGGGCAACAGTGATGTGTCGAGGTGTATATTGCAAGACACGCTTCTGCCCTAGATTGAGGAAGCTGAATATTTCCTGAGTTCAAAAAGATAATGTATCTTAGCATTTGTGGTGTCTTTAGGGCAACCCATGCATTTTAGACATATTATGTGTGATTTCTCAAACAAACATGTGGTATAGGTATTATTATCTCCACGTTATAGAACAAGAAGCTGAAACAGTTTTTCTTTTGTCTGAAGTCAGACAGATAGAAAGTGGTGGAGCTGGGATTCAACTTTAGAGAATGGTTTGATTAGATTTAGAGAACTTTTCAAGTGACAAAGGTTAGGAAAGATACTCGAATAACCAGAGAATGTTGACAGGAAAGTCTTCACATCACCACTAGGGTCCCTAAGCAAACTGTTGAAGGTCACCTCTTTCTGCTATCACATATTTTACCTTTGCTTGGTCTGACGTTGGCTGTCTTGGGTACTAAATAATAATGGAGTGTTGTCAAATCAGGCTGACATTTTAGCCAGGGCAATAATAATATTAGTAGTAGTTGCCAAAGTAGTACTGATAGAGGTATCTGCCATTTAATGCTCACACCTTATGGATCAGGCACTGTATTGGAAGACATTCACTATTACAGACAGTGACTCTACAAAGTCGCTATTGCATTTTACAGATGAAACTGAGGCTCTGGGAAAGCTAAGTAAGTAGCCTGGGACCACGATGTTCACAAGTCCCAGAGCAAGGGCCCATTAGAACCCAGGTCTGCGCGGCTTTTGGCACGTAACGGTGTGGAGCTGCCTGTGTGTTCCTCAGCTTCCGCTGTCCCCTGGGTGATGGGACCTCGCTTAAGGAACTCACATCTGCTTCTCCCCACCTCAGCAAAACTCTCTCTTTCTTCCCTGGATGGTATTTTTGTTTCTTAATTCAGAAGGTGAAAGAGACATCAGCTCTCCTTATGTGGGCCCCTTTATAAGCAGAGAGTTTCAAAATGTAATAAGTGTCTCCTGGAGTTAGTCAAGGAAGTAATTAACACCAGGGCACAGAGGGCACCCTCAGCCTCCAACGCCTGGTGTCAGGAAAGTCGACTGTTCATCATTAGCACATGATTAAGGAGTTTATCATGGGAAGGCAGTACTTCTGCAGTGAATGCACTTAATTGCTTTTTATTTGAGGACTGATTTGGTTCTCATAGGGTCTAGAGAAGCTGGGGTAAGGGGCTGTCTGCAAAGGCAGGCACAGGAGGTCTCAGGTCTATATGGGGACAGGTGAAGGAGTAACAGAGACTGGAAGGATGGTGTCATATATCAAGAATAATGACACGGGGAGATAGTTATATCCACATTTTTGTCCAGGTGAACGCTGAAAATCAGAAAGAAAGTTATTTGCCCAAGGTTATATGCGTAGTAAGAAAGGAATAGTGTTTTGCTTTAGTCTGGCCCTGAGTTCAAACTGTTATTCCTTAACACTCTTGGCAGGACATTGAGGCAAAAATCAAGACTTGGGAGTAACCAGACTGCCATCAAAATGGAGACGGAACTGGAAGGGGAGAGGTCAGAAGGCTGCCCAAAGGAGAAAGGTAGGTGGCAGATTGCAGATTCTAAAGGTGGCCACACTGTATCTACTCCATCCCACCTGCTCTTCTTAAAATGTAATGTTGAACTTCACTATCTGGAGGCAGCGTCTATTTCCCTCCCCTTGAACCCTGGATTCCTCCCTCATTCTTTTAACATAATCTTGGGATCCCTGAGCCAATAGAGGAGTCTGACTACCCTAAGCCACCTTGTGATAAAAAGCCACATAGACATAAAAGTTCTTGAAAAGCTCCAGCTGTTTGCATCTTCCCAGCTCAGACACCAGACATGCGAGTAAGAGAGCTTCCAGAAGATAATCTGCTAGCGCCTTGAGACTGCCCCATCTGTTGTGGAGCAGAACAGGACAAGTTATCCTACTGAATCCAGCCCAGGTTGCAAATTTGCGAGTAAAATGAATGTAGTCATTGTTTAAGCTAGTAAAGTTTGGGGTAATTTATTACACAGTCATAGTCATTACTGAAGTAAATTCACCAAAAAATTGGTGAAGCATAATATTTAGAATCTAAGTTCATGAGATCTAAATATCTACCTAGGCATCTCTTTTATGCAGGCTCAAGTGCAGTCTTAAATGAGCCCAGAGGCCACACAATTTCTGGTATTTTTCTGAGGAGCATTCAGAAATGGCTGTCTTCCTGTGACCCCCAGGAGTCCTAGCAGTGTGTGGTTTCAGATCGCTCACATGGCAATGTATTGCAAGAGGAGGCCAGATGGCTTTAGATTGGGACACCTGGGGAAGCCTGGCAGAGCAGCTGAGATTTGAACTAAGTCCTGAAGTATTTTATTTGGCACAGCATCAAGCAAGGCACCCCAGTCAAGAGACTGATCCAGGCAAAGACATGGGGTGGGCAAGTATATGGTAAGCTTGTGGTCAAAGACCAACCCAGCCAGAGGGAAGGGTCCAAACTGGGGGAGAGGCCAGGAACAGCTTTGAAACATTAACCTACCTGAGAGGATTTCAAAAAAGGGCATTGAGGTCTGAGTCTACAGGAGAGGGAACAGACAAGATCTCCTGAAGAAGGAATATGAATTCCCTAACATTCATTCATTCACTCAACAAACATTCCCTAGGATTACAACATTCCCAGTGCCTGCTCTGAAATCCTGAGGGATACCATTTTATTTCTAGAAGTTAGAAGGAAAGGCAAGGAAAGGTCTGAGCTGACTGTAACTTCATTTAAGCCCTAGAGGGCACCCCTTCTGGGGTCTTCCAGATTCTTGCTCTTAAAATTAACTCCTCTTCCTCAAGCTCATTTAACCCCTCCTCCACAGCTTTAAATGCATATAGCATAACCAAAGCTAGTATCTTTTTCTCCTTCCTTTTACTGACATTCTTTTTGAACAAATGCATCTATTGATTTAACTACCTCTTCAAAAAAGCTTCTCTTAGCTCCCTTTAGTCCAATACCAAAACACTGACCTTCAGTTGCCTACATATTTACTATGGCAATATTGATCTTTAGTGATGTTCCTTCTCCCTGTTGCATTTGAGGATGTCATCCCATTTCTCCGAAGCAGCACCATTCCAAGTGGCCTTTCTTCATGCCTGCCAACTACAGGCTCTTGTCTTGTGCTTATCTGTTTCCCATGCTGCTTCTTTCTTCTCTTCCTGAATGCAAGTTTTCCAAGGTTTTTAAAAGACCTCTGCTCTCCCTTATACCTTCTCTACCCACAACCCATTCACACTCACAGCCTAACTATCATTGCTAAGTGAACAGTAAATGCCCATGATAATGACAACAGCCATGTTCCCTGCATACTGAGCATTAGTAGGTGCTGGGTACTATGCTGAGTACTTTATTCCCATTTAATAAGTCCCTGTGAGATGGTTGTTCTCATCATTTAACAGGTAAGCACACTGAAGTTCATGGAAGTTAAATAGCTGTGGCTAATCAGAACCCAGTGTTGACTGATTTTGAAGCCAGCACTCTTAATCCTGGGCCTGAAATGGCTCTTTTTTCTCCTGAGCACCCTCATATCAACTGTCACTGGTCATTTTCACCTGGATGGTTTCAGTCATTTCTAGCTTATTTGTTCACAACTAAATATTGCCTACTCAGAACTGCCTTGGGTCTCAAAATCAGAACTTATTCTAAACTTCTTAAACTTTCTTGTCAACCACCCTGCTATTTTTCTCAACAAAATGACTTTCCACACCAGCAGGACAAGGACAAGCAGACCACTTTGAGGAACAGTGATCACCAGCAGTGGGGGAGATGTGTGAAAAACTCTGTCCCCTCAGGAGTGATGGCCACCACATGAGTCTGGGAGTCAGAACATGGACTGCTGCACCAGAGGACATCTTTTGCTGCGCAGCTGTGCAGATGTGCTTCCAGTGGCTGCAACAGATGGTCGCAGTGTGCAGTGTGCAGATGTGATGATGGGCCTGTCTGATGCATACCGTTCTAGAGCAGACCAGAGGAGACTGGCCCGTCCATCAGCCCCAGACCATCAACTGTGGTATGCCAGAACTATGCCCAACCTCAGCAGTGATTTCATTCTAAGCTCCTTCTTTTAGAGATAAGGAAATAGGGGTTCAGAAAGGTGGGGTGTGACCTCCTCCATGATGTCTGTCCCAAACACTGTTAAAATGGCTGAATATTTCCTTCCCACACACCTTCCAGACTCTTCACCCTGTGTTTCTTTTCCTTTTCCCACAGCTAGTGTGACCATATAGCCCAGTGCGCTTAGGATAGCTCTGGTTTGTAACTGCTATTTCAGCGTAATTATTAACAGTGCCCCTTTTACTTTTCAGTATCCCAGTTGGAGGATAAATTATCTAGTAACCCTTGCCGTAGCTCCTAACATCTTCTAAACACCATACCATTTACTTGTTAATGTCTGATGCTCGCCTCCAGAATCGAAGGTCCATGTGTGCAGGGATCTCTGCTTTTTTGATTGCTGTATCCCTCATAATTAGAATAGTGAAATGACACAGCAAATAAAACTGATAGGTAGGCTTCTGACCTCCCCTGTTCCCTCCCTCCAGCTCTACCCACACACGTGGGGCTGGAGCATGGTGGGCTGAGAGATGAAATGAAGTAAGTGGAGTTCAGTCAAGCACAATGCCTGCATCTCCAAAATGCCAAGGAGTGAAGGACAGGATGCAATGTGTGGCTCCCATCTCTGTAAAACCCCTTTATTTTCCAACTCTGTGAGAGATGCAGAAGAAAGCAGGGATGGAGAGACAGAAAGAACAACCTTCTATAAAAACTGTATTTCTTCTTGCTCATTTTGCTCTTCCATCCCCTGGGTTCCTACGCAGTTCCCTTGCCCACCCTTGACCTTATATTTGCCCTCCAATTTAATAATTATACTTAATTTCCAAAGTTTGGAGTTATGTAGGGTCATCAGTCAGTTGTAGAGATAAAAAATAAAACAGATGCTTTAAAATCATCTTAAGCCCAAAGAAGATTGTAACTTATTAAACTGGTCTTTTAGGTTTTTTTAAAGGAAAAAAGCAAGAGTGAATCTCCACCCTCCTTCCCTCCCCACCTATCTCCAGAAGGCTGCAATCTGTCAGAGACAGAAGGAGTGGTTATTTTTGCCAGGAACATATTTTTGCTTTCATTCCACTCCTGCAGATCAAATGTGGGAATGTTGGAGGTTACCAGTGGTACAGCAGGCTTGTCGCCCCCCAACTGTGAGATCATACTTTTGCATTTAGAGTCAAATCATGGAAAGAATCGGAAAGGATTATACTGTCAGAGGTACAGGAAGAAAGTAAACAAATGTCTTATTAAACAGCCTCTGTGGAGCTTCCAGGTGCAGGCTGATTTCCTGTCAGGGGATGGAAGTAAAATCCCTGGCATTTTCTGGAGGACTCTGGACACTGAGGTTGCTCAGTTACCTGTTTGTACTCTTGTCAAGCAGGGCCGTGGTGTCCACATCACTGACACAAAGATGATGCATGTACAGCTCCGGCCTTCCTGTGTTTCTGGAGGTCCACAGTAGGGGGGTGGAGACGAGGCAGGGCAGCTTGAGGCCCCGAGGGGACAGTCACTAGGCCAACATCCAGCTGGAGGGATGAATGGACTCTGGGCCTCACAGCAGCTGCAGAACACCTTCTGCAAGGATGAGGCAGGGTTGGGAGCAGGGAGGAGAGTTTCTTTCTCAAGCTTGGTGTTTTATCAATTATGACCTGAATGCCATGTATGTTCTCTACCTTGTGCTTCTTCTAGAAAGCCCCTTTCTGCCCTTAGCTTGTCTGATTTTTTTCCTTCATGGTCCAGCTCAAAGCCCACCTTGTCCCAGTATACAGTGGCCTCTCCTTTATTGTTCTTTTGCTTATACAGCTTATTTGTTGATGATGACAGTTGGTGTTGGATTCTGGCCTGGAAGGGGATGTGGAGACCATTTTGGGTCAGCCTCTTCTCCTGCAGAGATGAAAGTCAAGAACCAAATAGATGAAATACTGTGTTAAAAATTACACAGCTGGATAGTGGTAGTGCAAGGGGTAATATGTAGGGTTTCTGTATTTCAGAAAGTTTTCCTTCATTAGGCCACTCTGAGCAATACTTAAAACGTGACAGTTTTTGATGATACAAACTTATTATAGACAGGGAGTGCCCTAGCTCTGTGAGGCTGTCTTGATGACATTAAATTATTTTGCCCTTTATTGCATTAAACTACTATATTTTTGTGTCTGTGTCTTTATTCCATCAAATTATCATAATCCTTGTGAAAACTGCCCATCATTCAGGTAGTTATACAGACACTTAGCGCCATGCAAGGAAGGTGCTACTTCCTCACATGTAATGGTTAGGATACTGCAGTGAGAAAGGAAAAAGAAACCAGACAAAGCAGCAGGAGCGGGGAAGAAGCCAGAGGGGCTGAGAGTTAGAGGTGAATGTCTGCAGGCCCAGGATGGGAAAGAGAGTGCCAAGTCTGATAGGCCATTTTAAAGGTTTTCATTCTTTTAATTTTTAGATGAACTGTTTTGACACAGGAGAAGTGACTTTGGGAATATGATCAGATTTGAATTTTTAAAACATTTCTCTGCTTTCAGTATGGAGGATTGGTCAGAGCAAAGCAAGAATGAATGCCAGACATCCTGGCAGTGTGCTCAGGGTGGGGACTGAAACAAGCCAGTGGTTCCTGTCAAGAGATATCTAGGCATTAGAACAGGCAGGAAGTGTGAAGGTTTAAGTGTAGAGTGTAAATGAAGTGTCAAGAATTACTCCTAGATTTTTAGTTTTTGCAACTCTTTGAATGATTCCTTGAAATGGAGAGCTGAGGAAAAGAACCAGGTTTCTGGGAAAAGAACATTGATTTGGTTTTGGATATGTTGAATTTAAGATGCTTGTGAGCTATTCCAGTAGAGATGTCAAGAAAAATGTGAATGAATGGGTCTGAAGCTTAGAGGAGACATTAGGAGATGTAGAGACATAATCTGGGTATCAAAAGTATACAGATGTCATTGAAAGCATTGCTAAGGTAATACAGCCAGTGAAGAAATTATGAAGGGAGCAGAGAAGACCTTGCACAGAGCCTCTGTCTTCTGGATTGAGGAGGATATGAATGAAACAGAGAGGTTGCCAGGAACATAAGAGAGGAACCTGGAGGAGATGGTGAGTGGAGCTGAGCGAAAGGGATGCCACCAGCTGGGCCTAATTCTTACATATTCCTGCCACCTAAGTTGCCAACTTATTTGAATCTATCCAAATATTCTGTCTTTTTTCCTGTTACAATAGATTAACTCTCCCTTCTCCTCACTAAGATAATTCCTTCCCTGTGCCTTGCACCACATTGCCTTTTGTTGGTCTCCGTTTGCTCCTGAAGTAGCAACAGTAGTGCCTACTGTTTTCCACTTACTGTGGTATCACTTCCATAAGCATACAAACATGACACAATACTTCCATTATTAAAAACAAAGTCCATTCTTGACCCACATTTATTTCCAGCTACTCCCATCCTTCCATTTTTCTCTTTTTGGGAAAATAAATACTTGATAGAGGTAGAGTCCTTGTTATACATTCTTTACCAAAATCTTTCACTTTACCTACTTTACTCCTCTTTGAACCCACACCAGTGAGATTTTCTCTCTGTTCCTCTACTGAAAGGCTCTTATCTAGGCTACACTTGACCTCTACTTTGGAAAATCCAAGTACATTCTCAGTTCTCATGTATTTGACTTGTCCTTTGGAAATACTTTCTGTTGAGGTCAGTCAGTAGTGAGTGCTTGATGAGGAAAGAAGGAAAATAAGAATAGAAAACTCTTTTAAGGAGTTTGGCTTTGAAGGAGAAAGAGACTGGGTAATACCAGAATGACATGTATAGCCAAGGTAGCTTATTGGTTAAGATGGATTAGAATTGGAGATGTTTAAATGTTGATGGAGAAGATTCAGTTTAGAGTAAGATGTTAATTATATCTGAAAGAGAGATAGCCAACAGTGGGATGTCCTGAGAAAGCGGGCATGCTGCCTGAGTATAGGTAGGGGGTTTGGTTGCTGAGAGGAGAAGGGGTGCAGATGTAGTCGGGGCTGGAAGTCCTTGTCTCAAGATTTCTTTCTTCTTTATGGAGTAGAGAACCGTGTCATCTTCTGAGGCTGAGAGGGTGAGTAGAGTGAAGCTTAGGGTATGAGGAAATTGGAGGTTTGTAATAGTCACTGAGGAGAGTGGGAGCTTGAGTTCACCAGAGCAGAGCAGCGGCTTGTCAGACAGTGTGGGGGCCCATTTGAGGTGAGTGACCAAGAATTGATAGAGACACTACTCCACTCTGTTATTTCTGGCAACATTCAACTGTTCTTGTAATGGTGTGCAGAAAATGGAGGAGATGATCCCTGTCAGTGAGAAGGCAAAAAAGTTAAGACATCTGGGTGCTATGTCAACTATTTTCATAGACTAGCCATCCATGGACTTGTTTAGAAAGAGGCACTGAGCTGTGGTGTCTCAAGAGCTAGGCTGGGATTGCTGCCATAGTTGTATTGGCATATATTCCTATTCTTCTGCTTTCTATTTCTCATCAGGTCTCAGCAAACCTGCAGATGACAGTGGTCAAGGAGTGGAGGTGGGTAAAATGAGCAAATGGCTTTTATTTCAAAGGAGAAAATGTAATTGTTTGGAAAGACAATGGGGAGAAAAATGTGAGACAAACAATAGCTTACCCAGACAAGAGAAAGCCCTGCCTTCAGCAGAAGCCAGGATGCAGTGGCAGTTCCCAAGGTCACAGCGAGAGTGTGTGCAAAGTGTGGTTAGAGTGGAGAGCTGGATAAGTCAAGGAGGTACCGAGTCTTCCTGGGGATGATGGTATGCACAGCAGAAAGATGGCCAGGTGGGCTTTCACTCCTCCACTCACCGAGGGAAAGAGAAATAAGTGGCCTTGTGCACATGGTCTCAGTAGTGTCTTTAGAAAGGGTGGTCACTGGATCCTACGGCTAGAGGCCTCAATGAACAAATCCTCAGATTATATCTATTTTTGCAGCTATGGTCTAAATGTACAGAATAGTTAGAGAAAGAATGAGATTTATGAGTTAAGAGAGTCAGACATAATGATAAAGAAAAAAGTCATGGTAATGGGGAAGATTTTTACGGGACTGATTTTCATGCATTTGTCACACAGGACCATGTTCAAGACAGTTCTGAAAACAAAGGTTATTTTTGCTAGTGTTACATATCTTATTCAAAATGTGAAAGTAGTTAATCTCAAACTATTCTATTTTTTTCTCATTACCACTGGGGAAAAATCTCAGTTTACTGCTTTGCAATATGAAAAGTGAGATGTTTAATTTCACAGCAAATATGTTTTCTATTTTCAGATAGTATTTTCTGAGGTAATTCTTTTGAGATTTCCTATTAAAGACTTTAAAACTATGTTGCAATATTTTTTCCACAACAAGTCATGAACTATGCTTCTTAAACTCTGGCCACATGTGGATGGAGTTGTGTTGAGGGATGGACTATCTCTGCTTTGCACAATAGGTATTGAATGTATAGGTTTTTTTGGTTCAGCGAGCTTGCCATTACACTAGACATCAGTCTATGGCATTTGGGAATATTAATGCACACAAAAGATTGATTCATTAGAGCACTATTTACCAGAATTGTTAGCATCTTTTCACATTTACAGAATAAATATAGTAACTATAATAATAAAAATAACTGACATTTGTACTGACTTTGGAGTTTCCAAATGCTATTGTGTATTATATTTTCTTTGATCCTCAGAAAACCTTGTGAGTTAAGAGGGATTATCTTAGTTTTAGAGCAATCTGAGTCATCTTCAATGACTTATGCTAAGTCGCATTGCTGATGAATAGTGGAGTGGGAATTCCATTTCACCTTTTAAGTCCCAACTTCTTTTCTGTTTTCCTTTAAAATATTACAGGGAGTAATTGGGTATAGTTTTAGCATTAAGCTTAAATATAACATTTTTGAAATTACTTTGATATGATGATATGGATAGTAAGTATTAGAACAAAATAGTCAATTATCCATTCTCTACTCTGCTAAGTCACAGAACACTTGCTCTGTTATCACATATGAGTTCAAGTCAGCTTTGTGATAGAAAAGCCACTAACGTGCCAGACTGTCTTGGGCAAGCAATTGGCCTTTGAATATTTACTCTTGACCAAGTGCTGGGAAAAAACCCACAAGAGGTTTTGGCTCCTTGTGGAAATTATTTATCTGAGGCAGGGCAGTTACCCAGCATATTAAGTGAATCAATGTTCTGATTAACATTTGGGGACAGGTTCAACTTGCTTATTGGTTCAACAAGGACCTTTATTTCCTTCATGTTTGGAGGAATAAAGATATTAACACCTAGCTGCCTTTAAACATAATTTGGTCATTTAAAAAAGTGAGACAGGTGAAGAAACAAAATAGTATAATACTCAAAGACACATATCACACACCATATACACGCACACTCTAACACTTACCCATACAAATAAACTACCACACATCTCACCCTTTACAACACACACAATCCTGCCCAGCAAATATATCTCCAGTATAATACTCTGTCAGCCCTGGTGTATAAACAGACACCCCTAGACAAGGACACACAGATGTATACACCTTCACAACACACCCATATTTTAAACGTATTCACTAACATGCAAAACCCCTAATGCTCACTCCCTTCCACCTGCTAATGTTGGATCACAAGCCTTGGGATGTGTTTCCCCCAAATCCCCACACTTGTATCATGACCACACTCACATGCAGCATATCTAATGATTAATACCAACAGCTGAAACACTGCTCTGCCTCGCCCCCCCATACACGGATGCAACATGTTTTTTAATTCCCATGTCTGAAGTCGTCTTCCTAGAAGCTGCTGATGTTTTTTAATTCATTTCATGTAACTAATTTTCTATTTTGCAAGGACAAATCTCACTTAATCTCTTCTAATTTAGAGGATGCTGTTATCAGGTAGGAAGGAAAAAAGTATAACTAAGTGAGTCTCCTCCGTTTTTCATTCATGAGTTCAGTCTGTGTTCCTCAGTAAGTAGATTAAGTGAAGGAGTTTAGGGGAGTCTTGAAGGACAAAGGGGACAGCAAAGGGTTTGCTCATTCTCTGTGGTGTGAACCATAAAGTACAGTATTTCTTTAGTGAGGCTCTTTTTTTAAAATTAGTTTTTGATGACTTCCAAAGAAGGTGTGTAATATATATGTATGGTATGAGCATAACAGTAATTCACCATCCAAGTTCTTTAGCATAACCAATACTAATTCTTTGCTTTCTCAAGTCATCTTTTTTTAACTCCTTTGGTAGAAGAACTTCAGGACATTTCATGTCTGATCACATAACCACTATAAGTTGTTTTTTGTCCTTTTAAGTCCTCAAATGTGGTATTATTTTATTTTTAATATTTTATAAGCTGCATTTGATTAGATTTATATACATGTTAAGCATCTTTTTTTTTTTTTTTCTTATGTCTCTGGTCATGTTCTTTATTCAGGAGCTTTTTAGGTCATGGAATTCTAAGTTTAGTGATTTTTCACTCACCTCTTTGAAGATATTATTCCACTTTTCTGGCTTCTGTTGTATGATCTTTGTATGATCCTTCTTTTTCCTCCATGGCTTTTTAAATGTCTTCTGCTTTGTCTGTCTTGATATTGTGTTTTCAGTTCAGCGTATCCAGTAAGTATTCAGATGTGGATTTCTTTATTTATCCTGCTGCGAATACAGTATGTTTCATGCTAATTAAGTTATCATCTCTTCAAATATTATCTCTTACCCATTTTCTCCTTTTCAGTAATCTAATTAGTTTGCTGTAAGACCATCTTATTCTGGTTTCCATATATCTTAATCCCTAGTTCCTCTGTTTCTGTTGTTTTCTTTTTTTATATATATATTATTTTAATTTTTTATTTTTACATAATTTCAGTCTTACAGAAAGGTTGTAAGATGACCAAAAAATTCCTATTTACGCTTAAGCCAGATTCCTCAAATGCTAACACTGCCGAAGAGATGCCACTAACCCTTAAATACCTCAGAATATATTTCTTAATAACCAGGGTGTTCTCTTACATAATTTAATACAAATATCAAAATCAGAAAATTAACATTCATGACAATATTATCTAGTCTATAAGATTTACTTAGATTTTTTTTCAGTTGCCCCAATAATGTCCTTTATAACAAAAGAAAATCCCGAAACATGAATTGTACTCCATTTTCCTATCTCTTTAGACTCCTGGAATCTGCAACAGTTCTTCATTCTTTTTCTGTCTTTCATGACATTGACATCTTTAACACACACAGGCCAGTTATTTTGTAGAGACCCTTCACTTGGGTTTGTTGGATGTTTCCACAAGAAGAGACCCAGGCTATACTTTCCTGACAGGAGCACCACAGCAGAGACATAGTACCTCTCCAGGCATCCTATCAGGAGGCAGGGAGAACAATTCATCTCTTTTGATGATGTGGGCTTTAATCACTTGGTTAATGTGGATCTGACAGATTTCTCTACTGAAAAGTTACTATGTTTCTTTTGTAATTAATAACCATCTTATGGGAAGATACTTGCAGAATATGTCAATCTCCTACTTCCATTAATCTTTTGCTCAGTTGTAATATACATTTTTTAAAATTCCCCGATTTCCAGAACTTTCTAAGTTTTAGCACGAAGCTCCTTTTATCTCATCTCGACCTGAATAAATGCTCCAGCCTCCATCCACTCTGCTCTGAGTCCTTCGAGGCAGTTAAAATCTCAGGAATGCACTCACATAACCTCTAGGGCAGGACCACAAACGGACTCCCACAAACGAAGAGGAAACCAAGGCTCTCCTTCTTCCACGTGAAAACAGCAGTGTCCCTTGAGGGGCTCTGAACTGGCAGCTGAAAATTGTACAGCATTCCTTGTCTCCAGTGCTCAGAAAACAATGATCCAGTGTTGTATAGAGTTTTATATCAAAATTCCTGTATTAATTTGTTTAAAGAACTCATTTAGGAGAGTAATATACGTCTGGCAGCAATAATATAAACTTTATCTTCAACATTTTTCTTTAAAATTTTAATAACTTGAAATATTTCAAATATTAGCATTTCTCAGCAGAGACTCCCCTTTCCCCCCCCAAAAAAATTTCAGGTGCACTTTTCATCCTCCCTTTTCTGCACCTCTCCCACTTAAAGTTCCTTTTCCTTCCCTACTTAGGACCTCTCTAGACTGGAAGCAATCTGATGAAATCTGGTAAAAGCTGGAAGGATGGATGAGCGCTCTTCTAGTCCTCGATTCTACAAAACTGTCCTTACCTGCTGTGGAAAACAGGTGCGGACTCAGTGCTCTGTGTAACCAAAAGATGGCCCTTCAAAGACAGCTGTTGGGAACTTCAGAACTGGTCAAACTTGCGAAATACTATTAAGCCATTGGAATCTGATGTCTGGGAGAGAACATATCTTAATTTGTCCAGCATTTTTGCACCACACATGGTTGCTAACACAGCTTTAACTAAAAATACTGTCAACTTGCCTCGGCCCTCACTGTCATACGCAGCAATCATAAAGTTGAGGAGGAGGCTGATGGACTGCTCCATGCTGATTTGGTGAGTAGAAGGAAGGCGCTTCTTCAGCTGGTAGTAGATGGACGAGATGACCGTTTCGAGGCGGGACACAATGATCTCAGTGGTATGGTCCAGTGTATTAAGGCCATTGTCTCGGAAGGCTTCAATCATGTTCCAGATATCAGCAAGATGGAGATTGCATCGTTTTTGTACAAATTGTAATTTGCAAGCTGTTCTGTAAATTGACAGACGTATCACCTCAAAATTCTGAGCACCTGCTTGTATCAGCTGTATCAAAGTCTCTAGGGGAAGAACTGGAATCTTCATTCTAGAAGGTGCATTTCTATGAACAGCTGCCTCTTCTCTGCCATGGTCTTCTGCTTGTTCCCGCTTGTTCCCACTTGCCTCAGTCATCTTCCCGGCAGGAGCTGGGGGCGTCGACAAGGTCTCCCAGCCCTGCAGTCTCCTCTGACGTGGCCCCGTGGCTCAGGTGGCGGTGGTCCTGCCCAGGCCCCGGAGCCGCCCCGGCCGCAAACGTTCTCAGGCTCCGGGCTCACGCCGCTTCCCCTCCCGGCGCATACAGAGAGCCCGCCCCTAGCGCGACGGTGCGAGGGCGCGAGGGCGTAGTCTGTTGTTTCCTTGATCAGTTAATTTACTATACTATTTTACTCTTCATTATATATAATCTGATATTTAACTCAAACTTTGATTTTTTTGAGCAACTTTTTTTTTTCATTTCGTGCTTGGTTATTTTTAATATTTTCTTAATTCTTCCTCATTTTTATGATTTCAATTTGTATTTCCTTGTGTTACAATCATAATTGTATTATGGCCTATATTTGGTAATTCCAGGATTTGAAGTCCTTAGAGATCTAAGCTTATAGTTTGTTTTTTTCTGTTGAGTGTTACTTATGGTTCACTTTCTTGTCTCTTTTGTGATGTTCGTACTGAATTGGTTTCATTTTAATTTCTGGGAATCCTCTAGGCCTAAATTGTAGATGATTTCCTTTAGAGAAGATTTGGTTTGGTTTCTGTTGAGGGATTCTCACAATTTGAGGTTCTTTGGCTTCCCCTGATGGTCTCTGGCTTTATTGTGAGCACTTCAGTCTCAGCATCCTCACTCTGCTGCTGTCCAAAGATAAGACCTCTAGATTTCAGTGTTGCTATTGACATTTGCTCTCAGAGCAACCCACCCTTAAATTTGCTGACTCTGTCTAGATCTATCTTCTGTTTTTCAGAAAGAGTAAGAGCTTTGGAGATTTACATTTCCTCCTGGAGGCCTAACAGTGCATTAAAAAGTATACTTTATATGGGACGTAGCTGTTTCAGTATAATAGTTCTTTATACTATGTTGCTTGAGACTTTGCCAAAAATGGAATTGCAAACTCTGATTTTAGTTGATAATCTGACCATTCTACTGACACTGAAAATTTCCCAGTAGGATCTCTGCTTATAAAAAGACTTTGATAAATATTTCAGGGGATATGACCATGGGAGTGTAGAGGCTGATGCAGGAAATAGGCCAGGCGTGCTTAAGAATATGTAGCCAACAAAGATAGAGTCATCTCTGCTGAAGATTGAGAACTGGTTTATACATGCAGCAGGGAGCACCTCATGTTCAGTTTGTGTTGGAGGTTGCTTTGCATTTTTATTGTTATGACATCATGATAACCTCTTTAATGAAGACTTCTCTGACTTCCCTCAAGCACTAATCTCCTGCCAGCCCCAACTCAGCCCAACTGCAACCTGTATCTCTCTGTGCATTTATTTGAAGTTTCTGGTGACTCAGTAAACTCCCTGAGTTCAGGGGGTATTTCACATGTTTGTCCCATCATCCTAGTACATGGCATAGTGCCTGGAAAACCACATTCACTGAATTAGTTAATTCTGTTTTGTAACCATTTATACTGTGAGTATGTAGACTGAGCCTTCTATATCTTTGTATTATTTCAACACATAGCACAGTCTTAAATAAGATGGGTATTGAAAAATAACTGATTGAGGTAGATGTTAAATAGATATGCCTTTGAATGCTGAATAACTATTGTTAAGTCCTTATACTTTTATTGAAGGCATTAATGCCTATAAGTAAATGAAAGGTCCAAGTACATGTGACCAGCTCATCCTGAACTTCCTGGGGAAGGTTCGTAGTGAGCCACTCATGTGCTGGTCTTTGTGCTTTGTACCACAGACAATTATTTTTCAAAATATAAGAGTAAGTAGAATTTAGGATTCTAAATTTCCTGTTCTTGCTTTTAATCATTATGGGTAATGTAAAGGTCATAAAAATTTATTTCTCCTTTTTATGAGTGTCTGAGGGATTGGCTGGAAGGGAACAAAAAGGAATGATGTGGGTACCTCCTGAGGAATCCTGTCTCTACCTGAATTAAGTCTAAAGGAGGCTGACCATGTGGTTTATCTGAGGGGAGCATGTAAGTTTAGAAAGAAATATACAACTGAGGTTATAGTTATTCGTTTAATCATTCAGGAAATGTTACAGACTTCCTTCTGGTGCTAGGCATGGAGGCCCACTAGATCCACAGCTTAGGTGAAACAAACCAAGCAACACAGTCCTTCAGTAAATTCTGAGACCATCAAAGACCTGTTTTTCCCACTCATGGAAATGCATTCACTTTCCTGCAGATGTGTAAATCACTTATTAACCTCCCTGATCACTTTGGATTAAGGAGGGTGCATGTGAGGAAGCCATCCTACAAATGATTTTTTATTATTTTACTATATTTTTTAATCCCTTGTTTGGGGTCATGTGTTTAAGACTTGCAGCCAATCTGTGCTTTTTTCTTTGTGTCACCTCGTTTCATGGTCATCCCTGCCATTTGCTGTGGATGAGAACCTCCACCTTGACCTTCTATAGCTGGATAAAGTTCATGTGAGGCTTACTATTTGAAACAATAAATTGCTTTCTTCTCTGAACTAAAGTATAGTGTTCTCTCTAATAAATGAAGCCTACCAATTCCCACCTATCTGAAATTGAAAAAGAAGGGGCATCAGATTACCCTTGAACTCCTGTTGAGAAGGATTCTAAAGGTGGACCTTACTGACTGTATCTCAAATCTTCAGAATATTCCATCAAGCGGTTTTCACAGGGCTGTTCTGTTGTCACAGATTTTTACTAGTTATAGTTTACAAAGGAACAGGTTTGGATCATGGAATATTCATGTGTTCTGTATTATCAGTCTTTTCCAGATTGGAGAAAAAAATGAGGCTGCTGGCTTTTTGAAGATTTAACTAAGGCAGAAAGATTTTACTTCCATCTAGGAGGAAAAAAACTACGTTGTCTTGCATTTAATGTCTGTATATCCAGATTTGAAACAGAGACACTTGTACTGGCTCAACACTGACATTTTCTTTCCAGATGGACTTGGTATCTATTTCAGAAAGATTTGTAGAACTGTCTGTCTTTTAAATTATGCCAGGCTCTGTGAGAAAGGCAAGAAAGGTTTGTTACATTGTCTCTGTCTTCTGAAGATTTTGTTTCTGGTTCTTGACAAAAGAAACAGAAAAAATCCAGAAATGGTGTGTGCTAAATGCTAATGTTACCTGGGTCCTAGTCATTTTGGAGTGCCTTCATTGGTATAGGTGGTAGTAAAGGGCCATAGGGCACATCTGTTCTGGAAAAAAACTGGCTGGCCTTGACAATAATCTTTCAAATTCTGTCTGATTTTAAAGAGGATCTGTCATGGCTCAGTTAGGGAAGCTATCTCAGAAGGGAACAAAGACTGCTTTCATTGAAGCTGTCATTTATGATGACCTGATTTGCTTCTGACAGAGCCCTCAGAACAACTGGGGGCAACGTGCTGAGGTGAGAAGTAAGAGCTCTTGTTTTTTATAACCACAAAGAGAAACTTTTTTTGTAGAAAAATTATAAAATTTAAGAAAGGAGAAAACTAATAAAAATCACATGAGATTGGACTAGCTAGTGATAAAAATTAACTTTTTGACTGTTTTGCATTTCTATTCTTAACAAAAATAGTTATGACTGAAACATATCTTTCATTGTTTATTTGGTTTCACCTTATTCATTATCTTTCTGGAAACACCAATTATCTGTAGTTTGTACCTGTTTTGTTTATTTCTTATGTATGTTCACTGATATCCTGCCATTTTCTGTAGCATTGTATAGCACACTTTTTTTTTTCTAATTCACCTTGAATTTCTGCAGTGGTATTATTTTTCTCCTTATTTTTCCACCTTAGTTCCTCATACTTCTTTTCACCCATTCTGTGCTCTCATTTTTGACCTTTTTTAAAATGAAGTCTTAATTCTCTTTAATTTATTTGAAAGTTCAAAGCAGTCATTTGCCTAAGATAGTCTTCATCCTTCAGAGAAAGCTCTTTTTTGCATTTTCTTGTTTTTTTCCCTGTATTTGTCTCATTTTTATTGTTGCTAGATTTAATGTGGATGTTTAAGAAATATTTTCCCTTTGCAGATAATTTTTTTCTGCCCAGTGGAACTTATGTTTGCTGGAGTTTTATCCCATTCAAGACAATTATTTCTCAATTACACTCAATCTTTCTTCTGTTGTTCCTAGCAAATTGGGTTGACTTTTCTTTCCTGGCACCATAGTGCATTTTATACTCTGTTGGAGAAAGGATTCGAGTGCATTATGCACATGTCTCTCTTTGTTCACCCATCTCCCTAGTCTCTATGTTACAGATGAAATAACTGAGACATAGGGAAGTCAGGGGCCATCTTAGTTTATAGAATCAGTGACAGGTAAGGACTTGGTGACTGCTTCTCTGATGGACTCTTATCCCTGAGTTTATGCTCCAAAGCATGCTGAGCCAGAGCTTCATGAGGACTTTGACTTTTTAGTTAAGCTAGTCAGCCATCCAAGACAGATGACAGTTTTGTGTAGATATCAAGTTCTAGAACTGACACTACTTAGGAAACTTGTCTCTGCTTGGGTTTACTTATAATCATAGTGGTTTAGTTAAAGGATAAGAGGTTATCAAATATTTCACCATACCCTAACCTGGGCCACTGTTTTCTAGCTTTTTATAGCAGATTTTCTGTCATTCTTCCAGCTTTGTATAACACTTTCTCATGATTTTTCCAGTATTCTAAAAATTTCCTCAGTATTTGTAGCTTCTTATTCTGTTTGGGCTTCTAAAACATTTCTTATCAGCAACAGAAATTCCTCGCAGTTCTGCAGGGTGGAAGTCCAAGGTCAAACTGTGGTTTCTGGAGAGGACTTGGTTCCTGGTTCACAGCTGGCTGTCGTCTCTGTGCGTCCTCATGTGGTAGAAGGAATGGAGAGCTTTCTGAGTTCTCTTTTATAAGAACACTAATTCTTTCCATGCGGGCTCCACCCTTATGACCTGAATGCTTTACAGGCGTCATCTACTAATACCAACACATTGGGGTTAGCATTTTAACACACAAATTTTGGGAGAACACAGACATTTAGTCCCTAACCCACTTTGTATAACAGTTTTCTTGCTGCTTGCTATCTGTTCCTAAAACCAATTCCATATGCTAAAGGTTATTGTTCTATCAGAACTAACTTTCAGTATCAACTCTTTTATCAGTTGTCTACTGGCATGATATAGGGCTTCCTAACAAGCAGGGTGCTGGATGACAGGTGATTGGTGTCAGAAAAGGTAGCCATAGTTGATTAATTCAATAGTCAGCCTATATTAAGCATCTCCTAGCAATTCCTAAGTATTGTGCTAGATGCTGAGATTACTCTTTGAACAAAATTGATGATGACAGTTGTCATGGCGGCGAGAGGAAGTGCTGCGGAGGAGGAGGTGGAAAACCCAGACAGCCACAGCGTTGCCGAGGAAAGCCTGGGAATAAAACCCAGCAAGCAAGCAGCTTCTCAGGCACAGTCCTCCTGTACCGCAGCATTGCGAGCCTTCTCTTCACAGAGTCACACAGCAGAGACTGTTCCCAGGGCCCTTTCCCAGAGATGCCCTGTTCTTGCTCTGACCGCTTCTTGACGTGCTTAGTGTAATGTCCTTTCTTTCATTCCAACTCAAGAAAACATTGAAAACTAAGTAACTAAGGATTATGGGTATCATTATAGTACTAGCTTTGAACCTGTAGTTTATAAAAAGAGTTAGTCATGCAAAAACCTTAGTTAGTTGAGCTTTGATTAGGAACATCTTACCCTTAGTTGATCTATTTCATTCTCGGTGAAATACCAATTTATTTCCTGGCTGGCAAACACATGATGGAAAATGTCTTCTGATGAGACAAAGTGCACATTCATTAGCATTCACTGAAGCAAGACCCTCCGTGGCATCATCTCTGCTTGCCATTTCCAACCCCCAATTTAATGGTTTACTCCTGGTTTATCAAATGGGTTGTAGGAACAACATGGTGTACAATGTCGTATTTCTAGCCTATGTGCATGTTTTCCTGCTCAGCTGTCTCTCTGAAATGACTACTCTCTTTCTTCCCTCCTCCTTAAGCCAGTCAGCCATCCAAGACGGATGCCAGTTTTGTGCAGATACCAGGTTCTAGAACTGGCACTACTTAGGAACGTTGTCTCTGCTTGGGTTTACTTGTAAACATAGTGGTTTAGTCAAAGGATAAGAGGTTATCAAATGTTTCACCAGTCCCTAGTTAACTTCAAAGATGTTTTAAGTAACTGATCCAGCCACCTTCTCCAGGAAGTTCCCTTGTCTCTCCTAGTATGTTTCCCCTCTCTGAGGTCTCATACCATCCCATGCATACCTCTATCCTTACCACATACTATACTTTATGTACTGGACTAAGGGTAAACCCAATTATCTTTCTCATGCTTGGGCTTCCAGGAAGACAGAACACAGTTCTTTGTAGAGGCCTTGATTCTATTGCTTTCCAGTTGACGGTGCTGCTGATTTGATTATCTTCTAATTTTCCTGCCACCTTTTTTGTTTTTTACTTAATTAAAAATGCTCAACACATAACTATTAAATTGTTAATAAGCAGGAATAAGTATGTCATTAATTTTAAAATACTTCATTCAGAGGATGGACTTGCTGTGAGATTTCAGTGGTGTCTGCACAATAACTAATGAATTTAATTTCCAGTGCTAAATACAGCATAATTTGAGACTGAGTTTATGTGCTAATTGCAATTAGGTCCAGAAGAAAGCATATTTTCTTGGGCTGCCATCATCTGTTTATTTTATGTTTTCCTTTAGAAAAGGACATTTCCTAAAAGTGAACCTTCTAGGAGGTTAGCAAGCACACAAACAAGTTCGTGTTTGCTGAGGATCATGATGGTTGGCTCTGATGCAAATGGATTTGTCTGAGGGCCACTTCAGCTCTTGCCCCTCATGTGACTTTGAGCGAGCTATTTCATCTCTCCGAGCCCTCCTTTCCTCATCTAATAAAATGCAAGTCATAACTAAATGAGGAATGTTTAAAGATCTGGCACATAATAGATGCTCAATATGCTTGTGCTAATGTTACAATTTTCACTACAACGGAACTGAAGCTCTTTATGCCAGCTGCTGGCTAAGTGCTGAATACATTGAGATTAAGGCCTACCTCTCCAACTCCCCCACAGCCTGTCACCTGGCTTGAATGCTCCAACTTTGAACTGTTATTCTTATAGCAACTTGTCTCTTACTACCCTTTCCATCCATCACCTGCTGCTCCTGAGGTGTGAAATGAGAAGAGCTGTCATGTGCAAAGGCTGAATCACTGCCGGAGGGACCCTGCCTGCCCAAGGGCTCTGGCCTTCACTTGTTTGACCTACCTGTGGCTCTCTGATGCTTTGGCTTCCTATTAGGAGAACCCATTTTCAAAACCCCAGAATAAAGGCATGCCAGCCCAACTCCCCATCCTTCATTATATATTTTTCCTGTGCTGCCTGGAATTGCTTTCGATGCAGCAAACTGAGGAGAGGAGCTGTGATTGCAGGCAGGAGCTGTGGCATTTGATTCGCATAGCTGCCTGCTACAAGCCAAGTGCTCAGCAATGTGCCCACTAATTGCACACCACATCCACCAGAGGAGCCTCAGTACATCCCAAGTCTGAGTTAGCAGGCAGCCTCCACCTTCCCAACTAATTGAAAGGCAGCTTAGGGGACGGGCTGTTCATGTTATCGTCCATAAAAAGCTTCTGGGGTTTGCATTTGCCATTCTCACTGAGAGAGCCATCATCTCAGTTCCGGACACTGTGTCTGGATTTAATTAATTAAATGTTTCTTATCAACTTGAAGTCAGGAGGGTTTTTAGGTCAGCGTGCTTGGGAGGCCATTTTTGGTTTATTGGGTAATGAATTTGGTAAATAATAGGTGGAGACCCCTTTAGCTGTGACAACATGAAAGGTCCAAACTAAGGAAAACACCATTCAACTGGATTCCTCAGTTGACTAAATTGTTTTGTTTTCAGTTTTAGGAGGAAAAAAGGGAAGATGACACTGCTCCGGTGTAATACTGTGATTTCTCTCCAAAGAGGAAATACCAGGCTATGATCTAGAATTAGTATACAGTTTCTATTTCCCTTTGTAATAATCTCTAATGTTCTGTGCAATAAGTTTAAGACTGTGATTCTGATTAATTAAAGGAAGACTGATTATTTTCCATAGGTTGAGATGAGACCACCTTTAGCTGTAGGCAGAGAGTAGTCTGGCGACTGGTTATGACTTCCAGGTGGTAGAAATATGCCTCCTCTTCATTTTCTTCTGTGTTTACTGTGTCTTTAACTGGAAAGAGAGCCTTTTATTTCTCATCTGAGATAAGGCTTAGTCACAAATCTTATGTAAAAAAAGTAACCCTAGATTTGTGCACTCTGCTGTAAATGACCTTTTGAGGTCTTTTCCTAGTCCGGCTGAGGGGAATTAAGTGGAAAGCTTTGGACACCCAGAGGTGGACAGGGAGGCACCTAGTGGTAGACTGGAGGCAGTTGCAGAAAGGAAACAGACAGCCCTGGTTCATTTTCTATTAGGCTTTCTCAGCTTCTCTTTAAATACCCAAGTTTCTGTTGGCTTTCATTACTCCTGCCAGGATGAATCAGATGGCAGTGCTAGCAGATATGATCTCAGAAGCAGTAGTTTCAGAAATAGTTATTGTTTGAGGGGATATATAGGACAGAAGATTGATGCAAGAAATGATTTGGGAGCAAAATCAGGTATCAAACACCTTGAAAGCCTTTGGGGAGGTAGTCAGACTAGTAATACATGAATCAGGCACTATTATATCCTGCAACTGAGATTTAGAGAGGTTAAATAATTTTCCCGAGATTACACAGAAAGACTTGAAACTGTGGGGTTTTTACTTTGCCAACTGCTTCTAGAGTCAATTGCATGGTCTCCAGGTCCTTTGCAGCACACTTGTGAGCACCACAGGACACTTGTCTTTGAGTTTCTTAGGTTTCAGGGTATTCTGTGTTTCCTTTGGACTATTGGTGTACAGGATTGAATCTTGCCTTACACCAGTCGGCTAAATGAAGCCTGCTCCCATTTTATTCCTGTTCACTCTGCATTTTCCCAGTGTCAGTCTAGCTGCTCTTCGCTCTTGCCTTAAATTCTTTTGGGTTCCGACTTGGTATTTAACACAGTTACACTTCTCACTTTCATTTTCCTCCAAAGCCACCTTCTTGACATGGACATTTTGAGATTTCTGTCATTCTGGATCCTGGTTTTGACACCAGTGGGGAAAGGTTTGACCACTCCCTGTTGACATTCCTGTGCATTCCTGGAATTTCCCTTGTTTTTATACATGTCTCTTGCTGTATTCCCTTCCTGTTTACAACTATGCCAGCTCTGTTCTGGGCTTAGAAGAATCACTATGTTCAAAGCAGCTCATTACAAGGAAAATACATTTCCAAAAACACTGGATGAAATAAAATTTTCAATTAATTTACAATCTATTTGATCAAAAGTTTCTTTCTGTTCTCTGCATATTCCAGCCCATTGGAGCTTTGCTCTCATGTGCCAAAAATACAGGAGCAAAGAACGGAATGATATGAAGCGTTCTTCAGACGATTAAATGGTGCTTTTGACCCTGTGAGTTTGGGCGTCCACTGTATGGAGTGAGAGAGTTGGGCCAAGTTTGGGTATTATAAAATATCACAACCAGTCTTAGCTTTTTGGAGAAGTTGAAGAATATCACTCTTGAAGATGAGGCATGAGACGCTTGAAGCCCTACACAGCAGAAAATATTCACCATCTCCTTTTAGGTGAGAAGGAAGGAGCCTCATTAAAATTTCAAATTTACATTTCCCTCCATCAGTCAGCTTTCCAATTGTGCCATGGTCTCAAATAGTTCAAAGAACCCATGTCTTCAGGGAATGAATTGTGAAGGAGTCCTTACAATGTGAGATTTTTCCTAGGCTGGGATGGCTGGGAAAAGCTTGAATGCTTTTTTGGACAGGGGATGCAGTTCATTTCTGCTCAGGTAAGGAACCCAAACCTTGCAGAGAGGCCTACACATACAGTAGTCACTTGCACCAGTGCACTTACAGGTAGATGCCTCTTTCTCCCTAACTTAGAGAGCTTAATTGGCAAGGAAAAATAATAGAGAATGCTGACTTCATCTATCTCAATCTCCTAATCTCTGTACCATAGTTTTTTGAATGAACTGACATTTTTATATGGGAACTATATTTCATATACAAGGAGGCAGACTATCTATGTCAGCCCTCTCCCACTCAAACAAGGTGCTTCCCTGAATATACAAGTTCAGTGTGATGTGCAATTTGTGGGCAGTGATTTGTAGCTTACCCTTCTAAAATCATTTTCACAGTTTAGTATTTAATTATTCTACTTATTTCAGAGATGCCTGACTCTATTCTTTTTTTTATTATTTTATTTTGGTATCATTAATATATAATTACATGAGTAACACTGTGGTTACTAGATTCCCCCCATTATCAAGTCCCCACCACATACCCCATCACAGTCACTTTCCGTCAGTGTACTAAGATGCTATAGAGTTACTACTTGTCTTCTCTGTGCTATACTGCCTTCCCTGTGCACCCCCCACATTATGTGTGCTAATCATAATGCCCCTTATTCCCCTTCTCTTTCCCTTCCCACCCACCCTCCCCAGTCCCTTTCCCTTTGGTAACTGTTAGTCCATTCTTGGGTTCTTGATTCTGCTGCTATTTCGTTCCTTCAGTTTTTTCTTTGTTCTTATACTCCATAGATGAGTGAAATCATTTGGCACTTGTCTTTCTCCACCTGGCTGATTTCACTGAGCATAATACCCTCTAGCTCCATCCATGTTGTTGCAAATGGTAGGATTTGTTTTCTTCTTATGGCTGAATAATATTCCATTGTATATATGTACCACATCTTCTTTATCCATTCATCTACTCTGATGGACACTTAGGTTGCTTCCATTTCTTGATTATTGTAAATAGTGCTGTGATAAACATAGGGCCTGACTTTATTCTTCGTTCAGTTTAGAATTTTCTGCATTTATTAAACATTTATTAAATATTCATCAAAAAATATTGGTTAAGTGCCTCCTAGGTATCAGGCACTAGGCTGGGTGCTTTGGATATAAATATAATCATATAGTTCTTGTCCTTAAGGTTCTCTATCTCTCAACCCTTCAAGCAGCTACATAAATAAAGAGGACACAAATGTGTGTGTGTGTGTGTGTGTGTGTGTGTGTGCACGCATGCTCCTGGAGTGCCAAGAGAGAACTTAACCTGGATTGCACAAATGTGCTCATCCTGAGGGAAGAGAGGAGAACAGGTAGTTTTCAACTGTGGTCCTGTTACAAGCCTTCTAGGAGAGCTGGTAAAGACGCTGTGGAAGGGGCAAAGGGTTTGGATGTTCATGGAAAGAGACAGAAATGGAGACAGAAAGCTAGAGGCAATGAGAAAGACAGTGAGAGAAATGGAGACAGAGAAGAGGAAAGAGAGGCAGAGAGTGAGAAAACAGAGGTTCAAACCCAATCTCTAAGATGCTCACAACTGAAGAATGAAAAAACAACCTGTTGAGCAGAGAAAAAGACAAGCAGAACAGTAACATGAGCAAAATGCTAAGGGGAACCCCTGGAAGAGAAAAAAATCTGCCTTCGAGTCTCATCGCTTCTGTCTCATCTTGGGGAGCTAATCACATGTGACCTGGTCATCAAATTCTGCCCGGAAGCTGGAGGTGCTGGCTGCGGAGTCTCACACGTCCTCTCAGAATGCTCGTCCGCGGCCATGGCTGGGGATGATCCCGCCGGCCCGACCGGACAGTTCTGTCTGCGTGTGAGGGCCCACGCCTGGAGACCTGCTCCTTTCTCACTTTTGTTCTAACATCAGAGGGTCTACTTTAAAAGTCTTGTGACTTATTTTGTGTACTGTTAGGTCATGTTATGTTATTTTTGAAAATGATTTGTAATCTTTCCTCTAATTATTGTTTTAAAAAGTTTAATTTGATTATTTAGGGACAGGCCATGTTTTGGTACCACATTCATTCAGAGAATGTTAACCTTCCCATCTGGAAATCAGAAACTTGGTTTGATCCTCCCTCCTTACTTTGCCTTTTGAATCCATGTGATCTCCTGATCCCTCTTGCCAGGCCTTGGCTGAGACCTCCCACCCCCCCGCCTGCCCCCACTCTCCCTGTCCTTCCTTCCTCACCTGTGTTAGGGCAACGGCTTCCTCATGGGCTGTCTTCAGTTTAACCACATCTGCAGATTCAGTCTACTTTCTATCTGTAGCATCTCTGATGTCAAAGACAACGTTAAGACTGAGACAAAATTAACACAGGGTGTTTTATTCGTAAACTTTCTCACTGGTCTTTGATACATCTGGCAGTCTGGCTGCAAGGGGGCAAGCAAGTAGTTTGGAGACATTTCAAAAGACAAGGGACTGCTAAATAGTATGGGCAGAGGGTTTTCTGTGGCCTCTTTCCTGGAACAAAAGGATTTAGGGTGGGGACTTTTTAGGGGAATGGTCAGTCTGAGCTGCCAACTGCCAGCACAGGCAGTTTCTCACTGCTAATGTCATTCATAGGCTTAATCTTCTTTGGTGGCTTCCCTTAACCTTCAGTAAAAGACCAGTTACCTTGGCTTGATATACAGAAACTTCTTTGATTCTTCAGTCTAATGAAGTAATTAATCTGCAGTTGCCCAGATACATGTAAACTCTCTTTACCCTAGGACTTTACATGTATTTTTCCTTCCTTCTGGAATTTTCTGCTTCACCATCACTAGTTCTACACCAACATATACATGTGTGTACACACACATGTGCACACACTCACACACATGCACTGTCTTCACTAGCTAACAGCGCTCTCCGTTAGGAATCAGATAAGTGTCTTTTCCTATGGGAAGCTTAGTTGGCCTCCTCCTTCTCTAGTCTGTGAATGTCCTCTGCCCCAATGGCACCCTAGTATTTTAGGCATTATCACATTGCACTGTCATCCTCATTATTATTAGTTGTTTTCTGTGTGCCTTTCTCGCTCTACCATATATTCTTAAAAGAAAGAACTTAGAAACATGTCATCATCTTTGTAGTCTCAGTGATCAGCACATAGCCTGAGCTTAATACATAGGGGTGAGCTGATGAAACACTATTAATTTTTGCTTGGAGTTTTCCTTCTGTGCTGAACTTCATCTCAGTGTACCACAGAAAACTTGCTCAAAGGAAGTGAGGACTCAGGGCTGAAGCCCTGGATTCTTGCTTTCTGCTCAGACACCAGCTGTAATTTCAATAGAAGCCATATTAAAGTCCCTCACTAGGTACCTTTTTGTAGCAAAAACATCCCCTGTATGCTATGTCCTATACACAGCAGTCACTTAATGTATATGTGTTTAGTTTTTTTTTTTCCAAGACTGATGACATGGTTTTTATTTGCAAAGACAGATTCCAGCAGAAACAATTCAAATCTCTCACAGAAGAGGGGGCAGTAGGTGCATTTCTGAAAGGGTTCCTAACAGACTCCTTTTCTAATTCTTTTGGATACTGTGTCCCCACACACATCAATCCTGCAGCTAATAAATCATTAGGAATGAAAGCAGTCTAACTACCAGCTTTCTGACAGGATTGCCTACAAACATCATAGCATTAGCTCAAATGTGCTTGTAGTTTGGGATTTTTTTCCCTAGCAGGTGCTAATGTGATTCTCTTTTCAACATTCACTACTTAAATATTTAAGACCAAGTTTCCCTGGGTGCTGAGTAGGTGGCAGAACCTCCACATGGAAGGAAAGAAACATGGAAGAAAGGAAACCAGTTGTGCTCCCTGGCTTCTCTCTCATGACTGACCGGTCAGCTTCTAAATCATACATGGTCACATGAATTTTGTATCTACTTTTTGCCTTCAGTACATCAGAAAATACTATTTTATAAACTGAGTCAAAGGGAAATATTAGCTAACCAAATTCAAGGTCATTAAAAAAATACATTTAGGTTGATTTCAGAAATGTAGAGAGTTTTAAACTTAGGAGAATCTATTAACATAACTACATAACTCATAATATAATTGAGCTAAAGAAAAGAAGTGTGATTATCTTAAGAGATGCAAAACAAAACATCATTTGATAAAGTCTGACATTTATTGGTGAAAACACTTAGAAAACTCTGACCAGAAGGCAATTTCCCTAACCGGAAAAATGTCAATGCACAACAATCTTACATAATGGAGAAACCTGATATATTGCTTTCAAGAAACAAGATAAAAGATGAGCCAAGAATGCCTGTTATCACTCAGAGTTCTTAAGATAACATTAAAAGTCCCAGATAAATAAGTAAGAGATGAAAAAATAAAATTTAAAGATTAAAGTGGAAGAGAAAATTTATTCCTTGAAGATGATATGTTTATTTACATTGAAAACCCAATAGATTCTACATGTATTGTTAGAACAAAACAGAAGTCTGAAAGGTTGTCAGATCCAAGATGTATTAAGAAAAATCCGTGGCATTCCTTGACCCCAGCAAACATCATCTTTACAAAATAACATTCACGAAGTCATAGTCTCAATGACTAAAAAAAGCAACAATACTACAGATTCATAGTTTTTCTTTGCAGAGAAAAATTAAGGAGCATTTAATAAGGTCAGAGTAAATGAAGATTTAAGCTGGATTTACAATGGAAAGACTTAACCTTGTATAGATGTTGTCTCTCAGAATTAATTTATAGGTTCAAGTCAATTTCAGCAAAAGTTCCAGAAGGAATTTTTTAGTGACAAACATGTGAGAATAAACTTCTATGTGAGAATGAGTGTTCACAAACAGCTAGGTCGATTTTGAAAGAGTGGAGCAAAGGATGGTTCTTGTTATACTAGAAATGAATGTGTATTGTAAGTTATCATGATGGAAACAGTACAGTATTAGTACAGAGGTAGATGCATCAATAGCAGAAACAGAGATGATAAAACAGACCCACTTGTACATGCAATCTTCACAGATGATAAACATGGCACCAAAAATCAGGAGAAGGCCAGTGTGATACTGTGATCTATGTATTTTTCTTTTCTTTATTTAAAAATTTTTTTATTAAGGTATGATTGATATACACTCTTATGAAGGTTTCACATGAAAAAACAATGTGGTTACTACATTTACCCATATTATCAAGTCCCCACCCATACTCCAATGCAGTCACTGTCCATCAGCAAGTTGCCAGAGATCCACTATGTCTCTTCTCTGTGCTACACTGTTCTCCTGGTGATCCCCCACACCATGTGTACTAAACATAATGCCCCTCAGTCCCCTTCTCCCTCCCTCCCCACCCACCCTCCCAATCCCCTCCCAATTGGTAACCACTAGTTAATTCATGGAGTCTCTGAGTCTGCTGTCATTTTGTTCCTTCAATTTTACTTCATTGTTATACTCCACAAATGAGAGAAATCATTTGGCATTTGTCTTTTTCCGCCTGGCTTATTTCACTGAGCATAATGTCCTCCAGCTCCATCCATGTTCTTGCAAATGGTAGGATTTGTTTCTTTCTTGTGGCTGAATAGTATTCCATTGCATTTATGTACCCCATCTTCTTTATCCATTCATCTACAGATGGACACTTAGGTTGCTTTCATATCTTGGTTATTGTAAAAAGTGCTGCGATAAACATAGGGGTGCATATGTCTTTTTGAATCTGAGAAGTTGCATTCTTTGGGTATATTCCAAGAAGTGAGATTGCAGGGTCAAATTGTATTTCTATTTTTACTTTTTTGAGGAATCTCCATATTGCTTTCCACAATGGTTGAACTAGCTTATATTCCCACCAGCAGTGTAGGGGGGTTCCCCTTTCTCTGCATCCTCGCCAGCATTTGTTGTTCTTAGTCTTTTCAATGCTGGCCATTCTTACTGGTGTGAGGTGATATCTCATTGTGGTTTTAATTTGCATTTCTCTGATGATTAGTGATGTGGAGTGTCTTTTCATGTGTCTGTTGGCCATCTGAATTTCTTCTTTGGAGAACTGTCTCTTCATATCCTCTGCCCATTTGTGAACTGGGTTATTTGCTTTTTGGGTGTTGAGGTGTGTAAGTTCTTTATATATTTTGGATGTTAACCCCTTTTCAGATATGTCATTTACAAATATCTTCTCCCATACTGTAGGATGCCTTTTTGTTTTGTTGATGATGTCCTTTGCCGTACAAAAATTTTTAATTTGATGTAGTCCCATGAGTTCATTTTTGCTTTTGTTTCCCTTGCTCAAGGAGATGGGTTCAGGAAGAAGTTGTTCATGCATATATTCAGCAGATGTTTGCCTATGTTGTCTTCTAAGAGTTTTATGGTTTCATGACTTACACTCAAGTCTTTAATACATTTCGAGTTTACTTTTGTATATGGTGTTAAACAATAATCCAGTTTCATTCTTTTGCATGTAGCTGTCCAGTTTTGCCAACACCAGCTGTTGAAGAGGCTGTCATTTCCCCATTGTATGTCCATGGCTCCTTTATCATATATTAATCAACCATATATGGTTGGGTTTATATCAGGGCTCTCTAGTCTGTTCCATTGGTCTATGGGTCTGTTCTTGTGCCAGTACCAAATTGTCCTGATTACTGTGGCTTTGTAGTAGAGTTTGAAGTTGGGGAGTGTAATTCCCCCTGCTTTATTCTTCCTTCTCAGGATTGCTTTGGTTATTCAGGGTCTTTCGTGGTTCCATATGAGTTTTAAAACTATTTGCTCTAGTTTGTTGAAGAATTCTGTTGGTATTTTGATAGGAATTGCATTGAATCTATAGATTGCTTTAGGCAGGATGGCCATTTTGAAAATATAAATTCTTCCTACCCATGAGCATGGGATGTGTTTTCATTTATTGGTATCTTCTTTAATTTCTCTCATGAGTGTCTTGTAGTTTTCAGAGTATAGGTCTTTCACTTCCTTGGTTAGGTTTATTCCTAGGTATTTTATTCTTTTTGATGCAACTGTGAATGAAATTGTTTTCCTGATTTCTCTCTCTTCTAGTTCATTGTTAGTGTATAGGAGTGCCACAGATTTCTGTGTATTAATTTTGTATCCTGCAACTTTCCTGAATTCAGATATTAGATCTAGTAGTTTTGGAGTGGATTCTTTAGGGTTTTTTATGTACAATATCATGTGATCTGCAAACAGGGACAGTTTAACTTCTTCCTTGCCAATCTGGATGCCTTTTATTTCTTTGTGTTGTCTGATTGCTGTGGCTAGGACCTCCAGTACTATGTTGAATAGAAGTGGAGAGAATGGGGATCCTTGTCTTGTTCCCGATCTTAAAGGAAAAGCTTTCAGCTTCTCACTGTTAAGTATGATGTTGGCTGTGGGTTTGCCATTTGCGGCCTTTATTATGTTGAGGTACTTGCCCTCTATTCCCATTTTGTTGAGAGTTTTTGTAATGAATGGATGTTGAATTTTGTCAAATGCTTTTTCAGCATCTATGGAGATGATTATGCGGTTTTTGTCTTTCTTTTTGTTGATGTGGTGGATGATGTTGATGGATTTTCGAATGTTGTACCATCCTTGCATCCCTGGCATAAATCCTACGTGATCATGATGGATGATCTTTTTGATGTATTTTTGAATTCGGTTTGCTAATATTTTTTTGAGTATTTTTGCATTTATGTTCAGCAGGGATATTGGTCTGTAATTTTCCTTTTTTGTGGTGTCTTTGCCTGTTTTTGGTATTAGAGTGATGCTAGCCTCATAGAATGAGTTTGGAAGTATTCCCTCCTCTTCTATTTTTTGGAAAACTTTAAGGAGGATGGGTATTAGGTCTTCACTAAATGTTTGATAAAATTCAGCGGTGAAGCCATGTGGTCCAGGTGTTTTGTTCTTAGGTAGGTTTTTGATTACCAGTTCAATTTCATTGCTGTTAATTGGTCTGTTCTTCCAGGAATTGATTTTCTGTTTCTTCCTTGGTCAGCCTTGGAAGGTTGTATTTTTCTAGAAAGTTGTCCATTTCTTCTAGGTTATCCAGTTTGTTAGCATATAATTTTTCATAGTATTTTCTAATAATTCTTTGTATTTCTGGGGTGTCCATAGTGATTTTTCCTTTCTCATTTCTGATTCTGTTTATGTGTGTAGACTCTATTTTTTTCTTGGTAAGTCTGACCAGGGATTTATCTATTTTGTTTATTTTCTCGAAGAACTAGCTCTTGCTTTCACTGATTCTTCCTATTGTTTTATTCTTCTCAATTTTTTTTTATTCCCGCTCTAATCTTTATTATGTCCCTCCTTCTACTGACTTTGGGCCTCATTTGTTGTTCTTTTTCTAGTTTCATTAATTGTGAGTTTATACTGCTTATAGGGGATTGTTCTTCTTTCTTGAGTAGGCCAGTATTGCAGTATACTTTCCTCTTAGCACAGCCTTGGCTGTGTCCCACAGATTTTGCGGTTTGAATTATTGTTGTCATTTGTCTCCATATACTGCTTGATCTGTTTTTATTTGGTCATTGATCCATTGGTTATTTAGGGGCATGTTGTGAAGCTCCATGTGTTTGTAGGATCTTTCATTTTCTTTGCATAATTTATTTCAAGTTTCATACCTTTGTGATCTGAGAAACTGGTTGGTATAATTTCAATCTTTTTGAGTTTACTGAGGCTCATTTTGTGGCCTAGTATATGATCTATTCTTGAAAATGTTCCATGTGCACTTGAGAAGAATGTGTATTCTGTTGCTTTTGGGTGTAGAGTTCTGTAGATGTCTGTTAGGCCCATCTGTTCTATTGTGTTGTTCAGTGCCTCTGTGTCCTTACTTATTTTCTGTCTGGTTGATCTGTCCTTCAGAGTGAGTGGAGTGTTGAAGTCTCCTAGGATGAATGCATTGCATTCTATTTCCCCTTTTAATTCTGTTAGTATTTGTTTCACATATGTTGGTACTCCTGTGTTGGGAGCATAGATATTTGTAATGGTTATATCTTCATGTTGGATTGTCCCCTTTATCATTACATAATGTGCTTCTTTGTCTCTTGTGACTTTCTTTGTTTTGAAGTCTATTTTGTCTGATACAAGTACTGCAACTCCTGCTTTTTTCTCTCTGTTTGTTGCATGAAATATCTTTTTCCATCCCTTCACTTTTAGTCTGTGTCTGTCTTTGGGTTTAAAGTGAGTCTGTTGTAGGCAGCATATAGATGGGTCTTGTTTTTTTATCCATTCAGTGACTCTATGTCTTTTGATTGGTGTATTCAGTCCACTTACACTTAGAGTGATTATCGATAGGTATGTACTTATTGCCATTGCAGGCTTTAGATTCGTGGTTACCAAAGGTTCAAGGTTAATTTCCTTACTATCTGAGAGTCTAACTTAACTCACTTAATATGCTGTTACAAACACAATCTAAAGGTTCTTTTCTTTTTCTCCTCCTTTTTCTTCTTCCTCCATTCTTTATAGATTAGGTATTATATTCTGTACTCTTTGTCTATCCCTTGATTTACTTTGGGGATAGTTAATATAATTTTGCATTTGCTTAGTAATTAGCTGTTCTACTTTCTTCACTGTGGTTTTATTACCTCTGGTGACAGCTATTCAACCTTAGGAACACTTCCATCTATAGCAGTCCCTCCAAAATAGACTGAGAGATGGTTTGTGGGAGGTAAATCCTCTCAGCTTTTGCTTATCTGGAAATTGTTTAATCCCTCCTTCAAATTTAAATGATAATCTTGCCAGATAAAGTAATCTTGGTTCAAGGACCTTCTGCTTCATTGTATTAAACACATCATGCCACTCCCTTCTGGCCTGTAAGGTTTCTGCTGAGAAGTCTGATGATAGCCTGGTGGGCTTTCCTTTGTATGTGATCTTATTTCTCTCTCTGGCTGCTTTTAATAGTCTGTCTTTGTCCTTGTTCTTTGCCAGTTGTATTACTATATGTCTTGGTGTTGTCTCCCTTGGGTCCCTTGTGTTGGGAGATCTGTGGATCTTCATGGCCTGAGAGACTATCTCCTTCCCCAGATTGGGGAAGTTTTCAGCAACTACCTCCTCCAAGACACTTTCTATCCCTTTCTCTCTCTCTTCTTCTTCTGGTATCCCTATAATGCGATATTGTTCCATTTGGATTGGTCACACAGTTCTCTCAATATTCTTTCATTCTTAGAGATCCTTTTTTCTCTCTGTGCCTCAGCTTCTTTGTATTCCTCTTCTCTAGTTTCTGTTTCATTTAACATCTCCTCCACCATATCCAACCTGCTTTTAATACCCTCCATCGTCCCCTTCAATGATTGGATGGATCTCCGACCGGAATTCATTCCTGAGTTCTTGGATATCTTTCTGTACCTCCATTAGCATGTTGATAATTTTTATTTTGAACTCCCTTTCAGGAAGTTATAAGGTCCATGTCATTTAAATCTTTCTCTGGAGTTATATTAGTTTTACCCTGGACCAGGTTCCTTTGGCGTTTCATATTTGTATATGGCGCCCTCTAGTGTCCAGAAGCTCTACTTTGGCACTGCTCAGGCCCTGAAGCAATGTTGGGGGTCACAGGGGAGTGGTATTGGTGTCTGGGGTGAGGAAAGAGCTGTTTCCTGCTTCCCAGCTGCTATGCCTGCCTCCACTGCCTGAACCAGTGGGCCAAGCACACAGGTATAAGCTTTTGTCCCAGAGAAGCTGTATATGGATCCCTGCTTTCCACAAGCAGCTGGAATCTCAGTCTCTCCAGGAATTCTGCCTGTATTAGCTTTCCAACCCTGTAATCACACGAGTATCATGAAAGCACTATGACATGTAGGTTTGTGCTCCCAGAGCAGATCTTTGGAGCTAGGTATTCAGCAGCCCCAGGCCTTGCACTCCCTCCCTTCTCTGTTTCTCTTCTTCCCGCCTGTGAGCTGGGGTGGGGGAAGGGCTTGGGTCCCGCCAGGCCACAGCTTTGGTACATTACCCTGTTCTGTGAGGTCTACTCTTTTCTCCAGGTGTATGCAGTCTGGTGCCATCCTCTTTCCTGTTGCTCTCTCAGGATTAGTTGCACCAACTATATTTTCTAATTGTATATGGTTTTAGGAGGAAGCCTCTGTCTCTTCTCTCATGCCACCATCTTTAATCCTCAAAACGTTCTATGTATTTTTCATATATATCTGGAATTCACCTGCCTCTGGCTCACAGGTCCGCAAACCCTTGGGATTTCCTAAGTGTTGAGCATGATAACCTATCTTTTGTTATATTAATGAGGCTACTTTTGGAAAGCATTTAAAGATGGTTGTTTGATGCCTGCAGGACCCAGCATGGGATTAAAGGGTTGGAACTTTCAGTGCCACCTGCTGTCCTGTCAGGAAGGGAGAGGAGCTGAAGTTTAAATCAGTCACCAATGGTCAATTATTTAGTCAAATCAGAACTATGTAACGAAACCTCCATCCAGTCCCAAAAGTACAGATCCTGAGAGCTTCCAGGCCAGTGAACTCGTTCTGACTTAGGGACAGTGGCCTGATGAGAGTGAGTGTGGGAGCTCTGAGCCCCTCCCCGTGTCTTGCCGGGTGTATCTGTTCTGACTGTTTCTGACTTTTTTCCTTTTATAATAAACAGGTGATCTAGTAAGTAAAATATTTCTCTGAGTTCTGTGAGCTGCTCTAGCAAGGCCATGGGTACTTCTGCTTTATAGCCAGTCCATCAGAAATACAGGTAACAACATAGGCTTGCGATTAGTATCTGAACTGCTGGAGACAGTCTTGCAGGACTGAACCTTAACCTGTGGAATCTGATGCTACCTCTTGGTAGATAACAACAAGGCAAAAATTCTGAAATATCCTAACATAAGTGACATAAGGGCCAGAGAATGAGGTAGAGAGACAAGGGAAGGACAGCTGCAGGTCATGGTTAATGAGAAACTCCATGTTCCTGAATGGAGTAATTTCAAGTATCACCTGGAAGGGGCCCACAACAGCCAATCTACAAGCCTTCTCTGTGGACTAACCACCTAACCTGTTTCCCTGCTTCAAGTTAGTCAAACTTGCTTACCTGTAGCCAATGTGAATTTAACCAACTTTCCTCATAAATGTGACATTTTTTGAGTCTAGCAGACAAGTTGTTTCTGTTAGCTGGCCTTGCTGCTGCTGAAGCAGAAACTTCCTGTCCCAGAACTCAGGCCTTTTCTTGCTATATATGTAAAGGTTCAATAAACCCTTTTATTTTGGAGATTTCTTGGTCTTTAGAGTGTTTGGTTTGTCAGTAGTGTCATTGAATTCTTGGTCAACCTGTGCATGTCCTAAGAATTGCTTATTCATGTGGGGAATCCCCAACCACCCCCTATGTTGAAACTAATGATCAGAACACCAAGGGAGTTGGGCTGGGAAAATGGGCTCATAAAATGCATACATATACTCACTGCATATACCAAGATGAACCACATGGAGATTACAGCCATATGTGAAAGGTATATGTGAAACACTTAATACAAAATTAAGAGAAATAAAAGTAAGATGTTTTCCCAGACATTGGAAAGATGAAATGAAAGATTTATAATTTGTCTGTATCATCAATATGGATTTCTGTTTAACAAAAAGCACCACAGACACTGTTAACAAAAAGATACCAGGCTGGGAGAAGACATTTGCATGGTTTGAAAACAATACAGAATTAAACCTAGAAAATACACAGAATGGTTGGAAGTTAATAAGAAAAATCTGGGACATCCACTAGAAAAAGTCAGCATATGACACAGTGAGTTAATGAGGGAGAAAACTGGAATGATAAAAATGAAAACAAATGGATGCTAAATTGCATTAGCAAATGCAAATCAAAATCAAAAACAAAATAACACTTTGCTTTCTTTAGATTTCTGGAAATCAGATGTGAATAATTCCAAATAGTGTGAGGGTGTGGGGAAGCAGCAGGACGCTCACACACAGTTTGGACGAGAGTGTAATAACATTATAATTGTGGAGTGTTAAGTGACAGCATTCAGTGGAGTAAGAAGACAGCCTATGACCCAGCAATACCACTTCAGAGGAACTCACACAGGCCCCTGGAGAGATGTGTCTGAAGGTGTTCATTACAGCAGTCCTGGTGGAAGAAGGGATTTAGAGGCAACCCAGGTGTCTGTTACCAGGGAATAGATTGGTAAAATATGGTGAATACAGACAACAGATTATTTTGCAAAAGTATTTTGTGAATAGATGCACATAGAGGGAGGGACATAGATACATTTAAAAGCAGTATTGAACAACACAAGCAAGAAACTGATGAGATCCATTGCACATAAAACAGTATTTTTCATTTCTCAAGCAAACATACATATCAATGACATAAATGCTCGTATGTTGGGTTGGAAAATATGGGAAGTTTGGAAACGGGGATCAAAATATAATTGAAAATATTTATTTAAGAGTAAATTAAGAAGGTTTTTCATTACCTGAAGGTAATAGTGGGCCATGAACTGACTAAAAAATTATGAGCAGAATTTATACCTGACTTGAACATATATGTGTTGTTTATTTAAGAAAATCTTTCAGGGTTATCAAGAAGATTTCTTTAGGGGATTAACTTTGCTGAAAACTTAGAATGGATACAAAGGTGGGGTATTGAAAGACCTTTATAATTATTCTTGGAGCATGTTCTCAGTTTCTTAGTGATATTTATTTCTAATACTGTTATATTTCTAAAGAGTACTTTTTAAACATATTTGTATTATTTTTAATTTTCTAAATACATTTTCTTTCAGTATTATTCAAACTTACATTTTATGGTTAGGAAAATACAAATTGGTGACATCTTTAATTGAATTGTTGAAGACGTAGTATATTTAATCAAGAAAATACTTTTTCTAAGGTGCTATTTTAATTAGGTCAGTACAAAATCTGATATATGGGGAATATGCTCAATTTTATTTTTTGGTTTTGAAAAGTGTAAATACTTTAGCTCAAATATATTCACAGATGCAGCCTTTTTCCACCCAGACTTTCTCTGACAAATACCGTTTAAATGACTAAATCCATCAATTAATTTATCACGATTCTTTTATTGTTGCAAAATTTCATTTCAGTTAAAAAGAGGAGCTGTATCAGAAGACCCTACATGGAAACACTCCCAAGTTCAATTACATAATCTCAAGATTAAATCTTGTTTATCATTTGAGCTTTCATCATTTAATTTATTGAGCCCCTTTCTTAAATCAGTAGGAATGAATTTCAGTGTCTTTGTTGCAAGGTTTTTTTTAAACTTCAACTTATAAGAAACTTTGAAAACTAAAAGTTTTTGGTGTTTCAATTGTTTAATAATATTATTAAAGATTTCCAATTGATTCTTAACAAAATACAACCAAAATTTAGGTAACTTGTTAAAAAATCAGTACCATTGTAGGACACTTAGGCACATTTACAAAGTAATATCTTCAAAGGCTCAACCAATTCTAAAATCTGATTTTTGTTGGGCAGCAAAGACAGAAAGTTTGTACTGAAGGTTTTTGGATATTCAACTTTAATTCCATGATAAACATTCTGCAATTCACTTACTCTAATGTAGTATATGAAAAATTTAGTGGAATATTATGGTTTGGATAAGACTGTGTATTATGTGTGTACCATAACTAATTGCAAGTACATTTTTTGTTGTTGTTTTTCCATGAGTTCCTTAGATTCATAAGAATTACCTAGTCCTAAAATGGGGGAAAATTTACCACAACATGATACTCCACCAAAATTTGCATTTTTATTATTGCACAACAAAATAAATAATGTTTAAGTTTAAACATTTTAATTCAGATTACAGTAGCATTTTCAATAATGTCAGATGCAACTCTCATACAATAAGCATCCAAAAACTATTTTGTTCTCAAAAATTAAATTAAAAAAACTGAACCATTACTAGAATGAGCTGATTGTCTAATTATAGCAGTTAATGATATGGATATAACATAGGTATCATTGAACTGTTTGAATGCTAATTTTTACAAATGGAGTCATCTCTTCATATATGGGCAAGAAGGTTTGAAATTGAAAATGAGTAAAATTAGTTAAAATAGCAATTATTTGATCTAATTGAAAAGTCATGCTTCATAAAGTGATATGTAAATGCATGTCTGCTTCTGCATATGCTAAATAGTTGCTTTTGGGTACACTCTTTGTAAAGTGACTTTAAGCTTTTGAGGTAGGTAAAGCTCTATCACTCAGATTTGTGTTTCCGGTTCTCTTACGTCAGTGGTATCACCACATGTCCCTCCTTCTACTGTGAATATATGTCAAAAAATGTTATGTGCAAGTTATACATTCACCATCAACTTATAAAACAGGTTGTGAAATAAGCTGAGTTCTTGAATTCAGTTTACAAATTAGAAATGTAAATTTTTAGTTAATTGCTGCTAACAGTGTATATTGTAAAAGAAAAAGAAAAAACAAAAATAGTTAATTTAACATTGTTGAATGACAGCATATAACAATGGCAAACCCACTGTAGCAAGAGTGCCAACTCTTCTCTAAGAGCTCTGCCGTAGGAGTGCTCAGCTTCCATTTCTTGCATATATTTTATATCTTATAGCTCATAATTCCACAATTTGTAATTTCCCATGTTTCTGAATGACCCAGCTGATAATCAGGAGGCATTTTGTAGGCTGTGGCCCAGATGATGACATAACTGGCTGGCACACCAACTGGATGTCAGGGTGCATATATTAATTGAATATGTCTCTCACCAACAATTTTATCTGTCTCCAGTTGCTAGTGTCTGAGTGTGCTTTGTTTTAATCACAGGATACCCTGAATAATATCCTTAAAAAGGAGGTTAAATTGAGCTTGGAAAGGTCCAGAAAAAGAAACATGGGATATGACTGGTCATCTCCAATTTTACATGTGTCCAAGTCAGAAATCTGTTCACATTTTACCAGATGAGACTGTGACTGAAGCTAGAATAGAGAATGGAGGTCTACTAAGCCAAAACTGCCTTATCTTTAACACAGTTGTTAATAATGGCATTTCATAAATACATGGAAATCCAGATGGGGTTGGACAGTGAGACAATAGGAGCAAAGCAGGGCTGTCCTGGGCAAGCTGGTAGGAATGGGCACTGTCTGTGTCAGTGATCTTCTGGGTAAGAGTAATCACCTTCTGGAAGGAAGTACATACTAACACACATATTTGGCAAACTGTCTATTATCTGAGCTAGTGGAGATGGATCTTACTTAGTATGGGTAATACTAAATTGCTGGCAATTTCCCAATCTTCAAGATCCTGGTCATATTTTGATTCTAACATTTAAAAGATAAAATATCTAGGAGCTTATTCACTTATGGATTCAATAACTTGTTACTGAACACATATAATGTAAATGGCCCTCTCTGTGGTGGTCTTTTAGCTCTAAGAGAGGGATCCAGACACTGTTCCCTCTCTTGACTCTTAAATTCTGGCCATACAGACATCTATTCCCTACCTTACACTTGTGTGTAGGCACAGGACATGTGGGACAGCAAACACAAATTTGAATCACATAATAAAAATAATGGAACTCAAAAGGCAGGATCAGAAAGAAGTACAGTCTTGGAATCAGATAATACAAGAAAAAGAAATGGAAGAAACCTTTCCAACAGAATCTGGAGAGCAGAAAACTCAGCAATGTGACTAGCCAAGGCACAACATGAGTTGGAAAATGCAGCCTTTGTGACCATTAGATAACTGAGATATCTTGAAAAATATGCAAAATATATGCAAAATCATGGGAATCCCAAAGAAGGGTTAAAAACCTTTTATCAAGGAAAGTGTCATAAAGACTTCTATTTTCCTGAAGGGGCAAGAGGGCCATGGCAGATGAACAAAGGGTGGAATGTTCTGTACAGAGAGAGCAACAAATAAAAAAGCAAAGTGAAGTGAAAGCCCTTGTAATCTAGAGATAAGTGAAAAAGGCAGAGGCTTAAATTTTTAGTACATAAATGATGTACTCCAAGGACAGGACTGGAAAAGAGTAAGGGAAAATGGAAATTGTTTGGTTTGATTGTGGAACTTTTCTTTTTTGTTACTGCTAGTAAAATATAATTGGTGATAACAGTGTGAAGAAATTATTTTAGTTGAATTGAATTCTTAAAGAGAACATTTTTTCAGTTGGACTTTTTTCTGTTTTGGTCATTGTGCTCATAATGAATAACCATGCTGACACAATTATAATATGATTATAATAATTGAGGTTAACACATCCCTTAGCAGATTATTGTTATTCTAATATATGTAGGACACATCCCTTAGCAAATTATTGTTATTCTAATATATGTAGGACTTTTCTCCAAATGTGAAAAGCATGGACTGTTATTAATTATCACCTTTATCCTACTGAGTGCCTCAGAGGGCTCTCATCAATGCGAGGTTTAATTTTAGTCCAGCCAAGCTGAGTGCCTATATGTTTACAACTGATAAGTGCTATGTAAAAATAGATGGAAATTGGTAGGGGATGTCGCCATTATTTGAAAAGGCCAGAGTTTAATTTGTCTTTCACAGAAAAGGAAGCTGTCTCTAGCTATGACATTTGGTATTGAATACAGAATCATTGTGTCTCCTACTTTCCAGTCTATTCTTGTCTCTGCCACGGGCAGTCTGGATATCTTCCTCCATGTGAAATACGAGCCACAAGTTGGGGGCAGGGGCGATGATACCTCTAGCACATATAAACATACATAACTGGGTTTTCCAGGATAGTTTTCATCACCTTTAACTTTCCTTGTACAACAAGAGTTTAATCATGTCATTTCCTTGTCTTTATTGGTTGCAGTTCAGATAGAAATATCCTTTACAATTTAAGAGCTGCAGTCTGGTTTAAAGAGTAGATGAGGAGCTGAGAAATCTGGACTTAATCTCAGATCACCTATTAGTCTGACTTGCTATCTGCAGAAAGCTTCTCCTCTTGAGGGCTCATGCTCCTTTTTGAAAAAAATGGGCTGGTACTTAACTAGTTTGTGTCTGGTTCAAATAAGATGATGCCTACGAACTACTTTCTCAAAGTATAAAGTAATAGACAAATTTGAGTTGGGTTTTATGTTTATCAGAAAGCTAATTCATACACAGAGGTATAAGATTCATATATTTAAATATGTTGGAAGTTTTGAGCAGTGGATTCCTACATGACTAAAATTATTTTAATTAATCTCTTCAAGGCACATAGTATGAGAGGTTCTACCATTATGATAGAATTGTGATTCCTGTTTAATGTGTGTTTTTATTATCTGAATCAACCTAGTATCAACATTTTATGACAAAAGATGTACACATTCATTTAAACAGCCTACACTTAGAAGACAGGGTGATATGCCTAATGATAGTATTTATTACGCAACACTAACAAGCAGTATATATGAATCAGTGCATTGAATATTTAGAATGACTTCATGACCTAGCTTCAATTTACATCCATTTTACACAAGAATAAACTGAGCTCTAGAGGGGTTCAGTTGGTTATTAACCAACCCTGGCTCACCTACAGTTCTTAGAGGGGTTGTATTTTGTAGGACCTTGGACTGAGCTTTAATCTCACCTTCATTATTAGTTAGCTAAGTGACTTGGTATATGTTACTACAAATGTGGAAGGATCAATTTCTATTTTTGTAATGAAATTAATACATGGGAAAATTAGTGTTCACCAGTAGGCTCTGGTGAAGATCCAATGAGATTCGTGAAGCCCTTATTACAGGGCTTAGCACAGTATGAATGCTCAGTGAATGGTAGCTGCTGGCTATGATTGTTACTGTTGCTACATTAATGACACTTTTTGTGCTCGGTAGTGTTACGAAAGTAAATAAGACAAGGTCCCTGATTGCAAGGTGTTTAAAATAAATTATTCTATGGGCTTTCCTTTAATCTACCCTCATTATTGTTGAGCATAATCTAAAAAGTGTTGGGAGTCTTGGTTCCACATCATCACCTTTGCTTTGCCTTTCCAGTTACCAGCCTTGTTAACGCTGACTTCCCCTTCTCCTTGGACTTGATGCAGGCTCTTTGCTTGACTGAGGCTCTGAGTCAGCAGTGATATGGGCTCTTCTCCATGGTGATGCTGCCTTGGGCTGCTCTGGGGACACTGTTTGCTCTCACTCTGATGTATACTGATCCTCCTTTCCCCTCTGTTCCGCTGTACTTCCCAGAGGTACCCTGTAATGGGATTGGGGATAGAGAGGAAGGAATAAATCTCTCGAGGACTTCTTTTTGGTTTCTGAGTTATTGGGTGCTTACTGTAAATCAGACTCAGTGGAAATAGGCCACTTCTTTGTTAACTGCTATCCAGGGATTAAAAGCAAATTTGGAACATAGCTGACTCTCATTAAGTATTTGCTGAATGCATGAATTTTCCTATTGCATCTTCACAACAACTCCACCCAAGAAGTAGTTGTTTTTATCCACCCTGTAATGACTGAAGCTCAAAATCATCAAGTCATGTGCCTAAGGTCACCTGGTACCTTCTAAAGGTTTGAGTCAGGATCCTAATCAGATAGTCTGATGCTGGTGTCTGCCAATCAATCACTATGAAATATGATCCTCAGATGCTTTGGGTCTCTAGGAAAGGTCTGTGCCTTCTGAAAGCATCAGAAATGGCCTTGCTTAGAGTTAAGTCAGGTTGGGCTGCCCCACTGTGTACAAGGGCTGAACTATGCTGTTGTCTGTGATATGGAGCACTTTCCTACTCCATATATGACACTGGTTTTTACTGATGCTTTGTCATGACATTGCATTCACTGGAGATCATTTTATTAGCAAATAGCCTCCACCCCTAAAGTATAAATAAGAAATTAAGGTTGACACTCTGCAGCATCAGAAAGTCTTAGAACTCCACCTAAAAGTTTAGATGTGCAGCCATAGGCAACTTGTAAAATTTAAAAACAGCTTGCCCTGATTCTGTGTTCCTAAACTGGGCTCACCTATTACCATGTGATTAGAAGTCAATGGAAACAACCATCCGGCTTCAAGATACTGTTTTTTGTTAGGCTGAGAGAAAATTTCTTTCTTAGTTCTTCCTTGACTCATTCTCACTATAACATTTATGATTTGTTTTTCAGTTTTGATGATAAATTTGGCTTGTCTGTTTTTTAAACTCAGCATTCCTTAGAATATGGCTTGTACTAATTCTTGGCTTCTCTTCGATTCATTCATTCACTCACTCATTTATCAACTCATTTGGAATCTAGAAAGTCCAATCTACTCAGATTTGAATATTGATCCTGCCTCTTATATGGTGATGGGGAGTTCCTTAATCTTTCTGGACTTTGTTTCTTTATTTTTGAGTTGGCAATAATGCTAATATATGTCTCATAGAGTTATTGTAAGGATTAAGTGAATTAATATATGAAAATGCTTGGAATACTGCCTGTCACTTAGTGAAGTCTATATGTTTGTTATTCTTGTATTATAATCATTTCTTGTTATTTATTTATTGGATATATTGTATGACAGACACTCTGCTACCCCATATGTTGGATACAGGACACACATTCTCTTGGACCTCATAGTTCATTAGGGGAAACAGGCCTATAATTAAACAAGAATTGATACTACCATTTATGAGTTATAGGGCAATGAATTACAGAGAAATAGGAAAGGATAAATCAGAGGCCTCTACCAAAAGCATTAATTAGGGGATCAGAAAAGTCTTCTAAGAAAAAATATTCCAACTGAGGCCTTAAAATTAAGCAGAATATAAGCAAACAGTTTGAGCAGAAAGGCCTTCCTTAACTTTTGCAGAGTTCAGGAAATGTGTACGAATAGAAGCCTATGCAGCATAGGTCTAAATATTTGAAAATTTAAATCAAACTAACAGACTATTAAATCAGTCAGATTTTATCTTTCCTTCCTTGACAAATACACATTCATAACAACATGGAAGGCTGGGTACAAAATCAGAATTCTCAGACACTCCGAGTTCTGTGTTGAAATGGAGTAGCGCAGGGAGAGCTGGTCTCTGGTTCTGGCCACGGACAAGCCCCTTTTGTTTCCCTCAGTCCTGTATGGGGCCATATGTCCTCCAGTGTGGACAGACAGCTCCATCCACATGCTCCCTCCCTTGACCATCTCTCAGATCTAGGGATGGACACCTGTGGCCAGGCCACCTTCAGGGCAGACCCAGAGAAGACAGACCTTAGAAGCAATCTTGAAGCCATATGGGCAGGATTCCGAGGTTTCAGGAACCAAGAGTGTGATCTGGAAGGAGGGAGCGTGACCTCTAGGATTCCCGTTCTATGAAGGGGGTCATTGCTGGGGGAGGACCATTCCAGGGCCCTGAAAGCAGGGGTTCTCAAACTTTAAGATGAATCAGAATCATCTGCAGGGTTTATTATAATACAGATCCCTGGGTTCTACTGAGTTTCTCATTCAGCAGGTCTGAGCTATGGTCTAAGGATTTACATTTCTAACAAATTCTTGGGTGATGTTGATGGGGCTAGTCTGGGAACTATTTGAGAACCATTACTCTAAGCATGGGGCCAAGAAAAGGATCTAGGAGAGTGGGGTATGCTGAAGCCAGGAGTGTTCGTGGTGGAGGGGACAGCATGTGAAATGACCCAGAGACCAGTGAAGCCAATGGTACATACATGGAACTGATCCTTATACCTTCTCAAGTTCTAGCCATTGGGCAGTTACCCTGGTACAGGCTAGTCTGCCCAGTGGGTTGGCCATAATGTGTCCATATGGAGATACTGACATGAAAATGGTATCTGGCTAGACCACCAGGGTCAAATGCCAGAAACTTGTGATAAATCTTCTTTTCTTGTTAACTTTGTACAGTGGCACTGATCTTGAGTCAGAGAACTGCTAGAAACTGGACTATATTCTATGTACCTTTTTTTCTCCCTTAAAGTTTCTTACAAGTCATTGTTATTCAGTGCCTATAGCTCATCTCCAGCTGGGCATAGTAAGCCTCCAAGCTAGTAACTTTTGTAATGAAACACCCAATGGATCAGGTTGCCTAGTAATCTATAGGGGACTCATCTGATGAGTAAAAAATAACATGTTTGGGTTCTTCCAGGAACAATCTGTTTACTCTGCTTTGACAGTAAGAATTACATTAAGGCTGAAACTTAGCTGTGGAGATCAATACCAGATGGATTTATTTAGCACATGCAGGAGAAAATGGCAGAAATGTCTGTTAACCTGATGACATTTTGGGCTGTTATTGAAAGTTCATTGTTTAACTGATGTCTCTGCCCTAAAAGGCTGAACTTTGAAATATTATTAGACACGCTGACTGAAGCGGAGGCCTGTAGCAGACAAGTGTGAGCATTCCTTTTGTTCAGATACAGCATGTCCTCCAACACTGGAGCTGTGCCTTAGCATTTAGGCAACACAGATTTTACCATTTTCTCCCTCTTTCACCATGGAATCTTTGGATATGCTATCTTAATGTCTTAGAATGATTTTATTCTTGCATCCAGTAAACCCAGTCTTTCCTTCTAAATCATATGCTAAGGCCACTTTCTCCAGGTGGATCTCATCTGATTCTCTGTTACAGAGTTCAGGGCCAATAGGCAGCACTTGCCACATTGCAAAGAACTGGTGGTGCTGAATCCAGAGCAGGGCTAGAGCAGGATAGGCAGTTGCAGTTTATAGAGGCAGGTGTAGTCCTAGAGACTAGGGCAATGTGAATATATGTGTAGCAGGATCAGGCAGCAGATCTATAAGATAAGAGGAAATTTATAGGCTATGACACGAAGACCAGAACAAGAAGGAGTTTTTGTTAAGAAGAGACTCATCGACATGTCTGGATATAGGCCATGAGGGCTGGCTACCTGTCTGGCTTTGGGATGTGTGGTCAATTACTTGGACTGGTGACATTAGTTATGCACTCACTTGCTGTATATACCAACCTGTTTAATATTCTGATTGAAATTGCTTTGGTTTATTTCAACACTGAAATGGATTAACTGGCCCCAATTAAAACCTGTTGAAATAATTGAGTTGTTAGCAGCCACAGGATTTTCCTTCTGTCAATGGCAAACAACAACAAAAACAAACAAAAGCCCCCAAAATTTTAAAAGGCATTTCCTCCTCTAAGGGATGGTGGAAAGTTATCTTCATGGATAATCAGAGATTGTCAGCACAATTGCGTTTTGGCAGGTGCTTTGAGTCTCTGCTAACCAGGAAGTAATCAGAGCAACCACTTTAATTGATGGGGAAGGAGCTGAATAGTCCCTTGTGGGGTTGTTATCCATCCACCAATTAAAAGACATTTGGATTGTTTCCAGTTTTTAGCAATTCAGGATAATGTTGCTAAATACATTTGTGTTTAGATTTTTGAGTGAACATAAATTTGGTTTCTTTAAAATGAATCCCTGGAAGTGGGATTGCTGGGTGATATAAGGATGTAAGTTTAATTCATGAGAAATTGCCGAACTGTTTTCTAGAGTGACTGAAAGATTTTGCATTCCCACCAGCAATGCATGACAATTCCTATTGGTCTGCATCTTGCCATCACTTGATATTGTCAGAATTAAAAAATTTAGCTTTCTAATAGATATATAATATAATTTCACTGTAGATCTAATGTGAACTTCCCTAATGACTAAACATGTTAAGCAACTTTTAAAGTGCTTGTTTATCATCTATATTTTTTGGTGAAGCATCTTTAGCCCATTTAAAAAATTGTTTTATTGTTAAGTTTTGAGAATTCTCTAAATCTTCTGGATGTAAGTCCTTTGTCTGATATGTGATTTGCAAATATTATCTCCTATTCTGTGGTTTGTCTTTTTTACTCTCTTAATTTTAAGTTATTAATTTTGATGAGGTCCATTTATCAATTTTCCCTTTTATTCATTGTATTTTTAGTGTCATAATTAAGAACTTTTTGCCTAAATCAAATCATGAGATTTTTCTTCCATGTTTTCTTCTAAGACTTTTATAGTTTTATATTTTTCATTTATGTCCATGGGTTAATTTTTTGTACCATAGGAAGTATAGGTCTAGAATTATTTTATTGAGTGTGAATGTTTATTTCCTATACTCCTGTTTGTTGACTATACTTTCTCCATTGAATTGCCTTTGCACTTTCATAAAAAATAGGTTGAGCACATTTGTGTGGATCTATTTGTAGATTTCTTAAAACTGTCACCATTAGTAAACAAATGAATCATTTCAACCATTACTGCATTGTTTTAACTATTGTAGCTTTAAATATGTCTTAATGTCAGGGAGTGTGGGTCTTTCAATTTGTCTTTTTTCTTCAAAATTGTTTTTATTGTAGATCCTTTACCTTTCAATTTAATTTTAGAACCAGATTTTCTCTCTGTTTAAGAAATTCTGCTGGGATTTTGGTTGTGATTGCGTTAAATGTAAAGAACTGTTTGTCTAGAATTAATATCTTAACTACAGGCATACCTTGTTTTATTGCACTTCACAGATACGGTATTTTTAGAAATTGAAAGTTTGTGGTAACTGTGCATTGAGCAAGTCTGTTGGCACATCTTTCCAACAGCATTTGCTCATTTATTGTCTTGGTGTCACAGTTTGGTATTCTTGCAATATTTCAAATTTTTTCATTATATCTGTTATGGCAATTTGTGGTCAGTGACTATGACCTGCTAAAACTCAGATGATGGTTAGCACTTTTTAGCATGAAGTATTGTTTATTAAGGTATGTGTATTGTTTTTTGACATAATACTATTGCATGTTAATAGAGTATAGTGTAAACATGACTGTAGGCACTGGGGAACCAAAAAATTCATTTGACTTCCTTTATTGTGATACTCACTTAATTGCAGTGGTCTAGAACCAAACTCATAATATCTCTGAGGCATGCCTGTATATTGAGACTTCCAATCTATTTATACATGTCTTTCCATTTATGAGGTCTTCTTAATCCCTTTCATCAGCATTTTGTAGTTTTCAACATGCTGATTCTGTATATGTTTTCTTATATTTATTCCTAAATATTTCATATTTTTGAAGCTATTGTAATTTTAAAAAATTGTGGTTTCTGATTATTGATAGCACATAGAAATCATTTGTATATTGATCTTGCATCCTGTGATCTTGTAAAATTCAGTTATTCATTTTAGGAACTTTTTCTATAGATTCATCAGGATTTTCTATTAGACAATTGTGCCATTTGTGAAGAGGAGAGTTTTACTTCCTTCTTTCCAATTTGCATGCCTTTCATTTCTTTGTCTTCCCTTAATTGGATTTATTAGGCTTCCAGTATGATTTTGAGTACAAGTGAGAGAGAGAACATCTTTGCCTAGTTCCAGATTTTAATTGGGGGAAGATTTTGGTTTTTCACCATTAAATTCAGTGTTAGTCATAGTTTTTGTTATTGTTGTTTTGTTCTTTATTACATTGAAGAAGTTCCCTTTCATTCCTAGTTTATTGGAAGTTTTTATCATGGGGGTTGTTGGTCTTTTTTTCAAATATGTTTCTGCATCTACTGATGTGACCATGTTTCTCATTAAGTTTGTTAATGTGATTTTCTTGGGTGTTGAATCAGCCTTGCATTCCCAAGATATACTCCACTTGGTGATGATGTATTATTCTTTTTAAACATTCGATTCAATTTGCTAATATATTGTTGAAGACTTTTGCATCTATGTTCATGAAGGGCATTGTTCTGTGGTTTCCTTATATGGTCTTTATTTGATTTTGATATGAGGATAATACTGGCTTTCTGAAGTGTTTCTTCCCCTTCTATTTACTGAAGAGATGAGAAAAATTGATGTTATTTCTCCCTTGAATGGTAAGATCTGCCATTTGGGTTTGGCATTTTCTTTCTTTCTTCCTTTTTTTTAAAAGAAGGTTTTAAAACTACAAAATCAATTTCCTTAATGATATAGGACTATTCTTTATTTTTTTTTGAATGAGTTTCATTTATTTGTGTCTTTCTAGGAAAAGGTTCATTTCATCCAAATTGTTAAGCTTATGTGCATAGAGTTGTTTATGGTATATCCTTATACTTTTAACATCTATGAGGTCACTAGTAATATGCTCAATTTCGTTCCTGATGCTGGTAATTTGTGTCTTCTCTGTCTCTCTGTCTGTCTGTCTGTCTCTCTTTTGATGAAGGAAATGATCAATATGGCTAGAGGTTTACCTGTTTTATTCTTTTTTTTTAAAGAATTAGCTTTTGTTTTTCTTTTGTTTTCTGTTTAAGGTTTCATTATTTCTGTTCTGTTTGTTCTTTTTTCTTTCTGCTTCCTTTGCAATCACTTCATTTTTATTTTTCTAATTTCTTAGAGCAGAAGCTTAAATCGTTTTCAACATTAGCATTTAACACTAGTGATTTCCCTCTAAGCACTGCATTAGTTGCATCTTTACTGCATTTTCATTTTTGTTCAGTTCAGCATATTTTCTAATTTTCCTTGAGAGTTTCTCTTAATCCATGGATTGATTGTTCAGTAATGTGTTATTTAATTACCAAATATTTGGGGATTTTCTAAATAGTCTATCATTCATTTTTTTGGTTTATTTTGTATAGTTAGAGAACTTTGCATAATTTTAATTCTTTTAGATTTAATGAGGCTTGTTTGGTGACCCAGACCCTGGTCTTCATGGTGAAGGCTCTAAGTGCACTGGAGAAGAATGTGTATTCTGCTGTTGTAGGTGGATTATTCTATAGATATCAGTTAGTTCAGGTTGATTGATGGTCTTCTGTTCTTGCTGATTTTGTGTGCTTATTTTATTTATTACTGAAAAATAAATATTAATATCTCTTAGTGTAATTTGGATTTGTCAATTTTTTCAATACCTTAAGTTTTGTTCAATGCATTTTGAAGCTCTGTGTTTAGTGCATCCATATTTAGGACTGCAGTGTATTTTGGTTAATTGACACTTTATTTCTTATATTATATTTTTGTTTAAAAATATAGCTCTTGGTCTTATTTTAGGGTTTGTATTTCTTTGCTGAGAATTTTTATTTTTCTATTTATTTTTAAGAGTATTTCTCCTCACTTCTCAGAGCAGAGTTAGAATAGTACAGCTTTAAAGTTCTTGTATAATCATTCTAACGTTTGGTTAATCTCAGAGTTGGTATCTATTGATTGCTTTTCCCCTTGAAAGGTGTTTAGGTCATTTAGGTTTTCCTGGTTTATTGTGTATTGAGAAATTTTGGGTATACTATATATGATATGAGACTCTGATTTCTGCTTAAATCATCTATACAGTGCTGATCATTTTTGCTTGTTTTAGCAGTCAGTTAATCTGATTAGATTCAGATTGCACATCCTGGTCCACTTATTTATGTGGGCTCTGTTACCAATGTGAATTTATTTTTCAAACTTCTTGCAATACAGATTCCAATCACTTTCATGCATATGCATTTCAGGGGTGAGTCCTGTACTTTATGTGCAAATTAAAATATTCCTTTTCCCTTGCTACCTCCTTACCATTAATCCTGGCCCACATGCTCTAGTTCCCATGGTTCCCTCTTCCTGGTGTTCTGGCTATAACGTGGGGATTGTCACCAGGGTTCTATCCTGCAGGGCTCCCCATGCTGGTAAGAAGGAGTGGGGCCCTGCCTTTTGCTTGAACTGACTTGGTTGCACTTACACTGCCTTGACTAACAGTGGGAAAGCAGAAAGGTACTCATTCTCTCTCAGTGCTTGCTTGGTGGGTAGTGGAGAGAATTGATATGAATCTAACCTGCAGAGCTCAGCACCACCGCACTAGTGGAAAGTTCCAGAGATATTGCCTTTTGCTGCTGTTTGCTTGGTATATATGGTGAGGAGAGTAAGTAGGACTCCAACATCCTACAGCATACCTCAGGGAAGGGAGGGGAAGCCATTTCTTTGCTGGCATATACTTGGTGCAGGGTAGGGAGATTCGGAGGACTCCTCAGGGTTCACATCTGCCTTTCTGGAGGAGGAGAATTACACAACTTACTGCTCACCTCGACTATGGTAGGTGAAGTCAAAAAGAGTTCTGTCTCATGGGAGCCCCCTCTTTCCAGTCCTCTGACTAGAGAGAGTAAACTTTTCTGTCTGGTGGATCTATCCTTTGGAGTGAGTGGTGTGTTGAAGGCTCCTAAAATGAGTGCATTGCAGTCTATTTCCTCCTTTAATTCTGTTAGTATTTGTTTCACATATGCTGGTGCTCTTGTGTTGGGTGCATATATATTTATAATGGTTATATCCTCTTGTTGGACTGAGCCCCTTGTCATTATGTAATGTCCTTCTTTATCTCTTGTTACTTTCTTTGTTTTGAAGTCTATTTTGTCTGATACTAGTACTGCAACACCTGCTTTTTTCTCCTTGTTGTTTGCATGAAATATCTTTTTCCGTCCCTTGACTTTTAGTCTGTGAATGTCTTTGGGTTTGAGGTGAGTCTCTTGTAAGAGCATATTGATGGGTCTTGCTTTTTTATTCATTCTATTACTCTGTGTCTTTTGATTGGTGCATTCAGTCCATTTACATTTAGGGTGATTATTGAAAGATATGTACTTATTGCCATTGCAGGCTTTAGATTTATGGTTACCAAAGGTTCAAGGTTAGCTTTGTTAGTATCTTTCTGTCTAACTTAACTTGCTTATTGAGCTATTATAAACACTGTCTGATGATTCTTTATTTCTCTCCCTTCTTATTCCTCCTCTTCCATTCTTTATATGTTGGGTGTTTTATTCTGTGCTCTTTTGTGTTTCCTTTGACTGCTTTTGTGGGTAGTTGATTTTATTTTTTGCCTTTAGTTAGTATTTGGTTGGTCTGCTTTCTTTGCTGTGATATTTTTTTCTCTGGTGACATATATTTAGTCTTAGGAGTGCTCCCATCTAGAGCAGTCCCTCTAAAATACCCTGTAGAGGTGGTTTATGGGAGGCAAATTTCCTCTTTTGCTTGTCTGGATTGTTTAATCCCTCCTTCATATTTAAATGATAATCGTGCTGGATACAATATTCTTGGTTCAAGGCCCTTCTGTTTCATTGCATTAAATATATCATTTCATTCTCTTCTGGCCTGTAAGGTTTCTGTTGAGAAGTCTGATGATAGCCTGATGGGTTTTCCTTTGTAGGTGACCTTTTCCCTCTCTCTAGTTGCCTTTAAAATTCTGTCCTTGTCCTTGATCTTTGCCATTTTAATTATTATGTGTCTTGGTGTTGTCCTCCGTGGGTCCCTTCTGTTGGGAGTTCTGTGTACTTCTGTGGTCTGAGCGACTGTCTCCTCCTCCAGTTTGAGGAAGTTTTCAGCAATTATTTCATCAAAGACACTTTTTATCCCCTTTTCTCTCTCTTCTTCTTCTGGTACCCCTATAATGCAGATATTGTTCCTTTTGGATTGGTCACACAGTTCTCTTAATATTGTTTCATTCCTGGAGATCCTTTTATCTCTCTCTGTGTCAGCTTCTATGAGTTCCTGTTCTCTGGTTTCTATTCCATCAATGGCCTCTTGCATCTTATCCATTCTTCTTTTAAATCCTTCCAGAGATTGTTTTATTTCTGTATTCTCCCTCCTTAGCTCTTGCATATTTCTCTGCAAGTCCATCAGCATGGTTATGACCTTAATTTTAAATTCTTTTTCAGGAAGATTGGTTAGGTCTATCTCCTCAGATTCCTTTTCAGGGGAGACTCTCTGGATTAATCTGGTATCAAATTCTTCTGCCTTTTCATGGTGATAGAGATAGTCGTGGGTAGTTAGCACATGTCAGCTGGGAGAATGTCCCTTCTTGCTGGTTTGTGGCCTTCCTCCCCTGGGAGAACAGCGACCCCTAGTGGCTTGTGCTGGGCAGTTGCATGGAGATGGGATTTCTGATTCTTGCTCAGCAGCTGTGAAGGAAGCTTTGCGCGTGGTTGCTGTGGGCGTGGCCACTCTCAGGCCGCTGCTCCACTATGGCGGGGCCGCGCTGGAGCAGGAATGGGTGGGAGACTCTTTATCGCCGTGAGGGGCCTCAGAGCTCTGCTGCTGCCCAGGGGTTTAGGGCGCCCAGATTTCCCCGGGTTCCCAGCTGCTGAGCTGATTGTGCCAGGATGCTTCTGTCCAGCTGTGAGGCTCCTGTCCCTTAAAGACTTTCAAAAAGCTCTCTCTTTTCTTTGTCCCAGGAGTGCTGGCTGCGGGGACCTGCTCGCAGATTTTACTGTCCTGTTTCCCTAGTATCCAGCACCCCACGCATGCACTGTGTCTGCGCTCTGGTGCGGATTGCTGGGGCTGGGTGTGTAGCAGTCCTGGGCTTCCTCTCCCTCCCGTTCTGACTCCTCTCCTCCTGCCAGGAGCTGGGGTGAGGGGCGCTTGGGTCCCGCCGGGCTGCAGCTTGTATCTTACCCCCTTCACGAGGCACAGGGTTCTCGCAGGTGTAGATGTAGTCTGGCTGTTGTCCTGTATCTTCTGGTCTCTCTTTTAGGAATTTTTTGTATTGTTGTATTTGTTGTATTTGTTGTATTTATGTGTTTAAGCCAAAGTTTTTAATTGTGGCTAGTGGGAAAGACAAAGTTGAATGTGTTTACCTAATTTTGTCTGGAAGCAGACATTCCAAATCTCTTGAGAGGTTTTACTCTTGTTGCTGACTTCATTTCCTTTCCACTCACTCTTCAACCTACTCCAAACAATGTTCAGTCTCATTACCCTATCAAATCTCTCACCAAAGTCTCCAAGGACTTCTGTATTGCTAAATCCAACTGGTTTCATTTAATCTTTCAGTAGAATTCGACATTCTCATTCTTGGAACAATCTCTTCCCTTGATTTTCATGATACAATAATCTCTTAGTCCTTATCCTACTTCTGTGTTTGTCCCTCCTCTGTTCCTTGGAAGGATCAGAACCCTTTGACTAGCCATCAACTTTTTCATTCTTCCAGGCTCACTAGTAGACATTCTTTTATTTTATTCTCCATTCTCTTTCTAAGCAATTTCATCTGTGCTCAAGTGTTCAATAACAATCTATATGGAGATGGTTTATAAACTTCTATTATCAGTTCAGATTTCTACTCTAAGCTCCAGACATTAATATTCATCTGTCTTCCTGATGTCTCAATTTTAAACTGTGCATATCTGAAATGATCTCATGGTCATCCATGCAAAATCTGATTATTTCCAGTGTTCCCTATACATCCTGCTCTGTGGTCATATCTGACCTCCTCTTTTCTCTCATCCATCAATATCATATATTTTGCCACTAATTACACCTCTTAAATACTGTTCAGGTATGTTCACATCTTTTTTTTATTTTTTATTTTTTTATTTTTTTTTAATAATTATTTTTTATTGAAGGGTAGTTGACGCACAGTATTACATTACATTAGTTTCAAGTGTACAACACAGTGATAAAACATTTATATACATAATTCTAGGTTCCAGCTATCACCCTACCAAGCTGTTACAATATCTTGACTATATTCCTTATGCTATACATTACATCCCGGTTACTTATTTATTTTACCATTGGAAGTCTGTCTTTCTTTTTTTTTTTTTTTTTTTTGTGAGGGCATCTCTCATATTTATTAATCAAATGGTTGTTAATGACAATAAAATTCTGTATAGGGGAGTCAATGCTCAATGCACAATCATTAATCCACCCCAAGCCTAATTTTCATCAGTCTCCAGTCTTCTGAGGCATAACAAACAAGTTCTTACATGGAGAACAAATTCTTACATAATGAATAAGTTACATAGTGAACAGTACAAGGGCAGTCATCACAGAAACTTTTGGTTTTGCTCATGCATTATGAACTCTAAACAGTCAGTTCAAATATGAATACTCATTTGGTTTTTATACTTGATTTATATGTGGATACCACATTTCTCTCTTTATTATTATTATTTTTAATAAAATGCTGAAGTGGTAGGTAGATACAAGATAAAGGTAGAAAACATAGTTTAGTGTTGTAAGAGAGCAAATGTAGATGATCAGGTGTGTGCCTGTAGACTATGTGTTAATCCAAGCTAGACAAGGGCAATAAAACATCCACGTATGCAGAAGATTTCTCTCAGAACAGGGGAGGTGAGGTTCTAAGCCTCACCTCTGTTGATCCCCAATTTCTCACCTGATGACCCCCCTGCGACTGTGCCTGTCTTAGGTTGTTCCTCCCTTGAGGAATCTTACCAGTCTCTGGCTAACCAGTCATCTTCCGGGGCCATACAGGGAAATGTAAAGTTGGTAAGTGAGAGAGAAGCCTTATTGTTTGAAATGGTTAGCTTTTTATTTCTTTGCATATTTATGCCCTGTAGCTTCTATGCCCAGCATTTGTCTTGAGGAATCTTTACCACTTGGAAGAATTATGATACTCGGTAAATTTGATATGAGGCACAAATTCTATTTAAGGGTTGTAATTAGGAAGGAAGAAGAAAAGCTATAGAAGTAGCAGGCGGAAGAAAACATGGGAAGATTGATTATTTCTTTGACATATCTTCTTGTAGAGTAACTTCAGCATGTATAGGTTTTAAGCTACTACTTAAATTGCGCACATACATTAACATAATAGGAGTATAGTTACATAACCAAAGCATATCTGTAATTACCAGCCATCTCCAGTGAAATCAAGAAAACCAGTTAGGCACCTTAGGCATTTGTGAAAACTTATCTATGATATGGTGGATATTGTCCAACTGAACTTGAACAGTCTGAGAGAAATCAGACAAATTAAAACAACCCATTCCTGGGGAATGTTCACATCCCTTATGTTCTTTTAACAGTAAATAGTCTGTAGTTGTAAGATTTTGGAGTGCTACAATTTGCACTTCTCCTAATTCTTGGTTGACTTCCAACAGTATAGATCCAGTCAAATTTGTTGTTTTACTGTATGCACAGGCCAGCTTAGATATCTCCTTCATTCCCATGGCAAGTCCAGGAGCTGGTGGGATGAGTGCATCTACAGCTGTAGCAGTGCGTGGATCTTTGTTGGGTTTTCTTGATGAGCATCTTCTGGCATGAGTCTTCCAGAGAGTGCTGATGTTGGAAGTTCTCTTTCATATTGTATCTTAGTTCATTTTCGGGGTAGCCCAATTAGGCTTTGATCTTCTGTATAAACTCAAACAGACGCTTTGCCTACACTTTTATATGCCCTTTATAAACTTGTGTAGAACTCATTGGAGGTTACCACACAGGAACTGCCCTTTTTGTTTTGTTTTGTTTTGTTTTTGGTATCACTAATCTACACTTACATGACGAATATTATGTTTATTAGGCTATCCCCTATACCAGGTCGCCCCTATAAACCCCTTTACAGGCACTGTCTATCAGTATAGCAAAATGTTGTAGGATCACTACTTGCCTTCTCTGTGTTGTACAGCCCTCCCTTTTCTCCTACCCCCCCATGCATGCTAATCTTAATACCCCCCTACTTCTCACCCACCTTATCCCTCCCTACCCACCCATCCTCCCCAGTCCCTTTCCCTTTGGTACCTGTTAGTCCATTCTTGAGTTCTGTGATTCTGCTGCTGTTTTGTTCCTTCAGTTTTTCCTTTGTTCTTATATTCCACAGATAAGTGAAATCATTTGGTATTTCTCTTTCTCCACTTGGCTTGTTTCACTGAGCATAATTCCCTCCAGCTCCATCCATGTTGCTGCAAATGTTTGGATTTGCCCTTTTCTTATGGCTGAGTAGTATTCCATTGTGTATATGTACCACATCTTCTTTATCCATTCATCTATCGATGGACATTTAGGTTGCTTCCAATTCTTGGCTATTGTAAATAGTGCTGCGATAAACATAGGGGTGCACTGATCTTTCTCATACTTGATTGCTGCATTCTTAGGGCAAATTCCTAGGAGTGCAATTCCTGGGTCAAATGGTAAGTCTGTTTTGAGTATTTTGATGTACCTCCATACTGCTTTCCACAATGGTTGAACTAACTTACATTCCCACCAGCAGTGTAGGAGGGTTCCCCTTTCTCCACAGCCTCGCCAACATTTGTTGTTGTTTGTCTTTTGGATGGCAGCCATCCTTACTGGTGTGAGGTGATACCTCATTGTAGTTTTAATTTGCATTTCTCTGATAATTAGTGATGTTGAGCATCTTTTCATGTGTCTATTGGCCATCTGTATTTCTTTTTGGAGAACTGTCTGTTCAGTTCCTCTGCCCATTTTTTAATTGGGTTATTTGTTTTTTGTTTGTTGAGGCGTGTGAGCTCTTTATATATTCTGGACGTCAAGCCTTTATCGGATGTGTCATTTTCAAATATATTCTCCCATACTGTAGGGTTCCTATTTGTTCTATTGATGGTGTCTTTTGCTGTACAGAAGCTTTTCAGCTTAATATAGTCCCACTTATTCATTTTTGCTGTTGTTTTCCTTGCCTGGGGAGATATGTTCAAGAAGAGGTCACTCATGTTTATGTCTAAGAGGTTTTTGCCTATGTTTTCTTCCAAGAGTTTAATGGTTTAATGACTTACATTCAGGTCTTTGATCCACTTTGAGTTTACTTTTGTATATGGGGTTAGACAATGGTCCAGTTTCATTCTCCTACATGTAGCTGTCCAGTGTTGCCAGCACCATCTGTTGAAGAGACTGTCATTTCGCCATTGTATGTCCATGGCTCCTTTATCAAATATTAATTGACCATATATGTCTGGGTTAATGTCTGGATTCTCTAGTCTGTTCCATTGGTCTGTGGCTCTGCTCTTGTGCCAGTACCAAATTGTCTTGATTACTATGGCTTTATAGTAGAGCTTGAAGTTGGGGAGTGAGATCCCCCCTACTTTATTCTTCTTTCTCAGGATTGCTTTGGCTATTCAGGGTCTTTGGTGTTTCCATATGAATTTTTGAATTATTTGTTCCAGTTCATTGAAGAATGTTGCTGGTAGTTTCATAGGGATTGCATCAAATCTGTATATTGCTTTGGGCGGGATGGTGATTTTGATGATATTAATTCTTCCTAGCCATGAGCATGGGATGAGTTTCCATCTGTTAGTGTCCCCTTTAATTTCTTTTAAGAGTGACTTGTAGTTTTCAGAGTATAAGTCTTTCACTTCTTTGGTTAGATTTATTCCTAGGTATTTTATTTTTTTTGATGCAATTGTGAATGGAGTTGTTTTCCTGATTTCTCTTTCTGCTGGTTCATTGTTAGTGTATAGGAAAGCCACAGATTTCTGTGTGTTGATTTTGTATCCTGCAACTTTACTGTATTCTGATATCAGTTCTAGTAGTTTTGGGGTGGAGTCTTTAGGGTTTTTTATGTACAGTATCATGTCATCTGCAAAGACTGACAGTTCAACTTCTTCTTTACCAATCTGGATTCCTTGTATTTCTTTGTTTTGTCTGATTGCTGTGGCTAGGACCTCCAGTACTATGTTAAATAACAGTGGAGAGAGTGGGCATCCCTGTCTAGTTCCCGATCTCAGAGGAAATGCTTTCAGCTTCTCGCTGTTCCATATAATGTTGGCTGTGGGTTTACCATAGATGGCCTTTATTATGTTGAGGTACTTGCCCTCTATTCCCATTTTGCTGAGAGTTTTTATCATGAATGGATGTTGAACTTTGTCAAATGCTTTTTCAGCATCTATGGAGATGATCATGTGGTTTTTGTCTTTCTTTTTGTTGATGTGGTGGATGATGTTGATGGACTTTCGAATGTTGTGCCATCCTTGCATCCCTGGGATGAATCCCACTTGGTCATGGTGTATGATCCTTTTGATGTATTTTTGAATTCGGTTTGCTAATATTTTGTTGAGTATTTTTGCATCTACGTTCATCAGGGATATTGGTCTGTAGTTTTCTTTTTTGGTGGGGTCTTTGCCTGGTTTTGGTATTAGGGTGATGTTAGCTTCATAGAATGAGTTTGGGAGTATCCCCTCCTCCTCTATTTTTTGGAAAACTTTAAGGAGAATGGGTATTATGTCTTCCCTGTATGTCTGATAAAATTCCGAGGTAAATCCATTTGGAAAGGGGGTTTTGTTCTTTGGTAGTTTTTTGATTACCGCTTCAATTTCGTTGCTGGTAATTGGTCTGTTTAGTTTTTCTGTTTCTTTTTGGGTCAGTCTTGGAAGGTTGTATTTTTCTAGGAAGTTGTCCATTTCTCCTAGGTTTCCCAGCTTGTTAGCATATAGGTTTTCATAGTATTCTCTAATAATTCCTTGTATTTCTGTGGGGTCCGTCGTGATTTTTCCTTTCTCATTTCTGATACTGTTGATTTGTGTTGACTCTCTTTTCTTCTTAATAAGTCTGGCTAGAGGTTTCTCTATTTTGTTTATTTTCTCGAAGAACCAGCTCTTGGTTTCATTGATTTTTGCTATTGTTTTATTCTTCTCAATTTTATTTATTTCTTCTCTAATCTTTATTATGTCCCTCCTTCTGCTGACCTTAGGCCTCATCTGTTCTTCTTTTTCCAATTTCGATAATTGTGACATTAGACCATTCATTTGGGATTGCTCTTCCTTTTTTAAATATGCTTGGATTGCTATATACTTTCTTCTTAAGACTGCTTTTGCTGTGTCCCACAGAAGTTGGGGCTTAGTGTTGTTGTTGTCATTTGTTTCCATATATTGCTGGATCTCCATTTTGATTTGGTCATTGATCCATTGATTACTTAGGAGTGTGTTGTTAAGCCTCTATGTGTTTGTGAGCCTTTTTGCTTTCTTTGTACAGTTTATTTCTAGTTTTATGCCTTTGTGGTCTGAAAAGTTGGTTGGTAGGATTTCAATCTTTTGGAATTTTCTGAGGCTCTTTTTGTGGCCTAGTATGTGGTCTATTCTGGAGAATGTTCCATGTGCACTTGAGAAGAATGTACATCCTGTTGCTTTTGGATGTAGAGTTCTATAGATGTCTATTAGGTCCGTCTCCTCTACTGTGTTATTCAGTGCTTCTGTGTGCTTACTTATTTTCTGCCCGGTGGATCTATACTTTGGGGTGAGTGGTGTGTTGAAGTCTCCTAGAATGAATGCATTGCAGTCTATATCCCCCTTTAGTTCTGTTAGTATTTGTTTCACATATGCTGGTGCTCCTGTGTTGGGTGCATATATATTTTTAATGGTTATATCCTCTTGTTTGACTGAGCCCTTTATCATTATGTAGTGTCCTTCTTTATCTCTTGTTATTTTCTTTGTTTTGAAGTCTATTTTGTCTGATATTAGTACTGCAACCCCTGCTTTCTTCTCGCTGTTGTTTGCTTGAAATATGTTTTTCCATCCCTTGACTTTTAGTCTGTACATGTCTTTGGGTTTGAGGTGAGTTTCTTGTAAGCAGCATATAGATGCATCTTGCTTTTTTATCCATTCTGTTACTCTGTGTCTTTTGATTGGTGCATTCAACCCATTAACATTTAGCGTTACTATTGAAAGATATGTACTTATTGCCATTGCAGGCTTTAAATTTGTGGTTAGCAAAGATTCAAGGTTAGCTTCTTTAGTATCTTACTGCCTAACTTAGCTCGCTTATTGAGCTGTTATATACACTGTCTGGAGATTCTTTTCTTCTCTCCCTTCTTGTTCCTCCTCCTCGATTCTTCATATGTTGGGTGTTTTGTGCTGTGCTCTTTCTAGGAGTTCTCCCATCTAGAGCAGTCCCTGTAAGATGTTCTGTAGAGGTGGTTTGTGGAGAGCAAATTCCCTCAGCTTTTGTTTGTCTGGGAATTGTTTAATCCCACCATCATATTTGAATGATAGTCGTGCTGGATACAGTATCCTTGGTTCAAGGTCCTTCTGTTTCATTGTATTAAATATATCATGCCATTCTCTTCTGGCCTGTTGGGTTTCTGTTGAGAAATCTGATGTTAGCCTGATGGGTTTCCCTTTATAGGTGACCTTTTTCTCTCTAGCTGCCTTTAAAACTCTTTCCTTGTCCTTGATCTTTGCCATTTTAATTGTTATGTGTCTTGGTGTTGTCCTTCTTGGATCCTTTCTGTTGGGGGTTCTGTGTATTTCCGTGGTCTGTTCGATTTTTTTCTCCCCCAGTTTGGGGAAGTTTTAAGCAATTATTTCTTCTAAGATACTTTCCATCTCTTTTCCTCTCTCTTCTTCTTCTGGGACCCCTATAATAAGGATATTGTTCCTTTTGGATTGGTCACACAGTTCTCTTAATATTGTTTCATTCCTGGAGATCCTTTTGTCTCTCTCTATGTCAGCTTCTATGCGTTCCTGTTCTCTGATTTCAATTCCATCAATGGCCTCTTGCATTCTATCCTTTCTGCTTATAAACCCTTCCAGAGTTTGTTTCATTTCTGTGATCTCCTTTCTGGCATCTGTGATCTCCCTCCGGACTTCATCCCATTTCTCTTGCATATTTCTCTGCATCTCTGTCAGCATGTTTATGATTCTTATTTTGAATTCTTTTTCAGGAAGACTGGTTAGGTCTGTCTCCTTCTCTGGTATTGTCTCTGTGATCTTTGTCTGCCTGTAGCTTTGCCTTTTCATGGTGATAGGAATAGTTTGCAGAGCTGGGACGAGTGACGGCTGGAAGAACTTCCCTTCTTGTTGGTTTGTGGCCCTCCTCTCCTGGGAGAACAGCGACCTCTAGTGGCTTGTGCTGCGCAGCTGCGCGCAGACAGCGCTTCTGCTTCCTGCTGGGCTGCTATGGAGTTTATCTCCGCTGTTGCTGTGGGTGTGGCCTGGCTCGGGCAGCTGCTCCAAAGTGGTGGAGTCGCATTGGAGCAGGAGCTGCTGGGAGGCTATTTATCTCCATAAGGGGCCTCCCTGCTCCCTGCAGCCCAGGGGTTTGGGTGCCCAGAGATCCCCGGATTCCCTACCTCTGGATTAAGTGTCCCGCCCTGCCCCTTTAAGACTTCCAAAAAGCACCCACCAAAACAAAACAACGACCACCAGAAAAAAAAAAAAAAAAAATTTAAATAAAAAAAAAAAAATTTTTTTTTAATTAAAAAAAAAAGGTGGTCGCTCGTTTTTCTTTATTGTCCGGTGCCAGCCTCAGGCCTCTGCTCACCGGTCTTGCTGCCCTGTTTCCCTAGTATTGGGGTCCCTATCCCTTTAAGACTATCAAAAAGCGCTTGCCAAAACAAAACAGAAAAAAAAAAAAATGGGCGCTAGCTTTTCTGGTGTCCTCCTGCACCAGGCTACCAGTGCCTGCTCACTGTTCTTGCTGCCCTGTTTCCCTAGTATTGGGGTCCCTATCCCTTTAAGATTTCCAAAAAGTGCTCGCTAAAACAAAACAGCAAAAAAGCAAAAAAAAAAAAAAAAAAATGGTCACGCGCTTTTCTTATGTCCTCCGGCACCCGGCCTCCAGTGCCCGCTCACTGTTCTTGCTGCCCTGTTTCCCTAGCATCCAGGGCCCCCTGGGCACATACTCTGTCTGCACTCTGGCCTGGATGGCTGGGGCTGGGTGTTCGGCAGTCCTGGGCTCCGTCTCCCTCCCGCTCTGCCTATTCTTCTCCCGCCGGGGGCTGGGGGGAGGGGCGCTCGGCTCCCGCCGGGCCGGGGCTTGTATCTTACCCCCTTTGCTAGGCACTGGGTTCTCTCAGGTGCGGATGTGGTCTGGATATTGTCCTGTGTCCTCTGGTCTTTATTCTAGAAAGGGTTGTCTTTGTTATATTTTCATAGATATATGTTGTTTTGGGAGGAGATTTCCGCTGCTCTACTCACGCCACCATCTTCTGCCCCTCTCCTGTTCACATCTTTTTATCTCCTCTGTCATAATATAAGTGCAAGCCAGTACCATCTTTCATCAGGATCATGACAGTTAACATTCAACTTTCTGTCCTGCTTCCCATAAATGCTCTTCCAGTAGGAGGGAGCTTTTGAGCACACCAGTCTGTTGATCATGTCATGATCTGATCATGTTAACCTGCATGCTTAAAAATGATTTGCCTTTAGAATAATCCTTATCTTAGATCACAAGGCCTTTTCTAATCTAGTCTTTGCCAAACTCTCCATGTTAATTAACTCATTCATGCACTCATTCAATAAATATTTATTGAATTCTTACTGTGTGTTCTTATTGCTGGGCATGTAGCAGTAAACAAAACAATGCCTTGTTTTATATTTGAGTAGGAGTATACATACACAAACCACATTTAACAAATAAACAGTGTATCATTTGCTAATACGTGAAAGATGCAAAACATATCCAATATAAAAGGACAGAGAATTATAGGGAAGGTGTTATTTTAATAAAGTTAACAGGGAAGGCCTCACTGAGAAGGTGGCAATTGAGCAGGGACCTGAAGAAAATGAATGAGCAAGCCATGTCAGTACTTGAGGGAAGAACATCCAAGGCCTAAGGCCAGTGTATCAGTGCTCCATGATTTCTTCTCAGTTCCTTCACTCTTTCATTCACCGATTCATGGCTGCTTTTATACCCGACAGCCAGAGCCTGTATGTCTGTGAGAGGGCTGTCAGGCTTGCTTTCCTGAAGTGCTTGGAAATTTATGCCTCTCCAGGGACTGCCTTTATCTGGTGACTGATGGGCTTGATGGGTGCATGCGCATAAATATTTAGGCTTCCTTGTCCCTCTTCAGGAGAACTCTGGGTGTGACCTAGCCTGTCCCCAGAGCTCCCTAGCAGAATTAAGTCAAAGTTACCCTCTGCAAGGACTTGCTTTGGCATCAGGCCCTCACGTAGCTTCCTTCCTTTGCCTGTGTCATTTCTCCATTCCATTCCTGGCTCTTCCTGAGTACACTTCCTAACAAATTCCATTCATTAGGATCATTGTCCTAGAGATTGCCTCTGAAGAACCCAAATGAAGTCAGATACTATACAATATATAATAGAAAGATTTTGCATTAGTTTGAGAAGAGAATTGCAAATCATCACTTAGCATGTGGTGTTAAGAAATGCCCAACTAAAGGGGTTAATGTCACATCTTGCCATTCAGTGCCATATCTGTGTGTGCATTAAGATTTTTATGGATCAGGTCATGGCACATACCAACTTGTGACATATCACTAATAGGCAAAATACTGTAATAAATATGTAATGAGGAATTTTTATGTTCCCAAGTTCAGGATTAACTGGGTTAGGTAACTATTTAATCCAGATTTCAATGATGTCACAATTCTCTTTGAAAGCACAAGAAAGTAGCTTCACAGAGATACTAGGAAATATTTTTTTAAAACTGCCATTATTGTAGTGCTCAGTAGCAGAGTTTTGATTAAGTATAAGGTTGAAAACAGAGCCTGGAAGTATTATTAATACTATTTTGTAGAATATGGTTATGCAAATAGTCATTCCTTGCACAGTATTACAAAAACTGATTAAAAATAAAATTGGCTTTGAGGTTATATGTTTTTTCTCTTAAATGCAACAATGGTCCTTTAATTATAGCACAATATAATATGTCACATTAAAGTTAATGTTAATTTGAATTTTATGAATTTAGTACTTTTGTATTTAATTTAAGTATGGTTTAGATTTTATAGGAACTATAAGCATAAGGAGTTTATGTCTACTTTTTATATATTTTTAAGTAATTTTGTAATAAAAACAGAGGAGAAGTATTGGTAGTCTTATTAATGGGTTTAGTTAAATGGGGCCCATATATTGCCCCAGGTCTGAAAAACAGTTCTTTAATCCATTTAATTTAAATCTATTTAATCCCTTTAATTGAAAATGTGGTCCCTGAACCAGTAACAGAATCATCAACCTGGGACTTGTTGGAGGTGTGTGTTCTTTGGCCCCAGCCAGACCTGCTGAGTCAGAAGTTCTGGGGTTAGAGCCCAGTGCCCTGTGCTTTCACAGGCTCTCCAGGTGATTCTGACATGCCTGTAAATCCTGGAGCTGTGGCCCTAATCCTTCCCTCCTCTGTTCAGGCTCTCAGCCAGCCATCTCTTATCTTCCTGACCTGTCTCTACTACTGGTCCTCCTCCATACAGCTGAGAGAGGGATGTTCTGGAGCATGTTTGTCACACTACTCCCTTTAAGTTCCTTGAATGGTTAACCTCTCTAAAACAGTAATCTTATCGGTAACTGGGAATAGTAACGACCTTCACTGAGTCCATGAGAGGGTAAGCATAAAGTAAGCCTCATTACAGGTACTGACCATATCATCATTCTTCTCTCCATCATCTCTGCCTTCAGCAGTAGCGCCCTCCATTGCCTGCAGAATTAATGACAAATGTTTGTAAGTGTGATTACCTACCTGTAGCTCTGGGGGGAAAATCCTGAGGCAAAGTAACTCTAAAACCAAAATCAGTTAAAGGGAGAAATAAAGTAAAAAAAAGCCCACTTATTTCTTACTAGCATGGTCCCCATCTCTCCCTTGATCCAGCTGCACAGAAGAGCCCTCTACCCAACCTCTCTGGACCAGATAAACCCTTTCACACCCTAGAAATTACCTACTGATGTGTAGATGGATGAATTCTCTTCACCCCTTGGAAACACCTCTTGATAGGCAGATGCACTAAAGTCAGGTGATTCTGAAAATACTGCAATTTTACCCACACTACCCCAGTTTACCAGCCCACCTTGTTGACTCCTTGATGTGGTCTCTCCTGTGTGCCTGTCCCTGACTCCTGAGTTGGAAGTAACTGCCTTGAAGTAACAGAAGGATTACTGCTGGCCATGTGTTTATCAGCAGCAGTTTCAGGACCACAATGACAGAGCTTCTGATAGTACCTGGTGTCCAGGGCCCAGAATTCATGGTGTCTGTGGGAACAATGATGTTACCCGAGGACGAACCTGGGGCATGATTTTTGGCTGGATCTCTGGTTTTTTAACTTCTCTTTCTCTTGCCTGTCATCTGTGCCTGATTTTCCAGGTTTTTAGGAAATTCTGTGAGCTATTCCTACTCAGTTTAAACCTATATATCCTTTTGGGGCATAAATCCCCAGTTACAGTATCTCCTGCTTACAACTAATCACTGATTGCTACAGGCCTCAGATTTTATTTCCAGATTTGGTTTTCATCATTTTCTCTCCCTACAAACCCAGTGTTTTAACAGTCCTGATGAGTCACCTTTTCACAAATACATCACAGAATTTCATGCTTTTGTCTGTGCTTATGACATTCCCTCTGCCTGGGAAATTCTTCTTGTCACCTATTTTGCCTGGTTAAGTCTATTAATCCTTTAAGACCCATTGCCAGGATAAATTTTTCACTATTGATGAGTAGATATCTAATAAATGGCCTACTTGTATTCTGAATAAGAACACCAAAATAGGATACTGACATGTTTGGAGAAACAATTAATAAAAATAGCAAAACTTCCTTTAGCTCATAGGCCAGTAGGACTAACCTCCATCCATCATTTCTGTAACTGACACTGCCTGCTTTCCTCCTGTGGGATTTATATAATTTAGGCATTGTAATTTTAATAGGACATATTATATTTTGTCAGTATGACATAACCAGTCCACTTAAAAAAGCCATGAAACTGGAATATCATGAAAATCACTGATAAAAGGAAACAATGTATAAATAAAGTCACAAGGCCAGCTTATCTCATGTTGTACTTAGGACTAGTTCTGAACATTGTGTTTGGCTTCCAATGTATTTCCCATCCTCTTTCATTTGTGTAGTAGCCATGTGGTTCAGGGTAGTGACTACAGCTCTAAAGTTGTCCCCTGATTAGTCTGAGGCAACTATGATTATCAGTGATAAAGGAACTCAAAGTCAATCACACATGGTATTATACTTATCTAAGTGAATATGTTGGCCCAATCAGACTAAAAGTCCTTTGATTCTCTGTCTCTCACACCCACTTCTTCCATCATCTATCTATATCTATTTATCTATCTACCTGTCTATTATCTATCTTCACCTGTTATCTATCTATCTATCTATCTATCTATCTATTTATTATCTATCTATCTATCTATCTACCTATCTATCTATCTATCATCTATTATCTATCTATCATCTATCTATCTATCTATCATCTATCTATCTTCTCTCTGTATCTATCATCTATCTACCTATCATCTATCTGTGATTCATCTGTATATCTTCCAGGACAGGAAACATCAAGCTTCAATGACCATCATGAACCAAAATTAAATCCCAAGTTTAAACACTGTAGGTAGCAAAAAGGAAGGACAGAAAAAAAAAAACCCTGGGTGTTGGTAACACTGACCCAGCTCTGAATCTTATCTAATGCAGGTCCATTGCAATGAGCCATGTAGTTTGTGCATTTTACAACTTAATTTACATAGACTAAGATAGGATTGGTGGTCCTGAGGTTCTTAGTCTGAACTTATTATTATTAAAAACAATATATTACCTTTAATACTTAAGGCAGTTTAAACTTTTTCAAAGTTATTACTTGTAGACAAAAAGATGCTTATATCCACATAACATATACTCCCCACATTCCCCCATTTTGCCACAGCAAAATACATTTGACTCTCTGGTTGCATTGATACCTTCTTGAGAGTAGTAGCATATATGTCATTTTTGTGTAGTTTGGATATGTCCTAGTAGCTGGCACAAAAAATGGACTAAAACATTTTTGGTTAAATGTCTCACATTTATGGTTAAATGTCTCACATTTATGTTTAATTCCTCTAACTGAATTAAATAGCATTTGGGAAAAGACAATGTATGATAACTTTTTTATATCTCTGGTACCTGTTATAAGGATTATATTCAATATAATTATTTAGTTGATAATAAATATTGATATTATAGTTAGATTTATTAAACACCTGTTATATGTCAGTTTTCACTCCTGATACTTCACATACTTTAACTGATTTAATCTCCACCAGCAACTTTATAAATAAATATTATCTCCAATTTGCAGTTGAGGAAACAGAAGCTTGGGAAAATTACTGACCTGTCCATGGTCACACAGTTATCATAAACCTAAGACCATGATTCAAACCAAGTTCATCTGGTTCCTTGATATAGATCACAGTGAGAATAACACAATATATGTTTCCTTCCTCCTCAGACACTTTATGGTTATGTAACTTTATTCCTAGAAACAAATCTAGGTTTCAGGGAATTTATGTTCAGAAATGAAAGCGAGCCTAGTGATTTCATTCTTGTCCCAAGGTACAACACTCCCACTTAGAAATAGAGCAAATGGTTCAAACCACCCGCTCTTTGGGATGGTCTGAAAACTCAGTCAGGAGGGGTGGACACCAGAGGGACAGAATCAGTGAGAGTCCAAATGCTGATGAATACACTCATGTGCTGAGAAGCCAGATACTGGGACCTTCTGGTCTGCTCCCATGTCTCAATGAAAAGTAAGCATGAGACAATCACAGCAAGATACTGATGTCAGATCATCAGTAACTCATTCATGCAATGATTCTTACCAACATCGTATGCCCAACAGTGGGCCGGGCCCAGAAGGAGGCTGAGGAGAAGTAAATGGGCTTACAATGCAACTAGGAGATGAACAAAATATTATGTGAACAGATGACTAACAAAAGAGGTGATGTAAGCTAAAAGATAAATGCTGAAGGAATATACTAACAAAGAAATTTCTCTGGGTTGAGATGATTGGAAAAAGCTTAAAAAAAAGAATGGCAGAGCCTGACCAGGCCCTTGATAAGCAAGGAATATGTAGAGGCAGAAAGAAAACACATGATAAAGATCAATATGTGGCCAGAGTGCTGTTTAGAGAGTGGAGTGAGAAGATCACTGAGTCTGACGGAGACAAAATGTCTGGAATTCCAAGGTAAGGTGTTCTGGTTTTATCCTTTAGGAGTAAAGTTGCTAGAAGGTTTGGGGCAAAGAGATGACATAAGAAAAGAAAAGCATGACTGATTTGCTAGTGGACTTCAGAGACCCGAGAGTCCCTGTGTAACAAGCTTTACCAGTACTCAAATAAATATGGGGTCTCATAAGACTAATAGCCCAAATCTGCTAGAACTCTTCCCAGAACCTCATCCCCTCATAATCTTTCCAAGTTTCCTGCACTCAAGGTGATTTTCTCTGCTTTTCCCCATGATTTTCAGTGGTTATGAAAGGGTAACACCTCACTACTTCCATTGCCAATGGTGCCGGCATAGCAACACTAATGACTCTGGTGCAGGCGTTGGTCCCAGTGCTGTGCTGAGCTGTGCTGGCACTGCTGTCTTGCCAGGTCAAAGCCAATCACAGATGTGGGCATGAGGTCACCTCCTCTACCCACTGAAACTTCTTTCCACCTGGTCTCCATTTCTTGACTGAGTACCTTGGTCCTTAGGGCTCAGATATAGGACTAGACCGGGCTGGGATCCAGTATTAGGTTAACACTATCTGGTCTTCCAATTCCAGTCATTTCCAAGAATCTTCTGGGGAAAAAGAAACAAGAAAAACCAAAAACATAAAAACACTGTGCAAGTTGATTAGTTCATCAAATGTGCTCAGATACAGATATTTGCAGAGCATGCCCTCAAGATTAGGCATGTTCTGGTGGGTAACAGTGCAGGACTAAATATGCAATGCTCACATTTAGGAATCTTTGATTGAGTTGCTTCTCACTGGGCTCTATGCAGTCAGAAACACAATCTTATTCTCTCTGCTGCATATTATGTACATTATAATAGTATTAATAATATTATGCCTATTATAACTACATATTGCATAACATTGTGAAAGCTCCTGTATCCAACAGCATCATGGGCAAGTGCCTTCTAACACATTCCTTAGTCAGCCTCACCCACAGAGGGTTTTCAGGACTAAGAGGCAGCCAGTCACTGGCAACATCATCTCAATCATTTATTAGACTCATGTTTTGTCAAACTTCAGACTAATAAATTGGGTTTGGGTGGCTGCAAATGAGATGCACTAAAGGAAAATGAGGCTACTTGGAAGAAACATGGAGAAATAGAGATAAAGATACTTATCTTATTGATCTCTGATGTATTTTTCAAATGAAAACTAATTGTTAATTTTGGCCTTACAATAAAAATTTCGCCAGTGTCTGATGTTAACCTCATCTGATCCACAGTTTTACACTTGCTCTGTGTTATCTACAAACACTTCCTTCAGGCCCTAGAACACAATTCCCCTTGGCTTTTCAAATGGAGGATCATAAAGACAAAATGACTGGAGTTCTATTATCTGTTTATATCAGGGGTACCATTAGATTTTATATACCTCTCACTGGCTTCAACTAAGCATATACCTCATCTATGATGAGGTAGTTTATATTCAACAGGATGCTGAATTTCAAAACTTTCTTAGTATTGATTTTACCAGGAAAATGCTCTAATTTAATTCTGAAATTGGCTTTCGGTTGCTTAGGGTTCTTTGAGGTGGGAGATAGGGATTAAAGTTTCGATAAGGAAAGAGATTCACATGTCCCAATGAGAATATTAAATATTCACCCCCTTGGATGCTGTTGCTCAGAGGCACGGAGAGACACAAATTACTATGTGAGGTCGTCTTCCGCATTGCAAGGTGACTTTACCAGGACATTAGTCATGATATAGCAGGGGGCATGCAGTAGTGTTGTTACTTGGGACAATGTGACTCATATACTGTTGACACTGGCATCACACAGTTTTCAAAAAGACTGAGATGTACAGTGACAGGCAAGCTAGGTCTGACCAAGCAGAAGTTTTTATCAGTAGACAGGTTAGCAATCTGGAATTCAGGCAAATACAAATGAACAGAGAAGTAGGAATTGAGAAACAGAATGTAAATAGAAGTTAGGTCTGTTTGCTCTATGCTCAAAGGTGACACGAAGACAAGGTTGCTTATACCTGGACATAGGTAACATTTCTCAAGGTCATCATCCTTGACCTTAATATCTTTGCAATCACCTTGTGGGCTTGATAAAACACTTATTTCTGAGCCCATCAGAGATTCTAATTCAAAAGATATGAAATAAGAAGTGAGAATTTGCATTCTTTTAAGTTTTATTGAGGTATAATTGACAAATAACATTGTTTAAGTTTAAGGTGTGCAATGTAATTATTTGCTACATTTATTTATTGTGAAATGATGACCACCATAGGGTTAGTCAATACCTCCATCACCTCACATAATTACTGTTTATGTGTGTGTGTGTGGTAAGAACATTAAAATCTACTCCTTATCAACTTTCAAGTATATAAGAGTATTATTAATTATAGTCACCTGTTTTATGAAATTTCAAAACTTTCTTAGTTTTGATTTTACCAGGAAAATACTCTAATTTATTTCTGTTTTTTAGAATCCACATAAAAGTGAGATCATAATATTTGTCTTTATCTGTCTGACATATTTAATTTAACATAATACCCTCATAATCCATCCATGTTGTTGTAAATGTCAGGATTTCCTTCTTTTTTTATGGCTGAATAGTATCCTGTTGTTCAATATCTCATTGCATAATATCCCATATACCAAATCTCCTTTATCCATTTATCCATAGATGGCCACAGGCTGTTTCTGTGTCTTGGCTATTGTGGATAATACTTCAACAAATATTTCTTTGAGACCATGATTTTATTTTCTTTGGATATATTCCCAGAAGTGGGATTGCTGGGTCATATAGTAGTTCTTTTTTTAAACTTTTGAGGAAACTCCATGCCATTTTCCATAGTTTCCCTCTATACTGCACCAATTTCCATTCCCACTAACAGTGCACAGGGGCTCCCTTTTCTCTATATCCTCACTAATACTTGTTATCTCTCTTGTCTTTTTGATAATAGTATATCTACTATAGATTTTTGATTTGTGACTACCATGGGCCTTACATAAAATATCTTATAACTGTCTATTTTACCCTGATAACTTTGATTGCATACACAGAACCTCTATCCTTTTACTCCCCCTTTTATGTTTTCAATTACACAATATACCTCTTTACATTGTATATTCATTATCAAATTATCATGACTATATCTACTTTTAATACTTTTGTCCTTTGACCTTCATACTAAAGTGGTTTATGTACCACATTACAGGATTGCAGTATTCTGAATTTTACTGTATACTTACCTTTACCAGTGTGTTGTGTATTTTCATGTTACTAAGTAGTGTTCTTTCCTTTTATTTAAATCCCTTTCAACATTTCTTGTAAGGCAGGTCTAGTGGTGATGGACTCCCTCAGCCCTGCTTTCTCTGTTTTCCTTCTTTTCTGAAGGATAGCTTTACCAGATACAATATTTATTGCTGGCAGTTTTTTAGTACTTTGAATATATGATCACATCTTTTCCTGGCCTGTTTCTCTTGATAAATCCAGCCTGATAGCCTGATGCAGTTTCCCTTGTCAGTTACAAGCTTCTTTTTTTCTTTAAGCTTTTAAGACTCCCTCTGTCTTTTCCTTTTGGCAGTTTTACTTTAATGTGTCTTGGAGAATATTCCTTGAAGTTGTTTGTTTGGGGACTTACAAGCGTCATGAATGCGCATGTCAAAATCTCTCTCTAAATATGGGAAGTTCTCAGCCATTATTTCTTTAAATAAGTTTCCTGCTTCTTTTTCCCTGTTTTCTCCTTCAAAAGCCCCAATAACTCACAGGTTTTCTTTTGATGATATACTATAGATCATACAAGTTTTCTTTGTTCTTTTTCATTCTTTTTTCTTTGTTCTCCTCTGACTGATTAATTTCAAATGTCCTGTCTTCTAATTCACACATTCTTTCTTCTATTTATTTTATTTGGATATTGATGCTCTCTATTGCATTTTTTTTTTCCATTTCACTCACTGTATTTTTCAGCTCTAGAATTTCTGCTGGATTGCTTTTTAAAGACTTTTACCTTTGTCAAACTTATTATTTTGTCTGAGTATGGTTTTCCTAATTTCATTGAATTGTCTCTCTGTGTTTTCTTATAACTCACTGAGTTTCCTTAAAACAGCTATTTTGAGTACTTTAGTGAATAAATCACAGATCTCCAAGTCCTGGAATCCTTACTGGAGGATTTTTTGTGTTTCTTTGGTGGTGTCATTGTTCCTTGATTTTTTTCATGTTCTTTGACTTATGTTGCTGTCTTCATGACTGAAGTATCAGTCACATCCTCCAGTCTTTACTGACTGAGTAGGAGAGAAATACCTTCTCAGCCCTTCCAGGGAATCTGAGGTTTTCTCAGACCTATGAATAAATTATCCATACTTCTTGCTCTCTCTGGTGGCATAATTCTTAAGCTTTAATGGCTTTTAATCCTTCTGAGACTGGCTATGTGCTAACAACCTCCCATTTGCTCTTCCAAGAGTGACTTCTCCCAGACCTGCAGAATTGGGCTGGCTTTCTGGATCTGGTTACTAGCCATCTGCAAAAGCTCGCTCTGCTGCCATTGGAAGTGAACTTAGGGAGTTGACCATGGGGTAAGAGTGTGTGGGTGAAGTGCACAGAACACTGGGTATACTATGGACCAGATGGGGGGATCTTCACATGAGATGTCCCCAGTGGCTCATGGGTGGGCTTCTGCATGGAGTCTCTGATGCAGTTAATAGGATCCATGATCCTTGATACATTCCGCCCTGAGAAGTGGCTGCTTTTCTCCCAGATACTCACCATCCCCCAGTCATGCAGCTCACAACACAGCACTCTGGATGAAGTGAGAGAGAAGTGGGCCTTTATGGCAGCACCCCACAGAACTGGGGTAGTGGGATGCTCACTCATATATTCTCACTTACCCCCATGGAGGAAATCACAGGTCAGAAATTTCTCATGACACTGAATTGTGCTGCCTTGAAGGAGCAGGGATGCAGATACAGTCAAACTGCTCACCTTATCTCTCCAGGGCATATACTCTTGATTTTTTTTGCTCTAACCATGCAATGTAACTTCTCCACGGGACTCCCAGACTTTCACAAAGGCTTTATAACCGGTGGGTGATTGTCTAATTCAGTGTTCTTCTAGGGTTCCCAGACCATACCCAGCCAAGAGGGCAATATCCACTTCAGAGTCCACAGCTGAGACTGAGGTCTGTATGCCAATAAACATGCAAAGGTGGGTGAGACTCCTCTTGGGTCCCTTGGCATATGGTGGTGGTGGTATAACAAAAGCCAAATGGGGCTCTAGCTGAGTCTTCAGGGGTATGGAGCTATTTCTGGATCTGTTGTCAGGACCATGATTGATAAGTCACTATCTAGTCAAGGGCTTGTCTACTCTCTCCAGATTCTCAGAGTGCACTGGGTTTCACAATCTTCTACCTGGATCCCGCAGCTCCCACAAAGGCACTTTTGTCCCTGGATGACTACTAAATTGTTTTTGTTGAAGGGGATATATGAGTGAGGGATGTCTTATTCAGACATCTTGTTGATGTGACTCCTCTGAGAAATTGCATTTCTAACAAGTTCCCAGGAAAGGCACCTGCTTCTTGTCCTGGGGTTACAGTTTAAGAACCACTGCTCTAGAGTTTTTAAAGTTGGAATAAATCTAGAGATGAAAAGACAGTTGTTTTGGGGAGTAGAATGTTCCCTAAGTTCAGAGTCCACAAACTTGGTTTTGGGGTGAGCCTGCCTAAGCAAAGGGGTAGGAATTCCAGTTGGAGACACAGGACATTAGAAGACATAAGACAATGTAGGACGTTAGAAGAAGAAAACAGTTTCTGTACAGAGATTGTAGAGACTTAGCAGAGAAAAGCACAGCACTATTACCACTGATGTGGAAAGAGACCATCTCGCCACCAGCTTGAGCTCAGTGTAGGTGTGCTTGGTGAGACTACCTTGGCTGGGAATGACCAAGGTGGGCACAGATGTCTATTGTGACAAGTAATTTAGGCCCACTAAAATATAGATGGTATCAGGATAAGAAGTGAGTTTGACATAAAGCAGGTTGACTACTACCAGAGTACTCAGGTTAAGGCAAAGTGAATGAGCTAAGTGCTTGGCACATGGCCCCAAGCCAGAGGATTCCCAGGAGTGTGGGAAGCACAGAAAGGAACAAGAGATACTGACAAGGAAACATGTATTGGGTTCAGGAACTCAGGCAAGGGAAGGGTAAAGGGTAGTCTATGAGAAATCCCAGCAGCAGGTCAAGAGCCAGAGAGAAGAAGAAGATAATTTGCTGGATCTTAGGAACTCTTTAGTTATCTCTTAAAGTAGTGGAAACTACCACTAAGCCTGGCTGACCTGGACTCCTGTTGAAACGCAACCCACTGGCAGTGAGTCCTAGTACCCAATACCATCTTAACGTTCACTTAGCCATTTCATGAGGGAAGCTGGAAAATTGAAATCCTTGTGCTCTGATTATTTTAATTCAGAGTCAATTCTTTTAGCTAATAATCACAGGTCCTAAATTTCACTATTTTCTTAACTGGTATTGGTGCAGCATGGGTATTTGAAGAGGCAAAATACACCAATTTTTGAAGTGATTCTACATGTGTGTACATACACACACACACACACATATATATATATGTATATATACCCACTCATATGTAGCCCTGTTGGCCTATGGAGAAAAGCAGAAGGGTAAAGCTACATCAGCTGCATAGTAAAAGGAAAAGCAACTTAATGTGCCTACCAGCATCCTAGTACCAGGATTTGAGTCATTTTTCTACGTATTACATGTCCCCATTCAATTTGTGATTATTCATCAATTCAACAATATTACTAAGTGTATATTACATTCTGGTTACTTTTCCAGATATTATAGATCAATTTCAAATAAAACATAGTCCTTACTCCTCAAGAACCTGGAGTGTACTGGAGGAAGAGTCAGGTAGACAGAAAAATAAAACACAAAGTGATAGACTGTGAAGACGTAGGTAGAAAATGCTATGGGAATTAAGCAGCTAATCTAGCCTTTGTAAATTGGGCAGTCTGCCAGCTGTAGAATTGTGAACATATCTTCCTCATTGCACTCTATACCTGCCCCCCATTCCTACCACTAGTCTCAAGAGGACAGTTCTGCATGCTCAGAAATTATAGGCTTTAATTAGGCATATAAGGGAGATAGAGCAGAGTTACAGGAGAGTATGGGGACTGTGAAGTCAGACTTCTTGGGATCAAGTCCCAGCTGTGCCATGTTCTAAATGCCACATTGGCCTGTCCCTTAACCTCTCTGTGCTCTACTTTCCCCATCTGTAAAATATGGTTGGTCGTACCATATAAGGATGTGAGTATCTAATGAGAAAACAGACACTAAAAATGGAAACAAGCACAGAGCAAATTCTCAATAGGTGTTAATTTTCATTGCTATCATTGTCACGACTATCACCACTACTGCCCTATCCCAGACCTAATAGCTCCCTAGCCATTGGAAAAAATATTTTATTGATCCAGGTACTTTCTTTCCAGGGCCTTCCTTCTTGATCTCAGCAAGGCGGTCACCAAAGCCAGTGTCATCAACATCTCCCAGTTCCCTAAATAAAAGTGAACAGACATTAAAACTAGAAAAAAAAGAACTTCCTCAAGAACATTAAACTATTCCCAATTATATAAAAATTGATTCTTATGTTTTCAGGGAGATGGAAATAGAATAAAAGTAGAAAGAACTTTGAGAAAAAAAGTCTCTTGACCAAAGTGTATATCATTTTTATAGTAACAACAGGATTGTCACACTTTAGGTAGGCATAATACATTTGAAATGCTTTCATTTCTCTCAAAGAGCTGCATTACTGGAACACAGAAGCTGAGCAGGAAAACAGCATCCCCCACCTGATAGAAATAGGACATGAGAGGAGTTGTGAGCTGGGTTTTGTTCCTGACCCACAGGAGAGCAAAGAGCAGGGACCCCTGATGTTGCAGAAGCCAACTTTTATCAAACAAACTTCTAACAACATTCTGGATAATAGCTTTATTGAAAATCACAGGTAACAGGTTGGGACATTAAAAATAACATCAGGACTCCTGTAGCAGAACCTTTGATCACCAACAAATCCAATGTTCCTGCTCTCCAAGTGACTAAGGTGGCTGTCCTTTGAGACTGTGTTTTCAAGAACAGACCATTGTGGAAGGAACAAGCCATGATCCCAGTGAGATGCCCTTGAAACACATTCATTCTCTGAGAGGAAGGACCTGAGCTGAGCACTGGCCTTTCTCTGCTGCTTTTGGCATTTTACAAGGAGGCCACAGGTGATGCCCCAGGAATTCAGCAATAGCCTCATTCTAGTTATCAACTATTTTAAAATTGTTGAAGAATAAAATGCTCTTTAACTCTAACTCTGCAGACTGTGGGGCTGTGAACTAGGGAAACTACATATTTAACTCAGGTTTTGCTTAGTCTTTGTTCTCCTTTGGGCCAGGAAGCAAAGCTCTTGAAGGAGAGCTCTCCCCTGCAAAATGGTCCCTTTAAAGGCCAAGTGTTAGTCCAACGGTGGGGACAAAGCTCAAAACAGCAGTCTTCCTTTTTTTGCAAACTGCCTTGGTTTACCACAAGAAAACCAGTCTATGCCTTTACTAAAATCATTCTTATTTAAGATTTGAGTCTCTTAAAAACCACCACCTGCCAACTTCTGCTCCAAACTTCCTTCTGGTAGTAAAATCTTCCTTAAAAATTATGTTTCAGAACTGTTTAAAATACTGAAAAGAAGTTCTTCAAAGGTAAGCTCAGAAAAGTATCTCACTAAAGTTCTACAAGCATTGACAACATCACTGGAATAAATAAATAATGTATAACCTACTGAGGTGGTTATTTGAAGGGGGAAGACCTCACTGTTGATGTATAAGTTTTGGTGGGCTTGGTTAAAAACCATTAAATCATATTACCACATAGTCATATCTTCTAGGTTAATTGGTCAATAACACAGGGCAACTTAATATTTTATATTCCGTTCTCCATGTGACTTTCTTAAATTTCTTGGGGTTATAGACCTACACCATAATGTCTCATAAGTCTGGAATGTGTATATTTCGTGGCTATATTATCCCTTTTGATTTTCAAAAGCTGTGCTATGCAGCAATGATGTAAATTGATGCACAGTGGATTTCAGGCAAATTTGAGTGCAAAAGGATAAATTAAGGTCTATTACAAAGATACTTTATTGATTTATATACCTCCCAGTTTATTTATTAGTATTTTTCTATATTTCTCTGGAAACAAAGAAGGGAAGAGGGCAAGAAAATGAAGGTGGAGGAAGGGTGGGAGGAAGAGAAGGAAATGAATGAATTTAAGATCTACATGGAACACTTCATCTTAGAGCATGGAATTTTGATGTATCATGAACAATGTTGTCACACTTGAGAGTTGAAGTCTCAGAAAGATTCAAAATGATCTGTATCTATGAGGTTTACAGTAAAAGAATTTCCCCCATTATTCCACCTTCTTGGATAAAATTTCCTAGACAGTTCGTTCTTAACATATGGTTAATAAAGGGATCAAACACAAATAAAAATGCTATATAAAGAATTCAAAGTCTCAAAGTTGATATTAGAGCCTCTATTATAATCAGTCATCAGCCAAAAATACTTGCCAAATGCTTCCCATGTTTGAACTATAGAATCCGCGTAGCCACCTGTGCACAGCCCATACCTGAAACCTGGTCAATTACCAATAATGGCACCACCAATTTCAAAGATTACATCGCTGAACACATTCTACATTTCTAGAATATTCCCTGTAGTTTGTGTACTCTAAGAGTCTTTCTCTATATTGACCCAAACACCATCTCAGTTTCTGTAACTCTTCCTACACTCCTCTCATGAGTCTTCAACATCCTTTCTCCAGCATTAGACTTCCTGGAAAAGCCCCATGATGGTTTATTCCAGCTCTCTAACTACTGTGCTCCTGATTTCAAGTAGCTGTACATGGATATGACAAATACACAGCCACGCTAACTGGTATAATGTTAAATAATCAGCACTAATTTCAAGTCACTCTTTATCATGCTTATTAGCCTCACCACATTTCCCTAGTCAGTTTGTGTTCCTATTCTCCAATAAAACAGTTTACACTCCCCTCACTTTAAATGTTCGAAATGTGTTCTCCAGCATCTTACTCTCAGTTAATTTCCCTGCTTCTCTTTTTTCCACCAAGAAAGTAGATAATATTTTCTATTGAACTGGAGGTTGCTTTCACTGTAGTTTATTACCAACCAGCGAATAAATCATTTGAAGGGTAGACCAGGTCAAGATTGCGAGTGACTAGATACAGCTGCCCATTACCTCCCTAGTTCCTCCCAGAGGTACCCTAAGTTTAGTTCAAAACAACGTGCATGAATTGTGGCATGTACCAGTTCGAGGTGCCCAGAAACATAAAAGCTCACTAACCTTTATACTCTTAGCCAAAAAGCAGCCACAGCAACACTCAAGGATCAATCCCACCAACATATAAGCAATTCCTCTCACAGCTCATGAGGCTCTACCTTCAAAACATTCCAAATCTATCACATCCACTGCAACTATCTTAGTTCAAGACACCATCATCTCTGATGTAGACTACTGCAGAAGTCTCCATTTCTTCTCTTGCCTGGAAATCAAAGTAATCTTTTGAAAGCAGAAATTAAGACATGGGCCTTGATAACCTACAACCTTTCAGTAGTTTCCCATCATGCTTGAAATAACATCTAAGTCATGCTGATGGTTCCTCCACGTGATTTTCCTTGCCTCTCCAGCGTAATTTATTACTACTCTTCTCTAGTCTTCCTTGCTGTTGCTCAAACACACCAAATACATTTATGCCTCGGTTCTTTGTACTTGCTGCTCCTTAATCATTGCATTCTCATGTGTCAGATCCTCACATGGCTCATCCCTCAAGTACTTAAGATCTCTACTTAAATACCACCTCATCAGAACAGTCTTCACTGGCAACCAGAAATATTTCTTCACTCAAATATGACGACTCTCTTTTTTCTTCCCCTGATTTATTATGTTCTTAGTGTTTCTCAAGTTACTCTCTTGTCATTAGAGAACTTGATATTATGTATTTATTTGTTTATGCTTTTTACCCCATGATGATGTAAGGTAAAAACAGTAAGATCTGCTTGATTAAACACTGAATTACCTGCACCTAAAATAACACCCATAATATCAGAGGCATTTAGTAGAATAAAATGTTTGTTGAATAAATGAACAGATTATTAGCATTCTACTTATTCTGTCATGTTTTAATCAAAGCACTCTGCTAGCAAGTAACTTCCATTATTCTTCCCACCATCTTATGAGGTAAGTGCTGTAGATTATTGTGCTGTTCTTTAGATAATGGGAAATCATAATAATCTCATGATTTAATATACTGCTCAGGAACACCCAGCTTATAGTGGCAAATCTGGATGCCTGTCTTCAGAATCTTAGTTCAGTCACTGTATTTGCCACTTTGAGCAAGGCATAAATATGGACTATTTTAATGAGCAGCTCTAGGTCACCTTATAGGTCAAATGTTCTAGAATGCTACTTCACATTAAAAGCATACTCTCCACTTATTTATGACTTCTACATTTTTGATGGTTTTGTAAACAAAATATAATTACAATTCCCATGAGAAAAAAGGAAAGTAGAAGTTGGCCTACCATTTAAAAAAATATATAAATTTTGTGTTACGAAAGTGCATTTTTAGCATGATACCATCTCTGCCTTAGCCCCTTGTCTCTCCTGCCATAGAGATTTAATTTGAGAATATTTGTACTCCTTGTTTATAAAGCTAGTTCACTAACCATGTACCTAGTTCACAAACACTTCAGATTATTGTAAATTACTTTCTGCAATTTGGTGCCACTTAGCTACATTCTACTAGCAGTTTCCATAGAAAACTCCCTCAAAATGTCCTCATAACTGTAGGATTTATGAACAATGAGCTGATTTCTACCTTGCTGGATGAAGACGTGGGAATGTGATTCAAACAATAATTTTAGCTCAAAAATTGGCAATAATTGAGACCACTAGCATCAGTTGCCTGCCTGCCCTAGTGTGCCAGAGATTTCCAATGCATCATGGCAGTAGGTGGCAGGCAATGTGCCTTTCAGGGCTCCCCCAAAAATGTTGAGAAAGATAAGGCAGACTCTCATCACTCATGGCCAACTCACAGATGGGCACTTGAGGGCTGGCACAGTTAAGAACTATAAAATGCTGTGACTTTGCCTTCCCACACTACTTGCTGCTGTGCTCATGTTTTTGAACAAGCTGTCCTCTCCTTGTGCTCTGCTTTAGTTACAGCTCCCAGTGGGGAATAACAGAAATCACATTTTATATTTATATTTCCTGCAACATCGTGAATATTGACATCTTTTTTGCATTTCCCTGCCATTAACATTCACTGTCTAGCTGGTTAATGGATAACAGCTAATGCACAGAACAAATGCTGAGTGCATTCATAATTCCAAACATTATAATATAAAATATTCTTCCTTGCCTTCTAAGTGGACTGTGCTACTTACTTTCTTGTCATTAGAGTGAATCTATGATTAGTGTTTGATTTTCAATTTTATAACAAGGTAGGATGTTTGATATTTAGAAATGGCAGCTATCAAGATAAAAATAGTTTTTTCTTACCACATATACTTGCATCTGGACATCTAGAGAGAAAGTAAAGAGAAATCTCCAAACTCATGTTAGTTTGAGAGGAATGTAGACCCTGTCTTATAATAAAGGGCAACTACAATGGAAGAAGATTAAGGAGATTGCTTTATATTGTCAGGGAATAAGGCTATGAAACTATTGGGAATATATGGGACTATACTCAAAATAATGGATATTCCTGCTTCATTATGCAATGCCAGATGCTTCTATATCCACTGATCACTTAAAAATGATTGATTTCTCTTGAAAGACTGTTTCCTCTTTTTCTTCCTAACTGAAACTTACTATGTTGCATGAAAAGACCCCCAACTTCAGAAAATACATGAGTAAGAGCAACCTCCAGAGTTTCAGGAGCAGTTCAGCTACTGGAAATTGCTGCTCTTCAAGTTTATGTGGCTCCTCTTTTTTTTCATGGGTGAGGAGACTGGTACCTGGAAGGATGAAGGGACTTCTGCAATCCCTCATGATTTATGACCTTTCTCTCCACCAAGATTTAGTTCAAAAGCATGGTAAGATTACTGCACTCTTTGCTATTATGGGTAAAATTGCAATATTTCCAGAGTCTCTCACCTGGCCTTAGTGCATCTCCATATCAATAGGTGTTTCCAAGGGGTGGAGAAAAGTAGTCCATCTCCGTATCAATAGGTGATTACAAGGGTTGGGGGAGCAAAGGTGTATCTGGACTGGAAAGGTTTGGTTTGCTCCCTTGGTGGGCTCTCTTATTGCAGCTGGTCGCGAGAGACATGGGTGAGCAGAAGTAGATGATTGCTTGTGAACAATTAATGCGTTTCTCCACTTTATTTTTCCCTTTGACTGAATTTGGTTTCAAAGGTAATTTGCCCTGAGCTGGGAACATATTTTCCCCACGGAGTTGCACTATATAATAACCAAGACTGACATAGTCAAGTAAGTTTGTATGCTTGAGGAATGGTAATAGTCAGACAGGAATTTATAATCCTTAGAAAGTTATATTATATTCAATATAATAGAAAAAGTTATTATTATATTCAATAACAAACAGGTGGACAAAAATCATTCAAATATATCTATTGATTGAAGTTTCTTGAAGTAACATATCTATAATTGCCAGTTCTTTATATTTTTCATTCACAGCTATCAACATGAGAATAGCCCTGTTAATATTTTCCTGACTCAGTATTATTTACAGTCCTAGATGAACACATGGGAAAGGAAGAAAGTGAAGGTTTGTTTCTCCTGTGTGGCGTTTTGACAATTTTTAATGTTTGGCATAAGACAGAGACATCCAGCTATGGTATATCTAGAATATTAAAAGGATTAAAGACCTGGAAAAGATAGAATCAGAATCTTCTTGAGTTAATATTTCCATCTTTTCTCCCTCCTCCCACACATCCTAGTCATTTTAAAATATGGGTAGTTGCCAAAGATGTCTGTAGAAGTTGACTTATAAAATATTTTTCATGAATATCTCAAATTATGTCAGGCTTGGGTGGCTCACTGCCCAATTTTCATGCAATTCTGGTCTTTATGTACCTCCAAAATCTCAAGTATATGTGTCTCAATTTACCTAACCCAATTCCAATCACTTATATGGACATTAATGGCTAAAAAAGGAAATACTCCAAGGTGTCAAAATGCATACAATGACTCTTTTTATTTCTGTTCAAGTATAGAGTCTCATATCCCATTTAATTGAACATAATTGTACAAATAACACTCCTGACTGCAGACTTTTCTTTGCCTAAAATTCTAAATAATTTAAGAGAAAAATTACTCTTTATATCATTATACCATTTAAATGTCATTTTCATCTATGTGCATACCTCTGGGCTTCAAAACTGAAAAATTGTCTTCTAATTCCAAAATTTTCATTGGTATCTATTGTGTTTAAGGAAGGTTCCATGAATCTTCCATAACCATTCCCAAAACTGATTAATACATACCTTGAATGAACAGCAGAATCCAAAATGACATTATTTTATCATTTTCCAGTAGTTCCACACATTACTGCTGTGGTGGTTAATAACCATTTCTTTTGCATATCACGGAGACCAGAACAGTGAATGGCAAATCCAATTTTACCTATAGTTCACACAAATTATTTAAAAATGTAGTTAACTATGCTGATAGCTATACTGAGGAAAATTTTCAAAAATCTTCTAGCTTACTGATAGCATTTTCTCATTTAAAGAATCATTACTGTTTTAAACACATATACATGTAAACTACAAATTTTAAGACTAAAGTTAGTCATTTTATAGTTCTTCATGTTTTTTAAGCAAAGGAAGGAATATAGCAGAGTGGAAATCACCTTAAAATTTTTAGACTTGGTCTGCAGTCCTATCTCAACCTTTTACTAACTTTAAAAACTTGAGAAAATCACCTGCTTTTCAAAATTTCTTCATCTGTAAAATAATAAAGTTAAAATAAAAAATTTTCTTGTACATCCTGATTTTAAGATTTCATGCAAATATATAATAGTAAATTGAAACTCATTACTGATAGAAATGTCAGAAGTACAACACATCTACCCATAAAAGTACATATGTTTCCTGATTTTGCCAATTGTTGATTTAAGAACTAGAGAAGTTATAGAGATAAACATAAAGATTGTGTGAATAAACGATCATTGACTTAAACTCTTTAAAGTCTTTCAAAATATGTTCACAGTGCCATTCTATTTCATTGAGAAAGTCAAGAAAAGGTGAAATATGCAGAAGGAATGATTAAAATGGAATATTTGAGAGGAAGTGAAACATAAAAAGTGTCTTGGAAGAAACCAAAAATTTTGCCGAGCAACTCTCCACCAAAGCACTAGACCCAGACACCTTGTCAGGGAGGTTTTGCTGATATTCAGAGATCAAATTATTCAAATGTTGCCAAAATTATTCCAGATAATTAAAAGAGGTAGCAAATCTCAAATTGTCTTTGTCTCAGGCCATTATTGCCCTGATAATATTGCACCATAAAGTTATAAACCTATCTCACTTATGACTATTGATATGAAATTTTGAAATAAAATATTACATTAGCAAATGGAAATCAGCACCACATGGAAGATTATATACCACAATTAAGGGCAGTCGCATCTGGAATGCTAAGATGGTTCAATTTTAGTAAATCTATTAATAAAACTTGCTGTTAATATAGATCAACTGGGAAAAAGTCATATAATCCTCTTTAATCCTTTCACTTATCTGTGAAAGGTATTCTAAAATAATTTGATAAAATTGAACAGGTATAGTGCATAAAACTTAATCAAGTGTTTGTAGAAATAAATGGATACTTCCCTAATATATATTTCAAACTCAAAATCTTGCTTAACAGCAAAATATTAATCTTGTAAGTACTAGCTGATGCAATTAGATATAAGAAAAAAAGGTAGAAAAATGTAAGAGTTTGATACAACATTATGACTATGTGCATATAGTGTGATTATATAAGAACTCAGTGAAATTAAGTAAAATTATTAATGGAAATAATTTAATTATTAGATGATGTTAATACTCAAAAGTGGTACTTATCACTGATGACCCCAAATTATAATAGAAGAAAAAATTTTATTGTAATGGTCGTATTTATAAAATACCTAGGAATAAAATTAATAAAAATATGGAAGACCTATGTGAAAGGAAAGTTTAAATGTCCACTGAGAGACATTAAGGATTTCATATTTTTACAAGATTGAATTTCTGCATTCCTGAAGAAGAGGATAGGAAAATTCAATAGTGCAAAGATATTATCTCTAAAATGAACTATAAATGTAATTCAGTACACATTTAAAAAATAGAAATAATTATTTGTTTGGAAGAAGCTGATGTCTTTAATATGTTAATAAAAATATAAGATAGAATAGCCAAGGTATTTCTGAAAAAAGAGAATAGAGAGATATCTTGTTATATGTATATTTAAGTCATATGCATTGAATTTTGATTTAATCATCCATTCATATGTCCGTTGTCTGTCTGGTTTTTCTGTAAGAAATTGCTGATTTTCGAACTTTCTGGTCTATGAAAATGGCAATTTCTTATAACTCAACATAATATATAGGACATTTCAAATCAATGGGAAAAAGATGTGAATTCACAAAAAAAGGCATTTAAATGCAGGGAAACCAAATGGGCTCATTTATAATTAACGAAAGGCATGTTTAAAGATAGCATTCTTAAATGGGCAAAGTAAAGTATGTGCAAATATACATTGTACTGACAAACGTATGGGGAACTAGGTAATATCATACATTATTGATGATTGTTTAGATTGGTACCAACTATTGGGAAGAGCAGTTCAGTAGTATCTGTCAAAAACTGTAGTTTTTCTCTAAAATTTCCATTTGAGAAATTTATCTTACAGATACATTTGAACATATATGCAAAAAAATCTGCCCAAGAAAATATTTTGTGCAGATTGTTCCATTGTTTATAACATCAAAAGATAGAAAAATAATCTAAAAGTTGATCAAAAAGAGGGTAGGATTCATAATTTTCAGAGTATATGTTATGGAATGATATACAGCCATCAAAAATAAGGTAAATGTATATATATGCCTTTATGTAAATATTTCTAAGAAATAGTTAAATGGAAAAAAGCAAGGTGTAGAACAGCAAGGATGGTAAGTCCTCAGTTGTGTACTAAATGAAAAAAATGAGTATATTATATGTATATACACACACACACACACGTGTGTGTGTGTGTGTATATATATATGTGTGTTTGTAAATGTGCAGACTCTGGAAAGATACATTGAAATCAAGAATAGTGGTTATTTCTGAGAGAAATGATGAGGAAAATGGGGATTTAGAGTCAGAAGGATACAGACTTTTCATATGATGCCTTGCATATAGTCTGAGGTTTTATGTTATTAATTAAAACATCAATATTTAAAATAAATAAAAACAAAACATTGTTGCCATATAAAATTTGGGGAGAAAAAATTTATTTTGACCACTGTAAAAGTTTAATATATGTGTAGAGAATTAGTAGTATTGATTCTACAGAATAAAAGGAGTCGACCAACAATCTCAGTATGGAAAATTAAACTTGGTCAATAAATATAACAAGATAAAAAATAGTATGTAACTTCTGTCATTATTACCTTTTCTCTGGTGAGGAGCAGGACACAATGTCCCTCATGGCTAATGGGAAAATTATCTGGTGTTTTTTCTTGGTGAAAATCTGCTGACCACAGCATGCTTTTTCCCTTGTACTACACAAACATTTCTGTGAATGGGGGTAGACCCCCAGGCTCATTCCAAAACCCACATATCAAGTTTTTATTGGTCTTTAGAATTAGCTTATGGGTCTGAATGATGAGAATTCCCTTTTCACATTTCCTTCTCACTATGCAATCGTGGCAACAGCAGGACTGGAAAATAATATTCAAGGCTGAAGGCACATATGGTAACTACAGAGACCTCCTCTGATACTTCTGAAGTCGTTTTAAACGGAGCTTTCCATTTCGTCTGAGTCGCACAACTCATCTGGAACGTAGTACAGTCATCTATTGTTGCCCGCTGATCACCTGTTCCTCCCATGATCTTTGTGTTTGATCTGGGAGACATTAAGCAGTATGGAGAGCAAAAGCATCGTTGGGTATCCTGCCACCTGCCCTTGTCAATTGAGTCGATGGAGAGAACTTTTTTATTTGCCACTTACTCACTGCCAGAGAGGGTAGGCTGGGGTGAGTAGAATATGTCTGAAGAGTTCAGCAGGGGGTTCAGTCTGCAAAAAGATAACCAAGCTAAAACACAGAAAATGGTAATGCTTTTAAGCAAGGAAGTGATGTCAACCACCAGGTGATCCGCTAAAGAATGGAGTTCCACTAGGAGGCTCATACAATTGCTTCATAGGACATCTTCCCTCTTCCCTTGAAGGGTCAGCTCCTCTCAATAGACTCAGCGGGTAGCACCAACCACTCCATAGCTAATAAAGAGCTTTTTCTTTTTCTTTTTTCCTCCCATTTGGACTGTGATACTTAAGTAACTGCCTTGTAAAAGGCAGTCTATGCCAGCGCACTATTATGTGCCTGTGCAGCTCAGGTCAACAGTAAAGGAGTTGATGGCTGGAGGAGTCACTAGCAGCGGCTGGGCATGTGCCTTGCAGTGGAGAGAGAGCCCAGGCTCAGAGGAAAGGAGGAGTGGCCTGCAGAGAGAGTAACAGCAGGAACAAATGGCGGGAACTGGACCATGCAGACACAGCTTTCCCACAGTGGAGCCGAGTGCCCCATAGCAAGAGAGCACTGGAAAAGTCAGGTACAAACTCACTGAGACATGGGTTTCGGCTTGTAATCTAACTTTCCCTGACCTTATTTTTTTTGACTAATTCAAATGAAAACTAAGGAACTTGTGTAGTAAAGGGTGCCCTGCCTTCAAGTGTCTAAATCAAGCTGAATAAAGACACATTTATTTGGAAAAAGATTCCATTTGGAAAACAAAATTGAATTCATCCCAATAAAATAAAATTATTCTGTCCAGACTAAATGGATACATATTTTTATATCAAAATAGATATTATTTGTGGCATATTATATTATGCAGCATAACTATAATCCAAAAAGTTTTTAAATTAATTAAAAGGAATGTGTGTTTCTGCTATACCAACTGAACAAATTAACCAAGAGAGTGAGAACATACATTCTACAACATAATACAAGCTATGAGGAGATGGTGGTCCAGGTTTTGTCTCTGGCCTCTGTATTAGTCTCTTATTAAAATTTCAGTTCACACATTGTGTAAAAGTTCAATTACAGGAATTGAACTCTGTAAGTCTGGACTGGAGACAAATGATGTGAATGTTCCATGTAACAATTCTTGGCTTAGATACACCATACGTCCTTTAAGTGTGGGCGTTCTCCCATCCTCTCATGTGGCTATCATCCTCACTGAGACCTTGTCAATGCTTCATTAAGAAGTATCAAATCTAAATATTTTGATTAGGGAGAAAAATATAAATTGTTTTGCATTTGAAATTCAAATATGCTGCCAGAGGCTCCCTTGTGGATTTTCCAATAATAAACTGAGTGATGATTTTCAGATTCCACAACCTCTCTTCCAGAATATCTGATATGAAGAAATAGCTGGCTTGTTTTATGAATCTATAGATATAGATGTACACATATACTTTATACATATATAAATAAAATGGCCACTGAAAAGAGAAGTCCCTGGTTCAAAATACTAACAAAATTTCTGTCCAAGGAGTCCTTTCCATAGATGGTCTATAATTTTGACTCACCTGCCATTACTTTACCCATTTTATTCTAGCTCAAGCATAGTCAGATAATTTCTTTTCTTGGTATTACCAAGAAGAGTTGTGGTATCATGGCATTTCTGCTAAGAACTTTACCAAGAAAGAAAAAAAGCCACATTGAGCATTTTAAAATATCCTGCTTCCAGTGGACAGTCTTCTACCTTTTAGCATGAATTTGCTGGTCCAGTTTGATGAGGTTCTTTCCTTGATGTTGCCTCTCGCAGTTGTTTATAAGGAGTAGATGCCTCTTACCTCCTACAACAAGGAGAATAATTTATATATCTTGTTTCTGCTTGCAGCTACCTAACATATATCTCCACTCCAGATCTCTCTTTCAAGTTTCAGCACACTTCATATCTTCATTTAGAGAGCAGTTGACTTGAAACATTCATATTCCTTTCTTCCCCCACTCTGCTATTTTTCTGTTAGTGAATGAGGCCACTACCTAATTTCTCAGACCAGAAATCTAGAACTTGATTTCTTCCATTGCTTCACTGCTCACCCCAAAAACAAATACACTCATGCACACACACCTCATTCATCATCAAATCCTGGAGATTCTATGTCAAAACCCAATTTTCAGCTTGCCTCTTAGCAAACTCTCTGTTCCACTATCTCTCTCTTGCATTACTGAGTTAGTTTCCTAACTGGTCTTCACACACTCACTCCTGTGCCTCTACAACCTGTACTCCAAATGAGAAGTAAGAATGATCCTCCTTGATTAAAAACTGGGTCATGGAAGTCATTATTTTCCCTAAGCTTTAATTTCGAAATAATTTTGTACTTGCAGAAAAGTTGCAAAAATAGCACAGAGAGTCCCTTAAACCTTTACCCACCTTCCTGTAATGTTAACACTTTATGTAACCATATCTGGCATAATTACCAAAATTAAGAAATATTACTAACTAAACTAAGGACATTTTTTTGAATTTCTTATTTTTTGATTGCAGAATCTCAACCTCATAGCATTCTTGTGCTTATAAACGTACAAAGACTTCCTACTATACTTAGAATAAAAATAAAATTTCTAATAATGTTTTAGAAATGCACTGTATGCTCTCTGCTCAACCTCTCTTCACAAAAAAATTTTTCTACATTCTGCTCTTTGGTATGCTCAATGTTACTGGACATCTTTTGGTTTCTTGAATATCCTAAGCCATTTCACACCTCAAGGTCTTTGCACATCTGTTCTCTCTACATGGGGTGCTCTTGTTCTGGCTCTTTGAGCAGCCAGCTCTTTCTCTTCCTTTGGTCAAGTTAAATATGACTTTTAATAACAGCTCTTAGTATGTAGGTTCCCCTATGACATTCTCCATTGCATTTGTCTGTTTATTTCTCACACAGCAATTATTTTACACTTTGCAATTATTTTGTCAGCTTACTCTATTATTATCTGGCCCTCTAGAAATATAAGCTGTGGGAGAGAAGGGATCATACTATATTAATTTCCTATAAACAAGTTTCTGTGAACTTTGTAGCTTATAATGACACAAGTTTATTATCAATCAGTTCTGTTTGTCAGAAATCCAGTGAGTTTGCCCTGCTGTGAGTCTCAAAAGTGGAAATCAAGCTTTCCATAGAGCTTTCTTACTTCTTGGAGGCTCTGGGAGACAATCTGCCTCCAGGTTCATTGTAGGTAGAATTCAGTTGCATGTGGTTGTAGGACTGAGTTCCTATTTGCTTGCTGGCAGTCAGTTAGGATCATTGCTATCGCCTAAGAACAACCTGCTTTCTCTAGCTTGTGGCCCTTTTTATCTTCAAAGCAGGCTGAGTCCCTCTGATGCTTCAGATCTCCTCTGCCCCTTTTAATATCCCATTCCTCTAACTTCAACCAGGCAGGAGTCTCTGCTTTTAGTAGCTCGTATGATTAGACTGGGCTCACCGGGATAGCCAGGATACTGTTTGTTATAGACTGAATTGTTCTCAGTTCCTTGAATTGGCAATTGCTGAAGCAGGCATCTCATTGAATATATTTCTACAGCTTCAGCTGTTTCTCATTTTGAGTGGCTACTAAAAACAGTCATGTAGGCATTGCTGAAAACACAGAAACCTACTTTTCTCTAACGAAAATGTTCTCTGCTACATACTTTTTAATTCTCTGTGCTACTTAACCTTCTGAGCATGACAGAACAAAAACTAAGTTCTTGGTTAACTTTTGCTTGAGAAATGCTTTCTAGGCATCTTTGGTCTTGGATGACTCCCTTTGACATGGTCTTACCATATCTTTCTTCCTTCCCATCTTCACTGCAGCAGTTGATGTCAGGGTGGGGATTAAACATGTGAAGTTATATGGACTGTTGCCTGTGACAATTCCTTGGCATTTAAATGTGCACAAGACGCCTTGTGACAGCCAGTCCTTCCTTGAACCACAATTTTCAACTTGCCCTGTGAGTGAACTTTGTGTAATATCTTTTGAAAACAGTACGGCATATTAGAACAAACAAACATTTTGTCATCAGCAAACTTAATTCAAATTACAGCTCCAAATATGAAGAGCTATACGTCCCTTAAATTCTTGAGTCTTAATTTCCTCATGATAATGGTGTTTCTCTCATAAGGATTAGTTCAGGTCATTGCTCCTCAATAAACTCAGAAACAATATGGGAAGAGCAGTTTTCCTATCCATTTTTAAATTCTCAGAACCCACAAACACACACACACTCAGAGCTTTATGTAAGGTAAGGATGAGCAGAAGTTATCATTTGATTTGGTCATGGAAATTTGCTCAATGGCAAGGATCAGAAAGATTAGGTAGACAGATGAGTAAAAGAGGGAGAGGAACTTGCACAAATTGCCAGCCCAAAGGTGTAGAAGGGGCTGAGACCACATCCATGGAAAGATGTTGAACCAATTTATCTCTTGTTGTGAGGAGGAAGGATCAAACAATTTTAACGGGATTACTGACCCCATTATTGGCATCCCTGTACAGGCTGTAGGTGGATTTTAGAAAAACGAGCAAGTAGTGGATGGGGTAAGTGAAGAACAAAAGAGAGAGAAGGAGAGAGAGGGCAATTTCTGGCAGTTTTTGCAGTTCTTTTCCATACCCGCCTATCCTCCCACGATGTCCCTTCTGGAAGGACTCTGCCTCTCACCCCATCCCGTCTCCCCTGTTGCTAACTTTTGTGAGGCAACAGGGATCCCTGAGGTGCACTTGACCCCTCACTTAAATGAGGAGGGTTGAGATGCCATTGTCCCCAGGCTCCCTCACAAAGGGCCCCTGGGAGCCCCTCTGTCACCTGCACAGCCTGGGACTTGGGAGCCCCAGAGAGTCTCAGCCATCAGTAGAGGAGGAAGCTTCATGGGGCAGCGAGGGAACTAGCAGGTTAAATGTCTGTTTTTCTCCAAACAGGTTTCTAGTAATGCAGGAAGAGATTAGGCATTTTTGAATAATAAGGCCTGCTGAGAGAGAGACTGATGCTGAATCCAGGGAAGTGAGGGAATCTGTGCTTTCAGCGAAAATGAGCAGAAACCCAGCAGCTAAGAGTCACTAGCATGTACTTTCGTTTTTCAAAAATAAGCCCGTGTCTGAGCTGAAGAGCAACACGGCAGGAATCAACGCTCACTGCTGACAGATAAATAAGATTAGAACAGTAGCTTGTTGAAAATGGTGACTGGGGAAAGATAGAGATGATCTCCTGAAAACAGAAAGAGAGCAGATATGTATATTCAGTTGTTTTTCCTAACTGAGCCAGTCTTGAGGACTAAAATTATACCTACAGAAGACTTACTTAGAGAAGAATTTGGATACTACTGCTATGTGTTTACTTCAGTATGAAAAATTAAAAATGTATTTATCTGTAGAGATTTTTATAAGAAATTATTTGTCAGTGAGAGGATCAAGCCTCTGGTATACATACCTCTTCTCAGATATCACTTTTTTATTCATGTCTTCTCAACAGCAAAAAAGGAAGGGACTTTGCAATATATAACCATGAGGCCACTGAATAGGTTAAAGGGAAATTTGTCTTGATTCTAGAGAGAAGGGCTAGATTAAAAAGCTATGAAAAAATATCAAATTAAGGAGCCACTGACCTTCAGGATTAACCTTTGGCCATTCTTCCTGCCTGCAGTTGGTGGGTTTCTTAGATGCCTGAGCTAATACACTCACATGAGGATTCAGGACCCCTGGCACCTTCCTTGGATTTGAGCCTGCCCCAGCAGAAAAATAGAAACAACCACAGAAAACCAAAGTTCAAGTTCCAGTATCCCCTTACTATCTGCTCCTTGTGTTACCCACAATTATCCTGGACTGGCACCTGAAATCCCAGAAACCAGAGACCAGTTGTGCAGCAGTAGCTCTTCCCTGGCTCCAGAATAACTGGGGTTCTCCTCCTGAGCTTCACTCCCAGAACCACTAGATTTGTGAACTTAGCTATTAGATTTCCTCCTGGTATGCTCTTGGCTTAATTTCTGGACCCATCCTTGACTTTTATGACTGCCTTATACAGCCATGGATGAAAGGCATCAACACTCTAAATTACTGCCCCCACCCTGTGGTATACCACTGCAGTGCAGGCCCTCTTTAGTCCTTTTAAAAAGGGAAACCATAGGGAGAATGAATAGCTAAGTGGTTACCAGTGTCCAAGAAACTGAGGAGTCTGTACGAGTGAATAAGGCAATTATTTTGTGTCTTTTGTTTGCTTTTAGGATCTGTAGGCTTAAACATATTTTTCATCAGAAGAAATTGTCAGGGAGGAAGAGAAATATTTAATGTGCAAGAGAAAGGGAATTATTAATAAGAAAAGGTCTCAGAGGAGGCAAATGGAAGGCATGACAAGGGAGAATATCCTCCTGAAAAGGGGAAGAAATACACCTTTCATGTAACCAGAGAATAGAAGATGACAAGGCATGAAGATACAGAGAAACTGGAAGTTGAAGAGGAACACCCTTAATATTTCCTAAGGACAGTGAGATTTTGATTTTACATATATGTGTATATGTAAAATCAAATATATATATCAAATAATGTCAAATCTCTATCTCTATCTCTAGCTCTATCTCTAGCTCTATATCTATATCTATATCTATATCTATATCTATATCTATATCTATATCTATATCTATATCTATATCTATATCTATATCTATATCTATACCTAATCTATATCTATATCTATTTCTCTCTCTCTCTGAGAGAGGCACTGCACCAACATTCAGAATAATCCTGAACAAGATCCAAAATGTGAACTAGTATATCCCAGGTTTAATCCACTAGTGAATAAAATGTTCCACAAAATCTGAATGCCATGAGCTCCCAGCTGTTTCAGCAGCATGACGCTCAATCTTTTCCTGTAATATCCACACCTGTAAAACCCACTTACTTCATCCAAAAATGCCTGGGAGGGGATCTGTGAGGGCATGATGAGGGCAGGGGTGGGGGATGAGGGTTTGTTCTCACATGAATCAGGACAGCAGGCTGGCAGCCCCATGGCTGCCTTGTTCAGACCACTCATCTTCAGACTCTCTGCTCACTCTGCTCAGCTTCTGCTTTCATTGACAGCTCTTTCAGAGGGATAAACATAACCAAGCTTCTGGGCCCTGTGACACAGTTCTCTCTAGCCACTGAATTCTGTTTCTCCTGGCACACAGCCACCTTGGGGCAGGGAGGAAGAGGGGAGAATGAACTGACAGAAGCCAGACTGCCAAGCCCGTCTCACACCACACTTAGAACTACCTACTTCATCTACTCTTGCTATTTAGTCCAGCCTGCTCTATCAAACTGCTTCTCTCAAAATGATGCTCCTCAAGATTATTGTTATCTTGTTTTTGGCCTGTCCTTCTTTAAGAACCTTTGTTCCAATGTGGTATATATCTCTACTCAAAGGTAGATATACTCTTATAAATAAGACTACTTGACCTATGACAAGAAAAGGAAGTAGAAGGGCGTCTTCCTTAGTGACTAAGCCCCAGGCATGAAAACAGATCCTTTAGGGACCACCCCTTGATTTGATGAAGAATGTGCTAATTTTGCCCATTCCCAAAGAAACATATTTAAGTCATGCAGTTTGATGGATGGGAGTCTAGTGAAGTGATGCTGGGCTTCATTCTAAAGTTTCCTGAGAAACTCACCAAATTTTTTAAGGGATCAAAATAAGGTCATTTCTTCTGATTTAACTGGATTTTTCAGTCCTGTGGCAAGAGTTCTCAAACCATGTCACAATTCTCCATAACAATCAGTTGAGGAGCATATACAAACACTACAATTCCAGGATCTAGCTCCACTCAGCTTTAGAGCTAAAATTTACACTTGTGCTCTAGAAAATTCTAAACAAAGATATTAACATCCCCTCAGAGCATGCCACTTTATGTTCTTATAGAAAATCAAAACAAAGTCTCCCCCCAAATGTGTAATTAAATATTTATATAACGTGATGAAATGACCCACAATACAACATATTAAAAAATGTGAGGAAACAGCCATATTGAATGAGTCATCCCATAAAACAAAACAAACAAAAAGTCGGAATGAGATCCAGAGGAATTTGAGGTAGAAGAATTAAAAACACTGTGAGCACATTTGAAGAAGAACGACATGAAATGTACACCAATGGAAATTATAATCATTGATATAAAAAATTCAATGGATTGGATTATAAAAAGTAAAGAAAAAAGTAAGCTAAAAGATAAATCTGAAATTATCAAGAATGTGCATAGAGAGTCATATAAAATATGAAAAAGAATTAGAGATATGGAGGATAAAATGAGGATAGGCATATATTTAATTGGAGCAAATGGCTGAAAATTTTCAGAATGATGGAAGACATAAATCACCACATTGGAAAATTAGAAATCTCCAGTTTTATATTGTAGATTTATAGTGTAGTACACTAAAGAACACCAAGACAAAAGGAGCTTTTAACATCAGTCAGAAGGAAAATACTGACTGCCTACAATAGAAGAATAACTAAAATTTAGCAAACTTCTCAAAGAAATAATAGAAGACAGAAGAATGGAATGATGTCTTCAATTATTGAGAATTGTCAGTATAGATCTTTGTGCTTAGATAAATTTACTGTTTCAGAGAAATGAAAGATAGAAATATTTTCAGAAAAAGGAATTACTTTCCCTTGAATAGATCTTGAGTAATGAAACCCTTAAAGGACCTGCTGAGGGAAATTTAATCCAAAAGGAAGACTAGAGGATGAAAAAGGACACTGATAAAATGTGGGAAATCTAAACAGGCATTTGCTTTAAGATAATAGTAATAATAATAATAATAGATAATATTTAATTAAAGGATTAAAAAAACACAATGCAGCAAAATAAATGACTGGGCAACTACTACAGGTATGAAGAAAAGGGGATGAGCAGAGTTGAAGTATTCTAGTATCCCTAAAGTGTTTGGTAGAAGGATAGATACATTGATTACATTGAGACTGTTCTCTGTTCTGTTAAATGTATGGTAGACATTTAGAGTGCTTGGCAATATCTCTTTCAATTCTTCTTCCAAAACACCCTACTTAGTTCCTTTGCAGGAAGGGCTATGTGATTATTTCTGGGCAAGGACCTGAGTGTGAAAGGATGTCTATCAGGCACTTTGCGGCTAAGGCACTGGAAAGCCTCCTGCACAATCCTTGGCATTCTTCTCTGTCTTGTGACATGTCCTAACAACCTGGGTTAGTGGGGATAGCTACCTGCAGTGTTTCTGCAGTAGCAAGAAATGAATTTTTGATGGGTTCAGTCACTGAGATTGAAGGTTGTTCCTATTATAGCATTGCTACTTTTATCCTGATGAATATGGGATGTAGCATAAGCATAATGCTAAGATTCTCTAAATACATGACACAACTTCAAAAGAATATTTTGAAATGAAAATGGAAAGGAAGGAAGAAAACTGCAAAGAAGGCAGGGTAAAATTTATAAGCTTGAAAGTATGGTAAATTCAAGTCCTTATGTACACACACAAATGAAAACGTATCTTAACTTGTGAAGCAGTCTAATTAAGAGACAGAGGTTATCAAACTGTTGTTTTAAAAAATCTAACTATCTGATGATTACATGACATTTTCCAAACTATAAAAAGGTAGAAAAATTGAAATTAAAATATGAAGAAATGCCATGTTATAACAAACAAAAATAAAACTGGTGTATCTGGGTTAATAACAGAAAAAAAATTTAAGGTAAAAAGAGTTATTCAGGATAAACTGGCTACTACATAATAATAAGGGCTTAAATTCACTAAGAAGATACACAGTTCTAAAATTGTAGATATTTAATAACAGCAATAAAAACAAATCCTATAAAGTCTGACAAAATTATGAAAATACGAAAAACAAAAATATGATAATTATGTTAGGAGCTTCTGATACTGCTCTCTCAGTAAAGGTTAGATCAGATTAACAACAAATGACAAAACGTTTGAATCATCCAATAACAGACCTGATATTATAGACACATACAAAACCTTGCACAGAACAAATTACAGAATATTCATTTTTTTCAAGTTCTCATGAAATATGTATGCAATTTCACTTTGTATAAGGCCTTAAAGTGACTCTCAAAAAACAGCAAATTACTGGTTTTCTGAAGACTGTATTTGCTAACTAAAATACAATTAAATCAGATATCAAAAACTAAATTCTGACTTCAAAAAAATCTAAAAATTTTAAAGCACACACACTTAAATAATCCATGCTCCAAGAACTCATAATAGAAACTAGAAAATAAACAGAACAATAAAGAAAATAATACTTTATAAAACTGATGAGACATGTGTACATACAGTTTTTGAAGGGAATATGTATATACTTATTTGCTTGTATTTATTTAATTTTGTTATGTATTTTGCTATTACTCAGAGAAGAAGAAAGTTTGAAATTTAATTGGAAAGACATCCTAATAAAGAAGTTGATAAAGGACCAAGCAAGCAACACAAATAATATAGAAAAAAATATCTAATATAAAAATAAACCTAAATTAACAAATTACAAAGGAAAGAAAAATTAACATCAAAATACCAAGTTAATTCCTATAAATTACTAATAAAAGAAGCATCTTTATGACAAGCTTCATTAAAAATTAAATGAAAGTTAGGAAAAGCATGTTTACAATAATGAAAAGGGGACATAAGTGGAGGTAGTGTAGTGATGCAACAAGGTTAGAAACATTATGAACAACTTATACCAATAAATGAGAATACCTATGTAAAACTGTAATGATTTTCTAGAAAAAATATAAACAAACTGATAGAAGAAGAAAAATGAAGCTCTATTTCTTAAAAAAACATTATAGTATTTAAATCCAGATATAAAGAAAAAATTAAAAATACCAATTTTAATAGTTTTACCAGTGAGTTCTTCCAAACATTCAGGGAAGAAATGATAACAGAAAATAGAAAGAAAAAGGAGAGCATCATAGTCTATTTGAAAAATTTTCATAACCGTGATAGCAGATTCAGAAAATAGATTTAGAACTACAAGGAATTGGACCAACAATTTGATTAATATCAAGCTCAAATTAGTTTGTGAATCTAGGTTCAAACTCAAGCCAGCAATGTAACAAATATTTCTATCAATGTCTGTATTAGGTGCTGTAATTTGTCTTCTAGATCCCCCACTCAAGACTAAGCCATTATTTTCCCAGATGTCATCAGTGTTAGCTTTTGACAGTTCACAGCTGAATGCTTTGGACAAAGGGAGGTGCTTCACCCAAGGCTGTATGCACTCACTCTGGAGCAGCCTGTGTCAGAAATGGCTGGTCAATGCTGGGGTAAAGAAGCCCAGCACCTTACCTCAACTGGAGACAACTCCGAATGACCAACTAGCTATAGCTATATCAGTGCTTAGCTGTGGAGGTGGAGGAAAATGAGTGAGGGGTCACCATCAGATGGGCTTCTACAGGACTTTCAACTGTATTTTTAATATTTTATTTCTTAAGCTAAATGCCTAATACTCAGATGTTCATTATGTTATACTTTTGTGTGTTTCTGAAATATTTAATGATAAATAAATAAATTTCAAAAAAATTTACATCAAGAGCTTGTGCTTTGCAGTCAAATAGATCTAAGTTCAGATATTGCCTATCTGTCTCACTTACTTGACAAATCACACCTCACTTAAGGATTCCTACCTATCCTTAAGAATAAGAATCCCATTGTGCCTAATTAGAGTGTCTATCCTTTGAAATTAAATTGTTTGGTTCCTAGCTCTTTAAAGATAATTAATATATGTTTCACGAGAAGTTCAGTAGAAAACAATGTTGAAATAATGGGAGCAGTTTTAAAACCGTCTGGTGTGCAATTTAAACCAGGAAAGTTCACTAGGAGATGAGAGCCCTGTAATAATCATCAGAAAGCTTCACTAAAAGCAACAAATATGTGAATTGTAACTCAAAGGGTGAAGATCAGAGCAGCAGTCTCCTTTGGTGATGCTTTTTAGGGAAGTGTGTGTCTAGGGAAAATCCAAATTGCAGTTTGGATGACATGGCAGCAAAATGTTTGTAGGAAGATGTGGGGTAAATGGCAGAATTTCCAGAATCTCCAGCCTGGCCTTAGTTCATTTACACGTCAATAGGTGTTTACCATTGCAAAGAGTCCCCTTGATCTTGGGCAAGGGGTGAAGAGGAAACAGCCATTTTCTCCTTCCCTCCGTTCTTGGTGTGTGATTAGTCTGGTGTCTTCCAGTCACCAAGGACCTGCCATGGAGCCCCTGTCAGAAGGGGCAGGTTGGGGGAAAGGGAGAGTGAGCATCAGCCTGAGGAGATGGATGGAACCGGGCCTGGCTAGCAAATTCAAGGGGCTGTGAGACATAAAAGTTTTTTTACCAACCTGTCCTTTCCCTTGATTCATTCTGGTTTGATTGGATTCATAGCGAACTTGCCCAGGCCGGAAACACCCTTCTCCCTGGAGCTACAGAAGGCATGGGCTCTCAGGAGTTTTGTAATGTTTAAATACATTGAAAAAAACAAAAGAAAAGGGTGGATGCTACAAGTTAAAATAAGTTAAAATTGCATTAAAAAATGAGTTCAATTTAAAATTAAAAAGGCTTTGCAAAGATCTGGTGCAAGATTTGGTGGAGAGAGAAATCATCTATGGAAGGTAGTTAAGGATGGGCTTGCAGAGCCGTAGTTGGGGTAGGAGGTTGCATGCAGAAAGGTTAAGTTTGGAGAACAAGAAGGACAGAGGTGAAAGGTGGGAGAAGTGTTTACGGATGTCATAGTGTCACAGAAGTGGTAGTGTCTGAATGAATCTGACTGGGAGTTGTTGGCTTTGCACCCTTTTTACACCACAGTCGAGGCTGGAAATTACCTTTCTTAACTTGTTTACACTGTTAGTGTTGGGAAGGAGATTGGTTTGGTGATGTGGGGAAGTCAGAGTGAAACCAAAGTCAAGGAAGCAGACACGCAAGTTTAATATGCTCTGTAGTAGAGCAGGCCCCAAAGTAGTGTCAGAAGGCACTGAATATTCAGGCAAAGTTCTTTTTTATGGGTTTGAAGGGGTTTTTAGGAGGGTATTGTTATGCAAACTAGTCTTGATTGACAGGCTGGCAATGATATAAGCTAATTTCTACTGTGCATGTTCTTGCCCAGAATTCTTTCTGATTTCCCACCAAGGGGGGCAAGACAGCAATTCAGATTTATTTTAATGACTTCATAATGAGTAAAAATTACTTCAGGACAACCCAGGAGCATGCCCAGTTGGACTCTAGCTTGTGGTATGTCTCTGGTTTTGCTCTTCCTGCTAGGGATTTTCTCATTGGTAGATGCTATCTGTTGTCTCAACTCTCTAGTCTCAACTTCTCTTTGGTTACCCCAACCTTTCCTCCCACTTACCTCTGGCTTACTGCCTAACATTAGGATAATGCAGACACTCTAATCTGAGAAACCTTAGTCATATTAGATACCTCCTCCTCTAATGTTCTGTGATGCTGACAAAAGAGAAATGTAGGCTGTAAATATCTTTCAATTTATTGGCATGGCATTCTTTAACTGAAGAGATTGTTTTGGACTAGATACTCTAGCTACACATTAAAATTCTTTGTGAACTTTTAATAGATACCCATGCCTGGGCCCCTACTCTGAGATTCTCAAATACTTGGTCCTGGGTGGAGTCTAGGTGTTAGAGTAAGCAGAATATTAGACATGAACCAAGAGCAGGTGGGGAAGGACTATTGGAAAAAAGCGCAGAAGAGCCTCTAGCTAAAGGTCACCTGGGACCCTCAGCAAAAATCCCCCAGTTTTGCAGTTGGCACAGTCTGATGCTATGGTCATAACATCATGTATTGCAGTCACAGTGTGGCCAGACATGAGCAGATAACAGGAAAATGGGGGAATTTGACTGCTCTAGACCTTTCACTGAGCACTGGACTAGGATGGGCAAAATAACCTAAGTAAACATGCACAAAACTTCAAAAACCAAACTGCATGCGGTCCCCACCCAGGTGTGGGCAAGGAATAGCACAGGGTCAGCTAACTCATAGTCCCACCCTAAGGTGTAATTTAGATGGAGTTGGGGGAAGAACAACCCAAACCTAGGAAATCATAACCACATAAAAACCTAACCCTTGTAACCACACAGGGCACTCAAACTTCTCCGGTAGCCTGCTTGGACCCCTCCAAGTGTGCTTTCACTTCTGTCTAATAAACTCTTTGCTGCCTACTTACAACCTGGTCTCTCAATTGGATTCTTTCCTTTGAGCAGACAGAAATTAGGGAAAACACAATGCACCCTCAGGTAACACAGGCACACGTCTATTTAAAATCTTGGCAGTGATTCTAATTTGCAGCATAAATAGGGAGACACTGGTCCAGAATTTCTCAAGTCACAGTCCACCTTCATAGAGCTTTCCAGGCTTGATCCTAAAATTATTATATCAAAATCTTGGAATTTGGGGGCTGAATCTTAGAACTGTAGTGATCTTACATGCTCCCTAGCTGCACCTTATGGACTCAAAGTTTGAGAACCACTGCTTTAGGACTGAAACATCCAGTTAATTCAGGAAAAAACTATTTGGGCCTTAATCCTTAAAAAGTTTAGATGGAATTTTCAGGAGGGATCAGAATAAAACCCAGCATTATTTCTCTTGACTACTATCCATCAAATTCCATGGACTCAATGAGCTCCTTCGGGAATTAGCATGGTCAGAACACTCTCCACTCAAACTGAAGGGTGGTCTTTGGAGAATCTGCTTTCAGGGATCCTTGAGCTATGCCACGATAAAGGACTCAGGCTCTGATTGTCATCTTGTTCTCTGATTTCTTTCCTCAAGCAGACATTTGACTTTGCACTGACCCTTTACTGTTTGTTGATCACAAAAACCTCTGCTCTGTTGGTTGGCTGCCTAATGGAGTCTTTCTTCTCATTATACAATCTTCTGCTTTCCTAAAGAGTGAGACTTCTGAAACACATGCATGACAAACGCAATTACCTTTTCCTTTGAAGTCCTTGGAAATGTAAGGTCTACTAGAAAGACAAGGCTTGTCTAAGACAAATGACACTCCAGCAATAAACTTCGGTCTTAACAATACAATCATTGAATAACTTACTACATACTCCAGCAATAAATATCAATCATCAATCTAACAATAGAATCATTGAAGCATCTTCAATATATTTTTTAATATTATCTTTAAAATGGCTCATTCAGGAATGCAAGCTCTAATATATTTCTTTTGGACAAATGAAGAACATAAAGTTTGGAAAGGTAAACTAACTTAACCACTGCTGTATACTCAGGAACACAGTTGTGTAGTTAAGACTTGATCCCAGCTCATACTCAAACCGAAGTGTGGGCTTTTTCTACAATGACACATTGCTTCATGCAGTTTAGTGAGGATTAGGTCCTGAAAACTTATTTACTGAGTTTCTTTATATAAATCCTAAAGAAGTTTCAGTTATCCTATTTGTAAAAATGCAAATGTGTGTCTAGATGAAGGATTAGAAACAAAAATTCTTAGAGCACTTCCAAACTAAGGACTAATTTACTTGGAAAATGCAGATTATGTATACATCTAAGAAGGGCATGGTAGTCAGTATTACTATTAACAAAACAGTTCTACTTCTCTTCTCTGAAACATAATTAGATTGCACTGCTTCACTTGCTTGGATTTATTTGTATATGTGTAAATTGCTTTGGCCAGTTAAACATAGGACAAAAGTTTGAGAGTTAGGTGCAGTTTGATGTATTCTTGTTTTCCCTTTGTCCTGGCAAGTGACAACAGTTCAGGTGGTGGCTGCTTCATTAGTCTGGGTCCAGGAGTGAGGAATATGGAACAGAATGTATAAGCAACCCACAGCAAATGTGTAGAACTAGTAGGAAATAGTCCTATATTTTTATAGTCCCGCAGTTGTGGAGGTTGTCTGTTGCAATCGCGTAACATAACCAATCTGACTGAAATAGAAATTGGTGCCTCCTAGTGATTGTCAACCCTTTGATGGACTATGCCTACATATATTTTTTATGGATCCAGACACTTGCTCATAAAAGATGTTCAATAATATATTGGATTTAGATTATTTAAGTAAAGTTAGGATATTTAAATCTAATTCAAATTAAAATCCCATAATAGTATTATCAGACAGACATAACTTCTGATATATATTATTTGCTACAGCACAGATTGATCTTTTTGTAAAATGTTTACAAATCTAATACAGCCCTGTATTACTTCCTCCAGACCTCCCAGGATATGAACTCAGTGTTAAAAGAGCACAGATTCTGAAATTCTTTACCAGCTGTGAGGCCATGAACATCCACTCAGCCCTTTAGAGTCTCAGTTTATTTATCTGTACAGTTGAGATGGCAGTAACCAGGAGAGGATTAAAGATGGCAGCACAAGAGGTAAGGCAGAGGCTTCCTCCTAAAACCACATATAATACGAAAATGTAATTAATACAACTAATCCTGAAAGAGCAACAGGAAAGAGGACTGCGCCAGACTACATATACCTGGAGAAAAGAGCAGACCTCATGGAAGAGGGTAATATATCAATGCTGTGGCCCCGTGGGACCCAAGCCCTTCCCCCACCCCAGCTCACCCAGTGGGAGGAAGATAAATGGAGCGGGGAGGCAGTGGAGGCCTGGGACTACTGAATACCTAATCTGGAGATCTGCTCTGGGAGCACAAACCTACATTTCATGGTGCTTTCATGATACTCTCATGATTAGGGGATTGGAAAGATGAGAAAGGCAGAATTTCTGGAGAAACTGAGATTCTAGCCACTTGTGGAAAGCAGGGATCCATATCTGGCAGTTCTGGGACAAAAGAAAGGCAGACAGTCTGAGAGGCTTCCTATCAAGGAAGCCCTTAGCAAGAGGGCTGCTAAAGGGCAAGGATTGCACAGAGTTTACTGCTCAGGAGAAAGGACAGGTAGACAAAATTGCCTGGGAGCACACTCTGCCCAGCAGGTTAGGAGTTTTCTTAATTTTCAGGTGCTCCAGCTTCCTGGCTGGATACACAGCTCCAAGGACCCCTCTGTGATATGCAGCCAACTGTGCCTTTCTCCTGGCCAGCCCCACCTGTCTCGTAAACCGGCAAACCCTACCCTGATGTTAGGCCAGCCAGAGGGAAGATCTGTCTACAGCAACTACAAAGGCAAAGCATAGAGACTTATACATGTATGCTCCACCCACTGGTTCAGGCAGTGGAGACAGGCATAGCAGCCCGGAAGCAGGAAACAGCTCTTTCCTCCCCCGAGGCACCAATACCAGTTCCCTGCAACCCCTGACATTGCTTCAGAGGCTGAGCAGCTCCAGAGAGTAGAACTTCTGGACACTAGAGGGTGTCATATACAAATATGAAATGCAAAAGGAACCTGGTTCAGAGTAAAATGATTAAGAAAACTCCTGAGAAAGACGACATTGACCTCATGAATCTCCCTAAAAGGGAGTTCAAAATAAAAATCATTAACATGCTCATAGAGGTACGGAAAGATATTCAAGAGCTCAGGAATGAATTCCGGCCAGAGATCCAATGACTGAAGAACACAATGGAGGGTATTAAAATCAGATTAGATATGGTGGAGGAGATGATAAATTATATAGAAACTAGAGAAGAGGAATACAAAGAAGCTGCAATGAGAGAAAAAGGGTTCTCTAAGAATGAAAGAATATTGAGAGAACTGTGTGACCAATCCAAAGGGAACAATATTCGCATTATAGGGGTACCAGAAGAAGAAAAGAAAGAAAAGGGGATAGAAAGTGTCTTTGAGGAGATAATTGCTGAAAATTTCCCAGTCTAAGGAAGGAAATAAATCTCTCAGGCCATGGAGGTGCACAGATCTCCCAACACAAGGGATCCAAGGAAGACAACACCAAGACACATAGTAATTGAAATGGCAAAGATCAAGGATAAGGACAGACTACTAAAGCAGCCAGACAGAGAAATAAGATCACATACAAAAGAAAGCCCATCAGGCTATCATCAGACTTCTCAGCAGAAACCTTACAGGCCAGAATGGAGTGTCATGATGTATTTAATGCAATGAAGTAGAAGGGCCTGGAACCAAGATTACTTTATTGGGTAAGATTATCATTTAAATTTGAAGGAGGGATTAAACAATTTCAGATAAGCAAAAGCTGAGAGAATTTACCTCCCACAAACCATCTCTACAGTCTATTTTGGAGGGACTGCTATAGATGGAAGTGTTCCTAAGGTTGAATAGCTGTCACCAGAGGTATTAAAACCACAGTGAAGAAAGAACAGCTAATTACTAAGCAAATACAAAATTAAATTAACTATCCCCAAAGTAAATCAAGGGATAGACAAAGAGTACAGAATATGATACCTAATATACAAAGAATGGAGGAGGAAGAAAAAGGAGGAGTAAAAGAAAAGAACCTTTACATTGTGTTTGTAATAGCATATTAAGTGAGTTAAGTGAGACTCTTAGATAGTAAGGAAATTAACCTTGAACCTTTGTTAACTATGAATCTAAAGCCTGCAATGGTAATAAGTACATACCTATTGATAGTCACCCTAAATGTAAATGGACTGAATGCACCAATCAAAAGACATACAGTCACTGAAAGGATAAAAAAACAAGATCCATCTATGCTGCCTACAAGAGACTCACTTTAAACTCAAAGACATACACAGACTAAAAGTGAAGGGATGGAAAAAGATATTTCATGCAACTAATAGGGAGAAAAAAAGCAGGAGTTGCTGTACTTGTATCAGACAAAATAGACTTCAAAACAAAGAAAGTCACAAGAGACAAACAAGTATATTACATAATGATAAAAGGTTCAATCCAACAAGAAGATATAACTGTTATAAATATTTAAGCGCCCAACACAGGAGCCCCTATATCTGTGAAACAAATACTAACAGAATTAAAAGGGGAAATAGAATGCAATGCATTCATTCTAGGAGACTTCTACACTCCACTCACTCTGAAGGACAGATCCACCAGACCGAAAATAAGTAAGGACACAGAGGCACTGAACAACACATTAGAACAGATGGACCTAACAGACATCTACAGAACTCTATACCCAAAAGCAGAAGAATACACATTCTTCTCAAGTGTACATGGAACATTTTCAAGAATAGATCATATGCTAGGCCACAAAATGAGCCTCAGTAAATTAAAAAAGATTGAAATTGTACCAACCAGTTTCTCAGACCACAAAGGTATGAAATTAGAAATAAATTACCCAAAGAAAATGAAAAATCCCACAAACACATGGAGGCTTCACAACATGCTCCTAAATAACCAATGGATCAATGACCAAATAAAAACAGATATTAAACAATATATAGAGACAAATGACAACAGAAATTCAACACCACAAAATCTGTGGGATGCTATGAAGGCAGTGCTCAGAGGAAAGTATATTGCAATACAAGCCTACCTCAGGAGAGGAGAACAATCCCATATGAACATTCTAAGCTCACAATTAATGAAACTAGAAAAAGAAGAACAAAGGAGGACCAAAGTCAGTTGAAGGAGAGACATAATAAAGATTAGAGAAGAAATAAGTAAAATTGAGAAGAAAAAAACAATAGGAAGAATCAATGCAAGCAAGAGTGGGTTCTTCGAGAAAATAAACAAAATAGATAAACTCTTAGCCAGACTTATCAAGAAAAAAGAGAGTCTACTCACATAAAAAGAATCAGAAATGAGAAAGGAAAAATCACTACAGATTCCACAGAAATACAAAGAATTATCAGACAATACTATGAAAAATTATATGCTAACAAACTGGATAACCTATAAGAAATGGACAACTTTCTAGAGAAATACAACCTTCCAAGGCTGACACAGAAAGAAACAGAAATCTGAGCAGACCAATTACCAGCAATGAAATTGAACTGGTAATCAAAAACCTACCTAAGAACAAAACCCCTGGCTGAGATGCCTTCACCCCTGAATTTTATCAAACATTTAGTGAAGACCTAATACCCATCCTCCTTAAAGTTTTACAAAGAGTAGAAGAAGAGGGAATACTTGCAAACTCATTCTATGATGCCAGCATCACTCTAATACCAAAACCAGGTCAAGACTCCACAAAAAAAGAAAATTACAGACCAATATCCCTGATGAACATAGATGCAAAAACACTCAATAAAATGTTAGCAAACCGAATTCAAAAATACATCAAAAAGATCATTCATCATGATCAAGTAGGATTTATTCCAGGGATGCAAGGATGGTACAACATTGAAAAATCCATCAACTTCATCCACCACATCAACAAAAAGAAGGACAAAAACCACATGATCATCTCCATAGATGCTGAAAAAGCATTTGACAAAATTCAACATCCATTCATGATAAAACTCTTAATGAACTGGGTATAGAGGGCAAGTATATCAACATAATAAAGGCCATATATGACAAACCCACAGCCAACATTATACTTAACAGCAAGAAGCTGAAAGCTTTTTCTTTAAGATTGGGAACAAGACAAGGATGCCCACTCTCCCCACTTCTATTTAACATAGTACTGGAGGTCCTAGCCAGGGCAATCAGACAACACAAAGAAACAAAAGGCATCCATATTGGCAAGGAAGAAGTTAAACTGTCCCTGTTTGCAGATCACATGATATTGTACATAAAAAACCCTAAAGAATCCACTCCAAAACTACTAGATCTAATGTCAGAATTCAGCAAGGTTTCAGGATACAAAATTAATAACCAGAAATCTGTGGCATTCCTATACACTAACAATGAACTAGCAGAGAGAGAAATCAGGAAAACAATTCCATTCACAGTTGCATCAAAAAGAATAAAATACCTAGGAATAAACCTAATCAAGGAAAGACCTATACCCTGTAAACTATAAGACACTCATGAGAGAAATTAAAGAAGATACCAATAAATGGAAACATCCTGTACTCATGGATAGGAAGGATTAATATTTTCAAAATGGCCATCCTGCCTAAAGCAATCTAGAGATTCAATGCAATTCCTATCAAAATACCAAAAGAATTCTTCAACAAACTAGAGCAAATAGTTTTAAAACTCATATGGAACCACGAAAGACCCTGAATAGCCAAAGCAATCCTGAAAAGGAAGAATAAAGCAGGGGGGATTATGCTCCCCACCTTCAAGCTCTACTACAAAGCCACAGTAACCAAGATAATTTGGTACTGGCACAAGAACAGACCCATAGACCAATGGAACAGACTAGAGAGCTCTGATATAAATTCCAATTATATATGGTCAATTAATATATGATAAAGGAGCCATAGACATGAAATGGGGAAATGACAGCCTCTTCAACAGTTGGTGTTGGCAGAACTGGACAGGTACATGCAAGATAATGAAACTGGATTATTGTTTAACCCCATACACAAAAGTAAACTTGAAATGAATCAAAGGTCTGAATATAAGTCATGAAACCATAAAACTCTTTAGAAGACAACATAGGCAAACATCTCTGCTAAATATAAGCATGAGCAACTTCTTCCTGAATGCATCTCCTTGAGCAAGGGAACAAAAGCAAAATTGAACTCATGGGACTACATCAAAATAATATGTTTCTGCATGGCCAAGGACACCATCAACAGAACAAAAAGGCATCCTACAGTATGGGAGAATATATTTGTAAATGACGTATCCAACAAGGGGTTAACATTCAAAATATATAAAGAACTTACCCACCTCAACACCCAAAAAGCAAATAACCTGATTAACAAATGGGCAGAGGATATGAAGAGACAGTTCTCCAAAGAAGAAATTCAGATGACCAACAGACACATGAAAAGATGCTCCACATCACTAATCATCAGGGAAATGCAAATTAAAACCACAATGAGATATCATCTCATGATAGTAAGGATGGCCAGCATCAAAAGACTAAGAACAACAAATGCTGGCGAGGATGTGGAGAAAGGGGAACCCCCCTCCACTGCTGGAGGGAATGTAAGCTAGTTCAACCATTGTGGAAAGCAATATGGAAGTTCCTCAAAAACTAAAAATAGAAATACCATTTGACCCGGGAATCCCACTCCTTGGAATTTACCCAAAGATTCAAAAAGACATATGCACCCCTATGTTTATCGCAGCACTTTTTACAATAGCCAAGATACGGAAGCGACCTAAGTGTTCATCTGTAGATGAATGAATAAAGAAGAGGTGGTACATATACACAATGGAATACAAGTCAGCTATAAGAAAGAAACAAATCCTGCCATTTGCAACAACATGGATGGAGCTGGAGGACATTATGCTTAGTGAAATAAGCCAGGTGGAGAAAGACTAGTGCCAAATGATTTCCCTCATTTGTGGAGTGTAACAAGGAAGCAAAACTGAAGGAACAAAATAGCACAGACTCAGGGACTCTATGAAGGAACGAGCGGTTACCGGGGGGAGGAGTTTGGGAGGGAGGGTTGGGAGGAAGGGAGAAGGGGATTGAGGGGTATTATGTTTGGTGCACATGGTGTGGGGGATCACAGGGAACACAGTGTGGCACAGAGAGGGCAAGTGGTGAATCTGTGGCATCTTGCTACACTGATGGATGGTGATTGCATTGGGGTATGGGTGGGGACTTGATAATATGGGTAAATGTAGTAACCACATTGTTTTTTCATGTGAAACCTTCAGATGAGTGTGTATCAATAGTACCTTAATAAAAAATTAAATAAAAAAGAGAGATGACAGTACCTATCTCATTGTCCTACTGTGGGGCTAACTGAGCTGTGGACAGAAAGTTTCTGGTGCATTACAATAGCCCAAATTTCATTTTTTTCCTGGGTTCAAAGATGACTTTCACTGCATCACCTTTTCCTTTATACTTCCATTTGAAAAGATGAGGATTAAAAATGCAAAAGAAGCCCTGCCTTCTTCTCTAGTCTATGAATTAATAAGGACAAGTCTGAGTTAGCAGCACAGTCAAACATTTCAAATATCCTATATTGCCTTCATTGAAATAGCTGATGTATTTAAGAAAATTTCTCATTTGTCATTACAGTAATTTGAAATAGAGAATTATGAATAAATTCTCTATTTTTGTATAATAAAAATGTAAATGGTAACATATATGAGCATATTTATGGGGAAATGTTATATAAGTGTAAGTTAATTTTTAAAATATTATCATTTTATTTTTGTTACTTAAGAGTGGTAGCCAGTCTCTATGTGCTTCCTCCTTTATTTGACCAATACAAGCAAAAGACTGTTTTTTGGTAATATTAGCAAGTATTATTAATTAAGCAGTTGAATTGGAGGTTACTTTTCAAATGGCTTTGTTAATGTCTGCTTTGGTTATATGTGATAAATATTACAACATAGCCATTCACTCAGTTGTTTTGATGATAGTTCAAAAATAATATCAAATAAATGACCACTTTTATTACGTACTCTGTACATCCAGAAATGGCTTCTACATCTATCTGAGTTGTGAAAAATATGTTTTAAGCCTATGTCAAACAACAAAAATGTATTTTTCTTGAGGAATGTATTTGTTTACTATTGTTCTTCCTGACTAGCAGTTTAAATCAACCTGATTTCCATAAAAATCAACTGCCCCATATCCTTAAAGCTTTGAATAAAATATTGGATAGTGCAGTGTGATGTCAATTAAAATTACTTGTTTTCTATGCCTCAAACTTCTCTGAACATTTGCCAACCTCTATTTGTGCATTACTTAGTATAATATAATCCTGTTTATTCAATGTCTTCATTTAGTGGAAGTTGGCACCCAATAAGCCATGTTTCTAAATAAGGTCAACTTACGTCTTACAATATACCTATATTTTAGTGACCATTGGGGGTCTTTATAACAACATAGCACTCTAGCATCGTTTATCAGCAAACGCTTGAGCATGTTCTTCCTAACTCAAGGTCATCCTAACTCAAGGTCAACCTAGATGTAGGCTCATTTTCATACTTTACAGAATTACAATGCAGGATTGTATGGGTACATGTAAGGACAGCTGAGGAATGTACATATCTGTTTGCCTTTACTCAATGATTCCAGGTTGTTGAGTGTTTATATTTCTTTTACTAGATTCATTGTTTCTTACCCCACTGTCAGTAATTCCATCTACATGCTGTCAGTCCATCCCTATTTAGTCATAGTTAAAAAATTAGTATGTTTACTATGGAGAAGGAACCTGAAGAACTACTAAATTGCTGAAAAAGTTTTTCACAAAAATTCCACCTTACTATTTCTCAGATCGTTGAGGAAGCTAGCAGTATGATATCATCATATTAATTTAGGATGACTTTTTTGTTATAGGAGTTGGTTAGGCTTTGTCTTGTTTTAATGTGGTAAAATATACCTAACATACAAGTTAAAATTTTAACCATCTCTTAGTGTACAATTTACTGGCATTAAGCACATTCACACTGTTGTGCAGCCATCACCACTATCCATATCAAGAACTTTTTCATCATCTCAAACTGAAACTCTGTGCCCAATAACAAATAACTCTCCACTGTTCCTTGCCTGTAGTCCCAGATAATCATTATTCTAATTTCTGTCTGTATGAATTTGACTATTATATTCTAAGTGCCTCAGATAAGTTAGGATGAAATGCTTATTTCTCTTAGCATGTTTTCAAGGTGTATGCCTATTGTAGCATACATCAGAGTCTTATTCCTTTCTTTGGTTGAATAACATTTGCATTGTATGTGTATACCAAGTTTTGTTAACCCATTCATCCATCAGTGGCCATTTGGGTAGTCTCTATCCTTTGGCTATTGTGAATAATGCTACTGTTAACATTGTGGTACAAATATCCATTTAAGTCTCTGCTTTCAAATATTCTGGGAATATACCAAAAGTGGAAATCATGCATCATATGGATTCTGTTTAATTTTTTGAGAAACTGCCAAACTGTTTTCCATAGCTGACACATCATTTTATATTCCTATCAGCAATGCAGAAGGGTTCCAATTTCTTCATATCCTTATCCATACTTGCCTTTTAATATTTTTTAAAAAATCAAGTTACCTTACTGGGTGTGAAGTGATAGTTTAGACAATTATTGAGTAATGGAGTTTTAAATGTTAATTGATTAGGCTGAGTTAAGAGGACATACAACATTTGAACAATATTTAAGTTCACCCATCTCCCAGACATAGAATAAAAAATTTCGCAGATAAAATTTAATGAACATATAGTTGTTAGCTGAATAAACATTGTACCACTCAGTGTGTTGAGTGCCATACTAGGCACGAGAATACAGTCATATGCCCTGATGAATTCCAATGCATTTGAGAGTTTAGATCAAATGGCTCTTTAACAATTACCTATAGCAATAAAAATGATTTGTCTATTGAAATGAGGGGCCAGCAATATTATTTTGCCTTTAGTTTCTTATTTCAGAGCTTTTAAGGTAATTTGACATGTACTTTGATAGAGTCTTTGTCCTTGTATGTAAAATAGTGATGCTCATCATTCATAAAGTCAGTTGTAAAACTAACAGGTTTGTCAGCTGTTCTCCAATGGCTCCCCTGACCTGACTCACAAAATTCCTTAGAACACCAGGACACTGGATTTTGTATGGATAAACTCTTTGGATCTGATGTAATGTCCTAAATATTCTATTCCCCATGCTTAACCTTTCTCTCTCCCTCTTTGAAGGCATGATTATTACAATGAGAAGAGACGTGGCCTGGACTGTGGCCTGTCTTGGTTAATTAATTACTGAATTCTGCCCCAGGGCCTGGATATCACTTCAGCATCCTCCTCAGGACAAATGCTTAGTAGCCACTAACAACCACTAACAACTATTTCTAATTTGACTCTCACCCAGTAGCTGGTAGGCTACTTATCAGCCTGCCCTAGATTAATGCAACTACTTCACTTTACAGGTGAAAAAACTGAGACTTAGAAAGTTGAGCTTTCCATTAGTGCTCCTCTTATGAGTCTTTTTTCAAAAGATGAGGAATCTGAGGTCAGATAGAGTTGAGATACTTGGCTGAAATTCCAGGTTTCCTGAATCCTAGGCCAGTGACTTTCATAGGAAATTTCATATGAAATTTCTGACAAAGGTGGAGTTTACCTTTTTTCTGACATAAGATTAAAAGCAAGAAAAAAATATGCCACTTTCCTTTTCCCTCTGTAAGTCAAATGTCTTTACTAAGACACTAAAAGTTAGAACAGAATGTAATGTAGCTTGAAAAAAGTAAATTTCTGACTGTAAATTTACATTTTTTTTTTTGCTGATTAAATATTTGTTCAGTACAAATTTATCCTGAGATTTCCCCACTAATACTGTATTTTCAAGCCTTAATTGTTTTCCTGTATATATATTTTGTTTATTTAATTGAATAAATAAAGAGGAAGGATGTATGGGAAGGTTAAAACTCCAAATGGAATTTTCCATAACTTAGAAATATTGCAGTTTGGCCATTCCTCCTGAACTCCAAATGTTTATCTTAGGGGGCAACTTTTCTTTGACTAGCAAATCAAGGCTGAGCTTTAATTTGGCAGGCAGTCAAACTCTCCTTATTTCAGAGCTTTTAAGGTACTTTGACATGTACTCCCACATTTGATAGAGTCTTTCAAATGTAACTTTGATCCTTGAAAGGCTGACTACCTTTAAAGGTTTATGTTTTATTAGAGTGTGTGGTTAAAACATGAAGGTAAGTGGTGAATTCATGGCCAGGAAGACCATCTGAATACATGGTCTACTCTCAAGAGAGGACTGATCTGAAGTCTATTAAAATGCAATTATGCTGGGCTATAAGGTAAGGCAGTTGTGCTGTATGCTGGGTCACAGAACATTTCCATCTGCTTTGTAACACAGTTTGCACGAGGGGTCACATAGGCAGATTTGTATCTTCCTAGAGAGGCTGCTCCTGCCCATGGAACTGTCTCCTACCTGCCCTTTTAGGAGCAGACTTTTGTCTCCAACTTCAGCCTTCTCTAGTCACCAAGCTGGATAAATTATTTTTAAAAAGTTTTTTTTTTCCAAAGAAATAGCATTCAAATAATCTGGCCCACCCTTCCCAATTTGTTGCATTTCCCACTGCTCCCAACTCAACCTCTGTATTCCACAGAATTTCCCTTCAGTTCCCCCTTTATAGTTTTGCCTGGAATGCCTTTCCACTTCCTCCTGACACTGCTTAAATCCCATTTCTCCCATACATTTTCCTTGGCTTCATCAGCACCCATTTATAATCCAACCCTCAGAAATCTAATGGCATCACCTTTACCACGTGGATTATTTCCTGAGGAAGTGCTACTTTGTGTTGCTTGTTGAACGCAGCATTGGCCCCCCCAGCCAGAAAATTCACCTGGGTCGCTTCCGCTGCCGCCCTGGCTCTGTGCTGTGCTGCTCCCCTCACACACCAGCTAGTTCCAGCTGGGCCAGACCAGATCCATAGACACACCCTGGCATTATCATGAATGTGTGAAGGGAAACAGTGTGAAAACAGCTAGTGAAAAACTGTTCTGGTATCTCAAAAGAAGTACCTAAGTGGTCATCTTGGGCAAACCCCTAGGATTTTATTGGATTTCTTTGCCTTATTTTGTGATTTTGCTCTGTTTTTATTTTTCAACTCTTTTATTTTATAATCTCTTTTCTGTGTTTGAGGCCCTTAGGTTTCTAAATCTAGGCCCAAGGCAGGTTTAGACAAATTATCTTTGGCTTCAATTTCGAATCATCTTCACTAGACTGGGAAGCAGGAGACCTGAATTCTAGTCCTAGAAATGTGTCCCCAGGTGCCTCTGCCACCTGCAAGACCCTTATTCTCTCTGTGTCTCCAAAAAATAAAATAAGATGCCTGGATGATCTTAAATAGCCAGAGTGAAGATGGCTCACCTTTCTAAACCTTTCTTCCACCACTTTGCTCTCTCACATTTATTATTTTACTAAGCTGGTGTGATTTTGTTCCTGCTCTGGGCAGGTATGCCTCCCCATCAGGAAAGCCATTTTGACTCTTTTTCACTAACTGATGTTTTGCACCCCTGTCCATCATGACTCAAAATTTGTATCTTTAAAACATAACTGAGTTCCCCATCAGAAAGCCAGTTCTTTCCTTGTATAGTTCATTTGATAGAACCTTGAATTTGATAGTATTCCTCAGTTCCTTGCTACAGAATTATTTTAAATTCCCCCCGAATTATAACCTGAAATTTTCATCAGATCTTTGTCTCCTAATACATTTATAACTGGTGCAGAGTGTAATGAAATTATCTTCCAATAGTAAGAACCAGAACATCAAAACTCAGACAAAATGATAAAGATGCACAAAAGGCTTTGCTCGTGTTTGTTCAGAGGAAGAATATGGATGAGGAAAAGACTGGCCTCTTGCCTAGCAGGATGATGTCATGTTAAGAATGAGAAAAAACAAGTATGTCCAACACTTTTTTCATATTTTTCTGTAGTTAAGAGGTTGAGTTTTAAGCTACTAAAGATTGAGCAGCACCAATATATCATTGTGGAAAAGGTAAGAGAGCACCCAGCTGCATTAAATAATGAAGGTTCCAAATTAATATCAGTGAAATTCCAGGACTGAAGAGATATAGGATTACATGTGTATTTTAAGTTACTGCTGAGAAATCATGAACTAGGGGAGAGCTATGAGAAGAAGGAGGGGCTGGCAGAGAGGAGGGAATGCAAAGTGGCCCCCAGAGGCCAGAGAGGCACTGGGTGGCTGCTGGAGGAATGGACTGGTTTGTCCAGATTTGCAGCCTCGTGCTACCACTTTCCATCCCTTTCTTAGGCAAGCGATTTACCTCTATGTCTCCATTTCCTGACTAGGAACATAAGACAGACATAATAGCTACCTTTTCTTTGTTGATGTGAACACCAAGTTAATTGATGTTGCTAAGCACGTGGACTAGAGCTCACCAAAGAGTGAACACTCCAGAAGATTTAATGATTTCTGACATTCCATACAAGCCCTAAAATCTGTTTTCACTCTCCCACACTTTACTAGGTTTGCAAACTGCACATATACCCTTAAGATGAATCACAATTTTAGGTAAAGGAGAAGAATGACTTGAAAAGGTATAATATCCAGGAAACTGGCCCCGTTAACCACTTTTTTTCCTTCAAGAAAAGAGACTTCAGTTCTGGCTCTGTCTCTCATCTGATTCCATAAATTCTCTCTCCCTGGGAACTGCAATAAGGAGCTTCTCCCTGATTCCTTCTCAGTGATTTTCTGCCTTTCATCCCCACAGAGGTGTGTTACTGATGGGAGGCCATTACGCGTCATCAGGTGCTCCTGGGATATCAGCCGATGGCTCTCCTTAAAAGTCTTTCTCCTTTCAGGGCACACCTCACAGAGTTGGGTTTTGAGGTATGGTCCCTTACCAACTTTTCTCTTCATTCAGCATTTTCTTGCAAAGCCAGGTTAGGGCCATAAGTTTTCCACTGGCTTCCATTACATTTCTGCTGTTATCTGTCACTTCCCACTCTAGATGAAAATCTTTGCTTCCAATGTTTTTTTAAGACACATATCTGTTTAAGTGTACCTGTTCCAAAAAACTGTTAATAATTCTTCACCGTACCTTTTCTCCTTCTAAAGTAAGTGGCTTGTTGCAACCAGTGAAAATCTGATTCTACTTATAAGGAAGAAACTGCTCTTCTTCAGGGAGATTTTATTATCCTTTGGCATGAAGACAGACCTTGGTTTATTGGCCCAAGATTATTTTCAGCAAAGTTGTGTTTGCATAACTGCAGAAGTAATTAAGCTCTCATTTAGGGTTATTTGTTCTGCTGTCAGGAATGGGAACAAGTCCAGGTGCAATGTAACAGGAAATGCTGACACAGACTCCTGGGGACAGTAGACAGGGACATGCTCGACTGTGGGGTCCCTTTCCTTTAGTGAGTCATTGTTACCCCCTCTGTAATTGAAGCTAATTCTGAAGAGAAAAAAGTATTTGGAATTCAGGCAGAAACCACAGCTGCTGAAAGTTCTGTGTTCAAAAATCAACAGAAATCAGAGGAAACATAATAACGTGGTTGGTATTTGCCAGCCTTTCCAGGCAGGATGCCTAAAGGATAGTGGTAAGAAGGTGGGGCTGTGGGTCAGGCTTCCTGGCTTAATTTCTCTGGATTAAGTTCCAGGTCTCCATAATACTAAATAATAGCACCACATCAAGCTGCCTGTCTCTTCTTACTTGAGAATCCAGAGCATATTAAGTCTTCATTGTATCTGTGTGGAATACATGAAGAGGCCGAGGTGTTGCATGGCCTACCAAGAAGATATCAGCCTAATTCAAGTCCCTGAGCTCCACCTCTGCTGATAATGTTTTGTAGTCTTGGACAAGTCACTCTGGCTATTGAACTCTTGTTTTGTGATCTGCGGAGTTGTGGTAACACCAGTGGTTCTAATGCATGGAGTTGTTTGGATAAAATGGGAGCCAGGGTCTGAAAGCATCTTTCTGGAATGTTTCTATTCCAATAAGGGCAGAAAAACCATGAGAGTAAGGTTACCAGGCATGGCTAATGTGGATAGCAGCCTGGGTTGTTACTCTTCCAAATCCGACTATGCCCAGGATGGGTTAACCATTCAGGTGTGTGTTCCTTGCCCTAACATAGCATGTATAAGAAGCTTCTCAGCCGAGGCAGTAGATACTTCTGCATTAAGGGCATCAACTTCCGGATACTTCATATACTTATGGCACACAGAAAAGAATTTACAGCAAAAAGATACCACAGACACACCTAACATCATTACTGTTTCAAACCTGCAAAAGGAGGAGTTTTGGAAGAATGGAGGAGAAATGGCATCTTTTCTCATAACTAGGGGCAGAAGATGGGAAGACCAGGCCTATTGTGTGTGTGCTATGCACAGAATAGTCATCTGCCCAGGCAGCCTCTGAATGCTCACCTTCTTCATCAGAGATTACATGTGAACTTAGGTACACACATGCCAGGGTGAAAGTTAGCTCTATGTGATTTTTATTCACTCACTCAATAATTAATTTATTCAGGCATTCAGCAAATATTTCTGCTGCCAGGTTATATGCCAGGTCCTGTTTTAGGCACTGGGTATGAAATACTGAAGAAAACAGCAGGCTCTTGTCTCATGTGGAACTTGAACAGAGAAAATAGGCACAAAGCAAGCCAACAATGGATAAAAAATGTATTTCATATATTGAGAAGTGCTCTGATGAAAATAACAGAAAAGTTCACTTAACTTCTCTGAATGTCAGTTTCATTATCAGCCAACTGAAATTTACAGTATCAAATCCTCAAGATTCTTGCAAAGAAACTACCAAACACAGAGTGTGTGGCACACAATGGGTACTTAATCAGTATCAGTATCAATGTTAATTAGTATCAGTGCTGTGATGTTTCCTTCTTGCTCCCAATTTTATAATATGGGTGAAAGCAATTTGAAACAAAATTTGAAAGAGAAAATGTCTCAGAAGAATACATATTGTCTGGAAGATATTGTGCAAAGAAAAAACAGTGGTTGCATCTCTTTGATTTGCTGCTTTGAGGGAGGGAAGGATACAGGTGATTGCCTGTAATGAGTATTAAGAACTAGCTTAAGTATAACCTAGAAACATTATTTTCCTTTCCCTTACGGAGAGTTTCTCAGAGCCCTCCCAGCTACCAGTACTTGACCTATTAAGGACATAGCAAAGGGACTATGTGAAACTGCCTAGGAACTAGCATGATGACCTTATTTCATTCTATTATCTTGTCTAGACTGACCTTGACTACAAACCCTGATGCTTGTTTCAAGCTTGGTTTCCACCCTTAGCTCCTAGCCTCCTCTGGCTCTGACAACTTTGTGTCCCAGCTCTGTCTTGGCATCCCTGATGTGGCAGTCTTCAGCAAGGTTACATTCACTCTAACCTTGATGCAAACTCCAGTGTCTACAGTGACTAGGTAGGTAGAATCAGGCCAGTGGATAATGTTCGGGAGTGGCGGGGACTGTGGCAGGGAAAGCACATACCCCATCTAAATGGGGCAGCTGCCACTCTGCCCTAATATTTTGTTGCTGTATGAGAAAGCAAGTGTTGTCAGTGAAACGGAAACTTATATTTATATGTTATATTTCCTTATTTTTAAGACACAATGCTGTCCAAAGCACATTTGCACACTCACAGGCTGCCAGGTTTTGAGCTCTGAATTTGAGAATTCAAATCTCAAAATATTAGCTGGAGCTGGAGAAGTTCAGATATACAGTGCAAACCCTTGATATGGCAAGTGTCTCTTTGTGCACATAATACAACATAAAGAGGGAAATAACTAAGTTATGGTCCTACAGCTGGTCAGTGACACAGCTAGGACTCCAGCTCAATCTCCCAGCTGTCGGCCCAATGGGCCTCCTGCAGCACACTGCCATTCTCCCTCCCAGGTCTGGCAGGTACGTAAGACTCTCCAGAAGTAGCCTTCTGCACCTGTGATTGGATTTGGAGGTTAGCGAAAGCAGGGTAAGAAAAGGACTGGATTTAGCGGGATTACATGATTGATTCAACCTAATATTTCTTAAGCTACTGTGTAATTGAAATCATCTTCATAAAATTTCACTGCTTCACAGATACTCAATCTTTGACGCTATCACCATTCCTACACAAATCAAAAAAACATTTTTGTATTCCTTGGGGTAAAAAAAAGGTAGCTGTGACATCCAATGATACTAACAATCTCAATACTGTACAATAAAGCATTTTTATTCCCACAATGAATGAAATCTCCAACACAGAGGTTCATGGTTGGGGGACTCTCCTGGGAGGAATTCCTCCATGATCTCAGAAACCCAGACACTTCCAATGTGGGGCACTAGCATCCTCACATGTGGCCAGTACCTAGGGAGGAGAGTCACACCTGGATGCCTGTTTTTGTGGGGTGTGCCTGAGAGAGCTTCTCCCCATTCCATCGGCCATCACTGGTCATTGGCCTACAGCCAGCTGCAAGGGGCTGGGAATAATTGTCCTATATTCCCAGGTAAAAACAAATAGATTGGTAAACATATGATATAATCAATATGAAGTTAAAAAATAAAGAAAGGAAAAAAGAAAAGTCAGCATTAGTATGCAAATATTTTTTTCCCATTGGAAACTTGGATTCTATGATTAAATTAGGAGGGTCCAGTGCTATTGCTGGGAATAGAATTGTTACTGAAGACCACGTTCAGAAGCAAGTGAAATGCAAGAGGCAGAGGATGAGGATATAGAAAGCCTCCATTCACTGCCTCCAGAAGGACATTCACAGACACAGAGGGCCCAAGAATATGTGATCCTCTGGAAGTTGACTTTCAGTGTAAGTGTACCAGAGCCTGAAGTTCAGCCAAATAAATCACAGGCCCTCTCTGATTCTATCTTAGCCTCTCATAGGGACTGAGGTGTGGGAAAAGTTGACCATTTTCAGAGAATGGACCAGTGTCTCCCTGCCTGGCATTCTTGCCTTTTAAAGTGTCCTTAAAAAGGGAGGAAGAGATGCCAGGTATGTCTCTCTTTCCACATGCACATGGAGAAGAGGCCACATAAGGACATTGCATGATGGTGGCTGTCTACAAGCCAGGAAGAAAGGTCGGTGAGAAACCAGCCCTGATGGCACCTTCATCTGAGACTTCCAGCCTCCAGAACTGTGAGAAAATACATTTCCATTGTTTAAGCCAGCCAGCCTACAGTATCTTGCTATGGAGGCTTGAGCAGTCTAAAACACTGTCTAACTGGGACAACTGTGCAAATGATCTCTGACTACTCCCTCTGCCTTTTCCTCACTCACTTAGGACCTCTTTTGCTTTGTTCTCAAGTCACAGAGTTCTACACGAGCTTGAGCCTGCTCCTTTCTGCCAGGTATTTCTGTTTTCTTGTTTGGAACTTTCCTGTTCAGAACTTTTTTGAATACTTTGCCTGAGGTGTTCAAATTTTATTTTTCTGCTGTTGACCCTCATCCATCTCAAGTAACTTTAGCTCACACCTTAAGTCTTTCTGACTCAGATTGATACTATCTAGATCCTAGGATAATCAACATTATTATAGTTAGAAAGTTAGAATACTATTCCTACAACTACTACCTGATGACTACTCCTCTGTCTATTTAAAAGTGTATCACATGGTCACCAGTTTATCTACATTAATTGTCAGCCTCTTTGCTGCCCAATGTATACATGATTCTGTTTCACAGAAGATACTGAGAATGAGAGGTTAATTTGGACAAGGTCACACCGTGAGTCCTTCCGTAAGTGGCAGGCTGGCGTCCCAATCCAGGCTCGGCTGTCTCCCGACCCAAGCCTAACATTTGCCTCCTGTCCCTGCTCCCAGTTGGCAGATGAGGCGAACCCACCCCACTGATCAGGGAAGATGGTTGGGCAATGCTGTGCCATCCAGTCCTTCCTGGGTTCCTACCTGGGCTTAGGGAAATCTCCTCCAAGAATAACCAGGTATGGCTAAAAATGCAATTCTGAGAACCTCCTGAGTTTGACCACATTAAACAAAAGTTAAGTTATTGAAGGGCAGGCTGTTGTTTTCAAGAATCCAAATGGTTAGCTGGCTCTCGTTTTCAGCAAGCTTAAGATTAATAAAGGGCAAATCGCAAGGCATATTTTACATGCCCCATTAAACTGGTGGGATTAAGTGTGCACAGAAAGTAATTGCCTTTTGATGTGAATAAAGCACAAAAAGCCCAGACAGAAGAATCATGTCCCTTAACTTATGGTCCAATAGGAGCCTTGCTCTGCAATTATCATCTTAATGTCGAAGAGTGAAATATACGGTAATGCTAAAAGGTACACAGAACAAAAGTCATTGCATCTTTTGACTCTTCTAGGAGGGCAAACGGGTCTCCCTTCTGCTAAGGCCCTGCGGCTTCTCACTCCTGCTGCCAGTGTTCCCGGCCGAGGGAGTCAGCCAATCCCGATGGGGCTCTTCGCTGTCTGATGCCTCTGGGGAGTGGAGGCAGAGGGCAGCCAGGACCTCTTTCCAGTAGCCATCCAGGTTTCCTTCTGAGCAGATGTGACTAATCATACCCACATATAGCAATGCTTCCAGTTACTTGAAATTCATGGTATGAAATCAGAGTCTAATACATGACTGAAAACTTGGATTCCCCACCCCCTTGCCCCCAGGTCTTAATAATTTGAATTTGCTCCGAAAGATCCTAAGGGAGTAGTGCCAAAGGATGATTAATAGCCCAAAGGAGTTCTTTAAAAGGAAAAATCCCAGGGACACTTTAAAGCACCGTAAAATCTCTATGAAATGAAGTTCTCAGAGAAGGAGATTTGAAGGATAAGTTGATTTGGTGAGTGTTTACCAGGGTGTTATTTGGGTTTCATTCATTGTTATGAAAAACTTCCTTATTCTTCATAAATATGCAGCCAAAACTATTACCCATCATGCCACTGGATATCCCTTATTCAAGGATTTGGAAAATAAATAACAAGTTCTTAAATTTACTCTCTCCTTTACCCCCTCCCCAAAAGGATTGCCCAACTGTATATATTTTTTGTCATAATAAAAAGACTAAAGACGTGTACAGCCTGAGTTTTAACATACTCACCTCTGAAGCTTGTAAGATCCACTTCTGTCAAATGGGCTCCATTCTATCTCATTCTTTTTTTATTCTTCTCATTCTCTTAAAATTAAACAGTAATTTTCAGGATGAGTAAAATAAAGCACTGCTACATGTGGGCTAGAAAAAATATAGGGGGCATGTGGCATGATATAAAAACATTCTGAAACACCTATCTTGCACCATGCTCTCATCTATACCCTGTTACAAGTTCTTTAAGAAGTGAACAGAGTACAAATCTTAAATTCAGTTAGTTGCAATTTGTGGCTGAGAATCTATTCAGCAGCAGAAATCAGGAAAATATAAGGATTGGAAAGGGCTTGAACAGTCACCCCATCTAACTCCCATCAGAACATTGAATTCCCTTGCAGCAGGCTTGCTAAGAGCCTGCTAATGTCTGAATAGTGAGTGCTTCCCACCCATTCTGCTTTCTGTTTCACTTGGTCATTTTCCACTGGTCTATCTGTAAGCTCCTTGATGGTGGGGAGTGCCCATCATCAGTTACTCGTGACCAGCAGCAACACATATGTTTGGACATATGCAATCTTAATAAGTGTTTATCACTTCGAGCCAAATGCCAAGTCTCCAGGCCAAGTCAAATAATAATATTGAATTACATCATTGATAATTCTGATAGGCAGAGGACTGGTCCCAAGTGATACACATGCCCTAATCCTCAGAGCCTCTGGATATGTTACCTTACCTGGCAAAAGGGACTATGCTGATGTGATTAAATTACAGATCTCAAAACCAGGAGTTTATCCTGGATTATTTGGGTGGGCTCAATTTAATCACAAGAGTCCTAATAAGAGGGAGACAGGAAGTTCAGAGTCAGAGAGGAGATAATATGATAGATGCAGGGGCCAAAGAAGAGAGATTTGAATCTGTGCATCTGGATTTGCAGATGGGAGGAGCCACTGTCCAGGAAGCAGGCGGCCTCTAGAGGCTAGAAGTAGATTTCCCTCTAGAGCTTCCAGAAGGAACATGGTTCTCTTCATTTCAGCCTCTTTCTGACATCTGACCTCTAGAACAATGATACAGCATGTACATTTGCGTTGTTCTAAGCCAGTAAATTTCTGTTAATATGTTTCATTGGCAATAAGAAACTGATAAAAGAAATTGTGCAGCCTAGGTCATCATTTTAATCTAGGGCTGGCTACAGAGTTCTACAAGGAAAGAAGAAATGAAGGAAATGGTGTGGAATTTGTACTGACTGGCAGACATATGGTGGAATGATGTAAGTTTTTCTCCAGAACCTTCCTAATATTAAAAATATATGTATTATTTGCCTCTTTTTCTTAACTGAGAATGAAATATATGGAAAACTTCAGATTTGAGGTTCTAGTTAAGTTAGAGTCATTTTAGATTTTAATGTACTTTTTTCTCTTTGTAACTGCTTAGTGTATATGTATAATATTACCACATATACGTACATACAGTCAATGGTAGATATAAAAAACTATGTATGTATAAAACTTTTCAAACTTCTAAGACTGAAAGCAAAAATTAGAATGCCTTTAAAAACTCTAGTGAGTACTGTTAAGTCATTTACCATCTGTATGTAAGAAATACATTATCAGATGGAAGATGGGGTTATAAAAATAACTGACTTAGAAAAATTGCCATTCCACATTTCAAAATATATCATTTAATTAACAGTAGAAGTTGTTCCAAAATGATGTATTATTTTGCATTTATTTACCAAATCAATTATTTTGAGCAGAACTGTTTATAAATAAATGGACAGTAGAGGGTGGGGTACAACTTCTGAAGATAACTCTGATCTGATTGCCACCATCTGAATGTGGTTACACTGGGATTTTATATCCACATTCAATCCTACTGGAAAAAAATTGTGGAACATGTGATAATCTGAGAGTCTTGCTTATGATTCAAAACCACACTTGTGATTAGGCTTGTTTGCTTTAATATAGTTTTTGAATATGAAACTACAAGGAAAAGACATTCATGAAATTTATGCTTTAAATAATTTAGTGGGGTGGCCCTGCTTCAGTAATCAAGAAAGTCAACTTAAGCCTTATAATGACAGTGAGGTTGGCAAGGATTTGGGAAATGCGAAAATGGCCCATGGAATGTGAACGGACTGCCTTAAAGTCATTTAGCTGCTCTAAGAAGCAATGCCTGCAAACCAGCTCCCCTGCCACCTGCCCTTTCTGCCACATCCTGATGCCTCAAAGGGAAGAAATTCTGTGAAGCCCAGAATATCAAACAGCATATTGTTGTCAGTCAAAAAGAAAGCATACACTAGAGAGAAGACTTTGGAGCAAAGCAGAAAATCTTACACTATTTTACTGTCTGATGCTCCCCTCCATAAACCTTTGGATATAGGCAGTACACTTTCTTCCTCACTCCAGAACTTGCTCTATGCATTCTCTCCTCTCTAGTGCCCATCATGTTATGTTCTTGCCTGGAATCTTTCAGGCCAGACTTCCCAGCTTCCAAGGACTAGTCCAGGTTAAACGCCTGCCAGGAAGTTTTCACTGCTCTCTCCCTTCTCTGATATCCTATTGCGCCTGTGCTTTGAAAACTGTAGCTTGTTTGGGTCACTTGTGCAATCACATTCCAACTGTCCCTGCACATGCCCTGTGGTGAAGAAGCAGGTGAAGTAGTCGCAGAGCCAATCAGATTTCTTTCCTAGGAAGTTGAACAGGGAGGCTAGTACTGAGGTAGTTTTAAGCAAGTCCCTCTAACTTTGGACCTGCAATCAAAGCACTCCCTCCCTTGGACTCCCTTACTCAGAGCAGGTCTTTGCTTTCCGACATACCTTAATGTAGTCTATATGCCTGAAGTTGAGCCTGGCCTGACTGATGGAGACTTGGAAAGTGCCCAGAAAGAACAATCACCACTCCGAACTTGCCATCTTGACAGACAACACATAGGTCTTTGTTCCTCTCACCCTTCCCCTGTACCTTCAATTCAAAACTGCCTTTAACCATATATAGTCAGGATCCTTGGTGTTAGATGTCAGAAAAACCCAATTCACTGATGGTCAAAAGGCTTTATCTCTGAATAGATCAGGTATGGCTAGGTTCAGGTGCTTAACCAATATCCTGAGGAATATTTTAAATTCCTCTAGGTTGGGTTTATTCTTCAGTAAGCTCCCACAGGTAATATCAGGAGTGGTGGTCAGCAACTCTAAGCATATGTTCTATCAGCTTAACCTCCAGTGCAAGACTAGAACCCTTATCTAATAGTTCCAGAAAAGATACCTGAGATGACTCTCATCTGCTTGGTTGAGATTGCAGGTGCACATCTGAGCTACATGCCTGACATGCTGGGAATATGCCTGCAACCCCAGTCTGCCAATGACAGAGTGAGATCAATCCTCTGGAAATCGTGTGGGCTAACACAAGGGAAACATAGGTTTCCTGAAGGTGAATTGTAGAGCTGCCACAGAGGGGAGGACGAAGGGATGCTTAGGAGACAAAAGCAAGGGCTCGGCTATGCCCTTTCCGGCCTTTCTCTCCTACTTGCTATCACTTTGCTTTATCTTTTCTATGTCTCATGTAGGTCTTGGTTACTCAGCTTCTTTTTTGAAATGCCTGTTTTTTTCTTTGTTTAAACCATTCTTTTTTCGTGCTTTTCTGATTCTGTCTCTGCTTGCGTCTTGGTACCCCATGAAAGTGCATGTATTGTTCAGTAGGACTCTATAAAGTCAGGATTACTTTTCTATTTACTAATTAACATTTGGAATCCTCATTGGACATCAGTGGGTTTGATCTAAAAACAGACCAGGCAGAACAACTCATGACATACTGCACTTTTAGCTACTCTTTCATCCAGGTATTTGTGGAAATACTCATTTCAAATGGATTCAGTTCCTAAGTTCCTTTTCATTGAATAAGATTCGAACTTTTTCTGGTAAATCATTCAGGTATTTGGACCACAAACCCTTAAATGTTACCTCCCTAGTCTCTCTACTGGACAACACCAAGTACTTAAATCTTCAGTTCACCTAAAAAAAAATTAACTTGACTTCTACAACATACTCACAAAATAAGCTTTGGGGTTATTTCAGTCACTTGTCAGAAAGCTTACTTTACTCTTCCAGGAAGGGCTAAAGAAATGCAGTGACTCCTGTTGTATATGTATGTACATTCATCCAAGCTAGGACCAGTTTAAATGGGTGAGAGGGGAAGCTAATTTGAGTAGGCTCTCTGGCTCTGTGGTGCTTCTGAAGTCTCATTCTTAAGTTCTTAGTGTTCTACATGGTGCAAAACCATGAAGCAACACACTTTGCTTGATGTCCTCATGAGCTGAGGTAAAGTAGAGCATTTAGAGACTGAGTTTTGAAGAGAGAAGGGGAGGGAGAGGGGAACAAAAGTAATATTTTTGAAGTGACAGATATTATTGATATACATATATATATATGATGTGTGCTTGTCTTAAGATTAGAAACTAACATTACTGTAATTTAAAAAGAAAACAAAATACTCTTTGGAAAAGAGAAAATATAAGTCTCTTATGCACAAATTTCAAATTCATTCTGATTAGTTCAAAATCAAAATGAAATTAAAAAAAGAGAAAAGCCAAGACATTTTGGAGACAGAAGCTCTGGATTCAAGTTTCTGCCAAGCTCCTAACTTTCTGATTTTGGACAAGTATCATTTTTTTCTGAGCCTTGATTTCATTATGTGGAGACATGAGTGGGAGAAATCCATGAGAAATATGAGAAAATGTTTATTAAGCTTAATGTTCTATCCAAATACTAGTAATTGGTACCTGTAGAAGGTTACTGCAGAGAATAAAAAACACACTATCATTGAAATGAAAATTTGTCATAAAGAAGCACACAGGGCAAAGAAAAATTCAAGTATATTAAGACTTTTTCTGAACAGTAAAGGCATATCTGTGTCTATATCTATCTATATCCATATCTATATCTATATATCTACATGGAGAGAGATATTTTTCATCCAAAATTCACAACTGGGATTCACTATCGGTATAACTAGTCAACTAACTAAATTTAACATATTGGTTTGAAAAATAATGCTGGGCTAGTTTATTATAGTAGACATCACAAACCTGATAATAAACCCAGGTGGGACTCAAGAAAATCGAGTCATTGTATTGATTAGATCACTTAGTCTGGTAGAAAAAGCTTTGATATTCAAATCCAAAATACAAACTTGAGTTTAAAGTCTGTCTTAACCCTTATTACTAGTAAGACATCAGGCCAGTAATTTAACTTCTGAACTTAAGTTCTTTCATCTGTGAAATCTGTTTTGCTTCTTTTGAGGCAGTTATTTAAAGGAAAGAATGAAGAGGTGAATACACTAAGACCAAAAATATAGCTATGGATGATGGCAGAGAATGAAAATTCAACCTGAAAATTCAGTTCTTCCCAAGTAAGCAACAGGGATAAATAAAACTGAAACAGAGGTAAGAAGTATGCTCCAAGGAGACTTGGGAAGGTTGAGGAAGAAAGGAGTTACTGATGAAATGAGTTCACAACTTTAAGGTATCTTATTTATTTATACACTGATAATTTCTTAAATACTAGATAAAGGAAAATAAATGAATACATTTATTCATGTACCATGTATAAAATTATGTATTAAATATTATAGGAAATATTGATCAGGATGGAAACCTATCATATTGGGTGGCAGAAATGAATGAACTTAAGTATGTTTGTAACATATTTTTAATTAGAGGGCTTGTGAAGGTAACATTAGGTGAAGTAAAAGTCAAAGCAAAAAAAAAAAAAAAAATGGAGACCAGAGCAAAGAACATCTCCTCATACTGCTATGGAAGACAAGGGACTTAAGTGTTACAGATACCTAAAAGCCATCTTTACATGGGTAAAAACAAAGTTCATTGAGCACTTCACATGTCCAACAGGTTGTTATGTATTTTCCATGCACAAAATACACCATAAAGGAAAACAAATGGAAATCTCATCCAAAACGAAAGAATGCACAAAAGCATACGAGATGCTCTAAATGTTCTCACATATGCCATCTCATGCCATCATCACAGTGATTTGTTGCAGTTTTTCTGGGTATGGGAGCATGAGTGGAACCTGCCTTAACACACTAATTTCCATTTTTGGGGGTTCTAAGCAATGGGAAAGTAGATGCTAGAAGATCAAGTGAAACCCAAGTGTTAATTTATTGCTGGCCAAGCTTTCCCTAAAGAACAAGGCCTCTAGTATAGCTGGATAGGAGGGCATGGTTGGAATGAGGACAAAGCATAGGTCTCTTCTTGTTGCTTTTTAACCTAGTGTAGGGGGCCCACCTGCAGCAAGTTCTGGACCTACAGAGTAGACTGTGACTTTCCCACGCAGCTGCGAGTGGAATAGGCATGCCTTACCAATTATCATGCAACAACAAAAATAGCAGCTTTGTTCATGCAACAACCTTGCCCAGTGTGCTTGTGGCTTGGCAGTAGGAGGAAGAAAAGGAGCAGCCACTTCATCTGAGAAGTCATGTACAGGAGAGGAAGGTGACATGAGTGAGCAGTCGATTTGCACATAGTAGCTCTACCCAAGTGTGAAGCATGACCCAGTGAAGGTGCATTTTTTAACTACAGAATGATATCCTCTCTTGGTGATGACAGAAAGTAGATGGAAAGCTAAATAGAAGACACTTCCTGAACACTTTGGCAGAGGGGAGAAATAGCTAGATTTTATTTCTCTGTAGACTCAGTTAAGAATGTGACACAAAGATAAGATGTCTCTTTATGGAACCCAAAAAAGTCAATACTAATACCTCCACTTTCCACAGCAGGAAACAGAAGCTGAGAACAATTATGTGACTTGCCCAAAGTAACATTTCTTATAATGTATGACACACCCCTGAGTTAATTATAAAGCAGCTAAAACCTAACCTGTTTGAAATCAATGAGAAGTAAGGAGTTCAGAGAAGAAAAATTAGTGTGGGATGCATCGAGCAGGAAGGAAAAGTTAAGCTGGCATTGAAGCCACAGTAAAAAAAGAAGGTATTATAAAGATTCCAGAATGAATGAATGGGATGGATATTATACCATCAGTACAAACAACATTCAGAGCCCTTCCAGGTAAGCAAATACCCAAAACCCCTTGGAACTGTAGATGCCCCAGGAAATCAAAGAGCTTGAAACCTCAATGGTCACGACAAATGTGCAGATGGTGAATGTTGCCATACAGCTCAGGAGAAGGAGATTCAGAAAGGGTAGAGGTAAAGGGGACTTAGCCATGCTCTGTTACTGATCCATTTCACATTGAGGGAGTCACTGTTTTTTTTTCCTTTATTTTCTGTGTAAGACAAAAATCAAGGTTTCTTTCCTTCAGGTATGTCTGAACTTTTCAGAGCCTTCTTTTAACATTAGCTAATCAGAGTCATCTAAATGTGGAAATGATCTTTATATAATTGGAAGTCTCCAAAACATCACAGCAAATGAGAAACAACAGAAAAAGAAAAGAAAGCGAAAAAAGCACTGTTACACTCCCCTCTATTACTTACATATTGAAGTAAAGGAATCTACTTAAAAATTTAACATACAAATGACAATATCCTTTTCAATAAAAAGCAGTGCCTACTATTGTCATGGGAGAAAGATAATATTTCTCTAATGGTCACTTTTATCATTTTTAATACATACGAGTGGTACATTCATTACAGGAACATACAGCAAAATGCTCAATAATGAGAAAACACAAGCACATTACATCCACAATCCATTTCATTATTATGATTGGTTTGCAACGATTCCATATTTCAAGAAAACATCTCTCTTCCTAATGTGCAATCCTTGTGCTTTAGGACAAGATGGTCTATGGATGGCAGCAAAACAAAAATAGTAAAACTAGAAAGGAAAAATAAAAGAAATGTGGCTATCAAACTTTGCTTATGTGTAATGTCAAATTCTGGAAGTAGCAACACAGCACAGCCACCAAGAGTCAGGGTTTACAACTAACTTTTCACGTCCAGCCAAGAGTCAGGTGAACAAAATCACTGAGGAATTAAAATGTGATATGAGCCTGATACCACATCAGGAACCAAATGACCCTTCAAAGTTCTGCAAACTGTTTATGGCAGTTGCAAGGTCAGCATCTCTTCTCACTCACCATTTGATCCCCAACACCAAGTTCAGGCTGTGGCGCAGAATAGCACTTTGCAAGAGTCTTTGTGGAAAGAATGCTCAAAGGGTGATTGGAACTGAGGTCCATGCAGAGCTGTAGGGAAGTGGTAGGCCAGAAGAAGCACAGCCAGAAACAGGGCTATTGCTATGCCAGGATGACACGGGGGGTGCAGCATGGAATGGGCTGTGCAGGCAAGGCAGAAGCTGTGATGCCAGGAAGCCAATGGAATTTAAGTCAACAGAGGTCAAGGCCAGAAAGGAATGAGAGGTATAGTGAGTACCATTGACCCAGACAGACACCTTCAGATTGTTTAACCCAATAAAAATGGATGGTGTCCTGTTCAGTTCAACACAGAAACTTATTTTCTGTTTTTACAATGATAAAGTACTACTACAACTAGTGTACACAAAGATAAACGTAGTAAGGGTCTTCCTCTCTCCATGGAGCTATCAATCCATTGGGAGTTGACAGGCATTTAACTATTGACCTCATGACAGGCAAACTAACAAATATTCTCATTAGAGGTTCATCCAAACTGGGATTGATTTGATTTAGGCCTGAGAAATGTAGAATGTCTTTAAGAAGGAGATGATATCGACTAGGCTTTAAAAAGTAGATATAAATGTCACTTAAAGATGGTGATAGGAAAATAATCATTTGAGGTTGAAGGAATAGCAAATGGTTTTGAAATCTTTGGGAGTCACAAGGCATTTTTCAGAAGCTAACTAAATGAATATGTAAACTTGCATATAATTTATATGGAAATACCAATAATTCATGTGCTCCATGGAACCCATTCTTGGATGCTTAGATTCATGGACTGAGCCAAGAAACTCTTGGAATAATATGAGTAAACAACCAAACACAATGCTCTGAAAGCACAGGTGACAGATCATAGTGTGCAGTGAAGCTAGAAGGAAACTTTGGAGATTGGGCAAGGGTAGTATTGAACATCACACTTAGGGTAAATAAAAAGGAAAGCAAGTTTGGATTTTCTAGTAATGATATTGCAAAGCTATCAACTGATCAGCCCTAGATGAAGAAGAATGTGAACAGACATATAGGCTTGACCTAATGTCAAATTAGCATCTGGATAGAATGAAATGAATGAGATAGCACAGTAAACGAGAGATTTCTGTGAAGCCATTTGCTTTTCCTCAGGTGCTGCTATAGCTCTTCTGCCAACGTCCTTGCAGATAGGTGCATATTGTGCCCAGGACCATCGGGAATTTCTTTTGACAGAGGAACTACATCCATTCTTTCCTGACCTCCTCACCTTACCAGATACTATTTGCTGCATGCCACTTTTACTCAGGACTGGCTGTCAGCAAGCAAGCAGTAAATGTTGGTAACCAACATTGGGATGACATGCGGGTCAGTGACCTGCTGACCCTGTTTTTTCAAGTGTACTTTCCCTGATCCCAAGGTTGTCTGGTCACACTCTCAGCTCTGTTATATTCCTGTTTCTTTAAGTCAACCACCCCTTTAACACTTACCCTGTTCCATGTTTTCTAGCAGGATGGATACCTGTTCATGGGTGCTCACCTGTTCTGGAACTCCTTGATTGTGCTGCTCCACATGTGTATCCTTGTGATCCTATTTGCTACCTGGCCTCTGAAAACCCTCTAAGCTTTACCCTTTACATCTTCAGGGTCTTCACACTTCTGTGATTCCTATTCCTCTCCCAATAACTCAATCCGGCTTTTATGCAGCCCCTGGCATAGTGAACAAGGACACCAGCTCTGTAGATGTTTGTTCCAAGACCCACCAGAGTGAGGAGACCTGGTTAATGTCAGGCAAAATGGGCGCACTTGTCGTACTTGGATCCTGATGCAATGAAGCAGGACCTGGGTTCTGTTGAGAGTGTATGTACACCTTAATCAGGAAGTGTGTAAATTAACAGCTGCCTCTAGAATGAGGTATTGAGAGGGATCTGACAAGGTTGGCAGGAGGACTGGAAAAGAGAGGAGTTGGGGCAGAGATGTTCATCCTGGGGGGCATAGGGACCGGTGGGTTAAATAAATAGAAAAAGGTGTTTAGAAGACAGTAGAATATTTTTGGAGAGAAAAATAAATGTGAACATTTAGAAAAAGAATGCAAAGTGACATCTATTGTCCTTCCTTATTTTTCAGGGGCAAATTGGAACCTGCAAAACGGCAAATTTTAGATTTCTGCAATCAATATCTTTTGGAGTACCAGCTCTGTGAATTTCTCTATGCCCTGCTGGCTTCATCACCACAAAAATCTCTTCCTTTACAGAGTTTTCATTCTAGCCAAATGCTCCCTTCCTGACTTTGATGGCTCCCATTACATTTTAGATGATCTGTTTGGTCTTTGGAATCAGAAACCTGGGCTCTAATCTTGATCCTCTACTTTCAAGTCATGTAGATTTGAATTTTTTTTTTTATTATTTTTTTTTATTTTTATTTTTTTATTGAAGGGTAGTTGACAACAGTATTACATTACATTAGTTTCAGGTGTACAACACAGTGATTCAACATTTATATACATGATAATTCTAGGTACCAGCTATCACCATACCAAGTTGTTACAATATTTTGACTATATTCCTTATGCTATACATTACATCCCGGTTACTTATTTATTTTACAATTGGAAGTGTGTTTATATATATATATATATATATATATATATATATATATATATTTTGTGAGGGCATCTCTCATATTTATTGATCAAATAGTTGTTAACAACAATAAATTTCTGTATAGGGGGGTCAATACTCAATGCACAATCATTAATCCACCCCAAGCCTAATTTTTGTCAGTCTCCAATCTTCTGATGCATAACGAAGAAATTCTTACATGGAGTACAAATTCTTACATGGTGAATAAGTTACATGGTGAACAGTGCAAGGGCAGTCATCACAGAAGCTTTCGGTTTTGTTCATGAATTATGAACTATACACAGTTCAAATATGAATATTCATTTGATTTTTAAACTTGATTTATATGTGGATACCACATTTCTCTATTATTATTATTTTTAATAAAATGCTGAAGTGGTAGGTAGATACGAGATAAAGGTAGAAAACAGAGTTTAGTGTTGTAAGAGAGCAAATGTAGATGATCAGGTGTGTGCCTGTAGACTATGTGTTAATCCGAGCTAGACGAGGGCAATAAACATCTATGTATGCAGAAGATTTCTCTCAGAACATGAGGGGGGAGGTTCTAAGCCTCACCTCTGCTGCTCCCCATTTTCTCACCAGATGGCCCCCTGCAACTGTGCCTGTCTTAGGTTGTTCCTCCCTTGAGGAATCTTACCCGTCTCTGGCTAACCAGTCATCCTCCGGGGCCATACAGGGAAATGTTAAGTTGGTAAGTGAGAGAGAAGCCTTATTGTTTGAAAAGGATAGCTTTTTACTTCTTTGCATATTTATGCCCTGTGGCTTCTATGCCCAGCATTTGTCTTGAGGTGTCTTTACCACTTGGAAGAATTATGATACTCGGTAAATTCGACATGTGGCACGAGTTCTATTTAAAGGTTGTGATTAGGTAGGAAGAAGAAAAGCTATAGAAGTAGCAGGCAGAAGAAAACCTGGGAAGATTGATTATTTCTTTGACATATCTTCTTGTAGAGTAACTTCAGCATGGATAGGTTTTAAACTACTAATTAAATTGTGCACACACATTAACATAATAGGAATATAGTTACCTAACCAAAGCATACCTGTAATTACCAGCCATCTCCAGTGAAACCAAGAAAACCAGTTAGGCACCTTAGGCATTTGTGAAAACTTATCTATGATATGGTGGATATTGTCCGACTGAACTTAAACAGTCTGAGAGAATTCAGATAAACTAGAACAACCCATTCCTGGGGACTGTTCATATCCCATATGTTCTTTTAACAATAAATAGTCTGTGGTTGTAAGATTTTGGAGTGCTACAATTTGCACTTCTCCTAATTCTTGGTTGAGTTCCAACAGTATAGATCCAGTCCAATTTGTTGTTTTACTGTATGCACAGGCCAGCTTAGATATCTCCTTCCTCATTCCCATGGCAAGTCCAGGAACTGGTGGGATGAGTGCATCTACAGCTGTAGCAGTGCATGGATCTTTGTTGGGGTTTTTTTTTTTGCTGATCATCTTCTGTCATGAGTCTTCCCGAGAGTGCTGATGTTGGAAGTTCTTTTTCATATCGTATCTTAGTTCATTTTCGGGGTAGCCAAATTAGGCTTTGATCCTCTGTATAAACACAAACAGACCCTTTGCCTACACTTTTATATGCCCTTTATATCATTGTGTAGAACTCATTAGAGGTCACCACATAGGAACTGCCTTTTTTTTTTTTTTAACCATTAATCTACACTTACATGACGAATACTTTGTTTACTAGGCTCTCCCCTATACCAGGTCCCCCCTATATACTCCTTTACAGTCACTGTCCATCAGCGTAGCAAACTGTTGTAGAATCACTACTTGTCTTCTCTGTGTTGTACAGCCCTCCCCTTTCTCCCACCCCTCTATGGATGCTAATCTTAATACCCCTCTTTTTCTGCCCCCCCTTATCCCTCCCTACCCACCCATCCTCCCCAGTCCCTTTCCCTTTGGTACCTGTTAGTCCATTCTTGAGTTCTGTGATTCTGTTGCTGTTTTGTTCCTTCAGTTTTTCCTTTGTTCTTATATTCCACAGATGAGTGAAATCATTTGGTATTTCTCTTTCTCTGCTTGGCTTGTTTCACTGAGCAAAATACCCTCCAGCTCCATCCATGTTGCTGCAAATGGTTGAATTTGCCCTTTTCTTATGGCTGAGTAGTATTCCATTGTGTATATGTACCACCTCTTCTTTATCCATTCATCTATTGATGGACATTTAGGTTGCTTCCAATTCTTGGCTATTGTAAATAGTGCCGCGATAAACATAGGGGTGCATCTGTCTTTCTCAAACTTGATTGCTGCGTTCTTAGGGTAAATTCCTAGGAGTGGAATTCCTGGGTCAAATGGTAAGTCCGTTTTGAGCATTTTGATGTACCTCCATACTGCTTTCCACAATGGTTGAACTAACTTACATTCCCACCAGCAGTGTAGGAGGGTTCCCCTTTCTCCACAGCCTCGCCAACATTTGTTGTTGTTTGTCTTTTGGATGGCAGCCATCCTTACTGATGTGAGGTGATACCTCATTGTAGTTTTAATTTGCATTTCTCTGATAATTAGCGATGTGGAGCATCTTTTCATGTGTCTGTTGGCCATCTGTATTTCTTTTTTGGAGAACTGTCTGTTCAGTTCCTCTGCCCATTTTTTAATTGGGTTATTTGTTTTTTGTTTGTTGAGGCGTGTGAGCTCCTTATATATTCTGGATGTCAAGCCTTTATCGGATGTGTCATTTTCAAATATATTCTCCCATACTGTAGGGATCCTTTTTGTTCTATTGATGGTGTCTTTTGCTGTGCAGAAGCTTTTCAGCTTAATATAGTCCCACTTGTTCATTTTTGCTGTTGTTTTCCTTGCCCGGGGAGATATGTTCAAGAAGAGGTCACTCATGTTTATGTCTAAGAGGTTTGTGCCTATGTTTTCTTCCAAGAGTTTAACGGTTTCGTGACTTACATTCAGGTCTTTGATCCATTTTGAGTTTACTTTTGTATATGGGGTTAGACAATGGTCCAGTTTCATTCTCCTACATGTAGCTGTCCAGTTTTGCCAGCACTATCTGTTGAAGAGACTGTCATTTCGCCATTGTATGTCCATGGCTCCTTTATCAAATATTAATTGACCATATATGTCTGGGTTAATGTCTGGATTGTCTAGTCTGTTCCAGTGGTCTGTGGCTCTGTTCTTGTGCCAGTACCAAATTGTCTTGATTACTATGGCTTTATAATAGAGCTTGAAGTTGGGGAGTGAGATCCCCCCTACTTTATTCTTCTTTCTCAGGATTGCTTTGGCTATTCGGGGTCTTTGGTGGTTCCATATGAATTTTTGAAGTATTTGTTCCAGTTCATTGAAGAATGTTGCTGGTAGTTTCATAGGGATTGCATCAAATCTGTATATTGCTTTGGGCAGGATGGCCATTTTGACGATATTAATTCTTCCTAGCCATGAGCATGGGATGCGTTTCCATCTGTTAGTGTCCCCTTTAATTTCTTTTAAGAGTGACTTGTAGTTATCAGAATATAAGTCTTTCACTTCTTTGGTTACGTTTATTCCTAGGTATTTTATTTTTTTTGATGCAATTGGGAATGGAGTTGTTTTCCTGATTTCTCTTTCTGTTGGTTCATTGTTGGTATATAGGACAGCCACAGATTTCTGTCTGTTGATTTTGTATCCTGAAACTTTGCTGTATTCCGATATCAGTTCTAGTAGTTCTGGGGTGGAGTCTTTAGGGTTTTTTATGTACAGTATCATGTCATCTGCAAATAGTGACAGTTTAACTTCTTCTTTGCCAATCTGGATTCCTTGTATTTTTTTGTTTTGTCTGATTGCCGTGGCTAGGACCTCCAGTACTATGTTAAATAACAGTGGGGAGAGTGGGCATCCCTGTCTAGTTCCCGATCTCAGCGGAAATGCTTTCAGCTTCTCGCTATTCAATATAATGTTGGCTGTGGGTTTTTCATAGATGGCCTTTATTATGTTGAGGTACTTGCCCTCTATTCCCATTTTGCTGAGAGTTTTTATCATGAATGGATGTTGAACTTTGTCAAATGCTTTTTCAGCATCTATGGAGATGATCATGTGGTTTTTATCTTTCTTTTTGTTGATGTGGTGGATGATATTGATGGACTTTCGAATGTTGTGCATCCTTGCATCCCTGGGATGAATCCTACTTGGTCATGGTGTACGATGGTTTTGATGTATTTTTGAATTCGGTTTGCTAAAATTTTGTTGAGTATTTTTGCGTCTACATTCATCAGGGATATTGGTCTGTAGTTTTCTTTTTTGGTGGTGTCTTTGCCTGGTTTTGGTATTAGGGTGATGTTAGCTTCATAGAATGAGTTTGGGAGTATCCCCTCCTCTTCTATTTCTTGGAAAACTTTAAGGAGAATGGGTATTATGTCTTCCCTGTATGTCTGATAAAATTCTGAGGTAAATCCATCTGGCCCGGGTGTTTTGTTCTTTGGTAGTTTTTTGATTACCGCTTCAATTTCGTTGCTGGTAATTGGTCTGTTTAGATTTTCTGTTTCTTTTTGGGTCAGTCTTGGAAGGTTGTATTTTTCTAGGAAGTTGTCCATTTCTCCTAGGTTTCCCAGCTTGTTAGCATATAGGTTTTCATAGTAGTCTCTAATAATTCTTTGTATTTCTGCGGGGTCCGTCGTGATTTTTCCTTTCTCGTTTCTGATACTGTTGATTTGTGTTGACTGTCTTTTCCTCTTAATAAGTCTGGCTAGAGGCTTATCTATTTTGTTTATTTTCTCGAAGAACCAGCTCTTGGTTTCATTGATTTTTGCTATTGTTTTATTCTTCTCAATTTTATTTATTTCTTCTCTGATCTTTATTATGTCCCTCCTTCTGCTGACCTTAGGCCTCATTTGTTCTTCTTTTTCCAATTTCGATAGTTGTGACTTTAGACCGTTCATTTGGGATTGCTCTTCCTTTTTTAAATATGCTTGGAGTGCTATATACTTTCCTCTTAAGACTGCTTTTGCTGTGTTCCACAGAAGTTGGGGCTTAGTGTTGTTGTAGTCATTTGTTTCCATATATTGCTGGATCTCCATTTTGATTTGGTCATTGATCCATTGATTATTTAGGATCGTGTTGTTTAGCCTCCATGTGTTTGTGAGCCTTTTTGCTTTCTTTGAACAGTTTATTTCTAGTTTAATGCCTTTGTGGTCTGAAAAGTTGGTTGGTAGGATTTCAATCTTTTGGAATTTACTGAGGCTCTTTTTGTGTCCTAGTATGTGGTCTATTCTGGAGAATGTTCCATGTGCACTTGAGAAGAATGTGTATCCTGTTGCTTTTGGATGTAGAGTTCTGTAGATGTCTATTAGGTCCATCTGTTTTAGTGTGTTGTTCAGTGCCTCTGTGTCCTTACTTATTTTCTGTCTGGTGGATCTGTCCTTTGAAGTGAGTGGTGTGTTGAAGTCTCCTAGAATGAATGCATTGCATTCTATTTCCTCCTTTAGTTCTATTAATATTTGTTTCAGGTATGTTGGTGCTCCTGTATTGGGTGCATATATATTTATAATGGTTATATCCTCTTGATGGACTGAGCCCTTTATCATTATGTAATGTCCTTCTTTGTCTTTTGTTACTTTCTTTATTTTGAAGTCTGTTTTGTCTGATACCAGAATTGCAACACCTGCTTTCTTCTCTCTGTTGTTTGCTTGAAATATCTTTTTCCATCCCTTGACTTTAAGTCTGTGCGCGTCTTTGGGTTTGAGGTGAGTCTCTTGTAAGCAGCATATGGATGGAACTTGCTTTTTTATCCATTCTATTACTCTGTGTCTTTTGATTGGTGCATTCAGTCCATTTACATTTAGGGTGATTATTGAAAGGTATGAATTTATTGCCATTGCAGGCTTTAAGTTTGTGGTTACCAAAGGTTTAGGGTTAGCTTCTTTACTATCTTACTGTCTAACTTAACTCGCTTGTTGAGCTATTATAAACACAGTCTGATGATTCTTGATTTCTCTCCCTTCTTATTCCTCCTCCTCCCTTCTTCATATGTTGGGTGTTTTTTTGTGTGCTCTTTTTAGGAGTGCTCCCATCTAGAGCAGTCCCTGTAGGATGCCCTGTGGAGGTGGTTTGTGGGAGGCAAATTCCCTCAACTTTTGCTTGTCTGGGAATTGTTTAATCCCTCCTTCATATTTAAATGATATTCGTGTTGGATACAGTAGTCTTGGTTCGAGGCCCTTCTGTTTCATTGCATTAAGTATATCATGCCATTCTCTTCTGGCCTGTAGGGTTTCTGTTGAGAAGTCTGATGATAGCTTGATGGGTTTTCCTTTGTAGGTAACCTTTTTTTTCTCTCTGGCTGCCTGCAATACTTTGTCCTTGTCTTTGATCTTTGCCATTTTAATTATTATGTGTCTTGGTGTTGTCCTCCTTGGATCCCTTGTCATGGGAGTTCTGTGTACCTCTGTGGTCTGAGAGGCCATTTCTTCCCCTAGTTTGGGGAAGTTTTCAGCAATTATTTCTTCAAAGACATTTTCTATCCCCTTTTCTCTCTCTACTTCTTCTGGAATACCTGTAATTCTTATATTGTTCCTTTTCGTTTGGTCACTCAGCTCTCTTAAAATTCTTTCATTCCTGGATATCCTTTTATCTCTCTCTGCATCAGCTTCTCTGCGTTCCTGTTCTCTGTTTTCTAGTCCATTAATGGTCTCTTGCATCTCGTCCATTCTGTTTTGAAGTCCTTCCAGAGCTTGTTTTATTTCTGAATTCTCCTTCCTTAGTTCTTGCATATTTCTCTGCAAGTCCATCAGCATGGTTATGACTTTTGTTTTGAATTCTTTTTCAGGAAGACTGGCTAAATGTATCTCCCCAGATTCCTTCTCAGGTGAAGATGTAGCAGATGCCGAAGCTGTCTGGGTTAGTCTTGTCTGGATCATATTTTTTTGCCTTTTCATGTTGACAGGTGCTATTGACTGTCAGCTGGGAGGGCCAAAATTTTCACTTGCTACTGGCCTTTCTTTACTGGGACAACTGCGACCCCTAGTGGCTTGTGTTGGGTAATTGCGTGTAGAGTGTGTCTTTGTGTCTTGCCTGGCCGGAAGGGAGAAATTTCCCTTTCTGTGGGCGGAATTTGTCTCAGGCTGCTTCTCTGCTTTCGCAGCACCCGGTGGGGTAATGGATGGGGGGGCTGCTTGACTGTTTACCTCCGTGAGGGGTCTCAGAGCTGTTGCCCAGGGGGTTAGTGCACCCGGTTTTCCCTGTAATTTCCAGCTGCTGTACTGTGACCTGGGTTGTTTCCGTCAAGCTGTTAAGTCCCTGTCCCTTTAAGACTTTCAACAAGCCCCCGCTTTTCTTTGTCACAGGGGCATCAGCTTCAGCACCCGCTCAGAGGTCTTACTCCCTGTTCCCCCAGTATCCAGGGCCCCCTGGGCACGTACTGTGTCTGCGCTCTGGTCCGGATGGCGGGGGCTGGGTGTTCGGCAGTCCTGTGCTCCGTCTCCCTCCCGCTCTGCCTATTGTTCTCCCGCCGGGAGCTGGGGGGAGGGGTGCTCGGGTCCCGCCGGGCCGGGGCTTGTATCTTACCCCTTTCACCAGTCGCTGGGTTCTCACTGGTGTAGCTGCAGTCTGGCCACTGTCCTGCGTCTTCTGGTCTCTCTTTTAGGGCTAGTTGTGTTTGTTGTATTTTCAAAAGTATATATGTTTTTGGGAGGAGATTCCCACTGTCCTACTCACGCCACCATGTTGGCTCCACCCTCTCTCATTTTCCTGTAGATTTGAATTTAAGTCATGCAGAAACTTTCTAAGCTTTAACTTCTGTATCTGAAAAGGGTTCTGGTGATAATTACTCATGGGTTGTACGAGGAGTGCCTGAATTAGTGCATGAAAGCTCTCTGCACAATGCCTGCCATATTGTAAGTATTCAACAAAAGATAGTTATTAAAAGATAGTTATTCTTACTATGAATATCTGCTGAGACAATTTCTAATATCTGTGCTACTGTTTACATTAGATGCTACAATGGGTGAAAGCAGTATATTTAGATCAGAGAATGGAATAAACTTTAGAAACTTAATAAAAATCCAAATGTTTTGCCATTGCCCACCAGGCCTATGTGACATGTTTCTGGCTCTTTCCCACATCTTTCCTCAAATAATCCTTCCTGCTCGCTTGACTCTGGCCACCAGAGCCTCTTTGCTTTTCTTTGCAAACTCTGCCCTTGCATTCCTCAGAGGCTCATCACTTGTTCCTGCCTTTGCGTTGAGCTAGATTGCCTCCTTCACTAACCACCCAGTCCACAGCCCTTTCATGCCTCTTGCTCCCCACCCCCACCCTGCGCTATCACAGCCCAGCTTTATTTTCTTCCCACCACTATCACCGGTGGGAACCTCATTATTTACTATCATCTTCTTCACCTGTTCACTGCCAGTGTACCATAACCCACATTCCACACACACAGGGGCCTTGCCTATGTTATTTGTTCCTGGCATCTAAAAGTGTGCCTGTCACAGAGTATGCCAAAAAAAAATTGTGTACAAAAAGATAAGTAAATGAGTGGATACCTAAATAAATGATTTGATGGGAAAGAAGCTGATAATTCCTTTGATCCTATTCTCATCCCAACATGCTACGGCTGTGACATTTTCTGTAGCTGCACAGATGGGAATATCCTACACATCTAGGTTAATCACTCTTTTTCTGTTCATTTTCTTTTCCTTCTGCTATCATTTACTGATATTACTTGTCCATATACTTAGTTTGCAGAAAACACAGATGCTTTTGTAGCAACTGTGGAAAGACAGCTTGATAAAATTATAAAATTAAATAATGCATAACCGTGCTCTTTTCAGAGGTGACAGAGACCATTGGTGTGGCACCTCAGCTCTTTAAAAATTGTAAAATTTGGAGAAAGTCAGCTGCTAGCCAGTTAATCACATTTTTTACAGTCGTGGAATGCTGCCCTTCAAACTTCCTCTGGGGTTATCTAATGCAGACCCCTCATTTAGCAGGTGAGCAAACTACAGTCCAGAAAGGTCAGGCATTGCCAGCAGCCACATGTCTCTTAGTTGTGGGGAAAGTCCAGAACACTGGCCTCCTGAGTCTGAGGCCGGCCCTCAGTGTGCTCTGTGCCAGCCAATGAGCAAATTATATTGATTGTTGTTTTATTGTCTGCAGAGATAAGGTTAAGGAAGTGCAAAGGCCAGCTAGAGACCTAGAACAATAGTGATTCAAAATCATAACCAAACAAAGAACTGAACCCAGATGGTTATTTATAAATATTCAAACGCTGATGGGCTTTGACTACTCAACAAACATCCATTTATATAGCAGCAGTAATTTTCACATGTGCTCTAAAGAGCTCTGTCTTTACTGCTAGGACTTAAATAACAAAGGGTATAAGGAATTTCACTTGTATGAATCGCAATAGATTTGCTGTCATCAGCAGGTGAGGGAAAAGAAAAGCTGGATTTCTCATACAATGCCAATCGACATTTAGAAGCTCAGCGCTGTTGTGAGTGAAGAAAGGCACTGTGCATATTCTACTTTGAAGACAAGTTGATTTTTGAAAAGGGTTTTTCATGAGCAGGAAATTGCTAAAAATTAGACCATTTTATGGATAGGAAGCCATCAAAATTAGTCCACTTTAAACCCTGGCTTTGTGTAAATTTCTGTAATTATATCTTACATACGTTATTTATTATTGACAGCTGAGCTGCAAGCAAAAATGGCACAGATCGAGTAAAACCTAGTCTATCTAAAAATCAGAAATGGAAAGACAATTTATATCCCCATTTCTAAAAGTGAAGATGTGGTACACTTAAGCTGAAATATTTTGTGTACTGAAGTTTCAGTTAGTGGGAATTATAATAGCTGAGTTATGACCTTACCTGGCAGAGTGGATAATGAAATGTCAACAAACCTTCAAGAAGTGGAGGGCTCCAGGAGGTGATATAGCATATTGCCAGAGGTAGTTCTTATCAATCTATCTAATTGTGCTTTTATATACACTTACGGGTTCCCTCAGCCTCCAGAATATTTTACAGCATGTGTGAAGACACTTGGTCTTTTAAGCAAAATGCCAGCCTGAAGAAGCAGGAACAACTTAGTAAAAGTCTCATTTCAGTTTGTGGAAGTGAAAAAAAAAAAACAGTAACTAACAAAACACAGGCCCTCAGTTATTTATTAAAGGGATATGAAAAACTGAAACTGGGTACTTAGATATTTTAGATTTCTTTTCTACACTCTTCTTCACCTAAATAATGTCAAATTGTCTAATCGGTGATGGAACAGTCATTTTCTCTATTTCTAATCTTAGTTTTTACTTCTGTATTCTTTTTAATTAATCTCCCCTCCTTCGACTGTTTCCTTTTTCTCCTATGCATGTATTCAAAGAACTTCTTTTAAAAATATTTTTCTTTTATCTGAAAGACTGAATATGCAAACACACAATGGCCAGACCGTGTATGACAATGGATCTCTGACCCAGAATCTGGGCAGCAACCAGCGAAGAAGCCAAACCGCATCTTCCACAGCAGCTGCCCAGAGCTGCCAGAACGTCACTGATGGCCGAGCTCTACTTTCTGCCAGAACTTTCAACTGAGGGCCAATGAGAGAAAGCCAAATATGTTTCCCCAAATAATCACCTCACACGCCCCACTTCAGTTGGGCCATCTCCAGCTTCCCCCTGTCAACAACCTGCAGTCGGGCACACCTGAGGCCTCCACTGCTTTTTTTTTTTTTTCTTTTTAACTATAAAGCTCTCCCACTCCTCTGCCTCCCTTTGAGTCTCTTCAAACTCAAGATGTTGGCTGACTCTCTTGCCAGAGTAAGCGCTGAATAAAAGCCTCTATCCTCATTTGAGCAGTCTTTATCTGCATACCCCCTGAGACTGAACTGCTCATTCCAGGCCTTGGCTTTTCCGTATCTCTTCCATGATAGCGGGAACACAGACAGGGAGAGAGAAGAGGTCCCTGGAGAGCTGCCTGGTGGCATGCTGGGGCTGCACCCATTTGCAGTTCTTTCAAGTTTGCTGCTCCATATCTTATAGTTTTCATCTGGCTGCTTTTTGTGATCTCTGATACCTTCATCATCTACTCTGGGACTAATCTTTAATCAGAAGCACTCAGTTCATCCCAGACCTCTCTGCAGATAGATGTGTCCCAGCTAAGAGAAGCTCTCCAAATTATTCCCGACCAGGTAAAGCTCACCAGTCAGGAAGGAAGGCATTCTTTTACCATTTTTTTTTAACACTTTGCTTTGAGTTTTGTGCAAAGAAAATTTTTGTGGCTAAAAGTCTAAGAAAGGGCTCAACTTTCAAAAGTCTTCAATGGGTTCCACTGATGTCTATGCAAATAATGCACCTACTGTCTCCTACGGTTCTTTCCATGTGTTATCTGCATCCCCTCCCTCTATACAATGGACCCAAACCAGAGAGACACAATGAAGAAGAAGACTTCACTAGGAAAGGTTTGCATCTGTGATAAGAACATGAAAGAACAAAGAGAGAGATTGAGAGGCAGAGAGGAAGGAGGGAGAGAGAGAAGGAAGGAAGTAAGGAAGGAAGGAAGGAAGGAAGGAAGGAAGGAAGGAAGGAAGGGAGGAAGGGAGGGAGGGAGGGAGGGAGGGAGGGAGGTAAAAGCAGGTACTGGTTTAAGATGGCATTGTAGGAAGATCTTGAATTCATCTCCTCTCATGGACCCACTGAATCTACAGCTGTATATGAACCCCTAAAGAAAACCTAAAAACTGGTGAAGTGACCCATTCGCATTGGGCAAGTGAGAGGGACACCACATGTAAGCAGGGGAAAGGCTGAGACATAATCTCACCATACATCCCATGCCTGGCACGATGACCCACATAGGGAGGGAGCTGAAGACCTACAGCTTCTCCTGAGGAGGGTACCTCCCTAAGTTAGGCACTCCAACTTTTACGGGCAGCACCTGAGAGACAAGGCCCCAAGACATTGGCCTTGGAAACCAAAAGGACTGTGCCCACAGACCCGGGAGCTGCGGCCAACTGAGAAAGGGCTGTGCTCAGACTCACCCGCCCCAGGACCCAGGGCAAAACAGCCCTTTGAAATGTGTCCAGACTTTATGTGAAAATGATTCATTTGCTAATTTCAAAGGTTTGGTACTGGGGGTGAGGGTCTGTTGGGATGCCTGGGAATGAATGCCAGTTGGCGGTATCTGTCTTTCTGAACCAGCAGACACCACCTTCTCCTTCCCTCTCTGGTGGGCACTGCCTTCTGCATTCCCCCTCTACCTTGCCAACACTGACCCCCATCTTTTTATTTTTTAAGTTTCTTTTTATTTTCATTTCCTTTTATTTATTTTATGTTTTCTTTTTCTTTTCTTCTTATTTTTCTCCCCTCTTTTTAGCAGGTGTAAAATTTGGTTGGTTTGGCCTTGGCCTTTTCCCCCCTATGGAAACCAAGGTCAGGTAGTCCACACCTGACTGCTGGGGTGGGAGGCTGCACAGAACAGAGTGATGGGCTCTCTGGGAGCTGTGCCTGTGGTTCTAAGCTGGGGTCAGTTTTGGTCCCCAGGGAAATTTGGCATATCTGAAGATATATTTGACTTTCACCACAAGGGGGATCAACTAGTGTGTAGAAGTCAGGGATGTTGCTAAAAACCCCAAAATGCACAGGTTAGCCCCCCATAACAAACAACTACCTGGTCCATAATGTCAACAGTGGTGAGTTCAAGAAACCATGTGTTAACAGCCCAGTGAGATTTGATTCGAGAATGGATGAGCACCAGCCCAGCCCTGGCAAGGGTATGAGTGAGGGAGAAGAAAGACAATTGAGTACTGACTGCTGCATGTCATGAGCATAATTTGCTATGTTCCAAACACTACAGTTGGTGTTTGACCAACAGCTCTTCACTGACCCCTCACAATCTTACAAAGCAAGTAGTATTTCAGGAAAAACCAAACAGGATTCTCCTCTAAAGTTCTTGTCCTTAACTAAAAACTAAAAATTTATGATGAAAAGTCACCGACCTTGTGGATCTGTACCTGTTTCACCTCAAGTAGCTAGAGAGAGAAAACAGAGTCAGGCACCGATCTGTGAGTCTAAACAGTGACAGTGAATAATAACATCCCTGTCATCAGCTGCTAGGAAGCAACATAAAAGTGATAGTCAGACCATACTGTCTATCAGAGAGATTGGAATATAAGGTAAACAGCTGTGCAAAATGCAGGCTGGTGTGAAGAGGGAGCGGAGAGTAGGAGGCGCAGGCATGAGAGATGCTGAAATGAAATGGGTCCAAGATTGACAAGCTCATGCTCCCTCCCCTCCCAGACTTGCAGGCTCTGTGCTCAGTCCCTCCTGAGTCCATTCCATACTTTCAAATAGGAATAAACACATTAGATTTGTAGGACTGTGATGAAGACTAAACTCAGAAATGGCAATGGGTCAAGAGTGGCCTGCTGTCTGCTTTTGTAAATGCCATTTTACTGAAACCCTGCCATGCCCTTTTATTTACATATTATCTAGCTGCTTTAGTGCTATGAAAGCAGAGCTGTGGAGTCATTACAGAGATTCCATATGGCCTGCAATTCCAAATATATTTGCTATCTACCCATTTCCAGAAAATGTGTGCTAACACTGAGTATAAAGTGATTCTAGTGCACAGCACAGCGCCCTGCCTTCCCAGATCCAAGGCACGTCGGGATCCTTCTAGCACACTGGGAAATTTCCTCTGTGTTTGTTTGCTTTCAGACATGTTCAAGGTGTTCCAGCCAAATTGGCCTCCAGCACCTTCCAAATCACACCTAAAGCACAGAATTAAATGACATAGTCAAGACAACCAGAGAGAACAGCTTACCCTCAGGAAATGAGACGATTTGCTTCTGTCCTGGAGTTTGGCGTTGACAGTTCTAATTCCAAAGCAAGGTAATGATGTGAGGAGACAGGGGCAGGGCAGGGAGAGGTTCAAATGTTAGCTACAATGCACACTCGTGTGGGACACTTTGGTCAGATATCTTAAAATCTCTGGTCATCAATGTTCTCACCAACAAAATAGGATGAACAATATTACCTTTTTTGTGGACTGCATGAAATGATTTACATAAGAACTGAATGAACAGTAAAATATGGTAAATAAATGTTACAATAATAATGCATTTGCTCCACATATACCTACTGAGAACTTATAATAGCAATAGTGCCAGTAAATCTCTGCCACCATGCTCCTGGAGGACACCTTTACCTTGATCCGTAACAGAGAAAAGGGATTTTCCCTGTCACCCTGCCACACACCAGAGCAGATCTGACTTCTGGGGTGTTCAGAAAACCTACCAGCCAAGAATGCTGAACCCATGGATCATCAAGAGAGACGAGGAACAGAAGAAAGAGAAAGATGCAGCGACAGTGCTGGCTGTGCTGAATGGAGCAGTGCCAGCCATAGGGAACTGAGGACCCATAAAGGGCAGTGGCAGAGGACACAGACCCAGCAGAGCAGTGGGAGGAAGTGGCTGTGGCCAGTGGAGTGGTACAGAACCCAAGAAAGGCCAGCATATGTCTCACATGCCTCTGGAGATAAAAGTTCTTAAGAGAGAATTTTCAAGAAGCTGGGATCACACATCGGCTGTTTGGGGAAATGAGCCGGAAAAATTAGGTATGAATATTAGTATTCCCACATATGTACCCAGAGGGTGGTGAGGCTTGGGGAAATTACAGTTCCACACAGTTGAACCCAGAGCAGATGTCTGGGAAGATCTATCTGCAAGGCTAAAGAAGATAAATTGGCAGAAAAGGGCTGACAGGCAAACAATGGTGAGTCAGGGCAAAGAAAAGAATGAGGAGGTTTGTGCAAGTAGGAAGGGAGGGACCAGTGATGTAGGTTTAAGGCCACCCAACTACCTCCAGGGCTGTTAAAGCAGCCCTAAGTAAAAGGACTTGTGGATAGAGCATGCTATGTAGGTAGTTTATTAGGCTAAAAACTCGAACTTTGTTCAAGATGGTCACAGGCAGATTCAGTTGCATGAGTAGGAAATTCACCTGGATGAAAACAATTAATAGACTAGAGAAAGAAAGAAGAGAAGAAAAAATTGGGCAAATAAAAATGGACCAATTAAAAAAAAGCTCAGGTTTTTGATAATAGAACTTGCAATGCCAGATCTTCAGAAAATGATTAGTGTCTCTTGCAGCTTGAAGAAAATGGCATAAAATCTAGCTTCTCCATTTCTTCTCTCCAAAGTTACCCAAATGCGAAACGGATAAGCAAAACCACAATTTCTTCATTCGGTTCAGGAGAGAGGCGGAACTTTCAACAACAAAAATGGAGGATAGACTGCAGAAACATGGGAGGAAGTGCACAGGGGCAATACGCTAGGCTGCATATCTCTGAATAAGACCTTCAAATACCCAAAGAGAAGGACACATTCTACAGTACAAAATTCAAATCTATTGTTTGCAATAATGGAAACAAAGCCCCTGAACTGATGACAGGAGCTTTTTTACACATAGTTTGACACTGAGAAACAGATGAGATGGAGCTAATTAATAAATCACACAGTTGAGACATTTTGTAATCATAGCCAAAGGATATGGAGAGCCTTTCATTGTGAGCAATTCCACTACTGCCTCACTTCTTTGGCTAAAAGTGCCTAGGGGCTGAAAGAATATGAACACAGAATGTTGGATTATAAATAAAAATCTTTCTTTTCTGGTGGATATAAATGTATAAATGAACAAGGAAAGAAAATGGAGGATAAAAAAATTACTACCGGGACAATATTTCCATAGAGGAAATGAAAATTGTGCCCAAATAATTAATGATATAATTACAAAATTTAGTGAAGCAATCTCCTTCATAAAACAGGGACACAAGACAGAGATTTTAGAGCACAGGGATAAATCTACTAGACAACAGAAGCAGTTAGTAGGTGAGGGAGTAGAGTTCAAGAAAAATGTAGAAGAAATAAACTCACCAAAAATGTGAGCTATGTTGGAAGTCACTAAAGGAAAATAAATAATACTGAAAAATAAAGACAAATATAAATTTAAATGTAAACAAAATAAAAAAACATGTACTTTATCTTCTCAGGCCAAATTAATGAAAATGCTAAAAATTATTTTTAATTCTCTTGGGAATGATTTGGGTTCTTCATTATCAAAATCATGTGTTGTCCTTTTGAAGTAAGGCAGGCATCAGAATTGAGTTCTCAGACACCTGCTGGTGTTCGAGAATTGCTCATTGTTAGTATGTGTGGGAAGACCCCCTCCCATATCCTTACACACACTGGAATGGGGTCTAGGAACCTGAATGAAATTATACTGCTATTACTGCTGTGTATAATATTACTGTTGTTATACACATATGTAATAAAAGACACCATAGCATTTGGTGTCAGATGAGTGGGATTTACGTTGGCCATTAGGATTTTAAGCTGATTTTCTTTCTCTCTAAACTGTTCTAAGATATTACATCTTTGCTGATTCCTTTGATATCTTGTTTTGTATGTATTTGCTTCTCATATACTCCTCTCCAGACATTTTCTAATTTACTATTTTTAAAAATACTTTATGAGTTTATAAAACAAGATAGCCAAATGTAACCACTGTGAAATAAATAAATTGCATGGAAGTTGTAGTGTGGTATTTAAGATAACACAAATGGCTTTTTAGGAGTCCCTTTTACTTGATATGAGGACCTTGATTGTAAATCTGTCAAAAAAACTGATCTGGAAAATGAGGTATTATTTTATTATTTATTGATAAAAAGTTCTCAGTGTGTTATTCTAGTCATAGTTTTTCATTAGTGCTATTTTGTTAGGCTGATTTGAATGAAATTTATAGAGCAAATTTTTCAGGGAACCATTATGTAATTAAGTACTTAGAATGAGGCTGGATAATATTGTGGTCATATATGACAGTTTGAGATCCAAGCTGTCTGGAGTGAAGTTCTAGTTCTACTAATTATTAGCTAGAGGACCTTGGGTGAGTAACTAAATATCTTTATTTTTCAGTTTCCTCATCTGTATTAGAGGATATTAGAAATGTTAGGGAATTGATATTGGCCACTAACTATGCTGATCAGTGTTTACCGTTTAGTGGAGTCTGTAAGTTGTCATAGCGATATGCAACAGATGCCTGTGGGAGTTACTCAAAAGGCCACAGTCAAAGTAAATCTCAAAATACTGATGCAAAATATTTAAGAAATAAAGCTAGTTGGGAAGGGTTACAAATAGGTTTAAAATTTGTATCTAGAAGAGTTAAATACTAGAAAGTTAGTTTGAGAAGTTACATTAGAGAAAGGTTGGGCAAATTTTTCAGTTCCATTATTGGGTCCTGGAATATGATCACTGTCCATTATGTGCAAAATCTTCAGGAGGAGATGAACCCTGGTGAGTTCAAAACTGTGAGGTTTCTTATTTGTTCTAAGAGCGTCCTTTTTATATGTTTTCCTCTTGACTGATCCAAGAGATGAAAGGAATGGAAATACAATGAATCTTGATAATATCTTGGAAGAGAATGCAGCTTAATAACAAGCCAGTCTAATATAGGGATGAGAGAAAGGACAGGGAGAAAGCCCTTCAGGATGATAGCTTTGTGTCTGGCAAGATGAAGAGAGAGGAGAAAGCTTATAATGTGTTGTGCATCAGAGCCTTTTAACACACAGCTGAGCTGTGCTGCTGTTGACTCGTAGGAGCCAAGAGCTACTTCTGACTCAGGGGGCTGCATGTGGAGAGGCAGAGAGAACAGAGCAGCCACTTACGGGCCTCACTTTGCTTAAAACACCTGAAGAGAAAGCAGTCTTGAAGACTAATCTATTTGAATGCATTCTTGGAAAATCAGACAGGATGCCACTCTCTGTGAAAGAAATCAGAGGTGATCCATCAGCCATGCTGCTTAGAGGCATTTCTTATTTTGCATTTTAAAAATCTGGAAACAAGGAAACAATGAGACCTGGGGAAAGTCCTGTGCCTCTGAGGTCAGGGGACTGTGCAGTACTGTGTGGTTGGGGGTTTTGCACATCTTCCCTAGGCCTCAGTCTCCCCATCTGTACAGCAAAAGGGCTGAAGTGTTGGCTAGCAGGATCTCTAAGTCCCTTTGTAGCTTGAAAATTCTGATGTATCGTAATGTCAAGAGAATCAGTCTGTACTGCCACAATTTGTTTGTTCTCTTTTCCATACTGTTTTAGCCACTAGGGTCTCTCTCACCACTCTCTTACTGAGCCTGTCTGTTGCCAGCAAACACAATTCACTTCCGCTTAGGTTGATTCTGTGCTCTTCACCTTCACTGTTCAGGCCCTAACACCTAAATTCACCTGTCTTTGGGACTCAACTTGAATGTCTGTAGAAATAAATTTCTGGGTCCAGCAATGGAGCTGCTCCTGTCTTCAGTGCCCCGTCAGCAAATGGTGCTTTTGTGTTCCTGTAAATGCCCCCCTGGACCAGACATGCAGTATATTCAGTTTCCAAATACCAAGGCAACTCTGGTCTCTATAACTATTTCCTTGATCCTTGATCTTTCTAAATAAGATCGGATATGCAAACCCTGCCAATCATGGGCCGTCACCACACTACTACTTAGACGCTCTGTAAAACTTGCTCTTGCCCACAACCCTGGGAACAGTGCTGTGCTGCTTGTGAGACACTGCACTCCCTCAGTCCCTGCGTTGTTTTCCCTTGAATAAAGGACATGGAGCCCATTACTACATTGTTTCATTTTTGTCATTTGACATGTCCTTATTCTCCTCCCCAAAAGAAGTAATCTTCACCTTTCCATTTCCATAAAACTTCCCCTGTGTCCTCTTGAGGAACTCATTATATTTCACATGATATTGCAACCATAAGTTAATATATTGTCTTCTTGCTTAACAAGTGCAATAAAATTTCCAGTTCTTGGACCACTGGGGATAGAGGCACACCAGAATGAGTATCGCAATGCTGAAACATATCCATGACATTTGGTGAACAGTCAGTGTCGCTGTCCCAGGCCCTCCAGAGAGAACTCTCTGGCCCAGCTCTGTCTCCCCTTCCCCCTGTGGCCTCTCATTCTAGTAGCCACAAGGTTGACATGGGGCAACAGCGGGGGCTGCAGGGCCCCAGTGCAGGCTGCAGCTTTGGTCCTTCAGGTAAGTCAGATGTTGTGCAGCTTGTTGAATATTTTGAATGTCATCCCTGCTCTGTATCTCCCCTGCCCACAGTCTCCTACAAAGTGACTTAGACACAATAAATGATGAGCACGTTTGTTAAATAAGAGAACCTAGGCTTGTTCCAACACAGCAAACATTAAAGGAAAATGTTAGGGGCAGGAGAAGGTCAGAGAATGAGATGTAATTTTTCCTTAAGTCAGGGATTAAAGCTTGTCCCTTGGCTTCAAAAGTCACCTAGGAATTTTGAAGGGAGGGCAGTGAGGAGAAGAGGTGAAATTTCAAGATATTAAGCCAAGTTGAATGGAAATACATATATAATTGAGAATGTCCTGGGTAGCAGATTCTGAACTTTGCAGGAATTTACTGAAAGGCTGCTTACAGTAGAGGTGTCTGGAAGGCACCGCCTTCTCCCCTGCCTCCATTCCTTTTCTGTTTCAGGGCTGCTCTTGTTATAGTGACTCCAAGTGAGACCCCTTCCCAAACCCTGCCCTCTTTGCCCTCTCCTTTCTATGTTCTTTTTCTATAATGAAAAAATAAGTTTAGCAAGGCTGCAGGATACACAGAGAACATACAAAAATAAACTGAAATTCTACATATTAGCAACGAACAATTGGTAATAAAAAATTAAAAAAAAATAGTACCATTTAAGATATCATTAAGGAAATGAAATACTTCGGTATAAGTCTAATAAAAATGTATAAGGTCTCTATGCTCAAAAGAGACTGATGAAAGTCATCAATTGAGACATAAGTAAATGGAGGTATGTTGTGTTTGTGGATTAGAAGCTGCAAGATATCTAAGTTGTCACATTTCACAAATTGATTGACAGAATCAAAGAAATTAAAATCTTGTCTAAATTTTTTGTAGATATCAATAAGCTAGTTTTAAAATTCATCTGAGAAGTGGAAGAGCCTAGTTCAGCACAATTTGGAAAAACAGGAATAAAGTTGGAGGACTTAACATTACCTGTTTTTAAAACTTACTATAAAGCTATAATAATCAAGACAGTGTAGCATTGGAGAAAGGATATAAAGATAGATAAATGGGACAGAATAAAGTCCAGAAATAGACATGAAGAAATAGGACCAATTGATTTTTGGCAATTGTGTAAAAGAAATTGAATGGAGAAAAAAAATACTTTTCTTTTTTTTCAACAAACTGTGCTGGACATCCATAAATAAAATTGGACATCCATATGTAAATTGGACATATATAAAAAAGAGAATCTTAACCTACAATTTATGTAAAAATTAATTCAAAATGGAACTCTGATACATTGTTGATGAGACTGCAAAATGGAAAAACCACTATGGAAAACAACTTGTCAGTTACTTAGAAAGCAAAACATCTGTCCTTTGTGCTTTCAGCTTCTATTTCTCCTGTAGTCTCTACAGATACTCCATCACACTGGGGAGCATTTTACAAGGTATTGCAACCCAAGCCCGGCAGGAAGCCCATCACCAGAAAGGTCTCCTCATTGGATAGCAGTGCACCAAATCTTGGGAATGGTGGAAACAGTACTTTACTCCTCTTGCCTCTGTCTCTTATCAACCCACACTGAGCCCACCTCAGACAAGCCCTCCTCTATGATTTCTCCCCCTTTTTCATGGCCTCTTGGTCTTCTAGCTCCTTGTCCTTCTCAGTGTCCACTTCTTCTTCCTCAACCTCCAACCTGAAGAAAGTCAGATGCTTGCAAATTGCTTTTCCTTCGATAACATAATGTTGTTGAGGGGAGTGGCAGATAGAATCAGGTCTTGTCCTGAAGAGTTGAAGAAAAGTTTCCTTTCAGAATCAGCCTTATGGTGAAATGTCAAAAATCAAAATCATAAGATTGATCAGCATTTATCATAACTTGTATATTATTATGCTTGCAGAGTCTAAGTCACTTTCTTCGCTTTGCTATGCTTTCCTAACCATCCCTAAATAAATACAGATTGGAAGGGGCAGGATATAGAAAAAGGGGAGGTGGTATGCACCACACCCAAGAAGGGGAATGTGGCACAAGAACTTCAATGTCACCTTTCTGTGACTCAGGAAAATTCATTTAATTTCATAGAGATGCAGAGTTTTTTAAATATTTCACTTTTAAAAGAGCAGAAGTACCAACATTTCTTCAGCCACTTTTAATGTAAATATAATTCAATGGAATTCTGTATTCAAACAGAAGTTCGGAATATAAGTCAGAGTTTATTGCCAAATCCAATGATTAAACTGTACCATAATGCCTCAGGAGTTATTACTAAACTTGGTTCCTACACCGGATGTCCCCAATTATGTGTTTATAATGAGGCATATTCATTGTACATTTTCTATCTTCTCCTGAAGTGTCAAACATCGGTTAATGAAATTGACTTCATATATATGAAAACCCTCGTGCATGTTAGTGATTCATCAGTGTTATTTCACTTCCTTCATGGTATTATTGGGTCTTCTTCTATTTTTTCTGCCTTATTATTCTCTGCTCCTAGTTTTCTCCAGACTCACAAAATCCATAATTTCTAATCCATTGACAGTTTGTTCATCACCTGCCTTCCTTCAAAGAGAACCAAAATAAGCAAAAGCCAAAATGAAAAGATCAGTACATTTGACTGCATTGAAATTTAAAATCTCTGTATTCCATTAATCACCATAAACAAAGTTAAAAATCAAGTGTCAGGCTTAGAAAAATATTTGTAGCATATGTAACAAAGGATTATAAGCAAAATAATTGAAAAGCTACTATATACAAATAAGAAAAAGATAAAAATAGGTAGTGGCAAAAGATATGAGTAGAAAATTCACAAGAAAGGACATATGAATGGTTAATAAATACATGAAAAATGCTCAAACTCATTAGTAATTGTGAATATGCAAATCATAATTAAAATGAAATAGAATTTGTCCTCCATCATATTGGAAAAATTTTTCAAGTATGACATAAACATTTTGGCAAATGCATGAGGAACTCCATAATATATTATTGGTGATGGTATATATTAATATACTTTTCTGGGAGGAGATTTTGCAACATCTCTTCAAATTAAAAACATGCATCTCTTATATGACCCTGCTATGTTACTGCTCAGTCTCTATCCTTGAGAAACATCTGCACACATGCATACAGAGACATGTAATAATAGGTATCATTTATCAGCAACTTGCTTATGCTGTTCTAAGTGCTTTGCAGACTTAAATGCTGTTCATCCTCATTAGTTTCTACTAGAATTCCCATTTTACAAATTCAGGATCTAGGATTTGAACCCAGGTAGCCTGGCTCCAAAAACTGTGTTCTTTATCACTATGCCAGATTACTTTAAAAATAATAATTCTCTTGTGAAGCAATGTTCATTGCAACATTGTAACAGAGAAAAATGCTAAATGATTTGGAATGTCATGCAATATGAAAACGGAATGAGGTACATTTATAAATTGGTTCTTAACCAGGAGCAATTTCTCTCCTGGGGGACATTTGGCAGTGTATGGAAACAGTTCTGATTGTCACAAAAAGTGGGGGTAGGGAAAGTGGAATGGAGATACTAATGTCATCTAGTGGGTAGAAGCCACGAATGCTGCTAAACATCCTACTATGCACAGGAAAGCCCCATCTGACAAAGAGTTATCTGACCCAAAATACCAATGATGATGAGCTTGAGAAAACCTGGTCTATATTTATATTGATCGTTCTCTAAGAAATATTATTCATTTCAAAAGCCAATTTGTAGATTATATCATTTATTTAAGAGACACACGCACGTGCACTCAGAGGAGTATATATCCTTAGTGCACTTTACACTTATCTGTATGTGTATATACACTTAGAAAAAGTCTAAAACAATGCATACAAATTCTTAAATGTGGTACCTCTGAAGGGTGGTGGAAGGAGCAAGGTTTGCAGGGAAAGGGTGGGCACAAAGAACTGTAAAGATAGGAGCAATGTCTCAAAAGCATTAAGAAAATGCATTTTTGAATATATATAGAATTATAATTAATTTAAAAGTGTTATTGAGTACTATTTACTATTCATCCATCTGACAAAGATGGACAAAAGCTAATGTACTGTGGTGGCAGGGTGGGACAAAAGTCTCTAACACTTGGGCCAAGCAATGTCTCTTCTACGAAGTATTTCCTATGAAACATAATTTAAAAGGCATATGACATGCTTCCATTCATATAAAAAACTCCCAGGGCCATTCACTATGCACATCTGTGTGCCAAAGTGAAAAGATCTTGCAAGAAAAACACAAACTGAGAGGACTATAGGGAGAGAAATGGGATTCAGTGGGGACCCAAAGGGCATTTCCCTTTATCTACCTCGGCTGAAGATTTACAATAGAACTTTGTAACATTCTCCTTACTTCAGTAATTAAAAATAGAAAATAAATCAGATATGTGCACAAATGCAAATACATAATAAGTATTATTGGCTGTGATGTGATTTAAATTTAAAAAACCAAAACAAAAACAATCTAAGTCCCAAGATGAAGAGTTAGGCTAAATAAATTAGTCTCTACTCATTTAAACTAGTGGCCTGTTCTTATTAAGAATAACATCCTGGTTCCACAGACGGTAACTACACCTATTGTGGTGATCATTTTGTAATATATATATTTAATTGCTGAATCACTATATTGTACACATGAAATTAATATAAGTCAACTATAATTCAATTTTAAGAAGTTATAATTAAATGGCAAAAAATGACATTCTGGAAATATATTAATTAGTATGGGTAGATGATTAAATTACTAAATTAGAAAAAGAGGCAATTATATATATAAAACATACACATAAAACTATATTCCATTATTTCAAAGAGAAATGTAAGCACAAGCACAAGAGGAAAAATTCTGGAAGGACAGTTACCAACATTTTAAGAAGAATTGTGTCTGGGAGCTGGAAAAAGAAGCACCTTATATTTTCTTCATTATGTTTTGCTCTGTGTTCAAAATTTTTGTACTTCAATTACTTCTATAGTAAAGAAGTATAAAAAAAAAGGAAAATAAAATCTTTTAGATAGTATAAAGAATCCATGCAACAGTGCTAAAATGTATTTAAAGTAATTAAGAAAAATAATGGAAAAGGGGACTAAGATTAAGAATATAAAATGAAATCAGAAGTAAAAGGCAGAACAAAAATTTCAGTAACTTTGGGTCCAAGTTTGACTTTGTTGTTTAAGAGCTGAGTGTCTGTGGGAAAGTTACTTCACCCACTTGAACATCGTTTTGCATCTACAAAATGTGATACCTATAGCTGTTTCTCAGGGCTGGCATGAGGGTTAAATGAGAAATTATATGAACATGCATTGATGTTTTGTGTAGTGGTTTAGAAAGCCCATCAAAAGCTCAGTAATAATATTATCAGAGATAAATACTATTTGCTGAGGATTTTTTCCAAGGAATGCATAATTTATTCATTTCTCTAGATCCTAGAGATTACTTTCTGATAAGTACATGGAGCACAATTAGCCTTCATCTTGCTTCTCAGTGTGGTCAAAGAATCAACAGTGCTTCTGGGAGTTTGTTAGAAACGCCACGTCTTGACACATACTAGATCTATGGGAATCCCCCTAGGAGATTCACATGGACATTGAACTATTTAATACCGGTTAAGAACAAGATTCTGTGTTTTAATAGTTAACTGGGTTAGATTTGAATTTCAAATACTTGTAAAAATGGAAGCATCTGAAGGACATGTGACTCATGAGACAGCCATGCCACCTCCAGTCAGAAGGCCAGTGCTGCTCATTTTGGTCTTGAGGTTCACTGCAAGGTAACTGCTGAGACTTTATTCAGTATAACCACGCAGTATGGCCACACATGGCTATAACATCTTAACTCATAGAAAATCTGAAATATTTCAGAAGTTAGGCCAAACCTAAGTGCATTTCCATGTGCTCTAATACCGTGAAATTGGATCAATAATTCATTCCTTCAAATAAAGATACATAAGAAATGCCCTAAGATAGTTAGAGGCTCACTTCAGCTGATCAATAACTAGTCAAAAGTTGTGGTCTCATGGTTGACAACAGGTATTGAGTTAGTTTCTATACTCCACTTCTGGCAGGTCAGGAGGGGGACATTGTATTTAGTGTACCTGTTGCAGGTTGCTAATGTCTTATCTCACCTTACTCTTCAGAAGTGGGTCATGTGCCCTTTTAGCTAAACAAGACCAAAAGAGAGTGTTACAAAATATGTTCATATCATGCTTTGATAGTAGGCTGCCCTGACCACAGATGTAGCCATCTAGACTTCAGAGGAAAATGGAAACCCGTCAGATATTTTTGAAGGATTGTTGTTTTTTTCTTTTTTCTTTTTCATTTTTGGTTTTGTTCACATGGGAATCTGCATTTTTCTGGGTTTTTTTTCCCCAAGGAATGAATGTTTTGAAGGAGAGAAGGGGAATGTAGTTCATGTAACTTAGAAGGCCGAGAAAAATGTCAGGAGACTGAGCCTGTCTTGGAGGAAAGAGGTGAAGGAACAGATGGGAAAAGGTGGCATCACCTTTGGTCCACCTGAGTTCATCCCTCTGTCGCCTTTCTTTGTCCAAAAGCAATGTGGTGTTAAGCACAGAGTGTGTGTGTGGTTTAAACTCAGAAAAACTTAAATTCGTATCTGTGTTCTGACCCTTTCTGGCTGTGTGTCCTTCAGCTCATTACCTCTTTTAATTAGTTTTCTTGTGCATTCATACTTATAATATCTGATGCATGGGTTTGTTGTATTAATTAAATTAATAAACTGATTTAATACCTGGCACATTTTGGATCCCCCATAAATCATAGCGATTTGTTGATTTCCTTTCTCTTCAAGACAGGTTGGTGACCCCCAGGATCTCCTGTGCAGCTGTCACCAACAAAGTCAAGTGGATTGAGTTACTGTGCTATTTTAGTCCTCCTGACAATTACACAATTTGCCATAGTAATCTCACATGACTTTAAAAATGGTGCATTTAAAGTCTATCTACTACCTATGAGCTCCTTCAGTTTAGTGACTGTCCTATTTGCAAATGTAGTGTTTCCTACAGATCTTGTCAAAAATATTCACAAAATAATGCTGGTGGACCCAATGGATCAATGGGCTTTGAAGATGCTACAGGATGACATAAGGGCATTAGGATGAAGCCAGCTCCCAACCAATGGAGCCCCCAGGATGTGTCTGCTGTGGGTGCTAGAACAGATGTGACCAGTTCCACAAAAATGAGGGTTAGGAAGGCACAAACAATGAAGCAAAGTGCCTTGCCATGAATGATCAAAGACACCAAATGTAACACTGTCTCCAGATGGTGCTGGAACCAATTCAAATCATGATAAGAAAAAAAGGCTTTTTCAGTCCTGACAAAGTATTTTGTAGGTCTTTCAGGTTGATACATGACTGCAGTCCCCTTGGAACCAAATACAAAAATTCAAGGTAAAGGCTGTTTTTCTTTCTGGAGCCTTCAGTGGCCTCATCCTCCACCAGAATGTCAGTGAGCACCTTTATTTAACAAAGCCCTAAAATCACTAAGCCTCATGTGGTCCCACAGCCCCAGGTTGCCTCATCCTCAGATAACAAAAGCAGCTGTTGTACATCCACCAACCCAACACAGATAAAAAACCTGGCAGGTTTCCTTCCCACCCCATCTAAGCTAAAGGAGAGCTCTCAGCATCCCCAGACTTCATGCCACCCATCTGTGTGCAGTTGGGTACCAGCCATGGCATAGCTCTTCCAGCCAAACTCAGAGGGAAAGTGGCCCTGTGAACTGACTGTTCGGATGGCTCCCACCACGAGTGTGCTTACCTAATTCTCTTTCAAATTCTGAGCACTTTCCCATTTCCCATTAGATTTGAGCTTCTGTGTGCTTTTCCTTTATTGGAACTGGCAACATGGAGCAATTTAAGCACAGCTCCATCTGTCAGCATCGGGTCCTGCAGGTAGAGTGTCGTGTTTGATTTCAGATTATCATTTGTTGTGTTGTCAAGAAGGGCTTGGGGGAGGAAGGGAAAAAACCTGCATTCAAACAGTTCTTTGGTTAAAATGCGCAAAGAACTTACTTGCAACTTTGACTCTGACTCCAATGTCCAGTCATAGCAACAGGCACTGTGCCATTCACAGAGTGGCCTCTGAGGAATCCCACAGGGGAAAGCATACCTTAGGCTTCAGAGCCCACTGAGGGTCATTCCTCATCCATAAGGCAACCAAAAAGAGTAAGACTTGCCCTTAGAGGGCAAAGCATGAGTATAAACAAAGCCTGGGACCTTTAATTAACCCACTAACATGTGGAGTCCTAGAGATGGGATGGGCTGCTCTCAGAAATTCTACTTTTGGCTATCTGTGCCAAAGAGGTGAGCTCTAAATACAGAATATACTTTGAGGATCATTTTTCACAACATATCTATAATTGTGACATATTAAAACAAGATAAACATCAACAATGAATAACAGAACAGCAGAATGTTGATAATTGTTGAAGCTAAATGACAGATGAATGGTGGTGTGTGTGGTGTTTTCTGTTAAAAATAATAATTATGAAGACTATGTTCAGGAAAAAAGCAATATAAACTTATAGATATGGTGTGATTCATGTGCATTAAAAATACAAAGAAAAATGACAGAAAAAGAAAAAAGGTGTTGGTCACTGACAGCATACATGACACAGGCGACATGTGGCCTAATTCTTAGTGCCACACTGTTGAGAATGCAAGAGTGCCCTAATGAAGAATAGGCAGTCTAGGCAAATCTTGCATTTGACTTGTTTGCTTGCTAGTTAACTGGTATCAAATGACAGTCTTGAAAAAGAGACTTCAAGAGCTGAGTGAAAGGACAGTGGACAGGTAAAGCTCGCCATAGTGTGACAAGGTGGGGTGGGGGTGGGGGGTATGCTCTAGCAGCTGCAGAGGGGAACATGAAACAGCTGGACAGAAGCATGAAGGCACGGAGATGCTGGAAATGTGGGTAGAAAATGACGCTGCTCTGTAATCTGATCCACAGAGGGAGGAACCGTGCCTGCTCAGACCCGGATCTGAGGGAGGCGCTTTGTCATTGCAGGCAGGAGCTCTTCCCAGGCCTGCAGCCACCAGTCCCCGCTGAGCTGCAGCGCAGGCACCAAACATGACTGGGTCAGAGCGCTCTGTTGACAGGCTAAAGAGCTGGGAATAGGTCCTAACGCATTCCTTTTCCACACTCCAAGATTTGTTTACCATTTGGTTTTTGACCTGGATACTTGAGCTCTCATTTTGACACCATATAACTATCCAGACGAGAACTGGAGTGCCCTTTCCTGTTGTGATTCTCCTTCTTCGTCACTTAGGTTCTCCCTGTAGTTACACTACCTCAGAATACCTTGGGGAAATCTCCTTCCTATCTGTCCTCCTTTCTCAGTGCTACCTCATGATTAACCAAAAAACTCCAATAGGATGAAAAAAAAATTTGTACACATAGAGAAGGACTAGAGAGATCTGCATTTACTCAGGGTATTAGATAAATCTACTAGTTCTGCTCTTAATCCCATGATCGAGGGTTTGGGGACAATGTTTCAGAGAAATCTTGGATGCTTCTCTTTTTCTTCTCTTTATTTCCATCAGGACTTTTGATGGAATCATTTATATTGTCAAAAAGAGCAACTGAGAGTAAGAAAAAAATATAGAATTTGTTGGTAAAAAATTAGAGTGCTTTTCTGTCAGTGAAATTTAAATTTTGATTGACAAAGTTCCAGAATTGTGCCAGGTAAGTGTACCTGCCACACCAGGAAAATGAGAGAGCTTATAGGAAACTGATATCAAAGACTAGTCTATGGAGAATTCATTCAGGTGATGCATGTTATCCTTTAAACTTTTAAAAATAATATTTTGGCCATTAATTTTGAAAATTACTTTTGATATATGTGTTCAACTAACTTTGAGCTACTCATACTCATCAAAGAGAAAAAAATCTTAGAATCCAGATAATAGTGAGTAATTCAAAATACTGTATTTCGGTAGCTTTTCACAAACCTGTGTCAATCTGCCTACCACTGTACCTATATATTAAGATAGTAACTGCTGGTCGATATAAATTTTTGTGCTTGGATTACTTGACATGGAATTAAGCTGAACCACATAACAAAGAATTTCATTTCCACAGGTTTCAGCTGTCATTTAAATTTTACCCTGAAAAGTATTCAGGACTGCAAATAAGAATATTTCTCTCCTGGCCTCTGCTGTACTCAACTTTGATTCTTCCCTTGAAAGTCTGATCATTTAGGCTGAGATACAATGTGAGATAGGGTAGTAAAGCTGGCCACATGATTTGTTCAAAATTTGGTGAGAGTGAGAAAACTCAAATTATCATCTTTGCCAGTTTTGTGATGTTGATGTTCCTATGGCTCATCTCCTATGTCTACTAAACAAGAATATTAATAGTTATATTAAACTGAAGGTTTGTAGTGTACCATAAACTGTCCCAAGGTCTTAATGTTATTAATGTGTTTATTCCTTACCAAAAACCCATGTGGCAAATACTGTGATTGTCTTAACTCTATAGATGAGAAAACTGGAACAACTCATGTTAAAATCAAATAGTTGGTGGCCTGAACTCTTCACCAGGATTCTATTGCTTCATGGGAGTTTCATGTAGAACCCTGTGGCAGGGCTGACTATCACCAGAGACTGGTCTGTTTTCCTAGAACACACCGTATTGCAGCTGATGAGTGGCTGCCACAAGGAACACTTTCTAGCCTCTTTTACAGCTAGGTGTGGTCACGTGACTGAGACAGGGCTGTGAGTGGAAAGGATTTGTGCAGCTCTGAGTATCTTAAGGCTGATCAGCCTGATCTTCCCCTGCCTCTGTCTTCTGCAGTCTGTATAGCTGTTGCTAGAACCCTCTTTGGGGCTATGTAGTTGAGGATGGCAGAGCCAATCACTCTGAGAAGCAGAGACCCCCTACTCTACCCTAGGCTGTTATGTGAGAGAGAAATAAACTTCTCCTATTTGGGCCACTGTACTTTTTAGTTCTCTTTGGAACATCAGTTTATTACATAGTATCTGACAAATACAGTTTCTTCAAGAATTTTTTTAACTGGCTGCTAAGCTGTTCATGGAAGTGCTTGAATTATGAAAATTGTCAAACATTACAAATCAGGACTATTTTTAAATTAAATTCAGTTTAACTTTAAAGAGCTAGTTTACTAGCATATCACTGGGAATGAGGATTCAATGAGATAATCCACATAAATGCTTTGCAGAGTTACCAGTATCTAATGAATGTTCAACAAATATTAATTACAATTTTAATGATAATAGATGGACTAAAATAAAGATTAATTCATGAATTCTTCTCATGCAAACCATTAATACATTATTTCCTTGTCCCCAATTATGCAGGATCTCCTTTGTACAGAGCAAAACTTAAGGATGTTGTATTCTCTCCCACCCATGTTGGGTATAACAGAGTGAGTGTCACAACAAGTTTTCACTTCTTTTATTATTTCAGAACTGATAATTTATTAAACAAAATCCCTTTTCTTTTTCCACAAGTAAGGTAGAAAAGAAATGCAAGTTAGAAGGAATTTTATACCAAAACATAGTCTAAATCTTACAAAACACAGAAGAAAAATTCTTTTCCAAGTTTTTAACTACTCTTTTTTAAGTAAGTATTTTCAATTTTGAAGGACCTTAATTGATGAACTTATCAACACAATTGTTTTATCTTATCAAGTTTTTATAAGTCTTGGGATTTCTAGAGTCAATTCAATTCTAAAATTGCTATACCACTGACAATAATAGTAAAAAACTTGAAATTTGTGATCTCTAATTTATAAGATCTTGCACTCTGAATGTGTCCAAGGATTTGATCTACCCAATTCTGTCTAAAACAGATTAATGCTATTACACATCGCTAATCAATTACAGCATGACTCCTGCTCAACTTGGGTAGCATTTTAGCATTTTCTTCAACAAAGCACTCCAGGCAGCCATGCTTAATCAGAGATGAAAATTCTTTAACAATCCATTAGTCTAATTTCCCACCACTATAGGAATCTAAGAACAAAGTCTTGACCAAGTACCCAGTTTCCATAGCAGAGTTCTGGAAGCTAGCCGAGATTTCCTGATTTCAAATCCTTCTCTAGGCTGCTGGTTGGCTCTGGCATTCTGATTTCCATTGTTCTTGATAAAGCTCAAATTCTTTCATATGGTCTAAGCCCACCTACCCTCCATCTTCCTCCTACTTATGTGATACAATGTGAGATAGGGTAGTAAAGCTGGCCTGGTTTCCTTTCGTTGGGCTGGTTATTCTCTATTTGCCCCTCTAAATACATTCTCCATCAGTCTCAACCCTGTTCTGTCCTCTGAAGACTATTTATTTAACTCAGATTCTCTTAGGGTTTCAGTGCTTGTTTTCCCATATTTGTGGCAACAGCTGTTGTCAGACAAGTCTCCTCCCACATCTGTATCGCTCCCCAGGTTACAGTGACAGCCCCTGTCTTGGTCCTTCAAGCCCACTCAGCTACTGGTCCCTGTGTGCTCATCCATCCCTCATTGTTCACCTCATTGCCATACCTCTACAAATACTATCTTTATAAACTTTCTTCAATCATCCCTTTTGAATACCCTGAATCTTTCCTTCCAAGACACTGAAGGATACACCCCCTTGACGCTGTGCACATGAACACACACATACACACACACCCCTTGTCAACTCTCTTTCATGCTTGAGGTTTTAGCTCACATGTCATGTTCAGGCAAATCTCTTTTAACCCAGATCACTTAAAAACATTCTCCATTCCTTCACCATCTTTATCTTAGTTTATAGGTTTGCATTCACTTTGTCATTACTTCACTGATGTCTGCGTCCTTCTGTTACGGTTAAGTTTGCTCTCTTCAGTTCTTGTCCCCACAGCAACAAAGAAATGAAAGGCAGAGACACAGTAGTGAAGCAGAGTGAAAGCTCTATTTGAACACACTCCAAAGGAGGAGCAGGCCAGAGTCAAGGTAGACGAAGGCCTACATACTGCATTCTGGTTAGGAGGTGCCTCTCTGACTGACAAGGTGGGGTTATTTGATTTACAGGTCTTTCTGTATAGTCCTCCCCCTCAGTGAGCATATCCTTTCCCCACGCTGAGGTGTGATTTGGGAAGATCTTAGTTCGTTTGAGTGTGCCCTCATTGGGATCTGGTAGGGGAGGAAGTTACTTCACTGCAAAGCCTTTGCTGTCTGCACATGGGACCCCCTCCCTGGGCAGAGTTCCAGTGACTTTTTCTTTAAACGTTATCTGGAAAGTTTCTTCTTGGAGCTCATTCCCCTTTTCTGGCTGCTCATGTCTGTCTTTATACCTAACATTCCTAACACTTTTACTAAAGTTTGTCCTCCCTGAAGGCAGGTGAGATTTACTAACCACGATGCCCCCAGTGTTAAAGAAACACCAGAGCTGGACAGTAGCTAAGATAGTAAAAACAGATTTTATTCAGAAACTATTGTGATAGGGAAAAGAGACCTCAGATTAGAGCTGGGTTCAGTTCTGAGTACAGCATGGAGAACTGGGGATTTGTAGCCCAGGGGCAGGGTGAGGAGTGGTGGATGGAAAACTACTAAGAAGAAACTGTAGGAGAAAGGGGGGATTCTGGCTAAACCTACTTGACAGGATGCTTGTTGAAGGCATGCTTGTGGGTCATCTGTCACCTGAAGGATGGTGGGGCATGAAGAATTTTATCAGATCACCGCAATATCCTATATACTCCCTTAAAGCCTGTCTGGTCTTTGGTGCCAGTCAACTATAATTAATCTGATCATGCCATAAATCAAATTCCTATCCCAATAGTCCCTGCTTGGATCCTTTCAGCAATGGAAAACACTCTTTCATAAATCATAGAATGGTAGGGTGGCTCCATTATTAAAAAAGAAATTCCTTTTATTGAAAAGGAATTATGTTCCCCATGTGAAACATTGTCTTGATCTGTAAAGAAGCACAGAAGACTAAAACCATTTTCTCTGAAACCATCCTCAAACATTTAAAGAGACATCATGCTCATGTTCTGATTCTTCCTTTCATTAGGAAAGTAACTCTTCTCTACCACCATTCTTACCCTTGTTCACTATTGCTATGTCTTGTTCAATATCTTGAATTCAGCATTTACCCTGCCAGCTTGGTTATTTTCTATTCCAACTCCCAGACCAATTTTCTGTCTTCTCTGCCCTATTTCTCACCCTAGGAGGCTGACCTTCATGTACTTCATCATCCAAGCTCCACTATCTGGCACAGGAACCCCATGCTGGCCAGAAATGACAAGCCTTTGAGCATGGTTGTGCTCACACATTGTTTAGGAGGTGCCTGGGCAGTCCACGGCCTCAGTCTGAAAGCTGAGGCAGGTCCTGAAGGCACCTACAGTGGGAGCTGTGCTCCTCATGGCAGGTTTGACTTTGAGTGGGGATCTGAATGGCTGCCTCATGATAATATCACTGAAAGTAGTAAACAGGAAGACAGTCTTGATGGAATGGCAAGGATCCTTTGTAGATCATCAGTGTCAATACCATCTGGGAGCTTGTAGAAGTTCACACCCTTGGGAGCACCACCAACTACTGAATCTGTATCAGTATAACAAGGACCCCAGATAATTTCTAAACATACTGTAGTTTGTGAAGCCCTGATGTACAGGATATTTTGCTACACTCTTGAAGGTAGGAAGACTTTTTCTTGAGAACCATACCTATCTGCCCATGGGCTGTTCCCCGCATCCTCTCACACAGCCCAGTTAGCACTCTGTGGACCCACCTGGGCCCCATTGGTTTGGCCTGGGGTAGATGCTGGATCTAATGTTTCTAATTTCAGATTTTGGAAATATAGATGAGAGATTTCAGTTTATGGTTGATTAAAAACAAAATTTAACTGAGTAAATTTGAAAATCTATTGGCTTTACTAAGTGATTCCTGAATCAGGAAGCATCCCTTCTAGTAGGATGAGATGCTTGGAGGAGTTGTACAAAATGGAAGGTTTTTAAGGAAGGAGGATGGGGCAGGAGGTTATTGGCAAAAGAAAAGAAGGGATTGTTTCAGGCGAGGTCACCCTCCCTTAGCGGGAAGAATAGGGAATGTCTTGCCAGGCAGATTACCTTGTCTTCTTTTAGGGTGGGGTGGGAGAGGGCCATGTGACAGATTATCTCATTGGTGCTGACCAGAAAATTCTTGATTGACTGTTAAAAGTCACATTCCTGGAACAGGTTGAAGCTGTAATTAAGCCTTGGTTTGAGAGGCAAATAATTTCTTTCTGGCTTGTTGTTTCTTTTTTTAGTGTCATATTCTGAGTTTGAATTGAAGTTCTGCAAACTTGGAAACTAGGGGCTGCCATATTCTAGCGTAGACACAGAGGCACAGAGAGAGCCAGCTCATAAAAGTGAATCGTGCACCTCACTTGTTTTGTTATTCTTTTGTGTGCTTGTTTCGCTTGTCTATCCTACTCAGTTTTTATTATTTTTAACCAAAAGAGTCCAAGACAGATGGCAAATGGCTTTGGGATAATATGAATAAGAAGAGGTGTTATGGCAAAATATTAGAAAAAACAGGCAGGTATTTCATACTAAGCTCATGTGGCTGAGTCATCTAGGTTTCAGGGTCTGTCAGCATGGAGTACAGAAAACAAAACTTTTGTTTTTTAGTTGATTTCAGGTTTTGTCATGTCAAAGAACTGATCCAAGTTGATCAAAATCACAAGGTACTGAGTGACCAGAGCACTATATTTCTTTTTTGTTTTGTTTTGTTTTTGCTTTTTTGTTTTTATTTTTTATTTTTATTTTTAGGAGAGCAAGGTACAGGCTTTTATTTATAGATAAAGTGAGAGGGGACAAGAGAGTCCATGGTAGTGCATTGTCTAGGTTTTTAAAAAAAATATTTTATTAAGGTATTATTGATATACACTCTTATGAAGGTTTCACATGAAAAAACAATGTGGTTACTACATTTACCCATATTATGTCCCCACCCATACCCCAATGCAGTCACTGTCCATCAGCAGAACACTACATTTCTATAGAAAAGCATAATTGACAAGGCATTAGGAGAATAGTGAGAAAAGAGTATTTTATATTTGTACAATCTGACATTTGCACAGTATTCCCACAGCTATTGTCACATTTTGCATCTTAGATACTCTTTTGTTGGTTTGTTACAAAATCTCATCTGGAGAGAGTGCGGATCAATTTGCGCTCCTTGATTCTCTTTCCTGTAGGACCCCTGATGACTCCTTTGTTTGCATTTGCCATTATGTGCTTCAGTTTCCAACTTATGTTTTAGATAGGTGTTCTCCTGGAGATTTTATGGGAAACTGTATTTGTTTAAAGGTTATTCACAGGATTTGTTTCTGTGGGGATAGGTCCCACTTGTTTTTATATAAATGATTGCAATTGTTATTACTATTATTTAAATTAGAGGGATAGTTATCAAGCTTGTCTTTGGGAATGTGCTCTATTTGAGTCCTTTGCTTCCTTTTAAAATACACTTTTAAATTTTGACATGAGGTTCATATTATTTGACTATTCCATAAAGTATTTACAAAACTAAGACAAACAGAGATGACTCTTTGCTCTCTGCATAAACCCTCATCCATGTGGCTTCCTCTAGAGGGTTGGTGGAGCACCATTTTCCTGCATTCTACTTGCCTTTTGGCCTGAGATTCTATTCTCCTTCAGCTGCAGTGAAGAGAATGATGCTTTCCACACTGTTAAAGGATGTGCCTGCCAGAGGAAAAGAACTCTTCTTCACCACCCTGAAGTTCTATTCTCCTGTGGATGACTATTCTAGCTTCTTTTCCCACTTGACAGGGCAGTCACCATGTAGGCAGTGAGCAGGTCAGTGTTTTCTATGCCATCCATCAGCATTACAGCCTTTGGAAGATCCATAAAGCTCATCTCTGATTTCTTTCATCTTTTTCTACTATGAATGTGACATTTGGTCGTCTTTAACATTATATGCTCAATTTGAGATTACCCCTTTGAACACTGTATTTATAGATCAAGCTATGGTCTCCTATTGATCTTTAATTACATGATTTCATTTCCTCCTTTTGTACATTCATTACCTTTTAACCCCAGTGATCATTGGAGAGTTACCTGGACACACATGTTAATTTTTGATAGCCTATTGGAATTGTTCCTCATTTGATATCAATTCAAATATGAATTCTCTGGGATATCACTTAGTCTTCTCAAAGAGAACAGATTATGTAAGTATTTAGGTAGAGAGGTATTCCCCACTATCATCATTCTAATTCACCATTCGTGTAAGATCCTCACCCAAATAATCAGTCAATTATTATATGTCTCCAGTATTACCCCTCTTACCCCAGAATTACCTTTTTTTTTTTTCAACTACTGAGGAAATTGCAATGAGGCTCAGAATTTCGCACAGATAAAACTGGAAGAGACAGGTCTAGAATCCAGTCCTCTGGTGTCTACTTTATACCCCAGCCACACCACTCTGGTCTCAAAGGATTCATCTCATTTTTCCAATCAAGAAAGAAAAAGGTACAAGCTTCTAATTATAAAATAAATAATTCATGGGATATAATGTACAGCACAGGCAATACAGTAAATAACATCATAATATCTAAATGGTGACACATGGTAACTACATTAATTGTTGTGAGCATTTCATAGTACATATAATTGTTGAATCACCATGCTGTGTAGTGAAACCGATATAATATTGTAGCCAACTATATGGCAATAAAATAAAAGGAAAGAAAGCACTCCATCAAATGGTTTCCTAGGCCAGTCAAATGAGTTTTCAGATCTCTTATTAGAGAGAATCTGGAGACCGTGTTGACAAAAATATCTCCCTATTGTCCAGAACAGGACCATGGGTCACACCTTTATCTTCAAGGCCGCCTTGCCCTGATGCCATCTGTGTTTCCCTACTCACACGCTGCTCCCATCTCAAGTGTCTTTGTTTTTCATATACTCTATTCATTCTGCTGTTTCCCCTAAGCAACCCAGGTTTGTATTATTGATTTCCCAAGTCAAGATGTTGTACCCTTGCAGAGTGGTTCCTGAAATCATTGTGTAAAGGAAAGGAAGTCTTTTGAGACTAGGTAGGAATTCCTCTTACCAACCCCGTCTGCATGTCTTCTATATGTTTCCTTTCCATTCACTTACCTAAAACACCTAAAATTAGGGAATGATGGGAAAGTTGTGCACTTCGCTGAATTCATGGGGTAGGTACTGTATTTCTAGAGCAGCTGCAATTAGATTTACAAGTCCTCCTACATGATCAAGATCAACTTGTGTATAGCCAACCAGTAATCCTTTCTAATTTCTGGACTTTTTGTCCTTTTTAAAATGAAGATTGGACAAGATGTATTTACTATTCTGATCATTACATGATTCTTTAATTCTGTCTCCTTTGATGATAAATCAAAATTGCCTTATAATGTCTTTGGTATTACTATAATGAAAATATTTTGTTGAAGTGTACTTTATACTTTATACAATGAAATTTATCTTTCTAAGTGTCAAATATGTTGGGATTTGACAAATGTATGTAGTTATGTAGCCAACATCACAATCCAGATGAAGAACATTTTCATTATTCCCAAAACTACCTCCCATGCCCTTTTGCAGTCAATCCCTCCCCCATAACTGCACTCACTGATCTATCAGCATTGCAACAACTGATCCATCTCATCTATTTTCTCTCTCTATAGAGTTTCCTAGAACATCACAGAATGAAGTCATATGGCATGTAATATTCTGCATCTGACATCTTTCATTTAGCACAATGTTTTTGAGATTCACGTTGCACATATAAGTAGTTTGCTTCTTTTTATTGCTGAGTTACATGGATATGTCAAAAATTTGTTATCTACAAGTTGATGGACATGTGGGTTTTTTCCAGTTTTTGATGATTATCAGTAAAGCAACAATAAATATTCATGTACAGTTCTTTATGTAGGCATACATTTTAATTTTTCTTTGGAAAGGCTTAGAAGTGGAACACTGGGCTTAATGGCTTAAGAATCTGTTTAACTTTGCAATAAACTGCCAATCTTTTTTCCAAAGTGGCTGTACATTTTGCATTCCTACCAGGAGCGTATGAGTGATAGAGTTGCTCCACCTTCTTGCCAATTCTTTGTAGTTTCAGTCTTTTGACTCTCAAGAATCTAATGGGTATGTAGTGGTATCTCACTGTGGATTTAATAGGCATTTCCTTAAAGACCAATCATGTTGTTTATTTTTACATGTGCTTATTTGCCATCCATATGTCTTTTTTGGTGAAGCATATGTTCAAATATTTTTCCTATTATTTTCAAATCAAATTAGTTTTATCCTTTGCCATTAATTACCACACTGTCTTGGTTAATGTGGCTTCATAGTAAGCATTGCAATCAGGTAGAGTGTGATTTCCAGCTCTGCTCTTCCTTTTCAAAATTGTTTGCTTTTCTTTCACATGGCTATAATAATAACAACTAATACTGAGAGCCAGACATTTTGCTAAGTATGTTGCAATCATTTGTTCATTTAGTCCTCACAACAACACTATAAAATACATAGAGTGACTATTATTCTCATTTTCCAGATAAAGAATTCAAGGCTTAGAGACATTAGTAAGCTGACCAACGTCACATTTAATTAGTAAGTAGCAGATCCAGGATTATGAGTGCATACTTGTATTTCTTCAGAGTCTGAGTATTCATCTACTAAACTGAATTTATTCCATCTCTTATTTACCTCCTCACTCTTTTTTCCATCTATCAATAGATTTGGTAACTCAGGGACAATAGCTTGTATAATATATGGTAGAAGCTACACAAATACTGTGATTGATTAATTCTCTCATAGTGTTTAGAACAAGCCCTGTGCCCAGTTATAAAAACCTTAGATTTAATTAACTGAGATGTGGTCCCTGCTGTGGTTTTTTAGGGTAAGATTAGGCATATTTTCAGTATTCTGATTCTTTTGCAATTTTTGACACACCAAAGGCTGGATTGCAATGGGAGGCTCTGGAGCTGAGCTGAAAGGGCAGTAATGAAATTCTAATGCTAATAAAGTCCTGGGCTGGGGCATTTTTGCTCTAGCAGAGTGTGATCTATATTTTCAGTAGCCTCCAATGCCCTTTTCAGCAGTCTCTTTACAGCTCATTGGTGAGTAATAAGTCTTGACCAGTATTGGTCTTTGACATAGGTAGTAAAATACAATCTAAAAAGCACCCAATGGAGTGTAAAAGTCAGCATCAGGACAGTGCAGATGATTTCTGATGCAATATTCTACCCATCTTGGATCACCAAGTCCAGCATCCAGGGGGCAGGTGTTTTGCTCACCAGGCTAAATTATCAGTTGGACAAAGTCACATGCTGTTTCTTGGTGATGAAAGCTTACAAATAGCACTTTTGATCAAGTTTTATTCTTGGTAGTTATGTTCAAAATAAATAAAATTACATATTTACAGTTCACAATGTCAATTTATAGATACTTCGAATGTAACTGAAAGAAACTGACACAGATGGTGAAGGTCTAGGAACAAAATCACTTAAGGAGATTTGAAGGTGCTTGGGGTGTCTGTGTAAAGAAGAGAAGACAAAGATGGGAGCATTATATCTCTGTTGAAGTATTTGAAATGGTCTTTGCAGTGGTTGAATAATGTCCCTCCAGAATTCATGTACACCTAGAATGTCAGAATGTAACTTTATTTGGAAGCAGATATTGACCAGCCTACTGGAAATTTGCTTTCCAGATGTAATTAAATTAAGTTAAAATGAGGTGATACTCTAAATCTGATGACTGGTGTCTTATAAGAAGAGGGAAGGATACACTTAGGGCAGAAGGTCATGTGGAGACAGAGGCAGAAATTAGAATGATATTGCTCTAAGCTGAGGAATGCCCAGGATTTCCAGCAGCCAAAAGAAGCTAGGGAGAGGCAAGGGAAGACTCTTCACTAGAGCCTTCAGAGTGAGCATGCGTCCTGCCAATTACCTTGATTTCAGACTTCTATCCTTCAGAAATGTGAGATAATAAATTTCTGCTATTTTATGCCATCCAATTTGTAGTAATTTGTTGTGAGAACCTTAGGAAAGTACTACAGTTTTGAAGTAGACTTGACAAAACTTTTTCTAGGTTTCTAGGAGAAAGACTAAGTTAACTTTGCCAGCGAGACTCACAGAAGAATGTAACAAGCTGCCTTCTGAAGATGTGACCATCCCACCAATGGAAACTTGGTATAGACTGGTTGTTTGTTCACTTATAAGGAATACAGAAGAATAATTTCTAGACTTGGCTGAATTTTGGAATAAATGGGCTTACAGAATATTTCTATCAGTAGCATTTTATGACACAAATAAATAAATAATCTTTAAGTTTATCTTTAAAAAAACAAAACACAAATTTTCAAAACTATTGACAAGTAGAGACTCTTGATTAGATTTTTTTTATCAGTATGAAGATTCCTGATATAAACAATGAGATGATTTTCCTTTCTTGTAGGAAACACATAAAATTAACCAGCCTTTACCATCATCTTCTCTTGGAAAAAGTGGTGAATGTCATGCATCCTTACACAGAAATATTTTTGCCTAGAAATTATGCTTTTTGTTTTTATGTTTCCATTGTAGAATATATACATTGTCCCTCCTGCTTTAAATGAGAAATTAGATTGTGTTAGTTATTATCACTGAACCAGCTTATGGTAAATTTTTTTATATATGGATACCTTGTTGGTATCTCCATGCTTTTCTATATCTTTGGAGTTTCTACCTAAGAAAGCAGGGTGAGTTTGGGCTGAGCAATATAACTTATCTGAGTCAAAGGACTTTAGCAGATGTGATAAGGGTAGAGGCTTGGAATATGCTTGCATGAATGAATGTGTCCTTTTGTGTTTTCCTTTTTGTCGGAAAGAACAAGTATTGGCCAGTCCACTGACTCAGGGAGGATGCCAGGAATGTGGAACCAACTTGGGCCTTACAGTGTGAAGCCAAGACTGGCTGAACCCACCTTAGGCCTAGTTCCAAAAAGTCCACAGATACAGGATGAAGACAAATGATGGTTGTTTCATGTCATGGAGGTCTGTTATGTAGTATTACTCTGGCAATAACCAGTTTCATAAAAATATTGAGAGAATAATCTGGATGTCATCATGATTCTCTCTTCATATATTTTTCTGCTCGAGTATGTAGTACAGGGGATCAGACAGTCTTTTCCCACCACACTTCACTTGAACTCAAATGCTGCCACAGGACTTGGCTGACTCTCTCCATTTACTTTACCAAGTGTGTTATGCCAGCTTGGGGTTCAGAAACTGTGGCAAGCAGTGATATTAGTTTAATAAATATCCATTCTCCTTTTTTCCTTACTAACATAACCCAGCAATCTTTGGAAGTGACAATGTACCAAGTTAAAATTAGTTCCCTAACTCTGTCATGACTCAGTTCTGCAAACTAACCAATTTTTTATTTTCTTATTTTTTTGACTCTCTGAAGATGACTGAGCAGAATAATAGAAGTCTGATTCTCTGAGGGCATCATGAATGTGCCATTTTGGTCTCTTGTCTCATGGAAACAATTTGGTTAAATCACTGTTGTCAAGTTTCTATTATATGAGCTATGTGCAATTTTAATTAATACAGAATTTGATATTAGATAAGGGTCCAACAGTTATAGAATATGGATCTATAGTTGGATACATAGTTATGGAGATGAATAACTATATAGATATGGATGTATAAGTATAGAAACTAGCCACTTCATAAGTGGCTGAATGAAGGAGGTAGGCTGTGGGTGGTGAGCACGTAGATATTGCAAGCTGCTGATCTTTGTAACGTGGTAGGCAAAGCTTTGATCAAATTACTATTTATGGTATATGGAAATGTGGATCACCTGTTGAACAAACATATAACCTTGAAGGATATTGATGGACAAATTCAGGTTATTGCCATATGCTGATTACTTCTTTCTCTTTTTAACAAAATTTTTCAGTAATGAAATGAATTCAGGTTAGAGCTAGACATTCTACAAAGCCATTCTACATTTGGCAAGTAAATATGAAAAAATATAGCTTTGCTAAGGGAGATGCTTTCTGCCTGTAGCTTACAGTATAAATTGACCAAGAATCCCATAATATGAAGCCATGTGATGTTGAAAACTATTCTTTATGTATCAAACATAAACTATTATAAGCCTTGCTATGAGGTAGTGAGGCCTTAGCAGAAGACTGGGCTGTGGCCTTCAGCCTTCCTCACCCTCCATTAAGTATTTTCTGATAAGAGGTAAGCTGACAGGCAAAGGGATTACTTTCTGAATGGAACCTATTTTGGAGAACTTCAAAGTAACTACTGGTCACTAAGTCAAGGGCTACGGGGATAAACAGAGTCCGTAAGTCAGTTATATGAGTGTTTTGTTTAAAAGAGAGAGTTTAGGCAAGATTTTATGTGCACATAGCATGAAATTTACCTGTTTTAGATAGAACCAAAGTAAATTTAAGTTTGCCTCTGTGTGTCCAACTCTTCTGGCTAAAGCTGGGCCTCTGAATTCAACCCACAAGAATAAATTCACAAAACCCCTGAAGTTTGTAAGAGGGATATTTTTCTAATTCTCATTTTAGAAGTTTCCTTGGAGTTTAACAGACCAGGAGTATCTTACCCAGAGGTCAGAAGTCAGATAGAGGTATGTAGTGAATGAGGGAAATCATCTCCAGATAGCAGAATGGAGTTCTGTCAGATTAACTAAGCACTTCCTAGAGTGTTCACTACTCTTATCTAAGAGACATGTTGGTTTCCCCTTATCCTTTTTTTTCCCAATGAGATTATTTACTTATTATCTGGTTTTAAACTTTAGCTGTACTACCTTTATTAGGAAATTCTCAAAGGTTTTTATAACCGAGCAATCCATAAACCACTGCTTATTGCAAATCTATAAAAATCAACTTCTAACACTGATAACAATGAGAGAATGAAAACTTTCAGAATGAAGGCTCCCCCTCTCTACCCCTCCCTCATAGAACGTGGCTATAGAAACTGGGCAAGTTCTATATGAGCCAGAGACACTTGGCTGGCATGATTGTTGAGGATTTTTTCTTCTTCATAGTGTTCCCTAGAAAACAAGTAAAGATGCAGATGAAAGCATATGAAATTTGACAGATGAAGATGGCTACAACTGGCTATGATGGGTCTTCAGTAAACAATTGTTCTCATGACCTCCCTTGATGAGGTGCATGTATGGAGTCCAATGTGATGTCACAGCTGCTTGTGTCTTTACATTTTCTTCCATCAGTGTTTGCTTCCTGATGGCTTTGTCAGCAAAAGTAGGCCTCCAGTCATACCTTGTTCTCACCTCAATTCACTACTTTAAAGGGGTGCATTGGATAATCTTCCATGACACCTAATTTCTATTCAAGAAAATTTGGTAGTGTTTTTAAACAGAAAATGTTAGACCTGAAAGCATTATGCCCTACATGAGCAACTGGCACAGAAACGTGCGGATGTGTTAAAGGACAGGAGTCCAACACAGATTTGTAGTTATAGTGCTTTGAGGATTTTAACAACACAAACTCCTTCAGACATTCAGGACACACAGAGATGAATTAATGTAGATGTATTTGTAAATCTGCCCCATCTACTAAACAATGGGAGATAAAGGTTTATTCATCAAATGAAATGTATAGAAATTATACATAATTTATATAAACAAAACTTCTCTAGTTCAAGGGTGAACCTGGGAAGTAAGAGGGGAGGAGCCCTTGTCCGCCCTCTGACTCGGCCGTGCCTTGATCCCTGAAGCAGGGGCAAGGCATTCGAAGAAATACTGGTGTTTTTTAAGGATCACAATTTATAAGCCATTATTTAATCATTGCATCCAATTTTAGTGAGGAAGTACCCGAGATATACAGATGCCCGATGTTTGTAGTGTGTTTCTGATCATCTCATGTGACTGTGTATTTCAGGACCAATGATGAAATTTTTCAGAGACACATAATAATCATCCCTCTTTATCATCCTCTGCTTTGGGCAGTGGAAACCATGGTGAGGAAGAAAAGAGAACCAAGTGTTGGAAGTGGCTCACTATGGGAAGGAGAAAGGACATTCCTGGGGCTGGGAATTTCGAGTTTCTGATGGGAAAGGAGATGGCTGCATGGTGCGTGTGTATGACAGACCAGCATGGACCTCTGGGGGGCCTAGTCTGAGATCAGCAGAAAGACCAGTGTGAGGCCATCTCTGAGCCAGTTGTGAGCATCAGGGCCCAGTAGATAGTGCAACATGCTTGGAGCAAGATCTCCAAGTGGCAGGGGAAGTAATGGTGCCAACAGCCATAGTTCAAGAACTAGATTCCTTCGCTCCTGACTTAAGCCCCCTGGGTATTAATATGAGCCAAGAGATGAGGATCCCTAACATGACAGAGATGAACTTTGCCTACCTTGACAAGGAGGTCTCAGTATTGGATCAATCTGAAGGCTGTTGTGGGCAAATTCATAAGCTATTACATAAGAGTTGCAAAAGAAATACAGTAACTGATTGCACCTTAATCATTCTGATGTGTGCCTTTCTCTCAGGGTCCAGAGAGTTTGTATTTCTGCAGGAAGTTCCTTAGGGAGTGTGGCTTTGAGCCTGCTCATCTATCTTGTTTTATCCTGTGGGTGTCTTCTGAGCTCCCTGCAGGGTGACCCCATGTTACATGCTGGTTTGTGTCTGGGGCCTTGATTGGGCTGTGTTATACTTGAAGGACACAGTTATATTGCATATAAGAGGTCACACAGGAAGGCCTGTGGGAAGGTAACTCTGTGTCTCCATGATAGATCACTATAAAGACAAAATGGATTTGTCTGCAGTATTTCTATTAAACAACAGGAGATAAAGAACATTTACTCCATCTTCTCCAAAAATTCAGGAAGTCACAGTGTTTGATGACACAGACAAGCTCGGGGACAGGAGGAATGACAACAATGCAAAGCTAGAGAAGCAAAGAACATTTAGCGGGAGACATTTATTTTCTAAGCAATGAACTCATTTGTCTCCATCCAGCAATGTATCTATTGATCTGCTGTTTTTCTCTAGGAAAAAAAAAGAAGCAATAATTCATGGGCAAGGGGCAAAGGGTCCCCAGATGTACCACAGATCTTACTTCCTCCAGCAGGTGTCTGGCCTGGGGGTTTCTCTGGTGGCTTTGGAAAATGAGCTACTGGCAAAGAGGTGGGGACACCTCTGTACATTCATACCAGTTTCCAAAGACACAGGTTGCTGTTGCCTGGACTGAACTAGGTAGAGATTTGTCACTTGAGAAGAAGCTTGCCATATGCCCACCTGTGTTGAGAGGTTAATGCTACTTAAAATTTTACTATCACACATTTTCCCTTACAGCACTGCCTTCTTACCTTTTCCTTTCCTTAGTTTTCTTTTCTTCTTTTCAATATTTTTGGGTAGCAAAAGCTGAGTATGTGAGATGTATAGAAATAAATAAAATGTGCTCAGTTTTAATCCGAGATTTATCAAATCCTAACATTTTATCACATTTGCTTTCTTTTTTCCAAAAAACATTTCACAGAAAGAGTTGGTCCCTGTACTTCCCTCCCTACTTTCATTCTCTTCCTATCTTTCTTTCCTGTAGGCCATCCTTGCCTGATTTTTTGGCTGTCATATTCATAAAGTTCTTATGATTTTATCTATTTTTGTATATGCTGCCAAATAATATCCATGTTTTTAAACTTCTTAAAATGATGAAATTTTATATGTATCACTGTGTAACTTAGGGTTTTTTTCAATATTGTTTTTGATACTTGGTTTTTATTAATTGTATATAATTGATTATATTTGATTAGGATTGTTATATAAGAATATAATTGGTTTGTACATTCAGCAATCTTGCTAATTGCTATTAATGTCAATAATTTGTCTGTAGGTTCTCATAGATTTGTTATAGCAATAATCATAAACTTGCAAATGTGGGCACTTTTGTTTTTGTTTAATTCACTTACCTTCTTTTTCTTTCTATTGACCAGGTCCACTGGTATGATATTGATTCCAAGTAAGAATAGAGGCATCTTTAACTCCTTCCTAACTGCAGTGGGAATGTTGTGAAGTTTCACTAGTATGTAGAGCATCTACTAAACGATGTTGAAATCCTTTGTCAAGTTAAAAAAATTTTTCTATTCTTTGTTTGTAGTTTTACCATAAAGAACTTTTACATTATATCCAATACTTTTTCTTATATCTATTGAGAAGATTATATGATTTTGCTCTTTTACTCTTTTAATGTGGTGCTAATAGATTTTCTGATGTTGAAACATGAATTTTACTTTTACTATGGTGAATTATATGTAATAATATTTTACTTTAGGATTTTAATCTTAGCAGTCTCATTCAAAAATAATAACATAAATAGTTCTTCAGAATAAATCTTATAAATTCATGTAAGACATCTATGAAGAAAATATAAAATATTTTTGAAGGACATAAAAGAATATATTTTCTTTATATATATATATATATATATGTAATGAAATATTTATATATATAGTGAAAACTATGATTATAAGTGATGACTATACTTACATGGGATTAGTTAACACCTTTTTATTTTGCAATCATTTAATTTACTTTTGATTAATATTTTATTTTTATACTTTCTGCAACAAAAGTGTTTTTTAATGCAAGAAACCAGATTTTATTCTATTATGGCTTGATAAAAATTTATCTGTAAAACTATCTGGCTCTATAATTCTGGACTTCTTTACTTAGTGTTTCAATAAGCTCTGTCTCTCTGTTTAGATGCATGAAGATGGAGAGAGGATTTTATTGTTCTATTTCTGTGTTATGTGTGACCATTTCAGGAAAATGCTACAGATTTCAGAGTTCAGTACATAGAATAGATGCTGATAAATGACCTGACAGAAACAAGAATCAAGTTGGTTAAACTTTTATAAGTTGGATTTCTTAATTTTAACATATGGAATTAACATTTAAAATATTATAAGCATTTTACATACATGTATGTATAAAATGTATATATATGTTCTATATATTTATACACTCACCTTTTTACTTAAAAAATGTAATATGAAAGGAAAAATAATTGCATAGGAATAAAGAAATGTAGAGGGAATTCCTTACATGAAGTAAGGAGAGCTGTGTTCCTATTGCAGTTATCAGCAATTAGCTTTGTGACCCCTGGCTAACTTTTATCCTCCTCACCCCACTTACTTCATTTATAAATGAGAGGGTTGAAAAAAATGCTTTGTGATTGAGCCTTGTAGCATCTTAAGGGTTTCTGAAAAATCTGTTCAGGAGTTGTCATTGTTGAAGATTTCAGACACATCTAACTTTCTTCAACCAATAGGTGTTTACTGTGCATGAAACTCTGCCTACTTTACGGTTACTAATTCAACAAATTTTATTTAATTTTCAAGACTCTACAATTAGGTGGAATGATTGTCCACAATTTGCAGATAAAGAAATTAAGGCAGAGAGAATGTAAGTAACTCACTTGAGGCCACATAACTAGTAAGGGTGGAGCTGGGCAGCCTCCTTCCAAGGGCTTCTAATCTCAAGTGCTCTGCTGTTTTCCTTGGAAGATTTACCTTGAATAAAGGATCTTGCATTGAAAATGTTGAAAAATATGAACCACTAAAATCTCTAAAATTCCATAGTTTAAATTGTGCTGGCTCACCAGAGAAGGGAGGTCACTATTACTCCTGCAGTCTTGGAAAACTCTGCTCACGCTCTGGTACGAGGGATGTGCCCAGGACTCAGGAGGAGGGTGTCTGGTCTCTTTCTTCTAGAGCAATGCAGTGCCTCCCTAGCCTAGAATACACACCTATATGTTATGGTTTTCATTCTCATTTCTACCTGCCTATTTTATTAGTCTCAGTGGTCTTCTTGGAAACAAGAGGCAGTGTAAAGGCGAGAAAAAGGCAAAAATATAAGGCATACAGAAAGTAAGGGAAAGTAAGGGCCTTTTGTCATGCAGGTCTGAGTTTAAGTCTCAGATTTGCTGGCATTCATTGATTGTGTGACTTTGGGAAAGTTAATTAATCTTTGGATACCTCAGTTTCTTCATCTAGAAAGGGAATAATAATACCACTTACTTCATAAGGTTATCATCAACATTATGAGACAAAATGCATTTAAAGTCCCAAACAGTACCTGATGCACCATTGATAATTCAGAAATATTGTGTTCTTCCTCTTTGCCTCTCACAGAGGAGATTGCATGCTAGAGGCTGTATTTCCTCTTCCTACCCTATTAGGATCTATAATTGAGTAAATGACTCCAGCTAGGCTACCCCTCTCTAATTTTTGTGGATCTTTTGCCAGACTTCTGAGTAATCCAGGCATTTGTTTCCTTTATTGTTACATTTCCTTGGATTTCCTTTTGATTTGGAATTAATAGGAAAGTTAGATTTTTGTGTCCCGGATTTCCGCCATACCCATTATCTTTATTCCTCAACAGTTGCTCTCAAATTCCTTGCTCCTTTTGAGCAATACAAGTTCCCTTGAAAATAGGCTTAAAGTACAGTAGTTGGGACCTGAGTGCCAATCTTAGTCTTAAATGGTGAGAAATGACGACCTAAGTGTCATGCGGTGAAAACAGTCTCTCTTGAGGATATATTCTGTACTATATTACCTCTTTTCCTTATAAGAAAGAACATGCTAAACAGAAAACTCAATCTTCTTTTACGTGGAAGATAAACTATGAATTGATCAACAACACACTCATTTAGAACCTTTGCAAGGACAAAACATGACTATTGCATTATGATTCTAGGATTTGATCCTGAATACTGATGAACATTGGCATCCCAGAATTGATCTTCCCATGATTAAATTTATCTCTCCCATAATTTTTCTTTATTTCATCTAATGTTTGTTGATTGCCTGCTTTCTTCCAGTCACCGTGCAAAATTCTGAGAATACACAGGCATTTACTCTTCTGAGAGATTTAGCTGTCCTCCAAGCATCAAGGCTATAGAGAGCCAGTTTAAACCTACAGGAACACAGGAAATATTGTACTCCAGAGTTATTCCTGAGGAACATACCATAGGGCAAATGTCATCTAACTAAAGGAAACTAGGGAAATTTCAGCCAAAGGAGTGGTGGTGAGATTGAGTAAAGTTAATAAGAGATTTAAGATTAATTCAAAGGTGAATGCATGAGTGGAAGAAGGGGAAGAAAATCTTATGTTTCATAAAATAAAAGAAAATAACCCAACTGAAACTGCCAGCAGAGAAGAAAGGGGGAAAGGGAAAAAGAGCATCATCTTGTAATGACTGTTACATTGGTGACAATTATAAGTGGGAGTCAAAGGATATCATTTAAAATTGACAAACCAAACAGTAAAACCCTAAGTAAGGGCACTGAGGATGTCATAAAAAGTAATATATAAAAGTAACCACTAGAGGTGGAGCCAAGATGGCGGTGTGAGTAGAGCAGCGGAATTCTCCTACCAAAACCACATATATCTATGAAAATACAACAAAGACAACCCTTCCTAGAATAAAGACCAGAGGACACAGGACAACATCCAGACCACATCCACACCTGCGAGAACACAGTGCCTCGCAAAGGGGGTAAGATAACAAACCCCTGCCTGGCAGGTCCCGAGCGCCCCTCCCCCCAGCTCCCGTCGGGAATAGAGGAGTAAGAGCAGGGAGGGAGAGGGAGCCCAGGACTGCTGAACACCCAGCCCCAGCCATCCAGACCAAAGCGCAGACACAGTGCATGCGTGGGGTCCTGGATACTAGGGAAACAGGGCAGCAGGACTGGTGAGTGAGTACTGGAGCCCTGGCGCCGGAGGACATAAGTAAAGCGAGCAGCTATTTTTTTATTTTTGTTGTTGTTGTTTTGTTGAGGTGAATGCTTTTTGAAAGTCTTAAAGGGACAGGGAACCCAATAATAGGGAAACAGGGCAGCAAGACTGGTGAGCGGGTATCGGAGGCCGGCGCCTGAGAACAAAAGAAAAGTGAGCAGTAAATTTGTTGTTGTTGTTGTTGTTGTTGTTTTGTTTTGGCAAGCACTTTTTGGAAGTCTTAAAGGTATAGGGACCCCAATACTAGGGAAGCAGGGCAGCAAGACCAGTGAGCAGATGCCTGAGGCTGGCGCCGGATAATAAAGAAAAACGAGCGGCCATTATTTATTTACTTATTTATTTTTATTAAAAAACATTTTTTTTGTGTGTGGTCATTGTTTTGTTTTGGTGGGTGCTTTTTGGAAGTCTTAAAGGGGCTGGGCGGGACACTTAATCCAGAGGTAGGGAATCCGGGGATCTCTGGGCACCCTAATACCCTGGGCTGCAGGGAGCAGGGAGGCCCCTTACGGAGATAAATAGCCTCCCAGCCGCTCCTGCTCCAACGCGACTCCACCACTTTGGAGCAGCTGCCCGAGCCAGGCCACGCCCACAGCAACAGCGGAGATAAACTCCATAGCAGCCAGGCAGGAATCAGAAGCCCTGTCTGTGCACAGCTACCCAGCACAAGCCACTAGAGGTGGCTGTTCTCCCAGGAGAGGAGGGCCACAAACCAACAAGAAGGGAAGTTCTTCCAGCCGTCACTCGTCCCAGCTCTGCAAACTATTCCTATCACCATGAAAACACAAAATTACAGGCAAACCAAGATAACAGAGACTCCAGAGAAGGAGACAGACCTAACCAGTCTTCCTGACAAAGAATTCAAAATAAAATTCATAAACATGCTGACAGAGATGCAGAGAAATACACAAGATATATGGGATGAAGTCCAGAGGGAGATCACAGATGCCAGAAAGGAGATTACAGAAATGAAACAAACTCTGGAAGGGTTTATAAGCAGAATGGATAGGATGCAAGAGGCCATTGATGGAATTGAAACCAGAAAACAGGAAAGCATAGAAGCTGACATAGAGAGAGACAAAAGGATCTCCAGGAATGAAACAATATTAAGAGAACTGTGTGACCAATCCAAAAGGAACAATGTCTGTATTATAGGGGTACCAGAAGAAGAAGAGATAGGAAAAGGGATGGAAAGTATCTTGGAAGAAATAATTGCTGAAAACTTCCCCAAACTGGGGGAGGAAATAATCGAACAGACCACGGAAATACACAGAAAGGATCCAAGGAGGACAACACCAAGACACATAATAATTAAAATGGCAAAGATCAAGGACAAGGCAGCTAGAGAGAAAAAGGTCACCTATAAAGGAAAACCCATCAGGCTAACATCAGACTTCTTGACAGAAACCCTATAGGCCAGAAGAGAATGGCATGATATATTTAATACAATGAAACAGAAGGGCCTTGAACCAAGGATACTGTATCCAGCATGACTATCATTTAAATATGATGGCGGGATTAAACAATTCCCAGACAAGCAAAAGCTGAGGGAATTTGCTTCCCACAAACCACCTCTACAGGACATTTTACAGGGACTGTTCTAGATGGGAGCACTCCTAGAAAGAGCACAAAACAAAACACCCAACATATGAAGAATGGAGGAGGAGGAATAAGAAGGGAGAGAAGAAAAGAATCTCCGGACAGTGTATATAACAGCTCAATAAGCGAGCTAAGAAGGCAGTAAGATACTAAAGAGGCTAACCTTGAACCTTTGGTAAACACGAATTTAAAGCCTGCAATAGCAATAAGTACATATCTTTCAATAGTCACCCTAAATGTAAATGGACTGAATGCGCCAATCAAAAGACACAGAGTAATAGAATGGATAAAAAAGCAAGACCCATCTATATGCTGCTTACAAGAAACTCACCTCAAACCCAAACACATGTACAGACTAAAAGTCAAGGGATGGAAAAACATATTTCAGGCAAACAACAGCGAGAAGAAAGCAGGGGTTGCAGTACTAATATCAGACAAAATAGACTTCAAAATAAAGAAAGTAACAAGAGATAAAGAAGGACACTACATAATGATAAAGGGATCAGTCAAACAAGAGGATATAACCATTCTAAACATATATGCACCCAACACAGGAGCACCAGCATATGTGAAACAAATACTAACAGAACTAAAGGGGGAAATAGACTGCAATGCATTCATTCTAGGAGACTTCAACACACGACTCATCCCAAAGGATAGATCCACCGGGCAGAAAATAAGTAAAGACACGGAAGCACTGAGCAACACAGTAGAACAGATGGACCTAATAGACATCTATAGAACTCTACATCCAAAAGCAACAGCATATACATTCTTCTCAAGTGCACATGGAACATTCTCCAGAAGAGACCACATACTAGCCCACAAAAAGAGCCTCAGCAAAATCCAAATATTGAAATTCTACCAACCAACTTTTCAGACCACAAAGGTATAAAACTAGAAATAAATTCTACAAAGAAAACAAAAAGGCTCACAAACACATGGAGGCTTAACAACATGCTCCTAAATAATCAATGGATCAATGAACAAATTAAAATAGAGATCAAGGAATATATAGAAACAAATGACAACAATAACACAAAGCCCCAACTTCTGTGGGACGCAGCGTAAGCAGTCTTAAGAGGAAAGTATATACCGATCCAGGCACACTTGAAGAAGCAAGAACAATCCCAAATGAATAGTCTAACATCACAATTATCGAAATTGGAAAAAGAAGAACAAATGAGGCCTAAAGTCAGCAGAAGGAGAGACATAATAAAGATCAGAGAAGAAATAAACATAATTGAGAAGAATAAAGAAATAGCATAAATCAATGAAACCAAGAGCTGGTTCTTCGAGAAAATAAACAAAATAGATAAGCCTCTAGCCAAACTTATTAAGAGAAAAAGAGAATCAACACAAATCAACAGAATCACAAATGAGAAAGGAAAAATCACGACAGACTCCACAGAAATACAAAGAATTATTAAAGACTACTATGAAAACCTATATGCCAACGAGCTGGAAAACCGAGAAGAAATGGAAAACTTCCTAGAAAAATACAACCTTTCAAGACTGACCAAGGAAGAAACACAAAAGTTAAACAAACCAATTACAAGCAAAGAAATTGAAACTGTAATAGAAAAAACTACCCAAGAACAAAACACCCTGGCCAGACAGATTTACCTCGGAATTTTGTCAGACACACAGAGAAGACATAATACCCATTCTCCTTAAAGTTTTCCAAAAAATAGAAGAGGAGAGAATACTCCCAAACTCATTCTATGAAGCCAGCATCACCCTAATACCAAAACCAGGCAAAGACTCCACCAAAAAAGAAAATTACAGACCAATATCCCTGATGAATGAAGATGCAAAAATACTTAACAAAATATTAGCAAACCGAATTCAAAAGTATATCAAAAGGATCATACACCATGACCAAGTGGGATTCATCCCAGGAATGCAAGGATGGTACAACATTCGAAAATCCATCAACATCATCCACCACATAAACAAAAAGAAAGACAAAAACCACATGATCATCTCCATAGATGCTGAAAAAGCATTTGACAAAATTCAACATCCATTCATGATAAAAACTCTCAGCAAAATGGGAATAGAGGGCAAGTACCTCAACATAATAAAGGCCATATATCATAAACCCACAGACAACATTATACTGAACAGCGAGAAACTGAAAGCTTTTCCTCTGAGATCGGGAACTAGACAGGGATGCCCACTCTCCCCACTGCTATTTGACATAGTACTGGAGGTCCTAGCCATGGCAATCAGACAAAACAAAGAAATACAAGGAATCCAGATTGGTAAAGAAGAAGTTAAACTGTCACTATTTGCAGATGACATGATATTGTACATAAAAAACCCTAAAGACTCCACCCCAAAACTACTAGAACTGATATTGGAATCCAGCAAAGTTGCAGGATACAAAATTAACACACAGAAATCTGTAGTTTTCCTGTACACTAACAATGAAACAATAGAAAGAGAAATCAGGAAAACAATTCCATTCACAATTGCATCAAAAAGAATAAAATACCTAGGAATAAATCTAACCAAAGAAGTGTATGACCTATACTCTGAAAACTACAAGTCACTCTTAAGAGAAATTAAAGGGGACACTAACAAATGGAAACTCATCCCATGCTTGTGGCTAGGAAGAATTAATATAATCAAAATGGCCATCCTGCCCAAAGCAATATACAGATTTGATGCAATCCCTATCAAATTACTAGCAACATTCTTCAATGAACTGGAACAAATAATTCAAAAATTCATATGGAACCACCAAAGACCCCGAATAGCCAAAGCAATCCTGAGAAAGAAGAATAAAGTAGGGGGGATCTCACTCCCCAATTTCAAGCTCTACTATAAAGCCATAGTAATCAAGACAATTTGGTACTGGCACAAGAACAGAGCCAAAGGCCAATGGAATAGAATAGAGACTCCAAACATTAACCCAAACAGATGTGGTCAACTAATATTTGATAAAGGGGCCATGGACATACAATGGGGAAATGACAGTCTGTTCAACAGATGGTGCTGGCAAAACTGGACAGCTACATGCAGGAGAATTGAACTGGACCATTGTCTAACCCCATCTACAAAAGTAAACTCAAAATGGATCAAAGACCTGAATGTAAGCCATGAAGTCATTAACCTCGTGGAAAAAAACCTAGGCAAAACCTCCTAGACATAAACATGAGCGACCTCTTCTTGAACGTATCTCCCCGGGCAAGGAAAGCAACAGCAAAAATGAACACGTGGGACTGTATTAAGCTGAAAAGCTTCTGTGCAGTAAAAGACACCATCAATAGAACAAAAAGGAACCCTACAGTATGGGAGAATATATTTGTAAAATTTGTAAATGACAGATCTGATAAAGGCTTGATGTCCAAAATATATAAACAGCTCACACGCCTCAACAAACAAAAATCAAATAATCCAAATAAAAAATGGGCAGAGGAACTGAACAGACAGTTCTCCAAAAAATAAATACAGATGGCCAACAGACACATGAAAAGATGCTCCACATCGCTAATTATCAGAGAAATGCAAATTAAAACTACAATGAGGTATCACCTCACACCAGTAAGGATGGCTACCATCCAAAAGACAAACAACAACAAATGTTGGTGAGGCTGTGCAGAAAGGGCAACCCTCCTACACTGCTGGTGGGAATGTAAACTAGTTCAACCATTGTGGAAAGCAGTATGGAGGTACATCAAAATGCTCAAAACAGACTTATCTTTTGACCCAGGAATTCCACTCCTAGGAATTTACCCTAATAACGCAGCAATCAAGTTTGAGAAAGATCAGTGCACCCCTATGTTTATCGCAGCACTATTTACAATAGCCAAGAATTGGAAACAACCTAAATGTCCATTGGTAGATGAATGGATAAAGAAGATGTGGTACATATACACAATGGAATGCTACTCAGCCATAAGAAGAGGGCAAATCCTACCATTTGCAGCAACATGGATGGAGCTGGAGGGTGTTATGCTCAGTGAAATAAACCAAGCAGAGAAAGAGAAATACCAAACGATTTCACTCATCTGTGGAGTACAAGAACAAAGGAAAAACTGAAGGAACAAAACAGCAGTGGAATCACAGAAACCAAGAATGGACTAACAGGTACCAAGGGGAAAGGGACTGGGGAGGATGGGTGGGTAGGGAGGGATAAGGTGGGGGGAGGAAGAAGGGGGGTATTAAGATTAGCATGCATAGGGGTGTGGGAGAAAGTGGAGGGCTGTACAACACAGAGAAGACAAGTAGTGATCCTACAACATTTAGCTATGTTGATGGACAGTGATTGTAAAGGGGTTTATAGCAGTGACCTGGTATAGTGGAGAGCCTAGTAAACATAATATTCTTCATGTAAGCGTAGATTAAAGATAACAAAAAAAAAAAGAAAGAAAGAAAAGGGGGATTACTCTATGATAGGATAAAACTAACTGTAAATCAACGATTAATGCATGCTTTAAATATCCTTAACTTTGATCACTTAAAGGGTGTCAGATGATCGGCTATGGAGGTACACTTTTCTGATAATATTCCTTTCTCTTAAAAAAAAAAAAAGCAGTTCCTGTGTGGTGATCTCCAATGAGTTCTACACAATGGTATAAAGGGCAGATCAAAGTGTGGGCAAAGGGTCTGTTTGTGTTTATACAGAGCATCAAAGCCTAATTTGGCTACCCAGAAAATGAACTAAGATATGATATGAAGAAGAACTTCCAACATCAGCACTCTCTGGAAGAGTCATACCAGCAGATGATCATCAAAAACTTCAACAAAGATCCAGGCGATGCTGCAGTTGTAGCTGCATTCATCCCACTGGTTCCTGGACTTGCCACTGGAATGAAGAAGGAGATATCTAAGCTGGCCTGTGCATACAGTAAAACAACAAATTTGACTGGATCTATACTGTTGGAGCTCAACCAAGAATTAGGAGAAGTGCAAGTTGTAGCACTCCAAAATCTTACAACTACAGACTATCTACTGTTAAAAGAACATTTGAGATGTGAACAGTTCCCAGGAATGGGCTGTTTTAATTTGTCTGATTTCTCTCAGACTGTTCAAGTACAGTTGGACAATATCCATCATATCATAGACAAATTTTCACAAATGCCTAGGGTGCCTAACTGGTTTTCTTGGCCTCAGTGGAGATGGCTGGTATTTATAGATCTGCTTTGGTTATGTAACTGTATTCCTATTAAGTTAATGTGTGTGTGCAATTTAATTAGTAGTTTAAAACCTATACATGCTTAAATTACTCTACAAGAAAATATGTCAAAGAAATAATCAATCTTCCCATGTTTTCTTCCGTCTGCTACCTCTATAGCTTTTCTTCTTCCTTCCTAATTACAACCCTTAAATAGAATTCATGCCTCATATCGAATTTACCAAGTATCATAATTCCTCCAAGTGCTAAAGATATCTCAAGACAAATGCTGGGCATAGAAGCTACAGGGCATAAATATGCAAAGAAGTAGAAAGCTAACCTTTTCAAACAATATTGCTTCTCTCTCACTTACCAACTTTACATTTCCCTGTATGGCCCTGGAAGATGACTGGTTAGCCAGAGACGGGTAAGATTCCTCAAGGGAGGAACAACCTAAGACAGGCACAATCGCAGGGGGGCCATCAGGTGAGAAATTGGGGATCAACAGAGGTGAGGCTTAGAACCTCACCCCCCCGTTCTGAGAGAAATCTTCTGCATCCGTGGATGTTTTATTGCCCTTGTATAGCTTGGATCAACACATAGTCTACAGGCACACACCTGATCATCTACATTTGCTCTCTTACAACACTAAACTAAGTTTTCTACCTTTATCTTACATCTACCTACCACTTCAGCATTTTATTAAAAATAATAATAATAATAATAATAATAATAATAAAGGGAGAAATGTGGGATCCACATATAAATCAAGTATAAAAATCAAACGAATATTCATATTTGACCTGATTGTTTATAGTTCATAATGCGTGATCAAAACCGAAAGTTTCTGTGATGACTGCCCTTGTACTGTTCACCATGTAAGAACTTATTCACTGTGTAAGAATTTGTTCACCATGTAAGAACTTGTTCGTTATACTTTAGAAGATTGGAGACTGTTGAGAATTAGGCTGGGGGTTGATTAATGATTGTGCATTTAGTCCTCTATTCAGAATTTTATTGTAGTTAACAACCATTTGATCAATAAATATAAGATATGCCCTCTCAAAAAAAAATTTTTAATTTTAAAAAAGGAAAAGTGAAGTCCTGTAAGTTTGATAGTGGTATACAGAAGTTCACTATAATCGGAGGTAGGGGAAGAATGTCCCAGAAGACGTGCATCTTGTTACAAATGAGTCAGTTTGGGGGTGATGTCGAGCTCCATTTATATTCCCATTTAAACATCTATTTTACTGTTTTGCAAATATTTGGTCTTCGCTTGTGACCCCCACAATATATACTGGAGGAAAGGAATTCTTGCTTTATTCATCAAGAGCCCAGATTCTAACCTTAACATGCCTATCTTCACAGCCCTCCTAATCACTCCCACTTATCCAAGGATGACTTTTGCAACCAGATCCTAGATTGTCCACTCTGAGCTGGGCTGGCGTACCAGGTATCATCAGTGCTCATTAACTAACTCCTACTTAGTTATATAACTTCTGTTTTCTTGTATGACCTCTTCAGTTCCAATTCATCCATTTACTTCCCATTTTATATCCCAGACATTGTCATCACAAGCTTCTGTTGCAAAAGCTCTAACCACAGGTTTCCAAGCTCTCATAAATAAAATAAGGAACCTGACCAGATACAAATAACCCTTATTTCCCCAGTGATTACCATATACAAGCATGTGCAGTATTATTATGTTATAAAATAAAATTATGGAAAATGAAAGTGAAGTTTAGAAATGTTAAGTAAGTCTAAGGATAAAAAACTAACAACTGGCAAACCCAGGATTCAAATCTCAAGTAAAATGTCAAGTTTCTGATGCTTTTAACAGTGTTGTAATGTATTTTTTATAGGATCTCTAAAGGACCTGTCCAGTTTTAATTGAGCAAATTTTGAGATCCACTAAAAAAGGAATGAGCTAGAAAGTAAAACAGAGAGTAACTGCACTTATACAATATAATGCTGAGTTGTTAGTGTTTCTTAGATTCCTAATTTTTGTTTTAAAATTATTTACCCATTTCTCATTTCAGCCCCAAATTAATTACCAAAGGAATAAACACAAAAAGATCTTTAAGAACGGAACAAAAAAATTGAAACATACTCACAAGTTCTCCGTAACGGGCAGCTGAAATTATATGGGGAGGAAAATTCGCTGTGCTGCTGAAACATGATCCCCCGGTCTTCATAAATAAATAACAAAACAAAACAAAACCCAGTTTATGGAACGGTATTAGCAATATAATTTAAAATACATACCTTATCAGTGTGATTAACCTTACTAAAATGTTAGGTTCTGAACATGTACAGGATCTGTTGGTATTGAAGAATGCTGGTTCACAAGGGATACACCTGTCAACATAATAAAACATTTTTTAAATGTTAATGAATTATACTAAATCTTATTAAATTGAAAACTTGTTTACCTAAAAAAAAAAAAAAAGTAACCACTAGGACAAATACACAAATCTTCCTAAACACCAAAAGAAATATATATATATTTTTATTTTGTTATCATTAATCTACAATTACATGAAGAACATTGTTTACTAGGCTTCCCCCTTCACCAAGTCACCCCCACATATCCCTTCACAGTCACTGTCCATCAGCGTAGTAAGATGCTGTAAAATCACTACTTGTCTTCTCTGTGTTGCACAGCCGTCCTTGTGCCTCCCCCCACATTATATATCCTAATCATAATGCCCCTTTTCTTTTTCCCAGCCCTTATCCCTCCCTTCCCACCCATCCTCCCCAGTCCCTTCCTCTTTGGTAACTGTTAGTCCATTCTTGGGTTCTGTAATTCTGCTGCTGTTTTGTTCCTTCAGTTTTTCTTTGTTCTTATACTCCACATATGAGTGAAATCATTTGATACTTGTCTTTCTCTGCCTGGCTTATTTCACTGAGCATAATACCCTCTAGCTCCATCCATGTTGTTGCAAATGGTAGGATTTGTTTTCTTTTTATAGCTGAATAATATTCCATTGTGTATATGTACCATCTCTTCTTTATCCATTCATCTACTGATGGACATTTAGGTTGCTTCCATTTCTTGGCTATTGTATATAGTGCTCCTATAAACATAGGGGTGCATCTGTCTTTTTCAAACTGGGCTGCTGCATTCTTACGGTAAATTCCTAAAAGTGGAATTCCTGGGTCAAATGGTATGTCTATTTTGAGCTTTTTGAGGAACCTCCATACTGCTTTCCACAATGGTTGAACTAATTTACATTCCCACCAGCAGTGTAGGAGGGTTCCCCTTTCTCCACAACCTCGCCAACATTTGTTTCTTGTGTTTTGGATGGTGGCAATCCTTACTGGTGTGAGGTGATATCTCATTGTGGTTTTAATTTGCATTTCTCTGATGACTAGTGATGTGGAGAATCTTTTCATGTGTCTGTTGGCCATCTGAATTTCTTCTTTGTAGAACTGTCTGTTCAGCTCCTCAGCCCATTTTTTAATTGGATTATGTGCTTTTTGTTGCTGAGGTGCATGATCTCTTTATATGTTTTGGATGTCAACCCTTCATTGGATCTGTCATTTATGAATATATTCTTCCATATTGTAGGGTACCTTTTTGTTCTATTGATGGTGCCCTTTGCTGTACAGAAGCTTTTCAGCTTGCTTGTTCTTTTTTGCTTTTGTTTCCCTTGCCCCGGGGAGATATGTTCATGAAGAAGTCACTCAAGTTTATGTCCAAGAGATTTTTGACTATGTTTTTTTCTAGGAGTTTTATGGTTTTATGACTTACATTCAGGTCTTTGATCCATTTCGAATTTACTTTTGTGTATGGGGTTACACAGTGATCCAGTTTTGTAGATGTCCAGTTTTGCCAGCACCATCTGTTGAAGAGACTTTCATTTCCCCATTGTATGTCCATGGCTCCTTTATCGTATATTAACTGACCATATATGTTTGGGTTAATGTCTGGAGTCTCTGTTCCATTGGTCTGTGGCTCTGTTCTTGTGCCAGTACCAAATTGTCTTGATTACTGTGGCTTTGTAGTAGAGCTTGAAGTTGGGGAGCGAGATTCCCCCCCCCACTTTATTCTTCCTTCTCAGGATTGCTTTGGCTATTCGGGGTCTTTGGTGTTTCCATATGAATTTTTGAACTATTCTTTCCTGTTCGTTGAAGAATGTTGTTGGTAATTTGACAGGGATTGCATCAAATCTGTATATTGCTTTGGGCAGGATGGCCATTTTGACGATATTAATTCTTCCTAGCAAAGAGCTTGGGATGAGTTTCCATTTGTTAGTGTCCTCTTTAATTTCTCTTAAGAATGTTTTGTAGTTTTCAGGGTATAGGTCTTCCACTTCCTTGGTTAGGTTTATCCTAGGTATTTTATTCTTTTTGATACTATTGTGAATGGAATTGTTTCCCTGATTTTTCTTTCTATTAGTTCATTGTTAGTGTATAGAAAAGCCTCAGATTTCTGTGTGTTAATTTTGTATCCTGCAACTTTGCTGTATTCCGATATTAGTTCTAGTAGTTTTGGAGTGGAGTCTTTAGTGTTTTTTGTGTACAATATCATGGCATCTGCAAATAGTGACAGTTTAACTTCTTCTTTACCAATTTGGATTGGTTGTATTTCTTTGTTTTGTCTAATTGCCGTGGCTAGGACCTCCAGTACTATGTTGAATAACAGTGGGGAGAGTGTGCACCCCTGCCTTATTCCCGTTCTCAGAGGAAAAGCTTTCAGCTTCTTGCTGTTCAGTATGATGTTGGCTGTGGGTTTGTCATATATGGCCTTTATTATGTTAAGGTACTTGCCCTGTATACCCATTTTGCTGAGAGTTTCAATCATGAATGGATATTGAATTTTGTCGAATGCTTTTTCAGCATCTATGGCATTGATCATGTGGTTTTTGTCCTTCTTTTTGTTGATGTGGTGGATGATGTTGATGGATTTTCGAATGTTGTACTATCCTTGCATCCCAGGGATGAATCCCACTTGGTCATGGTGTATGATTCTTTTGATGTATCTTTGAATTCGGTTTGCTAATATTTTGTTGAGTATTTTTGCATCTACATTCATCAGGGATATTGGTCTGTAGTTTTTTTTTTGGTGGGGTCTTTGCCTGGTTTTGGTATTAGAGTGATGTTGGTTTCATAGAATGAGTTTGGGAGTATTCCCTCCTCTTCTATTTTTTTGGAAAACTTTAAGGAGAATGGGTATTATGTCTTCTCTGTATGTCTGATAAAATTCCGAGGTAAATCCATCTGGCCTGGGGGTTTTGTTCTTTGATAGTTTTTAAATTACTTCTTCAATTTCTTTGCTGGTAATTGGTTTGTTTAGATTTTGTGTTTCTTCCTTGGTCAGTCTTGGAAGGTTGTATTTTTCTAAGAAGTTGTCCATTTTTTCTAGGTTTTTCAGTTTGTTAGCGTATAGGTTTTCATAGTATTCTCTAACAATTCTTTGTATCTCTATGGGGTCCATAGTGATTTTTCCTTTTTCATTTCTGATTATGTTGATGTGTGTTGATTCTCTTTTTCTCTTAATAAATATGGCTAGAGGCATATCTATTTTGTTTATTTTCTCAAAGGACCAGCTCTTGGTTTCATTGATTTTTTTCTATTGTTTCATTCTTCTCAATTTTATTTACTTATTCTTTGATCTTTATTATGTTCCTCCTTCTGCTGACTTTAGGCTTCATTTGTTCTTTTTCCTATTTCAATAATTGTGACATTAGACTATTCATTTGAGATTGTTCTTCCTTCTTTAAATATGCCTGGATTGTTATATACTTTCCTCTTAAGACTGCTTTTGCTGCATCCCACAGAAGTTGGGGCTTTCTGTTATTGTTGTCATTTGTTTCCATATATTGCTTGATCTCTATTTTAATTTGTTCATTGATCCATTGATTATTTAGGAGCATGTTGTTTAGCCTCCATGTGTTTGTGAGCCTTTTTGCTTTCTTTGAACAGTTTATTTCTAGTTTAATGCCTTTGTGGTCTGAAAAGTTGGTTGGTAGGATTTCAATCTTTGAAATTACTGAGGCTCTTTTTTGTGGCCTAGTATGTGGTCTATTCTGGAGAATGTTCCACATGCACTTGAGAAGAATGTGTATCCTGATGCTTTTGGATGTAGAGTTCTATAGATGTCTATTAGGTCCATCTGTTCTAGTGTGTTGTTCAGTGCCTCTGTGTCCTTACTTATTTTCTGTCTGGTGGATCTGTCCTTTGGAGTGAGTGGTGTGTTGACGTCTCCTAAAATGAATGCATTGCATTCTATTTCCTCCTTTAGTTCTGTTAGTATTTGTTTCACATATGCTGGTGCTCCTCTGTTGGGTGCATATATATTTATAATGGTTACACCCTCTTGTTGTACTGAGTCCTTTATCGTTATGTAATGTCCTTCTTTATCTTTTGTTAGTTTCTTTGTTTTGAAGTCTATTTTGTCTGATACTAGTACTGCAATACCTGCTTTTTTCTCCCTGTTGTTTGCATGGAATATCTTTTTCCATCCCTTTACTTTTAGTCTGTGCATGTCTTTGGGTTTGAGATGTGTCTCTGGTAAGCAGCATATAGAGGGGTCTTGCTTTTTATCCATTCTATTACTCTGTGTCTTTTGATTGGTGCATTCAGTCCATTTACATGTAGGATGATTATTGAAAGATATGTACTTATTGCCATTGCAGGCTTTAGATACGTGATTACCAAAGGTTCAAGTTTAGCTTTTTTAGTATCTTACTGCCTAACTTAACTTGCTTATTGAACTTTTATAGACACTGTCTGATGATTCTTTATTTCTCTCCCTTCTTATTCCTCCTCCTCTATTCTTTATATGTTGGGTGTTTTATTCTGTGCTGTTTTGTGTTTCGTTTAACTGCTATTGTGGGTACTTGATTTTATTTTTTGCCTTTAGTTAGTATTTGGTTGGTCTGCTTTCTTTGCTGTGATTTTATTTTCTCTGGTGTCATCTATTTAGCCTTAGGAGTGCTCCCATATAGAGCAGTCCCTCTAAAATACCCTGTAGAGGTGGTTTGTGAGAGGCAAATTCCCTCAACCTTTGCTTGTCTGGGAATTGTTTAATCCCTCCTTCATATTTAAGTGATAATCGTGCTGGATACAATATTCTTGGTTCATGGCCCTTCTCTTCCATTGCATTAAATATATCATGCCATTGTCTTCTGGCCTGTAAGGTTTCTGTTGAGAAGTCTGAAGATAGCCTGATGGGTTTTCGTTTGTAGGTGACCTTTTTCCTCTCTCTAGCTGCCTTTAAAACTCTGTCCTTGTCCTTGATCTTTGCCATTTTTTAAAATTATTATCTTTATATGTTTATTAAAAGGGAAAAGAAAAATATGCTTCAGAAATATAAACTGTGAATCACTCTTGATTTCATTAACTAAGCAAAAGAAAATACACACACATACACAAACCTTCACTTTTTCTTTTTTCATTTTTTAACTTAGAAAGGGTATAGCTATGGTATTAAATTTATATTTAAACCATTGATTATTTTTAAATTGCTGTACATATTCCTATAGAGTTTAACAGGAGACATGATTTACAAGTTAGGTAATACATACTATCATTTTAAAAATCAGTATAAGCCATGTGATTAGTATATATACAGTTGTAAAAAAGTTATCTTAGCAAGGCCTTTCTATTTTATTCACAAGGAGAACAATGGAAATTAATATGTATTATGGCAAGGGGAACCCCATTAATGAGGAGAATTTTGAGGTTATTTTCATTCTGCCCAAAGTTGCGTAATTTTTTTTTCTTGGTTTATATAAAAGTTTTAATTTTTAGCTTCTATTTACCTTTTTTTTTTGAGAGGGCATCTCTCATATTTATTGATCAAATGGTTGTTAACAACAATAAAATTCTGTATAGGGGACTCAATGCACAATCATTAATCAACCCCAAGCCTAATTCTCAACAGTCTCCAATCTTCTGATCTTTGCCATTTTAATTATTATGTGTCTTGGTGTTGTCCTCCTTGGTCCCTTCTGTTGGGAGTTCTGTGTACTTCCATAGTCTGAATGATTATTTCCACACCCATTTTGTGGAAGTTTTCAGCAATTATTTCTTCAAAGACACTTTCTATCCCTTTTTCTCTCTCTTCTTCTTCTGGTACCCCTATATGCGGATATTGTTCCTTTTGGATTGGTCACACAGTTCTCTTAATATTGTTTCATTCCTGGAGATCCTTTTATCTCTCTCTCTGCATCAGCTTCTATGCGTTCCTGTTCTCTGGTTTCAATTCCATCAACGGCCTCTTGCATCTTATCCATTTGGCTTATAAATTCTTCCAGGGATTGTTTTATTTCTGTCATCTCCTTCTGGACTTCATCCCTTAGCTCTTGCATATTTCTCTGCAGCTCCATCAGCATGGTTATGACCTTTATTTTGAATTCCTTTTCAGGGAGATTGGTTAGGTCTATCTCCCCAGATTCATTCTCAGGGGAAGATATCTGGGTTAGTCTGGTCTGTATCAAATTCTTCTGCCTTTTCATGGCAATAGAAGTAGTTGTGGGGAGCTGGTGCATGTGTTGGCTGGGAGAACGTCCCTTCTTGCTGGTTTGTGGCCTTCCTCTCCTGGGAGAATGGTGACCACTAGTGGCTTGTGCTGGGCAGCTGCATGCAGACAGGGTCTCTGATTCTTGCCCTGTTGTTGTGGAGTTAAGCTCCATGGTTGCTGTGGGCATGGCTGACCCCAGGCAGCTGCTCCACTATGGTGGAGCCACATTGGAGGAGGCTGTTTATCTCCATGAGGGGCCTCTGAGCTTCGCTGCTGCCCAGGAAGTTAGGGCGCACGGAGTTCCCCGGGTTTCCCAGCTGCTGGGCTAAGTGTCCTGGTATGTTTCTGTCCAGCTGTGGGGTCCCTGTCACTTTAAGTCTTTCAAAAAGCACTTGCTTTTCTTTGTCCCAGGGGCACCAGCTACGGGGACCCGCTCGTAGGTTTTACTGTCCCATTTCCCTAGTATCCAGCACCCCACGCACTGTGTGTCTGTGCTCCAGTGCGGATGGCTAGGGCTGGGTGTTTAGCAGTCCTGGGCTCCCTCTCCTTCCCTGCTCCAACTCCTCACCTCCCGCTGGGAGCTGGGGTGAGGGGCGCTTGGGTCCTGCCAGGCCACAGCTTGTATCTTACCCTGTTCGCGAGGCACCAGGTTCTCACAGGTGTAGATGTAGCCTGGCTGTTGTCCTGTATCTTCTGGTCTTTCTTTTAGGGATAGTTGCTTTTGCTGTATTTTCAAAAATATATATGGTTTAGGAGGAGATTTCTGCTGCTGTACTCATGCCACCATCTTGGCTCCGCCCCCACAAAAGAAATATTTTTTAAGAAGAATGTATAAAAAGATCCAGTATAGCCTAATACTCATAGTAAATAAGTATAACCTAATATCATCTGGGTTGTGACCATACACTTCATTTATATCAATGAATATAAATATTTAACTCATCTATTAAAATAAAAGATTTTCAAATTGTCTTCCAAGGAAAAACCAAGCTGTATGTTATAAACTAAAGATATACCTAATACAGAATGACTCAGAAAGGCAATAAACTAAAGACATTGGCAAATATGTGTCAGGTAAATGGAAACAGTCAGGAAATAGGGGCCATAGTCTTGATATCAATGTAAAATTTAGGCCCCAAAGCATTATGAGATAAGCAAGGACAAATTACTAGGCCTAAAGATCACAATTCAAAATAATACTGTAACAGTTATGAATATCATACATCATTTAATACAGCATTTGACTTCATAAAACAGAAACTACAGGAGCTACGTAACTAGAAACTGGCAGATATTCTTCTAGAAGATTTTTCAGAAACCATCCTAAGTCCAAGACAGGCCAAGTGAAGTGAACTAAAAATTAAGTAAAGCTACATAGACGGCCTAAACAACCTGGTCAGTAAGTTCATCTGCTGTGTTAGAGCTATGTTGGAGCTGGCTCATGCAGTATGGTTGTGTAAATCTCTCTCTGATTCCATGGTCAATGATAACACATGATAACTTGCAATTGGCTATGGTGGCAGTATTTGTACCACAGAAACTGGCACACCTTATAAATCAGGGCTTTTTTTTCTCCTTAGGGCCAATTTGCCAGCATACCTATGGATACCTATCAAATCTACACTCCATAATGGAAAATACTTCTTCTCAAGCATCATTAAAAAAGAATTGGCTATGTATTAGGCATAAAGGAAAGCAGAAATAAATGACAAAATCAAAGGATAAAACTACCTTTATATCAATCCATTCTTAGGTAATAGGGGAAGTCCAAAACATAATTGCAACTTTAATATAATAATAGTAATAATTATAATAAAAATTAAAACACAGCATGTTGAAATTTCTAGGATATGATTAAATAAACATCAAGAGAAATATCCTAGACTTATACATTTACTTCAATTAATAATTAATTTCATTTATTAAATGAATAAATAAAAATGAATTAAATTAAATTTTATAAACTACTGAAAGCAAAACAAATTAAACCAAAAGAAATAGCAAATAGGAAATAAGAATAACAGAAAAACTAATTAAAATACTAGTTCCTTAAAAAACAAAACAAAATAGACAACCAAAACTAATTTCATGTTGAATAAAAGGAGAAATCACACAAAAGAAAAAAGCACACAGAGAAAGCACACAGAAGACAGAATGACAAAGATGAACAGAGGAAATTAAAAGTAAGAAATATTTTGTGCAACTCCATATAAACAAAATTGAAAACAAAGATGAAAAGAATATACTTTTTTATTTATACAACTTATCAAAATTGACCCAGTATTGATTGAAAGTTAAATATACCAATTACTGTGAAAATAGAAAGAATGTTATCAAACACAAAACAGCAAATACAAAGTCTGCCCTCCAAAATTCAATAGTCTTGGATGGTTTCAAAGGGTAATTTTACCAAAATTTCAAAACCAGATAATATTAATGCACATTTATACTTCCAGGATATAGGGAATTATTTTTACCAAGGGAGTACAGTATGAATATAAAACCTGATAAAGTAGCAAAGGAAAACCAACTTAATTTCAATTTTGGATTTGCAATGGAAAAATATGGGTAAAGTATGAGTAAACTAATATTACAGTATATGTAATGTAAAAATCATTTATAGCAGAATGATTCCATGTACTTTTCTATGCTTTGTTGTCATATAGTTTATTTCTACATATGTTATAATGCCACAATACGGTGCTGTTATTTTTGTTTAAATGAGTTAATTCACTTTTAAAGATTAATAAAGAAAAGTGTTTTTGTATATTAACTCAGATATTTCCCAATGCTTCCTTTCTTCCCCTGGATATAATTTCCCATTTGGTATCATTACCCTACTATCTGAAAATGCAATTAATTTTTTTAAGGATGGCCTACTAGCAACAATTTCATTAGTTTTCACTTATTTGAAACTATATTTTGTCTTTTGTGGACATAAATTCTAGGTTGATTTATTTTTCCTTTTATAAAGTTATGATGTCAAATATGACCTCCATTGTTTCTGATAAGAAGTCATTTGTCATTCAGTTGTCATTCCTTTGTAAATAATGTGTCTTGTTTTTCTTAGGCAATTTTTGAGATTTTTTTCTTTATCGTAAGTTTTATGCTTTGTTAGTGTGGGTCTCTTCTGGATTTTCCCTTAGTCCTAAAACAAATTTGTTAATAATTCTGTGTCTTTAGTTCTAAGTGTGAATCTTACAAGATTTCAGTGAAAAACACAAGGTATTTGTCAAGGCCCTCTGATGTGGCAGGACTCAAACTGCAACCTCTTTGTCCACCTGCTGAAACCTCTACTCAACTGTTGCCGCTATTAAGCTGCTCTTTTCTGCTTGTCTCTCTGATCTTTCCAAAAAGTACAGTTCAGGGTTTGGCCAAGATATTAGGTAAAGTTTATGTACAGATTCTAGTTTTGTAAAATCTTTGGTTTCCCAAATCTTTGAGGTTTCCCTCTTTCTAGGATTTTCCCTTCAATTTTGTGAAACTCTGATAGTTCCAAATACCTCTTCTAAATTCTCAGACCCCCAACACTGTGACTCTCTGTTTGACTCTGCTTTGAATTCTAGTTTGAATTTTGTGCAGTGCCTTGTGGACTGGGGTTGCTGTCTGGAGAAAAGCCAGATAAACTTGTGTCTCAGTGTGATTCTCACCCTTCAAGGGTCAGATTCCTTCTAATTTTTGCCTTCAGGAATTTCAAACAGTTACTGTCATATTTTTCCCATTGTTTATAGTTATCTCTGGGAGAGTTAGTACAAAACAAGTTATTTCCCCTTTGCTGGAATCAGAAGTTAAATTGTAACTAACTGAATAAAAGTAATTCTATGAGCCCTAAGTGACAATCAAGATATATATATATATGCATGCATGTGCATGCGCATGTGTGTGTATGTGAGAGAGAAGCTTTTTTTAAAAAAAGAAGGGATGAACAATTTACAAAGGTGCTACTTTGAAATTCCCCAATATGAAAATTACTAGAGGCACAGGCCATCTATGCTAAAAAGCCTGTGGGAGAACAGGCTATTCCATTCATTAAAGTCCACAGATTGCCTACGATACTTTTTGAAAAAAATACAAAAGAGAAAATGAATGTAAACTTAATCTAATCTTGATAAAATAATCATACATATTTGACTCCTTATAATTTCATAAAGTGGGGGATAAAGAGAAAGAAAATGTTACTCACAAAGGGTTAAAGTTCAGATCAATTTACAGATTCAGCACCACGACATAGTATTTCAATATCTTTAAAACTTGACAGAAAAAATAGAATTCTATTTCTAGGGAAGTTCTCAAACAAGCTTAAGAGCAAAACATAAAAATCATTTGGACATATAAGAAAATTTTTCTTCTAGACATCCTATATGAAAGCATATACCTCAGGGCATACTCCAAGAGAAAAGGGAAAGGAAAAATCAACCCTGGGAAAAGAATGATATTAGATACCAGAAACAGTGGCAGTTCACTATGTCCTGAAAGAGGTGAAATAAATGAGAGAGGAAATTGGTATTTTCTGGATAAAAATACTTAGAAACTTTCTTTCTACCAATAAACTGTTAATGGTATAGAATTGCAAAGTCATAATAATGAAAAATGTTGATATTTTTTAGGAATTTCAGTTACATGCCAAATATGAAGTGCAAGAGTCTAGATTATAGTCTCATAATAAAATATAAACATTTTGAACATTGAAAATGTAAATATAATGGCATTGAAATGAGTAGTGCATGGATCATGAGAAGGGTAGCAAAGAAAGATTAACTAAAGCCCAGTTCCTCATTTTTGATGACGGGGCATCAGTAGATGCTCTCGTGTTGGCAAATCCCAAATACGTGGCTAAGTTTTTATATAAGGCCATAAAGGTGAAGATTAAAATAACTGAAAATAGAGAGTTTTGGCAGAGTTGTCTCTGGGGATGGGAACAGATTGAGGGAAAGGAAGATTGTTTCATTTTCATTTTATTCCTGTGCTCAAATTATTTTTGTTAATAAGGTAATGCATTTCTATTACTAGAAAAATACTAGTTTAAAAAAGTGAACACATTAACTATCGTTATCCAAACACTGAAATACTATTAAATTAAAAAGAATAAAATATTTAGATGTCTGTGTATGGAAAGGTAGCCATCTTAATCTGCTTAGTGGGGAAAGCGAAGCTGAAGAAGACACCGGCACATTCCCAGTATGAGAAAACAAAACAAGTGTGAGTAATTGTGTGCATTTAAATATCCCATATAATAAAAACATGTTGGACATGAGAAAACAATAGGCTCAGAGCTAAGAACTTTGAACCAGGTGCTTCTCAGAAACTCCACAATTCCCATGAAATTATTAATGGCCCATCTGTCCAGCTGGTTGCACCCTGAACCCAGCCTAGAAACAGTTGAGATACTAATAGCACCTTCCATGGGAATCTCTCTTCTTTACCTCCTCCTATTTCCATTTGTGCATACTGAATTGCTCTAATAGCCTGAAGCTCTGCCGACTGCACATAAATTTGAACCCCAATTTTGTCAACGATTACTGAATTATCTCAGATCAATTTTTAAGAATATTTTTGGATTAATTGTCCATGTACCTAGTGGGAATAAACAAGGTATTGCTTTTAGAGGTATGCTTATTTAGCTAAGAGTCTTGATTTCTCTCCAAAAAGCCAGGGCTGGAAGATTCCTTAGGTCCTTTCTGACTCCTTCCTTTGTCCTCCAACTCCAGACTCTGTTTTGTGAATGTCTTAAAGGGCACTGATTTTTTAAGGACACAGTTTAGAAATTACAGGAAGGTTGGCTGAGAGCAACTTTAAGCAAGGCTAAAAAAAATTCTATGAGGATCTCCTCAAATGTCTCGAAGGAAAAATAAAAAAGGCTAGGAAACGGCATGTTTCATCCAGACTAGAACACCATGAGAAGAAATACTGGGCTCTCAAAGCATTTGTTCACACCACATTATTTTGACAGCAGGCATGAGCTCTTGACTGCCTGTTAAAAGTCATGCACTGCCTGTGGCTTGTTGAGCTCACAGCTACTCTGATCAAGGGCAATTCTGTGCCAGGCAGCTGAGGAATGAACAAGTTATACACAATCAGTCAAACCTGGAGCTTCATCAGCTAATCAAGGTGCCTTGGGATAGAACTTAAAGTAGAGGAAGTTGAGTATAGAAAGAGGAAGGTGATGAAGGAAAGAAATAAGTTGATATTAAGAAGTGGCAAAAGTCATAGGAAGATGTTTGCCTTCCAGTTAGAAACAAATGAAACACATTTTGACAAAACTGTGGAGTCCAGGTCACAGCTGGGGAAATGAGTTTGGTAAGGGAAGGAAATGAGAGGCTTCTGGAAGGGGAGAGAGAGAGAATGAAGTTCTTTGAGAACACTTAATGAATGTGGTGATCATAAAATACATGAGACAGCAGAGGAAACTGAAATCTAGGCTGGGCAGACTGTAAGTTTAACATCTGTTTGCTAGTTGCTAGTTGAAGGAAGAAGCAACAATATGGACTCTGAATATAAGGGTTTGGCTTATATTTAAAGGCTGTGTCTTACAGCAAAGATCTAGGATAAAGTAAGAATATACAGTAGTTAGGTGATGTGACCAATGTCAGTATTTCAAGCCATAGTCAGGCTCATATGGGATTCTGACACCCAGGGGCATATTCTCTGTGGAAGATGATGCTTATGTGCTTAGCCGCTCAAAAAAAGTCACTGATGGGCATCAATTTACTCTCCAGCTTGATAATTATATTTGCTCTTTCTGGAAGTGTAGGCTGTACACCTCTGGCATCCCTTCTTCCTCTCATGAGTTATCCAAATAAGAAAATGGTAGCAACTAAAGGCATCTAAGGGATGGTCTGATCTAATCTCATAATTTTTCAATTTAGGAAATTTGGCTCAGGAGGAAGTTTCCCCAAAGTATTCAGCAAATTAGTGGTAGGGCTTGCATGCATTTGGGCTTCCTCTCTCTCAGTCTAGGTCTTTCCTATTTATGTTGCTTCACTTTAAAACTTAAGAGATTTATTTACAACATACTCTATCTTCCTTTAATAATTCTTCATAATTCTTCGGAATTCAGCTTTTTGCTTATTAACTACATTCATTCAGTCAACAAATAACTGAATGATTACTATATGTTCTTATGATGCTTGTATTCTAGAAAGGAGATGCAATGAAAACAAACAAATGTGGAAGGCAATGTTAGGTAGGGGTAGGAACCATGAAGAAAATTAATGCATGTTAAGGAGACACTATTTCAGACAGGACGTAAGATTTCATAGGGGGACATTTAAGCACAAGCTTGAAGGATAAGAGCGAGGAAATCATACGATTATGTCTGAAGAATAGACTAACTTTAAGTATTCTTTCACTCTTTTGTCCTAATTAGCTCTTTTAGGAGTGTAAGGGGTGTGAGGGCATAGTGTACTGAACAATGATGAAAAAAATCCATGTTTTCATTACTTATTCCTGTTCTTTTCTTTCTAATTTCAAACCATATTTCCTCTCACATTTAGCACTGATCAAGCATTTCCATTGCCTAAAAGGCCTTCTCTATGTGTTCCGTTTGGGCACTATTCTGGCTACTCTAGACTGGACTAGCCTCTAAAGCCAAACTGAGTTCTTCATTTTTATTTTGACTGCTTTGTAAATGGAGGCTATGAGAAGCACTATTTCCAAGTGAGCACTGTTACCCCTCTCCCTCTCCCTCTCCCTCTCCCTCTCCTTCTCCTTCTCTTCTTCTTCTTCTTCTTCTTCTTCTTCTAACAAACAGACTCAAAGGAAAAATCTAACTTGTCACATTGTAATTCATTGATCAAGCCCAACACACCAATTGGTAAGGTAGTTGGTAAGGATGTTGTTGGGCCATTTGGTCCACAGTTCAAGAGGCTCTTTACAAATTTTTCTTAACTTATTATACCAGGAAGGCCTCATCCCATTTGACAAGAATTTCCAAATATACAAGGGACATTTGTGACTATAAGCAAGTAATATAGTCAAGGGGTGGGGTGAGCTTCAAGGGAAGAATATTCAGCTGCCAGAAAGTTAGAGCTGCCCTATACTCTGGTTCTTAATACACAGTGGTTTTTATAAAATTGTCAAAGGTTTTCCTTTCCTTTCTTTCCTTTCTTTTTCATCTGAGATTGATCTCAAAAGGCAGTGACTTTCCAGATGACAGAAGCAAAGAACATAAGATGTGGAAACTGAGTTTGAATAACTGTTCTAGTTATTAAATGTATGGTGTGATGTTAAGCACGCACTTAGACTAGATGAACACCAGTTTTCTCATATGTACAAGTAATGCTATATATACCATAGGGTTCTTGTGACAAGTCATGCATGATAAAATTAGCATAGTTCTAACACTTAGCAGTGATTTAATGAAATTAGTTTTCATTGCCTCCTCAATTAGTCATTTCTAACCCTTTTAGTTGGGAATATTACCTTAGATATAATACTAAGGTTTAAAGCAAAAACAACAGCAAAAAATATGACTGGACCTTCACTTGATATTTATTCCATCATTTCCACTTCTTCAACAAGGCCCATTTTCTTCCAGTTGGGAGTGTATTAAAGCCAACTCCTACTTCAACAAATACGGACACACTGCAGTTGAGTAGGATGTTTGGCAGTGGTTCTCATGCTTCAATGTGCAACACAATCAATTGTGTTTGCAGAGTAGAAAAGCCTACTTTCTACCTCCCTAGTGCATCTGATTCTGCACTCTCCTATGGGATGTAGGAGTCTGCATTTACAGGTATCTCAGGAGATTCTACTGAAGAAAGTCCACAGAGCTTGTTTTGAGAGAATGAGGAGAGAGAACATTGATTTTTATGGGTAAAATGCATAAGTGGAACGCTTTTTTATCACCTTTTAATGAAAAACAGATTGATATATTTGAATTAACATTTCTGCATTAGTGAGTAGAATCTAATCACTATTAAAGCTTAGAGTGAAAAAAAATCTCATTCTTCGCCATGGTAATTTTATTTAGGAAATGAGTAGCTGGTTCTCTTAAAGACAAGTTGCGCTAATTTCAGTAATTACATTAGAACTTATTTTTCCTGTCTGTGCATTCAATAAATATTGAATGGGTGATTATCAGTCTGAATCTAGATACCAAAAACATCTAAGTTATGCCTTCAAGGAGGCTATGATCTAATTGTAGAGAATAGGATTAACACTTGAGTACATAGGTATAAAATTCCATCCCAGAAGTTTCCATACTGTACTGCATTTATTGACATACTGGTTTCCCCACAGATTCACTAAGGGCTAGGGCCTTACCTAGGACCATAACCTTTCTTCCTCATTGTCACTGATTCTGGGGAATGGTTAAGTTTAGTATTTCTCCCAAAGACATAGCATTGTCATAAGGCATATCTGGGCCTGACTTAGACCGACATACAAGAAGTCTGGATGTTACATGGAGAGCATGGGTTTGCAACTGGCTTGTGCTATCCCTGTGGGGATGTATTCCTGGGCCTAAAGTGGAGTTGTCTCTCTTTTGAGAAAGAATAGGTGTATTTCTATGTATATGGAGCAGTGGGGTTATGTAAGGCCAGGAAGTTCTGGAGCTATATTCTTGAGGATATGTTATTTTATCAACTAAATTCTGAAACATCTCTATTAAAGCAAATCTAAGTTCATGGAAACTTTCAATTAAGATTCATTTTTTCAGTAATTCCCTAAGCTTTATCATTTCAAATTTTCCTTTGGTGAATATATCCTTTGCTCCATGTTCATTTCATTCTTCTGCTTTACTCATAGTCTCTTCACTGTTTATAGAGCCCTTTTTTAAATTTCTCTTTTCTTCCTCTTCTTTATTCTACCCAGCCACTCTAATCCTACTTTTCCTTTAAGCCTTCCTCAGTTGTTTACTTCCTTTTCCATCTGATCAACTCCCCTTTATAATTCACAACACACACAAGTTTTCACTTCTGGATGTTTCCCTAGCCTTTGGGATCCCCGTACCCTTTGCAGCAGAAAGATGGTGAAGAAATAGTGGGAAGGTGAAACTCACAAGAGAATTGTTTTTGCCTGTAGTGATTGGTACTGTAAAGTTATCTCTACATTGCTAGATCCTTAGCTTAATAACATATGCAGAATCTATTTCGACATTCAAGGTAATATAATATATAGGGTCTGGGATCTAAGGCATAGAAATCTTTGTGGTCATATTCATCCTACTGCACTTGCTTACTAGGATGTAAGAATATTGAGTAATGATGGAAAAGTCTTTATCCTAGGTAGTGGTATACACAGTGAAAGTGGCAGACAAGATCTATAGCTTGAGTTTGAATGGTGAATGTTCCATGGTTGACTTTAGTTTCTTTACCTTTCTCCAGTCTATGGGACTCCTGCTTTCTACTCCTCTTATCTGTTGAGTGACTTCATTACCTATGCACTAACTCAGTAATTCCAAAAAGTGGCTGTGTATTCATCACATGAGGAATTCTTTAAAGTCGGGAAACCTGAATCCATCTCCAGTCATTCTGATGTAATTAATGGTGTGTGGCTGACACCATTTTCATTTGTAAAGGCCCCCTAGTGAAAAGGATGCACAACGGGGTGGAGAGCAACTGGCTTTAAATAAACTGTGAAGAGCTTAGTGTTTCTTCCCAGAAATTTTAAACAGAAAAAAGCCTGCTCTCTCTGCAGGCACTGGAAGCTCTGTGACAAGCAGCCTGGCCTCCAGAATTATAAGAGAATAAATATGTTTTTCAAAAATGGCCAAGTTGATGGCAAGTTGTTACAGCATGAATAGGAAATAAATACATCTATAAAGCACATAAATAGGGAACTAAGAACAAATGTATAAATATATGTCTGTTTTCTTTGTTTTTTTTTTTTTCAGTCATCATAGATTTAGGCTTTCTTTTCACTTAATTCTTGACTTGACTTTATTCTCAGCACATTGGTCATGTCTCCAAGGTTCCTTCTCTGCCCTCCTGATTGGTCAACACTCCCTGAAGGTACTTCTAGTACCTTGATGCTCTCACTTAAAGCACTTATTCCAGTTTTAACTTTACCTTTATTGATGTGATTATTTCCCACCAGACTTTGGACTCCATGAGGGTTAGGACTCTGTGTGTTTTGTTCATAATTTTTTTCTCCAGGGCCTAGCAAAGAGTCTGGGAATACTAGACCTTCAGCAAATGTTTGTTAAAATGAACTGATGAATCAGAGCAGATTCAGGTACTGAATTCAGCTAAGGAATTAGGTATATGGGGGATCAGGCAGGAAGTTTTGGACCCAGAAGTCTAGAAAGAAGATAAAAGATCAGGGTTCCAAGGTCGTGTCTGGGTAGCAATGAAGAGGAAGAACACAGGCAATCTGCCAGCGCCTGGTGAGGGCGCCTACTACTAGCTGGCTGCAGGAAGCCCTCCATCGACCTTCACTTTTGGAGGGAGTCCTGGGAAAGTAGGGCAGGGTGAGAAAGCTTTTACTCTCTTCCTGGTGTTTTCCCTGAGGAACTTTAAACTTTGTGCCTTTTAGTGTTCCTAATTTCCTAATTTTGTTGGAACAGCTAGTCAGTCAATCAAATAGCAGAGAACATTACCATAATGGTATTTTTAAGTTGAAATCTTTAACACCCATCTTCTTGACACTTTCTTATATTTTTAAAACCTAAAACCTCAGAAATTATGATGGTCCTGAGTAATTGTGTTGTAGAATCTGAAGAATCAAAAGTTAGCATAAGCACAGCCATCTTAAAGGCTCAAACACCATTTTCTAAACTAGAAGGAGAAAAATTACTAGAACTTTGAAAAACAAGTTAGTCAGCCAGTGTTAATTGTAGTGACCTTTAGTTGGCCAACCTCAATCAGTTAAGCTTATCTTGCTAGAACCACCCTAAACATTCCAAAAGTGATTTTATCTAACCAGCCCCCCAGGATGAGGCGTCAGCGGAAAATTTATGTGTCTGTGAAAAAAAACACTGTATTGTGACTGTAGAAAATACTGCCCCTTTGAAAATGCTATAAAAACTTCTGGCTTTGTGAGTTCGGGGTCCTCGTTGAGACCCGCTGCGTCGGGCTAACGCATGGACCCCAGCTAGCTGGCCTCTGAATAAATTCCTCTTGCTTGTTGCATCAAGAGACGCCTTCCATGAGTGATTTGGGGCGGCATCCTCCTCTGGGAGAATCCAACATTTGGGGGCTCGTCCAGGATCGTGCGCTCACCCCGCTTCACTCCCGAAGCCATTCTTGGAGGAAGAGGTAAGATTAGTGGCGCCTTGAGTTGTCTGTGTTCTGTGTTCTGCTTTTCAGTGAGACTGGTCGGAGTTCTGAAAAGGGTACCCTCTGTCTGGCAGCCGTCCCGGTCCCGTAAGGGGTCGCAACTGCGGTCGGTAGACGTACTTGGAGCACCGCAGGCTGCAACCCTGGGGGACGCCCCAGGGAGTTTGGAGGGCCAGGGATGCCTGGTGGCCTCCCACCTGTTTTTCCGCAAAAGTGAACCGGATGAGATAGGGTTGGTTTTTGGGCGCCGAGAGTATCAGCCCACTGATTCCTTCCGGTTCTTGGTCAGAAATCTGAGGAAGACAAAAAGCGGCCGCTGTGTGTCTAATCTCTGTGTGTCTCTGTTTTATGTGTCCTTTACGTGTCTAATAATTGTTATACTGGCAATGGGACAGACCGTGACGACCCCCCTTAGCCTGATATTAGGTCATTGGACAGAAGTGAGAGCAAGGGCGCATGACTTGTCGGTAGAAGTTAAAAAAGGGCTGTGGCAGACTTTCTGTACTTCCGAGTGGCCCACTTTTAACGTTGGATGGCCCCCAGAGGGGACTTTTGACCTCTCCACTCTGCTTGCAGTAAAAGCTGTTGTTTTCCAGAATTCAACTCGGGGACATCCGGATCAGCAGCCCTACATTGTGGTCTGGCAAGAATTGGTGGAAAATCCACCGCCCTGGGTAAAGCCCTGGGTGTGAAAGAAAGCGAACTCTTGAGTCTTATTGGCTCAGGCTCAACCTCGGGGAAAAGGGAAAGAGACCACCAAAATACACCCTGACACTCAAGACTTGCTGATGGTTGATGATCCCCCTCCTTACCCTCCTGCCTCTGCCCCGACGCCTGAGGCCCCGGCGGCCGAGGCCCCAGTGCCTCCGGCCCCGGCACCTCCGATGCCTCTAGCCTCTGGTACCGAGGCATCGGGGCCAGCTCCGGGACCGGCCCAGGGAACTCGGCGGCGCCGAGGGGCCACATTGGACCCATCAGGTATTTTCCCTCTCAGGTCTTATGGGGCCTCCATTCTCGGGGAGGAAGGAGACCCGCCTTTCCAACCTCTGCAATACTGGCCATTCTCCTCTGCCAATTTATATAATTGGAAAGCTAACCACCCACCTTTTTCAGAGGAACCGCAGAGACTAATGGGACTGATAGAGTCCCTGATGTTCTCTCACCAGCCCACTTGGGATGATTGTCAGCAGCTCTTACAGGTACTCTTCACCACGGAAGAAAGAGAAAGGATCCTCCTGGAAGCGCGAAAGAACGTGCCTGGAGCTGACAGATGACCGTCGCAACTCCCTCATGATATAGAAAGGGGGTTCCCACTGACCAGACCCAACTGGGACTTTAATTCTCCAGAAGGTAGGGAGCGACTAACCATCTATCGCCAGGCTCTGGTGGCAGGTCTTCGCGGGGCTGCAAGGCGCCCCACCAATTTGGCCAAGGTAAGAGAGGTTAGTCAGGGAGCCGCTGAGGCACCCGCAGTGTTCTTAGAACGCCTGATGGAAGCCTTCAGGTGGTATACTCCTTTTGTCCCCACTTCTGAGGAACACAGTGCTTCAGTGGCTCTTGCCTTTATTGGGCAATCAGTGCCTGATATTAGAAAGAAGCTTCAGAGACTAGAAGGCTTACAGGATTTGTCGTTGAGAGATTTGGTGAAAGAAGCTGAGAAAGTTTATCATAAGAGAGAGACTGAGGAAGAGAAGGAATTAAGGAAGGAAAAGGAAAAAGAAAGTAAAGAGGAAAAGAGGGATAGGAAGCATGAGAGAAATTTAACAAAAATCTTGGCCGCAGTAGTAGAACGTAAGGGACGCCCGCCCTCTAGTGGTAGAACTAGTAAGGCAGGGCACCTGGGCAACCGGCCTCCTTTGGATAAAGATCAATGTGCATACTGCAAAGAGAAAGGACATTGGGTGAAAGAATGCCCTAAAAAGCCACTGCAGAAGCCTCCAAAAAAGGTGTTGTCTCTGCTGGAAGATGAAGATTAGGGAGGACGGGGCTCGGAACCCCTCCCCGAGCCCAGGGTAACTCTGAAAGTGGAGGGGCAACCCGTTGAGTTCCTAGTAGACACCAGTGCTCAACATTCTGTATTAACTAAAGACAAGGGCCCTCTCTCTGGCAAAAAGTCTTGGGTGATTGGAGCTACAGGCCAGAAACAATATGCATGGACCACCCGAAGAGCAGTAGACTTAGGAGTAGGATGAGTAAGTCACTTGTTCCTCATTATACCGGAATGCCCTATGCCCCTGTTAGGAAGGGACATCTTGACCAAATTAGGAGCCCAAATATCTTTTCAAGCTGAGAAACCTCTGGTGACTAATCAGGAAAATAAGCCTTTGAACTTGAGTATTCTGACCATAAGATTGGAAGATGAATACTGTCTTTTTATGGAACCAGAGCCCTCCCGAATTAGTCAGGAGTGGCTCGACTGATTCCCAGGAGCCTGGGCGGAGACGGCGGGCATGGGACTCGCCAAGAACCAGCCCACTGTAATCATAGAACTAAAAGCTTCAGCCTTGCCAGTGACTGTGAGGCAATATCCAATAAGTAAAGAAGCCAGGGATGGAATTAGGCCACATATCCAGAAGCTTATGGAACAGGGAATATTAGTAAAATGTCAATCCCCATGGAACACCCCCTTGCTGCCTGTAAAAAAGGCAGGAACGGGAGATTACCGACCAGTACAAGATTTAAGAGAAGTTAACAAAAGGACACAGGACATTCACCCCACCGTGCCAAATCCCTATAACCTACTAAGCTCCCTGGCCCCAATAAACATCTGGTATTCAGTTTTAGATCTAAAGGATGCTTTCTTTTGTCTGTGCTTGCACCAGAACAGCCAACCGCTGTTTGCCTTTGAGTGGAAAGATCCCACCACAGGAACTACTGGACAATTGACCTGGACTCGTTTGCCACAAGGATTCAAGAACTCGCCCACCCTCTTCGATGAGGCTTTACATCAGGACTTGGCTTTCTACTGAGCTTCAAACCCACAGGTAACTTTGCTGCAATATGTTGATGACCTATTGATAGCCGCTCCCACCCGGGAGACCTGCCAAGAGGCCACTGTAGCCCTTTTGACTGAACTTGCCAAATTAGGGTATAGAGCATCTGCTAAGAAGGCACAGATCTGCCAACAACAAGTGATTTATTTGGGATATTCCCTGAGAAAAGGGAAAAGGTGGCTTACTGAAGCCCGGAAGCAGACTGTGACGCAGATTCCGGTCCCCACTACAGCAAGCCAAGTTCGCGAGTTTCTGGGGACAGCGGGGTTTTATAGATTGTGGATACCCAGATATGCTTCCTTGGCTGTCCCTCTGTACACCCTTACCAAGGGGACAGTCCCGTTTGTTTGGGGATCTGAGCAACAACAGGCCTTTGATGATATCAAGAAAGCCCTCCTCTCAGCACCCGCTCTAGCATTGCCAGACGTAACTAAGCCATTTGTCCTTTTCATGGATGAACGGAGCGGAGTAGCTCAAGGAGTGTTGACCCAACAATGGGGACCTTGGAAGAGACCTGTCGCCTATCTGTCAAAAAAATTAGACCCCGTGAGTAGTAGGTGGCCTGCCTGCCTGAGAGTAGTAGTAGCTGTGGCCCTCCTAGTTAAAGATTCTGACAAACTAACACTGGGACAAAAACTCACTGTGGTTGCTTCACATGTGTTGGAGAGCATAATCCGGCCACCACCGGAAAGATGGATGTCAAATGCCAGAATGACTCACTACCAGACCTTACTCCTGAATCGTGATCGTGTGGAATTTGCCCCACCCGCCATCCTAAACCCAGCTACTCTGCTTCCCGATTTGGAAAAAGAAGTACTTCATACCTGCCAGGAAATCCTGGCTGAGGAGGCGGGGACCCGCCAGGACTTACAAGATCAGCCTTTAGAAGGACCAGGACTCCTGACTTGGTATACAGACGGGAGCAGTTACATTATGGATGGTAAGAGAATGGCGGGAGCTGCAGTAGTGGATGATAACCGAATCGTGTGGGCCAGTGGACTTCCAACGGGCACTTCTGCACAGCGAGCGGAGCTCGTCGCTCTGACTCAGGCTCTAAAGATGGCAGAAGGTAAGAGACTTAACGTCTATACCGACAGCCGATACGCTTTTGCCACCGCTCACATACACGGGGCTATTTATAGACAGAGAGGGTTATTGACTTCTGCCAGGAGAGATGTTAAAAACAAACAAGAAATTTTAAATTTGTTAGAAGCCATCCATAGACCTAGAGAAGTGGCAATAATACATTGCCCTGGGCATCAAAAAAGTGACTCTCTAATAGCTCAAGGAAACAGAAGGGCGGACCAAGCTGCCAAACAAGCAGCCAGGGAATGAATATCTTACCCCTCCAAGTGTACCCGGAGGCCACTTGTATTAAGAGCTTCCAGTATACACCCGAAGACCTCTCTTGTATAAACAAATTAGGGTTTAAAAATTCCTCACCCCACGAGATATACAAGTCTGAAAAAGGGAGAGTTGTCCTGCCTAAGAGAGAGGCAGAAGAATACTTAAGGCAATTGCATCAATTGACACATTTGGGAGCAAAAAACCTAAAGACCTTGGTTCAAGACTCACCTTATCATGTTACTGGATTAGGAAAACTGGCTGACGAGGTTGTAAGAAATTGTGTTCCCTGCCAATTAGTAAATGTGAGTAAAAATCCAGTAACATCTGGGAAAAGACTTCGAGGGGATCGCCCAGGAGCTTACTGGGAAGTTGACTTCACTGAGCTCAAGCCTGTTAAGTATGGATATAAGTACCTTCTAGTTTTCCTAGACACATTTTCAGGATGGACAGAGGCGTTCCCCACCAAAACTGAGACAGCTCAGATGGTGTCTAAAAAGATCCTTGAAGAAATATTTCCCAGGTTTGGAATCCCAAAGGTAATTGGCTCCGACAACGGCCCTGCCTTTGTTGCCCAGGTAAGTCAGGGATTGGCCAAGATTTTGGGGACGGATTGGAAATTGCATTGTGCATACAGGCCCCAGAGCTCAGGACAGGTAGAAAGGATGAATAGAACTCTAAAAGAGACCCTGACTAAATTATCCATAGAGACTGGTTTATATGATTGGTTGGTCCTCCTTCCCTTCTCCTTATTCCGAGTTAGAAACACCCCCAGCCGTTTTAGACTAACACCCTTTGAAATAATGTTTGGAGCCCTGGCTCCACTAAATGCAGCTCACCTCCACGTATCCCCTGAATCTGTGACTAATAAGTTTCTGCTTGAAAGGTTACGGGCTCTGGAAGTTGTGCAGAAAGAAGTGTGGGCCTCTATCCGAGAAGCCTATCGGCCAGAGGACATTTCAGTACCTCACCCGTTCCAAGTGGGAGACTCTGTCTACGTAAGGCGACATCGAACGGACAATCTTGAGCCTCGGTGGAAAGGACCCTTCATCGTCCTTTTGACCACACCTACAGCTGTGAAAGTAGATGGCATCTCTTCCTGGATACATGCTTCACATCTGAAGAAAGCGCCTCAACCAGACCCGGACTGGTGAGTAATTCGAACTGATAACCCTCTTAAATTTAGCTTGTGTAAAAATGATTGTGTCACTAACAATTCTAACTCTAATGACCCAGTTACTTCCCACCTTCCAGAACCCTAACCCCCATGAACCCAGGTTACTCACATGGCAAATCATTACCCCGGCTTCCCAACAAGTAGTAGTCCAGTTAACAGGACAACACCCTAGGGGAACTTGGTGGCCTACCCTCACTGTAGATTTGTGCACTCTCTTCAAACAAGACCCATGGTATGAAGATAAAGTTGGGGTACCCGGATGTGGTACTCGAGATTATACAGTGCATTGGGGCTCTGGGACCATGAAAGAGCTCCAGAATACCTGCTTCTATGTATGCCCAGCCCCCTCAGCCGATAGTGCCAAGGCCTCACAGTGTGGTGGGAAGACAGATTTTTTCTGCAAAAATTGGGGTTGTGAACAAACAGGGACATGCCATTGGCTGACAGGAAGTGCAGGGAGATCTCCTCTAGGCCTCATAAAAATCCAGTGGAATACCGCTCGTGCCCAATGCATGACTAATCCCACCTGCAACCCTATTGACATCTCTTTCACAGATGCAGGAAAAAGGGCAACAAACTGCGAAAAAGGGCTTATGTGGGGACTAAGACTCTACCAGAGTGGCTATGATAATGGAGTCTTGTTTATGCTCAGGCTTAAGGTAGAGACTCTTCCGGCTGTCCCAGTAGGACCCGACGCTGTCTTGCGGGATCAACAGCGTCTCCCAGCCCCAGCCCCAAAACAGGCCCTAGCCCCACCTATGGACTCTGCCACCACTCCCTCTGCCTCCACTCTTGGCCGAGTCACCTCCATTCCTGGCACCGGACAATGCCTTCTCAACCTCCTTGAAGGGGCTTTTCAGGTCTTAAATACCACCAACCCTAACACTACTGAATCCTGTTGGTTGTGTTTCTATTCTGGGCCACCTTCTTATGAAGGATTGGGATTGTTAGGCAGTTTTAAAGGACAACCCGTCATGAGATCTGTAGCTGGGGAAGCCACAAGAAGCTAACTCTGACTGAAGTAACTGGAAGAGGAAAATGTTTAGGTTCAGTCCCCCCCACCTATAAAGCTTTGTGTAATGAAACCATAGCTGTGACCTCCTCAGGTGAAAATGAGTATCTAGTCCCTCCTCCCGAAGGGTGGTGGGCTTCTAACACTGGAGTGACCCCATGTGTCTCTACTTCTGCCTTCAACTCCTCCCGTGATTTCTGTATCATGGTTCAGCTGGTGCCCAGGTTGATGTATCATGATGACCTCTCATTCGTAGCTGAATTTGAACCTAGGCATAGATATAGGAGGGAGCCGGTCTCGCTGACCTTAGCTGTGTTGTTAGGGATAGGAGTCGCAGCTGGAGTAGGAACAGGGACAGCCGCTATTATCCAAGGGAACCAACATTATGAGGGACTAAGGACAGCTATTGATGAAGACCTAAAAACCATAGAGCAATCCATTACTAAACTTGAAGAATCTCTGACTTCCCTCTCTGAAGTAGTCTTGCAGAACAGACGAGGGCTGGATCTGCTGTTTCTAAAAGAAGGAGGATTGTGTGCAGCTTTAAAGGAAGAATGCTGCTTTTATGCAGACCATTCCGGAATAGTAAGAGATTCAATGTCAAAGCTTAGGGAGAGGCTAGACCAGAGAAAGAGAGAACGAGAAGCCGGCCAAGGGCTATTTGAATCTTGGTTCACTAGGTCCCCGTGGTTTACAACCTTGATATCCACTCTGGCTGGGCCCTTACTCATCCTTGTGTTGCTCCTCACTTTAGGACCCTGCATATTGAATCGGCGGATAACTTTTGTTAGAGAAAGAGTGAGTGCCGTTCATGTACTAATGTTGAAGCAACAATATTATTCACTCACCCAACAAGAAGATACAAACATTCCATGATTGGAATGCCCTTAAAGAGAAGTGGGGAAATGTAGAACCTGAAGAATCAAAAGTTAGCATAAGCACAGCCATCTTAAAGGCTCAAACACCATTTTCTAAACTAGAAGGAGAAAAATTACTAGAACTTTGAAAAACAAGTTAGTCAGCCAGTGTTAATTGTAGTGACCTTTAGTTAGCCAACCTCAATCAGTTAAGCTTATCTTGCTAGAACCACCCTAAACATTCTGAAAGTGATTTTATCTAACCAGACCCCCAGGATGAGGCGTCAGCCGAAAATTTATGTGTCTATGAAAAAAAAACACTGTATTGTGACTGTAGAAAATACTGCCCCTTTGAAAATGCTATAAAAACTTCTGGCTTTGTGAGTTCGGGGTCCTCGTTGAGACCCGCTGCGTCGGGCTAACGCATGGACCCCAGCTAGCTGGCCTCTGAATAAATTCTTCTTGCTTGTTGCATCAAGAGACGCCTTCCGTGAGTGATTTGGGGCGGTGTCCTCCTCTGGAAGAATCCAACAGTGTATCCTTCTGGATAAACTGGGAATTTTCTGAGACTCTTTCCTAAATTCTTAACAATTTCAACTCAGAATAGAAAACATCACATGTATCCTCAAAAATGCTTACAAAAAATACAGCCAGAGTCACTATAATCAGAATGATTTAGAAAGAGCATTTCTTTCTCATGTTTAGATGTAATTAAAATGTTTGGTTTGTATGGAAGTACTGCTTTTCTTATGAATGAATGTTTTTTGCTGAAATGAAGACATGGTGAATACATCAGCATTAGTACATTTATTTAATATGCATTGTTTTGTAATACAAAAGTTTCATTTTTTTTAATGAAAAGGTTCAATAAAATGAACTATTGTTGAGTATGTCATGCCAAGAATTGTGCTAGCTTTTATGAAATTGGACATTGGTCCTAACACATTGGCATTTCTAATAATTATAAAAACAGCTTGTAGTTATTTCTTTTTCCTGTATGATTTCATGCAGGTTTTTACAGCCATCTTGGCAAACTAAAAATAAGAGTTAGATTTTGCTAATAATTAGTGTATAGCCTTAAGCAAGTCACTTAAATCTGAATCTCAGTTTCCTCACTTATCAGAGGAGGATACTCCCACTTGTAGAGTCTTTGCATGGTTAGAATTTAATTACATAGAGTATCTAATTCCATGTTTGATATCCAGTAGGCAATCAGTAAGTGGTTGCTATTATTATCACTCTGTTATTCTTTTGGGGGAAAATAAATCTCACATAGGCTGAGTATGCCTTAATAAGAAATAACTTTTTAGCACTCAGAATTGACTTCCTTGGGCAATATGGAGTTTCTTAAATGAGACATATTCAATTGTGAGTTTGACTGCACATTGACAGGGCAGTGGTAGAGAAGATTAGATTGGTTACTAACAAATGCTTACTGAGCCTCCAATATGACCTTTACATCTCTTCCAATCCTGACATTTTCTTAGTTGATTTAAGGCATTTTCCTAGTGAGTAGTAAAATATGCCTTAGAAGCATTCTCCCAAATCTGGTACAACATGCGTTGTCCTTATGGAATAACAGCAAAAACATACGGTCTGTCTCCATGGCAGACAGTTAGCCAGAATAGAACACTCAACTCAAATAATTTTTTTTTCAAGTAACAGGAAGCATTTGTGTGTTACTATTTTTCCAAAGTCTTTTAACTATTTATCTTCTAATGTTATTTTGCCTCTTAACATCCTTAACAACAGGTAATTAAAATGCTTTTTTCTCCATAAAAGAAAGATGATGTTGAGTAATGATACAGAATAATGAATTGGTTTATTAGTGATGGGATTATAAATTCTAAGTAGAGCTGGGACAGAAATTTCTCTCCTTTAGATAATGACTGCTTCTTGCCTACATAGGGAACTATAGCATGCAGTACAGGCACACTTTCAACCTAGGTTCTTAGTATGCCTTCATTTTTCTTCTTGCTATACCACATTGTTTCTGAGTGTTCTGAAACGAATTCTTAACTATTCTTAAATGAATGACAATGTCTTACCCACATAAAGGTTCAGTAGGTTAATGTATAGCAAAAACTATCTGAACATGCTTCAAAGTAATCTAAACATGAGGTATTAAAAATTATTATTAATATTGTTATACTATGCTTTCTGACTACCTGATCTGTGTGGCACTTCTTGAATTTACTTATGAGCTTGGGATTCAATGTGGTTCTGAGTCAAAATAGTCATGCTTCTTACCTATTATAGATGAATTTCAGCATTATCTCTGTATAATTTTTCTTAGAGTCTCATGATTCCCTTTTATTGCAACTGATTAAAAGTATGTTGAAACTTATTATATTCTCCAAATCTCTTACTCTCTTTCATTTTAAATTTCTAATTTTTTGTAATGTATTTCATTTAATTTCTGCAAACATACTTTCAGACCAGTTATTCTTTCTCTAGTTCTACAAGGTGGAAGCTGAAGTCAAAGTGATTTGAGACCTTTCTTCTTTTATAACACAGGCTTTTATAGTGCAATAATTTCCTCCAATGTACTGCTACTGCTGCATCCCACAAATTTTAATACGGTGTATTTTTATTTTTATTTGCTCAAAATTTTTAGGGAAACTTTTCTTTTTTCTTTTTATTTCTGTTTTGATCTATGAGTTCTTTAACAGTAAGTTATTTTGTTTCTGAATATTTGGGGATTTTCCAGAGATCTTTCTGATGTTGATTTCTAATTTAATTTCAGATGGTTAATGACCAATGATTTGTTGTACTTGAATTTCTTAAAATGAGTTATGATTTGCTTTATGACCCAGGTTATAACTTATCTGCATAACTGCTCCATGCTCAGGTGAAAAGACTGTTTTCTGCTTTTTTGGGGTATAGCAGTGCAAACATGTTAATTAGATCAATCTGTTGAATTTGAGTGATTTTGTTTTTCAATCATCCTATAACTTTACTGATTCTCTGTCTAGATTTTATCTATATGAGGAAAATTGTGGCTTTGTCTATTTGTCCTTTAAGTTCTAGCAGCTTCTTCTTCATGTGTTTTGATGTTCACTTTTTATATACATGTACTTTCAGGACTTAAACTTGCCTCTTGATGAATTGACCCCTTTATCATTATGAAATGACTTTCTCTATCCTTGGTAATAATTTTTTGTTCCTAAATCAGATTTGTTTAATATTAATGCTGACACCTTCAGTTTCTTTAAAAGTTAGTGTTAGTATGCTACATATTTTGTCATTTATTTTTAACTTTTTGTGTCTTTATGCATAAAGTGGAAGTTTTGTAAAGAGTGTATTTTGGGTGTTCCTTTTTAATACAATCTGACAATCTCTGCCTTTTCTTTGGTATTATTAAAACAGTCAAATTTAATGTGTTATGAATGTTTGAGTTTAAGTCTTTGAGTTTTCTCTTTATCCTCTCTGTTCTTTGTTTCTTCTCAGCCTCCCCATTTTCTGCCCTCTTGGCTTACAGGAGTATTTTTAAGATTTAGCATTATTTTGCTTATTTGGTTTACTATTTTAACATTTTGAGTATTGTTTTATTGTTTCTTTCAGGGCTTGCTGTATACATCTTTGACTGGTTTCAAACTATCTTCAAGTGACATTATATTCCTTCATGTATGGCATAAGAAACAGAATAATATTTAAAAATTTTTCCTTCTGTCCTTTGTGCTATTGCTGTCATATATTTTACTTCTACATGTGTTATAAATCCCACAAACAGTATTAATATTTTGGCTCCTGTAGTCAATTATCTATTAAAGACTCTCCAGTAATAACAAATGTTTATCTTTAACCATGTCATTATTATTTCCAGTGCTTTCGATTTCTTTGGGTGGATTGAGGTTTCCATCTAGTATCGTTGTCTTCCTGTTTAAAAGACTTGCTTTTGTATTTCTTGTCATGCTGGCTTGCTGGTAATGAATTATTTTATCTTTTGTAAGTCTAAAAAAGTCTATTTCGTTTACACCTTTGAATGATAATTTGTGTAGAGAATTCCAAGTTGCCAGTTTTGTTACTCCACAGTTTTCAAACTTGCATTGTTTCCGAGAAGAAATCTGTTTTTATCCTTCCCTTTGTTCTGTGTATATAATATGCGTTCTCTGTTTACTTTAATTCTTTCCTCTTTATTACCAGATTTAAATATTTGATTATAATGTGCCTTGGTGTATTTTCTTCATTTTTTTAATACTTGAGATTCCTTGATTTTTTTGATCTATGGTTTTATAATTTTCAAAAGATTTGGATAATTTTCTGCCACTATTTCTTCAAAAATGTTTTGTTCTTTCTCCTTCAGGGACTGCAAGTACAGATAAATTTGGCTGTTTGATGCTTTGTCATTTTTTCGAGACTTTTTTCTCTGTGTATTTCATTTTGGGATCATTTCTATTGCTGTAACTTCAAGTTCATTTATATTTTGTTCTGCAGTATCTAGTCTTCCTATATTTCCATCCAGTGAATTTTCAGCCCAGATCTTACAGTTTTCATCTCTGGAAGTTTAGTTTGGATCTTTTATGTATCTTCCATGTTGCTACTTAACAGCTTTGAGTCTTTGTTCTGGCTTTTTGAACCAATGGGCTACTGTCATAACTATTTTTGATGGCTTTGCACTACTACTATCATATGTGCCATTTACTGGCCAATTTAAATTGACTGATTTTTCTCTTCATTATAGATGGTATTCTCCTAATTCACTGCTTGCTGGTCATTTTTGATGGAGTGCTACAACTGTGACTGTCACCTTGTTGGATGCTGAAGAATTTTTATAACTCTAAAAATATTCTTGAGTTCCTTTTTGGGATGCAGGTAAGTTATCCAGAATGAGTTTGATACTCTGATCTTTGCTCTTAATCTTTCTTACACAGAAGCAGAAATACATTTAATCTGGGGTTAATTTTCTCCCATTATCCTACTTTGACTGATGTTCTTTGTACCCTAACTGATTTGTGCTCATTTTTGTACTCTAACTGATGCTCCCTGAAGATGATATTCTGTATTCTGGAAGTGCGACTTTGGGCACTGTTTCTTTTTGAGTGGTTCTTTCCCTGGCCATAGTAGTTCACATACGCACACACACTCCTTGATTGGTACTAAGCTGAAAAATCAAGGGAGTCCCTCTGCAGATAAACATAGTCAGAGGGCTCTGTGCACTTCCCTTCTTTCCATTCTTCTGCCCTTCACTCTCCAGTCATTTTGTTCCCCTGCACTACCTACTCTATCTCCTCACATTTGAGGCATCATAATTAATTGTGTATATTGTTCCCTTTCTGGGTTCCCATCCCTGGCCTGGAAACTTGCCCTAGATAGTAAACTGAGCAGTTGGGGAGCCACTTTGTTGGAGAATCACTTTCCTTCCTTGTACAATTTCCAACATCTTTAGTGCCATTGGTTCATGCATTTTGTGCATTTTTTTAGTTATTTTTTGTGGGAAGATAAATATGGCTCTTATTATTCCATTTTGACTAGAAGAAAATGTCCTACCTGTTGATGGAATTATTTCAATAATGATGTATCAATCTGGAGCTTTTGTTTTATAATGTCTCTTATTGTTTCAAATACACACATATATACATTTTAAAGTCTTTATATAACACTTTGTTTTTTCTAGAAAAATGTATAACCTTAAAATCAAAAGTAGAAGACCTATTATTGTCTTATGAAAAGAAACTGCATGCCAAGATCTTTAAGTGCCTGTTTAAGTGTATTGATCGTATTTCTTGACTGTCTACAATAGACAACTGTGGATTACTTAAGCAGTAAAGAAATTTATTTCCAGGATTTCACTGAGTAATTCACAAAGTTACCTGTGACATGGAGAACCAGGGTTAGAAAGTATGTGGGAACAAATGGAGACAAAACAACTGGCTCCACAACAAAGAGTACGCTGAAGGAATTGTCTGAGTGGCTGCCCCTATGAGATGCTGTGGCTTCTGGATACCACTTCCACTCCCACCGCTGCTGCAAACACTGTGTGTTGGACCCTGGATGTCATCATCTTGAATCAATTCTTACCTCAGTAAGAATGAACCACTGCTCACGATTCAAAAGCCCTCAATGGAAGTATCCAACTGGCTGATCTTAGAACACATTATTATCATATAATTGCCAGGAATGGAACAAAGGATTAACTAGACAGTAAATTAATTAGGTTATAAGGATTTATTAGATAGTAAACTGGGCAGTGGTAGGGCTTTTATAAATCAAGCCCTTGCCTCCCACCAAGACTGAAAAAATGAAATATGACTAGTTCACAAGCCAGGTCTCCTGACTTCACTGTCTCAGCAGCTCACAAATGGAACGAGGATTTTGAGCACCCACAGACCAGTGATTCCGAAAGTGTGTTTCAGTGAAGATAGATTCAAGAGATGTTCTGTGAAATTTAGAAGTGTTCCATGGCCTTTATGTATTTTAGAAGCACTGTATCCTATAGCTTAAATTTGGTGCTCCATAGGGAACATTATATATGACAGGTTCTGAGAAGTCCTGCAATAAAGAAGCACATTTCATTTTGCTAACCAAGGTTCTCATTTTTATTGAATCACCTAAGATTTTAATTCATGACACACATATTAGCTTCCCTAGAACAATTTTTGAGAAGTCCTGGACTAGAGTCATATATCTGATTTAACAGGAGGAAGGAGAATGCTTTCTAGTGGAAGGACTGTCACAACCAGAGACTCACTTGAAGGTATGAATCTGCCAGGAATGTGTTTATTGGCAGGCAGAGAGTGGAGCTGGCTTGCCAAGAGAGTCACGCTTTAGTGGCTTAGACAATTATGCTATCCCTTTCTTACTAGATAGCATACTTGCATCAACATTTCAAATGAACTCTGTATTTTGGCTATTGGTTAGGCTTAGCTATCCCCTTTCCAAAAACCTTGGCCATATTAGTTATCCACAAACATGGATGCATATCACACTTCACCTAAGACATCTTGTCAAAAATATAGGTTCTCCAGTTTCACTACCAAAACTCTCCATTAGTAGATGTGGCACAGACTCTGGGCATATGTTTGTATGTACATCCCATCTATTAATAAAAGCCCAGGAGACTTTATGCAACCATTCTGTATAGATCAGCAACTGAGAGCCACAGGGTACATCTCTCCTCTCTGATTGCCCTTATTTTCTTCCAAGATTTCAGGCCACATTGTTCTGCTCTTATAAAGCTAATATTACTAATTTTTTTCTTGTAAAATTTTATGAGCCATAGCAGTCAAATGCTTTAGTAAGATCTCAATATACAGTTCATGATGCATTTTCTTCATTATTTTGGAAATGATAGTTTCATAGCCATAAAGTTTGTTGAATATAATTTGCTTGGAGTAATACTGTATAATTTATATCTAATGATTCCTCTGTCTTTTCAGGGTTTGTTGATTTATTTATTTCCTTATCCATTATATTTTGAATGTAACAGAACAGTTCAAGCTACCTTTGGATTTATTAAGCAGTGATTTCTTAGATATGTTTTATTCTGGACAAAGTTTGTTAGCATTATTATTCCATTTTGCTTTAACTAAATAATCCCAAACATTTTAACATGAACGTAAGCTAATTTCCACACATTCTTTACATTCTTTGCTTTTAATTATTCCCTATTTCCAGCTATATCAACACTTTTGTTGTTGAGAATAAAATTAACTCAAAATATTATTTTACTTAAATTTAAAGAATGAGTTTAATATCTCAGACATTTTCAAGGTTGTCTGAGATAATAAAATTGCTCTATAATGTAAGATATTATCATTAACTCTTCAATCACTTTCTCATGAAAACTCTCAGACCCTACAATAATAATGTGGTGACATAGGAAAAATAATTTTATCTTCATGGAAAAGATAAAGCTACCGCTGGTCAGGGAGATTAAATTAATTTGAGATCATACATAGCCAGAACAAGAATTTAGGGCTCCTTAGGTCTAGCACAGAGCTTTTTCTGAAATCATTAACATGAATTGATGCCCCCAAGCTAACTTTACAGAAGAAGGACCTTCTAATCCATTGGCAGCAGAAAGTTCTGCTTCAGGATTCCTCCTGTATGGGAAGGACACTGTTTTTCATTCCTATAACACAAGAGACATAACATAGGGAAACAGAAAGGAAACACACAGTATGGAATTGAGTAGCTAAGAGAGGAGATTATTTGAGACAGGTGATTATATCAGTTATAAAATCACCCTGGAGTACAAAAGTAAAAGTCAATTTCATTATAATTCAACTCATTAAAATAAATACTTATATGTGTCCAGGATGCCATTAATTGAATTAATAAGTTTTCCTTACACAAAAGTGTCACACCTCAAAACTTCCAATGGGATGTGACCAACATATGAGATCATTTTTAGGCTTCTTCCATGAGAATAGATATTAGAGCAAGAAGACATTGCTTCATAAATATTGTATTCTTTGCCTTTGGAGATATCCAACTGTCACAGACTTGAATCTTAGAAGAGGTTGAGACCAAGTTTGTTTTGCCTGTCAGAACTGTTGGGTCTTTATATTCCCATCTTCCTCACTTATCGGATGTGGACTTTCCTGGGAAATCCATGACTCCTTCTGCATTGGAGGCCGACTTAAAAGGAGATAAGAACTAGAGGCTCCTGAACATGCTCCTGCACCTGGGAAGTCCAGCTTTCCTTAAAGGAGGACCTGGGAGGCACATCCTTTTGTCTACCACATTCTGTCCCTTGCACAATTTAGGTCTATCTATCCATATGCTCTCAGGAAGCAGCTTTTGTAGAACAGTGACTTTCTGTCCCTATGGGAAACAAAGCAGGTAAGAAGGTCTCAGGATTAAAATGAATAGTTACTGCTCCTTTCTCCACAACCCATTCTAGATTCTTCTTACCCTCAGCTATCACCTCTGCTGAATACTAATATAGTAATTCACATCCTCTATATGAGGAATCTAAGACCCTGTCCTCAATAGACAGGGGCCCCTGAGAGTCACAGTTGAACAAAGCAGTACCAAGAGTTGCCCAATCAGACATAGATTGCTTGGATCTAACTTTTATTCTTCCCAGCCTTTATAGTGCATCAGTAACTCTCCTTTCTCCTGACAATTCAGGTGACTTACTCTTGCTAAGACAGTTATTCCTCTTCTTACCTGTAGTTCCTAGATACAGGGGTCCTAAGCACCTGGCCAGCAGCTGTAGTGTATAAATCGATGGTACTCTTGCTCTGTCCCTAATGAGAGGGCATCCCCTTTGAGTACTAGAGCTTCTAACTCTGAGGAACCTAGAGTTGGGAACAAGAAGTACAAAGTCCCCTAATAGAACTTGTTGAGAGTAACAGTGAGTGGGGTCATTCTTGCTCTTATGTTTTGGTCTTTGGAGCCCATGCCCTGTTTCTTTTGAGGACATAGTGCCATATGGAGATCTGACAGAACATAGACAGCCTCCTGAGGGAGGGCCCTAACTTTGTAGGTGTTGCTGCCAAGCTATGGAGCACTTCAGCTCTGCCTTCAGCAGGTTTTCCAGTGCTCTCTTAGGCCAGCAGCATTTGGGTGGTATATGTGAAATACAATCAGGGGACCCCACAGTTATGATCCCTGTAGCTCTGGGGAGAAGGGAGTTCCCTTTCCAGGACATGTTCCCTGTGAATCTGAGGAAACCGAAGTAAGACAAGGGAAAGGGCAGGTTGGGTTAAAAAGGTTTATTTTCTCATGGCTTGCTTGGGCTCACTAGCCCCACACCACCTGTCCCCTCTGGCCACAGTGCACTCTCCTCTTCCTGCCCACTCCTTCCGGTAGGAACTCCCTGGGCAGGTCCCTGGTGGCTGGCGAACACCTGACCAATTACTTACCAGGAACAGAGGGGAGGAGAGAATGGCTGTTTTCTTTCCACCCCTTGCCCCAGATTGACCGGAGGCACTGCCATGGTAAACTTCCATTGGTATGTAAATGGACGAAGGCCATGTGGGAAATTCTGGGAGAAAATTCTACTTACCCCATAGTTCCACTTTCACACTGCCTTTGCTGTGGAGTAGGTTCCTTGGTGTATTTGATACCAAGAAGGATTCCGTGCTGGTAGGTAAAATGTTCCACATCTTTGGAAAATGGTGGTGCTGACACTATGTGGGCAGTGATGGCAAAGGTCAGGCAGAGATGCACCCAGAACAGGTATTTATATCCATGAGGAAAATCTACTATCCTTTCTAGAATGAAGGAGGTCTGCTTCAGTCAACTTGCCAATCAACAAGTGGGTGGTTAGTGTCATCAGGAAATAGTGTGTATAAACCTGGTCAGATATTCTGTCTCTATGAAAGCCCAGTAATGTTTCAGGGCCTATTTTTGAAAAGCTTTTTAACTCTCTGCTGGAGAAGTCATGGCTGTACTTCAGAACACAAGAGTTATTGTCATTCTCCCAGAGCCACCTACATGTTAGTTTGGACCATCTCCAGAGTCCTTTTCTGCTCTAGGCCCAGTTTAAAGTGGGAAGATTTTACATCACCTAACATATGGACTAGAGCAGTACCATTAAATGTGGACTTTACTGCCTTCAGATCCGAGAGTTCCACCAGGCCTCTAAGTCTTCATAGGATTTATTTCCTACCCTCTGGAGCTCATGTGTTTTAGCAAATCCTATGGCATGCTAAAACCCATGTGCTATCTGGCCTGACCAATGTAAAGTTATCAATGTAATAGATCAGTATGATATTTGGGTGGATTTCCAGATCTCTGGACTATATTATAGGAGTACGGTTAATTCATCCCTAGGGGAATCTGTAAATATATATTATTGTCCAGTCTGCAAGCTGTTTATGATTCTCTTTTATGATCAAGATAAAAAAAGAATACATTCAGCAATAATGGCTGCAGGCCATATATCTTTGGCTGTGCTAATCAGCTGTTGCAAAGATATTACATCTGTCATTGTGACTGAAATAATTGAGAATATTACTTGCTCAGGTGTATGACCTTAGGATATGTTTGGTTTCTTCAGGGACCAGACTTGTGAGATGAATGGTGATATAATAGGTAACTACTCATCATTCTATAGATCCTTAGGGTAGCACTTATTTCTTCTTACCAGTTAAATACTTATGGCTTTGATAAATGAAAGTATTTGGTCTTTCCCAAGCACATAATCATCTGGTGGGCCTTCCGGCCATACATAATACATGCATTTTAGCATGTTGACATACCTGAGCCTTTTATTCCCTTTCTCCAGCATCTGCTAGAGCAATTCTGCTATTTCCGCTCCCCTTAATGTGAGCCATCACATTTCCATGCTTTGAGGAGTCTCGCTAAATCACTGTTTAAGGTGTGGTCATTATAAATAGCAGATAAATAGGTTTTCCTTTGTGTGTCAACTTGAAAAATAATTTTTCTTTTAATAGGTAGGTTAAGCGTAGTTACATTTTATTGGTATGACTAATAAGTCCTGTGTCAAATCTGTTATTTAATTTTATAATTAATGTGTTAATCACATTAAATTTATTTGATGAATCTTCTTTTATTATCTAAAACTTTAATTTGAAAGTTTGCATTTTTTATATGTATACTTTTATACTTCTCCAAGTCCTCAAGTCTCTTTTTTAAAAATATTTTACTATCTGGTGTGTCCATTTAAAGTAATATTGATATCACCTACTTCCTTCACAATAATTAACTTAATCTACTTTTCTTTCTTCCTATTCCTCCTGCTTTTTACCTGAATTCTTTCTACTTTTCCAGAATAAAGCCTTTACATGCTATTCTTTTCCTCCCATGTCTTCATCTTTTTTATGTCTTATATCTAAAATTGAGCACATGGAATTCTTAATATCAGTTTGTTTCTGAAACTTCCTCAGTTATCTTTTGGATAACTGAAGTCTGTCCTCTAATAAATCTTCAGAAATGTGGAATTTTTTAATAATTTTAAAATTTTATATTCTTGATATTTAAAAAACTGGCTGGATATAAAGGTCTTGTCTTGAGCTTTCTTTTTCAAGTTTATTAAAAATTATGCTCCATTATTGCTCTTGTGCAGTGAGGTGATAGTCTACTTTTCATACCCTTATAGTTAGATTGTTTTGTTTGATGGCCCTGATATGTATTTTATTTGACTTGAATATCTGATAATTAATACTTTCAGGTCAATGTTGAGAACTACATGGTGGGACATTTCAATATAAATATTTACATTTTCTCTCATTTCTGTAATGTCTCCTTGGATTATTATACTTATTTTCTTTTTCCTTTTATTTGCTCCTGTGCATTTTAGGGACTCTAATTATATGTATTTTGGACCTTTTTACTTCTATTCCATTTTAACAACTTTCTTTGTGACCTTCCATATTTCTTTATATTATGTTCATTTGTGTTTTTGTGTGTGTTTCACCTTTATTTAATGTAACTTACTACATTTTAATTCAAATTGATTATTCCTTCTCATTAAGTAATTTATTCTTTATTTCTTAGGTGATTTTGTCTTTTTCTCAGTTTCTTTTCTGACTTTTATAATGTCCATTAAATTTTCTGTTTTTTAATGAACAAATTTTGTTCTTAGTTTTTCAATTTCTGATTCAAGTTTTTTCTTTCTTTTCAAATAAATATATATCTCTAGATGTTAAGAGTATATTTAGTTCAGCTTGGAGTGCCATGTTGTAATGTTTTTCAGCTTCCAAGATTTTTATTTTTAGGGAAGACTATTCATGAAATGGTATCCTGTAATTTGAATTTTTTCTTACATTAGATTATAAAAGCTAAGAGATACACTACATAAAATGGGAGTAGAGTGTGTCTATTCATCTTACCTACACTTCCTGGGTGTATGTGAAGTTTATTAAAAAAATTAACTTATCAAATATCTAACTGTATTAGAAATTATGAAAGACTGAGCAAATGAGTTAATGAATTAATGATAGAATGCTTTGAATCAGAATTCCTCTCTAAATCAGAATTGGAATTCTTCTCTAAAGGAGAAAATTATCAAATTAACAACCTATTTGCCACCCTGAGGAACAGGAAAAGAAGAGCAAAGTAGGTCTAAGCCTAACAGAGGAAGCCACATAATAAAGTATTAGAGGGGAGGTAAATAAAATACAGAATAGAAAAACAATAGAGAAAATCAATAAAGCCAAAAGTTTGTTATTTTAAAAGATCAACAAAATTGACAAATCTTTAACCATACTGACAAAGAAAAGAAGAGAAAATTGGAAATAAAGTTAGAAATGTTCATTTTCATAATTTGGCTCATATGTCATATGCAATGTTCTTATTAACAAATTCTTTACACTAAGAGAAATGAAACAATTCTTATTTTTCAGGGATCCAAGAAGTCTCACATTATATTAGTAGGGTTAAAAGAGCCATAGAGTGAAGTCTACTTTAGATTTTACCTATCAAGTCATAAAAACGAGATGTGAAAGGATTAAGCTGATACACAAGTACCTTACTATTTGTCAAAACAAAATTTGACAATGTATAATGAAATCCAATAAAATGCTGAAAACTCAATATTGTAATATTCACAATACTCAACATCCAATAAACAAATTTGAGATATGCAAAAAAAAAAGGAAAAAAGAAAAGTGTGACCCATAATCAGGAAAAAACTTGTTCAATGGGAACAAACTTGGAAATGACAGAAATGACGGAACTGTGGAACAACTAATAGACAAGAATTTTAAAACAGATAATAAATATGCACAAAGAATTAGAGAAAAATTGGAATAAAATTTACTGCTATTATGTGGTTGTCATTTCAAATTCTTGATGATACCTTTAATGTACAAAAAACATAATTTATATGAAATAAAATTAATTTTTTTTCTTTGGTTGATCCTACTTTTGGTGTCATATATAAGAATCCATTGCCAAATCCAAGGTCATAAAGATTTACTCCTCTGCTTTCTTCTGAGAGTTTCATGGTGTTAGCTTTTGTATTTAGGTCATTCGTTATTTTGTGTTCATTTTTGTATATGGGGTGAAGTAGGAACCAAACTTGATTCTGTTGAATGTAGAAAGCCAATTTTCCCAGAAACATCTGTTAAAGAGACATTCAATTCTTCTTCCAATGAATGGATTTGGTATTCTGGTAAAAAATCAATTGCCCAAATATTTATGGGTTTATTTCTGGACTTTCAACTCTATTCCATTTGTCTGTACATCTACATTTATGCCATTACCACGCTGTTTTGATTACAGTAACTTTGAGGTAAGTTTCAAAATAAAAAAATTGTGACTCCTCTAGCTTTGTTTTTCTTTTTCAAGATTGTTTTGGCTTTTTAGGGCCCTTTTCAATTCCATGTGAATTTGAACATGAGCATTCGTATTTAAAATGTTTGCATATAAAAGCAACCACTGGAACTTTGGCACTATGTTGAATCCATAGATCTCTGGGAAGTGTTTAGTTTACTGCTCTCTAGTAATTGTTGTAACCTTAGAAATTAGATATGTGCTACTTGGTATTTAGTCAGAGATTCAAGATAAACCTTATGGAGATTGTTCTCCCTTTTGGAATTTGCATCCTACATACAGTGTTCTGCCTCACATTTATCAGCTGGATCTACCTTCATGAACTCTGACTTTTTAATTTATCAACTCAGTTGGACCACCAGCATCTGCTTTGCTCTGTATCCTGCACTGTGGTCAAGAGAGTGTCCTCTAGTAGAAAGCGGGAGTCATAACAGGGTTCACCTCATTTGTTTCCTTGTCTCAGAGGTCATAGCCCTAAACTGTCTGGTGTCTGATATTTTAAAAAACAGATGTTTCATACATTCTGTCTAATTTTATGCCTTATTATAACCAGAGGGCAAATCTGGGCCTGGGTACGTCATTAAAGTTATAAATACAAGTATTCATTTTTGAAATGGAACTACAAAATTCCTGTCTTCTGATTTGTTTTATTTTCTGACTTTTTAAAATGCAAACAGCCTGTAAGATCCTCGTGGATAGAGATTACATCTTATCCATCACTTTATTCTAAATGTCTAGGATAGTTTGCCACATTATGTTCCCAGTGGATATTTGTGAAATTATTAAATCACATGTTTTATCTACCACAGGTAGGCAATATTTTTTCTCTTTAAGGTTTCATTTTGTACTTGTCTCCTTGAACCCAAGCTTGGTAGCATATGGGTTTAATCTTATGTGTAAAAAAGAGCTTTTGTTTCTGTTAAGAAACCCTGTGCTTTAATAGTGATTCTTCCACAAATTTGCAGCAACTTGTGAAAGTAATAATCATCTAGGCTTTTTTAATATCTACGAAAAGAGAAAATTCCTTCACAACTTATTATAGAAGGTTGCCTAAAGGACCAAAAGAGACAATGAATATGACTCATCCTTGAATAGTAAACTATAGAAATTTGCAATCTCACTCCAGCCTATGAATTAGTTTTGCTGTCCTCCACATCTAGTCTTTCCCAAAATTTTGATGATTTTCATACACATATAAAATACTCAATAAATGTTGAATTAATCTGAATATATACACAGACCTCAATGAAATTCAATGATATTTACTGTCTTTCATGTTATTAGGGGTAGTAATCTGAAATTAATATACATTTCCAAGGCTATAGAGAGAAATCCTGGAAACGTAGATTTAGTCCCTGAAACAATCTCAAGAGCAATGTATAGCAATGGAACTTGGCTAGTGTTGTTATTTTTGTTTTGTTTTTTTCTGATTAAAATAATTTGTTAAGAAGAATGTTTCACAATTGGCCATATTATCCCTATTTCTAAATGAAGGATGAGTCACACAATGAAAATAAACATTGTGAAAGTAGGTAATACTTTGCAACTAAACTTTTTCAACCAAGTCAGAGGAACTTAGAGTTTCTAAAGGGCGGAGCAATTAGACCTAATGTGGAAAGTGTATGCTTGAGAGACAAAGCTGAAATGGCAAAGACTGTCAAGGTGAACTGCTCAGAAATGTCTGGAGTATAATTGTTTCTTATTTTACCCAAAAGGGTATTTCCAAGTTGCTGACTTGACACCTTTCTCTTCTTTGTTGGAACATTTCAGTGACTCTTATCTTTCAAACTATGCACAGTTCCCTGGAAACTGCCTGCCCTATTGACTTTTATCAACCTTCCAGCTGATACTATGGGGACATTCATCAAATGCCTGCTATTGCAGAAACTGCTTTAAAATCATAGGAGGTCAACACTAGGAGGGGCCCTAGGGAAGCAGTCCTGGATGCTCATTTTCAGTTAAGGAAAAAGATACCTAGAAAAGGATACTGAATTCCTATGTCTTAGAGGTAGTTAGAGGCACCAGAAAGACCTAGTTTTTTCACTATAGTACACTCCCCTTTATGTGATATAAGATGACATGGGGGCAACTATGCAAACACAGACATTACTTTCTTCCCTTTACCTTTCCTTCATTCCCTCTCTTTCTTTCCTCTGTGATATTCTTTTTTTCTTTTTTCCCTTTCCTTCCAATAATACTTATTTATGCCCCCTTATTTGTGCCTTGAAAACTTATAGTTTTCAAGGAGTTTATGAGAATATTGTGCATGTGTGTGTATGTGTGTTTGTGCTAAACCATTGTTAAATTTTTGTGATTTCCTTAAAAGTAATAGTGTTGGGAAAGGGGAAAAATATGGCAGCATGAGAAGTGAGGCAGAAACTTCCTCCCAAACCACATATAACACAAAAATACAGCAAATACAACTAATCCTGAAAGAGCAACCTGAAGACTGCAGAACAGACTGCCTACACCTGGGAAAAAAAGAAGACCTAAAGAAAAAAAGTAAAGTAGCAAAGCTATGGTCCACTGGGTTCCAAGCACTCCCCTCACCCCAGCTCACAGGTGGGAGGAAGAAAAATGGAAAAACGGAGTGGAGAGGGAGTAAAAGCTCAGGATTGCTAAACACCTAGACCTGGAGATCTGCTATGGGAGCACAAACCCACATTACACAGTGATCTGGAGATTAGTGGGGTTGGAAAGCAAAGACAGGCAGAATACTCAGAGAGACTGAGATTCCAGGAGCTTGTGGAGAACAGCTATGCACAAAAGGCTGCTCTGGGACAAAAGAAAGGCAGGCACTTTGAAAGACTTCCCAGCAGCAAAAGGGGTGCTAGAGGGATAAAGATTACACAGAGCATGCTTCTCAGGAGAAAGAGCAGGTGGACAAAATCATCCTGGCACACTCAGCCCAGCAGGTAGGGAAATTTCAGGAGCTTCAGATGCTCCTTGCCCCTGGCTGGCAACACAGTGCTGAGGCCCCACACTGCAATACAGAGCCTGCCGTATGTTCTGCCTGGCAGGCAATGATTCACACACCTGCTACCCTCCTTCAGCACAGGCAAAAATATCTTGAAGATAAACATAGGCAACTTTTTCCTGAACACATTTCCTTAGGTAAGGGAAACAAAAGCAAAAAAGAACAAATGGGACTATAATTATTGAAACTGGAAAAAGAACAAATGAGGCCCAAAGTCAGTAGAAGGAGTCTGCTCTAATAAAGATCAGAGCAGAATAAATAAAATTTAGAAGAAGGAAACACTAGAAAGAATCAGTGAAACCAGGAGCTGTTTCTTTGAGAAAATAAGCAAAATAGGTAAACTGCTAGCCAGACTTATCAAGAAAAAAAGAAAGTCCACACACATAAACAGAATTAGAAATGAGAAAGGAAAAATCACTATGGACACCACAGAAATACAAAGAATTATGAGACAATACTATGAAAAGTTACGTGCTAACAAGTTGGATAACCTAGAAGAAATTGACAATGCTTGAGAAAGATACAACCTTCCAAGACTGACCCAGGAAGAAGCGGAAAATCTGAACAGACCAATTACCAGCAATTAAATTGAACTGGTAATAAAAAAACTACCTAAGAACAAAATTCCTGTACCAGATGGCTTCACAGCTGAATTTTATCAAACATTTAGAGAAGACCTAATAATCATCCACCTAAAAGTTTCCCAAAATATAGAAAAGGAGGAGATAATTCTAAACTCATTCTAGAAGGTCAGCATCACTCTAATATCAAAACCAGCAAAGATACCACAGAAAAAGAAAATTACAGAGCAATATCCCTGATGAACATAGATGCAAAATCTTCAGCAAAATATTTGCAAACTGAGTTAAAAAATACATCAAAAAGATCACCCATCCTGATCAAGTGGGTTTTATTCCAGGGATGCAAGGATGGTACAATATTTGGAAATCCATCAACATCATACACCGCATCAACAAAAAGAAGGACAAAAATCACATGATCATCTCAATAGATGCTGAAGAAGCATTTGACAAAATCAACATTAATTCTTGGTACAAACTCTCAACAAAATAGATATAGAGGACAAGTACCTCAACATAATAAAGGCCATATACAACAAACCCACAGCCAAGATCGTACTTAACAGCAAAAAGATGAAAGCTTTTCCTCTAAGATTGGAAACAAGACAAGGATGCCTACTCTCACTATTTTTATTCAATATAGTACTGGAATGTACTGGAGGTCTTAGCCACAGCAGTCAGACAACCCAAAGAAACTGAAGGCATCCAGATTGGTAAGGAAGAAGTTAAATTGTTACAGTTTGCAGGTGCCATGATATTGTACATAAAAAACCTTAAAGATTTCCCCTCAAAACTACTAGAACCAATAACTGAATTCAGTGAAGTTGCAGGATACAAAATTAATACACTGTTGCATTCCTATATATTAACAATATATAGGAAAAAATCTGTTGCATTCCTATATACTAACAATGAACTAGCGGAAAGAGAAGTCAGGAAAACAATTACATTTACAATTGCATCAAATAGAATAAAATACCTAGGAATAAACCTAACCAATGAGATGAAAGACCTATACCCTGAAAACTACAAGACACTCATGAAATAACTTAAAGAAGAAACCAGTAAATGGAAATACATCCTGTGCTCATGGACAGGAAGAATTAATATTGTCAAAATGGCCATCCTGCCCAAAGCAACCTGCAGATTCAATGTAATCTCATCAAATTACTGATAGCTTTCTTCACCAAGGTAGAACAAGTAGTTCTAAACTTCCAATGGAACCATGGAAGACCCCTGAATAGCCAAAGCAGTCCTTGGAAGGAAGAACAAAGCTGGGTGGATTATGCTTCCAATCTTCAAGCACTACTACAAAGCCACAGTAATCAAAACAACTTGGTACTGGCACAAGAGCAGACCAATAGATCAACGGAACAGAGCACGAGAGCTCAGATATAAACCCGCACATATATGGACAAATAATATATGATAAAGGAGTCATGGACATACAATGGGGTAATGACAGCCTCTTCAACAACTGGTGTTGACAAAACTGGACAGCTACATGCAAGAGAATGAAACTGGGTTATTGTCTAACTCCATACACAAAAGTAAACTTGAAATACAGCAAAGACCTGAATCTAAGTCATGAAACCATAAAACTTCTAGAAGAAAACATAGGCAAAACTCTTGAATATAAACACAAGCAACTTTTTCCTGAACACATCTCCTCGGGCAAGGGAAACAAAATCAAAAATGAACAAATGGGACTACATCAAACTAAAAAGCTTCTGTACAGAAAAGGACACCATCAGCAGTACAAGACATCCTACAGTATGGGAGAATATATTCATAAACAACGTATCTGATAAGCGGCTAACATCCAAAATATATAAAGAACTCTTATGTCTCAACACCCAATTAAAAAATGGGCAGAGGATCTGAACAGACTCTTCTCCAAAGAAAAGTTCAGAATGCCAACAGGCACATGAAAAGATGCTCCACATTGCTAATTATCAGGGAAATGCAACTTCAAATCATAATGAGGTATCACCTCACACCAGTTAGAATGGCTAGCATCAAAAAGACAAGGAACAACAAATACTGGTGATGCGGAGAAAGGGGAACCTTCCTACACTGTTGGTGGGAATGTAAATTAGTTCACCCATTGTGGAAAGCACTATGGTGGTTACTCAAAAAACTGAAAATAGAAATATTATTTGACCCAGGAATTCCACTCCTAGGAATTTAGCCAAGGAAAACAAGATCCCAGATTCAAAAAAGACATATGCACCCCTATGTTTATCGCAGCACTATTTACAATAGCCAAGAAATGGAAGTAACCTAAGTGTCCATCAGTAGATGAATGGATAAAGAAGAATTGGTACATATACACAGTGGAATATTTTCAGTCAAAGGAAGAAAATAAATCCTATCATTTGCAACAACATAGAAGGAGCTAGAAGGTATTATGCTCCATGAAATAATCCAGGCAGAGAAAGACAAGTACCAAATGATTTCCCTCATTTGTGGAGTATAACAATGAAGCAAAACTGAAGGAACAAAACAGCAGCAGATTCAAAGACTCCAAGAAGGGACTATAGTTTACCAAAGGGGAGGGTTTGGGGAGGTTGGTGGGGAGGGATGGAGAAGGGGATTGAAGGATATTGTGATTGGCACACATGGTGTGTGAGGGGGGTCACGGGGAAGACAGTGAGCACAGAGAAGACAAGTAGTGACTCTGTGGCATCTTACTATGCTAATGGATAGTAACTGCAATGGGGTGTGGGGTGTAATGTAGGTAGGTGATGGGGAAGGCAGTATAGCATGGCGAAGACAAGTAATGACTCTCTAGAGTCTTATCACGCTGAGGGACAGTGATTTCAATGGAGTGGTTGGACTTGATAATATTGGTGAATGTTAAACTACAATGTTGCTCATGTGAAACCTTCATAAGATTATATATCAATTATGCCTCAATTTTTAAAAAGTAACAAAGTATTTTACATGTGAAAAGTAAAAATTGTCATCCAATTTAGTGTCTTTTCACTTTTTCTTTTTTTGCATTAAGCAAGCTTGTGAATCAAAAACTTGTAATGGATGTCTAAAGGATAGGTTCTGCAAAAACTGAAGTGCCCTTTTTTATTTTAAAATTCACTGTATTTTGATATCAAATGAAGCCCATTTGGTGTAGAAAATTTAAGTACTGCATTTTTCCTCAGCACAGAGAAATCTTTTATTTTCCTCTTACCTTTTCCATTTTTCATGATAGTCCCTACATTTTCTTCTCTAAAACACAAACAGGTCAATGTAAGCATGACTGGCCAGCTAAAATAATTATGGGATAATTTGTGTTTGCCAGACCAAACAAAATCAGTCACCATTGTTTAGAGACCTATGACATTAAATGGCTATAAGAGGATATTTCTGGGCTTTCACAAAATTGGTTTTTAAACATAGATAAGAGAGCACACCATTTAATACTCCCAGGTATGGTTTGTGATTTTCAGATTTGCACCAAATATATGAACTATACATATGGTGGATCATCTCCACTGGATTAATGCAAACTAAAGGCAGTTTAGCACTGTTAAAGTGATTATTTCAGTTTTAGGTTTCCAGTGGGAAGGATATATAATGAATGTTTATGTAAAGCTTGAAATAACCATTCCAGAAATGTAACTTGCAAGCCTGTAAGGATGGATGGAAGATGACTTCATAATGAAATGGGAATCAGATGACAGCCAGTGGAAACAAGTGTGCATTGTTTCTTTAGTCATTTGATTCTAAGTATACTCAATGTGTCTTCTTTCAGCGGTGAGGTTTTGTGTTTGTTTGCTTTTGCTTTAGTTCATTTTAGTTTTTTTTCCCTCTATCCCAATTATGTGCCTTGTTAGGGAGGGTATGGGCTATAGCTCTCTGCCTTGAGAGACTGTAAGGCTCCACTTTCCCTCAGGGCAGGTGTCAAGCTGCCAAGAACTGCTGCAGATAATTTGGTCATAGTTTGAACTAGTAGGGATTAATTGATCTGGGCACTTAAGAATTAAGACAGATTCTTCAGTTTGCATAATAAACGAGTTGGTTTTGAAACTCTTTTGGAAGAGTAGATGGATATTTCAAGCCCAGTTGTCCACATCTTAAACCATTTTTCAATTACTTTTGCTCTTCTATGAAATGTGATTTTCCTGTATTTTATGGCTTGATACTGAAAGAAAAAAAATAAAGGCTTTTCTAGGTTACATAACGTCAAAACAGGTGCTGAGGAGGATATGTTTGTTCTACTAGGGACAGGGCGCGGCAGGAGAAGATGGGCACCAACGTGGGCTCTCCTGAAGTCAGGCTTAAACTTTTTCCCACAGGAAGCTCAGAATAGCGATCACATGACAGATTATTCTGCATCGAGGAATGGCGGCTGGCTTATGCTATAGTACAGGTTAGATGTTGGCTGCAGACCATCTTCCCTTATAACCTGGGAGAATGTGCAGTCTCCCTGGCATCTCTGTTTGAACTGGAAGTTCTCATTGGCTGAAGGTAATTGTCTGAGATGGGCTCAGGTGCAGTTGATTAGCAGCCAGAAGTCATCGTAGCTAGAGAGTATGTTCACTAGCCTAGTGAAGGGGTGCTGGGCAGAACCCCAACACTATCTAGTAAGGAGAAAATAACTGATTGAAACACGTAATGCTCCATCATTCCTTTTATAACTACATGATGTTTATATCATGGTATTCATTTGGATGAATGTATTATATTTTATTGATCTTGCCCCCTACTGGGATATGCAGCCTGCTGGGACTTCCTCCTGGCTAACCAGCACCTGACTCACAAACTGGCAGCCCCTGCCCTGGCCTCAGGCCAGCCAGAGGGAAGCCCCATCTACAGCAGCTACAAACACAAAGCATAGAGGCTTACACATGTGTGTTCAGCCCACTGGTTCTGGCAGTGGAGACAGGCATAGCAGCTGGAAAGCAGGAAACAGCTCTTTACTCCCCCCAGGCACCAGAATCATTCCCCTGAAACCCCCAACATCACTCCAGGGGCAGAGCAGCTCCAGAGAGTAGAGCTTCTGGGCACTAGAGGGCACCACATACAAATATGAAATGTCTAGGAACCTCGTTCAAAGCAAAATCTCAACACCAGAGAAAGGATCAAGTGAGAGTGAACTAAAAAATCTTCTTGAAAGAGATTTAAAGTAAAAATCAAAAACATGATCCTAGAGGTACAGAAAAATATTCAAGAACTCAGGAACAAATTTAGGATGGAGATACAATCATTGAGGAACACAATAGAGGGTATTAAAAGCAGATTAGATACGATGGAAGAGACAGTAAATGAAATAGAAATTAGGGAAGAAGAATACAAAGAAGCTGAGGAACAGAGAGGAAAAAAGGATCTCTAGGAATGAAAGAATACTAAGAGAACTGTGTGACCAATCCAAATGGAACGACATTCCTGTTATAGGGGTACCAGAAGAAGAAGAAGAGAGAGAAAAAGGGTTACAAAGTGTTTTTGAGGAAATAATTGCTGAAAACTTCCCAAATATGGGGAAGGAGATAGTCTCTCAGGCCATGGAGGTATGCAGATCTCCCAACACAATGGACCCAAGGAGGCCAACACCAAGACATATAATAATTAAAATGGCAAAGATTAAGGATAAGGACAGAATATTAAAAGCACCCAGAGAGAGAAATAAGATCATATACAAAGGAAAATCCATCAGGCTATCATCAGACTTCTTAGCAGAAACCTTAAAGGTCAGAAGGGAGTGGCATGATATATTTAATACAATGAAGCAGAAGGGCCTGGAACCAAGAATACTCTATCCAGTAATATTATCATTTAAATTTGAAGGGGGGATTAAAAAAATTCCAGATAAGCAAAAGCTGAGAGAATTGACCATCCACAAACCATCTCTACAGTGTATTTTGGAGGGACTACTATAGAGGATGTGTTCCTAAGGTTAGATAGCTGTCACCAGAGGTAATTAAAAAGGATAGACAAAGAGTACAGAGTATGATACCTGATATATAAAGAATGGAGGAGGAAGAAAAGGAGGGAAAAAAAAGAACCTTTAGATTGTTTTTGTAAGAGCATGCTAACTGAGTTAAGTTAGACTCTTAGATAGCAGGGAAGTTACCCTTGACCATTTGGTAACCACAAATCTAAAGCCTGCAATGGCAGTAAGTATATACCTGTAGATAATCATCCCAAATGTAAATGGTCTGAATGCACCAATCAAAAGACATAGAGTCACTGAATGGATAAAAAAACAAGACCCAACTATATGCTGCCTACAAGAGACTGACTTCAAACCCAAAGACATACTCAGACTAAAAGTGAAAGGATGGAGAAAAAGATATTTCATGCAACTAATAGGGAGAAAAACACAGGTGTTGCAGTACTTATGGCAGACAAAATAGATGTTAAAACAAAGAAAGTCATAAGAGACAAAGAAAGACATTACATAATGATAAAGATGTCTATCCAACAAGAGGATATAACCATTATAAATATCTATGCACCCAGCACAGGAGCACCCACATATGTGAAACAAATACTAACAGAATTAAAAGAGGAAATACAATGCAATGCATTCATTCTAGGAGACTTCAACACTCCATTCACTCTGAAGAACTGATCAACCAGACAGAAAATAAGTAAGGACACAGAGGCACTGAACAACACACTAGAACAGATGGACCTAATTGACACATGCAGAACTCTACACCCAAAAGCAGCAGGATACACATTCTTCTCAAGTGCACATGAAACATTTCCAAGAACGGATCATATACTAGGCCACAAAAAGAGGCTCAGTAAATTCAAAAAGATTGAAATTGTACCAACCAACTTCTTGGACCCCAAGGTATGAAACTAGAAACAAATTACCCAAAGAAAATTAAAAAACCCACAAACACATGGAGGCTTCCCAACATGCTCCTGAATAACCAATAGATCAATCACCGAATAAAAACAGAGATCAAGCAATATATCAAGACAAATGACAACAATTTCAACAACACAAAATCTATGGGATACTGTGAAGGCAGTGCAAAGAGGGAAATATATTTCAATATAGGCCTACCTCAGGAAAGAAGAACAATCCCATATGAACACTCTAAACTCACAATTAACAAAACTAGGAAAAGAAGAACAAAGGAGGCCCAAAGTCAGTAGTAGGAGGGACATAATAAAAATTAGAGCCTAAATAAATAAAATTGAGAATATAAAAACAATAGAGAGAATCAATGAAAGCAGGAGCCAGTTCTTCAAGAAAATAAACAAAATAGATAAACCCCTAGCAAGATTTAACAAAAAAAAGAGTTTACACACATAAACAGAATTAAAAATGAGAAAGGAAAAATCACTACAGACAGAAATTCAAAGAATTATTAGAGAATACTATGAAAAATTATATGTTAACAAACTGGATAACCAAGAAGAAATGGACCACTTTCTAGAAAAATACAACCTTCCAAGGCAGACCCAGAAAGGAATAGAAAATCTGAACAGACCAATTACTAGCAATGAAATTTATTTGGTAATCCAAAAACTACCTAAGAACAAAATCCCTGTACCAGATAGATTCACTGCTGAATTTTATCAAACATTTAGTGAAGACCTAATACCATCCTCCTTAAAGTTTTCTACAAAGTAGAAGAGGAGGGAATACTTCCAAAGCATGCTATGAGGCTAGCATCTCCGTAATACCAAAACAAGGCAAAGGTACCACAAAAAAACAAGATTACAGACCAATATCCCTGATTAACATAGATGCAAAAATTCTCAACAAAATATCAGCAAACCAAATTTAAAAATACATCAAAAGATCATCCATCAAGATCAAGTAGGATTTATTCCAGGGATGCAAGGATGGTATAATATTAGAAAATCCATCAACATCATCCACCATATCAACAAAAAGAAGGAAAAATACCATATGATCATCTCCATAGATGCCAAAAAAGCATTCAACAAAATTCAACAAAATGGGTATAGAGGGCAAGTGCCTCAACATAAAAAAAGCCATATATGACAGACCCAAAGCCAACATCATACTTAACAGTGAGAAGCTAAAAGCCTTTCCTTGAAGATTGGGAACAAGACAAGGATCCCCATTCTTTCCACTTTTATTCAGCATAGTTCTGGAGGTCCTTGCCATGGCAATCAGACAACACAAAGAAATAAAAGGCATACAGATTGGTAAAGAAGAAGTTAAACTGTCATTGTGGATGACATGATATTGTATGTAAAAAACCCAAAAAAATCCACTCCAAACTATTAGATCTAATATCTGAATACAGCAAAGTTTCAGGATACAAAACTAATACACAGAAATCTGTTGCATTCCTATACACTAATGATGAACTAGCAGAAGGAGAAATCAGGAAAAAAATCCAATCACAATTACATCAAAAAGAATAAAATACCTAGGAATAAACCTAATGAAGGAAGTGAAAGACCATACAATGAAAACTACAAGAAACTCATGAGAGAAATTAAAGAAGATACCAATAAATGGAAACACATCCTGTACTCATGAGTAGGAAGAATTAATATTATCAAAATGGCCATCCAACCTAAAGCAATCTATAGATTCAACGCAATTTCTATCAAAATACCAAGAGCATTCTTCAACGAACTAAAGCAAATGGTTCTCAAATTCATATGGAACCACAGAAGACCTAGAATAGCCAAAGCAATACTGAGAAGGAAGAATAAAGCAAGGGGAATTATGCTCCCTGACTTTAAGCTCTACTACAAAGCCACAGTAATCAAGACAATTTGGTACTGGCAGAAGAACAGATGCATAGACCAATGCAATAGAATAGAGAGCCCAGACATAAACCCAAGCATATATCATCAATTAATATATGATAAAGGAGCCATGGATATACAATGGGGAAATGACAGCCTCTTTAACAACTGGTGTTTGCAAAACTGGTCAGCTACATGCAAGAGGATGAAACTGGATTGTTGTCTATCCCCATACACAAAAGTAAACTTGAAATGAATCAAAGACCTGAATGTAAGTCATGAAATCATAAAACTCTTAGAAGATAACAGGCAAAAATCTCCTGAGTATATACTTGAGCAACTTTTTTCTTACTGCATCTCCTCGAGCAAGGGAAACAAAAGCAAAAATGAACACATGGGACTACACTAAACGAAAAAGCTTCTGTACAGCAATGGACACCATCAACAGAACAAAAAAGCATCCTACAGTATGGGAGAACATATTTGTAAATGACGTGTCCGACAAGGAGTTAACACCAAAAATATTTAAAGAACTCACATGCCTTAATACCGAAAAAACAAATAACCTGATTAACAAATGGGCAGAGGATATGAAGACACAATTCTTCAAAGAAATTCTGATGTCAAACAGGCACATGGAAAGATGCTCCACATCACTAATTATCAGGAAAATGCAAATCAAAACCACAATGAGATATCACCTCACACAAGTTAGGATGGCCAGTATTGAAAAGACTAAGAACAACAAATGCTGGTGAGCATGTGGAGAAAGGGGAACCCTCCTACATTGCTGGTGGGAATGTAAGCTAGTTCAACCATTGTGGAAAGTCATATGGAGGTTCCTCAAGAAACTAAAAATATAATTTCTCAGATTCAAAAAGACATATGCATCCCTACATTTATTGCAGCACTATTTACAATAGCTAAGATATGGAAGCAACCTAAATGTCCATCAGTTAAGGAATGGATAAAGAAGAAGTGGTACATATACACAATGGAATATTATTCAGGCATAAGAAATAAACAAATCCTACAATTTGCAGCAACATGCATGGAGTTGGAGAATATTATGCTCAGTGAAATAAGTCAGGTGGAGAAAGACAAGTACCAAATTATTTCCCTCATTTGTGGAGCATAACAACAAAGCAAAACTAAAGAAACAAAACAGCAACAGACTCCCAGACTCCAAGAAGAGACTAGCAGTTACCAAAGGGGAGGGGTGGGAGAGGGTAGTTGGGGAGGGAGGGAGAAGTTGTTTGTGGGTATTATGACTAGCACACATGGTGTGGGGGGAATCATGGGTAAGACAGTGTAGCACAGAGAAGGCAAATAGTGACTCTGTCACATCTTGCACTGATGGGCAGTGATGGCAATGAGGTATGGGGAGACATGATAACATGGGTGAAAGTAGTAACCACATTGTTTTTTCATGTGAAACCTTCTTAAGAGTGTATATCAATGGTGCCCTAATAAAAAAATTTAAAAAAAGAAAACAGTGTATACTTTTTCTGGCAATTTCCTAAATGTAAACTTCCAGTGCATGACCAGACTTATAAAGAAAAAGAGCACATGGGTTATGATTGACCAGCAAAGTTCTTTAATAACCGTCTGTCATGGAACATATTTCCTCCCCATCTTCTATGAAATGAGCATGAGATAATGTATATATATGTTATATATACATAATTACATTCTCACAGCTTTTCTGGGTAACCAGCTTAGAAGCTGTAAGCACATCAGACATGATAAATTAGTGTCAGAAAGCAGCAGAGTACAACTCCAGAATAAAAAAAGAATAACAATTTTCATATGGAAGTACTGTCAGAAATAACATAAGGAAATTAAATCCCTAGTCTGTTTGAACAAAAATACCAGTAAAGTTGCATTTGCTTTTAATGAATGTGGTTTAGGTGCATTTAGGTTTTGCTTTTAGTATTAAATAATTGACCTCTTCCTGTTATAAATAGAAGAGCTAGTGATAGCACTTAGACAATAAATTCCAAAGTAGCATTGGAAGGGGAAAATAACTCTTCTTTATTGAGGATCTACTAGGTGCCATACAGTTTACATTGTCCCCTAATATCTTCTCTCCTTTGATTCTTCAGTAATGGAACAATTGTTAACAGGACAAACAGCTGCCCCAAATAAAGGCCACTGTCCCTGTTCTTCCTAGCAGCTGGGTTCTGACCCATGTGGGGAAGTGGACGTGGTCAGGGAAATGTGATTCATGCCTAGAGGTGGGCACCAGGAAACCTCCTACCTCCTTTCCTCTTCTGATTGACCCAAATAAGGATAGGATGGCCAGAGCGAGCATAATTCTCTTGGACTTTGAAGCAGAAACTGTATTCTTAGGTTAGTAAAATAGGGAGTTAGAAAAAGCCAGGATCTTGATAATAGATCTTCCCTACCAGGCCTGGATTTATTTTTTATTTATAATGAATAATTCCATTAAAGTTTCTGATGCATCAACAACAAAAACACTTTATTCACTTATTTATCTTTGAAACTCTTGAGTTTTGGTCACTAACAGCAAGCCTATGCTAATATATTTCCATCATTCATATATTGTTGCTTGATTCATTAATTCATTAAACACAGTGGCCCACAGATGAAAAGAGCAGTAGCCACACAGTGACCTTCTAGTGCACATGGATTTGTATTCCCTCTGCTACTTTGTAGCTGTGCAATCTTGAGACAGAACATTTCATTCTTTGAATCTAAGTTTAAATATCTATAAAATGATAAGGTTGGACCAGTACTTCCCAACTGGAGGTGATTCCTGAACCCCAGAAGGCTTTCAACAAATTCTGGAGATATTTCTGATTGTCATAGTTGAGTGGTGGATAGCTACTAGCAACTAGTGGGTAGAGGCCAGGGATGCCAGAAAACATCTTACAGTTCACAGGACAGCCTCCTTCACAAAGGATTATCTGCCCCAAATTTCAATAGTGCTGAAGTTGAGAACTCTGGTTTAAACAAACACTAGTAATTTTTTTATAGGATTGGAAATATTGATTTATTAAGACAATATTATTGTATTTCTTGCATTGACTTTGATAGTAAGATAGACAATGAAACAAAAATGGAAATTAATCCGAGACAGTAATTCCGGTGGTGTGGCAGCTGCCACAGTTGGTTGAATCAGCATTTTCTTCTCTTTCTGCTCCTCTGCTGTCATCAGCACTGGGGCTTTGGCTTCTAGCTGGATCTTCTTTGGGTTGTAATTTGGCATCCATGGTTCGAAGCATCACATATTAAGAAGAAAATATGTTTCAGAGGAGAGAGATTTTTTTCTTTCTGTGACTATTTTGTAAAAGGTATTCAAATTTTTAATGAGTATTTTTATTATCCGATCTCTCTTTCTCAGAAGTATCATTTTTTTAAAATAAGGTATCATTGATATACAATCTTAAGAAGGTTTCACATGAGCTACATTGTGGCTTCAACATTCACCCATATTATCAAGTCCCCTCCTACACCACACTGCAATCTTTATCCATCAGCATAGTAAGATGCTATAGAGTCATTACTTGTCTTCTCAGTACTATACTGCCTTCCTTGTAACCTACCTACATTATGTGTGCTTCTCATAATGCCCCTTAATCTCCTTCTCCCTCCCTCCCCACGGACACTCTCCAACCCCTTTCCTTTGGTAACTGCGAGTCCCTTCTTGGAGTCTGTGAGTCTGCTCCTGTTTTGTTCCTTCAGTTTTGCTTTGTTGTTATTCTCCACAAATGAGGGAAATCATTTGGTATTTGTCTTTCTCTGCATGGCTTATTTCACTGAGCATAATACCCTTCTAGCTCCATCCATGTTGTTGCAAATGGTAGAATTTTCTTTCTTCTTATGGCTGAATAGTATTCCATTGTGTATATGTACCACTTCTTCTTCATCCATTCATCTACTGATGGACACTTAGGTTGCCTCCATGTCTTGGCTATTGTAAATAGTGCTGCAATAAACATAGGGGTGCATATGTCTTTTTGAATCAGGGATCTTGTTTTCTTTGGGTAAATTTCTAGGAGTGGAATTCCTGGATCAAATGATATTTCTATTTTTAGTTTTTTGAGTAACCTCCATACTGCTTTCCACAATGGTTGAACTAATTTACATTACCACCAACAGTGCAGGAAGGTTCCCCTTTCTCTGCATCCTTGCCAGCATTTATTTTTCCTTGTCTTTTGGATGTTGGCTGTCCTAACTAGTGTGAGGTGATATCTCATTGTGGTTTTAATTTGCCTTTCCCTGATAGTGATGTGGAGCATCTTTTAATGTGCCTGTTGGCCATCTGAATTTCTTCTTTGGAGATGTGTCTATCTAGAACTTCCACCCATTTTTTAATTGGGTTATTTGCTTTTTGGGAGTTGAGGTGGGAGAGCCTTTTATATATTTTGGATGTTAACCCCTTATCAGAAATGTCATTTACAAATGTATTTTTCATACTGTAGTATGACATTTTGTTCTGCTGATGGTGTCCTTTGTTGTACAGAAGCTTTTTAGTCTGATGTAGTCCCATTTGTTCATTTTTGCTTTTGTTTCCCTTGCCCAAGATGTGTTCAGGAGAAAATTGCCCATGTTTATTATCAAGATATTTTTGCCTATGCTGCAGAGCAGTAGGTATGCAGACTGGTGCCTGCCAGGATGAAGGTGTGGCAGGGTACATATCACAGTGGGGGCCTCGGGGCTGCGTTGCCAGCCAGCGGGAAGGAGAACTGAAGCTCCTGAAAGTTCCCTACCTGCTGGGCTGAGTGTGCCAGTATAATTTTGTCCATCTGCTCTTTCTCCTGAGCAGCAAGCTCTGTATAACCTTTGTCCTTTAGCACCCTTCTTGCTGTTGGGAAGTCTTTCAAAGTGCCCACATTTCTTTTGTCCCAGAGCAGCCTTTTGTGCATACCTGTTCTCCACAAGCTCCTGGAATCTCAGTCTGAGTATTCTGCCTGTCTTAGCTTTCCAACTCCACTAATCTTCAGAGCACCATGTGATGCGGGTTTGTGCTCTCGAAGCAGATCTCCAGCCCTGGGCATTTAGCAGTCCTGGGATTCTACTCCCTCCCCATTCCATTTCTCTTCCTCCCACCTGTTAGCTGGGATCAGGGGAGTGCTTGGGTCCCACCTGATCATCGCTTTGCTCCTTTACCTTTTTCTGTGAGCTCTTCTCTTTTCCCCAGATGCAGGCAGTCTGTTCTGCAGTCTTCAGGTCACTCTTTCAGGATTAGTTGTATTTGCTGTTCTTTTTTTTTTTATATGTGGTTTGGGGAGGAAGTTTCTGCCTCACTTCTCATGCCACTGTCTTTTTCCCCCCTCATACTTTGTCTATGTTTATGGGCAGGAAAGATCTTTTAAGATGATGCCAAAGGACATTTCATGAACTAAATTTCTGTTCAGCATTTTCTTGTTTGCAAGTGACATCTGAGAACTGGGAACCACCATCTTATAAGTAGAAGCAGATTCAGCCTGAGGATGAAGCTGAACTGCTGATGAAAGTAGAGAGAAAAGGTGGTAAAAACCTAAGTCCTTATGAAATCATCTCATTGCTCAGTTAACTAACCTTAGAAATGCCATAAAACAGAAATATTTATTGTGTGAAATAAATTTTCCATTCTAAGTATTATCTGACCTCAATCACTTGCAAAAGAAGTAAGACTGCTGTTCACTTTAGAATGTAATTCACTCACTGGGACTGAAGTTCACCTCTTTTGAAGCTATGTGGAAAAGGGTGGGTGCTTGAAGGAAACATGGCTCTGTTAGAAATGACAAAAGATGGAAGGATGATTGTTAAGTAAGAAACTAATAATGTCTGTATTAATATTTGCTATACAACAAATTGAACAGGAGCTTGGGCTTCAAGATGTGTAGGGCAGAATGCTTATGCTCATGGAGGTTCCAGTTGACTGGGAGGCAACATGAATAAACCATCTCTGGTGCAGAGTGATTAGGTGTACTTTCGACCATAATAGTGCCAGAAGACACAGGGACAGTTACGGAAGATCAGTTCACACATACAAATAGATTTAGGAGTTGAAAATAGAAAAAAAAATCATGCTTTTGGTCCTGGTGACTTGGTAAAAAAAAGTCAATGGGGAAAGTTCTGAAAAGAAGTAAATTCAAAAGGCAAGAAGGGCATCCTCAGATTCTTGGATGTAAATTATGAATGTAAAAAATTAACATGTAAAAAGAAAACATGTAAGAAATGCCTCTGTGAAAGAAGCACCACTGACATGTTTGCATCTACACTACTCATGCTGTATTTCGTGATATTTCACACTATGTAAAGGTTCAATTTTATGTAAATATTATGTACATGGTTTGTTTTAGGATATGAAAAAAAATACTGTATGAAATTTCCAAGCAGTCTATGATGTGAGCCAGTACTATTTTTCATTTCCTCAACTAGCCAGAAATTGTGGTATTAATGTTGGTTTCACATATGTTGTTCCACTATATTAATTTTGTTTCTATAATTGTGTCATGTGTTTAGATTCTACCTCATCAACTAGATTAAACATTTTTGAGGGTAAACATTTTAAGGTAATGATCTATATTCCTCCCATAATAGAAGAAAATATAGTAGGAATAGAAGGAAATAAATAGGAATAGCATCTACTAGAAACATCTCTCTTCTTGCAGAGGTGATAATGTTGTTATTAAATCAAATTTTTGGCACTGAAAACTGTTCATCTTTGGTATAGAAAATGTTAGTAGGATTAAAGAATGTTCAATGTAGGTAATACTTTAGCACTCTAGTCTGAGCTTTTAATTTTATTTAGTAGTGAAAGTGTGAAAGTGGAAACAAAGACAGAAAGAAAGATGCTCCAAATCCCACAGCTAATTAGACTGTGAGAGAAGACAAGATGCCAGAATGCAAAAACCTAGCTCTGGAGTAACTGAAATGGCAGACATGAGGGCAGGCAAAAGGGAAGGTCAGATTCAGGAGTATTCCTATACTTTTTCTCATTTCCTTGTGAATGTTGAGCAATTACCTTTTTAGTTAGCTCTTGTGCCTTGAAAGTCTGCCATATACATTTTAGTCAATATTTTTATTGAGCATCACTGAAATAGAAACTAAGCAGTTCCAACTGAGTTGAAAGGACTCTCCTGTTAATATCTCTCCAGTGTTTTAGCCAGCAGTGAAATTTCAGAACATTCCATGTGGCCAACTTAAAAGTTCTTAGCTGTTGTCTTTTTCTTTCTTTTTCCTCTTTTCTCTCAATTTGCAGAGGGAGGCTTGAGATCTATTTTAACCTAATTACTTTTGACAGGCCAACTGTACCAAACAGGATGAAATTATAACCTTTTCAGCTAATTATTGTGATTATCTACTTAGCATAATGTGCTTGCCTGTCACATTAAGGAGATGCCTGCTGTGGGGATGCAGCTGGAATTTAGGTATGGAGGATGAAGGCTCTGTCTCAAGATTTCATTAAAAAAAAAAACAGAAAAGTTATGCTGTAGGGGATAGAAGATCAGCTGGGTAACTTGTCAATAAATCAAAGTTTTCTGTAGATGAATGAATGATTAGACATTTTCTCAGTCTGGCTTTTTGTATCTTAAGGACAAAAAAGAGCATTGTGAATTAAGGATTTGGGGGCACATTGAAAGTCATTTTCTGAGGAACTACCCTAAGGAGACAGCCACCTTGGTTAGAGCTGGGGAGGGGGAGAGGAGAGCCGTTCCTGCAGGAATCTGGTGAGTACAGGAGAGGAAGGGCCCAAACCGTGGGGAAGTGCCCTCAGTAACTTCTTTCTAGTGGCAGGAGTGATGTGGCCTTGGAGGGCAGGAGCATAAAAAAGGAACAGGAGCTTTAGGAAAGAAGACTGACAAATAGGAAAAATGTAACTTGGAGAGGGGACCCTTTGGGACGTTGTTTCCATCTTATCACTTCATCAGAAGACTTCTTTGTCTTTTATTTTGATCCAGACACATTACTGGCATGAAGGACAATCAGGATATTCACTATTAATTTTTTCTTCATGAAGGGATAATAATGTCCACATTACAATTTCAATTCTATTAGCTAAGGACAAGGAGAATCAGGACTCGTGATTATATATAGGTCCAGGACCAGGGAACCTCAGGTCCAAAGGCTCTCTTGGTGTTTGCTCTGAGAACCAGAGGCTTCTTTTTATGGGTCCACCCTTGAAACTATAACCTTATTCAAATTGGCTTCAATATTATTCATAACTCAAAGATAATTAAAGTGTGTTCAAGACTTTAGAGAGGGCACCAAAAGTCAAACCGTTACTTAGGGTTCCTTGATACATTGCCTCTGTGGTGTCTGGCCTCAGAAAACACCAGTATGATATCTTTTGGGCTTTGTAGCCCAATAAACAAGCCCATTGGTAAGTTTTGCCTTTCTTTTTTCTCAAATATAGATGTTGGACTCAGGTAGCTACCCATTTGGTACAGAGCAGAAGAGGAAGTTGAAATAATTTATAGGTGCTTGATGCCTCGTATTTGAGAAGTTATTATATCAGAGAGAGACGGAGTAGTCATGGGGATTGAGAACACATTGTGGGGCAGCTGGGATGAGTTCTGACCCCTGCTACGCCATTTGCTACCTGGGTGACCTTGGGAGAATTATTTAATCTCTTTATACTTTCGTTTCCTCATCACTGAGACTAGGACCCCAGGAAGGCTTATCCATAGGGTTGTTTGAGAATCCAATGATGTAATACAAGTAAAAAGCTCATAAAATCAAATTATTGATTATAGCAATCTCATTTAATATTCTATAAAACTCCAGTTTGCCATCAAAAAAAGAAATTATACATTTCCTTCTTCTTGTGAGGACTGGGGCTTTAGATCAGGGAGGAATTGGATTAAATAGTTAATAATAATTTTGAGACTAGGAGAAGCAGCAGGTTATTGTGACTCTAATGATTTTGCTATCCTGATATTCTCAGAGGACTGTCTCTGCATGGGATGGTGCTTACTGTTCCTCAACTCCATGTATGCCCTTCTCCAGGCTATTTTCTGTCAGCAAAGATAGAAGCTGGCTTATTATGCTTCAAACAGATCCCTGCTAGGTTCTGCCAATGGGAGGTACTTCCAGGAGATGGGAAGGAGTACAAGGACAAAAGGAGCTGTCGCCACTCAGTGAGGGTGATAGAAATGGAGGTAACATGAGCATCTTAACATCAAACAACAATCCTGTATATGAGCTTGAGCTTAATCAGATTTTCAAGACAGAAGCAAATTGCATGAGCCAGTGAGTCAGGCTCCTCAGAAATCCTACCATGTGGAAGTCACCGACTGTAGGATTTACCACATCATTCTGAAGCAGCTAGCCTCATAGAATGATAGGCTGCTTTTGACATCAGTTGGAAGATAATGACTTGTGAGGCAACGCTGTTTTCCTATAGGGTGTGATATGTGCTTTGAACCTGTGATGGATATATCATGCTGTTTACTTCAAAGTAATAATACAGACATCTAGGAGTCAAGAGTAGAAGAAAGAATGACTCATGTCACTAGTGCACATAATAAAACATTCCCAAATGTTTGCTTCCCATTCCCACAGTTTGGGGCTTTTCTGGTTTAGGAGTCTTAGTTCCCAGGAGAAAAATTTCTGAAGAAATGTTATTATTTTCAGTAAAATAATATTAACATTATTATTTCCAATAAAATCAAAGTTGAGACTGCTCCCTGGTTATTTTGAGCTGCTCATGCCATTGAACCTAGAGACAAATAGTGGGGTTACTTACAGGCTCAGGGTTATTTATTCTGATTATCAAATGGAAATAGAATGCTACTAGTAGAGGTAAAGATACTAAGAGACCCAGAGGATTCTCTGGGGTGTCACTTAGGACTTCCATGTACAATAGTAAATGTTAATGGAAGATTACAGAAATCCAGTAAAAGCCAGATCAATAAGTAATCAGAACCTTCAGGAATAAATGTTTAGGCCAAGCACCAGGTAAATACCAGATGAAATATTGGCTGGGCAGAGAGAATATGGCTGAAGATGTAGATTAAGGAAATTATAAATATCAACATGGATAGTTACAGAAATGAGGACTGTAGTAACTACTTACATTTTCCTGTTTGTTCCTATATGCATATATTATATATTATTCATTTCTTCCTCTCCCCCATTCCTACTATAGTATATAAGAACTGTTATAATTGTATCTTTAGGTAATACTATATCTCAGTCGGCTTGTAAGTTGGAAATAGAATTAATATTATCTCGTCATTTATTGGACTTAGTATATGCTCTTTGTGGGGAAATTAATGAGTGTATTATGAAGGTTAACTGCTTTTTGTTGTATGGGAAACCTGATGTAATTAAGGTTGTTGGTTGGAAGTTTAAATATGGGAAGAGTGGTCAGTGTGAAAATGACTTGCCGGAAGTGGACTGTGTCAAATGATGTCTATATTCTCTTCGCTGCCCCTTACCCTTTAAAACTCTTTCCTTGCCTATCAGAGATGGAAGACTGTAAACTGTGTCACTCCAATTTCCCTTGCCAGCTGGCTTTCTGTCATGTTCAGCCAATGGAAGCTGAAGGCAGGAGAAAGGGAGAGCCTGTTCTTTCTAGTTTCTGGCAGTGCTTTCTGATGTGGCAGTGGTACCACCAGCAGAAACAGGGGAGATGCCAGTCCTGGCTCCTGGCAGACTGTGTGCCTTGCTCCAGATGAGGTAGCTCTGACCCAACACGGGACGGTGATCAATGGGCCTGGTGTAGGAGCATACCTTTGCTTCCTCAGCCCTATGGGAGGTAGCAGCCAACCTCCAGCTGTGAATTTGGGGATGAACTTACCTTCCTCTTTGCTCCTCCAGATCTTTCACCTCCTATCAGCCAATCCGTGTGTTAAATTTCAATTTTAAAAAGTGCCTACAATTTTCCTTATTGGTGAGGGATAACACAGTCTCACATAGAGAACATTTTCAGTTTCCCACCATTCACTTATCTTGCTGTTTGGATTGCTTAAGACTATTACAGAACAAAGTCAGATGGAGAGAATGGGGAGGGTATAGTACAGAATCGGTCTTACCCACTTCAGTTTTGGGTTTCTTCTACTCAGGTCTGGGCCCCTATCCCTTATTGCGTTATTACTTCTGAGGCCTGCTTAATGGAACTGCACGCTATCTATTTGGGGAATAGATCACTCATTCAAAGTACTCACTATGGGTTCTACGGCACTTCTGAAATCGTGTTTTAAGTTCTCTCTATATTTCTGGCTTAGGAGATTTAATTATTGCACTCCACTTTTTTTTTACAAGACTTCTCAGGCTGTTTTTTCAGAGATAGGGTTGCCAAATAAAATACAGAATGCCTAGTTATATTTGAATTTCAGATAAATATTGTATGGGGCATACTATAATTAAAAAGCATTATTGTTTATACAAAATTCAAATTTAATTGGATGTTTTGGGTATATATATATACATATGTAAGTATGTATCTATGTCTATATACAGTTTTCTTTTCTTTTGCTAATCTGACAACCCTAGTCTGAGAAATTTGATAGTTTCTCTAAGAGCTGCTCATGCTATAACAGAATTATATAATATGTGATTTCATACTGTATATGTTTGGGAACAGTTGGAATGTGTTTAATCTTCAGCAGAGAGTTGAAGATAATAGACCTCTCAGATCCCATGTTCCTTTCCCTGGTTCCTTCAGTCCAACAGTAAGGAGACAATGTTTGACACTCTGGGCCAGTGGTTCTAAAAGTGTGGTCCCTGACCAGCAGCATCAGCATTGCCTGGGAATGCACTGGAAAGGCAAACACTCAATTTTGAGTCAGAAACTCTGGGGTTGGGGCCCAGCAATCTGTGTTTTAATAAATCCTCCAAGAAATTCCATTGCAAGCTGGAATTTAAGAACCACTACCCTAGTCAAATGAAGAACACTGGAATGTTACTTCCTGTTCCTCTTCCCATGCTGGAAGTCTTCACTATTATTTTCCACTACTGTATCTGTGTTTAGTCCAAGAATATTTTTAGTATAGTTCTTTAGGCAGGCACTCCCAATTTGTTTCCTGATGTATTAGTCTCAGAGTATGACTCTCAATTCTCATTCCCAACTTTGAAATCTCACTACTTTTTCTAGAATAATGCTTTATATTCTGAAATATCCTTCCTTATAACCTGTAATTTCTTCAGGTACACATTTCCTTCAGAGGTAGATCAAAACAGCCTAGCTGATAGTGAGTTAAAAGAGCCTCATATGCTAATCCTGGTTCTTGGTACCATAAATTTATAACTGAAAGTATTGAAATTCATTAGCCAAAGGACTTCTATAATGGTAAAATTTAAGGCACTGTAGAAGGTAAGTTAAATAAATTATCTTGGTTAGGAAAGATTTAACAGTGGCCTGCAAATCACATTGAAACAAGTAACAGTTTATTATATCTATGCATAAATTGTGCTTTTGGTCTCTTGCCTTGGGGAAATCTGAGACATAAAATTCTTGTGGTAAATCCATTTGGGTTGATTTGGAGATTTTGATAGAGACGGAGTTTGCATTCACAGAGAAGGCATCTCATTTTCCCTTAGGTAAACAATTCTTGGAATGAAGTCATTATAAATTACAGTGTGGCTTATTTACCATCAATATACACCCCCTTAATTAGGTGTTGACTGAATCAATTTCAAGACAGCATTGGGTCAGGCCAACATTAGAAAAAAGAATGATGAAGGGTTGCTTGGATAGAGGGCAGTTTTAATGAATAAAATTGAAGTGATTTCTTTGTTACTACAGAGGCAGGATTCATACTTCCAGGACAGATGCTTTCCCTGAGAGTCGTGAATGTTCAACAGAGCATGGGCTTAAAAATTGGTCTAAAAAATGTGGACAACTAAACAACCTCATTACTAATACAAGTGTTCTCATTAAAACAATAATAAGATAGCATTTTCCATCTATATTATTGGCAGTTTCCTAAAATGAATGAAGAATTTTAGAGTACAGGGGTGTGATGAGGTTTAAATTTCATATTCCTCTTACAAGAATGTTAATTGCCACAAATTTTATGAAGGTCAATTTGATTATTTACAATAGTCTTTCACATACTCCCTAGGACTCAGTAATTCAACCTGCTATAATTTGTCTTAAATAAATAACCAGAGTTGAGTAAATATTTTTGAAAATTTAATTTCTCATAAATTAAATATTTATGAGAAAAAATTAAGTTTCTTAGAAATTTTTAAAATAGCAAAAATTTAGAAATAGATTGAGTGAGTGACAGTAAACAAATGGCTAAATTATGATGCTTTAAGGCAGAGTCATCATGTGGCTGTTATGTCATTTTTATATAAAATTATGTGCTTTAGTGTGAGGTGGAAAAATAGGGTAGAATGTTGTATGTATAAAAATCTCACAAATATATTTATAATAAAATGAAGGAACATTAAACATCAAAATTCTAATATTTTCTCTAAATGGTACGCTTAGTGTCATTTTTCTAAATATATGTTATACTTATTTTTCTAATATAATCTTTTTCTTTACATTTAAAATCAGAGATAAAGTCATAGTATTTCATTGAAAAGTTCTATCAGAAAATTTCCAAGAATGCTATGATTAGGTCCAATAATTTGTTTATTCATTATTTATAAAACTAATATTGAATGCCTACTATGTGCTAAGCACATTAATACACCTGCAAACATACACATAAACACAAATTATCTCAGAAAGTGGTATTATGAGAAGGAAATGTAGTATATAAGAAATGGAGAGTAATAGAGGAAGGATACCATTGTGTGTGTGTGTGTGTGTGTGTGGTGAGGGAAAGCATTTATTAGGAGAGTTGAAGGAAATGAGGAAACTGGCCAGACAGCTATCTGGGGGAAGAACATTCCAAGCAGAGAGAAGAGCAAGTTACAAAGGCCTGTGGGTTGTAAATGTGTTTGGCATGTTCAAGATGTTCAAAGAGGCTAATGTGACTGCAGAAAACTAAGGTAAAAAATAGGAAAAAAAGCAGAAAATGAAGCTAAGCACAAAATAAAGAGGCCCTTGAAGGCCATGAAAAAATTGGGTCCTCTGAGTGAGAGTGGGAAACCATTGGAAAATTGAGAGCAGAAGAGTTACATAATCTGACTAGTTTCACAAGGATCGCTCTTAACTATAGTGTTGAATAAATAGGTTGTAGAGGGGGCCTAGGTGAAGAAAAGAGCAGTTAGGAGGCACTCAATGTAATTCATATGAAGGATAATGATGGTTTAACTAAGATGGAAGCAATGGAGGAAGTGAGACACAGATTCTGGATGTAGTTGGAAACAGAGAAAATTGGATTTTTGCAGTCTAGATGTAAGGTACAAAAGAGAGGAGTCAGAATGCTGTCAAGATTTTGCTCTGACCAACTTGAAGAACAGAGTTGCCTTTACTGAGGTAGAGAATACTGGACAAGGAACAGATTGCCGGTTGGGGAAAAATGGGCAAACAATCAAGAATTTTATTTTGGATATGTTTAATTACTTGTTAGACATCCCATTGGGAATAGATAATAGAACATAATACAGAGTGGAAAGAAGGGGGAGTTAGAAAAAGAGCTTACACAGAATTTATGGGAGCAATTAAAATGATGGACTATGAAATATAGGAACAACAGAGAAAGAAATGAAGACCTAAAGGGTGAGCTATCAAGTGAAAATTGTGTAAGGTCAGTGGATTGGAGGTCCAGGTGGGTTGGGAGAATATTAAGGTTGGGAGAATGAGAGGGGCTGAAAGATTGGGGGTGTTAATAAGAGAATGACATGCTTGAGATTATGGAGGGATTCCAGTTATAGTAATTTCAAGGTCTAGGTATTAACCATAGGTAACTAAGGAGGAATGATCACCTGCTAAAATTTCCAGGAATTAGGGCCCAAGGTCCTGAGGTCTACAGATGCTTGCAGTAAGGAGGGACAGTGGCTGGTGGAGGATGACAGTTGTTATGAAGTTCAGAAATACCTTCCATTCCCTTCTTTCAAGTTGTTTGGTAGAAATGTCCCCAAGAAGTTCTGCCTGTTCATAGGAGTCACTTTGGCCCATTAATGTGAACATGAGACATCACCACCCTAAGGCCATCTTAAAGAGCCAGGACATGAGTCTCCATGTCTCCTTAGCTCTGTCACGATGAGCAACCAGACAGTTTGTATCCGTCTGGCCTCTAAATGATAATGCTATAAAGTTTCACATGGAATAGAGATGGATGCGTTAGGTGGATGAGAAATAAACTTACCTGGAAATTTAGTATTGATTTAAGCCAGTAATATACTGGGCTGGTTATTAGTGAATCATAATTAAATCCATTGTAATTAATATACTTAATTTGATAGTATGAACTTCAAAGAAACTTAATTTCCAGAGAGCAGGAGAATAGCCTGGAATTGTCATGAGTAACAGGGACTGTGTTACTTCTCATTCTAAGCTTAAAGTTACCAGCTGTGTGATATAAAAGAGAGGAGTGACTGACCTCAGGTGAAGAAACTGAGATGATTTTGAGAATTCAGGGGACTTTTCTAAGAATATGGGTATTCAAAAGGGGTTGTTAAATTGGATCAGATTAAGGGACATGGGAATGTTTGGTGAAGGGATAAGGGATGTCCTGGAAGTCTTGCAGTAATCAATGGTGCAGGGCAGAGGTCAGCCAATTTTTCATCTGAAGAGCCAGCTAAATAAATATTTCAGGCTTTGTAGGGCCACGAGGCAAACTTAAGGATATTATGAAGATGCTTATACAACCATTTAAAATATGACCATACAAATACGTAAAAAAAAACCCAATCTTAGCTCTCAGGACATACAAAAACAGCAGGTAGGGTGTAGTTTGCTGATCCCTGATGTAGGTCATGATAGGGTTAAGGCCCTTCGTTTGTCTTCAGGAATGCCAACATACATAGTTGTTGTATTTACTGTTAAACATACTCCCACTATGGCTGTTTCTGCTGCTGAACCTATAAATCCACTCCTACCTCCATTAATTACCACTGTCATGACCACAATAAACAGCACTAGGATTACCATCATTCTGTTAACATCATCATCCAAGCACTGCTAGCAGAGCCTACCATTTCTGAGTGGTTGCTTTTTTCTGTGCTTTGCTATGTACTATAGAATCATTAGTGCCTTTATGGTTTACCATAATCCTCTGAAGCTGGCAGTATTATTTCCATTGGAGTGTTGAGGAAATGGTGACTTAGAAAAATTAAAATCCACCAGTACTGAAGTATCATGGGCCTCAATGCACACAGCATTCCCCTTTCCACATAATGTCACACCTAAAAGCCATATGCTGTTACTGTTTAATACTTTTCCTTTTTTCTAGACATTACTTATGTTCTAATTTCCCTTCCTTAGAAATACTAGTGGCAGGAAAGGAAAGCTCTATAATTGGCTTGAAATATTGTGAATACTTGTGACACATTGAGGTGCTCTTCTGTTTCACTTTTTTCTGATCTGTTGTGATGTCCCCCAAACTGGTTGGCACCAGGCCTACAATGGCTGCCCTTATGTTAGTTTGATCTTATGATGTGAGAACTTGAGGTTTTAAATATTCAAAATCAGTGGACAGTTTGAGAAGAGGAGGACTCATCAAGTGAAAGGTATGTGACCTCAATTTCTTCACTCCATTCGAAGTTCACATTGTTTTCTTATAGAAAGATAAAAATTATTGAAACTAAAGTGAAAAGGTAAACTTCTGTTGTAGCCAGATAATGTGTTTGAGCTGCTTGACATGTCTTGGAGAAAGAAAGACCCAACTGAATAATATTATGGGATCTATGGAAGAGGAATTGTAAGTCAGGGAAGAGGAAATCCCAGGACAAAATACTTCTAAAAACTGAAATCGTCAAAGGGAGATACAAGTTTAAAACCCGTTTATTGCTTACAAATTGCAGTCCAGGCCCTTCTGTCTTTCCTGCTCCAGCAGGAGCAAAACCAGCCCTCCCCCTCCCCCTGGATACAGATAAGCCCTCCTAGCCCAGGTAATTACCCATTGATATGGAGATGAACTTCTCTCCACCCCTGGGGAATGATGCAAATGCCCTATAGCCATACTTGTTTCCACCTCTGAATGTCTATTGATATGCAGATGTACTAAAGCCAGGCAAAATATTCTGGAAATATTACGATTTTACCCACAAGAATATTCAAACATATAATACACAATAGGATAAGGCTATTGGGATAACCTCTGTTAACATTTTGTGATGCATTTATTTTACAAGCTAGTAAAAAAAAAACAATGAGACAATTCTGTTCATATTCTTACAATTTGCTTATGCCCTTAAAATTATTTTCTGGGCATCTTCTGATTTTTGAACATCTTTATTCAAAATTGGTGACAAAATTTTTTACATATTGTTATACAGTATGTATGTAATTTCATCATCTTTCTATATATTTATATCGATGTATTCTACTTTTTGATGTGTAGGCTACTTAAAAATTTTAAATTATACGATAATAAGATGTATATAGCATTGTGTGTTAGTATTCGCAGACATCTATGATTATGTCCTTAGAACAATTTCCTACACATGGAATTTCTGATTAGATCTCAAGAGTCAGTAATTTCTTCAAAACCTATGTAATCACCAAACCACCAATTACTAAAAGGAGGGAACTTTTCTTGAAGTTTAATGGAAGTAATGTAAAAATCACTTTTTTATCTACGTTACTTGGGTGGGAGTCCCTGGGTAGGGGTGGGGTTGGAATGAGGCATGGTAATTGATAAATTTCTCAGGTAACAGAAACTTTATTTTCTAAGTTCGAACATTTTAGAAAATGCTAAAACACTTGCTGGTTTAGAGGCATCAATGTAAAACATTTGGCTTTTCAATTGTTCTATGTGTTTGTATATTTTGTATATGACACATTGTATACAACCCCTATGGTACTTATAAAAATTGTAAGGTGACGGTTAGTGCATACGGAGATAAGGGAATTTACATTTGTGGATGCTTGTGTTTGCTGTAACAGTTTTTATTGCAGTAATTCCATCAAACAATAACAGTACTAATTAGTAAGAAATCTATTTCCAGAATCCGCTCTCCTGCTGCATTTTCTTATATCCATCAGACTTTTAATCCCATAAACAAATCATCATCTTCTAAAATTTAATGGTTTCAAATAACTGATAAGTAATTTTGGTAAAATATGTGGGTGGAACGTGTAGTTTTTTAAAAGTAACTGATGAAATAGAGGTTCATATGTAAATAATTTTTTTGGACTGAGATTAAAAAAAACTGCTGTAAAATGCAGCGTATTTTAAATGTACTAAAGAAAGTGGCTCTTTAGAAAAGATTATTTGATAATTCCTTTGTAAGGTAATCACTGGATGTTTTCTTAGATCTATTCTAGTACCAACATTCTTTGAAACAAAAAGTTCCAGATATAGAGGACTCTGGCCTTTCACAGATAACTTCAGTGACAATTCTGTACAGCTTGTGATGCTATCCTAGAGGGCCACAGGAGCATCATTACATTTTCATTATAGGTAGCTCTAGACTGATGGGTTTTAATAAATCATGTGACTTGAAAGCTGGACAAGTTAATAAGGTAATGAACATTTGTTTGAAAAGCTTTTAAAGACAGTTCTCCAGGAACAAAAGTGAAGAGAAATTGAAAACATTGATTAAGAGGTCTGAAATTGATTAATTGATCTTCCTACCATTTTTTTGACTCAAATAGCAGACATTTAATGGCAAATATTGTGCAAGTCATTCAATTCTAGAGCCAGAAGGGGTCTTAGAAACCACCTAGTTCAATTCTCCCATTTTATAGATGATGAAGCTGAGGCTGAGGGACATTGGTGAGTTGGAGAGGGTCTGGAATTAGATTCTAAGTCTCTTGTTTCTCAATGAAGAGCTCTTTCCACACGTTGGCTTTATTGTGAGATGTATAGCCAACTGTGCAAATACCAGGTTTGTACTTCAAAGAGCTGTGTTGAGTTGATTCCTCTTGATGTTATTTGAGTGGATAAGCTATATTAATGGCCTGTTCTCTCTAAACCCAGGTTTTACTCTGTGAAGGAATAGACTGCATTATTTGCCCTCCCCTCTGTAATTCCCATTTTCTTTTTATCTGTCTGCAAACCGGTTTTTGTTCAGGGCATTTCATTTTCAGGCCCTGTCTGTGACTGGATCTATATGTCTTCCCTCCCTCTGCCTTTCCTCTCCGTCTGCTCCCACACGTTCTCTTTGTCTTCATTGTCATTAGGTATTTCATTTGAGGGACTCTTTTCTCATTTGTAAACTATCACTTGATTTTATTATTTTCTTTCAGTCCTGGCTCTTTTTGAGTAATGTGTTTTTCTTGTAACTCTTTTCTCCCAGGGAAATAAAAAGGAAATAGAAGACAGAGAGGTGAAAACATCCTTTTTTGTAAAGAGTGAAAAGCCAATCTCAGTTTGGCTGGCAGTGTGTCTTCTTTGTCTTCATCTTCGTTATTTCTGTAAATCTTTTTAGAAGAAGTAAAAAGTAATCTCCTGAATCTCAGATGATACCTGAATTCTCAAGACATTTGCCAGTTACCGAAGGGTTCATTCATACTCCCACTACCCACTTATAAATTACCACACAGGAAATTAAAATAAATCAAGGAATAAAATTAAGAGGAACTTGTACTAATTAATTCATCCCTTCTATTGCCAAGATCTTATTAAAAGTGTGACTATAATGTAAGGGTTATTAAATAACACATTAATTGCTATATTCATAATAGAGCAATCTTTTAAAGAAATAATAATGTCAGACTGGCTGATTGTCTTGATATTTTGTTGCTCAGGATATGTTTGGAAGTAATTTCTGAGCCACTCAGGAGAGTAGTTCCACTGTTTTATGATGGCATCTCATTTTCTGACTCTCAGCACTCATCATGATCTCAATGGCCTTGTCATGAGGGTAGCCTCCAAATGACCTTAGACTATTTACAAAATCAAATATATACCCACAGAGGCCAACAAAGGTTTGCAATCAGTGCTGGCCTGTAATTAAATTTGTTGTAAATGATTACTCTGAAGATGCCTATTAACTGTGCATGTGCCTTCACCAGGGCAGACATCTGTGGGGCCATGTCTTCCAGAAGGAAATGCTCACCATCAGCTTATGTGCACTTCTGAGATGGTGTAAGATAGGCAAAAATCTTCACTTACACTTTATTTTATTCATCTTTGGAATGGAATAATGTCATCTTATTTCTTTTTTTCTCTGAAGTCGCTTTTTGTAATGACTCACAGTTCCAAATAAATAGGATTTGTTCAGAATTTTTTAAGGGCTGCCCCACAAAATAGAAAAAAAGGTAACACCTTATCTTCAAACTCAATGCCAACATAAATCAGTGGTTCCAGAGCTTGTTTATTTCTTCATCCTACCCTCCATGTCTTTACTCCTTTCTCATTCCTTCCATGTCCTTGGCTGTCTAGATGCTTCTTCATTAAGTTCATCTTTTAACACTACATACATACTATTCCAGGTTCAACTTACTCAATTCAGTTACTTGAACTGCACAAGTTAGAGCAATCCTTGAATCCTTTTATTTTCTCACATCTCCTGTCCAACCCATCAGTCAATTCTGTGGCTCTTAAGGCTCTGCCTTAAGGTTCCTCCACTGCAACCATAGTGATACCAGCCAGCTTAATTTTTCACCTGGATTACTACACTAGCCTCCTGATGAGTTTCCCTGCTTCTACACTTATTCCTGTTAGTACAGAGGCAGAAGTGGACCTTCTGGGATGTAGATCAGATCATGCCAAGGCTTTGCTCCAGATTTGCCTATGACCACCCATATCACTGAGAAGCAAAGTCCTTGCAGTGACTATGGATCCCTACGTGAGATGCTTTCCACTATTTCTCTAATTTAATTTCCTACCACTCTTACCCTCTCTGGATTCCCTGCTGTTCCTTGAAAATGTCAAACATGGCTCTGCCATGGATCCCTTTCCACATGTAACTTTCTCTTCGTGGGATGATTTTATTCCAAATATCTCCACGGCTGGTGAAGACATTTTTCTTAGTAGATGCTGAACTGTCCGCTTATCACCAAAGCCTTCACTGAGGTGACCACTGCCTTAAAATAGCATCTCCTTCTGCTTCACTTCCTATTCCTTCTCACTTTGCTTTATCTTCCCATTCTCCATAACATTTATTATCTGAACATATTTCTATATTCATTTACTGTATCTTTCATGCATCCTAGAATGTAAATTCCATGAGAGAAAAGATTTTTGCTTAGCACATAGAAGGATCTTAACAAATATTTGTTGAAAAATAAATAAAAGAATAAAAAGTGTTTAAAACATAGTCTTTGTGTAAAAATATATGTAAGATCAAGTAGCTCTGTCATCATGGGGAAAGTACTCCTTTGCAGAAGGATAAAACAATACTGATTTCAGAGACTGATCATACAAGTTAAATGATTTAGCATGTAAAGAGTTTATCAAAGTGCCTATCAGTGGCGAATACTCACATAGAGCTCTGCTACTCTGCCTCTCTTGGTGCCCCTTGTATTTGAACCTTTGCTTCAAGAATAACAGAGCAGACGATGAACTCTTCTCAGGGGGCAATAAGCACACCACCACTGCCAGTCTTTTCCTTCTCCTAGGATGTCCTCAAAGGGTAACTGCCTGCTCATCTGGGCCCTTAAAGTAGTATTTTGTTATCACAAGACTGTTGACAGGTATTTTACCTTTGTAATGCACATCTCATTTTGCTAAGTCATTGATTAAAATCAATGAAGATATAGCTTCTGACCTTGTTGGATTTTTACTGTTGGAATCAAGTCAGGGAATAAATAAAACTAAAGGAAAATAAGTCTTTCAAATCCATTTGAAGTTGACATCTTCAAGGAGAAACTTGAGTTTCTGGAATGAGAATATATACTATCATTGCCAGATGAGTAACTGTTTCTTCTATCTCATATTTTACTTTTCAAAGGAAATACACATGCACAATCTTCACCATCCTTAAAGTTAAAGAGTAAATTCTATGAGCTAAAATGAAAAACTTTCTCTTAACCTTTGAGATCATGTTCTGTTTGTAGGGAGCAGTGAGAATGGGCTTGGTAATTAGGATTGATGCCAACATCTAAAGAAAGGAATGATAGATGAAAAAGCAGAAACATATTTTCTACCTAATAACCAAAGCTATGAATTTATTTAGGTTTGCTAAATGTATTTTCCAGCTAATATACACTTTACTACACTGGAGGACTCCCTTGTCAAAACAGATGGCTATGATTGTTTGGGAATGATCTTAGCATACAATAGCCAATGCTTGCCAGGTAAGTGCTAGCTCTGGGTGGGGCATTGTTCCAGATTTTGATAAATGTTACCTCAGCAGACCCTTGGAATAACCCAACAAATTAGATATTGTTTTCATTCTATGGATGTAAGAAAAGGCATGTCAGGATTAACTCAACTAGCAAGTAGCATGGCCTGGATTACACACTGAATATGCCTGAGCCATACAGGCTGGGCTTTAATAATCCCTCTCAACAGGAACCTGTTTCACTGGTAATATATACCTATAGTAGATGAATTTATAGTTTAATGGTGGCATGGAGAGAGTCAGTGAACCAGGATCAATGTTCCTCTAGCCAGATGCAAAGACTTTCTTGATCTCACCAGCATTCAAATAGGGCTTTGTGTTTGGATTAGCCGTTACCTCATCAAGACACTGTCTGGTGTGAACAGGTATATACTTCATAATCAGTGTCCTTTTTTTTTAACCCTGTGTTAAAAAAAATCTCAAAATCTTAGTGGCTTACAGCAATGAACACTTATGTTATTCTCAGGATGTACATGTGGTTTGGTTGATCTAGCCAGGAGGTGGTTGGGCCTGACTGGAGTCTAGGCTTCCAGATGAGTACAGATCTATGTCTTTACTACCTGGGATGTGTTCTTCCCATGGTGGATCTCAGGAATGCAAGGGAGAGAGCAGTGACATGTGATGGCTTATGCATCCTCAGTCCAGGCTTGGCCCACTGTAACCCTGGGCAAAGCAAATTGCCGTCACTGTCATGAGAACATATTCTCCACCATAGTAGAGACATTGCAAAACCTTATGTCTAGGTCATGGATGTATAATTCTAACATAGGGAGTGTGTGAAGATACAAAAATAATATGGAAATGGTTTCTGCAAACCAAGCATTGGCTCCCAAGCCTACAGTTGTCTGGCATGGCTTTATCTACCCAAACTGCAGGTGAGAGTATTTACCTCATGGAGATTTAGTGATGATGATGACAGGAGACAATATACATAAACCACAGTATCTGGCATAGTAAACTAACAATGGTAGCCTTTATTATTTTTTCATGACATGGTTCTATTTTTATATTATTTTTTCATACTCCTTTCATTTATATGAATCCATAGATATTCCATTACTTGTTTTTATCCTTAATAAAAATTACTAAATAAATATCTATTGAACTGCTACTCTGGGTTGGTCTTACCACTTAGTAACTGAATCTATCTGGTGTTCATCTGCTTGATTGTTTAGTTTCAGAGCATCTGCATATTCAGATTCCTGTTATATGATTTCTTCTCCAACTTTCCACGGTTAGTTTAATCTCTGACAGCAGCTTTTCCTGAGTATGCAAGTGGTTTTTGATGACCTCTGATTCATTTTTGATCTCCACTAAATATGTGAACTTTGATTATTCATAACTTTTTGGTTTTTGTAATTTTCAATTTCCCTATAATTTAAAACTCTGTCCATGGCAAGTCAAAGAAAACTCTATGCAAACTGGCTTAAGCAAAAGGAGAGCTGACTTGAAAATTCCAGGGGCAAGGACAGGTCTCAGGAACAGCTATTGTAGAATTGTAGAATTTTGTTTCTCTCTTTTTCCCTTCTTGGCATCTGTCTTGCTGACTTGGCTTTATTCTCATTATTATCATTTGGATACAATTTCTCCTTTTGTAAGTAAGATGGCTTCAGCAACTCTACTAAATACTAGAAGTTAAGAAACTCTTCCTTAGAAGTTTCTGCTCAAGTTTCATTGCACATTATTGGTTCTGTGAGACACAAGTCCATCTCTGAATCAATGACCATGGATTGGAAAAATACTCTTATTGATTTAAGCCTGCATTATATGGTATACATATACTTCCTGAGTTAAGGGTTGACTCAGCCTCGTCTGTATTCATGGGCTAAAAGTGGGGCAAGTGTGGTTCTCAAAAGTCAACATTGGGATCTAAAAACAATGACAATGACAACAACAAAATAAATAAATAAATGTTTACTGTATTTCCTGTATTTATATTCTCTATCATATTTAAGACATTTGGTCTGTGCTCACTGAAGTAAAAATTCAGCAAATAAGTTAGCTGTATAGGCACCAGTTCTGTGTTTCATTGCTTCCTCTTTCCTCATTTGATAACTGAAATTAGCTACATAAATTTATTCCACTGCACAGAAAATTTAGATTTTGTCTTTGGGGCTCTTTGGACTTCAGTGCTAAATGAACAGTCTTTAATTTATACAATTTTAAAATCCGGCAAATAAGTTATTTTTGACTGACTGTGCTAATAACAAGGATGAAGTCATAGAACGTTGTTATCACTCCATGTCTGTTTCTCAGATACTAGTTCATTGACCTGCAGGTTTTGGTAGTTTATGCACAATATCATTTTCCTCCTCCTCCTCATCACTCTCATTCTAATGATTAGCTTTTCACTGTCTGGTGTTGATCACGATGATGATAATGTCAAAACACATATGTGTAATATTGTATGTAACTGAGCACTTTCTTACCTATTCTTGTATTTAAACTGTGTAAAAATTCTGGGAGGCAAGTTATTATCAATTAGAAATTGAGCCCTTTTCAACTTTTAAAAGTTATGCAAGGACTAAGAGGTTTAGATGATCTCACCTCACATTCAATATTCTTTCCATGAGCACCACTCTATGTGTAAAGGAATGCAGGAAACACCCTAGAGCAAGAGCCACCCAGTTTCCATAGAAAATACTCGAGGCTAACATTCCTGAACCCTGCCCTAAGCTAGATAACTAGGAGTGGGCAACCTCCTGGGGACGAAACTCGTGATAAGTCATTAAGGAATGCTTGTGCAAGGGTCAGGCAAGCGGCGTGTCCCCGTTTCAATTTTATTGGCTAAAGTATGGGATGTGTTTTAAAATCATTGGTTGTGATAATGTGTGGGCTTCGTGCAATGGCTGTGAAAATCCTATATAATCTATACCTAAAGTTGCTTGGGGGTCGACAGCTCAGACTCGACCTGCGTGTCAGGGGAGGTGCTGTCGGCCCCAGCTAGCTGGCTGAATAAAGACTTTGCTTGGATTTACATCTCCGTGCCCGTGTGGTTTGTTCTCTGGAGAGGCCCCGGAATCCAGAACCCTAACATATGGTTTAAAAAGACTCATCTCATCCAGGGACTTCAGGAGAAAATATAGAAACTAATAGTCATCTGGCAAAATGTTCTGATAAGTGGAATAGGAAACATCCTCCTAAAAAAGCCCCAACAAACAAGTTTTTTCCTTGAAGTGTATTTTATTTGATCCAGTTCTATCTTCAGAGTACAGAGAATTAATAAAAACTACCTACTTCAAAAAAGGCAGGACCCAGATGTACTTATATTTTAGAAGTCTGAAAGGGTTATGTGGGGGTTCTAAATTATTTCACATTCTCGGCTTTTTATATTCACCATTAATGTACCACTAGAACAGACTGTACCTTAGGAATATTACCATATATGTGAAATCACAGGTTCTGTAATTATTGCATAATTCATTTTGAAAAATTGCAATGCTAGATAATATATTATTACAACCATATATTATCTTGTCTTACTTGACAAGGCCAGAACCAGTAAATTATTTTCAATACCATTTCTTTGCCTGTGAATAGAAATGTTCAACTTGCTTAGTTCTTTTTGGTTAAGTGCTCTTGTACATATAAGACCACAGAATCTTCTTTATTCCAAAGATTATTTATTCTTTCTGGTAAATTGCTGTAAATAACTAATTCCTGACTTAATTGTGGCACCATTCATTGGGAAGTGACTTTGCATATCTCTCTGTTAGTCTGAATGTATGATAAAATTGTTCTAGTCTGTATGAATAAACCAGAATCTTTTCCTTAAAGCATTGCTTTCTTCTTTTCTAAGCAGTGCCTGATAACTGGTAGTTTAGGACCCTGAATATGGATCTATGGTAGCAAATGTGAGGAGTGGGCACGTTGTAATTTCTTAGTATCACTGAATATAAAAAGACTACAATGAAATAGCCTAAGTTCTTTTATTTCTTGTGAAAAACAAATTCAAAGTAACAAATGTAATTCCAAACATATATAAACATAATCTAAGCAAGTGAGCCAGCAGCTGCTGCTATATAGTCCAGCACCAGGGATTCCAGGAAGCTCTCTAACCACACCTTTTATCATCTGAACTAATATTCATATAGTCAGGACACCAATTTACAGAAAGGAAACCAGGGCTTTGATCAGTAGTAAGATGTGCAGTAAGAATATTAATGTATGTTTATAACTTTTTCTTTTGTGACTCAGCCCCTAACCAAGTAGGCTGATTTGTTTTCTGTTCCCAGATAATTAATGACCAAATTAAGAATTCCTTTATCCCTAGAGAAACGTAGGACCTATGGGTAAAGGAATTTCCCTTTTCTGAACATATTTATATAGGGCAGTAAGTTTAAAAGAACATAAAATGCAGGTATAAATATGTGTATATGTATTTATACAGCAGAGCAGCATAGGTCCTGGTGCAGTTACCTTTGAGGAAAAGAAACTGGCTTCTCTGGGTAGTCAGTCCCACCATACTGACTTATATTTGGGGAACAGAGTTTAATTTATGAAAATCAAAGTTTCAGGGCTGGATCTGTCCCATTCATCTACTTTTCCTCTCTGTGTGTGTTCACTTTTAATTATTTCAGTCTTTTGCACTGCTTTATAATCTCTTAAAAGCCTTTGTTACTCCCCTAATTTTATACTCAATAATTTGAAGATATCAAAATAACTTCTCTTTCATACTTGAAATGTAGATTTGGATCCCAGGGACCTTAACTCATTATTTCAAATACTCACTATATTTACTACAAAAAGAAGCGATGAGCCAGCAAATATTTATTTTCATGCCCCAAAGAGAGAATGTCTTCTTGTTCCTCTCTTCATTGCTTGTCTCTCTCTTTCTTTTTTTTTTTTTAAAGATGTATTTTTTTTCTTATAAATGAGGATATAAAAAAAATCACTAGATGAGAACCTGCAAGATAAATACTATTTTTTGTTGTTTGAGTGCAGGTATTTTGTGCATTTTTTAAATTACTATGTCTTTCGGGATATATAAAACTGGTTTTGGAAAGTTGATAGGGCTTGAACTTTGTCAGAACTTTGTACCTTCTTGATATAAATTGGAAGATAGATTGCCCATCAGCACTGAAAACAGTAAACTGTTAAGACCTGTGATTATCAGTCAGGTAGATAAGGTATGTTGTCAACATGTATAAAATCTGAGTAAGTATATATTATTCAGCTATTTTTTGAAAAGAAGAACATCTTGCCATTTGCACAACATGGATGGATCTTGTGGGCATTATGCTAAGAGAAATGAGTCAAACAAAGACATACACTGTATGATTTCACTTAAATGTGGAATCAAAAAAGAAATGAAGAGAAAAGAAACAAACTCATAGAAAAAGATCAGATTTATAGTTACTAAAGGCAAAAGGTAGGGCTGGGGGAATTGGAGGAAGGTGGTCAAAAGGTACAGATTTCCAGTTATGAGAAAAATAAGTCCTGTACTTATGTGATATCATGTATAACATGATGACAGTAGTTAACACTGCTGTATGGTATACAGAAAAGTTACTGAGAGAAAAGATCTTCAAAGTTCTCACGAAGGCAAAATATTCTTTCTTTTTTCTATAACTATGAGGAGATGGATATTAACTAAACTTATTGGGTAATTATTTCACAATATGAAGCCATTACTCAGTAACTCCTTAAGCTTATATAGAGGTTTATGTCAATTATATCTCAATAAAACTGGAGAAAAAAGTTTATGTGTAAATTATAAAAAGGCAAGGAGATGAAGAGATCCTGTATCAGGACAGAGAGAGGCACAGATGCTGTGCAGGGTTCTCCCTTTCCACCATCTGGAGCAGCACTCCAATCCCCTGCCTGCTCTCTGCTGCTCCCCGCTGGTCTGTGGTCCAGCCTCGGCCCTCAGGGCATTGTCAGGGTGCCAGTCAGCGCTTGCTGTGTGTGCCCACTCCCTAATGGCTGTCCTTACAAGAGGCCAGAGAAGGATGGTATTTGCATTGTGGGTGGCATCAGGAACTCCAGGAAAGCTACTATAATTTCCATCTTTGCCCTAAATCACCTTCTAGTCTCTAGCTAACCCTTCATCTTCATCACAAAAGACCTCCAATGCTTGAGTGATATGTCCAGAACCCAACAGAACATGTCTCTCCCCTGTTAGAGCCTTCAATGACACCCACTGGCCTACAGCATAAACGTTACATTCCTGGTATGAAGTGCCAGGGCCTTTGGATTTGTCCTCTGCGTCTGGCCTCACCTACTATTGCTGTCTAGCAACCTGGGTATCTTAGCCACAACCAACCACATGTGACAACCGTTTGCTTGGAGGTACTCTTCTTTCTGATGTCCTGTTTTTTTCTCAGCTCAAGACATGCCCTGTGCTGTTCCCTGCTCCCAGCATCTGCCCATAAGCAGCATCTCATGTGACAACTCGTTGTCATCTCTTTGTTGAAGTTTTTCTGACTCAGTCTTTTCATGGGTAGAGTAAGTACTCTTCCTCTTTCCATGATTTCAGAGTTTTCATGACCTGACATGGGACAGAACTTCATGAAGCTCAGAGCAGATGCTGTGCCTGTGGTGTCTGCCAGCATTGGGTTTGCACAGGGCCTGGCTCATAATAAGCTCTCAATAAATTTTGGGTGGATAAATATGTAGTGATCAAACATTAAATGCTAATATGAGGTGCTATTTGAAGTAATGTAAAATTATATTTATAGTTAATTTAAGTAAAATTATTATGCAATGCTTTGTGTAAAATATCACAAATTTCAGAATCACTACAAGCTAATACAATTTGAGAACACTGGTCTAGGTAAGAGCGTAGGAGGCCTTAGTTGATGAGATCTGAACACTGTTTTGAGGCAGGGAGTGAACACATCTGTTGAGGGAATGATCCATCTCCCTGTCTACTTGGCCATCATCTCTTTGCAGGCAGGGGCTATATCTGACCTGGTTCTTTGGAACTCAGTGCCTTCTGTATAGTTGCTATTCATTAGCGTTTATTGAGTAAAGAAAATAAACAGCACACACATTCCAATATTAGACATGAAGAACAATCTTGTCTTTAGTGAGCTTCAATAGATAATAGTCACCATCTCACCTTAGCATTTATCAATGTCCACACACTTGTTGAGGAAATAATATTGCAATATTGCAATACACACCAGATGTGCCTCCTGGTATAGGGTTAGCATTCAGACATATGGGTATCAATGAGTCTTTAGCTATTTTTTCTTTGACCAGTCTTTCCTCCTTCTGACCTGAGATTCTTTGTGTCCCCACCCCATCTTCCATCAAGGGCATTTTCTCACCTGTTCTCACTTGCTACCTATAAAATTCTTAAATGTGGGCAGGTTTCCTGTTTCTAAAAGAAATTTATAAAACACTTATGGATGGGTCAGAAACTAGAATCTTCACATATACTGCTGAATTTTGTAGACCATTTTGGATTCTAGAATGTTTTTGGCTTTTACTGGCCTGTCCAGACATTGATAGCATTGTCTTGTCATAAGTTATGACATAACTTATGCATCTACTTCCTCCTAATTCCAAGCTATCCTGCTAGTGTCAATCATTATCTACCACAATTCTAATATAACCTCTGGAACTGTGTAATGCCCTGCTCTGCTTGCCTTCCAGCCCTCAGTGCAGAGGTTTCCTTGCTGGAGATTTTTGACTCACAGATTATCTGGCCTAAGAACTAACAGAAGAAAAAGATAGGATCAGGCTCATTGCCACACCTTTAGGAATTATTAAGACCTTTGGTTAAGATAGATTCCCATTGAGCCCAGAATTATCACTCTCCTGCCATACTTATAGCTGGACAAGTAGGCAACCTAGCTTTAGAACCAACATTCACAAACACATTGACTTACAAATAAGAAAGTTGCCCTAGGATGACCCATCACTTCTTAGACAGAGGCTCTAGGATAGAGTTCTAGTAAAAGGATGTCTATGAGTCATAGTGCCCTGAAAGGTTGGTTTATCTTCTCTGTGCCTCTGACTAGTCTCTTTAAGTCATTTTAGTTCTCACAGCTTAATAAATATTTCCCAAGTGTCTTCCATGAACTAGGTGCAGCAAATACTGAGGTGAATAAGACACAGTCTGTCCCTCTGAGTATCACAGAGAAAGATAGACATACATGGAGTCTGAGATTACAAGGTAAGTATATAGTGACACAAGTGAGTAGAAGCTGGTATAGAAACGCAGAAAAGAACATTTTTTGTCTAAACTAATGATTCTCCAATTTTAGTGTGCATCAGAATAAAACACTGCTGGGCCCACCCTGAGTACCTGATTCAGTAGTATGGGCCCAAGAGTTTGCTTCTCTAACAAACTCCCAGGTACTACTCCTGCTGTTTCAGGGGCCCCAGGCTGAGGCTCATTGGACTATACATAGGGGTAATGAGGAAGGCTTTCTGGAGGAGTTGATACCCAGGAACGCTTAAGAGGATAAATGAGATACCAAGGGAGGGAATTTCAAGAAAGGCAAGAGCAGGCACAAAGACAGTGGAATGCAGAGGGCAGATAGTGTTTTTGGAAAATACAGAGTAGGAGACTAGGTAGGGCCTTTGGACATAAGAAGAAATTAAGTAAACCCATAAACTGTAGAACTTTTGTCTATTTTCCAGGGCTAGAGTGGTTACTAAAACATTTCGAATTTTCACAACTTAAAAAGTTAAAACACAATTGCCAAAAATTGTAGGTAATTCTCGCCTTCTGGACCACATCCAGAGACTGCCTTATTTAATGTATCTCTGAAAGATGAGGGCCACAAAAATATGTTAAGCAGACCAGAAAAAACTGGGCATACAATGATTACAGGGTACATGAAAATGATTTAGAAACTTAACAACATTTTATACAATATCTGTCAAAAATAGGTACAAAAATGCTTGTTTGATAGAGTTTAGGAAATATGCTTTCTGGAATGTGAATTTAAGCCTAAAGAGTACTTCTGTAACTATTATTTGTCATTTCCAGTTATACCATCAAACAAATAGAACTTAAAGTAAAATAAAATAAAATCCATTCCAGAAGATCTTTTAAATTTTTATTTTAATTTTTGTAATTAATTACCATTTATAAATAAAATTAGAGCTTCCATTTATATGAAAAGATTAAAATCCTGGTGATATCAATGTAATAATAGTTTTTGTTCCATGCACTTTGAGCTTTTATTTGCATTAATATATTCAATAATAAAATACATCATACAAAAAACATATTTAGAGAATAGGCATCATTTAAAGAATTTTAATAACATGAATCCATTATCCACTTCAGAACATTACCAGTATCTTTGAGGCTCCCAATTTTTTGTTTTGTTTTTCTTTGTTTTACCATTGAACTATTTTTTTTATTAAGGTATCATTGATATACAATCTTATGCTCAGGTTTCACATGAACAACATTGTGGTTACTACATTCCTCCTTATTACCAAGACCCTGCCACATACGCCAATAACAGTCACTGTCCATTGGCATAGTAAGATGTTATAGAGTCACTACTTATCTTCTCTGTGCTATACTTACTTCCCTGTGCCCCCCCTATATTATGTGTGCTAATCATAATACCCCTAACCTCCTTATCCCTCCCTTCCCAACCACCCTCCGCAATGCCTTTCCCTTTGGTAACTGTTAGTCCATACTTGGGTTCTGTGAGTCTGCTGCTGTTTTGTTCCTTCAGTTTTTGCTTTGTTCTTATGCTCTACAGATGAGGGAAATCATCTGATACTTACCTTTCTCTGCCTGGCTTATTTCACTGAGCATAATACCCTCTAGCTCCATCCATGTTGTTGCAAATGGTAAGATTTGTTTTCTTCTTATGGCTGAATAACACTGTGTAACTAAAGGACTCGTAGGTTGCTTCCATGTCTTGGCTGTTGTAAATAGTCCTGCGATAAACATAGGGATTCATATATCTTTTGGAATCTGTGATCCTGTTTTCTTAGGGTAAATTCCTAGGAGTGGATTTACTGGATCAAATGGTATTTCTATTTTTACTATTTTTAGGAACCTCCATATTGCTTTCCACAATGATTGAACTAATTTACATTCCCACCAGCAGTGTAAGGAGGGTTCCCCTTTCTCCACATCCTTGCCAGCATTTGTTGTTCATAGTCTTTTGGATGTTGGCCATCCTAACTGCTGTGAGGTAATAGCTCATTGTGGTTTTAATTTGCATTTCCCTGATTATTAGTGATATGGAGCATGTTTTCATGTACCTGTTGGCCATCTGAATTTCTTATTTGGAGAAGTGTCTGTTCAGATCCTCTGTCCATTTTTTAAACAGGTTATTGTTTTTTGAGTGTTGAGACATGTGAGCTCTTTATATATTTTGGATGTTAGCCCCTTATTGGATATGTCATTTATAGATATATTCTCCATACTATAGGATTCCTTTTAGTTCTACCGATGGTGTCCTTTGCTGTACAGAAGCTTTTCAGTTTGATGTAGTCTCACTTGTTCATTTTTCTCTTGTTTCCCTTACCCAAGGAGATATGTTCATGAAAAAGTTGTTCATGTTTATATTCAAAAGAGTTTTGCCTATGTTTTCTTCTAAGAGTTTTATGGTTTCATGACTTACATTTAGGTCTTTGATCCATTTCAAGTTTACCTTTGTGTATGGAGTTAGACAATAATCCAGTTTTATTCTCTTACATGTAGCTGTCCAGTTTTGCCAACTCCAGTTGTTGAAGAGACTGTCATGTCCCCATTGTATGTCCATGACTCCTTTATCATGTATTAATTCACTGTATATGTGTGGGTTTGTATGTGGGCTCTCTGGTCTGTTATATCGGTCTATGGGCCTGTTCTTGTGCCAGTACCAAATTGTCTTGATTACTGTGGCTTTGTAGTAGAGCTTGAAGATGGGGAGCATAATCCCCCCACTTCATTCTTTCTTCTAAGGATTGTTTTGGCTATTTGGAGTCTTTGTGGTTCCACATGAGTTTTAGAACTATTTGTTCTAGTTTGTTGAAGAATGCTGTTGGTATTTTGATAGGGATTGCAGTGAATCTGAAGATTGCTTTAGGCAGGACGGCCATTTTGACAATATTAATTCTTCCTACCCATGAGTATGAGATTTATTTCCACTTATTAGTGTCTTCTTTATTTTCTCTCAAGAGTGTCTTGTAGTTTTTAGGGTATAGGTCTTTCACTTCCTTGGTTAGGTTTCTTCCTAGATATTTTATTCTTCTGATGCAATTGTGAATGGAATTGTTTTCCTTATTTCTCTTTCTGCTAGTTCATTGTTAGTATATAGGAATGCAACAGATTTCTGTGTATTAATTTTGTATTCTGCAACTTTGCTGTTTCAGATATTAGTTCTAGTAGTTTTGGAGTGGATACTTTAGGGTTTTTTTTTCTGAAATATCATGTCATCTGCAAACAGTGACAGTTTAACTTCTTCCTTACCAATCTGGATGCCTTTTATTTCTTTGTGTTGTCTGATTGCTGTGGCTAGGACCTCCAGTACTCTGTTGAATAAAGGTGGGGAGAGTGGGCATCCTTGTCTTGTTCCTGATCTTGTAGGAAAAGGTTTGGTTTTGTTGTATATGGCTTGTATTATGTTGAGGTCCTTGCTCCCTATACCCATTTTGTTGAAAGTTTTTATTATGAATGGATGTTGAATTTTCTCAAATGCTTTTTTGGCATCTATTGAGATGATGTTGTGATTTTTGTCCTTCTATTTGTTGATGTGGTGTATGATGTTGATGGATTTTAAAATATTGTACTATCCTTGCATCCCTGGAATAAATACCACTTGATCATAATGTTTGATCTTTTTGATGTATTTTTGAATTTGGTTTGTTAATATTTTGTTGAGCATTCTTGCATCTGTGTTCATTAGGGATATTGGTCTGTAATTTTCTTTTTTGTGGTGTCTGTCTGGTTTTGACATTAGAGTGATGCTGGCTTCATAAAATAAGTTTGGAAGTATGCCCTCCTTGTCTACTTTTTGGAAAACTTTAAGGAGGTTGTGTATTTGGTCATCTATAAATGTCTGATTAAATTCTGTGGTGAAGCCATCTGGTTTGGGAATTTTTTTATTGGGTACTTATTTGTTTAGTGATTCAATTTAATTGCTGGTAATTGGTCTGTTCAGATTTCTGTTTCTTCCTGGGTCAGTCTTGGAAGGTTGTATTTTCTAGAAAGTTGTCCATTTTTCTAGATTATCCAGTTTGTTAACATATAATTTTTCATAGTATTCTCTAATAATTCTTTGTATTTCTGCAGTGTCTGTAGTAATTTTTCCTTTCTCATTTCTGATTCTGTTTATGTGTGTAGACTGTCTTTTTTTCTTGATAATTCTTTCTAGGAGTTTATCTACTTTGTTTATTTTCTCAAAGAAAGAACCAGCTTTGTTTCCATTAATTCTTTCTATTTATTTTATTCTTCTCAATTTTGTATTTCTTCTCTGATCTTTATTATGTCCCTCCTTCTACTGACTTTGGGCCTCATTTGTTCTTCTTTTTCCAGTTTCATTAATTGTGAATTTAGATTGTTCATTTGGGATTGTTCTTCCTTCTTTAAATAGGCCTGAATTTCTGTGTGCTTCCTCTTAGTACTGCCTTCACTGTGTCCCAGAGAAGTTGGGGTGTTGAGCTGTTGTTTTCATTTTTTTTCATATATTGCTTGATCTCTGTTTTTATTTGGTCATTGATACATTTATTATTTAGGAGCATGTTGTTTGTGGTCCTTTCTGTTTTCTTTGGACAATTGATTTCTAGTTTCATACCTTTGTGATCTGAGAACTTCATTGGTACAATTTCAATCTTTTTGAATTTACTGAGGTTTTTTGTGGCCTAGTATATGATCTATTCTGGTAAATATTACATGTGCCCTTAAGAAGAATGTATCCTGCAGCTTTTGAGTGGAGTGTTCTGCAGATGTCCGTTAGTTTCATCTGTTCTAATGTGCTGTTCAGTGCCTCTTTCTCCTTCCTTATTTTCTGTCTGGTTGATCTGTCCTTTGGTGTGAGTGGTGTGTTGAAGTCTCCTAAAATGAATGCATTGCATTTTATTTCCCCTTTTAATTCTGTTAGTATTTGTTTTACATATGTAGGTGCTCCTGTGTTGGGTGCGTAGATATTTATAATGGTTATATCCTCTTGTTAGACTGACCCCTATATTTATGTAATGTCCTTCTTTGTCTCTTGTTACTTTCTTTGTTTTGAAGTTTATTTTATCTGATACACATATTGCAAGTCCTGTGAAATATCTTCTTCTATCCCTTCACTTTTAGTCTGTGTACGTCTTGGCTTTGGATTTGTGGTTACCAAAGATTCAAAGCTAACTTTCTTACTATTGAACAGTCTAACTTAACTCATTTATTATGCTATTATAAACACAATCTGAAGTTCTTTTTTTTTTTCCTTCTCCACTCTTTATATGCCAGGTGTCATATTCTGTACTCTTTGTATATCCCATGATTGACTTTGTGGGTAGCTGATTTAATTTTGCATTTGGTTAGTAATTAATTGGTCTACTCCCATTACTGTGGTTTTATTTTCTCTGGTGTCAGTTGTTTAGCCTTAGGAGTACTTCCATCTAGAGCAGTCCCTTTAAAATGCACTGTAGAGATGGTTTGTGGGAGGTAATTTCCCTCAACTTTTGCTTATCTGGAAATTGTTTAATCCTGCCTTTAAATTTAAATGATAATCTTGTCAGGTAGAGTATTCTTGGTTGGAGGCCCTTTTGTTTCATTACATTGAATATATCATGCCACTCCCTTCTGGCCTGTAAGGTTTCTGCGGAGAAATCTGATGATAGTCTGATGGATTTTCCTTTCTGGGTGATTTTTTTTCCCTCTCTGGCTCCTTTTAATACTTTGCCCTTGTCCTTGACCTTTGCCATTTTAATTATTATATGTCTCGGTGTTGTCTTCATTGGGTCCCTTGTTTTGGGAGATCTGTGCATTTCCATGGCCTGGGATCCTATTTCCTTCCCCAGATTAGGGGAGTTTTCAGCAACTATTTCTTCAGAGATGCTTTCTATCCCTTTTCTCTCTCTTCTTCTTCTGGCACCCCTATAATGCAAATATTGTCCCATTTGATTGGTCACACAGTTCTCTTTTTATTATTTCATTTCCAGTGATCTTTTTTCTGTGTCTCAGCTTCTTTCTATTCCTGTTCTCTAATTTCTATTCCATTTACCTTCTCCTCTACATCATCTAATCTGCTTTTAAATACCTCCATTGTATGTTTCATTTCAGCTATTGTATTTTTAAGGTGTCTATCTCCTTACTGAATTCTCCCTTAGCTCTTGAATATTTTTCTGTAGCTCCATTAGCATGCTTATGACTTTTATTTTGAATTCTTTTTCAGTAAGATTGGTGATTTCAGTTTCAGTGAGCCCTCTTTCTGGTGTTTGAGGTATTTTGGATTGAACAAGTTTCTTCTGCCTTTTCATAATCCTATTGGATAATGAGAAATATTAGGTTTATGTAGGTGGCACCCTCTAGTGCCCAGAAGTTCTGCTTTTCAGAGCTTCCCAGCACCTGGAGTGATGGCAATCATTGCAGGTAAGTGTTGCCAGTGCCTACCCTCAGGATAGAGTTCTTTCCTGCTTCCTCAATGCAGTGTTTGCCTCTGTTGTCAAGGCCAGTGAGCTATGCACAGGGAGCAGACTCTGCATTAAGCCCCTAAGATGCCATAGGCATGGCTGCCTTCTGGCTGGCCAGGAGTAATGGCAGGGGCACCAAGTTTGCGTACAGGTGCCAGTGGGGAGGAATGAGCAGCAGGCTGCTTATCACAGTGAGGGGCCTCAGGCCTGAATTGCCAGCCAGGGGGATGGAGTGCCTAAAGCTCCTGAAAGTTCCCAAGCTGCTGGGCTGGGTGTGCCAGGAATATTTTGTTCACCTATTCCATCTCCTGAGCAGCAAGCTCTGTGTAATCCTTGCCCCTTTAGCAGCCCTCTCATTGTTGGGAAGTCTTTTAAAGTGACTGCCTTTCTTTTGTCCCAGAATAGGCTGTTGTGGGAACCTGGTCTTCACAAACAACTGAAATCTCAGTCTCTGACTTTGCTTTTGGATGATGGGAGTGCTTGGGTCCCGCTGGGTAACAGTTTTATTACTTTACGTTTTTTCTTGAGAAGTTCTCTTTTTGCAGAAGTTGACTGGCTGGTGCAATCTTATTTCTGGTCACTCTTTTAGGAACAGTTGTATTTGCTGTATTTTCATATTATATGTGGTCTTCAGAGGAGATTTTTGCCTTATTTCTCATGCTGCCATCTTTCCTGTAATCCTGAGGCTTCCAATTTACTTCTCCCCAATCAATTCCATTCATCCTGCCACAAATAACCACTAGCCTTACCTTGTTTTAATAATTTCCTTTATTTTCATTACAGTTTTGCGACATGTGTATTTATAAAGTATATATTTTCTAGTTCTGCCTTTTCTGAATGTAAATAAATGGAACATCATTTGTTCATCACATGTTTATTTGCAATTTTTGCTTATCATGATGTTGGGAACTTGTTATCTAGACATATGCAGCTGTAGGCCATTTATTTGCACCACTGTGGGGTACTCCATTGCATAAATGATCACTATGCATTGTCCAGCTACCTTTAATGAATATTAGGTGGCTTCCATTTATGTGTGTTTTTCATCAAGCAATGCTACTATGACTATGCCTTGGTGATGTGTAGAACATGTATGTTTTTAGATTTATGAGGTAATATTTCAATCATTTCTTCCAAATTTTTCATTTTGTCTAGAAGCTGATGAGAGTTCTCTGTCTTCTTGCCCTTTATTATACTTTATATTTTTTTGGTGAAATCAAAATGATGTTGAATCATTGTGTTACAATTAGTATTTCTCTGTTTAATAATAAAGGAGATATTTACACTTACGTCTTTATTCATGTTTTCTCTTCTGTAAAAATCTTTGTTTACTTCTTGTGTCTATTTTATTTAGGTTGACTATTTATTGATTCATAGGATTTTATAAAAGCCTAGAGACTCATCCTTTGTCAGTTGTATGGGTTCCAAATATCTTCTTTCAGTTGTGGCTCATGTATATCTGTATTTATATTTGGGCTTCTTTTAACAAACAGAATTTCTCATATTTTGTGTAGGTGAAGGTATGATTTGTGATTTTTAAGCATAAGCTCCAAAATTGCTTTAGATTTAATTTCTTTCTGAAGATGTTTATGCTTCATGTTTACCCATTCACTTTTAAGTCCTTATTGCATTTGGAATTTGTGCATGCATGTGAATATATATGTGATATAAGGGATATATTACCATATTTCTAATATGGCTAATCAGTTGTTTCTGCATGCTACCCAATGATCTGCAACTTGGCTCTATTGACAAATACATTTTGTTTATTTTCTGAGACTTTTCAGTTTTATTGATCTATTAGCCTCTCTGTAGGGTGTGTAGACCATTATCACACTCTATAAACATTATCACTATTTTAAAGTGAAGTGATATTGTTTAAGGCACATCCCCATGCTTGGTTATTCTTTTCTGGGAGTATATCAGGTATTTTAGACCCTTTCACCTTCCATGTACATTTTGACTTTGGCTCTTCAAATTCCATTAAAATCAGGTTGAAATTTTATTAAGGATTTCTTTGACTCTGTAGTGTGAGCATAGTATATCTGCCTATTTATTTGGATTTTTCAAATATCCTTAAATTAGGTTTTATAACTTTTGAAACTTGCATATAATGTTTTTTCATTTATTCCTAAGGTCCTTATATTTTGTTGCATCAATATACAGTATGTTTTTTAAATCCAATTTTGAGCAATTTATTGTTGTATATAAATGCCATAAATTCAGTAGACTTTTCTACATTGGTCTTATATCTAGTAAATTTCTTAATCTATTCTTATCTATTCCTGTTACTTGTTGATTCGGTTCATTGGATTTACTATGTAAAGAATCATATATTATGTCACTGAAAACAATACTGTTCCTTCTTTTGTAATCCCTGAATCTCTTTGTTTCTTTTCTTAATTATTTGTACTGACCATAACCTATTATTTATATTGTGGGATGCTCACTATCAGCTGCTGCTAGATATCCTTTATCAACTATATTAGTCAGGACAACCTTAGCTGATGAAACAAACAACTTCAAAATTGATCAACTTAAACAGAGGAGTTTATTTATTGCTCTTGTCACAGCCAGTTCTGTTTACTAGTTGGGGTGGTGGGTACTTTGCCCACATAGTCATTCAGTAACTTCTATCCTGTGGGTCTTAATCCTTAGAACCCAGCCAATTTAGTAGGTCAATGGAGAGAGAGAGTGCATAAATCATGAGGGAGGTTTTTATGGCCCAAACCTGGAAATAGTATGTATCTCTTCTTCTTGCAATCTAATGGCCAGAATCCTGTCACAAGATCACATCCAGCTGTGAGGACAGCTATAGATGCAATCTCGTTCTGTGCTGAATTGAGAGAAGACCAAGGATGCTGAAAAGACCTAGTAATATCTTTCATGGAAATTAAGAAAATTGCCTTCTATTCTTAGTCTGCTTTCAGAGTCTATTTAGATGATCTTGTGGTTTTCTTCTTTTAATATGTTTATATGAAAATTTACTCTAATATACTTTTCTGACATTGAAAGCAATTTTATTTTTATGGAATAAATCAACTTAGATATGTCATATTTCAAATAAAAAAATTTGAAATGCACCTCTGCAGTTTATTTGCTGTTTTTTGGAGGATTTTTGTGTCTATTGTCGAGTGAGCTTGGCCAATAATATTCTTTCCTTATTAATGTCTTTGATTTTGTTGTCAAGGACAAATCAGAATCCCAAAATTAGCTGAGGATTACTTCATCTCCTCTTATTTTTATGATGGAAATTGCCTGATATTTAAATTATCTATTCCTTGTTTGTGAGACAGAATTCATAAGATTCTTGAATGTGTGGTAGAATTTGCTGAGAAAATTCTCCAGGTCTACATTTTATATCACAGTTGGTGATTCATGTTTTTCAAGGAGTTAGTTCACCTCATCTAAGCCTTTGCATACTGGCAAATATTGCTCAGAATTAATTGTCATTTATCCTCTGCTGTATCTGTATTTACAGCTTTCTTCCATTTCTAATATTATTTTGGGGATGCTTTCTTGATGTATCCCTTTTCTTTTTGTTCATAATTATTTCTAGAAGTTTATTTTATTTGTTTTTTTTAAAGAATCAATTTTTATACTTATTCTCCATTTCTTGTTTCTAAATTCTATTAATTTTGGTTCTTATTCGTTTTTTCTTTTTGCTGTCTTTGGATTTATTTTTCTGTTTGTCCTTGCTTCTTAACTTTGGTTATTTATTCTTAGCTATTATTTTCATACTGTCTTTTTTTTAACAAAGAAAACTTTGCCCAACATGATGCTATAAATATTTATTTTATATTTTGCTTTTAAAGGTTTATCATTTTATATTTTATGAAGGTTTACCATTTAACCATATGGATAGCAGCTAAACAAAAATGATTCATCTTTAAGCCTGTATTTACTCTCCTGCAGTGCCACTTTTTCACAGATCAAATACCTGCATAGGTGTGGGTTTCCTGCTGAACTGTCTATTCCATTCCATTTCTGTTTGTATTTCTTTGCACCAAACCATACCATTTTAGTTACTATAACTTTATAATAAAACTTTCTCTCCAGTAGAAAAAGTTCTCCAAATCAATCTTTCCTCACAATTGTCCCGGTTCTATTTGACCCATTGTATTTCCATTAAAAAAATGTTAAAAGCAGCCTGTAATATTTTTACAAAAAACATTCAACAGGATTTTTAAAAAATCCTGTATAATTACATACAGCAGAAGTCACAGATCTTAAGTGGCCCTTTTGGTGAGTTTTGACAAATTTGTTCCCTCTGGGTATTATCATGCCAACAGCCCAAATCTTCTTCCACCCTAAAGAGTTCTCTTGTGGCCCTTTCTAGTCCTACTGCATGAGGACGGCTGCCACCTCCATCAGAGGTTCATTATTGAATGTCTCCAGATGTGTCAGTTTTCTATTTTTAAGATAAAAGACAAGTTGCTTGTGTTCTTTGGTATATTTGAGATTTGATTTTCAACAGCTCTTATACCCTTAGTTTGCTTGACACATTCAGAGGATTTATGACTTATTGATAGAAAGGCTGGGAAAACACTTTGGGCTTAGTTAGACCCTATCTTTCTTCACCAAAGCCTCATAGGGCTGCCTTTCCATAGTACTTTTCATCTTCAAAGCCTCCCACCTCTCTTTATTCTTTCCTTTCTCACCTGTGGTACTAGACATAATGCCTCTTCTATAGGGAGAGTCTTTTTGAAAAGCCCTGGCAGGTCTTGAATAGCTCACATCCCAAATCCCTGCTGTCTGTACCCTCGCTGTTCTGCACTGTGTAAATTGAAACAGTCCCTCAGTACAATCCTTGGGTATCTTCTGGCTTTTATTATACTTTTTATCTTTGTTGGCAGCTAATTTATTTATTTTTTCTGAAAGATCCCCCCAGATGTGGTAAGATGAATATGTCTTGAATTACAGAATAATTATTTGGATTTTCAGTGTAGTGGAAATAAATACAAATATATGTATTGTATCCATTCCATTTGTATTTCTCTATTTATGATCCTATAAAAAATTTTCTATTGAGTAATATGACATATAAGTATATAAAACCTTGTTAGTTTTATTTTATTATGTATGTATATTTTAGTTTTCCTTTCAACCTAAATATTAAAGACTGGGAGGCTGTGGTATTTTTTTTTTTTTTTTTTTTTTTTTATTGAAGGGTAGTTGACAACAGCATTGCATTACATTAGTTTCAGGTGTACAACACAGCGACTCAACATTTATATACATGATATTTCTAGGTACCAGGTATCACCATACCAAGTTGTTACAATATTTTGACTATATTCCTTATGCTATATATTACATCCCGGTTACTTATTTATTTTACAATTGGAAGTGTGTTTATATATATATATTTTGTGAGGGCATCTCTCATATTTATTGATCAAATAGTTGTTAACCACAACAAATCTCTGTATAGGGGGGTCAGTACTCAATGCACAATCATTAATCCACCCCAAGCCCAATTTTCGTCAGTCTCCAATCTTCTGATGCATAACGAACAAATTCTTACATGGAGTACAAATTCTTACATAGTGAATAAGTTACATGGTGAACAGTACAAGGGCAGTCATCACAGAAGCTTTCGGTTTTGTTCATGCATTATGAACTATAAACAGTCAGTTCAAATATGAATACTCATTTGATTTTAATACCTGATTTATATGTGGATACCACATTTCTCTATTATTATTATTTTTAATAAAATGCTGAAGTGGTAGGTAGATACGAGATAAAGGTAGGAAACAGAGTTTAGTGTTGTAAGAGAGCAAATGTAGATGATCAGGTGTGTGCCTGTAGACTATGTGTTAATCCGCGCTAGACGAGGGCAATAAACATCCATGTATGCAGAAGATTTCTCTCAGAACATGAGGGGGGAGGTTCTAAGCCTCACCTCTGCTGCTCCCCATTTTCTCACCAGATGGCCCCCTGCGACTGTGCCTGTCTTAGGTTGTTCCTCCCTTGAGGAATCTTACCCGTCTCTGGCTAACCAGTCATCTTCCGGGGCCATACAGGGAAATGTGAAGTTGGTAAGTGAGAGAGAAGCCTTATCGTTTGAAAAGGTTAGCTTTTTACTTCTTTGCATATTTATGCCCTGTGGCTTCTATGCCCAGCATTTGTCTTGAGGTGTCTTTACCACTTGGAAGAATTATGATACTCGGTAAATTCGACATGTGGCACGAGTTCTATTTAAAGGTTGTGATTAGGTAGGAAGAAGAAAAGCTACAGAAGTAGCAGGCAGAAGAAAACCTGGGAAGATTGATTATTTCTTTGACATATCTTCTTGTAGAGTAACTTCAGCATGGATAGGTTTTAAACGACTAATTAAATTGTGCACACACATTAACATAATAGGAATATAGTTACCTAACCAAAGCATACCTGTAATTACCAGCCATCTCCAGTGAAACCAAGAAAACCAGTTAGGCACCTTAGGCATTTGTGAAAACTTATCTATGATATTGTGGATATTGTCCGACTGAACTTAAACAGTCTGAGAGAATTCAGATAAACTAGAACACCCCATTCCTGGGGACTGTTCATATCCCATATGTTCTTTTAACGATAAATAGTCTGTGGTTGTAAGATTTTGGAGTGCTACAATTTGCACTTCTCCTAATTCTTGGTTGAGTTCCAACAGTATAGATCCAGTCCAATTTTTGTTTTACTGCATGCACAGGCCAGCTTAGATATCTCCTTCATCTTTCCCATGGCAAGTCCAGGAACTGGTGGGATGAGTGCGTCTACACCTGTGGCAGTGTGTGGATCTTTGTTGAAGTTTCTTTGTTTGTTTGTTTGTTTGTTTGTTTGTTTTTTCTGTTCATCTTCTGTCATGAGTCTTCCCGAGAGTGCTGATGTTGGAAGTTCTTTTTCATATCGTATCTTAGTTCATTTTCGGGGTAGCCAAATTAGGCTTTGATCCTCTGTATAAACACAAACAGACCCTTTGCCTACACTTTTATATGTCCTTTATATCATTGTGTAGAACTCGTTAGAGGTCACCACATAGGAACTGCATTTTTTTTTTAATCATTAATCTACACTTACATGACGAATACTTTGTTTACTAGGCTCTCCCCTATACCAGGTCCCCCCTATATACTCCTTTACAGTCACTGTCCATCAGCGTAGCAACCTGTTGTAGAATCACTACTTGTCTTCTCTGTGTTGTACAGCCCTCCCCTTTCTCCCACCCCGCTATGGATGCTAATCTTAATACCCCTCTTTTTCTGCCCCCCCTTATCCCTCCATACCCACCCATCCTCCCCAGTCCCTTTCCCTTTGGTACCTGTTAGTCCATTCTTGAGTTCTGTGATTCTGCTGCTGTTTTGTTCCTTCAGTTTTTCCTTTGTTCTTATATTCCACAGATGAGTGAAATCATTTGGTATTTCTCTTTCTCTGCTTGGCTTGTTTCACTGAGCAAAACACCCTCCAGCTCCATCCATGTTGCTGCAAATGGTTGGATTTGCCCTTTTCTTATGGCTGAGTAGTATTCCATTGTGTTTATGTACCACATCTTCTTTATCCATTCATCTATCGATGGACATTTAGGTTGCTTCCAATTCTTGGCTATTGTAAATAGTGCTGCGATAAACATAGGGGTGCACTGATCTTTCTCATACTTAATTGCTGCATTCTTAGGGTAAATTCCTAGGAGTGCAATTCCTGGGTCAAATGGTAAGTCTGTTTTGAGCATTTTGATGTACCTCCATACTGCTTTCCACAATGGTTGAACAAGTTTACATTCCCACCAGCAGTGTAGGAGGGTTCCCCTTTCTCCACAGCCTCGCCAACATTTGTTGTTGTTTGTCTTTTAGATGGCAGCCATCCTTACTGGTGTGAGGTGATACCTCATTGTAGTTTTAATTTGCATTTCTCTGATAATTAGCGATGTGGAGCATCTTTTCATGTGTCTGTTGGCCATCTGTATTTCTTTTTTGGAGAACCATCTGTTCAGTTCCTTTGCCCATTTTTTAATTGGGTTATTTGTTTTTTGTTTGTTGAGGTGTGTGAGCTCTTTATATATTCTGGACGTCAAGCCTTTATCGGATGTGTCATTTTCAAAGATATTCTCCCATACTGTAGGGTTCCTTTTTGTTCTATTGATGGTGTCTTTTGCTGTACAGAAGCTTTTCAGCTTAATATAGTCCCACTTGTTCATTTTTGCTGTTGTTTTCCTTGCCCGGGGAGATATGTTCAAGAAGAGGTCACTCATGTTTATGTCTAAGAGGTTTGTGCCTATGTTTTCTTCCAAGTGTTTAATGGTTTCATGACTTACATTCAGGTCTTTGATCCATTTTGAGTTTACTTTTGTATATGGGGTTAGACGATGGTCCAGTTTCATTCTCCTACATGTAGCTGTCCAGTTTTGCCAGCACCATCTGTTGAAGAGACTGTCATTTCGCCATTGTATGTCCATGGCTCCTTTATCAAATATTAATTGACCATATATGTCTGAGTTAATGTCTGGATTGTCTAGTCTGTTCCATTGGTCTGTGGCTCTGTTCTTGTGCCAGTACCAAATTGTCTTGATTACTATGGCTTTATAATAGAGCTTGAAGTTGGGGAGTGAGATCCCCCCTACTTTATTCTTCTTTCTCAGGATGGCTTTGGCTATTCGGGGTCTTTGGTGGTTCCATATGAATTTTTGAATTATTTGTTCCAGTTCATTGAAGAATGTTGCTGGTAGTTTCATAGGGATTGCATCAAATCTGTATATTGCTTTGGGCAGGATGGCCATTTTGACGATATTAATTCTGCCAAGCCATGAGCATGGGATGCGTTTCCATCTGTTAGTGTCCCCTTTAATTTCTTTTAAGAGTGACTTGTAGTTTTCAGAATATAAGTCTTTCACTTCTTTGGTTAGGTTTATTCCTAGGTATTTTATTTTTTTTGATGCAATTGTGAATGGAGTTGTTTTCCTGATTTCTCTTTCTGTTGGTTCATTGTTGGTATATAGGAAAGCCACAGATTTCTGTGTGTTGATTTTGTATCCTGCAACTTTGCTGTATTCCGATATCAGTTCTAGTATTTCTGAGGTGGAGTCTTTAGGGTTTTTTATGTACAGTATCATGTCATCTGCAAATAGTGACAGTTTGACTTCCTCTTTGCCAATCTGGATTCCTTGTATTTTTTTGTTTTGTCTGATTGCCGTGGCTAGGACCTATAGTACAATGTTAAATAACAGTGGGGAGAGTGGGCATCCCTGTCTAGATCCCGATCTCAGCGGAAAAGCTTTCAGCTTCTCGCTATTCAATATAATGTTGGCTGTGGGTTTTTCATCGATGGCCTTTATTATGTTGAGGTACTTGCCCTCTATTCCCATTTTGCTGAGAGTTTTTATCATGAATGGATGTTGAACTTTGTCAAATGCTTTTTCAGCATCTATGGAGATGATCATGTGGTTTTTGTCTTTCTTTTTGTTGATGTGGTGGATGATATTGATGGACTTTCGAATGTTGTGCCATCCTTGCATCCCTGGGATGAATCCCACTTGGTCATGGTGTACGATGGTTTTGATGTATTTTTGAATTCGGTTTGCTAAAATTTTGTTGAGTATTTTTGCGTCTACGTTCATCAGGGATATTGGTCTGTAGTTTTCTTTTTTGGTGGTGTCTTTGCCTGGTTTTGGTATTAGGGTGATGTTAGCTTCATAGAATGAGTTTGGGAGTATCCCCTCCTCTTCTATTTCTTGGAAAACTTTAAGGAGAATGGGTATTATGTCTTCCCTGTATGTCTGATAAAATTCCGAGGTAAATCCATCTGGCCCGGGGGTTTTGTTCTTTCGTAGTTTTTTGATTACCGCTTCAATTTCGTTGCTGGTAATTGGTCTGTTTAGATTTTCTGTTTCTTTTTGGGTCAGTCTTGGAAGGTTGTATTTTTCTAGGAAGTTGTCCATTTCTCCTAGGTTTCCCAGCTTGTTAGCATATAGGTTTTCATAGTAGTCTCTAATAATTCTTTGTATTTCTGCGGGATCTGTTGTGATTTTTCCTTTCTCATTTCTGATACTGTTGATTTGTGTTGACTCTCTTTTCCTCTTAATAAGTCTGGCTAGAGGCTTATCTATTTTGTTTATTTTCTCGAAGAACCAGCTCTTGGTTTCATTGATTTTTGCTATTGTTTTATTCTTCTCAATTTTATTTATTTCTTCTCTGATCTTTATTATGTCCCTCCTTCTGCTGACCTTAGGCCTCATTTGTTCTTCTTTTTCCAATTTTGATAGTTGTGACATTAGAACGTTCATTTGGGATTGCTCTTCCTTTTTTAAATATGCTTGGAGTGCTATATACTTTCCTCTTAAGACTGCTTTTGCTGCGTCCCCCAGAAGTTGGGGCTTAGTGTTGTTGTTGTCATTTGTTTCCATATATTGCTGGATCTCCATTTTGATTTGGTCATTGATCCATTGATTATTTAGGAGCGTGTTGTTTAGCCTCCATGTGTTTGTGAGCCTTTTTGCTTTCTTTGAACAGTTTATTTCTAGTTTAATGCCTTTGTGGTCTGAAAAGTTGGTTGGTAGGATTTCAATCTTTTGGAATTTACTGAGGCTCTTTTTGTGTCCTAGTATGTGGTCTATTCTGGAGAATGTTCCATGTGCACTTGAGAAGAACGTGTATCCTGTTGCTTTTGGATGTAGAGTTCTGTAGATGTCTATTAGGTCCATCTGTTCTAGTGTGTTGTTCAGTGCCTCTGTGTCCTTACTTATTTTCTGTCTGGTGGATCTGTCCTTTGGAGTGAGTGGTGTGTTGAAGTCTCCTAGAATGAATGCATTGCATTCTATTTCCTCCTTTAGTTCTGTTAATATTTGTTTCAGGTATGTTGGTGCTCCTGTATTGGGTGCATATATATTTATAATGGTTATATCCTCTTGATGGACTGAGCCCTTTATCATTATGTAATGTCCTTCTTTGTCTTTTGTTACTTTCTTTATTTTGAAGTCTGTTTTGTCTGATACCAGAATTGCAACACCTGCTTTCTTCTCTCTGTTGTTTGCTTGAAATATCTTTTTCCATCCCTTGACTTTAAGTCTGTGCGCGTCTTTGGGTTTGAGGTGAGTCTCTTGTAAGCAGCATATGGATGGATCTTGCTTTTTTATCCATTCTATTACTCTTTGTCTTTTGATTGGTGCATTCAGTCCATTTACATTTAGGGTGATTATTGAAAGGTATGCATTTATTGCCATTGCAGGCTTTAAGTTTGTGGTTACCAAAGGTTTAGGGTTAGCTTCTTTACTGTCTTACTGTCTAACTTAACTCGCTTGTTGAGCTATTATAAACACAGTCTGCTTATTCTTTATTTCTCTCCCTTCTTATTCCTCCTCCTCCCTTCTTCATATGTTGGGTGTTTTGTTGTGTGCTCTTTTTAGGAGTGCTCCCATCTAGAGCAGTCCCTGTAGGATGCCCTGTAGAGGTGGTTTGTGGGAGGCAAATTCCCTCAACTTTTGCTTGTCTGGGAATTGTTTAATCCCTCCTTCATATTTAAATGATATTCGTGCTGGATACAGTAGTCTTGGTTCGAGGCCCTTCTGTTTCATTGCATTAAGTATATCATGCCATTCTCTTCTGGCCTGTAGGGTTTCTGTTGAGAAGTCTGATGATAGCCTGATGGGTTTTCCTTTGTAGGTAACCTTTTTTTTCTCTCTGGCTGCTTGTAATACTTTGTCCTTGTCTTTGATCTTTGCCATTTTAATTATTATGTGTCTTGGTGTTGCCCTCCTTGGATCCCTTGTCATGGGAGTTCTGTGTACCTCTGTGGTCTGAGAGGCCATTTCTTCCCCTAGTTTGGGGGAATTTTCAGCAATTATTTCTTCAAAGACACTTTCTATCCCCTTTTCTCTCTCTACTTCTTCTGGAATGCCTATGATTCTTATATTATTCCTTTTATATTGATCACTCAGCTCTCTTAAAATTCTTTCATTCCTGGAGATCCTTTTATCTCTCTCTGCATCAGCTTCTCTGCGTTCCTGTTCTCTGTTTTCTAGTCCATTAATGGTCTCTTGCATCTCGTCCATTCTGTTTTGAAGTCCTTCCAGAGCTTGTTTTATTTCTGAATTCTCCTTCCTTAGTTCTTGCATATTTCTCTGCAAGTCCATCAGCATGGTTATGACTTTTGTTTTGAATTCTTTTTCAGGTAGACTGGCTAAATCTATCTCCCCAGATTCCTTCTCAGGGGAAGATGTAGCAGATGCTGAAGCTGTCTGGGTTAGTCTTGTCTGGATCATATTTTTTTGCCTTTTCATGTTGACAGGTTCTATTGACTGTCAGCTGGGAGGGCCAAAATTTTCACTTGCTACTGGCCTTTCTTTACTGGGGCAACTGCGACCCCTAGTGGCTTGTGTTGGGTAATTGCGTGTAGACTGGGTCTTTGTGTCTTGCCTGGCCGGAAGGGAGAAATTTCCCTTTCTGGGGGCGGAATTTGTCTCTCGCTGCTTCTCTGCTTTCGCAGCGCCCGGTGGGGTAATGGATGGGGGGGCTGCTTGACTGTTTGACTCCGTGAGGGGTCTCAGAGCTGTTGCCCAGGGGGTTAGTGCACCCGGTTTTCCCTGTAGTTTCCATCTGCTGTACTGTGACCTGGGTTGTTTCCGTCAAGCTGTTAAGTCCCTGTCCCTTTAAGACTTTCAAAAAGCCCCCGCTTTTCTTTGTCACAGGGGCATCAGCTTCGGCACCCGCTCAGAGGTCTTACTCCCTGTTCCCCCAGTATCCAGGGCCCCCTGGGCATGTACTGTGTCTGCGCTCTGGCCCGGATGGCTGGGGCTGGGTGTTAGGCAGTCCTGGGCTCTGTCTCCCTCCCGCTCTGCCTATTGTTCTCTCGCCGGGAGCTGGGGGGAGGGGCGCTCGGGTCCCGCCGGGCCAGGGCTTGTATCTTACCCCTTTCACCAGTCGCTGGATTCTCGCTGGTGTAGCTGCAGTCTGGCCACTGTCCTGCGTCTTCTGGTCTCTCTTTTAGGGCTAGTTGTGTTTGTTGTATTTTCAAAAGTATATATGTTTTTGGGAGGAGATTCCCACTGTCCTACTCACGCCGCCATGTTGGCTCCGCCTCCTGTCGGCTGTGGTATTTTTAAGGTGAAATTCAAAGATCTATAAAGTGAACAGGGGATCAGTGACATGAACTCTAACCTTCACTTCCAGAGCACCTATCTGCCTGACATGAGTGAAAATTTTATCACGTGAGCTGGTATCACACAAAACTTTTCCCAAGATGCACTTACTCTTCCTCATAACAGTAACTCAAACGAAACTTCTGCAGAATCTTGTAGGACAGAAAAAAGTCCTTATTATACTGAAGGAAGAAATCAATTCTTTTTATTATTACTACTAGAGACAGAAAAAGAATTCAATTAAAATAATTTGAAATTAAGAACAGATGAAAGGAAGAAGAAGTGTCAGTTTTAAAGTCTGGAACAGGCTGTAGAATATGAAAGTGGGACCTTTTTAAATATTTTTATCAACTGTGAGATATATATAAACATATATATATATGTATCTTCTTTGGCAAAAAGTGTTCAGGGATTGGAAAGATTGGCATTAATTTTAAGTCAAAGATCTCAGTTTCAATGCAGTATGCACAAGATTCTGATCTGCATGTTTATTGAAATTACCAGGTAAGTCTATTAAAGGTAGTCCTAAGCCACATATTGATAAATAGGCCTTCTGGTGGTGTGTGTGTGTGTGTGTGTGTGTGTCTGTGTGTCTGTGTGTGTGTGTGTGTGTGTTCGGTGGTTATGTTCAGATGTTGAAGAGAGTGAAGATAAGTTTCTGTCTTTTAGGCATTACAAGCAAAACACACATACACACACACGAGAGAGAGACCAAGAAAGCTTGCCTTGCATTCCCACAATATATCATTTTCCAAGCTAACCTTTCTAAAGTTAACTGTGGTGGCTGCTGATTGTAGAATATGGGAGAAGTAGCAATTCCTCATCCTCTAAGCCATTCAGGCATTTTAGTTTGTTTTGCTAAAGTACTCTTTTGATATGGGGCAAAGAAAAATCAGATCCATAATGTTTATTGAGTCCTACAAAAGACATCACCAATGAGCTTAAGCTGTGACAACTGTGTGCTTCTTTACTTCAATGCCCAATATACTTATATTTCAAACATGGAAGTTGAAAAGAACATACTGCATGTGACACCAATTTTTAGTAACCTGTAGATATTCTTCCTCTTTTCTTATCTTGTGTCCATCACTTACACAACAAATTAGCAATCTTAAAGCTGTCTTTGGGTTTAAGCATCAAATACCACGTGGAAGAAAGTATAAACTTTATTTAAGCCATTGTTTCATACGCTGTTTTGGAGTGTGGCTTTCCCTTAATATATTGAAATGAGATTCACATCTGTTAGTGCAGTTGGCTGAAGATAGAGCAGAAGCCAAATATTCACACACTCTCCTACAGTCACTTAATTACTCTCTCTGGAGTAAAAGTGAAACAGCTTAGTGGAGTAAATGGGGTAATGCAAAGATTCACAGGAGTTTCAAATTGTCATAGTCATACGGGATAATGTAATTTATCCCCCATTTTAATATGGGGAAGATGAGGAGAAAGAGAAGTTAGTAACAACTCAAATGATTTCCATCTTTCCTTTGGCAAGTGATGTGTGTTCTTACAACTTGCTAACACAACATCTAAAAGTGTGAGCACCCAGGACACTTAGAAAGTGACAATGACTACATGATCCAAACTATGTTAAAATTCCAGCTTAAAGGGACATTCTAATAGATATGTACATGAAAAATAAATTTAACATGGTTAGTCTGCCCAAGCTGCTCCTGCCTACTAGAGATCAAGATTCAGAATGAAAAAAATTTTTAAAGTTCAAAGTAAAGCTTCTAAAAACTACTCATTACCCACTAAACCTACAATGAATGTAAAATGAGAAAACCACAGGGTTTGGGGGAACTGAGCAAAACATATCCAGGTGGTTATACGTTTTGGCTGTAAAATGACGTTTTAGAGGAAATTGAAAATGTAAATGTGATTCAATGGACAGAAACATATGATATACACAGTGTGGTTGTCTATAGGGCACCAAGAGAAAATTGAGTAAAATGAACATTCTCTTGTTAAGTAGAAGTACAGTTGTCCACCATCAAAAACAACTGCAAACTGCTCACTGATTCCTGGGGTGTTTCTATTTATATTTTTTGTGCAATGAGCTGTAATTATGCCAGCAGCTATCTTCATGTTTTTGGATTATTAGCTGAGCGACCGAGAAACCATTTAAGTTGGGTTTTCCAACCACTGAGAAGTTTATACAGCATTCAACTGAAGCTAATTTATAACATTCTTAGGCCTCTCTCGCCCCCACCCCACCCGACCCCTGACTCTGGTCCCCCCAGATGTATAGAAACAAAACAAAATCATACCAAATTAACCTATGAAGTTGATTTCATGGAGAAAAATTCTGCTCCTAAAAGTAAATAAATTAGCTGGAACTATTCCTATAACAGTTATTTTTTAGTATTCAAGTGAATTGTTTACTGTATGTTTTAATCAAATAATATCGAACTCCTGGAATGTGTTGGGACAATGGGAATTTTAGAAAAGCAATAAAATACCTTTCCTGACTTCACAGATCCTAAAACACAGTGAGAAAAATGCAAAGTGTGAATTTTAAATCATGGTGTATTTTAAGGTTGCTGTGAAGTGTAATGGAAATAGTTACAAGATGCTAATGATGAAAAAATGCAGGGGAACTGAGGATTATGGTATGTTTCTTGAAAGAGTGAAATACCCAAAAGCTATAAAATACTGGTGTTTGGATATGAACTGAACAAAGGAAACATTTTTTAAAGAGAGAAGAATTAGCAAAGACACTGAATATGTTGATTTTAAGCAAAAAGGTCATGGGTTGAGATGACCAACAGTTTGAGTGCTGTGTGAAGAGCAACTTGCTGCAGAAATGTGGGCTGGAAATATGGACATAGACGTTGGTGGTGCTCTGTGGAGAGACTTAAATGTCATGCTAATGAGTCTTAATTTGTGGCTGGTGTGAGAAAATCTGTGTTTAGAGGTAGAGTGACATGTACATTATGGAGGTAGAATCTGGGGACAGAATTAGGAGATGTGGAAATATTCAGAAAGAGATTCTCTGAAGGCCAGTGGTAGGCAGATGGCAGTGAAAATGGAAGAGATGAAAATGTGAAACTATTATGGAGAAAGAATGAGGACTTGGTGACCAAGTAGTTGTATGTAACAAAATAGAAAAAATGCCATTTTGTGGGATTTCAGGAATCCAGTAGAAGGGACAGTGGCCTGGTGGTGCTGCTGACTAAGAGAAGGCAGTGGAGTGTCTGTCCATCAGGTACGGAGGCTGAATATGGAGAAGCTGCTGCTCTCAGCATGTGGGCTGTGGAAAGCAGTGGGTTGGAGGAAAAAGTGCCAGCAGATAGAAGTTTGGTCACTCTTCTGTGACTCCCAAATCCTCAGGAAGTTACTGTATTCATGGAACTGTTGATTTGAAAAGTTTTATGTGGGTGGATGAGTAAATTAAGTAAGTGGTTTATTAAGTAAATAAAATACGTTGAGTGTCTCACTTATTGTAAACCCTCTATCTGTATTAGTCTTTCTTTTTAATGGCTTCCTCCCATTCTCAATACTGAAGAGCACAAAAGGAATAATTCAGTGTAGGATAAAATCTAGATGATATGTATAGAGGAAGCAACAGAATTGGGAAGACCTGAGGAAATATAGTTTAAAATTAGAACAAAGAGTTGAGAGATATTTGACTATGTCAGTTGGTAGAAAAGAGTTTGGGTTATGTTCACTTCCATATGGTAGTCTTATTTGATGACTGAGTTATTTAGATGTGAGGAGGAAGGAACAAACAAGCTAGGAAGATAATTCAGATTAGGAGACTAAGTTTCTGGGGGAAAAATGATTCCTTTTCAATAAATGAGGAAAGATTAGATAAAGGTGTTGAGGCAAGAGGAGGAATAAGCGAAGCTCGAGTGCTGACAAGACATTAATAGATGTCCAGAAATACCAATCTGGAACTCCAGTTAGAAACTGGGGTAGTGATGTGTACTTGTAAATCATTAGCATGAAAGTGTCAAATAACACAGAGGGAATGCGAGCAGGACAGATGGCAGAGGACAGAATGTTGGAATTCATCCAACAAATATTTATCAAACATGTGACATGTTTCAGGAATTCATCTCAGTTCCAGGGATATAGCAGTGAGCGAAGTAGATCAAGTTCCTCATTTTCATGAAGAATGTGTCTGGTGTGAAAGTGGAGTATAGGTGATTTGCTAAAAGGAGAGAGTAAAAGAACACAGATTGTAGAAATCCTTAATAAAAAGGAACGGTACGAGAAAAAGATATAGAGAGAAAGGGTGCAAGACTCGGAGTCAGGCAGAACAGAGTTGAATAACATCTTACCCACTCTATAGAAAGTATAATCTACATCAAGCTATTGAGTTTCAGTTTTCAGCAAAGGGGAATAATATTTTATTCTTTTGAAGATTAGATAAATAAATTAGATTGCATGCCTCACTCATTTTAAACACTACCATATTAGTCTTCCTTTTTAATGGATTCCTCCCACTATCATTAAAGAATTTGAAGGAGGATAAACATCTGCACATCCCTACCTCCCTTGGACTAGCACATGGCTTTCTTCTGCTCAGTGTATAAATGCTAAACTTCCTGTGGCTGACAAGGATGTGTGCTTGTCACTTTGGCCCACCTTTCACCAACCTTTGCCTCTTTCAGTGTGTGCTCTAGTGAGACGAGTAGTCACGACAAGTTCGACATTGTCATTTCTAGCTGGAACGCTTTTATGTTCTCCCTATTTCACCATTCATTGACTGGTTAATTCATAATTTAGGTTCCCTTCCTCAGGAAGTCCTGCCTTCCTGGACCAGATCAGACCACACAACTGTATTCTCATTTAGGGCCCAATTCTCCTTTGTAGTACCTTTTACAGTTGTAAGTAAATAACAGTGTAATTAGTAGATAAATGTTACATTCCTCCAAAAGGACCTAAGCTCCAGAGCCATCTGTGCCCCTGTTAGCATGAAGCATGGCCACAAAACAGATGCAGTCTATACCTGTTGCATCTACAAATGACTAATACAAGGTAGATGTCCAATAAATGATTGCTCAATAAATTAATGGAGACATAGGTGTAATACATCAGGATAAAGCCATTGCAAATACACCCTAGGTTCTATCTCTAGTTGGAGTAGAAGGACACATCAGAAAAACAAAAACCCATTCTTCACTATATTAACTTCAGGGTCTAGGGTCATGTCATACACAGAATTGTTTTCAATGATTTTGTGTGTCTGTCACCTATGAACTTTTCCAAACAATTAAAAATTCTTATGTATTTGGGTTGTACTGAGTCTCACACAGATATTACTATAAAAATTTAGTTCCCCATTTCTGACATAATATTTACTTTAATTGTAACAACTTGCAAACTTCGAGGTTTTCTTCTCACTCTATTGCAATTCAGAATTTCTAGTCTTAGCTAGCAACCCCATCAACTTCTTTTTTCTGGATGAAAGATTTTGACACTTAGATCCTGAACCTGACCTAATACTTTGCATGTAATAGGCTTGCATATCAAAAGCTTTTATACTTTTACTTGGTTGACTGGCTCACATCTTCCTTGGGCTTTGTTCTTCCTTCTGCATATTTATGATATCTTCTTCTAGGTACAAATGGCAGTGATACACAATGTGTTTCTGGTATTCAAAGTATCTGAAGATAAGAGTATAATTTTGTATCAAAGTCTTCTCTGATGAGACCCTAGAGTGGACTAATGTCCCTGTGTCTGATTAATTACAAATGGCTCTCATATGTGGTCATGCTGAAACTTTCAAAACACAAAATAAATAAGAGATTTAAAAATAGTTCCCCATAATAAAATACTGACTTAACAAGGTCAACTAATTGAATTTTTATAGTTACTCTTAATGCAAATATAATGTGTCTTAGAAGCAGATAGACTTATGTCAAAATAATGGTTCTGCCAGTTACTAATTATGGGACTTTGGTTAAGACACATTTCTCATTCTTCAGCTTTATTTTCTCTAATAATAGACCTACCTACTCTATACTTAGTCTATACCATGCGATGGAGATTAAATGAGAAGTGAAGATAGCAGAGATGGGGGCAATTTCTCAGAAATGGTACTTTGCTTTTTAGCTTCTTTTCCTTTTAAACAAGAATAACTCTTTCAGAGTATTCTTTTCTTCATTAGATTTTGCTGTCCTGTCATCTCTTTTCTTGCCATTTTACTTTCAAGTGAATGTCTCTATAAAGCTATTGTAATTTAGAAAATGGTATGTTAAAATCTTTGTAACATGTAAGTAACTGTGTGACAATTTTCTAGAACAGTAATATCTCTACAGAACTTGTGTTGATGACCTAATGCAGCAATAATTTAGTCATTGAAAATTCAAGTTATTTATTAACAAATTTATATTGAAGCACTGCTTCAGTAATAGCTGAAACAGAAGGATTGGGCCATGAAAAACAGGGAGTCATCAGAGTCCTGAAAGTATGTCTGAGAGAAAAATGGTTTATACCTGTGGCCTTGGGGAAGGGCAGGCGAGGTGGGTGTGAACTTAAGTTGGTGATAGGGAAATCAATAGTCCGTTGAAAATGCTGTTAATGATAGAATGTATTGAGCAAATAGCTCATCAGAGCACCTCAAGGGTGAGCTTACCTCTTTGTATTTGTACTTCTAGTGCTTAGAGCAATGCCCAGCACTTATCAGGTACTCAATACAAGTTTGTTGAACAGGACTGAAATGTATTACACTTCTGTTACTATGGATGCTTCATTATGTAACTTTGTTTTTAAGTTGATTGACGATCTTCTTTAAACATTAGAATTATCAGCAGCTGAGTTTGGATATATTTTATATAATCTTTCCAACTAATTACCAATTCAACACATACCTAAGACTGAAAACATTGAGTTCATATCCTGGGAGTAAACATTCTTCCATTTCTACTTTCTTTCAGCACAGATGAAATACTTTCCCTAATTAGTATTCAAAACATAACCCTTATTCTAGATGATGAGGTATTTAATTCAATGAGACAAGCTGGTATTCAGGCTGAAATTAAGTGGTTTGATGGACTGATATAAATGTCAGTGAGGAAAGAGAGTAGATCTTTGATATGTATGAGCGATGCATCCATGATTGCAAATTCATGGAAACCTCTGTAGACCACACAACAACTGTAACCCCAGCAACAGCATTAACAGTAACCATCATCTATTACTCTAGATAGCAACAATTATTTGCAAGAACTACACTAGTACCATATGAGGAATTACAGTTTGTAGGCATTGTGCTAATTCCATTGCATGCATTTTCTCATTCAACCCTCTCAACAATTCTATAAGCTAGGTGTTATTATTAGCTTGAAATAAGGACAGGAAATCGAGGGTTAGCAAACATCACTAAAGTTTCAGATTTTGCAGTCATATATTCATTTCTGAAAATGGAATTTATTTTCCTATAATATCTTAATTTTTGCCTAGAGTCTCCATTCTGCCTAATAGCAAAATATTTAATTTACTTACTTCCCAGAAAAATCAGTCAAATTCAGTGATTCTTCCTCAGTTATTTCAGGTTTTAAAAATTACTCAAATATATTATATTCTCTTTTTTGTTTTCTGGGATTTACTTTTTCATATGGCTGATGGGAAAAGGCATCATTCACGAACTCAAATACAAGGCAGAATTTTATTTCTCCCAACTTCTCTTTATTTCAGAAAAGAGAAAGTCATCTTACTTTGCATTATTCACAATTCTCTTATACTATAGTCTCTCTCCCAACCTTCTCTCAGGCTTTCTCTCCCCTCTCCTTCCCTTCATTTCTCTCTTTTTATTGAATAGCATAGTATTCAGTGGGGGGTGGGAAGATGTGTAAGCCTGAAATTAACAATTTTGGATACTTATGGAGATCACCTGACAGACCTGGTTAAAAAAAGTAGGCAAATAAATTTATATTGATTTATCTTAGTTTCCTGAGGTACTACCTCATAGTTGTAAGTTAGTGATTAAAAGAAATAAGCTTTTAAAAAGTATCTTTGGAAAGCAAAAACATAAATGATTATGTGGAAGAGATAAAAAATTTATCTCAATTGTAGAGTAGGAAATAAAACAACTATTCTAAAGTTTTGCAGAAGGATACTTGGGACTTGGGATAAAATTTTATTTCCAGTAATACAGCATTACACAAGATTTAAAACATGCTGCATTTCACAAGATTTAGATGGAAGAGAGGGTAATGTGCACTGAAACACAATACTAGGTTCCTTATAGACTGGTGATGTGCCACCAGATGTCATCACTTGCACCAAGGGTATATGTCAAGAATGTGAAAAACTGTTTCATCAAGTATGAGAGTGGAAAATGACTACATGTGATTTTAAATGTGCATGTGTGATTAATGTAATTAATATTATTATTAGTAGATATTTGGTGATTTCTTCTATAGCCATACAAGTTTATATTTATAAGTTCAAGTTGACAAAAATGCATTTTAAAAAATGTTCTCACTGGACAAAAAAGGGAAATAGCCTCCTTAGGGATCACTTTGTGTTTGGGCATATATAGTGCTTTTCAGTAGATGCTGGTCTGCACTGATCACTTGCTGAGAAGTAAAATTAGAATTGTAGTTCAGTTCACAGCTGTTACTACTCTTCATGTGAATGCTGAGACTTCTGACTCTGTCCTCCAAGCGCTTTGTCCAGACTGATATGTTTGGAAGACCTCTCTAAATATTCCATTTTGTATTCTTATCTTCTGCTAACTTTTGTACCTCAAGCAAGTGAACTTTAGACTGGTTTACAAAGTTGCTGTTGTATCATGAAAGGTAAATTTTCTTGGATGGAAGTTGTCCCTGAGATGATAAGCCTCCCTCAGAATTCAGTGTGGAAAGTAGGGTATAAACCTCTTACCATCAAAATCTTACAGTCACACAGGAGTTTGATGCTGGTCCTCTCATAACTTCACTCTGAGGAGGGGTCCAGTTCCAAAGAGCTATAACACAGTCTATTGAACTCTAGTTTCCTCTGTTAAGAACCTTCTTTCTCTCCAATACAAAAAAACACTTATCCTTTTTGATGTATGTTCTTTGCAGTCATTCTTGTCTTATTTTTTCTTGAAATCTAAGACTGAATCTTATCATGCTAAAAAAAGATCCACTACATATACATGAATCCTGGTGCGATGTAAACAGAAGTACACCTGTTTTTGCAAAGAAAATTAAAACTCAATTTATTCAAGCTTCTAAATCCAGCTAACTACCAGTTTATGGAAGCTACTGGGGAAAGTGGAACAAGTGTAAAGATACCACAAAGGAGCAATTAGCCATAGCCAGAATGTGATGAGTATGTCAAGATAAACAACCCAGTTTTTTTCTAGTAGATATATGACTTAAAGGGAAGGAAAATTGTTAGAGATTAAGAAGAGACTTAAGAGCTACAAAATGCAATATGTGGGCTTGTTTGGATACTGAATTAAACAAACCAATTTAGAAAGCATTTTTGAGACAATCTGGAAAATTTGGATGTAGACTGGGTATTAGGAAATAGTAAGAACTTGCTAATTTGATTAGAGGTGATAGTGGTATTGAATTTATATGAACAATCAATAAAACAATAACAACAATAAAAATGCTAAGTGAAAATATTTCCACAAGAAATACATATTGGGGATTTGCTTTAAAATAGAACGACCGAAGATTGTGTTAAAGGAGGTCATCCAGAGGACATGACCTCCAGCTGACCCTTGGGAGCTCCACACCCTCTCCCTTGTCCTTGAAATGTCAGTGCTGTCCACCGTTCCCACAGTGGGAGTTGTTTCAAGGACACAGCCTTGAGATAGTAAAGTGTTGTTGAGACCATATGGACTGTACATGACTGACCAAGTTAAGGCCTCTATATAAACTCTGAAGATTCTGGCAGGTGGGTCTAGAGATCTTTCTTTGGTCTTTCCTTACCCTCCATGTACTGGAACCTGTTTCAGAAACTCCCAAGTCTGCAGACAAACAGATTGGCAAACGTATGTAGTTATTGAAACTGAGCAGTGCCTACAGGAGGATCATTTTGTATGCTTTGCTTGTGTAAACATTTTAATATTTCCTTAGTAAAAAATGAAAACAATAAAATCTAGAATTCCAGGATTTGACAGCTGTGTCTCCATTCTAGATTTACTCCTGCCAACACCACCTGTCAACATGATGACCAGTACTCTGTGGCAACAGGGACTAAGGAGTTATGGATGCAGGAAAACAAACATAATGATGAAAAGTTCAAAATGAACCCCACAACATGTGCTTTTAAAAATTCTTTTTAATTAAAAATACAAAGACCTGAACATATTTTTGTAGTCTGAATAAGTATAATATGACACACCAACATTGTACAGCTTCTCAACTGTATGTAGAACTTTAACAATTATTTTTATAAACAATTTATTTTTTTATTTTTTATGATTTGTTTCTGATAATTTTCTTTGCTCTGAAGTTTACTTTATCTGATATGAATAGAGTTACTCCTGTTTTCTTTCTATTATTTGCATGATATATCTTTTTTTCATTTTCTTTTTCAATCTGCCTATATAGTTATATTTGAAGTGAGTTTCTTGTAGATACCATATAGTTGGGTCCTATTTTATAATCCACCATGTCAATATCTGTCTTTTAATTGGTGTACTTAGACTATTTATATATAATATAATTATTGATATGTTAGGGCTTATGTCTGGCATTTTATTTATTTTTGTTTGATAAATTTTTTGATGTATAGTTGATAATTTGTTTCAAGTATACAACATAGTGATTTAACCATTATGTACACTATTAAATGCTCACCCCAACTAGTGTAGTTATTGTCAACATAGAAAGATATGACAGAACCATTGATTATATTCTCTATGCTGTATTTTCATTCCCATGACTAGTTTATATTATGATTGAGGTTTTGTGCCTCTTTATACTTTTCACCTATTTCACCCACCTATCCTAACCTCTCCCCCATGGTAACCACCAGTCACTTCTCTGTGTCTATGAGGCTGTAGCTATTTTGTTCATTTTGTTTTGTTTTGTTTGTAGATTCCATATATAAGTGATATGATATAAACACTTATTTTAAACTATTTATGCACTTATGTAGTTATTTAGTCACTATGTACTCTCTCAATCCATAATTGAATATAACTAGTGTCATGGGAGACTCACAACTTTTGCATTTTAAAGAGGAATAATTCTCATACTTGAAAAGGCTGGAATCTACCTATGCAGACAAAGTCAACTGTTTGAAGTTCTGTTTCATTTCCACCCCTAGGGGTTTTGACCCCAAGATAAAGAGAACCTTAGAATCAAATGTCAGCTCTCTGGCTGTTGCCTGCTTCCATCCTCTGTGTTCTCTGCCCATGCCTGTTAGCTTTTCTGTTTGCATTTCTGTACTAAAGGCAGCCAGTTGGAAGGGCCTTGTCAGTGTTCTTAGACCTGCCCATGGCCAGGCCTGAACCACGAGGATGGCGACAGGCTCTTTGAATTTAAAGATAATCCTGCAGATCATGTACCAACATGAAGAGAGAGGGCGGGTAAGGAGCTTTGTGTGACTTGCTATCCTGGGAACACTCTGAACCTCTTTCCCTGGATTTGCCCCTTGGCCATTCTTAGAAGCAGCTTTCTACCTATTGTCTCTGTGGGCTTCAAGATGAACAGTTCAAGAGAAAATCTGCTCTAGGATGGGTTTCTTTTCATTGCCCAAACTCCAGTTCACTACTGGGCCTTCATAAGGGCTGTTTCTTTTCTGCATTGTGTGCATGTGCTTCTGTAGCTTCTTTGCCACTTGATGCCTATTTAAACATCTAACATTATAAATCTGGTCACTCCAGGAGCCATCAGTTGAGCGTTTCATGTGGAGCAAAGGACTGGGACTCAGAATTTACTGAGAATCAAACTGAGATTCAGGATATATTATTTCTATTTTTATTTCCTCCATCATTCTTTTGTGACTTAGGACAAATCTATGCCCTCACAAGAAATATAATAAAGTAAAATAGGTTAACTAAAAATAAAACAATGTATACATACATACTGGCTAGTCTTTCCACTAGAAACATAGGATGAGGAGCTTAAAATCAAATCAAAACAAACAAAATATGAGAGATATGAAAGTGATATGATTTTTAAGGGCAGGAGTTATTTGAGGGAAGAAAAACTTCTTTATGAGAATTATCTCTACACAAGCTATGGATACAGATGATATTTGACATTGGCTGTAAAGTTGGTAAATTACTCAATTCCTGACAGTAACACTTGTTTGTTGACATTTGGATCTTCATCCTAAAGACAAGGGCAAAGACATATTTAAAAATTATAATTAAGTGTGTCAGATATGTAGCTGGATTTGATATTTCTCTATGCTTTGTAATGTCTGCAAAGATTTCATTTCTTGACTAACAACAGGAACCATTTCTGGATTATACTTGGAAAAAGTAAACTGCAAAAGCTCACTTTTATGTGACAGGACTTGGCTTCTTTCATGAGTCCCTTTTGATCTAACAGCTACATGAATTATAACATGATGATTCACGGGGAAGAGAATTGCCTTGATTAAAGGAATGGAAATCTGAAATTCTGCCTTTTTCCATTTCAGACTTGGACTGGAGGGCCTTCAGTCCTGATGGGTGCATTTTCTTCTTTCCTTTTCTTCTTCTGAATGCACACAGTGCAGCAGTTTCTGCAATTTTTTGATTCTGGCACCGTGAACACTTCATTATAGATGCCTACTGCCCTTGATTTAGTGCTTTGATATTTAGTTACCATGGCTTTAAAATAATTTCTATGACAACTCCCCTTCCTCATGTCTTCCCACCCCGTGCCCTCTCTGACTGCCCAAATCAATGTAACCGTAATTTAGGCCACAACTTCCACAGCCACAAAATACCTTGGTGCTCTAACATTTCCCCTTCACTCTGTTGGAACCAAGTTCAGAAAGCCCTGTGGTTCCCACAGGTCAGTCTCTGGATGGTGGAACTCTGAGGCAGGAAGCCTCAGCCTCCAGGGATGGTGGTAATCAACTCTGAAACACCAGGCAGCTGCTCTATGCAGAGGATTTGATTCACATTGCATAGTAATGCACTGAAGATGAGGTCCCTGGGGATATGTTATGATGCAAAACTTTTCACAGAGGCTTATTGCTTTTCTCATCAGCTTCTAAGCCTGCTCTTGAATTCTGCTTGGGCTCCTCTTCCCCCACAGGATAACATTTGCATGGAAAACAAAACAAACCACTGGAAAAACAAGACTTCACTGGCTATCATTCCTTTTAACACTCACACATAGAAGGTTGGCAGATAAATGTTTAAGTACAATTTGTATGTTGCATACCTGAGCTTATGGCTCAACCTGCTGTGCTGCTTCACAAACTCATGGTTTTTCTCTTGCCCAGAAGAAAGCCCTGGCTCTGAAAAATGAATCGAAATGACAATAAATTATGCCATTTACCCTTATCTCCTTGGTGCTGGGTGCTGATTTTCTATACTTGCTCCAAATGGTGCCATGGCATTATTCCAATACTCTTGGATACCACTGGACGTGCCTAATTGTTATAAAATGCAGAAAGATACCAGCACTAAGATAAATATATTCTGCCTGAATTTTTGCCAGTTGGCACAATGAATCCCAATGAAATCAATGGCTTCCCATGAGATGTGATTTCCAAAGGAAACTGGAATGCTTTCCCCAGCCTAAAAATAATGACTCTGCACCCTTAAAATGTGTATTTTATAAGGCCAGAGGATATGGGGTCAAACAACTACGATAGCTTTGGAATCATTCAGATTTGGTTTCAAATACCACCTTCATTGCCTCCTGACTATATATGGAAATTTAGGAAGTTCTTAAATATGTTTCTGTTATCTGGTGTGATAAATTATTAATTTTTATTTACTTTGTTTAACATAAAAATTAAAAATGAGAAGCATGGTTGTTGTAACAAGTCTTAACACTACAAATATTCATGAAGAAAATAAATGACAGTCATTCTAACAGCCCTTTCTATCTGGGCATCCACCAAAACAACACATGAATATACCCAAAATTATCTGTGTGGTATTCAGACTTTGTGCTTCAAAGCTTACATACACATAGGAAAATGCATAACTAGGTATTTTCTTTCTTCCTTCTATTTTTTTATTTTTCCCCTGACAAAATTGTATTATGGATCATGATATCAAGAGGTGCTATGCACATTCTTTCCAATCCACTTTCTTCACTTACCTTTCATATCCTTCTCAGGAACCCTTATGCTTTAACAGCTCTAAAATATTGCAAAATCAAGGCATTCTGTAATTTATTTGAATACTACTTATTTATGGGAAATTAGATTCCTCCTTTCTTACTACTAAAAAGTAGTGATATACACTGTCTAACCCCATACACAAAAGTAAATTTGAAATGGATCAAAGACCTGAAAGTAAGTCATGAAACCATAAAACTCTTAGAAAAAAACATAGGCAAAAATCTCTTAGAAATAAACATGAGTGACTTCTTTATGAACATATCTCCCCGGGCAAGGGAAACAAAAGCAAAAATGAACAAGTGAGACTATATCAAGCTGAAAAGCTTCTGTACAACAAAGGATACCATCAATAGAACAAAAAGGTATCCTGCAGTATGGGAGAATATATTCATAAATGACAGATCCAATAAAGGGTTGACATCCAAAATATATAAAGAGCTCACACACCTCAACAAACAAAAAGCAAATAATCCAATTAAAAATGGGCAGAGGAGCTGAATAGATAGTTCTCTAAAGAAGAAATTCAGATGGCCAACAGACACATGAAAAGTTGCTCCACATCGCTAATCATAAGAGAAATGCAAATTAAAACCTCAATGAGATATCACCTCACACCAGTAAGGATCGCCACCATCCAAGAGACAAACAACAACAAATGTTGGCGAGGTTGTGGAGAAAGGGGAACCCTCCTACACTGCTGGTGGGAATGTAAACTAGTTCAACCATTGTGGAAAGCAGTATGGAGATTTCTCAAAATGCTCAAAATAGAAATACCATTTGACCCAGGAATTCAACTTCTAGGAATTTACCCTGAGAATGCAGCACTCCAGTTTGAAAAAGACAGATGCACCCATATGTTTATCACAGCACTGTTTACAATAGCCAAGAAATGGAAGCAACCTAAGTGTCCATCAGTAGATGAATGGATAAAGAAAAGGTGGTACATATACACAATGGAATATTATTCAGCCATAAGAAGACAAATCCTACCATTTGCAACAACATGGATGGAGCTAGAGGGTATTATGCTCAGTGAAATAAGCCAGGTAGAGAAAGACAAGTACCAAATGATTTCACTCATATGTGGAGTGTAAGAACAAAGAAAAACTGAAGGAACAAAACAGCAGCAGAATCACAAAACCCAAGAATGGACTAACAGTTACCAAAGGGAAAGGGACTGTGAGGATGGGTGGGTAGGGAGGGATAAGGGCAGGGAAAAAGAAAGGGGGCATTACAATTAGCATGTGTAATGTGGGGGGGGCACGGGGATGGCTGTGCAACACAGAGAAGACGAGTAGGGATTCTGCAGCATTTTAGTACGCTGATGGACAGTGACTATAATGGGGTTTGTGGGGGGGACTTGGTGAAGGAGGGAGCCTAGTAAACATAATGTTCTTCATGTAATTGTGGATTAATGATACCAAAAAAAAATTAGTGATATAACAAATAAATGTTTTTGGGGTTAGATTCTTAAGTACGTGTGGTGTGTTTTTTCAGTATGGTACTTTTTAAAAAGTGCAAATGCTGAGTTCAAACATCGCGAGCATTTCAATATTTTTGTTTATTGCAAGATAATCTTCCATAAATTAATAGTGGTCTATATACTCACTAGCAATGTATGACAGAGATTCCATTTTTCTCACATGCTTGTCATCTGTCTAGTACAAATCTTTAATTTTGCCAGTTTGACAGTTGAAAGTGGTTTATCATTTTTGTTAGAACTTGCGTTTCCCAAAATCTGGGGTTTGTGGTGAGACTGTTCACAGAGAGGTCACAGAGAACTGACCAAAAAATCAGAGCAATTAGCAAGGAATCATGTTTAGAATATAATTTTCCAAGAGAGAACAGACCTACTCAGATTCTTTCTTGAATTTTTGGAGATGAGAAATGAGCCTGAGAAAGATAAATTACCTAGAGAGGAAAAGCAGTGTATGGAGAGGTCATTGTGGCAACAGAGGGGACTATTTCCTTCCACAATATCCCAGAGGACTTACCCACTGGCAACACTAGATAAAATAACACCCTAGACGATACTTTCGGCCTATGATGGCAGGTTAATTGGTCCATTCAAACTCAGTTTTCAACAACTAATTTGACAACAATGGACCAGAGTCATGCTGTGAACTTTTTTGTCACAAATCCAAATGTGGTACTTAAGAAAAAAATAAAATTACTTCATGTATTTCACATGCTTTCTCTGATGATTTATTCATATTTCATATGTAAAAGAAATCAAAACAGTGTGTTCATGTCCCAAGAATGAAAGCACTACCTTTCTCACAGACCGCAGAGGACCTATTGGCACGAATTAAGGCTCACAGCACATACCTTACCCTAAGTACATATGGGTTTGCTTCAGTGAGAAAAGATGATTTGCCAGATTGCAGCTCAGAGGTTAGATGAACCCTCTCAAACTATAATGAGAAATGCACACACCTTCACTTGAAATGTATTGGCAATAAAGCACTGTGAAGTCCTGGATTTATATGTCAAATGACAAGAACAGAAAAATGGACTGAGCACTTATTATGGGCTGGGTACATTTGTAAATTATTTTTTTATGAATTACATCATCTGTTCCTCACTATGGCCTTATGAACTAGAGACAATCATTACTCTACTTTTATAGACAAGGCATGGTAAGTTTAAGTCACTATCCAGGGTTAATAGGATTGGTAAGTAGAGGAAGTTTCATTTGAACCCAGGTCTGTGTTGAAGACAAATGCTTCGTTAACTGTTAACATCCAAGGTTTACTAAGTATTGAACAATAGAAATATAATCAACACCCCCCCACACACACACACACACAAGGTTAAATGAAGTGCCTAATTGTAAAGCGCAGTAAAGCTACTTAAAATGGTAATGTTGGGCCATTAGATAGCCTCATTCATTAAATCTATAAGCTAATTCTGTAGCCCAGTTTCAATGGAGGGGATAAAATTCAAAGTAACTTCTTGTCATGAAACCTCCTTATTGTATCCACTCAGTGTCCAGATTCAGTGGAAAGAAACAGCACCAATAATTTAATACAAGAATTTATTACCCAGTTATTCGAGAACTTAAAATGCTCCAAGGAAGCATAGAGATATCCCAGAAAGAAATTGCTGGAAGCAGCTATGGAGGGTAGGGTCTTGGCAGAGGAGTCCTGCAGAACTGGGAACTGGACCCCAAGGAGGAGGCACCAGCTTATAATTGTTGCCATCTCTTAGGCATTGTGTGGCTGGTTTTATGGGTAGGGAGAAAACTGCAAAGAGCCCACTGCTGTTTCCTACTGTTAGAATGAGGAAGAACTGCTGCAGTGAGATTGACAGGAATGGGGAGCAAGCAGAAAGGTATAACATTTTTATCCTTCTTTCAGCTTTCTTGTCACCCTCAAGAGTCCCGATTGACAGTTTAACAGGGACCCAAGTGACAAACCAGAAATGAAGTTTATGGAGTTTCAGTCCCAGCATTACAAGGCCGAGTTTGAAACTAAGAGAAAGATACTTAATATCAGCATGTTCCACACTTTCAACTACTTGACATCCTTTCCGATCCTTCTACAATATTTTAACCTTCATACAGTGACAAAAATGTCTTTACGCTTCCCCCAAAGAAGATACAACTTTTTTCTTAGAAAAAGCTACTTAAAATGGTAATGTTGGGCCATTAGATAGCCTCATTCATTAAATCTTTGCTTTTTCTTAAAATGAGGAGAAAGAGAAGAAATTTATCAGAAAAGTATTTTTTTACTTATTTAAATATGTATATAAAAACATTTGTGTTTGTCTGTTTGGGCTGCTGTAACACATTACCATAGCATGGGTGGCTTAAACAATGAACTTTTCTTTTTCACAGATCTGGAGGATGGGAAGCCCAAGAACAAGGTGGTGGCAGATCTGAGGTCTCATGAAGACCCCTTCCTGGTTTGTGGATGGACATTTCTCATTGTATACTCATGCAACAGAGTGCAGAGAGAAGAAGCAAGCTCTCATGTCTCTTCTTATAAGGACACTAATTCCATTCATGAGGACTCTGCCCTCATTACCTATTTACTTCTCAAAGACCTTACCTCCTAATATCATTACACTGGACATTAGGATTTCAACATACAAATTTTGAGGGGACATATTCAGTCCATGATAACACTGCAGTGGAAAAATTCAGGTGTGAATGGGTAGACTAATCATGTTGACCCAGAAGTTTGTGGAAAAGATGACTGATAAAAAAGACACATTGGCTTTCTTGAAGGGGTTTTTAAGGACTTCAGTTTTGACTCAATAGCTAATAACGGAAAAGTGAAGCTGTTTGAGTCAAGAGTAGTGATACAGAAATAGTCATTTACACATTGATTATTTCATGTGTAGTATGCAGGATTTATGACAACCAGCACAATAATACAGGTGTGAAATGACATGGTCAGACTTGGGAGATGGCAGTAGGAACCAAACCCAGTGTGGCTATGAGTTCTTTGCAACCTCTACAATTGGCTGCTGTGGAAGGAAACACATTAAGGCTGGGTGACCTTACCTTAATGACTGGCTCATAGGTTTACTGGGTCTTAAAGGGAATGGTCAACATTTTAATTTTCTGCTTCAAAGAGGTGTGGAAATATTAGGGAATATCAATGAGAACAAAACTGTAAGGCATCCGATTACTCCGTGGAAAGCAGCATATCCAGGCTAGCATCTTTTTTCATTTGGATTACTATGATAGCTTTGTCACCACCTCCCCTCCTTTGCCTATGCCTTGAAGACCTAATTAATTTTCTACCTGGCAGCAAAAGATGTCTTTCCAAATATCACTTAGACCATGGTTGTCCCTTTCTTGGAATGGTTCAGTGATTTCTCACTGCTTGCAGAATAAAATAGACTTATTAACATATTCTGCTTGAGATCTGGCCATTGCTGACATCTTTTTTAAACTCACTCCAGCTACACTGCCCTTTTTAATTTTCTTGACTGTTCCATACTCATTTATGCTCTAGGGATTTGACCATGCTATTCCTGCTGTTGGAAAGCTTTTCTAACCAGCATTTCTTCAACTGTCCAATGCCTGGAGGCCTTTCCTGACTTTACTAAGTTTGGCTAATCCTCTCTTAAAACCCAAATCTTTCTTTCACAGATTTCATTTTTTCCTGAATATGGTGATAAAGCCAGACAGAGCCCAACTTTCAGTTCTTTGTCTTACGACTGATTAGCTAAGATCAGAAGTGTTTGTCATAATTGATTAGCTAAGGTTCAGAAGTGTCCACTCTGAAACTAGTAATGTAGAGAGGAAAGTATTTCCTGTTACATAACTGACTGTGACTGTTCTTGCCTACACAACAACCCTAGCTCCAAACCACCCCAAGGGCAACTTTTTAAACCCCCCTGAAAAAAAGTTTAAGGCAAAACTACCTTGATAAGATAACCAGTCTTTGAATCGTAGATACCCTATTAACCTAAATAAAATCAATCTCCTTACTTGTCTGGCTTTTATGTTTAATAATTATGTATTTACTGATGTGTTTTCTTGTTTAATATATGTTCCTCCTGACAACTGTTTGCCCTCTCTTTTCACATGTGCTAGACTCTGAGCTGAATGAAGGAAGGAACCACAGATTTTGTTTATTACAGAAATGCCAAAGCTTCTCATGTGACTAATGATAGGGGATACTTCACAAACATGAATGAATAAATGAATGAATATTAAAGCACCAGGTGTCTCCAGGTAGTGACAAGACTTACAATGATGCAGGAGGCATATTGCTGAAGTAAGTGGTCAGGAATTTGTGAAGTAAGGGTGTCAGGAATCTGGCCCCCCAGAAAGAGGGGACACAGGATAAGGCAAGTGTTAGGTCATCATCTTGGAGGCCTGAAGTTCAGGTGAGGAATTATATCACAGCAGATGTTCTAGAGCAGAGATAAGGAACTTTGGTCCAAGTCTAGACCAATAGGTATACTCCAAAATAAGTAGGACTAAGATACAGAAAAAGGATGCCAAGGATGCCTAAAAGATTAGGCATACCTAATCTTCTACAGCAGCAAGAGCAACTCTAACACATGTTTATGAGTCTGATTATACTGATGTACTGGAAGCTTTGCACATTTGGCTCAGGATGTGTAGGGCAAAGATACTGGTCTTATATCTGAGCTTAAATGGAGAAACTTACATAGCTATAATGAGAAAGGAAGAACAAAAGGAATATTTAACCTGAGATCTAATCCAAGAAATGAAAACAAATATTGGTAAAAATTGAGCATTCAGGGAACAGGAAATGACAGGTTCTTATACACAATTTACTGAAATGTACATTGTTTCAAATCCTCCTCAGGTCAGTTGGCAATGAACACCAGTATTCCAAAGTGTTCATTCACTGAAACAATACAACTTCTAGTAATGTATCCTGAAATATCTGAGTGTACAAAGATTTATATTTAATGTTATAATTGCATCTCTATGTACAATACAAATTTGAAAAACACTTAACATTTAACAATGATATAATAGTTTAAATTATGATTCATTTATATGTAATGGTGTATTGTTTAAAATTATGCTTGCTGCTCCAACAGTAAACCCCAAATATCATTATTGACTTAACAGAGTGGAAGGTATTTTTTCCGCACATGATAAGTAAACAGCAGGTAATGGAGGGGCTGAGAATTCTACTCCATGCAGCCACTCAGGGATTCAGGATACCAGAAGCCCTGCCATTCACATTATGTAGTTTCCTGGTTATCTGTGGGCTTTTACTTCAAAGTGATAGGGAAAGAAGAGAAACTGGAAGTTTTTGGAGAAGGTTCTTATGTCCTAGAGAAATGGCACACATTGTTTATGTATGTATTTTATTTATTTATTTTGCTATCATTAATATACAGTTATATGAGAAACATTATGGTTTCTAGACTCCCCCCATTATCAAGTCCCCACCACATACCCTATTACAGTTACTGTCCATCAGTGTAGTAAGATGCTATAGAATCACTACTTGTATTCTCTGTGTTATACTGCCTTCCCCGTGCCCTCCCCCTACATTATATGTGCTAACCATAATGCCCCATTTCCCCCCTTATCCCACCCTTCCAACCCATCCTCCCCAATCCCTTTCCCTTTGGTAACTCTTAGTCCATTCTTGGAGTCTGTGAGTCTGCTGCTGTTTTGTTCCTTCAGTTTTGCTATTTTGTTCTACTCCACAAATGAGTGAAATCATTTGGTACTTACCTTTCTCTACCTGGCTTATTTCACTGAGAATAATACCTGCTAGCTCCATCCATGTTGTTGCAAATGGTAGGATTTGCTTTCTTCTTATGACTGAATAATATTCCATTGTGTATATGTACCACATCTTCTTTATCCATTCATCTACTGATGGACACTTGGGTTGCTTCCATTTCTTGGTTATTGTAAATAGTGCTGCGATGAGCACAGGGATGTATATGTCTTTTTCAAACTGGGCTCCCGCATTCTTAGGGTAAATGGCCAGGAGTGGAATTCCTGGGTCACATGGCATTTATATTTTGAGTTTCATGAGGAACCTCCATACTGCTTTCCACAAGGTTTGCACTAATTTTCATTCCCATCAGCAGTGAAGGAGGGTTCCCTTTTCTCCACATCCTCGCCAACATTTGCTTTTTGTCGTTTGGATGGTGACCATTCTAACTGGTGTGAGATGATATCTCATTGTGGTTTTAATTTGCATTTCTCTGATTAGCAATGTGAAGCATCTTTTCTTGTGCCTGTTGGCCATCTGAATTTCTTCTTTAGAGAGGTGTCTGTGCAGATTCTCTTCCCACATTTTAATTGGATTATTTGCTTTTTGTTTGTTGAGGTGCGTGAGCTCTTTGTATATTTTGGATGTCAACCCTTTATCAGATACATCATTCATGAGTATATTCTCCCATACTGTAGAATGCCTTTCTGTTCTACTGATGGTGTCCTTTGCTGCAGAGAAGCATTTTAGTTTGGTATTGTCCCCTTGTTCATTTTTGTTTTTGTTTCCCTTGTCCGGGGAGATACGTTCATGAAGAAGTGGCTCATGTTTATGTCCAAGAGAGTTTTCCCTATGTTTTTTTCTAAGAGTTTTATGTTTTCATGATTTATATCCAGGTCTTTGATCTATTTCAAATTTACTGTTGTGTCTGGAGTTAGGCAGTAATCCAATTTCATTCTCTTACATGTAGTTGTCCACTTTTGACAACACCAGTTGTTGAAGAGGCTGTCATTTCCTTATTGTATATCCATGGCTCCTTTATCAAATATTAATTGTCCATATATGTGTGGGTTAATATTTAGACTCTCTATTTTGTTCCACTGGTCTATGGGTCTGTTCTTGTGCCAGTACCAAATTTTCTTGATTACTGTGGCTTTGTAGTAGAGCTTGAAGTTGGAAAGCAAGATCCCCCCTGCCTTATTCTTCCTTCTCAGGTTTGCTATGGCTATTCAGGAACTTTTATGGTTCCATATGAATTTTAGAACTATTTGTTCCAGTTTGTTGAAGAATGCTGTTGATATTTTGATAGGGATTGCATTGAATCTATAGATTGCTTTAGGCAGGATGGTCATTTTAACAATATTAATTCTTCCTACACAAGAGCATGGGATGAATTTCCATTTATTAGTATCCTAATTAATTTATCTTAAGAATGTCTAGTAGTTTTCAGTGTATAGGTCTTTCACTTCTTTGATTAGGTTTATTCCTATGTATTTTATTCTTTTTGATGCATTTGTGAATGGAATTGTTTTCCTGATTTCTCTCTCTGCTAGTTCATGATTAGAGTATTGGAATGCCACAGATTTCTGTGTTATTAATTTTGTATCCTGCAAGTTTGCTGAATTCAGATATTAGATCTAGTAGTTTTGGAGTGGATTCTTTATGGTTTTTATGTACAATATCATGTCATCTTCGAACAGTGACAGTTTGACTTCTTCTTACCAATCTGGATTCCTTTTATTTCTTTGTGTTGTCTGATTGCTGTGGCTAGGCCTCTAGAAATATGTTGAATAAAAGGGGGAGAGTGGACATCCTTGTCTTGTCCTGATCTTAGGGGAAAATCTTTCACTTCTCACTGTTAAGTATGATGTTGGCTGTGGGTTTGTCATATATAGCCATTATTATATTGATGTACTTGCCCTCTATACCCATTTTCTTGAGAGTTTTTATCATGAATCGATGCTGAATTTTGTTGAATGCTTTTTCAGCATCTATGGAGATGATCATGTGGATTCTGTCCTTCTTTTTGTTGATGTGGTGGATGATGTTGATGGATTTCCAAATGTTGTACCATCCTTGCATCCCTGAGATGAATTCCACTTGATCATGGTGCATGATCCTCTTGATGTATTTTTGAATTCGGTTTGCTCCTATTTTGTGGAGTATTTTTGTATCTATGTTCATCAGGGATATTGGTCTCTAATTTTCTTTTTTCGTGGTGTCTTTTCCTGGTTTTTGTATTAGAGTGATGCTGGCTATATAGAATGAGTTTGGAAATATTCCCTCCTCTTCTATTTTTTGGAACACTTTATGTACAATAGGTATTATGACTTCTCTAAATGTTTGATAAAATTCAGCAGTGAGTCCATGTGGTCCAGGAGGTTTTGTTCTTGGGTAGTTTTTTGATTACCAATTCAATTTCATTGCTGGTAATTGGTCTATTTAGATTTTCTGTTTCTTCCTTGGTCAGTCTTGGAAAGTTGTATTTTCCTAGAAAGTCATCCATTTTTTCTAGGTTATTCAGTTTGTTAGCATTATAGATTTTCATCGTATTCTCTAGTCATTCTTTGTATTTCTGTGGTGTCCTTTGTGATTTTTCCTTTCTTATTTCTGATTCTGTTTATGTGTGTAGATTTTGTTTTTCTCTTAATAACTGTTGCTAAGGTTTTATCTATTTTGTTTATTTTCTCAAAGAACTGGCTCTTGGTTTTATTAATTTTTTTCTAGTGTTTTATTTTTCTCAATTTCATTTATTTATTGTCTGATATTTATTATGTCCCTCCTTCTGCTGACTTTAGGTGTCATTTGTTCTTCTTTTTCCATTTTCAATAATTGTGAATTTAAACTATTCATTTAGGATTGTTCTTCCTTCTTTAAATAGGCCTGGATTGGTATATACTTCCCTCTTAGAACTGCCTTCGCTGCATCCCAGAGAAGTTGGTGCTTTGGGCTGTTGTTGTCATTTGTCTCCATGTATTGCTTGATCTCTGTTTTTATTTGGTCATTGATCCATTGATTATTTAGGAACATGTTGTTAAGCCTCCATGTGTTTGTGAGCCTTTCTCATTTCTTTGTACAATTTATTTCTAGTTTCATACCCTTCTGATCTGAGAAGTTGGTTTTTAGAATTTCAATCTTTTTGTGGCCTAGTATGTGGTCTATTCTGGAAAATGTTCCATGTGCTCTTGAGAAGAATGTGTATCCTGCTGCTTTTGGGTGTAGAGTTCTGTAGATGTCTAAGTCCTTCTATTCTAGTGTGTTGTTCAGTGCCTCTGTGTCCTTACTTATTTTCTGTCTGGTTGATCTGTCCTTTGGAGTAAATGGTGTGTTGAAGTCTCCTAAAATTAATGCATTGCATTCTATTTCCTCCTTTAATTCTGTTATTATCTGTTTCACATATGTAGGTGCACCTGTGTTTGGTGCATAAATATTTATAATGGTTATATTCTCTTGTTGGACTGAACCCTTTTTATTATGTAATGTATTTCTTTGTCTGTTGTTATTTTCTTTGTTTTGAAGTCTATTTTGTCTGATACAAGTACTGCAACTCCTGCTTTTTTCTCCCTATTGTTTGCATGAAATATCTTTTTCCATCCCTTCACTTTTAGTCTGTGTACGTCTTTGGGTTTGAAGTGATTCTTTTGTAGGCAGCATATAGATGGGTCTTGCTTTTTCATTCATTCTATTACTCTTTTTCTTTTGATTGGTGCATTCAGTCCATTTACATTTAGGGTAATTATTGATAGATATGTACTTATTGCCATTGCAGGCTTTGGGTTATGCTTACCAAAGTTCAAGGGTAGCTTCTTTACTATCTTACCATCTAACTTAACTCCCTTATTATGCTATTAAAAATACAGTCTGATGATTCTTTATTTCTCACCCTTCTTTTTGTTCCTCCTCCACTCTTTATGTGTTAGGTGTTTAATTCTGTACTTTTTTGTTTCCCTTGACTGATTTTGTGGATAGCTGATCTTATTTAGTTAGTATTTGGTTTGTCTTCCTTCTTTGCTGTGGTTTTATTTTCTCTGGTGACATCTATTTAGCACTTCCATCTATAGTGGTTCCTTTAAAATACACTGTAGAGATGGTTTTGTGAGAGCTAAATTCCCTCAACTTTTGCTTATGTGGGATTTATTTAATCCTTCCTTAAAATTTAAAGTATCATCTTGCTGTACACAGTATTCTTGGTTCGAGGTCCTTCTGTTTCATTGTACTGAATATATCATGCCACTCCCTTTTGACCTGTAAGGTTTCTTCTGAGAAGTCTGATGAGAGCCTGATGGGTCTTCCTTTGTAGGTGATCTTTTTTCTCTCTCTGGCTGCTTTTAATACTCTGTCCTTGTCTTTGTTCTTTACCATTTTAATTATTATATGTCTTGGTGTTGTCCTCCTTTGGTCCCTTGTGTTAGGAGATATGTGGACTTCCATGGTCTTAGAGACTATTTCCTTCCCAGATTGGGGATGTTTTCAGCAATTATTTATTCAAAGACTCTTTCTATCCCTTTTTCTCTCTTTTCTTCTTCTGGTACCCCTATAATGAAAATATATTTCTGTTTGGATTGATCACACAGTTCTCTTAATATCCTTTCATTCCTATAGATCCTTTTATCTCTCTCTGCCTCAGCTTCTCTGTATTCTTGCTCTCTGATTTCTATTCCATTAACAGTCTCTTCCACCTCAATCAGTCTGTTCTTAAATTCTTCCTTTGTTTGTTTCATTTCTGTCTCTCCTGAATTCATCCCCTAGCTCTTGAATATTTCTCTGTACCTCTATCAGCATGCTTATGACTTTTATTTTGAATTATTTTTCAGGAAGATTGGTGATTTCAGTTTCTCCAAGCCCTCTTTCTAGTGTGTGAGGGATTTTGGACTGAACAGGTTCTTCTGCCTTTTCATGGTGATGGGAATGGTAGCTGGCAAGTGGTGCATGTTTCAACTGGGAGAACAAAGTCCCTTCCTACTTTCTGGTCATCTTGTCTGTCTCTGCTGCTTGTGCCAGTAAACTGCACAAGGAAGCAGCCTCTGGGTTAATTCGCTGAGTTGCCATGGGTGGTGTAGCTCTCGGTATGGCCTAGGGCATTGGCAGAACTGGTTGGCCAGCAGCATGTTTTCACCACCAGAATAGAGTCCCTTCATTCTTCCAGGACTCTGCACTCATCTCTTCTGTCTGTGCCAGTTAACTGTGCACAGGGTGTAGCCTCTGGATTAATCCCCTGAGCTGCTGTGGGCGGGGTGGACCTCAGGTTGTCTAGGGCACTGGCAGGAGTCACAGGCAAGCAGCATGTGTTCTGCATGAGAATGGGGCCCCTTCATGCATCCCAGACTCTGCCCTGGTCTTCTCTGTCTGTGCCAGGCAACTGCACACAGTGAGCAGCTTCTGGGTTAGTCCCCTGATCTGCCATGGGTGGGCTGCCCTCCAGATGTCCTAGGGCACTGGAGGGGGTTGCAGGTGAGCAACGTGTATTCACCATGAGAGCAGAGCCCCTTCGTGTTCCTGGACTCTGTGCTGCTTTCCTCTGTGCTGGTCAACTGGGTGCAGTGGGCAGCCTCTGGGTTAATCACCTTAGGTGCCGTGGGCAGGTCAGCCCTCCGGACTGCCTAGAGCATTGGTGGGGTTTCAGGCTAGCAGCAAGTGTTGGCCGCAAGATCAAAGCCCCTTTGTGCCTTCTGGATTCTGCGCTGGTCTCTGCTGTCTGTTCTGGCCAATGTGTGCAGGGGCCAGCTCTGGTTCTGGGTCAGTTAGTGGGTGTGCAGGGAGAAACTTCTGTGTGGCTGTTGTGGGCAGGACTGCTTCCTGGCTGTTTCACAGCAATGACAGGTCAGCCAGTTTGCTTGCAGTGCTAGTGGGGGGAATAAATGGTAGGCTGCTTATTGTCCTGAGGGGCTTCAGAGCTGCATTGCCACCCAGGGGCTTAGGTTGTCTGAAGTTCCTTAAAGTTCCCAACCTGCTGGACTGAGTGTGCCAGGATGATTTTGTCCACCTGTTAAACCCTTGTCCCTTTAAGACTTTTAAAGCACCCACTTTTCCTTTGTCCCAGGGCAGCCAGCTGTGGGAACCTGTTTGCAGTCTTAGTCTTGGATTTTGCTTTCCATTCCTTTAGTATCCCCTACACCAGGCAAGTGTGTCTGTGCTCCCAGTGCAGATTACTAGGGCTGGTTATTTAGCAGTCCTGTGCTTCCTCTCCCTCCCTACGCTGATTCTTTTCCTCCCATTGATGAGTTGGGGTAGGGGGTATGCTCTGGTCACGCCCTTTATCTTACTCTTTCCAAGAGATGTTGAGTTCTCCCAGATATAGATGTAGCCTGGCTGGTGTATTGTTTCTTCTGGTCACTCTTTTAGGAATAGTTGCATTTGCTGTATTTTCAAAATATGTATGGTTTTAAGAGGAGATTTCCACCACCCTACTCATGCCACCATCTTGAGAATTTCCTTGTACGTATTTTATTAGCCAAAGCAGGGCCACATGACTTGTGTCACATTAGCTGTAAGAAGGGCTGTCCCAGTTTGGGACTTGACACTATGAAAGAGAAATTCATATCTCTAATGAAGAGCTAGTTGTTTCTGCTACAAATGGGTAATAATGCAGCCATAAAAATCATAATGTCAGAGAATATTTAATGACATGTATGAAAAATTAGTATTATTAAAATTACACAAAGCACAACCAAAAAAAAAAAGTTTTGCCAGAAATGGTAGAGGGGTGAATGGAATTAAAGAAAATGAGCCAAGATACTAAAAACATTTTTCTCTGGATAAGTGGATTACAGGTAATATTAATTTTTTTTCATGTTTTTCAATGCTTTCTTTATCTTTTGTAATTAACAATACTAATATTGTAATCAAATTGTGAAAAATTATAAAACAAAGAAGGAAAGAAAAGAATCATTTCATATGCTCTCTGTAGCTGGTCAAATGTAATTGGAAATCTCAAAAATGTAGGTCATTTCTACTGCTTTCCCAGTGTCTTTAACCCTAGATAGACATGGTTAACAGATGGCAAACAGTTGGAGAATTGTATGGGAAGACTAAATTATGCTAATTTATTTAGCTTAATATTTCATAGCCAGCTTTTGAAAGTATAATTACCTGCCAAAACTGTGGTGAGGCCAAGGGTGCATATCTGTGCACAACACAGCAAGCACTTTGATTGTGTGTCAAGGTGATGGGGATTCAACATCTTTTATTTCTTACCATCATGAGTGTGAGGTTGCCTTAGGCTTTACCACAGGACTATGAGGGCTGTGCCTAGTTCTTGGGACAGACACAGTGGCCATTTCCAGCATAATGCGATGCACTTTCCATGATTTACAGTCATGTCTCCAATTCAAGTCAGCAAAGTACAAGGCAGAGTTTTTCACTGTGCTCCTTTCCAGATAGCCCTTTCAAACTTACTATTTCCTAAACAAAATTTTGGATCTTTCATTTCATAGCAACCTGGGAAACATGTCTGGGAAAGTAACTGCTGTTGGTGCTGTGGATAACTATGTGAATTTTATTGTTTGTGGTTGTTGCATATTTGGGTAAGTTGTTTGATGTGCAGTATCTTGAAAATCAAATTTAGGCTAATTGTTTGACCTGCAGTATCTTGAAAATCAAATTTAATTCTGAGCATGTTTGTGATGTTTCTACTGGTGCTGTGTTTTCTTTCTTTTTCTGAAATGATTTTGAATCCTTTTCAATTTTTTGAGCAGCTCATCATGATTTTCATTCTGTATTACACAAAAATATTATTTGGTCTTGGAGAAATTAAAGGGAAAAATATGTTTTGAGATTAAGATTTAAAGATGTGAAACCTAATCACCACAAGAGATGGATCAAATGTTTTAGCTATTAGCACCTAGTCTCTAATTGAATTGTCTTAGTAGTGATTAGTTTATGCAGCTTTAAAGACACAGGAAAGGAGACTAGGGTAAAAAAGCAACCCTTCTTTCTGATAAGTGGTTTTCCTTATTTCCTGATATTTCTGTTTGCCTGAAAAACCCATTTGAATGCTAAAATGTTTGCAATGGAAAAAAAATCTTAATTAAATATCCAGGGTCCCCCTAGCACCTCTATCTGTCTAATGAGCCAGGTGGTGTTTGATCAATATAATCATTACACTTCTAAATCAAATCTATCAGTAGATGTGTGGTATTTATAACTCCCAATGATCTCAGATTCTAAGATATTGTGACAAATGATAGAAAGAAATGTTCACTTTATTATACATTTATTCAGTTTTAAAACCTGTGTTTTAAATAAGTCAGGTATAACACAGCATGGGGGTGATTTTTAAAATTTGTCATCTAAATGCCGGTAGCATGCACATGAAAATCAGTATGATTTATTTTTAAGGAAAATTTGAATTTTCTTGCATCATTAACATACTAATATGAAACATACTTTAAGCATAAGTCTTAAAGTAAATTTTTTAGAGGAAACATTTGTCTTGTTTCAAGCTCCAAGTACCTTACCCTGGATAGCTCAATGTTTAAAGCATACATAAGCACTTACCAAGTGGTTTTGCCTAGTGTGTAGGTCAGCGTATGTGTGTGTTGTGAGAAAGGTTATCCCTACTGTGTATGTATATATGTAAAATCACACATATATATACACACACACATACATATACACAGAAACATATAACATCACATATATATGAATCTAGTGTATATATGTAATACATACACATATATAATGACATATTTATTGATATATGACATATATATTGATATTTATGATATAAAATTACATGATATATAATAAATAATAAAATATATAAAATAAATAGTATTATGTTTTACTAGCTCAGCCATGAATAAACATCTTTACTTTTAAATTTCCCCAGTGAGATCTGAGAATTCCCTAAGGCATGTCTCCCATCTGCACCATGGTCCATCTTGGTGATAAGACTATTTTTTCTGTCCCTTGTTTTGGCTTACTGTGGTGACACCTACCATAGCTAAAATACTTAATACAATAGTTATGGAGCTAATATCCCCAAATGTGCACAATAGCTGCCAACTGCCAAGGACCACCACAGCTGCTTCTGGTGCTCGTGCATTTCAGGATTAAAGCTTTGCACTCCCAGTTATCAACTGTGTAGATGTGTGCAACATACACACCTCCTCCCAGTCCTGCTTGTCAGTCATTTGTCCTTGCAGAAGATTTTGGCACAGATTCTTTCTGAAGTAGTTTTTGTTTTCATTAAGGTATCATTGATATACAATCTTATGAAGGTATTTACAATATTCACCCATATTATCAAGTCTCTCCCTAACATCCAATTGCAGTCACTGTCCATAAGCATAGTAAGATGCTATAGGGTCACTACTTGTCTTCTTTGTGCAATATTGCCTTCACTGTGAACCACCTATGTTACGTGGGCTAATCATAATGCCCCTTAATCCCTTTCTCCCTCCCTCTGCACTCACCCTCCCCAACCCCATCCCTTTGATAACCGCTAGTTCCTTCTTGGAGTCTGTGAGTCTGCTGCTGTTTTATTCCTTGAGTTTTGCTTTGATGTTCTACTCTACAAATGAGTGAAATCATTTGGTACATGTCTTTCTCTACCTGTTTATTTCACTAAGCATAATACCTTCGAACTCCATCCATATTGTTGCAAATAGTAGGATTGGTTTTCTTCTTATGGCTAAATAATATTCCATCATGTATATGTACCATATTTTCTTTATCCATTCAACTATTGATGGATACTTAGGTTGCTTCCATTTCTTGGCTATTATAAATAGTGCTGTGATAAAAATAGGGGTGCATATGTTTTCTTTGAGTCTGAGACCTTGTTTTCTTTGGCTAAATTCCTAGGAGTGGAATTCCTAGGTCAAATGGTATTTCTAGTTTTATTTTTTTGAGGAAACTCCATATTGCTTTCCACAATGGTTGAACAAATTTACATTCCCACCAACAGTGTAGGAGGGTTCCCCTTTCTCTGCATCCTCACCAGCATTTGTCGTTCCTTGCCTTTAGGATGTTGGCAATCCTAATAGGTGTGAGATGATACCTCATTGTGGTTTTAATTCCCATTTCTCTGATAATTAGCAATGTGGAGCATCTTTTCATGTGCCTGTTGGCCATCTGAATTTCTCCTTTAGAGAAGTGTCTATTAAGACCCTCCACCCATCTTTTGTTGGATTATTTGGTTTTTGGGTGTTGAGGCAAGTGAGGTCTTTATATATTTAATATATTAACCCCTTATTGGATATGTCATTTATGTATATGTTTTTCCATACTGTAGGATGTCTTTTTGTTCTGCTGATGGTGTCTTTTGCTGTACAGAGCTTTTTAGTTTAATGTAGTTCCATTTGTTCAGTTTTGCTTTTATTTCCCTTGCCTGAAGAGAGGTGTTCAGGAAAAAGTTGCCTATGTTTATATTCAACAGATTTTTTCCTATGTTCTCCTTTATTAGTTTTGTGGTTTCATTATTTACCTTTAGGTCTTTGATCTATTTTGAGTTTACTTTTGTGTATGGAGTTAGACAATAATAAAGTTTCATTCTCTTACATATAGCTGTCCAGTTTTGCCAACACCAGTTGTTGAAGAGGCTGTCATTTCCCTATTGTGTATCCAAGGCTCCTTTATCATATATTAATTTACAATATATGAGTGGGTTTATATCAGGGCTATTTATTCTGTTCCACCAGTCTATGGGTTTGTTCTTGTGCCAGCACCAAATTGTTTTGACACTGTGGCTTTGTAGTAGAGCTTCTAGTTGGGGAGCATAATTCCCCCATCTTTACTCTTCCTTCTCAGGGTTGCTTTGGCTATTCGGGGTCTTTTGTGGTTCCATATAAATTTTAGAACTATTTTTTTTGTTTGCTGAAGAATGGTATTGGTAATTTGATAAGACTGTATTGAATCTGTAGATTTCTTTAGGCAGAATGGCCATTTTGATGATATTAATTCTTCCTATCTATGAGCATGGTATATATTTCCATTTATTGGTGTCTTCTTTAATTTCTCTCATGAGTGTCTTGTACTTTTCAGGGTATAGTCTTTCACCTCCTGGTTAGCCTTATTTTTTTTAATGCAGTTGTAAATGGAATTGTTTTCCTGATTTCTCTTTCTGCTAGTTCATCATTAGTATATAGGAATGCAACAGATTTCTGTGAATTATTAAGTATCCTGCAACTTTGCTGACTTCAGTTATTAGTTCTGGTAGTTTTAGGGAGGATTCTTTAGGGTTTTTTTTTAATGTAAAATAACATGTCATCTGCAAACAGTGACAGTTATCTTCTTCCTTACCAATCTGAATGGCTTTATTTCTTGTGTTGTCTGATTGCTGTGGCTAGGACCTCCAGTATTATGTTGAATAAAACTGGGGAGAGTGGGCATCCTTGTCTAGTTCCCGATCTTGATGAAAAGGTTTCAGCTTTTCTCTATTAAGTGTGATGCTGGCTGTGGGTCTATCATATATAGCCTTTACTATGTTGAGGTACTTGCCCTCTATACCTTTTCTTTTGAGAGTTCTTATCATGAAGGGATGTTGAATTTTGTCAAATGCTTTTTCAGCATCTATAGAGATGATCATGTAATTTTTGTCCTTTTTTTTTTGATGTGCTGAATGATATTGATAGATTTTCAAATATTGTACCATCGTTGCATCCCTGGAATAAAACCCACTTGATCAGGATGGGTGATCTTTTTGATGTATTTTTGAATTCAGTTAGCTAATGTTTTGTGGAGGATTTTTGTATTTATGTTCATCAGGATTATTAGTCTGTTATTTTCATTTTTTAAAAATTTTTAAAAATTTTGTTATCATTAATCTACAATTACATGAAGAACATTATGTTTACTAGGCTCTGCCCTACCCCAAGTCCCACCCACAAACCCCATTACAGTCACTGTCCATCAGCATAGTAAGAAGTTGTAGAATCACTACTTGTCTTCTCCGTGTTGCACAGCCCTCCCCTTTCCCCCAACCCCCACATTATACATGCTAATCATAATACCCCCTTTCTTCTCCCCGCCCTTATCCCTCCCTACCCTCCCATTCTCCCCAGTCTTTCCCTTTGGTAACTGTTAGTCCATTCTTGGGTTCTGTGATTCTGCTGCTGTTTTGTTCCTTCACTTTTCCTTTTGTTCTTATACTCCACAGATGAGTGAAATCATTTGGTATTTGTCTTTCTCCGCTTGGCTTATTTCTCTGAGCATAATACCCTCTAGCTCCATCCATGTTGTTGTAAATGGTAGGATTTGTTTTCTTCTTATGGCTGAATAATATTACATTGTGTATATGTACCACATCCTCTTTATCCATTCATCTACTGATGGACACTTAGGTTGCTTCCATTTCTTGGCTATTGTAAATAGTGCTGCGATAAACATAGGGGTGCATCTCTCTCTTTCAAACTGGAGTGCTGCATCCTTAGGGTAAATTCCTAGAGGTGGAATTCCTGGGTCAAATGGTAAGTCTGTTTTGAGCATTTTGATGTACCTCCATACTGCTTTCCACAGTGGTTGTACTAATTTGCATTCCTACCAGCAGTGTAGGAGGGTTCCCCTTTCTCCACAACCTCACCAACATTTGTTCTTATTTGTCTTTTGGGTAGTAGCCATCCTTACTGGTATGAGGTGATATCTCATTGTGGTTTTAATTTGCATTTTTCTGATAACTAGCGATGTGGAGCATCTATTCATGTGTCTGTTGGCCATCTGAAATTCTTCTTTGGAGAACTGTCTGTTCAGCTCCTCTGCCCATTTTTTAATTGGATTATTTGATTTTTGTTTGTTGAGGTGTGTGAGCTCTTTATATATTTTGGATGTCAAGCCTTTATTGGATCTGTCATTTACGAATATATTCTCCCGTACTGTAGGGTACCTTTTTGTTCTATTGGTGTCCTTTGCTGTACAGAAGATTTTCAGCTTGATATAGGCCCACTTGTTCATTTTTGCTTTTGTTTTCCTTGCCCGGGGAGATATATTAATGAAGAAGTCACTCATGGTTATGTCCAAGAGATTTTTGCCTATGTTTTTTTCTAAGAGTTTTATGGTTTCATGACTTAAATTCAGGTCTTTGATCCATTTTGAATTTACTTTTGTGTATGGGGTTAGACAGTGATCCAGTTTCATTCTCTTACATGTAGCTGTCCAGTTTTGCTAGCACCATCTGTTGAAGAGACTGTCATTTCCCCATTGTAAGTCCATGGCTCTTATATCGAATATTAATTGACCATATATGTTTGGCTTAATGTCTGGAGTCTCTAATCTGTTCCACTGGTCTGTGGCACTGTTCTTGTGCCAGTAACAAATTGTCTTGATTACTATGGCTTTGTAGTAGAGCTTGAAGTTGGGGAGTGAGATCCCCCCTACTTTATTCTTCTTTCTTAGGACTGCTTTGGCTATTCGGGGTCTTTGGTTCCATATGAACTTTTGAATTATTTGTTCCAGTTCATTGAAGAATGTTGCTGGTAGTTTCATAGGGATTGCATCAAATCTGTATATTGCTTTGGGTAGGATGGCCATTTTGACAATATTAATTCTTCCTAGCCACGAGCATGGGATGAGTTTCCATCTGTTAGTGTCCCCTTTAATTTCTCTTAAGAGTGACTTGTAGTTTTCAGAGTATAAGTCTTTCACTTCTTTGGTTAGGTTTATTCCTAGGTATTTTATTCTTTTTGATGCTATTGTGAATGGAATTGTCTTCCTGACTTCTCTTTTTCTATTAGATTATTCTAAGTGTATAGGAAAGCCACAGATTTCTGTGTGTTAATTTTGTATCCTGCAACTTTGCTGAATTCCGATATTAGCTCTAGTAGTTTCGGAGTGGAGTCTTTAGGGTTTTTTATGTACATTATCATGTCATCTGCAAATAGTGACAGTTTAACTTCTTCTTTACCAATCTGGATTCCTTGTATTTCTTTGTTTTGTCTAATTGCTGTGGCTAGGACCTCCAGTACTATGTTAAATAACAGTGGGGAGAGTGGGAATCCCTGTCTTGTTCCCGATCTCAGAGGAAAAGCTTTCAGCTTCTCGCTGTTCAGTATGATGTTGGCTGTGGGTTTATCATATATGGCCTTTATTATGTAGAGGTACTTGCCCTCTATACCCATGTTGCTGAGAGTTTTTATCATGAATGGATGTTGAATTTTATCGAATGCTTTTTCAACATCTATGGAGATGATCATGTGGTTTTTGTCTTTCTTTTTGTTGACGTAATGGATGATGTTGATGGACTTTCGAATGTTGTACCATCCTTGCATCCCTGGGATGAATCCCACTTGGTTGTGGTGTATGATCCTTTTGATATATTTTTGGATTCGGTTTGCTAATATTTTATTGAGTATTTTTGCATCTTTGTTCATCAGGGTTAATGGTCTGTAATTTTCTTTCTTGGTGGGGTCTTTGCCTGGTTTTGCTATTAGGGTGATGTTGACTTCATAGAATGAGTTTGGGAGTATTCCCTCCTCTTCTATTTTTTGGAAAACTTTAAGGAGAATGGGTATTATATCTTCTCTGTATGTCTGATAAAATTCCGAGGTAAATCCATCTGGCCCGGGTGTTTTTTTTTCTTGGGTAGTTTTTTGATTACCACTTCAATTTCTCTGCTGGTTATTGGTTTGTTTACATTTTGTGTTTCTTCCTTGGTCAGTTTTGGAAGGTTGTATTTTTCTAGGAAGTTGTCCATTTCTTCTAGGTTTTCCAGCTTATTAGCATATAGGTTTTCATAGTAGTCTCTAATAAGTCTTTGTATTTCTGTTGGGTCCGTCATGATGTTTCCTTTCTCATTTCTGATTTTGTTGATGTGCGTTGATTCTCCTTTCCTCTTAATAAGTCTGGCTAGAGGCTTATCTATTTTGTTTATTTTCTCAAAGAACCAGCTCTTGGTTTCACTGATTTTTTTCTGTTGTTTTATCTTTCTCAATTTTGTTTATTTCTTCTCTGATCTTTATTACGTCCCTCCTTCTGCTGACTTTAGGCCTCATTTGTTCTTCTTTTTCCAATTTTGATAATTGTGACATTAGACTATTCATTTGGGTTTGTTCTCCTTCTTTAAATATGCCTGGATTGCTATATACTTTCCTCTTAAGACTGCTTTCACTGCGTCCCACAGAAGTTGGGGCTTTGTGGTGTTGTTGTCATTAATTTCCATGTATTGCTGGATCTCCATTTTAATTTGGTCATTGATCCATTAACTATTTAGAAGCGTGTTGTTAAGCCTCCATGTGTCTGTGAGCCTTTTTGCTTTCTTGGTACAATTTATTTCTAGTTTTATACCTTTGTGGTCTGAAAAGTTGGTTGGTAGGATTTCAGTCTTTTGGAATTTACTGAGGCTCTTTTTGTGGCCTAGTATGTGGTCTATTCTGGAGAATGTTCCATGTGCACTTGAGAAGAATGTGTATCCTGTTGCTTTTGGGTGTAGAGTTCTATAGATGTCTATTAGGTCCATCTGTTCTAGTGTGTTGTTCAGTGCCTCTGTGTCTTATTTTCTGTTTGGTGGATCTGCCCTTTGGAGTGAATGGCGTGTTGAAGTCTCCTAAAATGAATGCATTGCAGTCTATTTACTCCTTTAGTTCTGTTAATATTTGTTTCACATATGCTGGTGCTCCTGTGTTGGGTGCATATATATTTATAATGGTTTTATCCTCTTGTTGGACTGAGCCCTTTATCATTATGTAATGTCCTTCTTTATCTCTTGTTACTTTTTTGTTTTGAAGTCTACTTTGCCTGATACTAGTACTGCAACACCTGCTTTTTTCTCCCTATTGTTTGCATGAAATATCTTTTTCCATTCCTTGACTTTTAGTCTGTGCATGTCTTTGGGTTTGAGGTGAGTCTCTTGTGAGCAGCATATAGATGGGTCTTGTTTTTTTTTCCATTCAGTGACTCTATGTCTTTTGATTGGTGCATTCAGTCCATTAACATTTAGGGTGGTTATGAATAGGTATGTACTTATTGCCATTTCAAACTTTAGATTTATGGTTACCAAAGGTTCCAGGTTACTTTCCTTACTGTCTAAGAGTCTAACTTAAGTCACTTAGTATGCTGTTACAAACACAATTTAAAGGTTCTTTTCTATTTCTCCTCCTTTTTCTTCCTCCTTCATTCTTTATATTTTAGGTATCAAATTCTGTACTTTTTGTCTATCCCTTGATTGACTTTGGGTATAGTCAGTTTAATTTTGCATTTGCCTCTCTATCAGCTGCCCCACCCTCCCTACCGTGGTTTTACTACCTCTGGTGACAGCTATCCAACCCTTGGAACACTTCCATCTATAACAGTCCCTCCAAAATAGACTGCAGAGATGGTTTGTGGGAGGTAAACTCTCTCAGCTTTTGCTTATCTGGAAATTATTTAATCCCTCCTTCAAATTTAAATGATAATCTTGCTGAATAAAGTAATCTTGTTTCCAGGCCCTTCTGCTTCATTGCATTAAATACATCATGCCACTCCCTTCTGGCCTGTAAGGTTTCTGCTGAGAAGTCTGATGTTAGCCTGATGGGCTTTCCTTTGTATGTGATCATATTTCTGCTTCTGGATGCTTTTAACAGTCTGTCCTTATCCTTGATCATTCCCATTTTAATTACTATGTGTCTTGCTGTTGTCTTCCTTGGGTCCCTTTTGTTAGGGGATCTGTGGATCTCCATGGCCTGACAGACTATGTCCTTCCCCAGACTGGGGAAGTTTTCAGCACCTACCTCCTCAGAGACACTTTCTATCCCTTTCTCTCTCTCTTTTTCTTCTGGTATCCTTATAATGTGAATATTGTTCCATTTGGATTGGTCACACAGTTCTCTCAATATTCTTTCATTTTTAGAGATCCTTTTTTCTCTCTGTGCCTCAGCTTCTTTGTATTCCTCTTCTCTAGTTTCTATTTCATTTATTGTCTACTCCACCTTATCCAACCTGCTTTCAATACCCTCCATCATGTTCTTTAATGATTGGATCTCTTTCCTGAATTCATTCCTGAGTTCTTGGATGTCTTTCCGTACCTCCATTAGGATGTTGAGGATTTTTATTTTGAACTCCCTTTCAGGAAGAGTCACAAGGTCCATATCATTTAAATCTTTCTCAGGAGTTGTATTAACAATTTTACTCTGGACAAGTTTCCTTTGGCATTTTATGTTTGTATATGGCTCCCCCTAGTGTCCAGAAGCTCTATTCTGGAGCTGCTGAGCCCCTAAATCAATGTCGGGGGTCGCACGGGAGGGGTCCTGGTGCCTGGGGGGAGGAAAGAACTGTTCCCCGCCTCTTGGCTGCTGTGCCTGTCTCTACTGACTGAGCCAGTGGGCTGGTCACACAGGTATAAGTTTTTGTCCTAGAGCAGCCGGATATGGATCCCTGCTTTCCACAAGCAGCTGGAATCCCAGTCTCCCCAGGAACTCTGCCTGTATTAACTTTCCAACCCGGTAGTCATGCGAGTCTCATGAAAGCACCATGAAATGTAGGTTTGTGCTCCCAGAGCAGATCTCTGGAGCTAGTTATTCAGCAGTCCCAACCCTTCAACTCCCCCCGTGCTCCATTTCTCTTCTTCCCACTGGTGAGCTGGGGTGAGGGAGGTGCTTGGGTCCCGCGGAGCCACAGCTCTGGTACGTTACCCTGTTCAGTGAGGTCTTCTCTTTTCTCCAGGTGTGTGCAGTCTGATGCCGTCCTCTTTCCTGTTGCTCTCTCAGGATTAGTTGTGCCAATTAAATTTTATAATTGTATCCAGTTTTAGGAGGAAGCCTCTGTCTCTCCTCTCATGCCACTATCTTTAATCCCTAGTCTCTATTTTCTTTTTTGTGATGTCTTTTCCTGGTTTTGGTATTAGAGTTAGGCTGGTCTCATAGAATGAATTTGGAAAGTTGTATTTTTCTAGAAAGTTATACATTTCTTCTAGGTTACCCAATTTTTTAATATCTAATTTTTTATACTATTCTCTAATAGTTCTTTGTATTTCTGACTTTTCCTTTCTCATTTATAATTCTGGTTATGTGTGTACACTCTCTTTTTCTTGATAATTAGGGTTTACCTATTTTGGTTATTTTCTTGAAGAGAAAGCTGGTTTCATTGATTCTTTCTGTTTTATTCTTCTCAATTTTATTTATTTTTGCTCTGATCTTTATTATGTTCCTGCTTCTACTCCCTTTGGGCATTATTTATTCTTTTTCTAGTTTCATTAATTGTGAGTTTAGACCTTTCATTTGAGATTGTTCTGCTTTCTTGATGTAATTCTGTATTGCAATATACTTTCCTCTTAAAACCACTTTTGCTGCACCCCACGGGCTTTGTGGTGTTGAGTTGTTTTTGTTTGTCTCCATATATTGCTTGATCTCTGTTTTCATTCAGTTATTGATTCATTGATTATTTAGGAGATGCTGCTAAGCCCCTATGTGTTTGTGGGCTTTTTTGTTTCCTTTGCATAATTTATTTCCAGTTTCATGCATTTGTGGTTTGAAAAGCTGATTTGCACAATTTCAATCTTTCTGAATTTACTGAAGGTAAATTTTGTGGCCTAGTATGTGATCTCTTCTGGAAAATGTTCCATGTGGACTTGAGAAGAATGTAGATACTGCCTCTTTTGGGTGGAGTGTCCTATAGATGTCTTTTAGGTCCATATGTTTTAATGTGTTGTTAAGTGGCTCTGTCTCCTTATTTTCTGTCTGGTTGATCTGTCCTTTGGTGTGAGTGGTGTGTTTAAGTCTCCTAAAATGGATGCATTTCATTATATTTCCCCCTTTAATTCTATTAGTATTTGTTTCACATATGTAGGTGATCCTGTGTTGAGTGCATTGGTATTTATAATGGTTATATCCTCTTGTCGAACTTTGCCCTTTATCATTATGCAATGTCCTTCTTTGTCTCTTGTTATTTTATTTGTTTTGTAGTCTATTTTGTCTCATACAATTACTGCAACTCCTGCTTTTTATCCCCATTATCTGCATGAATATCTTTTTCCATCCCTTCACTTTTAGTCTTTGTGTCTTTGGGTTTGAAGTGAGTCTCTTGAAAGCAGCATATAGATGTGTCTTGTATTTTTATCCATTCTGTAACTTTATGTCTTTTGATTGGTGCATCATTCCATTTACAGTTAGGGTGATTATTCATAGATATGTACTTATTGTTATTGCAGGATTTAGATTCATGGTTACCAACGGTTCAAGGGCTGGTTCGTTACTATCTATCAATCTAACTGAACTTGCTTGTTTTGCTATTTCAAATAAAATCTAAAGGTTCTTTTTGTGTGTTTTCTGCCTTCTTTTTCTTTCTCCTCCACTCTTTATATGTTAGGTGTCATATTCTGCACTCTGAATATCTTTTGACTGCCTTTGTGAGTAGTTGACTTAATTTTGCATCTGTTTAGTATTTAATTGATCTACTTTCTTTACTGAGGTTTTATTTTCTCTGATGAGAGCGATTTATCCTTAAAGCATTTCCATTTAGAGCAGTGCCTTTAAAATACATTGCAGAGATGGTTTGTGGGAGGTAAATTCTTTCAACTTTTGCTTATCTGAAAATTGTTTAATCCCTGCTTGAAATTTCAGTGATAATCTTGCCAGGTAGAGTATTCTTGGTTCAATTGCATTGAATATATCATGCCACTCCCTTCTGGCCTATAAGGTTTCTGCTGAGAAGTATGATGATAGTCTGATGGTGTTTCCTTTGTAGATTATCTTTTTCTTCTTTTGGTTGCTTTTAATACACTCTCCTGGTTTTTTTTATCTTTGCCATTTTAATTATTATGTCTTGGTGTTGTCTTCCTAGGGTCCTTTGTGTTGGGAGATCTCTGCACTTCCATGACCTGAAAGGCTATTTCCTTCCCTAGACTGGGGAAGTTTTCAGCACTTATTTCCTCAAAGAGACTTTCTGTATCCCTTTTTCTCTTTCTTCTTCTTCTGGTACCCCTATAATGCAAATATAGTTCCATTAGATTGATCGCACAGTTCTCTTATTATTTTTTTATCCCTACAGATCCTTTTTTCTCTCTGTGCCTCAGCTTCTTTGTATTCATGTTCTCTAATTTCTATTCCATTTACCATCTCCTCTACTTTATCTAATCTGCTTTTAAATCCCTCTTGTATGTTTCATTTCAGATACTATATTTTTCATAGTTTCTGTGTCTTTCTTGAAGTCCTCCCTGAAATTTTGATTATTTTCTATAGCTCTGTAAACATGTTTATGATTTTTATTTTTAAATATTTATCAAGAAGATTGGTGATTTCACTTTACCTGGACTCTCTTTCTGGTGTTTGTGAGATTTTTGTTTAGACTAAATTCCTTTGCCATTTCACAATTCTAATTATAGCTATGGAATAATAACTTTGTATAGATGGAACCCTCTAGCACCCAGTACCTGGAGGCAAGAGAGTGTTCTCCTTCCTAGAGCTGCTCAGCACCTGGAGTGAAGGTAAGGGTTGTAGACACATGGTGCTGGTGCCTGTTGGGAGAAAAGTCATCGTTCCTTCTTCCCTGCTGTAGTGCCTTCCTCCACTTCCAGGTGCAGTGGGCCAAGAGTGCACAGATGAGCCTTTGCATTATGCTTCTGTAGCTTCTATAGAGGGGTCCACCCTCTGGCTGGCCTGGTGCAATGGCAGGGGCCACAGTTGTGCCTATGGTGCCTGCTGGGAGGAAGGAACAGCAGGCTGCATTATCACAGTGAGGGGCCTTGGCACTGCATTGTCAGCAGGGAATGGATTTTCTGGAGCTCCTGGAAGTTCTCAAACTGCTGGTGGTAGGGGGAGCTGAGTGTGCTGGGATAATTTTGTCCACCTGTCTTTTCTCCTGAGTAGTAAGTTCTGTTTAATCTTCATCCCTTCAGCACCCCTCTCACTATTGGGAAGTCTTTCAAAGTGCCCAACTTTCTTTTGTCCTGGAGCAGCCAGTTGTGGGTACCTGTTCTTCACAGGTGGCTTGAATCTCAGTCTTTTTAAGTATTCTGTCTGTCTTTGTTTCCCAACCCCTCTAATCTCCAGAGCATGGTGTAACGTGGGTTCATTACCTGAGAGCATATCTCCAGGGGTGAATATTTAGCAGTCCTAGGCTTCTACTCTGTCCTTGTTCCATTTCCCTTCCTTCTGCCAGTGAGCTGGGATGGGTGGAGGGCTTGAGTTCTACTGGATCGTGGCTTTGTGACTTTACTCTTTTTTGTAAGGCATTCTCTTTTCCCCAGATTTAGGCAGTCTGCTGCAGTTTTTGGGTCACTCTTTCAGGATTAGTTGTATTTGCTGTGTTTTCATGTTATATATAGTTTTCGGAAGAGGTTTCTGCCTTACTTCTCATTCTCATGCCACCATCTCTTTTCCTGACAGTCTGAAATAGTTTTTTAAAAAACATTTTATCATTCTTCCTTGAGAACTCTTGATCTGAGGCGTGCATCCTGGGGGCTGGGCCAAATGATCACTGAAGTGACTGACACTGCTTTATTAACAATTACTGCTCCATTCCCATGGAGTCCCGTTGTCCTTCAGCCATGTTTGTAAACTGGATTTTTTCTTCCCTCACAGTGGGATTTTTCTCAGAAGTTTCATTTTAATCATGCAACTAGAGTCCTAAAAGACTCACTCTACAAGTACCCCACTTATCCAGACATGACTGAATTGTAAAATGATCTAAGCTTAACCTCAAGCTGGGTTCCTGTTATAAATATTTGAGATGGTTATGTCATAAAAAGACTTTGCAAGCCAAAATAATTGGAAAAATTCAGGTGAAAATAGATTGTGTTCTCAGCTGCCATCACAAATATCTGAGGGATGATTTAACATAAACTTGGTAGAGTATTTGATATCTATATTTCAAAAGGGAAGTAGCGGTACAAGCAGCTTGCAAAAAGAAAAAGCATTAGTAGGGACAACTCTGGTAACATAGTAACTGTACTCTCAAATCCTGAAAATGTCTTATGAGAAGTGTAGAACCTGGGAAATCAGCTGAAGCACAAATTTATCAGGACCACTGAGACATCAATAACTCAAGTTCACTTCATTGTGGATACATGGTATAATTAGTAGAATGTGGATGGATATATGAGTAAGAATTCCAAGTAAAAAGACCTATGGATTTACAAGATAAATGTCACTTAAAACATGAGGATTACAGCAAGACAAGTCTTGACCTGTGCAGAAGAGCCTAATTGGACTCCATTATGCATGTTCCTGCTTCATTCTATAGAGACACCGCACTTCATCCATATAATCTTGCAGGAAAGTTGGAGAGGCTTTGGATGAATAAACTCTGACAGTGTATCATGACAGATGGAAGGCTGTAGAATTACAGGGGAATTACTAGTGATGTTAGCAAATTCTGGGAAAGATAGAGGCTCAGGAGCAGAGATTCTTTACAGCCTTCTGTGAGTTAAGCAGGTCATGTAGCATATTACTAGATATGAAGAGGTTTATTTTTAAATTATATATGTCAATAAAAAAGGAAGACATAATGAAAATTAATTGGCTTATATCCAAATATATAGCTATAAAATACTTAAAACAGAAGATAGAAATAGAAAGGAAAGTGAACAAATCCTCAACCACAGTGGGAAACTTTTACAGACTTTCATTGAAACTTATAGAACTAGCTGACAAGAAGAAATTAAAGGTGTAGAAGATGTAAGTAACACAAAAATGTGACCCAATCAATAGATTTTGAGTGATAATATCAACAACTGGAAAAAATCCCAAGTGTTTGAAGTACATAAAGAATATTTACTAAATTGATAAAGAATATTTACTAAATGATTACAAAAGTAACCATTGTCTAATCCATTAAGTAAGCCACAGTAAAATTCTAAAAATGGGAAGAATTTAAATTATGTTCTCTTATCCCATTGGAATTAAACTAGAAATCTCTAACAAAAAGATAACTTATGTCCACATATTTTGACATTAAGCAATACATTTAAAAATAACCCATAGATCATAGCAAAATCCCAGGAAAATAAGAAAAAGCTATTTTGGAATGAATAATTATGAAGTTATAACATCAAAATGTGTGGAATACAGGTGAACCAGGATACATAGGGAAATTCATATATTTAAATTCATGTTAGAAAAGAAGAGTGACTGAACAATCATATTCCTAGTATTTCTTTTAAGATTTTGAAAATAGAAGTGAAAATTAAGTCAAAAGCAAGTAAAAGGAGATAAGTAATATTGATGAGGAGTAATTGATGAAGTAGAAATCTACAATGGAGACCATCCTTAAAGCCCACAGCTGACTTTTTGAAAAACAGGCTGATAAACCACTGGTCATACCAATAAAAAAAAGTGAGGGTAGAAGAGAGTGAGACAAAGTACAAGCTGCAAATAAGAAGCACGAAAAACAGTGTATTAAAACAGATCTCAGATCCCCAAGACTTTAAATAGTTAATATTATTTTACGAACAACTTTTATAACCATATATTTGAAAATGTAACTATAACGTACAACTTGATAGGAAAATAACAACTTACCGACTTTGCCACAAAAGAAATTGAAGTCTTAATTATTTAATATCTAGTGGAAAAATGGAATTCACAATTTTAGAAACTTCCCATTTAAAACGAAAACAAAATAAAACAGACTAAACATCAGTAACAGACCATTTCAATGGTAAATTATTCCTAACATCAAAGGATATCTGTGTGTGTGTGTGTGTGTGTGTATCTGTGAAGGATATTACAGGAAGAAAAAACAATATTTCACTCTCATTTATTACCATGGACTCAAAAAATTTTTATCTCAAATTTTAGCCAATAGAATTCAATAATGTACAAAAAAGGTAAATACATCACAGTCAAGTTAGGTTTATTTCCCTTCTGCAATATTAATATTTGAAAATGTGATTGATGTAGCGCATCACAGAAATTGAATGAAGAAGGAAACTCATGTGGTTATATCAAAAGATTAGCTAAAACATTTGAGGCACCTTAACATCTATCAAAGATTTTTAAAAATTCTTTAACTATTCATAAGAGACTCTCCTTAAACTCTAAAATACTTAAAACACTTGTCATATTTCATAGCAAAGTGTTGAGGTAGAAAATGAGAAAAATATGCTCATTATGACCACCTGCATTCAATCATTTACTGAATCTCCTAGCCGGTTCAATAAGTTAGAAAAAAATTTGAAAAAGAAAAGAAAAATTTGAAAAAGAAAAAAAAAATTTGAAAAAGAAAAGAAAAATTTGAAAAAGAAAAAAAAAATTTGAAAAAGAAAAGAAAAATTTGAAAAAGAAAAAAAAAATTTGAAAAAGAAAAGAAAAACATATAAGGACTAGAAAAAATAAAAGAAACTGGCATTAGGTGAAGACAGTGATGTTGTATATAAAAAATTCCAAAAGGGTCAACACATAAACTATTAATAAGATGAGTGAATTTATCAAATTTGCTGGATGTAATATTAATGTATAAAAATCAAATGGATAACTAAATACCACCAATGACAATCAGAATTCAATTTGAAAGGTACCATTTACAATATAAAAAGTCAAATACTTAGGAAAACGTATGAATAAGACCTCAGTATAGAAACCTACAAAATTTTATTAAGAGAAATTAAAAATTAATAAATAAATGGATACAGCAGCTCACACATGTAATTCATGTTGCTCAATTAAGAGAACCAAAGGACATACCTTGAGGATTAAAGATGGTGGTGTGATAGGAGAGACAGAGGCTTCCTCCTAAAAGTGGACACAATTAGAAAATATAGTTGGCGCAACTAATCCTGAGAGAGCAGCAGGAAAGAGGATGGTTGCAGACTGCACACACCTGGAGAAAAGAGCAGACCTCATTGAACAGGGTAACATACCAGAGCTGAGGATCGGCAGGACCTGAACCCTTCCCCAACCCCAGCTCACCGGCGGGAGGAAGAGAAACAGAGCAGGGAGGGAGTGGAAGGCTTGGGACTGCTGAATACCTAGCTCCGGAGATCGGCACTGGGAGCACAAACCTACATTTCGTGGTGCTTCCATCATACTCTTCTGATTACAGGGTTGGAAAGCTGGGACAGGCGGAGTTCCTGAGGAGACTGGGATTCTGGCCGCTTGTGGAAAGCAGGGATCCATATCTGGCTGCTCTGGGACAAAAGCTTATGTTTGTGGTCGGCCCACTGGCTCAGGCAGTGGAGACAGGCACAGCAGCCGGGAGGCGGGGAACAGCTCTTTCCTCCCCCCAGGCACCAATACCGCTCCCCTGCGACCCCCAACATTGCTTCAGGGGCTGAGCAGCTCCAGAATAGAGCTTCTGGACACTAGAGGTCGCCATATACATGAAAAGACACTCAAGTCATTCTCCAAATGGATAATAAACATATAAAAAGGTGTGAGGATATTTAAATTAAAACCACAATGGGTTATATGCTAAAACTATTAAAACTAAAAATGAAAATAACATATTTTGGCAAAGATGTGATCCAACTGGACCCCTATACTGTTGTTGGCAATTCAAATGTTATAAACATTTTGGAAAAACTGCTTGCTATTATCTCCTAAAGTTGAACATATACATACCTTTTCACAGTAATTCCATTCCTACTACTATGAAAAAGACATACACATACATATGTACCAAAAATTTAATAATAGTGTTATTCATAAAAGTGAATGATGTGAAAAATGGCCATCAGCTATAGGATGGATAAGTATGTTATGATTTTTTTTCATATAATAGAATGCAGCAAAAAGAATGAATTGCTACACAAACAGCACAGATGTATTTTTAAATTGAAATACAGTTGATATACAATATTATATTAGTTTCAGATATACAGCATAGTGATTCAGCTATTACACACATTACTAAATGCTCACCACGATAAGTGATAAGTGTAGTTACCAGTCACTGTGAAAAAATACTACAACGTTATTGACTATATTCCCTATGCTGTACTCTTCATCCCAGAGACTTATTTATTCTGCAATTGATAGTTTGTACTTCTTTATCCCCTTCATCTAGTTCATGTATGTGGAGGAAAAGAAACTGTTGTACACGTTGCTGGGAATGTAAATGGTGTAGCTACCATGGAAAGCTGGGTGGAGGTGTCTCAAGAAACTAAAACTAGAAATGCCATACAACTCAGCAATTCCACTTCTGGGAATTTACCCAAAAAAACCAGAATCACTTACTTGAAAAGATACATGCACTCCTATGTTTATGGCAGCATTATTTGCAGTAGCCAGATTTGGAAGCAACCTAAGTGTCCATCAATAGAAGAACGTGGATGAATCTTAGGACATAATGTTGTGTGAAAGAAGCCAGACACAAATGCATTCCATGTAATTTAATCTAAATGAAGCCCCAAACAGGACACGTTAACCTGTGGCTTCAGAAGTCAGGTTAGTAGTTGATCTTGAGAAAGAGGAAGGGTTATAGATGGGGACAACTGGAGCTTTCCAGGTGATGGTGGTGGTTTTACTCCTGACTCAGTTGATCACACTGTGTGAATATTCATGGAGTTGTACTTCTAAAGTTTCCCCTTTTTTTTCTTCTGTATATTATATTTTTCAAACATTGGCACAAGGGCATATCTTCTTGAGGTGATTCAGTGTTATTAAGTCTGTATTTTCACATCACCTAGAAACATCTTTCCTCCTATATCACGGGACATGGCATTACAGATGAGAGTGTCCTTGTCAACTTCTAAGGATGTAGCAGGTGACCTATCTGCATAAACTTCTTAGACTAGGGTATTTCTTGTTCTGGTCAGGCCCAAATATTAAAGCCTTCTCCTCCTTACTTCTGAACACAATTGAGAGTTCCAAGAATTTTTCATTCTTAACCCATTTTCTCTTTCCCAAAATTTCACAGTGAAGATTATATACTTTCTGGCATGTTTTAAATTATTTTAGCATTTAATTACCCTTTTATCCCTAGTTTATTTTCTGTAGTACAGCTAAAGGAGCAAAAACTTTGATGTTATACAGCCCTGGTTTCAAATCTTGCCTGTGTATTTTTTTAACAGCATAATTTAGGGCAACTTATATAAATTTGCTGGGCCTCAGTTTTCTCATTTAAAAATAATAATAATATTGCTTACTAAGTAATTAACAATAAGGAATAAAGTAAAAGTATCAGTGAACAATGTTTTGTGTTGAATTTGTCTCATGGAATACTACTTGCATTTCCCTCATAAACTATTTTTTAAATCAAAGTGGTCAATGAAAAAATATCCTTTTTCATTATAGAAGAATTAATGTCTTTTTTTTGCTGCAAGAATATATAATATTTAGAAGACATTGGTATTTTTAGGATGAAAAATTTAGGATGAATTAAACTCATTAGTTTTTCACATATTCTCTAAAATTATTTTTCATAATTTCTTGCTTGTCAAATAATAAGGGCCATGTAAAAGGCCTCACAAGAAATTTCAACAGGAAACAAAATTTATTAAAAGTATTATTAGCTCTATAATGGGACTTGAGTTTCAACATTTATGTAAGGGTTCTTTTTTTAATAAAAAAAAACATGGCTGGAGTTTCATTAAATCTAAATAAAAAGAAGAAAAGAGATGCTTTTTGTAAACTGACCAAATTTCTAAATATTAGTTATGGTGTTGCCCTGCAAGTATCAGAAATGCAAAAAAGGGAACAGAAACACACAAAGCTTGCAAAGCCTATGGTCATGCCAGTGGCCAAAGCAAATCAGAAAGCTGAGTCCAAAGTCGAAGAATCAGGGAGGCATGAGGGGGTACGACTAGGGAGAGGGAAAGAAAAGGAGCAATAGTTTACTACCACAGGTACCATGAATTTATGTGAGGTTAGTTAATGTATGACTAACCATGGGTTTAAACAAGGAAACATTAATTCATGTATTTACTCATTAATGCAGTCAAAAATCACATCAGTACTTAATGCGATATCATATACTTCTGTGTACTTAGTGTAGGACTGATCGTCATTTTGAAAACATGAGTCATTACTTTATTTATTCATGTATTTAATAAAAATCATTCTTGAACTCTATTATATGTCATGTTACTTGGCAAATGCCTTCCAAAATTTAGTTGCCCTGTACCCAACAATTCTCTATAGGGGATAAAATAATGACCTAAATGTACGATTTCCAAATGACTATTCTTGGAGAGTTCACCAGGATTCTACATTAAGTAAAAGTAAGCATTTTTAATGAGTGATTTCTGAGATTGTCTATAAATGTGGTAGATGAAACTGGGAAGATCTCCTCTTTTTTAAAGAATTTTGGGCTATTTTTATAGTAATGTCCTTTGCCAGATGTTGCCAACTGTTGGCTTACTGATCAAATTCAGCCACAGACAAATTTTGTTTGACTAGCACAGTGATTAAACATTCCTGCATTTCAATATCTTCAGATGTGGCATGCATTTACTGGCTCACTGCTACTCCTCTTCTAAGGTCTCGATCTATCTGTACATTTGGTTACCTGTCATGCCCCCAAATCATTTGGTTTTGTGGACTTTCCTTTATGGTGTATAACACTGGAACACTGGTTACCACTCACCCATGTATTTGAACTGTCCCAAAACTAGTGAGAAAGTTTTGAGTCCTCTTGTGGATACTCTAACCCTAATAAATTATGTCAGACGGTCAATATTCATTCAGGCACCTTAACCAGGAATATGTACTATCTGCACTCAATAGGTAGAATATAAACTAAGTAAGCCATCAAGGCATTGGTCTAAGAGTTGAAAGCACAAAGGTAAATAAGACACACAGTTATTGTCCCTCAATGAACTCACTTTCTAGTAGGCAATCAGCAAACTAGTTTTGGTTTTGATAGGTTCCTATGCAGATGTGATGATACCTGCATTGGTTCCTAATGGCAAATAGTTTTGTAGGTGAGCAATGGAGAAATGAGTATTCCAGGTACAGGAAAGCATATGCAACAGGAATCACACACATGACTTCCTCTGAGAAAGGCAGGTACATCTGACTTTTGAGACCAGATGATGAAGGGCCTTCCTTGCCATGCCATGGCAGGCTCTTCCAGCCTGCTGTGCATCTATCACTCATCTATATCTGGACAGTGTGTCTCTATAATAGCTACTGCTAACCACCTATCCTTTTGTCCTGTTTTCTTACACCATTTTATCTGGGAGGAGGCAATATATGTGAATAAAATCTTTTTTAGATACCACTTTAGCTCTAGGTTTGGTCATGACACCACCATTCTAGCAGGTGAAATGTAAGCAGAAGTACTAAGGTGTCTGGAACAGCTTTTGCATTCCAGGTAAAGAGCAGCAGTCTCAGCTGACTGTGTCTCTTCCCTCTTTATTCTTTGCTTTTTACCCTCCTCCTGCCTGGAACATGCACATCATATCTAGAATTGTTGCTACCATCTTGGACACATGAAACTGGAAGCCAAATACTAAGGGTGGTGGGGCAGTAAAACAATATAGAAGACAACTAGGTCTCATTATGGCTCCATGGGACCACCATATCATCCCTGAACTGTCTCTTGGCTAGACTCTTCTCTTTGTGAGAGATAAATAAACCTCTTAGTTGTTTAGGCTGTATTTTGTCAGGTTTTCTGCATTTGCAACCAGGTGAAATCTTGACTCATAAACTATCCAACCACATAAAAAATACTAGGAATCTACAATTTGCTTAGAATTGTGATAATTTCAATTTGCAAGAGATGCAAACATAAATGTATGTAGTCTTCAATTCACCCCTTAAAGTATGTTCAATGAGGAAACCTTCTGTTTCTCTACTAAATACTCACTGGTGTCTGTGAGCTGGTTATCCAAGTACCTGAAGACATCCACTAACCTCCTGTGGAAGGTTCATTCATAGTCATCTGTGCACTTACTATCCCAGTTGAGTTAATATTCCTCATAACAATACTTTCCTTTAGGACAGAATCTGGACTCATCAGGAGCCACTAGTGATCTTGCTTACAAACTTAACACTACTATAAATCCAATCATTACCTAAGCAACAACTTTTGTATTAAGAATCTTATATAAGATATGTGCACTTAGGAGTTTAATTTTCTTTTGTGTGCAAGAAAGGCTGCACATCACATACATGATGCCTGTTAGATGTGGGGTTGGGCAAGATAGGTAAGAGGAGCCTCACATACAGAAGATGGGTTGGCATAACTAGAAAAGCATTCCAAAGGAGAATGGCCTCAAACACACTCATTTCCAGCAAGGCTTTTTTTTTTCTGAAATATAAAAGAAGACATTTGGGGCAGGTTCTGGCATATACATTAACACTTGACTGGAATGGGAAAAATGACTGATATTTTTTTCCAGCTAAGACTGATTTTCATCCAACAACCAGAATATCATCTACTAAATGACATTCTAAGTGGAAGAAATAGTTGGAGATTTTCTTCCTCAACTGGAAGGCAAATGTTTTGCTCTTTGTAACTGATCTGAGAAGAATCCAGATTCCCTGGGCACGTATTTCTTCTGTATGATCACAGCTGGGCCTTAGTGCTGCCTTGATTGAATCTTGCTCTTTGTATCTTCCCAGCAGGGAAAACTAACGCTGGCATGAACAACCAACCAGGCATCTTTCCAAACTTGCAACATTCTTGCTTTCTTTACCAGAAATGAACATTTTCAGAAAAAGTTAGACAACTGTGGTCTGATAAAAAAATACCAGTTTTCCAAATGGGAAATTATAAGAGGACCTTCATTCTTCTTTGATAAGCTACTTTCTCTTTTACAGACAGTTTTTCTTTGTTGACTCTATGGAAATCAACGTTTAAAAACCTTGCTGCAAAATCCCATATGTTTATGATTTCCATAAAGATCAGGCTGTATGCAAGTCTCACACTGATGAGCTGTGAAAGTTTAAATATAAAATGTTTGGCTTGTAAAATGTACTGATTTACCAAGGAATACTGCCTTTATATGTCATAAGAAATTTTTTATTAGAATAATGGGAAATAAGAAAAACAAGGTTTCAGAAGGGAAAGTAGTTTTAGAGGTCATCTAGTTTGACTGCTAAAATAAGCTTCTTTTCTATGTTTTTAATTGAAGTATAGTCGATATAAAATATTATATTGGTTTCAAGTATATGATATAGTGATTCAACAGTTATATACATTATTAAATGCCCACCCCAACAAATGTAGTCACTATCTGTGAACATAGAAAGATGTTACAGAAATAGTGACTATATTCTCAAAGCTGTACTTTCATCTCTATGACTAATTTATGTTATAACTGAGATTTTGTGCCTCTTTATCCTCGTCATCTGTTGCTCCCACCCACCCCAACCCCTCTGCATAGTAACTGTGATTCACTTCTCAGTGTCTATAAGTCTATTGTTGTTTTGTTCATTTTGTTGTGCTTTGTGTTTAGATACCACAAATAAGTGAAATCATATGGTACTTGTCTTTCTTTGCCTGACTTATTTTACCTAACATAATACTCTATAAGTCCATCCATGTTGACAGAGGGGAAAATTTATTTCTTTTTAATGGCTGAACAATATTCTATTGTATATATGTACCACATCTTTATCCATTCATCTATTGATGGACATTTTGGTTGCTTACATATCTTGGCTGTTATAAATAATGTGGCAATAAACATAGGGGTGCTTATATAATTTTTTGAATCAGAGATTTTTTTTTTCTTCAGGTAAATTTCTAGAAGTGGAATTATTAGGTCATATGGTATTTCTATTTTTAGCTTTCTGAGGAACCACCACACTGCTTTCCATAGTGGCTGCACTAACTTACATTCCCACCAACAGTGTAAGAGGGTTCCCTTTTCTCCACATCATCGCCAATGCTTGTTATTTCTTGTCTTTTGGAAAGTGGTCATTCTGACTGGTGTGAGATGGTATCTTATTGTGGTTTTTATTAGTATTTCCCTGATGACTAGCAATGTGGAGCATCTACAATAAGTTTTGAGTAATTCCTATGGTTCCTGAATGATGAGTGAATCAATAATTATGTCCATTGCTAAATGCTCACCATACTAAATAGAGTTACCATCTGTTATTATACAAAGATGATACATTATTGGCTATATTCCTTATGTTGTACTTCCATCCCTTATGTTTGAACCGTGAGAAAGCTTTGAACTAAACATTTTTATCTAAATAATGTGAACCCAAGTAAATGCCATCTAAAAAGTTTTTTCCAAAAAAGATTCTTTCAGTCCATTTTATTTCATTGAATAGTTTTCTACACATTACAGTTAAAAGGGTTATTTTTTTATTTTGTTTAAAACATTTTCATTAGTTCAAATACTTTCTCAATTAAATTGTTAATGAAAATTTGACTCATTAATCAATTTTTGGACCAAAATAAATTTGTATTCATCAATTTTGATTATTTTGACCATTATTTCCACTAATTCCAATTTAGCTGATCAAATAATAGTGTGTATTTACTTTTTAGTAAATGTGAAAAATTTTGTAAGACAGACAAAAAGAGAGAAAGGTATGAAAAGAACAGTGAGGGAGTGAGAGAACGCAGAAAGAGAAAAAGAGAATATGACAAAAAGGAGTCAGTTAGAGAGACATGATCTTGGAGAGGCAGAGTGCGGTGTCAACACAAACAAGAAAGCCAGAAAATATTGGCAAAATATTGCCAATATCATAGTTGGTGGCCTGACTCAGGTTCTTCTCCCAACTGAATTTAGCTCCAGCCATAAAAAGGTGAACTTTGACTGGTCTCTCCCTGCCGGGGTATACCTTTAATCCCATTATCCATCATCTCCTAATACACAGCTATCTTGGCTAGTTTCTGGACCTGGAGCTAAACAGGTCTTCCGCTTCTGGTCCGAATTTCTGCATCATCAAAATTCATCTTGTGTTTACTTGTGGCTCTACTTTTATTACTGTTCACCTCTATTCTAGCTATTATTGTTTTATTTTTCAGTGGAAGGGATATAGAACCCTGACAATGGATTTTCAAGTTATTCCAAGTTTAAGACATCTCAGGATTACATTTTAATGTATAAATGAGCACAGATAAACCAGATGTCAGGCCCTTAACCATCATTATTTTAGTTACATGGATGTACTTCATTTTATCCTTGGAAATTAGAAGTGTTCAGCTCTCTTTAACCACCATTTTTATGCATCTTGGCCTTTGTTTCTTTGATAATTACATTTACTCTTCTCATTCAACATTTTGAATTAAATCAATACTCTTTCTATAAGGCTTTAGTATCAATAAGGGATACAGAGTAGAGAAATAGTTCCCTTAAGTAAACTATTTCAGTCAATCTACAATTCAGTAACATTGATTGAGTACCTGCAAAATATCAGGCCCTCTAGTTTACAAGGATTTGGGAAGCTTACAAATTATTTGGCACTTTAAGCCACCTACAAATGCACTTTTTATTTGCTTGACAATGTTATTCATTTTCTCATAAAGGGATGATTCATGTTGGCTTTCATTTTTACATAATCCATAGACCCAAGTTAAATGCCAATGTCATTCACCAGTTCTTGGGAATTGTGAATTCTACCCTTAGAGAGTTATTCTTTTAATTGGAGTGATAAAGCCTGGAATTGCCCCCCATGTCTTGCTCATAACCCCAGGGTGTCCTTAAATATTATATTATCATCAGTTACCCAAAACAGAGCCAGTATAGTCTATCCAAATCATTGAAAGATGGATGAGCTTGCCATTGAGAGAACAGTGAAGGCAGCTGTGAGTAAAGATGCTGGCCAAGTTATATAATATATGATTCCCAGGACATTCGGAGAAGAAACAGACTGTGATCCAAAAGCTTGGCAAATATTGGTAAGGCTTTGTTACATAGGATACCTTTCTGAAGCTTAACTCATTCTTTCTGGTCATCACAGTGGAGGACAGAGAGCTGGACATTAGCATGCAGTTTTGTAGCAACTTTCATTCTTCTGATTGAACAAACACCTTTTGTGTGCCCACCATGGAGTTGGCACAGTGAAAGGTAGTAGAGAGACGATTAAGATTTAGACTCTGCTTCCATGGGGCTTAATTGAATAATGATAAAAATTATTGAAATATAATTGTGACAAGTGCTACACAGAAGTAGAGTATGTAGAAGTGCCTGACATGAGAAAGCCTGTGTTGGATTAGGAGGAAAGAGGATATTTAGGAAGGTTTTCATGAGTAAATAAAACTGAAACTAAAACTGGAAAGAGTCACTTAAGGACAACATAAAAGGATGCATAGAGAGTTCCAGGCAGAAGGACATCATGTGGGATTGCTCTGGCGGATGTGGTTAGTATATCCAAAACATGCAGGGTTTGTGGGCCATATGAGCTGCTTATCTCTCTGGATATAAATATCCTATTCCATGAAATGCCATGATAGCGATGCTTTCTAGGACTAACATTATAAAAAAAGAATGGGGTTATATAAAACATCTAATGCCTGTGCACACACATATACATATGCACAGAGAAGGATTACAAAATATAATTACATTTTTGACATGTGAAACTGGAATTTATGTGAATTATAGAATTTTCAAACTAGATATGGCTACCTTGAAAGTCATCCTATCCTGAACAACACTTTCTTTACAGATGAGGTCAGTAAGATCAGGACTTGTTAGTTACCCTAAATTATAACATTGCTTAAAGGTAGAACTAGTAGTACATTATCTGATCCTGACATAATTGCTCTTTCTCTTGATTTCAAAATGAATTGTTTATATCAGATACCACCCAAGATTACATATTAAATGTTGAAGTCAGAATTTGAACCCAGATTTTGCTTAATAAAACCCATGTTATTTAGACCACTCATAGTGTTGCTCAATAAATGAATGAACCAGATTACATAAATGAATGAGTGACTGCATGTACCAATCTGCACAGGTAGTATGATTTAGGCAGTGTTTTGACTGAACATGCAGTAATGGCTTTTGAGAACATTTTTATCATTCAGGAATTTTTAAAACAGGATACATCTCTGGCTATATGAGATAAACAGGGACTTTATAGTAAGCACCTAAAATTAGCAGGAGGCTAGGAAAATAAAGAATTCCAGAGTTTGGCAGCCAAGAGCAATTTAGCGAGGCTTTTGCACCTGCTGTCATTATGGACTTCGTGGCAATGCAGACATACACCAGCCATTAAGTAATTGCTGTGGTTCATGCTCTGGACTCTAGATTCAGTGGGAATTTCTCATTGGCTGAGCAACAGTCAGATGCTTCTGCAGGAAGTGGGGAGATGAAAGAACACCCACCTTCAATGTCTAGTAAGGTAGGTAAGACTCAATGTGCCTAATATTGTAAGCAATGGGGGTTTATATAATAGATAGAGAGATTGGATGTTTGTCAAGCAATAATAAAAATAATAAAATATTCCATTGCAGTGTTTTTTCTGAGTATTGATGAAAGTAGGAAGTAAAGCAAAAAATGAGTATTGGTCAACTAACCTTAAATTTTCCTTTGAAGAATTCTCAGTCATATTATGGTAGAGAAGAAGGTTAATTCCAAACAGTGAGCAAAAAGCAAGAGAGAAAAGAAATCATGTCAATAGTTTGTGATTCTAAATCTTTATCAAAAATGAAAGCAAAGAATTAAATATGAAAATATTTTGTTTTTATTTGAAAGATAGAAGCTTTAGTATTCATCCATTGACCTATTACATGAGAGTATAGAAATGTTAGTAAAGGAGAAAAGAATAAAAACCAAGAATGTATATATATTTTTGAGAATTACAGCTCTATTTTAGAGGCAGTAAAGATTGCTCCAAAGCACTCAAATTAAATTAGACATGTTGTGGGAATGAATAGTTAAAACGTCTATCATATTTTTCAGCAAACACACACACACAGATAAAATTACTTGCTTTTTGTTTTCTATTTTTGTTTTGTTTTGTTTTTTCCACAAAAGCTTAAAGCTTTTTTTATGTTCTGTACTTGGGCAGAATAACAGTTCTAAGATATGGAAATCAACACTACATATTTTTCTTCATACACAGTCACATATACTCATTCATAAGAAAGGATTTCATAATAATTGGCTGGAAAAGGGTTGTACTATTTGTGGTTCTCAATTGCCCTCATTCTATATCTTCTGTTACTACCAATCGCAAAAAGCTAGTTGATTTAATCCTTCATATTTCAAGGAGGTAACTTTAACAAGGATGTCTCAAGATTGCTCTGTACTTACAGATCACAGAATGATATTCCCATTCTCTCAGAGGATTTGAATAAAACGCTAAAGGTGACAGGTGTTTCCAGCACGTGAATTTCTAGAGAGTGTCTCACTAAGGAATGCGAAAGTTCTGGGTACTGTCTGAACGTTTCCCATGCTCCACAGCTCTTCCTCAACTCCACAGTACTTTCTCTCTGAGACTTTAACAAGCTAACAATCAAAGGAACACTAGCAGATCACTAGAAAGATATACGTTAAATAATAGTTATCAAATTCTGAAGTCTTAATACAGTACCAAGTGAGTGAGCATCTTTTACAGATTTCCTCAGTTAATTTTTAGAAAGATTTTATGTAATACAATCTACTTTCCTAAGTTTCCATGAAAAAAAGGCTCAAGGAGATTAATCAAAGGACTAAATTTCTCAGCATTACACAGCTTTTAAGTGGTGGATTTAAGCATAGGTCCTTCAAGGCCTGCGCCCATTGTCTTAACCAGTTCTTCTGACCTCCAAACTGCAATATTCTTCCCATTTCTTTGTCAGTCTTCAGCATTGAAGCATGCTTCAATCAGACTCATTTGTGCCTCTACTACTTACATTTCAACATTTGAATCTTACAGTTTGTCTGGAAAATGATCACATAGTAAAGAAGCTTTGTAGGCCAGGTATGCTTGGAGAGCATTTTCATCAGCTGTACAGACTTTGGCCCTGTTACCTGGAGTAAGGCACGTTTGAGATGTGACTATCCCGAGTTGCCAAATAAAGTAAAGTTCACCAAATGACAGGAACCAAAGCATTAGTTTGCTCAGAGTCCCTTTCAGATTCCAGATTCCTTGAATGCTTTACTTTCCTCTCTGATGTGTGCATAGCCACCTGCAAGTTAAGCACTGCTCTTTCTGGCCCACAGTCATCGCAGCTTATACTGTTACTCCTGATACATGTAAATACCATGCAATTTTTAATATTTACAATCATGTACCCCTTGTAGAATATGACGAGTACTATAATAATCCTACTCCTACTATTATCAAAACAACACACTCACATAAAATATTTGAAATCTAAATTCAGTATCCAAAGTTGAGGATCCTGGCATGATGGCAGGAAAAGATCAGCATGTCCTCTCCCATAAAACTGGTGAAAATTATAAAACAATAACCACTTAGAGCTCTGGAAGTAAACCAAAAGCAAACAAGAAGTTAAGAAGCACTTATTCATAAAAAGGTATTGGAACTCTGGTCAGGCTGCGGGAGTCACAGCCTCTTCCTTGGAGCTGCTCTTATCCCCTTTGCTCATCTCAGGGGAAGTGATAGTTTTTCCAGGGTATAGCTGGTCCTGAAAACAGTAGCCATGTTGCCAGAAGGAACTGACTTGATATGTCATCAAGGCCAAAAACCATGTTCATGTTGTTGCAAAAGTAACAATTTGGGGAGGAAATGAACAGAGAAGGCTGCATCTCTGTTACCTCAAGGTTGAGCAAATGTCAACAAGCCATACATTTAATGGAGAGAACCTAGAAATGAGAGAACCACAGAAGAGCTGATAAACTCATCCTACCTCTGTGACAGACTGGGGAAATAAGGACATTGCAAGGAAGGTCAAAATGAGGCTAGGAAAAAGTAAAAGTCTAGGAAGCTTTGAGAACTAGCTGAGTTTTTAATGTCTTCCATAGAGATAGACTTTCAGCAAAGGATGAAAACCTTCAAGCACAGTCTCTGCCCAAAATACTGACTGGCCACTAAACCACGAAAGCCAAGGAGTGCCCCTCAGGCAGCCAGCTGGGTTAAAAAAACAAAAAGAAAGACATTAGTGGCCATATATCGTGAGAGTTTAAATCCAGGCAAGTTACACAACAGTGAAAACACACACACACACACACACACACACACACACACACACACACACCCCATAAGGAAATCAGAGTTGAATAGCTATATTATCTAAAACGTCCGGATTGTAACAAAAAGTGTGACACAAGATAAGAAAAAGAAAATAAAATCCATCCTCAGTAAAATAAAAATAGAAACAGTTAATAGAAACTGACTAAGAGGTTGGATTCAGCAAAACATAATTATATTAGAAGAATTAAAGGGAACAAATTTAAAATGAATAAAGCCCTATTAAAATAATTAAGGGCTATAATGATGATAGCAAATAGGGAACACCATTAGAAAAATTGAAATACACATTTAAAAAATGGAAGGGAAACTCTAGAGTTGAGAATTATAATAACTGAAATTAAAATTTCACTACATGGGCACAAAAAATACTCAAATGGTAGAAGAAAGAACCATGAACTTGATAATAGATGAATACACATTATTTTATGTGAAGAACAAATATTAAAAAATGAACAGTGCCTCAGAAACCTCCGGAACATCAAACATATCAATACTCAGCTAACAGGAATTCCAGGAGAGAAGAGTAAGAGGTACAAAAAGTAGTTGAAGAGTGATGATCAAACACTTACCAAGTGCTACGGAAAACTTTGATCTGTAGGTCAAAGAAGATACTAAACATGTAGTCAGATAAACACAAAGTCCTTTATGTCCAGACACATTTCATAGATAAGACAATGAGAAAACTTTGAAAGCAGCAAGAGAAGAAATGACGTCACATACAGGGGAAATTCACAATACAGTTAATGCCTGGCTTCTCATTAAAAGGAGTGGTGATTAGAAAGAAGCAGAATGACATATTAAAATGGGTTAAGAAAACAAACAAACCAAAACTTCTTAACCAATAATTGTATATACGACAAAACTATCTTTAAAAAATGAAAGCTAAGTGAATAAAAAAAACAAAGATATTCATTATAGCAGACATGCTGTACAAAAAATACTGAAAGAACACCTTTAATATGAAAAAAAAATACCAGACAGTAATTTGAATTTAGGAAAAAAAATAGGAGATCACCAGAAATGACAGATATATGTGTAAATACAGAATTTACATTTTAAAAAATTTCTCTTATGAATTTGTTTTAAAAATACGATGTTTTATAAAGCAATACATATGCCATCATATGCATTATATGTTAGATTTATAACATATATAGATGTATGATATATATCAATAATAGCACAAAGGAAGGGGAAGAAATGGGCTTGTGATAAATTAAGATCTATGTTGTAATCATTTGAGCAATTCCTAAGAAAAACAAATGTAGTTAAAAAAATCAAAACTGAAATTAAAATAGTACATCAAATATATTTCTTTAACATAACATATAAAAAATGTCAGTAATACATCTCAATAAAAAATATGAAAATCACATCTTTGGAAATAAAATCGTTACCAGCAAATTACCTTTATTCCTTCTTACTTGGCTCATTTCTTTGAATAATCCAAGATAGGCATATTCATAAGCAAAGGCGTAGCTTGCTGCAGTCCTGTGTCCTTCTGAGACTGATTGTGGATGTTGGCTCTTATATATCTATTTTCTCTTAAGTAAAATATTATTGTCAATGGTATATTCTAAGCAGTCTATCAAAAAAAATTAGTCAGCTAGGCTTCTAGTGATTTTTTAGGATTCAAGGGCTTAAAACAATGTTTTTATTACTCTCAGTGATAAAAATCGGCTTGCTTTTATTCTTAAATATGCCTCCAACAAATGCTTTTGTAAAATATAATAAAGCAGATTACTATAAAAAATAAATTTCAAAAAGACAAAAAATGTAAGGCAATTTTTTTCGTTATAAGAATTAAAAGATTTCATCAAATTGCTACAGAAGTTTCTAAACGGTCTCAATTTCTATACTTACCATGGTACTATGCGTAATTTTATGTGTCAGTTTCACTGGGCTATGGGATGCACAGGTAGCTGGTAAAACACTATTTCTATGAGTCTGTGAAGGTGTCTCCAGAAGACATTAGCTTTTGAATTGGGAGACTGAGTAAAGAAGACTCACCCTGAATCGCTGTGGGTGTGCATCATCCTACCTGCTGAGGGCCTGAATAGAACAAAAGATGATAGAAGGGCGAATGCCCTCTCTGCTTGGGTTGAACTTCAACTTCTCTTTGGCATAGGTGCTCCCAGTTCTAGAGTAAAATTTACACACTAGGCCCCCAATTCTCAGACTTTAGGACTCAGACTCACACCATTAGCTGCCTGGTTCTCAAGCCATTGGACTGGGACTGAACTGCACCACCTTCCTGATCCTTCAATCCTTCAGCTTGAAGATGGCAGACTGTGGGAACTAATCCTATAGTAAATCTATTCTATCTATCCATCTGTCTATATATCTATCTATTATCTATCTATCTATCTATCTATATCTATCATCTATCATCTATCTATCAGGCTTTACTATAACTGGCTTTGGCCATGTATAAGACTTGTCAAGGTGAGAAGGTGCTGCTGCTTTCTGAGTGAACTCTGATGCATTAACCTAGCTTTAACAATAAACAGTATCTGCTACTGAATTTGTATAATAATGAATTTCTTCACAACCTATAAACATACATTCCTAATTGCTAGATGATAGTAGATAGAAAAAAATAAATGAAAAGAAGATGGAATTTTGGAAGCAGTGCATATCAAATGAAATGAGAAAATTCTGCACTAGTGTAATTTGTTTTGAGACTACCTCATGTGCTTTTTAGATATAATCAGTTCTTAACACATTTCTGAATGGTGCCTTTTTCGCATATAAACTCCCTTTTAAACAGGGATAAGGAAAGCTAATGGTTTTCTTTATCAATGCCAGAATTGGATCCTAATGCAAACATAAATGCAGGTGCATATATGAGAAAATCTGTAAATCACACAGAAGCAAGAGTTTGCTTATGGAAGCTATTATGGTCGAGTTTTCTTCAGAAGCCTAGTTCTCAGTTTATAAAAACTTCTTTGATTGAAATGTTTAATAACAGACTAGCTCTTCCCTGTAGTTTCATGGAATACTCTCACAAGGTTCCCTCTAGTTATGTTCTGTGATTCAATGAACAAACACTTACATGAGATAAGGAATGAGAAGAGTGACTTTGCCTTATATTGGACCATGTTATGCCATAGAAATGACACTGGGAAATTGAGTCTACACTTTATAGGCTTGAACTACAAAAGAACAAAGAATAGATTTGTGGATTAATGGAACTGAGTCAATATTCAATCCTGAAAACATTGTCATTTTCTGTTTTACTTCAAAGTGTTTTTAATAGGAAAAATATTTCAGCAATTGTTAATGTGACTCTATTTTCCCTTAGATATCTTAGAACAAAATTGTCACCCTAGTTTACCCATAGTATTCATATTCCTAGACTTGTGGGAAGAAGAGACAAAGTTAGGAATTTTAATATTTAGCTTCTTACATTCAGAAATGGGATTTTACAGCAAGCCAATTATGTTCAATCTGAATTACTTTCTTGAGAAAGGGTCGCCTAAATTCTATTGCTGTTTTCCTCTTTAAGCATATGAACAGACATGTATGTCAGGCTGAGTTTACATAAGGAAAGATAAATAGAAAAAAGAGTGAAAGACAGATCCTTTTATGAATGAAGGTTTTAGGGGAAGGAAAGGAAGGAAGAGGGAGGAGAATGAAAAACCAGATAAATGCCCAATATGGGAGGGAAGCTGACTTAGATGTTGTGAGACAATCACTTGCTGCTGAAAAGAGGTCATCTCATAGATGTTCCCATCCCGTCAGTCATGTTGGGCTGTGCTGGTAAGTGTGGGCATGATGAATTAAACTGGCTGCAGATCTCTATGTAGTATAGATGCAAAACAAGAAGAAAGATGCAAAGATAGATCACTTTGGAGATCACTGGAGAATTGGCATGAGGTGAGAGAACCCCTACCTTCCTTCCACTTCCTGAAGCATGCTTTTCCATACATTTAGATGCCAGAGACAGAAGTTTAGAAGATGGGGAGGGTATTCCAGGGACTGAGCACATTTATCCAAAAGAGTCTGAAAAATCCTCCTTAATAAGGAAGTTTAATTATTGAATTGGACTAAAACTTGGTCCAGATTAGATATTTAGTAATTTTCCCCTGCTAATTGGGATGTGAAGACTTATATAAAAGGATATTCAGTTTAATCAAGAATAAGAAATTATTCTTTATTTTGAATGTCCAAGTGACATTGTGAACTAAAATTTATGACCTGAAGCCACTCTTCCACTGTACAATTTAAATTTAAAAATTAGAATTGTCACTCAAAAATAACCACAAGTATTTATTTACCCCCAAAATTGGTTGGTATCTCTCTTTTTCTGGAGTTGTTGAATCTTCTATAAGAAATCTTTCAAAACAAGATAAACATTTGAATAAGAGCATCCTGTCTTTCCCAACAACAGGAACAGGTAGAAGATACTCATAGAAGCTCACATGTGTAACAGAGAATAACATGTTAAGTGTTACAGTGTGATTTATATACAGTTCATGAGAACACAGAGGACAGAGTGACACCTGTATCAAGGGAAGTTTTGCAGCCAAGCTGATGTGGGATGAAGGCCTTTTTTAAACAGTCAGCAGTAATTGGCCGGCATGGGAAGAGAAGGATATCCCGAACAGCTTATTTAAAAGCCCAGAACTGAACAAAAACCAGGCGTGCTTGGGGACTGTGAGGGCCTGTTGCAACCAGAACATATGGACCATCCACACAGAAGTGGAGAATGATTAGCTATAAGGGTAGAAGCAGTGAGGCAGAAATACAAGCCTGTGTACAATTAAATACCAAACAGTGAGCCACTCGGTATTTGAGTATTATGGGAGCAATGGGTATTATGGGACATTAGAAAGGAGAAAACTAATGAGGACAGAGTGCTCAGTGAAGGCGTCATGGAGCAGACATGTGATCCATCTGGATACTTAGCCTTATGGTTCTTATATTAGCAACATTCTTATTATAACTCATGAAAGCAATGGACACCAGTCAATTAAGGCCTCAGACAGGAGGGACCAACATGTGGGCCTTCTGACTGAGATGCATGGCTGCTGGGATAACTGATCCAGCTGTCATTGTGGGAAAAGACTTGTCTTTCTGGCAGCTCCATCTATGGGAACATTTCCTAAGGACTGCTTCTCAGATACCGGTCCAGTAGGGGTTAATAAGTGTTTCCTGTAAAAAGAATTCATAGACAAAACTTCATGGACTTCTAAGATGTCCTTTATTAATATTCTAATAGTGGTTGAGATGTTCCACATAGTGATAATACAAGCAATGTTTCCTGAACAAATTTAACCACGGAACCCTTTCCTGAACATCTCACAGGATTAACCTCCCAGAGGACACATTTTCAGAAACACAGACATGGTTTGGCTGTTGACAAGGGAAAATCTAGCATATCATCTGGCAAGAAAAATATACAAATATAACAGGATACCCTACAGAGAGTGGAGTTCTGCATAAAGATTTACTTAAGTAGTGATAATTTGGTAAAGAAGTTAGGAAATACACAATTTTCACTGGGAATGCTGTATTTAAGAATTCTATTTCAGCCAGATTCAGGAGTTAAACTCACAGATCCATCTTATGAAACTGTAGGTAAGAAATTGTCTCAGTCTTCCCAAGGTCCTCAATAAAGGTTGGGGCATCCATCATTTAAAGCAAAGCAAGGCTAGTGTATTAGGAAAGGGCTTCTTGTCCTAGGGACAGGGAACCCATAGGAACAAGCAGGATCTCTGCCCCTAACTGGTCTGTGTAAGAAGTGAATGACCCACTAAAGCATTCAGGCAAAGGGATGAGGATTAGAGCCTAGTTTCTTGAGTTGGGGACCAAGGTAAGGACTGGAGGACAGTCAGTCATCCCTGCAGCAACAGTGTCTTAAAGTTTAATTCTAGTGTATTGGTCTAGAATTCCTTAATTCTCATCTGGTTAAGATTGATATTGGTCTGAATGTTTATCTCCAGCCTCAGTCCTGAGTTCCAGACTCACATACGTTAGTTGCCAACTTCTCATTTCTAGTTGGGCATCTAAGGGATATCCTAAACTTAGAATTTCCAGAACTGAACTCTTGATCTCCTCTCCCCCATAAGTACTCTTGATGTTCTTATCTATTTTTCCCTATCTCAGTAAATGACATCACCAATAATTCATTTTCTCAGGTCTGAAACTTAAAGTCCAAACTCAGACCAAGATTCTTCTCACCTTGGAAATTTTACAATTGATTGCACTTCTTAAGCTTTTTCCCTAGACATTGTTATGTTTTGATCTTTCATACCAAATTACTTTCATAACATACAACTTCAATTTAGTCTTTTCTTTAAATGTCATCTCCCCAGACAGTTCTTCCCTGGCACCCTGATGTAAAATAATATTCCCTCTTCTCAATTTTATTATTCTTCATCACACTTATTGCTATATGAAATTATATCATTTATATATTTTTCTGTTTGTAAATTGTCTCTCTTTTCCTCCAGAGTGTAAGTAAGCTCTTTGAAGATAGGGACTTTGTTTTGATTAGATCATTGATGTATCCTCAGCACCTGGCTCATAGTAGATTTCAATTTTCACTGCATGAGTGAGTGGGCGGATGGAAAGATGGATGGATGAATGAATGAATGAATGAATGAATGAATTTGGGCTCTTGGAAAATCTTGAAAAAAAGATGATTGTGCATCATCTCATTATCCTATAAGAAACCATGTTAAAGATTCCCCTTCATATTCCTGAGATGTCTTTTACTAAAACATCTAAGTCCCATTTACGCACATGTCCAAAGATATTTTCACAAAGCATTCAAACAGTTAAACTGACATGTTTCTTGGGATAGAAAGACTTAATACTTCTTCTTGTATAATTGAACTTAGCAAATGCTTGCCATGTGCTTACTAATAGCTGAGAAACACTGTGGCTTTCAAGAGCTTGTCTCTCTCCTAGTGTTTCTAGTTAAGGGGAACCTCATTTACTAGCTTCAGAGCCCAAAATAGCACTGTTATTATAGTGTTATCTCTAATTATCAAAGCGTGTGCCACAGAATATTTGTGTTATAAAAATCCATAATGAAATATTCAATCTTATGATTATAATGACCATTAATTTAAAAGAAGAGACAACCAGACATTTTCTGCCTTCTAATATAAGTGTTTACCTTTACTTCTGGAGTGTCACAAAACAATTTTTTTTAACTTGAATCAGATTAAGCATCTACTTCTGATTGCCAGCATATAGTAAATACAGAAGACAGAAATATATATTCCATGGTCCCATGTATTTACAATCAGATGTCATGTAATAGTTATCACAAAATCTACACTATGGAAAATGTCGGCCAAAAAACAGCCAATTACTTTCAACAAAAAAACTGCAAGAAAATAAAAGATGAAAAGAGGTGTAAGAGACATTGTGGTAAATGTGATGTGTGGACCTTATTTGCATTTTAATTTTTAAAAAATCAATGATAAAAACAAAACAAAAACACTCTTATGAGACAATCATAGAACATTCAAGACCTTATTATTGTCTGGAAAATGACAAAGCCCACTTGAGGAGAACGAGGTGAATAGATCCATGCTTCTGTACTTACCAATGGACTTTAATACAACTACTTTAAATAAAACAGAATTTGTTTGGTGACAGCTGATAACTGCACATATCATAGTGATTATTTCACAATGTATGTAATTGTTGAATCACTGTGTTGTATACCTGGAACTAAATAATACTGTATACCAAATACACTTCAATAAAAAAATTTAAATATCGTTATATAGATAAACTTAGAATAGACATAGGATTGCAGGTCCCTGGGAACAAAGACACATTACTAAAGATGAAAATATCCTCATGTACTTCTCAGTTTCTAAAGCTAATGTTTTAGACCAATGGATGAAATAGTGAGGTGGGAGGTATCCGAAAGCTTTGGATAGGCCTTTCCTTTGTGTAATCCCTAGTAGACGGGCTGTGCGACACCAGAAAAATGCCTGATTTTACCTCTGATTGCCACTTCTTTACCTCCAAAACTTTTGTCAGAGTAGAAAATTAGATTTATAATAAAATCATCATTATCTTCCTTTTTCACTCCTTACTTTCTGAATAAATGTTACTGATTGGGAAATAAATATAATGCCTGTTAATAAGAAAAGAAATGAGAATAAATGGGCCAAAACTGAGAAAATCCAGTCAAAGTTAGCTGTACTGATACTGAAATAGAAAGACCTTTATTTATTTAGTTTGCTGTATATAATATGTATGTATGTTGTGTTATAAATAAATACAAACTCATACACACATCTATAAATATATGCAATAAACACACACACATGTATACATACACATATGTAGAAAGGGAGACAGAGGCAGAGACACAAACTGAAAATAAAATTTCAAACAAAAAAAATTGTTTTCTCCTTAGAGAATGATTTACTGTACCTCTTCATTTCCTATCTATTTTCATTCTGAATGTATGACAGATTTTGCTGGATGAATGACATATATTTTTAAAGGTATAATTGTTGTATTTTTACTTTTATTATCATAATATGTTATCAATACTAAATAAGGTTAATTTAAAAAATGCTGTTGTTAAAATTTTAGAAATGGTGTTAAAAATTTTATTTTTTCTTTTTACTAGAAAAAATTGTCACGAAGGAAGATATTAGAGAAAAATGTGTATCCATTGTTATATTTTTCCACAAGCTGACATAATGAAACACACAGAAACATAAAATTTAAATGGTTTCAAACAAAAAATGGTTCATACAAAAGTATAAATAAAACAGAACATTCTTTCATATTTAGAGTTACAAAATATAGCATGTTTAGAGATTTGATGTGGAGGAAAAAGAAGATAGAAATTTCTAATGTGAACTTTGTGTTTCTTTGAAGAGTAACTCAGTGATAGTAGGCTGACACCTAGACATATGTCCAGCACATACTGGGTATTTGAGATTAATTTTTAATGAATTAGCTAAATAACAAAGGAGTGATAGTTTGGTAGGAGAAAGGAAAGGATAGAAAACATGAAGACTTCTAAGGAAGCGGGGACAAAAGCTTTTCAGTAAGCAGATGGGAACTAGCTCAAAAAATGTTTTCTTTATTTATAAGTATAGATGCAATGTTAATACTTTACTCTTTTCCCCTGAGAGTAATAGAAGTCTAGAGGGACTTCTCAGGCCAAGTATTGATAAGCTGACCTTTTGCTGTAGGGTTCTGCATCTGCAATCCACTACCCTTGTCCTGAGCAGTTACCCAGTTTTACAGGCTCACCACACATTATGATGATGCGATGGGATGTGTTGGCACTTCGAAGCGGTAAGGTTTCCACAGCTATGGACTGCATATCATTATTACCATAATTGTAATTATTATTAATAACAAATGTAGTAGTGGCTCAAAATTTCATATTGTTCAAAATTAAAATATTTCCTATAGTCATAGTGGTTATGATCCTTTCATTTGTCTGCCTAAATAATTGCTAAATTACTAATTATTGAAGTGCATTTAGACCTGAATTTGAAATCTACCATGCAACTGTGAAAATAATGATCAGCCCTTCCCAACGTCACCTAATAAATGCTGAGAATCAATGCCTTCTCTAATGATCCTTATGTATAACCTATTATACTATAGAGTTTTGTGATATAAAATACAAATGCATTTTTATAGATACAATTCAATTTTATTATGTTCTTTATGTTTTAATTAGACCTCCTGGGAAAAATCTAGGTATATGAATTAAAAGTACAAATGTAGAGGCAACATGAATGCTCATTATTAGATACCTCTAGATTTCATTATGCTTTAGGTTGAGTATTTTACCATAGGATTTCCAGATGGAGATTTCAGCTGTAGCATTTATACATAAAATGCAACCCCACAGGTTTAATTTACCTTGAGTCTGCAGTCCAAGCTGGATCAAGCATTTGGTGACAGGTTTTCAATATGCTAACTGCATAAAAAGTATCACCAGCTTTCTATCCTGCTGTTGTTCAATGCTGACTTTTGTTTCTTAGCAGTATCACTGAGGAGAAAACAAATTAATAGGTTATTTTGCATTGTTGTGTCTCCTAAAAGATCCCCTCATCTACTTTCATTTTAATAGGCCAATATCACTTTTGAATGCACATACTTTGTTGATTTGATTTTTACTAATCAATTTAGGTCAACAGACTAATCAAGAACTTAGATTTGAAGTTCAGTGTTAGTCACAAGGATAAATAAGAAGCATTCTGATCATTCAGGTGACCAGAGTCAGAGACCAAAGTGTAATTAACCATTAGCAATATGGCCTGATGCATTTCGTGGTTTGAATGGTTACAGAAGAGATGTAGGTAATCTAAATATTGAAATTGTTTCTTACCATCACTATAACATCTAACAAATTTCATTAACAAATTGTGGTTTAGCTAATATCCTCTTACTTAAAATCTGACTTTTTTTCTATAGTTTTCCAGCACAATTTTAACTGAGATCTCTGATAGTGAACTTGAAGCCATCTAAGATATAGTGTCTTCTGAATCATTAAATGGTTTAATTAAGTGCTAGTTTATTTTGTTATTAAAATTTCTTATTTATTATATTCTGAACCTTTGAAATTTAAAATATATATATGTGAAATCATGTAAGATATAAATTAATTTTCATATAGCCAGTTTATTAAGGATGAAATAATTCTCTAATTATGCTAGAATCCAAGAAGTTAACAGTTTTTCATGCTTAGTAAGGATTTATAAAATAATGATCATCTACCAAAAATGATTCATTAGGCTTTAAATCCATATATGCTTGTGTTCTCAGGACTGAACTTGTTCAGAGAGAAAAGAGTATTTTATATCAATAATTGCAGGTAGCAGTAACATATGCTTGATTCTATTGTGTTTTGGTATACAGAATCCTAACATCCAAATCTTCTTTGCTATCCATATACTTTGCTTCTTTGCATTCCTCAAAATATAGTGCAAACAAAGCAAAATAAATCATTTTAAAGAGAATTACCAGACTGGGTGTTCAAATAAGATTTCATCTATTGTCAGCTCTGATATTTGTATAAGATATCAGTTTCTATTTTGTATTGTCCAATTCCAATTTTTGCTTTCTTTCTGTTTCTAAGTTTAGGTTTTCTGCTTTCTACACTCTGACTTTTCTTCTTGTCCATGGTCAGTTCCCAAAAGGAAGCCTGACTCAGTTCAGCTTTATCTCTAATGTTTGTGCTCTAGATTATTGAGCTTTCACTACACTAAGGAATTAGTGAAACTTGACTTTTTCCAGAATTAGCCAGAGATCTTTGCATTATCTCTAGTGATTCAAATAGTACAGTCTGCTGTTTCTAGAAAATAGAGGGGTTTACAGTCATAAGAATATTTTTATTAAGAAGATGACAGAGCACCAACCAGCTAATCAATATTAAAAATCTAACAGCACGTTTTTACCATCACCTTTCTTCTGTATGCCTGCACCTAGTCTGCTTAGCTCTGATGCAAAAAACAAAAACAAAAACAAAATTCACCCTGCTATTAAATGTGTGGCCAAATCGATACATTATTCAGCAAACTCATCCAAGCCATCAATGTACCTTTCAAATCCCATGTATTCATGTAGCATTGTACCTCCTGTTCTTCATGTTCCTTCAGTCCTCTCGACACTCTATATTTCAGCTATGTGAAATTCCAGACTTTGTTCATATTCTCCTTTATTTCATGAAATAATTTTTCCTTCTACTTATTATGAATCAGATATCAGATCCAAAATATGTGACAGCTAGCACACTGTGTTGGAAGTCCCTTCTTTGTGCTATTTGAGATTACACTGGCAACAATGCCAATAGTAAATTATTTGTTTACTTGTTTCTCTTTTTTTGCTGGACTATAAACTCCTTAAAGAGAAACATCGAGTTATATATTTATTCCTGTAGCAATTTATCATATTTAGCAGACTTTGATGCTTAATAAATCCCTCCGAGGTAAATTGAATGCATTTGAATATTTGGAAGATGACTTAAAGTGACGTTTAACTCAATGAGAAGCAAGGATATTTTATACATCAAGCATTTGGTTGAAGGCAGTGCTGAATGCCTGCAATACTGAATTAGAAACTAAATCTCATGAAATTTGTATCAGGTCATTAGATATACTTGTGGATCAAATTATGCTGTGCTTTTGATTAAAATCACATATTTGAGAATTAATTTTTATAATAAAATGATGAAGGACTTTGACTGTAAAGTTCTATATTGCCCAAAACACAGGGCATATGAAGTAGAAAAACACATTGAGTTATAAAGTAGCAAAGTGGTTTCTAACCCACCTCTTCAAAAGTGTCCTCAGAAAAGGTAGTCAGAGAAGAATCATTTCTCAGAAGTCTGCCTTTCACCAAATATGACTTAGGATCTGTCTAATGTACAATAATGTTAATTAGCTACTTGTGAAAGTCAAGCTAATGCTTCATGGCTGAATTTTCAGGGATGAAAGAGTCAACAGTCTATTTAGCATTAATGGGAAGCCATATTGTTAAGTCTTTTTAGGGGGTCTTAAAGGATGAAAATCACTGAAATCCACCTTCCCAGTGAATGTGCTCATTCACTATTTCAAATCAAAGTGTGCTGACTGGAGACCTCAAAAACTAAAATGTTGCTTGATTATGTAAGTAATAATATGTACCTAAGTAATAAAGGCTAAATTATATATCAGATTACTGCTCTAAACTGAGAAAGACAGAGAAAGTAGAGAAAAAGAGAGAAGAGGAGAGGATTGGGAGAGGCAGAGAGAAAGACAATAGATGCTGAGTAAAAATAAAAAGCCAGAATTAAAATACAATATTATATGATTCCACTTATAAGATATTAGGATATTCTGGAACAGGTAAAATACAGAATAGAAACCAAATCAGTGGCTCTCAAGGTCTGCAGATGAAGGAAGGACTTCATAATAAAGTGGCATGAGGAGAGTGTGGCGGTGAGGGAATTATTCTACATCCTGATTCTGGTGGTGGTTATAGAACTGTAAGCATTTATAAAAATTTACAGGACTGAATACTAATGAGGATGAATATTTTGAATTAAACTTCTAATTTTTAAATAATTATAGAGCAATATTCTTTCTCTGGTGTCTTCCACTCTGCCCTTTTTATTTTAACACTTTGTGCCGCTCACCACAGATGTCCTGGTGTTTCCGAATGTCCCCCACTTCCTGATACTGGGATATACAAAGAATAAATAATTCGTTTTTAAAAATCATTCATATAGTAAGCTCACTTTCTGTTGCAAGTAGGCAAAGCAGCCACTCAGACGTGCATCATCATGGCGGATAGTTCGAATGTCTGGCAGTCTCGTGGGCGTCGGTGGGTTTGATCTAGACCCGAAGCATTGGAACCGTAGCTGTGGTTCTCTGGCTCTCCCTAAGAAAAAGATTGATATATAGTTGTAAAATAATACAGAGAGAACCCATGTAACCTTAATTCAGTTTTCTTCAGTGGTAACATCTAAAACTGTTAATACAATATCACATCCAGGATGTTGAGATTGATATAGTCAAGAAACAATACTTTCATCACCACAAGGATCCTCCTGTTGCCCTTTCATAGCTGCATTCTCCTGCTGCCTCCCCATTCTTAAACCATGGCCAGCCCCTACTGTATTCTTCATCTCTACGTAGGCAACCGTGTCAGTTGCAAATAAAGACAGTCTTTTTAAAAATTTCTTTCTTCTAATGTCTACGCTTTCTAGTTCCTTTTCTTGACTCACTGTACTAGCTAAAGAACTTTAGCAGCTTTTTGAGTAAGTGGTTAGAGCATAACCTAACTGTTTCTGATAATGGGGGGATAGCATTCAGTCTTTTACCATTAAGTATAATGTAAGCTGTAGGTTTTATGGACATGCTCTTAACAACTTGAAGAAGTTTGCCTCTATTTTTACTTTGTGTTTGTGTCTGCTGAGTGTTTTTATCATCAATAAGTGTTGAATTTTATTAACTGCTTTCTCTGTATCAACGATATGATCATGTGAGTTTTCATCTTTAGCCTATAAAGATGATAGATTACAATGATTTTTTAATATTGAACCTGCCTTCCATGCTTGAACAAAATCCAGCTGGCCATGATGTTTAATTATCTTTATATTATAATTGTAGAATTCTCTTTGCTATAATTTCATGAGGATATGTGCAAATATATTCATGAGAGATATTGGTTTACAATATTTTTTTTTGTCATTGTCTTTTTCTGGTTTTGTTATCAGGATAACAATAATGAGTTAAGAAGTGTCATCTCTTCTTCTGTTTTATGAAACAACTGTCTAGAATTGGTATTAATTCTTTTGTTTGGTGGAATTCTCTGGTGTAACTACCTAGCGCTGGAGAGTTTTTTGTGGGAGTTTTTAAATTAAAAATTTAATATTCTTAATAGTTATAGAACTATTCAAATTATTTATTACAGATTGGATGAGTTGTGGCAGTTTGTGATTTTGGAGGAATTGGTCCATCTCAGCTATGTTGCCAAATGTATGTGTGTAGGGTTGTTCACAGTATTTTGTTAGTATTTTGATCTTTTAATATCTGTAGTGATAGCCTGTTTCATACTAAATATTGGTCATTTATATCTTTCATTTTCTTTGTCAGTTTTATACAGATTTTCCAATTTTACTGATATTTTCAAAGAATCAGCCCTATTTCATTGATTTTCACTCATTTTTCATTTTTCAGTTTCATTGATTTTCTGTTTTGGTGTTATTTCCTTCTTTTTGTTTGCTTTGGAGTCACTGACTTGTGAGTTTAGATTATCTATTTGAGACTTTGTCTCTTTTCTAATATATGCTTGCAGAGCTATAAATTTCTCCTTCGACACTGTTTTTGCCATGACCCACAAGCTTTGATCTGTTGTATTTTCATTTTTATTTAGTTCAATGTATTTACTGATTTTCTTTGGCACTGCTTTGACCCATGAATTATTTAAAAACATATTGTTTAATTTATAAGTCTTTGTAGATAGTCTTTTTATCTTTATGTTATTGATTACTAGATTGATTCCACTGTGGCCAAACTCTGTGATTGCACTCCTTTTAAATTTGTTGAAGTTTGTTTTGTGACCCAAGGTACCCTCTATTTTGGTATACATTCCATGGGCACCTGAAAAGAACATGTATTCTGGTGTTTTTGTGAGGAGTGCTCTGCAAAAAATGTTGATTAAACCTTTTCGTTGATTGTGTTATAGAATTCCCTATCCTTGAAGATTTTCTGTCTAATTGTTTTATAAATTATAAATTATTGAGAGAGGGATGTTGAAATCTCCAACTACATTTTTGGATTTTTCTATTTTTCATTTCAGTTCTGTCAGTTTTTGCCTCATATATTTTGCAGCTCTGTTTTGTGTTGCATACACATTTAAGATTTTTATGTCCTTAAGGTAGATTGAACCATTATTAATTATATTCTCTCTCTCTCTGTCTTTGGTGATTTTCTGTATTTTGAAGTCTGCATTATTTGATATTAATGTATTCATTCCTGTTTCTTTTGTTTAAGGCTTGTATGATATATCCTTTTCCTGTTTATATCAATTTGCCTTTATTATTATATTGAAGTGAGTTTCTTACTGACAACAAGGATATGGTTGATATTTAAATCCACCTTCTCATCTCTTTTTATTGGTACTTTTAAAAGATCCTTTACATTTAATTATTGATACACTAGAGCTGTGTGCACCATTTTATTTTTGATTTTACATTTTTCTCATTGATTTTGTATATTTGTTTATTTTTTCCTACTTCCTTGAACAATTTTTTTTAGAATTTTGCTTTGATTTATATTCCTGTTGAGTCTGTTTTTATAGTTTGTTTTAGTATTTTGCTATTTATACCTAAATTATCAAAATTTATCAGTGTCATTATTTTACCAATACAAAAGAAGTATAGAAACTTTACATTCATTTATGCCCTTTTACCCTCCTCCATTTTTAATATTAAATATTTCTTCTACAGTTATTTAGGTCCACATCAATGCTGTAATTGCTACTTTAACAATGAAACATAATTTGAAAAACATAAAAGAAGATGGAAAACCTATCTTAGTTTTTCTAACCATACTCTTTCTACCTTTCTCATGGCCCAGGTTTCCTCCTGTTATAGTCACCTTTCTGTTTAGAGTCATTCCTTTAGGTCTCATCACCTGCTGTCAACAAATTCTTTTCATTTTCCTTTATTTGTGAATGTATTCATTTCCATTTTCTCCCTGAAAGGACAAACAGGCCTCTGAGTCGAAGTATTTCAACACTTGAAGAATATTCTGCACTTCATTCTGTTTTCCATGGTTTCTGAAGAGAAACCTGCTTTCTTTCTAAATCTATTTTTCCTAGAGATAAGATTTTGCTTCTCTTTTGATATTTTCAAGACTTTTTTCTTTGTTTTTGGTTTTCAGAATTTTAATTATATGTCTTGACCTGAATTTATTTTTTGTTTATCCTGCTTGGGGTTTGCTTAGTTTCTTAAATCTGTTGGTTTATGTGTCTTTCCAAATTCAGGAGATTTTTAGCCAGGACTTTGAAGCCCTGCCCCTTTCTCTTTTCCTTCCACAATTGTGATATGTTGAATGCTAAATATCTTGTTATAGTCTCATATATACCTGAACCACTGTTCATGTTTTTCCTGCCTATTTTCTCTTTGTTGTTTAGACTGGATAATTTCTGTCATTTCTTCTTCCAGTTCACTGATTCTTTCCTCTATCTGCTGAGTTTCTCATTTTGTTTATTGGATTTTTATGGAATTATACATTTTATTTATCACTTGTCAGTTTGTTTTCTTTTGTTTATGTACTGATGTATAATTGACATACTATATTATATAAGTTTCAGGTGTACAGCATAATGATTTGACATTTGTATACATTGTGAAATGGTCACCACAGTAAGTCTATTTGCCATCTGTCACTTACAAGGTTAATACAATGTTACTGACTGCATTTCCTGTTGTGTGCATTATATCCCTATGATTTATTTATTTTATAACGGGAAGTTTATATTCTTAATGCCCTTCACCTATTTGGCCCCCTCCCTCCACAACCTCCCTCCTGTTTGACAATCACCAATCTGTTCTCTGTATCTGTGAGTTAGGTTTTGTTTCATCTTACTTGTTTTGTTTTTTAGATTCTACATACATACAAGTGAAATCATGCAGTATTTGTCTTTCTCTTTCTGAATTGTTTTACTTAGCAAAATACCCTCCAGTTTATCCATGTTGCTGCAAATGGCAAGACTTCTTTCTTTTTTCTGGCTGAGTAATAATCTTTCATTGTATATACCACATCTTCTTTATCCATTCATTCATTGATAGACACTTGGGTTGTTTCCATACCTTGGTTATTATAAATATAATACACTGCAATGAAGACGGGTGCATATAGCTCTTTGAATTAGTATTTTCATTTTCTTTAGAGAGATACTAAGTAATAGAATTTCTGCATCGTGTAATAGCTTTATTTTTAGTTTATTGAGGAAGTTCCTCACTGTTTCCTGTAGTGGTTGCACCAATTTACATTCCCACCAACAGTATATGAGGGTTCCCTTTTCTCTATATCCTTGCTACATTTGTTGATTCTTGTCTTTTTGATAAGAGCCATTCTGAAGATATTAGGTAATATCTCACTGTGGTTTTGATTTGCATTTCCCTGGTGATTAATGATGTTGAGCATCTTTTCATGTACCTTTTGTTGATCTGTATGCCTTATTTGGAAAAATATCTGTTCAGATCCTCTGCCCATTTTTTAATTAGATTATGTTTTTATTATTGAAATGTATGAATTCTTTATAAAATTTTAATATTAACTCCTTGTGGATACAGTAGTACTCCTTTATCCATAGTTTCACTCTCCTTGATTTTAGTCATTAGTGGTCAACCACACTCCAAAAGCAGATGATTCTCTTTCTGACCTTATTGTAAATACAAATATTTTCTCCCATTCAGAAAGTTGCCTGTTCAGTTTGTTGATGGTTTCCTTCACTTTGAAAAAGATTTTTAGTTTTTATAGTCACATTTGTTTATTTTTGCTTTTGTTTTCCTTGTTTTTGGAGTCAGATAAAAAAAATACATATATATCTCTTAGATCAATGTCAAGGTGGTTACCTCCTATGTTTTCTTCTAGAGTTTTATGGTTTCAGATCTTACATTCAAGTCTTGTTTATTATATTCTTTATTTTTAAAATTCCATTTGATTCTTCCTTAAATCTTATATTTATTTGCTGAGATTTTCCATTTCTTTGCTATGACTTTCTGTTTTATAATCTATTTCAAGCATGTCCATAACTGCCTGTTAAAGCAATTTTATGAAGTTGGGTTTCAAAATTTGTGTTAGATAATTCTAAAATATGTTATCTGAGTTTATCATCTATCAATTGATTGTCTTTTTCATTCAATTTGAGATATTTCTATTTTGAATGAAATGTGTTATGAAGCTGTGGATCTTATTTAAACTTTCTGGTTTAGTTGACTTTTTCTAATACTATTCTAGCAAGAGAAGGAGGGGCTGCATTTTGATGCTGGGTGGAGGTAAAAATCTGGGTTTCCTACTCAGCCTCCTTTAACATCCAACAAGAAGGCTCTTCATCCTGCTCAGTGACGGTGACAGTCATGACTCTACACTAGGACTTTTCTCACATCATCCCAGGTGGATGGGGAAGGGGCAATTCTGTCACTGCTGAATGGGAGTGGAAGTTCAGGCTCCTGTGTCATCTGCACTGTTACTGGCTGGAGAAGATGAAAGGCTTCACCTTCACCTCCTTTGCCATCAACCAAATTTTCAATCTCTGATACTGTATCAATGAGTTATCGCATTACACACTTACCAATGCGTTAATCTAGGTTCCTCACTATGCATTTGCTGGCATGGCAGGGATTGGGCCACAGTTCTTTTCTTTGATGTTTGGCTGGAATAGAGCACTTATTATTTAAAGGGATTGTCAACAGGGATAAGTCATGTTGATAGTATGTTTCATTGATATAATGTGAAGAGTACTTTACCACTGTTTTGTCATGATTTGACTGGGATTTTCTTCCCCAAACCCATAATCTCAGTCAAATCATGATAAAACACTGACGAATTCCAATACAAGAACATTTTACAAAATACCCAGTCAGTACTCGTCGAAACTACCTAGGTCACCAAAGGCAAAGAAATTCTGAGAAACTGTCATAAATACGAGGAGCCTAAGGAGACACAACTAAATGTCATTTAGTGTCCTGGATGGGATCCTGGAACAGAAAAAAAGGACATTAGGCAAAAACTAAGGAAATGTGAAAAAGCATGGGCTTTAGTTAATAAAAATCTATCAATATTGGTCCACTAATTCTAACAAATGTACCATAGTACTGTAAAATGTTAGTAAAAGAAACTGGGTATGGGATATATGGTAACTCTGTACTATTTGTGCAATTTTTCTTTTCTTTCTTCTCCTTCCGTCCCTCTCTCTCTCCCTCCCTCTCTTCCTTCCTTCCTTCCTTCCTTCCTTCCTTCCTTCCTTCCTTCCTCCCTCCCTTCCTTCCTTCCTTCTTTCTTTCTTTTTCCTTTTCGATTAAGGTATGACTGATATACACTCTTACGAAGGTTTCACATGAAAAACATTGTGAGTACTACATTCACCATATTATCAAGTCCCCCCAACACCCCATAGAAGTCACTATCCATCAGTGTAGTAAGATTATTTGGGCAATTTTTCTATAAGTATAAAACTGTGCTAAAAATACATTTTATTCAAAAGGAGGTAAATAATATGTTTATAATTACCTTAATAACAAAAAATTCTTTAATCATATGCTTTATTTGTAAGCCATTGAGTTTAATTAGGCAGAGTAAAAATTCATAATAGTAACACATGAATTATCTGTCATCCAACACAATACCTTATTTAACCCACATCTTCATGTATGCACTGTGTAATGAATATGTGTGCACATGTGAAAGCATTAAGGAGGCTTACAGCAGCTGCAGTACTGGTATTTACAATAATGACCTTGAGGAATTGAGCTCATCCAAGGAAGCCAACATATGTTCAGATAATTTTTTGATGTTAAATATCACTTGTGGTGATATGATTCTTTGAAAGTTGTTAATCTTATAGGGCATTAGCAGCACATTTTTATCTACCCAAATCTTTTAATGGCTAGGACAGCCCTTCCATTGTATTTAAATAAACATACATTATTGATGACCTTTGATTCAAAACCTATTTATGTTCTTGATTCTATATATAAATATGCATGGCTGGTTACCTATTTAGTTTTTAATCGATAAAATCCAATTTTTCTCATCTCATTAATGTTTATTTCCCTTCCATTATATGTTTTCACTTTGTAAACTCAATGCTGATAAATGCTTTTTATAATCATTCTCTTTTTTGCTTTATGGAAACTCAGAGACTTATCAGTCACATTAATACTGATATTTAGACGCTTTTCCATTCTTCATCTGATGATGTCATTTGGAGCTTGTATTTCTAACCTACAAATCATGTATTCCCAAATTAGATTACAAATTCTTTGTGGAATTTTTCTCTTTAGCATCTGTATTGTGATGAAGCTAATAACAATATTATATCAATATTAGATGTTGACACAGTGTAATTACACAGAAATAATTTTTGCATTAAAATATTTAATTGGAGAAACTAATGACAATTTATTAGAATTTTAAAATATTAGAAAATGTTTATTTATACATGTGCTGCTAAACTGAAAGTTACAAAATGGATCCAAATGTTTGCATATACTTACAAATTGCTATAGAATCATACTCTTTGAATATTATTTGTTAGAGTTGATGTTAGTCTCTGGACACCTGTATGTCCTTTTTCACAGTGATGGTCTTTTATCAGTTTGGGAGTTCCTCAAAACCTGGGACAATTAAGCTTCCTTATATGACACTTTCTTGAAATTGAGCAGATGAGTGTTAAATAAGTACAAATGTCCTTTTGGAATTAATAACATCATGACTTTCAAGAGATGTAAACAGTTGTCTTGTCCTCATTGGGAAACTTCACTCCAGAGCAGTGACCTATAATTGATCTCCATGTCAAGAGTATCCATAAATTTCATTTATTTTCAGCATCAGTTCACAGAAGGCAAAACTTCCATAACAAAGAAAGGAGGGAAATTCTTTAAAACCATTCTCTTCTCTTTTCATGTAATGGGTACCATCAACATCTCCTTAATGTTTTAAAGTCATTTTGTAGACATGATTCTTATTTGATTCATGATCACCCTCCCTCTCTAGATTCCTCATAATGGGAGCCTTCCCAGTTTACATCTAACTCACTAGAACCATGTGATTTCCATTCTTCTTTTGAGAGGTAGTCCAGAGATATTTTGGGGTATGTAACGGGCTTCTAACTGATGCTGGAATGGACTGCTGCCACTTAAGTAGCTGTCATTTCGGTAGAAGACTTTAGTCAGCATTTCCAGCTAGGAATTTCAGACCACAGCTATCATTGCTGGTTCATGCCCACTTGTTTTGCAGGACTTCCTTCTGACACTTGAAGGCTTGGAAGAGCTCAAATTTATACCATGCCAGAGACCCAGTGAACTCTCAGATTTGCAATCCAATCAGAATATTTCCAGAAGAAAACTCATCTGCTAGCATCAAGCAGGAAGGCTTAGAGGTGGAGCTTGTTGAGGTATGGAATGGCCAGCCCTCCCCAGTGGCTCATGGGAAAGTTTGTATATTAAAAAGTCACCACATTTGGACCTCTTTTTCTACATGTATTAAGGTCTAACTGCTGTGGTTTCCATCATGTGCTGAATTAGTTCTTCTATAGCATTTATAAAACTAACCTGTATAACACTTTCAAATTTCAGGTTAACAAGTATTTTTTATGTCTAAAATATTCATATATATGTGCTGAGTTCTTAGTTACACCATGAATTTTACATCCAATTAGCTAATTCATATATGTGGACCATTACTTCTCTTCTGAAGGAACATTGATTATAATAAAATTATAAGCCAAGGTCACTGGATCTAATGATAATACTTGGTATTATCCTAGTTATATTTAAGTTTCCTTGGTTAAAATCTTCAAAGTCCCATTGGAAGGATCATTTTGGAGAGCTTTGAGCTAGAAGATGGGAGGGCTCAGGTGCATAGAAAATCTCCTTTTGGCAAGTGGGCAGAGCCATAGTAAATTTGAAACTATTTTTTTGACTACTAAGGGTAAAGCATGCAGATTGGGTTAGTGAGTGGGAGAAAAGTAGAGTTAGAGAAGTCTCTAGAATTGGGAAGTTTGGGATGATAGAATAACCTGAGAGCTCAGAGGACCTGATAGCTGTGTGGAACCAGAACCCAGCAAGGCTATAATAGCCTCATTGAAAGGATGCCTAAATAGAGTGAAAGCATGTTGATAGGGCTAGACCAACTCAGAGGTGGAATATCTGTATGTTAGTGATGGTTCTCCAAAGATAAAGAAGCAATTATGTATCTACTTACCAATATTGGTATCTATATGCATAGATAGATAGATTTATATTTTTTATCTCTATATAATATAGATATTTATATCTATCTCTATTAGATATTTATGTCTGTATCTATATCTAGGTAGATATAAATAAACATAAGTGTTAAGGAACTGGCTCATATGACTGTGGGTGCTAGCAAGTCTGAAATCTGCAAGGCAGTATGGCAGAATGGAGAATTGAGGGAACCTCAAAATGCAAAATTCCTTTTTTTTAGGGGAACCTCAATAATTTCTTTTAAGTTTTTCAATTTATTGGATGAGGCCCACCTATATTATGGATGGTAATCTGCTTTACTTCTAGTCTACTGGTTTGAATGTTAATATCTAAAAAGTACCTTCACAGCAACATCTAGGTGGGTGTTTGGCCAAACAACTAGATACCATAACCTGACCGAGTTGATACACAAAATTAATTATCCTACCCTGATTTACCAAATATAGACAAAAGGAAATCCAAGACCATCCTTCAAGCAGATTCAAAGAGTCTGGGGCCATAGATTCCTTAGATTTTGGCACTTCATGGGAAATAAGAATCTGAAATTCCTGTAACTGGTCCTGCCTTGGGCATACTGGGATGAACATTGCTGCCATGGCCACTCCTTCCTATGCCCTCTACTTCCTTGCAGTGGTTAGAGCTAGCAATTACTTCTGGAGTTTGAAAGTTTTTAAGAACCAACTTCAGCCAATACAAGAGCAAATAGACCTCTGACCCTGGTTAGCTTATAAACGTATTTGTCTTCTAAAGTCAGCATCCATTTTCCACTCTCTGTATAACACCTTCCTATCTAGGGAAACGTAGTTGAAAATCAAATATAGGAGAAAAGGTAGAGCCATTATTTAAAATATAAAATACACAGTTGAATTTCAGTATTGGATAGAAAATTAGAAATGGCATAGAATGACATAAGGATTTTGTGGAGAACTATCAACAATGTATCACCAGTATGAAAGTAGCATTTTAATTAGCTGGGACTTAAAGAAGTGGTTTGGATGGACTGCAGTGAAATGAATATATTGAAAATTATTTTGTAATGTTTAGAGCCATGAATAAGTTCAATGGTCTTTTTACTATCTAAGAGCTCTGTCAAATAAACCAACTTTCTGTTGTCCATGGATTTGAATTGGCTGGAAGAAAAGAATTATTTTGACTTATTCTATAGAGTGAAAATGTTCTCAGTCATTCTAAAAGAAGAACCTAAAATAAAAATCCAAAGAGCCATTATTGGACCACAAATAAGTACACTCTTTTAGCAGTACTTCTGCTCACTAGGGTTTTCTGACCTCATCATGGAGAGAAAATGTTCACTCACTTTCTCTTCATTTTTCTGAGGATGATGTTTTCAACACAGCCTTTAAACAGTTATAACTTACACTTTTTATTAGCAAGACCAGTTGAAGGAATGATTACACAATATGAAGAACCATTTATTTATCATTTTTGTTCCAGTTTGTTAACATGGGACATTAACTGGAGTGTCATCTTTGGTCCCATATAACATTTAAAGACTAAAAGGCAGGACCTTTGAAATTGGTTGGTATATGTACTGTTTATTTCTCTCTTTTGTTGGGTGGTTATATTGCACTAATTCAATTTAGTCAGTCTGTAGCATTTTCAGAAAATCAGAGTGCTTTGTGTGTTTTGAAATGAAGTTAATTTTTGAAACTTCTCCTTACATTAATTTTAAATGCCAACAGAGAACCAACTGCTGTGAAAACTAATGAATGAGCTACACCATTCTCTCTTCACTTTGTGCTTGAGTAATATTGCACTCTGAGAATATATGCTTTAAACAAAATAAACCCAAATAATACAAATGTCACCAAAGAAACAGTAATCTATTTGCTATTTGGTTAAGAAGGCAGACTGACAAGTCCATTCTTTTGTCTATAGACAATTCTTCTGAAGGAAATTAAGAAAAAAATTTTGTTGTTCTTTTGCTAATCTTGAAGAGCAGTGTTTGAATGTGTTGCTATGAGATTCTATTGTGTTTCTTTTATAAAATGATTGTACTCATTATTTCTATTCCATTGCATCATGCCTCAACATTCAAAGAGACCTGTGGAACCCTAAATTCTGAAATCCCACTGCCATAGTACTCTGCAGGAGAAAGTGCAAAAGGTATTCCCCATACTTGGGTTCAAACCTTGGCCCTACCCTGCCATTTCTCTGCTTGAGATACTTCTTTAATGGCTCTGAATATCACTCTTCTCATTTGTAAAATTGAAGTACTAGCCCTGATCATATGCTTTGGATTCTGAGGAGGAGTAGAAATAATATGGGTTAAGGGTCTAGTCCATAGTGGAGAGTCAATAAATCAGAACAATAACACTTATTATCATCTTTTTTATGATACAAGACCATTCCTAGAGAAAAGACACATTCTTTCTATGCTATGCTAAAACCTAGCTCAATATATAGGCACATTTGTAGACAATGAGCAGTCTCCAGGCCCTTCATTCAAGTGTTTTTGCTGCAAATGATCTGTAGTCCAAATGAAAAAAAGCAAACAGGATATTTGACATGAACACCAGAAAAGCATGCTTTTATTTTAATATTTTGAATCTGGGGAGTTAATATTAATTTTTTTTCTTTACTGGCCCAGAAAAATATTTTTCTCTTAAGACTAGAATGTGTTCAGAGTTAAAAACATTCCAGAGGAACAAAACATGATTGTCTAAGCATATTTTTGATGAGACTAAATACACTCTTTTTCTTTTTTTGCCTGCAGACATCATCCACATTGGACTGGATGACTCTCAAATAACAATAATGGATCAGTTACAAAACTGATTAAATAAAGGGCATCATTCCCAATAAACTTAAATGGCATTGTGTGTGTGAGCATAGTATCTAAGTAGCTGTATTTACACTACACTACAACCATGGAAGAGAAACTTGGTGCTGCAGTGTAACAAATCTATGAGCTTAATTAAATGCACTGGCTTATGTTCAGTTAAGGGAAATAATGAAAGTTTTAAAATGGGCATTTTGAAGAAATAAGCAGATTCTAGCTCTGGTATCTGTAGAGTCTGAGTTCCCACTCAACTCAGGCAAAAGAGGTGACTCATTTGGGAGGCTGAAGTCCCCACGAACCTTGGAACCATGTGTGTGCTTAAGAGGATTATCAATCAGCTCATATGTCTTTACTCCTGACAATTTGTGATGGAAGTGCTTGCTGCCATTTGTATCATTTACTGGTCCCCAATTCATGTGCCAGGAACCATTAAATCAACACTAGGGATCCATGGGCACATACATTTATTTGTTGTGCTTCAGGTGTTCATATCTTCTACCCTCTGCTCTCTTCCAGTTTTCAAGCATTATTCCCATTGCCATGTCTGGTTTGCCAGTTCTCCAGTACTTCTGGTGCTCAACAATCTTGGTCTTGCTATCCAGCCATTCTGATCTCAGATTTCCATCTATTTACTTATTTCTCATGGATATGTTTGCTCATCTGGCAAATTCTGAATTCTTTTGTGTTCTCAATGCACCTAAGCCTACTATTCTACTACAGTTGTCCTTGACTTATGAGTAGTTCAGTAGTTTAAGCAACCAAGGAGTGAAAAATGTGTTCCTATTTCAATAATTTTATGGCAAATTTCCACCTACTGTTTTAGTTTATGATCATCTAGAGATTACTAGAAATAGTGCTGTTTCACAGTATAAATACAGAAATATAATATGACATTCAGATCAAGAACCTACAATGAAGTAGAGTAAAATCGTAGAGTAAAATTTGACCTGAGCCAAATTCTCTGGGTTTGAGAAAAATTTCATTTGTCAAATGGGGCATTAACTATATCAACCTCACAAATAGAAAAGATAACAGATATATAAAGTTCTTGTTTGTTTGTTTGTTTTTTATTTTTTTTGAAGCAGAGTGAAAGTTTTATTTAGTTACTTAGAGAAGTGCAGCAGGCAGCCTCAGCAAGGAGAGGTGCCCTGAAAGGTTGGAGAGAGAAAGTTTAATATTAAAAGGTTACGCACTTAGAAAGTGCCGGTGACCTCAGAGAAGTTCTTGTTTCTTTATCACCGAGAAAGAGTTTGGCAACCAATAATTATTATTTCAATGATCATTTGTGCTTTTGCTTATTTAATTTTAGCCCTTCAAAGAATTCATAATGCTTTGATAGGAATTTAAGTTTTAAGCATTTTTATCTGTTGTACTTCTGATGGCCATTAAAATATGACTTCACCTCACTGTCATTAATCCAATATTCCACTAATGTGTTTAAAAGGAAGAAATCCTAGAGTCCGTCACTATACATTGTTCCTGTGTATTTATATAGCAGAATTACCTGCTTAAGAAGTATTCTATATGTCTGCTGTACTGCTATGTATTAATGGCAAAGTCATTTGCTTGTTTTTCTGGAGTCCACTTTAGATAGCCATTGTTTTAAATTCTGTCTTCAGCTAAATAAATTGATTAATGTCCATAGCAACACCAAACATGTTTCAAAGCCAAAGGCCTTTGGTTCTTTGCCCTTGCATGGCAGCCGTGGTACTAGTCATCATCATTGCAAATTAGAGTCTCTAGGTACAAAACTGCAGTTCTTTGTCAAGAAGTGTCTGCCCTATAACACTGCAAAAAAAAGATTATATGATTTATGAAGAATAAGAGATACATAGTTTGAAGAATAAGGAATATCCTTTCCCAACTTGAGCAGCTTTCTATTGCTACAATAATGTGCAGAGTACATTTATTTACTTATTTCTCTGGGCCATGGGAAATGCCTGTGACCAGTCAGGGTTAGGAAGAATTTCATTTTCTGGGCATTGAAACTGAAGTTCAGGAAAGATAAGTGACTTTCTCCAGGCAAAGTAAGTGCTGTAAACAAACTAGAGTCTAGGTCTTTGATATTAAATTGTGGGATGAATTTGCTACAGCCACCTTTTATGTGTATTATAATGATAAATATTCTATTGATCTTGGAATTGTGAGTGAATTCATAACAAAATGGGCCAGTTGCACTATCCTTCAATTTTGAAAATTGTTGCTCTTCTTAAACTGGCTGTTATGAATGGATTTTTAACACTTGAGCTGACAATTGCTGTTTCTAATAGCTGGTTAACCTGTGTGATACAGTCGTGCTTCTGAAATGTATTAAAATCTAGAAACTATGCAACTGAAATCTTTGAAATAAGTAATTAGAAGTTAATACATAAAACAATGTACAGACACATGATAAAATTCCCTAGTCATTTAGTTTAGCTTAACGTGTACTTTTTGAATCTACAAATATATATTCTGGAAGAGGACATTACAGTTGAAGGCTAATGATTTCTTGAGCATCTACAATTTTAACAATTGCACTATTGTGTTGTATTCTATATAGTGTAAAGGAAGGCTATTAAGAAGAGAATAGCTCTCCAGGCTTTTGGTCAAGATTTGAATGGAAGATGAAAAAGAAAATATAATTTTTTTGAGTGGTATTATGCTCTGCTCTAGCTGGGGAACAATCAACATCTCTTTTATGAACCTTTTTGGCATGGCTTGCTAAAGTCAAATTAACTACTCAGTAAGTGCTTGCAATATGCTCTTTCAACTGTAAAATTTACCAAAACCTTCATTTACAAAATGCAAACTGGGTTTGACATGGTTCCATTTCTGAGTTCATTCCTCAGAGGGATATTTAATATCCTATGTACCCTTGCTTCCCAGTCTTCCCTTGCCATTGTATAGTCACCTATCCTAGTTTCTCTGGCTAATGACCTCCACCACCTTTTTGAGAAATTCTACCCCTCCAAATAGAGATTGTTTCTCCTGTTGGTTCCTTCTTGTGTTTTGGAAAATTGGAGCAAAGTTAGACTTCAGCTTGTACTCTTTGAACTTTTCCTCCTCTCTGTCATTGATGCTTCAGAAGAGGATGAACCATGGATCCATAAACTAAGGGGGACCTGGGCCACCTAACCCCAGTCACTTTGTATCTTTATAAGAACTTTACTCTGTCTGGTTATTTTTCCTGTATCACTTGTTAAGTAAACATACTTTGTGAAAACCAGCATTCATTTTGTAAGATACATCAGAATTGAACCCCACAGCAAGAAAATTATATTCACCTTGTTAGAGGAGTTTTATCATCAGTACATTATATAGCAGAGGGAAAAGACTGACCCATTTAGCTTTAGGTATTGTCTGAGATGAGCTTGCCAGTTGAAGGAAAACCATACCCATTAATAAACTGCAAAAAAGCCCATATTAAACTCTTTTGGTAACTTGTGTGTTATCTTGTTAAATTCTTTATGATTCTGGCTTTTCTTCTGCTAAAATAATATGGAAAAAGTTTTACATGTTTGGGTCCTTTTTTCTTAAAATTCAATAGTAATAAAAGATATTAAAAAAGGAAGTTCAATGATGATCTTAGAAGGAAAACAAAGTTTTCTGGTGTCTGGAGATCAGGGGATCTGACTAAGCTAAATTCTGTTATTACAAGGAAAAAATCAAATCATAAGTCAAGATGTAGTGGAACTATGGCTAACTTTTAGTAAGAGAGAACTAGGCTCACCTCCCAGCCCTACTGCTTATTCACTTGATGTATTTGTAACTGACGTCTCCCTTTGAAGACTCAGTTTCTTCATCAGTAAAATGGGCCTTATCACACAGTTGTGGGAGCTACTCCTATCAGGTATGTAGGGTGCTCAGTTACTGTAGACTATTAGCATGTATTAGGAACTTTCTATCTACAGTGCAGGTCATATAATGTAAATAAAAAAGATTCAGTTAATCGTTCACATGCATCATTTTTTATCTCTGTGATACTACATAAATCAACTGTTCCTCTGCTTTACTTTTCCTTAACTCCCAGGGTGTTTTGTGGAGCCCTAATGAGAAAACAATCTGAAAACACTTGCAACCTAAAATATACCTTTCCAACAATATGATAACTCTTATGTTTCTGAGGACTTTTACATTTGATGTCATGTTTAACTTTCATGGTTTCTGGGAGCCAAATAGGACAAATAATATTATCCCCATTGTTGCAGACAGCAGGGATATCTCACAGTGTACATTGTGAGGTGATGGCCAATTCAGGAGTAGAAACCAGAATCTTAATATGGCCTTTAATTTATTTCCAATCTCAGATGCTCTTTTTGCTTTTGTCAATTTTGTTGATGTTTCAAAATTTATTTTCAGTTAGAAAATTCAGATCCCTCACTCCTTGACCTCTCTCCGCATTCCTCAAGGAGTTCAGTGAGTGGTCCATCAATTCTGGAGAAAATATTCAACCAGCAGGACTATGGATTGGATCTGATGGTTTAGCTTTTTGAATTCTCAGTGCCTTGTGGTCTCAGCTGTATTCTGGGAAACAATTCTTCAGTGTTCTAGAAACAAGTTTAAGTACCACAAAATAGTAGCCATGCATGTCCCTTTCTGCCCTGGACTTTCACCTGCCAATATCTGTACATGGAATATGTGGGCCCAAATTAGGGAATTAAAAATAACGAATGCTCCTTTGAGCAATCTGAAAAACACTTCCACTGGATCAAGATGCCATTAAAAATGAACTCTGAAGACTGCCTGTTAACAATGGCAAAACTACAGTTGCCTCTTTTTTTTTTTTTGATGTTATCTACAACAAAAGAATGAAAAGGAATAGCAAATAAAACTATCTTTAAAGAAGAAAGAACATATCCATATCTCAGAGGTACAGTCTATAAGAAAGAAGTTCCAATTACTATACAAATTGTACCACAAATCGCTGCAGAGTGATGGTGTATGACTGAAGGGCTAGTTTGCCTGAGTTAATATCTTTTTCTCATCACATAGTGGCCATGTGAGTTTGGGAAAGTTGCTCAGTCACTTTATGTGCCTCAATTTCCTCATATGTAAACTGGATATGATCACTGGGTACAACACATGAATGTTGTGAAGATTAATTGAATCATACATGCAAAATGCTTGGAACCTTGCCTGTTACATGGTAAGCCCTCAGAAGTTAATTATGTTTTTTTTATTTTTTCCTGCATAGTAGTTGAAGCATGAAATCTCTTCAGGAAGTCACATTATGTGAGGGGCAAAGCCAATGGCTTTAGAGTAACAAGCTTGGTGACAGGAAAAAGACAATAGAAAGTGTATGAACATCGTTAAATATAATTGTGTCAAAAAAGCCAGAGCAGACTGAGGAAATCTGCAGGCACATCAACTTCCTGAGAAGCAAGCTGCTGCAATGACAAAGGAGACACCAGATTTTGTGAGTTGTTAAGTCCTGCTGAGTTATAAGTTCTTGATCAGTAGAAAAGTAAAGGCTAACATAACCACATAAAGTACTTTGATGGTGAAAGGGTGGCATGTGAGAGTCAGCTTCACTTTGAGAGTTAGAAGCTCCCTGCCAGCCCACAGCAGAATCATACCTCCTTGACCAGAACTAGGCCGAGTGATGGTGAGAAAATCAGCAGTCCAGACACCAAAATTTAAACTCCTCTGACTAATCCTTTACTCAACACTATTTTCTTAACTCTGAAACCTGGGAGAACTCCCCATTTAATGAGCAGTAATTAAACATACCCAAATTATAAGAGTGTTTTATAATACTCAAAAATTACAAGCAGATCACGTGATTCAACAGCAAAGTGAATACATTGTTGCGTATCTATACAGTAAAATACAACTTACCATTTTAAAAGACCATTCTGAGTGACAGAAGCCAAATTCACAAGAAAACATGTTCTGTGATTCCATTTAGGAAGTTCCAGAATAGACTAAATCTATGGTGAAGTAACTCCTTCCCAGTAGCCGTCTCTGGGGAGGAGTTAGGAAGTGATGGTGAAGGGGCAAGCAGGGACTTTCTGTGTGATGGAAATGTTTTGCATTTTGAAGAGGGTGTAATTCATGTGTATGCATTTGACAAGACAAATTGTAAGCTTTATATGACTCTTAAGATCTGTACATTTTATAGTATGTATATTGTATTTCAATTAAAAATATTAAAAAGATAAGCCAAATGGCTTTTGAATAAAACATTATAAAAAGAAAAAGCTACCTGACAAATCAAAGGCAGATGTAGCACATATCCTAGAATATACATACTAAAAATTGTAAATAAGCTTAATAATATTTGCATTCCAGTTTCACTTGCCAATAAACAAATACAATTATAAAGACATTGCTACAAAAGAAAGAAAATTGCCTTTAAAATAAGAACTCAAGAAACAGGTGCAAAATCTTAAAGAAAAAAATGATACTATTGGTGAAAGAAGAAAGTGAACTGAGTGAGTTTTGGGAAAAATGCAAAGAAAATATATTCTAAAACCATATCTGAAATGTGATCAGGAATATGGAGACAGACTTGTGAAAACTGAACAAAATGAAATTCACAATATTAAACAATTACAGACCATTGTCAAAGTAGGGACACAGACAGAAAATCAATAAAAATCTAATTGCTGTCCCTAAAGAAGAGAACAGAACAATAAATTAGAAGAAACATTAAAAAATGTATTGAAAGACCAAAGAGTAAAGTATATTTATGTTAGGAAAAGAAATAATAAGTATGGAAAAGACCAAGATATGACCAAATAAATTTATTTACATGAAAAATAAAAATAAATTTTATGAGTATTAATGCAAAAATAAAGAAGTGCTTATTTGAAGAAAAATAGGGGAACCTCAGATTTCTTCAAAGTAACATGCAATGCTAGTAATTGGAGGAGTAATATACAAAAGGCCATCATGGAAAGAATGCTGTTCCCAGATTTTATACCTATCCATTTTTTTTTTTAATTTTTTAAGAATAAAAGTAACTTAGAAATAGTTTTGAAACATGCATAATGGTTAGGGAACATAGTTTCCAGAAGTTCTGAGCAGAAACCAGAGTAGGAGATTACATTCCCCATTTGTGCTCAATTTACCTGTAACTGTCAAGCTTACCATATACACACACACACACACACACACACACACACACACACACACACACACATTGCAACAACATGGGTGAATCTAGAGTACAATATTCAAAGTGAAATAAGTCTGACAGAAAAAGGTTAACATATGCTCTCACTTATATGTAGAATCTTAAAAAAAATGACCTCATGGAAACAGAGAGTAGATTGGAGCTCCCAGGGGCTGGGAGGAGAGGCTTATAAGACCAATAAATTGTAAGGAACTAATGTACAACATGGTGACTGTAGGTAATAATACTGTGTTGTGTCCTTGAAATATGCTAAGAGTGTATCTCTTAACCATTCTCACCACACATACAAAAACAGTAACTATGTGAGGTGATAAATGTGTCATTTAACCTGGTTGTAGTAATCATTTCAAAGAATATGTACATAAAATCATCACATTGTACAATTTAAATACATAAGATTTGTTAATTATATCTCAATAAGTCTGGGGAAAAAGAAGAGCAACAAACAAAAAAAAGCTAAACTGCCCTGGGACATGTCATTGTCAACTGGTCCAATGACCTTTGACATAAGCCTTGGGTGACTCCACAACTCTGTTTTTTGTTGTCATGTTATTGTTTTCTTAATTGTTATGTGCTTGGGATAAAGTATTATTGTTAATAGATGACATTCCATTTTAGCAATTGCAAATTTATCTTTCTCTTATATTGTTGTATTGGATCACTCTTAGTGGTAAACAAAAAAAAAAAGAAAAGATGTTGAGAGAAGCAAGAAGAAGAACAAGGTGAAACAATGAGGCTTCCCAAATAAGAGGGGAAAATGTCAAAGTGAAACACGAAAAGGGAAAGGAAGCTCAGTGGCATCAAGATGACATTTTCCTGCTTTGCATCTATACTTTGCAAACCTGCTGTTAAAGCTATAGTTTTGAACGTGATTATATGAAATTCCATTGGCTGAAAAAGGCAAAAAGAAGCACAGGGCAACTAAAATGTGGTGCTCTACTGCATGAGCATGTCTGTTGCTTCTCAGATGCCCATGCTCTGCCTGGAGCGTTGACTTGCCCCTTTCCCAAGGACCCCCAGTTTCAGCACAGCACTGACAGTTCTCTTCACATTGCTGGGGAGCCCAGATTAGCCCAAGTCAAGAGCAAGTACTGTCAAGAAGGTCTGGGGGTTAGCACAGTGAGAGATAATGTTCTACCTAGTAGGACCTCAGCCTCTCATCTTTCACTTGTAGGTGCTGTGGTGTCCTCTGTGGGCTTGAACTCCAGTTGCCCAAGGGAAGATGGGTTCAGTAACATGCTCAGTGCTGGTTCTTCTACCTTCTCTTTCTAATTTGCTCCAGTCTTTTACTTCTACTTCCTAAAATCATCTCTCAAATAAGCTACCAACAGGCAGATTTTTGTTTCAGAGGAACTGAAACAAAGATAACAACTTTTAGGATCTATCAGTTAGGTGATCCTGGGAGTAGTGAATAAAAACCAAGAGTATAAATCTAGATCTTAAAATCTGGACTTATCTGTGTATCTTAAGTTACATGTATGCTAGGAGGAAGGATCGCAGGGGAGCAACTATTTCCCTTATATAGATTATAGGCAACCTGCCAGCTTAAATAAAATAAGAAATCACTCTTAGGTAGATGATCAAAATAAAAGGAAATGAATGCCCCCAGTTTTCTGGGAAATGTAGTGGCATACACAGAATAACAAGTCAAGGGGGCGGAGCCAAGATGGTGGTGTGAGTAGGACAGTGGGAATCTCCTCCCAAAAACATATATATTTTTGAAAATACAACAAAACAAATACAACTAATCCTAAAAGAGAGACCAGAAGACACAGGACAACAGCCAGACTACCACACCTGCGAGAACCCAGCGCCTGGTGAAAGGGGTAAGATACAAGCCCCGGCCCGGCTGGACCCAAGGGCCTCTCACCCCAGCTCCCAGCAGGAGGAGAGGAGTTGGAGCGGGAGGCAGAGGGAGCCCAGGACTGCTAAACACCCAGCCCCAGCCATCCACACCAGAGTGCAGACACAGTGCATGTGTGGAGTGTTGGAAACTAGGGAAACAGGATAGCAAGACCTTTGCAGGTCCTGAAGCCGGCGCCCCTGTGACAAAGGAAAGCGAGTGCTTTTTGAAAGTCTTAAAGGAACAGGGATGCCACAGCTGGACGGAAGCTTCCCGGGTCACAGTCCAGTAGCTGGAAATTCCAGTGAATCCCGGGGGCACTAACCCCCTGGGCAACAGCTCTGAGAGCCCTCATGGAGATAAACAGCCAAACAGCCCCCCGTCCATTACCCCTCCCAGGCCCCACCATAGCAGAGCAGGAGCCTGAGGCTGGCCACGCCCACAGCAAGGGAGCTTCCTCCATACCAGCTGGGCCAGATACAGAGACCCAGTCTACACGCAATTGCCCAACACAAGCCACTAGGGGTCGCAGTTGTCCCAGTAAAGAAAGGCCAGGAGCTAGTGGAAAGCCTTGGCCCTCCCAGCTGACAGAAAGTCAATAGCTCACCATTGCACCTATCAACATGAAAAGTCAAAAAAATTTGATCCAGACAAGACTAACCCAGACAGCTTTGACATCTGCTACATCTTCCCCTGAGAAGGAACCTGGGGAGACAGATTTAACCAGTCTTCCTGAAAAAGAATTCAAAACAAAAGTCATAACCATGCTGATGAACTTGCAGAGAAATATGCAAGAACTAAGGAGGGAGAACACAGAAATGAAACAAGCTCTGGAAGGACTTCAAAACAGAATGGACGAGATGCAAGAGACCATTAATGGACTAGAAAACAGAGAACAGGAACGCAGAGAAGCTGATGCAGAGAGAGATAAGATCTCCAGGAATGAAAGAATTTTAAGAGAACTGAGTGACCAATCAAAATGGCACAATATACGCATTACAGGGGTACCAGAAGAAGAAGAGAGAGAAAAAGGGATAGAAAGTGTCTTTGAAGAAATAATTGGTGAAAACTTCCCCAAACTAGGGGAGGAAAATGTCCTCTCAGAACACAGAGGTACACAGAACTCCCATGACAAAGGATCCAAGGAGGGCAACAACAAGACACACAATAATTAAAATGGCAAAAATCAAAGACAAGGACAAAGTATTAAAGGCAGCCAGAGAGAAAAAAAAGGTCACCTACAAAGGAAAACCCATCAGGCTATCATCAGACTTCTCAACAGAAAACCTACATGCCAGAAGAGAATGGCATGATATACTTAATGCAATGAAACAGAAGAGCCTTGAACCAAGATTACTGTATCCAGCACGATTATCATTTAAATATGAAGGAGGGATTAAACAATTCCCATACAAGCAAAAGTTGAGGGAATTTGCCTCCCACAAACCACCTCTACAGGGCGTCTTACAGGGACTGCTCTAGATGGTAGCACTCCTAAAAAGAGCACAGAACAAAACACCAAACATATGAAGAAGGGAGTAGGAGTAATAAGAAGGGAGAGAAATAAAGAACCATCAGACCATGTTTATAATAGCTCAATAAGTGAGTTAAGTTAGACAGTAAGATAGTAAAGAAGGTAACCTTGAACCTTTGGTAACCACAAACTTAAAGCCTGCAATGGCAATAAGTACATATTCCAATAATCACCCTAAATGTAAATGAACTGAATGCACCAATCAAAACACACAGAGTAATAGAATGGATAAAAAAGCAAGACCCATCCATATGCTGCTTACAAGAGGCTCACCTCAAACCCAAAGACATGAAAGACTTAAAGGTAAGGGATGGAAAAAGATATTTCATGCAAACAACAGAGAGAAAAAAGCAGATGTTGCAATACTAGTATCAGGCAAAATAGACTTCACAATAAAGAAAGTAACAAAAGATAAAGAAGGACATTACATAATGATAAAGGGCTCAGTCCAACAAGAGTATATAACCATTCTAAATGTATATGCACCCAACACAGGAGCACCAACATATGTGAAACTAATACTAACAGAATTAAAGGAGGAAATAGAATGCAATGCATTCATTCTGGGAGACTTCAACACACCACTCACTCCAAATGACAGATCCACAAGACAGAAAATAAATAAGGACACAGAGGCACTGAACAATACACTAGAATAAATGGACATAATAGACATCTACAGAACTCTACATCCAAAAGCAACAGGATACACATTCTTCTAGAGTGCACATGGAACATTCTCCAGAATAGACCACATACTAGGCCACAAAAAGAGCCTGAGTAAATTCCAAAAGATTGAAATCCTACCAACCAACTTTTCAGACCACAAAGGCATAAAACTAGAAATAAACTGTACAAAGAAAGCAAAAAGGCTCAAAACACATGGAGGCTTAACAACATGCTCCTAAATAATCAATGGATCAATGACCAAATCAAACTGGAGATCCAGCAATATATGGAAACAAATGACAACAACAACACAAAGCCCCAACTACTGTGGGATACAGCAAAAGCAGTCTTAAGAGGAAAGTATAAGCAATACAGGCATATTTAAAGAAGGAAGAACAATCCCAAATGAATGATCTAATGTCACAATTATCAAAATTGGAAAAAGAAGAACTAATGAGGCCTAAGGTCAGCAGAAGGAGGGACATAATAAAGATCAGAGAAGAAATAAATAAAATTGAGAAGAATAAAACAATAGCAAAAATAAATGAAACCAAGAGCTGGTTTTTCAAGAAAATAAACAAAATTGATAAGCCTCTAGCCAGACACTTATTAAGAGGAAAAGAGAGTCAACACAAATCAACAGAATCAGAAACGAGAAAGGAAAAATCATGATGGACTCCACAGAAATACGAAGAATTATTAGAGAATACTATGAAAACCTATATGCTAACAAGCTGGGAAACCTAGGAGAAATGGACAACTTCCTAGAAAAATACAACCTTCCAAGGCTGACCCAGAAAGAAACAGAAAATCTAAACAGACCAATTACCAGCAACGAAATTGAAGCGGTAATCAAAAAACTACCAAAGAACAAAACCCCCGGGCCAGATGGATTTACCTCGGAATTTTATCAGACATACAGGGAAGACATAATACCCATTCTCCTTAAAGTTTTCCAAAAAATAGAAGAGGAGGGAATACTCCCAAACTCATTCTATGAAGCCAACATCACCCTAATACCAAAACCAGGCAAAGACCCCACCAAAAAAGAAAACTACAGACCAATCACCCTGATGAACATAGATGCAAAAATACTCAACAAAATATTAGCAAACCGAATTCAAAAATACATCAAAAGGACCGTACACCATGACAAAGTGGGATTCATTCCAGGGATGCAAGGATGGTACAACATTCCAAAATCCATCAACATCATCCACCACATCAGCAAAAAGAAAGACAAAAACCACATGATCATCTTCATAGATGCTGAAAAAGCATTTGATAAAATTCAACATCCATTCATAATAAAAACTTTCAAGAAAATGGGTATAGAGGGCAAGTACCTCAACATAATAAAGGCCATATATGATAAACCCACAGCCAACATCATACTGAACAGCGAGAAGCTGAAAGCTTTTCCTCTGCGATCGGGAACAAGACAGGGATGCCCACTATCCCCACTGTTATTCAACATAGTACTGGAGGTCCTTGCCACAGCAATTAGACAAAACAAAGAAATACAAGGAATCCAGATTGGTAAAGAAGAAGTTAAATTGTCACTATTTGCAGATGACATGATATTGTACATAAAAAACCTTAAAGACTTCACTCCGAAACTACTAGAGCTAATATAGGAATTTAGCAAAGTTGCAGGATACAAAATTAACACACAGAAATCTGTGGCTTTCTTATACACTAACAATAAACTAATAGAAAGAGAAATCAGGAAGACAATTCCATTCACAATAACCTCAAAAAGAATAAAATACCTAGGAATAATCCTAACCAAGGAAGTGAAAGACCTATACCCTGAAATCTATAAGACACTCTTAAGAGAAAGAGGTCACTAACAAATGGAAACTCATCCCATGCTCTTGGCTAGGAAGCATTAATATTGTCAAAATGGCCATCCTGCCCAAAGCAATATACAGATTTGATGCAATCCCTATCAAATTACCAACAGCATTCTTCAATGAACTGGAACAAATTTTCAAAAATTCATATGCAACTGTCAAAGAACCTGAATAGCCAACGCAATCCTGAGAAGGAAGAATAAAGTAGGGGGTATCTTGCTCCCCAACTTCAAACTCTACTATAAAGCCACAGTAATCAAGACAATTTGGTACTGGCACAAGAACAGAGCCACAGACCAATGGAACAGAATAGAGACTGCAGACATTAACCCAAACATATATGGTCAACTAATATTCGATAAAGGGGCCATGGACATACAATGGGGAAATGACAGTCTCTTCAACAGATGGCGCTGGCAAAACTGGACAGCTACATGTAAGAGAATGAAACTGGATCACTGTCTAACCCCATACACAAAAGTAAATTCGAAATGGATCAGAGACTTGAATGTAAGTCATGAAACCATAAAACTCTTAGAAAAAAACATAGGCAAAAATCTCTTAGACATAAACATGAGTGACCTCTTCTTGAACATGTCTCCCCGGGCAAGGGAAACAAAGGCAAAAATGAACAAATGGGACTATATCAAGCTGAAAAGCTTCTGCACAGCAAAGGACACCATCAATAGAACAAAAAGGTATCCTACAGTATAGGAGAACATATTCGAAAATGACAGATCTGATAAAGGGTTGACATCCAAAATATGTAAGGAGCTCACACACCTCAACAAACTAAAAACAAATAATCCAATTAAAAAATGGGCAGAGGAGCTGAATAGACTCTTCTCTAAAGAAGAAATTCAGATGGCCAACAGACACATGAAAAGATGCTCCACATCGTTTGTCATCAGAGAAATGCAAATTAAAACCACAAAGAGATATCATCTCACTCCAGTAAGGATAGCTACCATCCAAAAGACAAACAACAACAAATGTTGGTGAGGTTGTGGAGAAAGGGGAACCCTCCTACACTGCTGGTGGGAATGTAAATTAGTTCAACCATTGTGGAAAGCAGTATGGAGGTTCCTCAAAATGCTCAAAATACAAACACCATTTGACCCAGGAATTCCACTTCTAGGAATTTACCCTAAGAATGCAGCAGCCCAGTTTGAAAAAGACAGATGCACCCCTATGTTTATCACAGCACTATTTACAATAGCCAAGATATGGAAGCAACCTAAATGTCCATCAGTAGATGAATGGATAAAGAAGAGGTGGTACATATACACAATGGAATATTACTCAGCCATAAGAAAAAAACAAGTCCTACCATTCGCAACAACATGGATGAAGCTAGAGGGTATTATTCTCAGTGAAAGAAGCCAGGCAGAGAAAGACAAGCACCAAATGATTTCACTCATATGTTGAATATAAGAACAAAAGAAAACTGAAGGAACAAAACAGCAGCAGAAGCACAGAACCCAAGAATGGCCTAACAGTTACCAAAGGGAAAGGGACTGGGGACGATGGGTGGGAAGGGATGGATAAGGGCAGGAAGAAAAGAAAGGGGGCATTACGATTAGCATGTATAGTGTGGGGGGCATGGGGAGGGCTGTGCAACACAGAGAAGACAAGTAGTGATTTTACAGCATCTTATTATGTTGAAGGACAGTGACTGTGAACTTGGTGACAAGTAGTGATTTTACAGCATCTTACTATTTTGATGGACAGTGACTGTGAATGGGGATGTGGGGGGGACTTGGTGAAGAGGGGAGCCTGGTAAACATAATGTCCTTCATGTAATTGTAGATTAATGATACCAAAAAAGAAAAAAAAAAAAAAAGAATGACAAGTCAAGTTGTGACATTAGCCCAGGCCCCTTCTGAAAGATAGAGGGCATAAGAAATTGGACTGCATAAACTTCTCTGCTGTTTGAAGCAATGGAGTGTTTGCTAATAGTGACTTCTTTCTGAAGAACAAATTAATGAGATTTCATTAAAAATACTCCCCCAAATCCTTCAGTTTATTTTCTCATTAAGCAGAGGTCTCGTAGTGGCAGCTGTGACTTTGTTGGATTAATGATAGTTGAACATGAAAAAAAATATCCAAACTTTAAGGGGATGAAAGGATGAGGGCCTGGGAGATAAAATTGGAGATGAACAATCATTTATGATAATCTGTCTACCCCAGAAAGTTCAAAAGTGATTTATTTTTGGTAAAATGGCTTTTAAACTTCTACTTTATGTTCTTCCTAGTTTTTTTTCCCTCCTTTCCTGATCTACATAGAGCTCACTCCCTAAGGGAAAATTTAGTTGAAGCTTTCGCATCTCCAATCTTTCATGGAGGAAGAAGTGTGAGGGGTCTTGATTTAACTTTGAGGTCAGACAAGTTCCCTCATTATCATGCTAGTAGGTCTCTTAGAGATGGGTGGGTGTTGGTGTGTCTTGATTCAAGTTACTGTTCACAAAGCCCTTTTTCAAAGCCTGATGGCCTCACTGGAAGCATGCTGACTTCTTCCATCCACTCACTGGGGCCATAAAGGGCAGAGTAAGAGCAAACCAGCTCCAAGTGGAGTAGTTATGAAAAATCTGAATTTTCATGAGAGAGAGATCACAAATTTCTGTATATATAATCCAAAAACTAAGTTTTTATAACACCATAGTTTACAAAACACTTTCCTAACTCTATAGAATAGAAATAAAAATGAACTCTACCAATGAAAACATGGAGGCTCAGAAGTTAAATAGCAAGAAAATCACTTCAGCATTAATAAAGGGGAAGGTAGTTCATGATGTCTAGAAAAGGGCCATATTTATAGGTGTTCAATAAATATTAATGGTCTATTACTAATGTCTTCTATGTCTTATCATTCTTTCATGAAATTTATGAACAGAAAATGACTAGTTGAAAAAAGACATTTTTACTAGTAGTAGCTTATAAGTTTGAGAAAGAACTATTAAGATATATTCTATATTTCTAATGAAAATTTAAAAATGAACATTGTTGCTAATTTTGACTGACTCAGTGTTAAGAACAGAGCAGGATGTCTATAAATGTTTCTTTTAAAGGGCTAAAATGTTTAAATACTAATTGCAACAGGGCTTGTAATAATGCATTGAATAAAACTACTCTGAATAATTTTCAATAAAGAAATTGGAGGTTTATGAAAACTTTTGCAATTGGAAATGATATTTTCTTTCCACCAAATCCACCACTCTTCCCCTCCCCACACCTATAAGCCCATTTTACTTAGAACAGACCTAGATATGAAATAATTATTTAATAAACACTTGTTAATTGATTTTAAATCTTAAAATGTAAGACAAATAATTTGGATAGTATGTAAAATGGTATGTGTCAGAACTAAGCTTCTTGATCTAATAAATAACTGAATCGTAAGTTTGTCGCCTATTAATAGTATTCTGGAAGAGGAGGCTCATTGTTCTACTTCTTCAATAATTCAAGTATTTAAATAGCAACAGGATGAATTAAGGAGCTCTAGCTGAGAAACTAAACCATCAGTTGGAATACACTGAAAAGTCCTAAAATCCCCTTCATAGAAAATAAGATATATATCTTTTAAAGATTGTCCTGAATTTGATTTTATGATTCAACAGAGTTTAGTAAGAATTGGCCACTTATTATGTACATTAGTTCCTCTCACAATATACTTCAGGGGTCATTTCTGTTTCACCTCCAGATGGACTCTTTACCTCTCTCCATCCTGTCTTGTGCCCCAAGACATGTATGATCAATAACAAATGGCTTCTTTGCCCTCTTATGGTTAGTCGGCATGGCCAATGGGAGGCACTTGCTTTGAAGGTTTGAAGGTAGACAGGGTGATAGGTGTTCATCCCCCTAGTTCTCTCCCTGCCAGGTTATTGTTTCCTTGTCATGAAGACTATACTTCCTTCTAGTTCTCTCTCCATGTTCTTTTACCCTTGGAATAATTCATGGTTCCCTTGCTGGTTTGGGGAAAGGTAGGAGTTAGGCAACTGACTTCTGACCTATTTCTCTCCCTTTTAATGGTGGGATGTTCTTTGGAAAAGCAGTCATGGCAGGAGATCTGGTCTAATCACCATGTAAACATGATGATAATCAATCTCCTGATCAACTAGTGGTATAGACTGCTTTAAACATGATAGGTTTACCTCAGGTAAACAAACCTAGAATCTATGGATTTATTGGGCATAACTGCTTGGGAAGATATATAAATTATGGAGTTATCTGGGTACAAGATGGAGATGTTTCATAGCCTCAAATATTCCTTGCTGTTTGAGCAGATATCTCACTTAAAAACAGCATTTTCACTCTGGATGAGGGAACGCATGTCCAATCGGGAAGTAAGGGTCTAGAGAAGCAGAATCAATGCCCTGGATCTTTCTGCCTCTTCTGTATCTTGCAACTGCCATATCCTTGAATCTGAATATGATCTCTGATTAATATGATCCTATTTTGATCATCTCACCCTTTGTTGCCCACCTACCTTTTCTGAATCCTGTTAAATTCCTTAATTAATCTCTCACCACATACCCAGTTTGAATGTTCCATGGGCCTCTGGCTGGTTTCCATGCTGAAACGGTATCATTGCTTTTCAGTGCCATTTTCATGGCTGATCACTGTTTTTAATGTGTTTTTTCCTTTGCCTGAAGCCACATATCACAACAGCACAAGCGCCTAACTCGTTCCAGCAGTAAGACAGCTGATCCACAAATAATTCTTGTGTATTTTCAATGTATAGGACTCATTCCTAAATTCTGTGATGGCTAATAAAATGGATGATGCATTGTTCCCAAGCTATTAGAAAACAAGGCAGAAAGATTATACAAAAAAGATAAGTAATAATGCAAAGCAATGAGCTTTGACATTAAAGATTCTGGGCTTTGGATTCAGACATCTGTGTGAGCAAATCCCTATAATGGACTTCATTAGGTAGAGTGAGCAAGCTTCTTCCTGTCTATGCTCTTAGAATTAATAATATCGGTCTTAGAGGCCTGTGGTGGGAAAGACATACAATAGAGTTCATGTAAGTGTCCAGAAATGCTTGGCACACATTAGGAGCCCAGCGTGTTTTCCTCCCTCCTTGCTGCTTCTCTTTCTAGGGTATACTTGAAATGAAAAGTACCACAGACAGAAAACCTTAACAACTCAAAGTTTAGCTTGAGTATTTCAATTACTCTTTTAGTTTTTCAGTATCTGTAAAATGAGGACATTTTACCTCTTAAAATTGTTGTGCATGACATCTATTGTTTACTCAGAAATGAGTGGAATGTGTTTAAAAGAAGCTAGTATAGATATGAAAGGTAAGAAGGAGAGGGCATGTTGTAAGAGTGATGGCAGCAGTTCAGTCAGATGGCCCACAGGACCGCAGAGCTGGGGAGATGGAGAGTGCAGGGCGGAGGCCTAAGCCACACAGACAGCAATGGTAGGAGGAAACAACAGGAGAGGCAGAAAATTAATTTGGGGGATAGTTACCCATTCTTACCTGTAGTCAGGGATGTTGATCAGGATCAAGAGTAGCTGAAAATGGGCAAAGTGTGGCGGGGTGGAGAAAGGAATACAAAATATAAAAACAGCCAGAAAGAAGCAAAAGGGAAAGAAATATAATGCTTTTGGTTTGTGTGGGTAAAATTGTAACATTTCCAGAATATCTCGCCTGGCTTTAGTGCATTTGCATATCCTCAGGGGTGGAGAGAAATTCATCTCCATATCAATGGGTAATTACCTGGGCAACTGAGGGTGTGTCTGAACCTGAGAGTTTAAGGGGAGGGGCTGACTTGTTTGCTGGCCTGCTTCTTTCCTGAGCAAGGGAGAGTGGTGGAGCTGGACTGCAGTTTGTAAGCAATAAACTGGTTTTAAACTTTATTTCTCCCTTTGAGTGATTTCGGTTTTTAGAGGTATTTTGCCCTGGAATTTTCTCTCCCCAGACTTACATTTGGCATAGTCGACAGGGTGCCTCTGAACCCGAAATCTGTCATAATGGGTGCGACCTTTGGGAGGGCTGCTCCTGTGGATGGTGGGGAGGCCCCAGGGGATGCAGCAGCAGAGGGTGCTACTTCACCTGTTATATGCTCCCAGCTGTGGGACTTCCAACTTGGGAACCCCTAGTGGGAAATTGGTCTAGGATAAAGCACCTCCTAGAAGTGGGGAAGCGTGAAAACACTAGAAGCTACAGAATTAGCCCTCCGTGAGTTGGAAAACTGCGTGGGGACCTTAGGGGGCCATGTAGCTGCTGGCACTGTAGGGTCTCTTTGCATCCAGATAGTGGAAAATGTTATACAGGTGAAAGAAAGAGTTAGTGAGGAGAGAGAGGGACTTAGGCGGGAGAGAGACACACTTCAGCATCGCTTGGAGGAGCTGGGTGATAACCTATGGGATGCTGTTAAAGAAGAGAGACAGTTACTGCAAAGGCAGGTCACGCTCCTAGAAGATTCCTTAGCAGTGGCAAGGGGGGAGATGGCAGGAAAAGCCACATTGCAGGAGGCTGTTGGGGAGGGGGAGGAAAGAGTTGTACTTTCAGCCCCAGAAATGGTGGAGGAGGAGCCATTGGTGGAGAAGCCCAAGGGAGAAGAGGAGGCAGGGCCATTGGCAGATCTGCTACCCAGGCCACTGCCAGAGATACCATCTTCTCCTGTGGTAAAGGCCCACCCAGCTGTAATTAAGAAAATAAAAATGAAACAACTACAGGCCCCTCAGAGGGAGGAGCAGCCCCTTCCCCAGGTGTGGAGCACTCCATGCTCCGCCCCTATACCCAGGATGAGCTGATGAACATGAGCATCCGGTATAGGCAGAAGCCACCGGAACCTCTGCCTACCTGGCTTTTATGTCTCTGGGATATGTGGATGGAAAACGTTGCTGTGTCGGGTACCAAGATGAGTAGAATGGCTTCCCTGACAACTCACCCTTCCCATTCGAGGTGGTTGCAAAATGCCTGTCATGCCTCGGGGAATCAGACACTCCTGGAATGGCTGACAGCTGCCATCAGGATAGTTTGGCCTAATCAGGGTGATTTGCCATATTTTCCCAGCAGTTGGAAAACGTATGCAGAGCTCCAACAGGTACTGTGGGAATTGGGTATGAAAAACATCATTTTTAATGTGGATCCCCAGGGCCCTGATGAGGAGGTGTTCGCTATAGGAATGAGAAACCTGGTGCTGCATACAGCTCCCACATCTCTTTGGGTTCCTAGTGAATACTGTTGTCCCCCTTCTAGGGCAACCCTAAGAGAGGCTATTTGTACTTTAGCAGATCTGGGGGAGGTTGAAAAAAAAAGAGCATGAAAGGAAGTATGGGCTATGACTGAAAGGAGAGGTGCAAAGGGCCCTGTGAAGGTCTCGAGGACCCAGATGTGGGTTGATTTGATAAAGGTCAGGGTAGTGAAAGAAAAACTCAATGGCAGCCCAAAAGAATATTATTAGAACTGTGGCACCAATTAAAGCCAGAGTAGCAGTTCCAGCCGCTGAGGTCCAGGACATGGAAGCCAGAGTCAAGGCCTCATGCCCAGCCTGTGTCCCTGCAAAACTTCCTGGGGGACAGTACTCAGGATTCGCCTGAGCCATCACCCCCACAGGAAGATGATTGGGCATCATGGTTTGAATGAGGTGGGGGTCAAAGTCCACACCTTGGGGGACATGGTGTGGACCAGAGGCCATATGTAGGATTAGCAATTTATTGGTCCCCTGTGAATGTACAGCGTGTCCTGGTGCTGGTGGACATAGGAGCTGAATGTTCTTTGATTCATGGCAACCCTGAGCATTTCCCAGGACCCCTGTTGTGATACATGGCTATGGGGGTAAGGCAATTAGAATGAAGAAAGCCCAAATCTCATTGGGGATAGGGTGTTTACCCCCAAAGGAATATGCTGTGTACATTTACCCCACCCCTGAATACATTGCAGGGGTAGATATCCTGTAGGGCCTGTCGTTACAGACCACTGCAGGTGAGTTCAGACTGAGGGTACATGTGGTAAAGGCAGTTCTGAGGGGACATGCTAAGCACCCATCTGTAGCTCTGCCTGTACCTTGGCAGGTGACAAATATTAAGCACTGTAAATTCCCTGGGGGGCACAAGGAAATTGAAGAAAGTCTAAAGGAGTTGGAGAGGGTGAGCATCATAAAGTCCACTCATAGTCCTTTTTATTTCCTAATGTGGCCAGTGAGAAAGCCAGACAGCTCCTGGTGTCTGACTGTAGACTACAGGGAATTGAATAAAGTCACACCCCCTTTGCATGCTGTTGTCCCTTCTATAGCAGACATTCTGGACACCCTCAGCCACGAACTGGGAATGTATCATTATATAGTAGACCCTGCTAATGCTTTCTTCTCTATTGACATAGCACAGTAAAGCCAGGAACAGTTTGCCTTCACGTGGGAAGGCTGGCAGTGGACATTCACTGTCCTTCCACAGGGATACCTCCACAGTCCCACCATCTGTCATGGACTTGCAGCCCAGGACTTGGCCACATGGAGGAAACCACAACAGTGTGGTTATATCACTACACTGATGATACTATGCTCACATCTGATTCTCTTTCAGATTTAGAAGGGGCAGTTCCTAGACTGTTGCAACATCTACAGGAAAAAGGATGGGCTGTGAACAGCACCAAGGTTCAGTGACCCGGTTTGTCTGTGAAATTCTTGGGGGTTGTCTGGTCAGGTAAAATTAAGGTTGTTCCTGAAGCAGTTACAGACAAGGTCCAGGCTTTCCCCACCCCTACCACTGTGGCAGTATTACAAGAGTGTTTGGGTCTTTTGGGCTACTGGAGAGTGTTTATCCCGCACTTGGCACAAATTCTGAAGCCCTCATACCTGTTGTTATGAAAATGCATCAGGTGAGTCTGTGATGCGACATGTGCAGCTGCTTTTACTGCTGCCAAGTGGGCAGTCAAGGCCATACAAGCCTTGAATGTAATTGAATCATCAAGGCCCTGTGAACTAGATGTTCATGTAACTGAAGATGGTTATGGATGGGGTCTTTGGCAGCAGCTTGAACGGACACTCCAATTGGATTCTGGTCACAACTATGGAGAGGAGCAGAGGTCTGATACACCTTGATAGAGAAGCAACTGGCTGCTGTATACCATACCTTGCTGGCTATGGAGCTCGTTGCTGGAACAGCTCCAACCAAGGTAATAACCACCAATTCCATCACGGGGTGGGTGTGAGACTGGACCCAAAGGCCACGGAGTGGCATGGCCCAGACACTTACACTGGCCAAATGGGGCTCATATTTACAGCAGCACAGAGCCCTCTCTACTGGCCCCTTAAGTGGAGAATTACAATGCTTATTGGGGCCAGTGACCTATACCAGTGGAAAGGAGGAAGAACTTGCTTTTCAGCCCTTGGTAGCCAAGACTCCTTATCAGGAGGGAAAAGCCCTTATATGTGAAGATGCTTGGTACACAGATGGCTCCAGTTGTGGGCAGCCCCCAAAGTGGAGGGCTTTGGCTTTCCATCCTAAGACTGAGACAGTAAGGATGGAGGATGGAGAGGGGAAGAGCAGTCAATGGGCTGAGTTGCGGGCAGTATGGCTCGTGATCACCCAGGAGCCCTCCCCTATAGTTGTCTGCACTGACAGCTGGGCCGTCTATCGGGGCTTGACCATGTGGCTACCGACATGGTACCATGCCAACTGGATGGTTGGTCACCGGCCCCTTTGGGGACAAGAGTTGTGGCAAGACCTATGGCCTGCCTCTGATGTGGCCCAATGGCCACGCCAGCATTTGTGGCATGTAGGGCAAAAGACAATGTGGGCTGTAGCCCGAAGGTGGGGCTTGCCATTGACCTTTGAAGAAGTCAGCAGAGCCCGGAAGGAGTGCCTTGTGTGCTCTAAGAGGGACTTAAACCGAGTCCAACAGAAACATGGGACAATAGTAAGGGGGCTCCCAAAGGTCATGGTAGTGTACCCAAAATGTCCAGGAGATAAGAGCATCTCACAGGGAAGTTTTGTGTTATCTTTACAGTGCATTACCTACCATAGCCCTATATGTTGACCCATCTGTAACTCCCACAGGAAGAGGGGTGAAAGTATGGTATACTAGACCAGGATGAGATCCTATTCCTGCCACTGTTTTATCAGAAGACCACTCTCTTGCAAGTATCCTACATGATGGACAAGATAAGCCTATGCTGGTATCATTAAAACATGTGTGTCATCGCCCTTAAGATTATTTTCTCCTACAGTCCTTGTGGCCTGAATGTGTCCCCTGGCTGCAGCTGCCGCATGATGATTGCTCTGAACTCTGAGCTACTGCCTACCTATGGAATGGACGAGCTATGGACTTAATCTGCATGGGACTTTAAACCTAGCTGAATCCTCTGGCTTGAGGATTGTCATAATTTTATTGCGGTTGCTACTGTTATGTCATTAGTCTGGTCACAATGCTCCAGTTTTCTTGCACAGGGACCATTGAGGAAGAAGGGGAATGAGTAGATTGTGAGGCAAGATTTCTGGAGTGGTGGCCTTTGGGCAAAATTGTAACATTTCCAGAATATCTCGCCTGGCTTTTGTGCATTTGCATATCCTCAGGGGTGGAGAGAAGTTCATCTCCATATCAATGGGTAATTACCCGGGCAACTGAGGGTGTTTCTGAACCTGAGAGGTTAAGGGGAGAAGGTTGGCTTGTTTGCTTCCTGGCTTCTTCCAGAGCAGAGGAGAAAGACAGCTCAGGACTATAGTTTGTGAGCAATAAACGGGCTTTGAACTTTATTTCTCCCTTTGACTGGTTTTGGTTTTTAGAGGTATTTTGCCCTGGGATTTCCTCTCCCCGGACTTACAGTTTGCAATTTCCAGTGGATCTTATAGCAGTTGAGATATAGAAGAAAGAAATACATGGGAAAACATTTAAAATTATGGAATTTCAGTAAGTTGAACAGGAGAATCAGCAAGGATTAGAGCCAATGGCTGAGCACAGGCTTATAATGAAAATCCAGCAAACCTTATGTTCAGTAACTAAAATCCCAGGTGTGACTCTTCTTCTTGGGGATTACTAATGCTGTAGGTTTTAGCAAGAGAGATGAGTGAGCTCAAGAAAGTGTCTGAATAGAACAAGCAGTCAGGAACTGTGCTCCAGGTATGGAGAAACAAGGATATCACAGGGCCTTCTGCAGAAAGTGAGTGGTGTATAGCTTTTGCAACGAGAAAGGCCATGTCTATGCAAAATACCTGAAAGCATGTCACCTGGGGAAGAAGCAGGACCCTGGGCCTCCTGCAGGGCCAGAAAGAAAGGAGGCATACGATAGCAGAGTCGATTACACCTGCTCTGGTGAATGGAACTGCAGGGGGAGAGCGAAGCTTTAAAAGGCTAGGCCCAGAAGATACAGGAAGAAAATAAAGGTGCATTTCACATTGTAGGTAAAATAGACTGCGAAATAACAACAGAAGTACCCGAGCTGAACAATACACAAAGGTAGCAAAAAGGCTAGCTCCTGTCTGCCCAGTGGAGCCTGTTTTAGTAAACACAGGCCTGTGTGAGAGCCCCAGGGGAGGGAAGTGAGGAGAGAAGACAGAGAAATCAAGGGCAGACAAGGACTGAAGGACAGGGCGCTACCTCTCTTTTTACCCTCAGAACAGAAGCTCCTGAGGAGAGCCACAATAAGGAGGACCAGGAGGAATATTAGAGAATCTGGTCTCAAGAGGAAATGCAGCCAAGAAATCAAAGGGGGAAATAAAAGGGAAAGTTCAAAGAAGTCTCCAAAGAGTATTTCAATTGACAGAAAAATGCTGCAAGGCATCATTGAGAATAGGACCCCATACTGCTGCTGATGGGGAAATAAGGGACCACGGAGGAGGAAGGGAAGGGCAAGAAGATGGAATGGGAAGGTGCATTTGCTACATTGTCTTTGTGAGAAACCAAAATGCAATTTAGGTTTTGAAATATTTGAGGGAGATTTGTTTGCTGTGCTGGGGAGGAATTATAAATAGCTCAGCATCTAGTTCAACAAGTTCTCTCAAAAATACTTTTCGAATGTAAGTGATTACTATATATTCAAATTCTGATCACTTGGTTCTGAATACTAGATTAGTCAATGTGATAGAAAAGGGTGAGTTAAGTACACATAGGATAGAAAAGTAAACATTTAAATATGTATATACACACATATCTATGTATACAAATACACACATATATATATATAAAACATGTACACATATATGTGTGCATATGTATATTACCAGACAAATTTTAAGAATTAATTAGCAATGATAAGTATCTATCAGATACTGAATTCACTTATTAAAAGTGTTAACCTTAAAAATAGAAGAGTCAGTTATTTTACCAGCAAAACTGAGTTTATTTAAGAATAGCAGAGAACTATAATTCAGGACCTGCAAGTTAAGACAAAACTATAGGCAAGTCCAACAAACACAGGAGAGGAACTTAATTTTATGGAGAAGGAGGAGGTTGGGTGGGGTTCCTTTGACAGAAAGTCCACTGGAGAAAAGCAATAGTTCAGGGTGATGGTTTCTCATGGGCTGAGTGGCAGGGGTGGTCATTTTCTTGTAAGGAATGCAATGTTTATCTCTTCCCTCTTCCCTTTTGTAACTGATGATTCTTTCCTGTTGAGGTTCTTCTGCTGGGGTCTGTAATTGACAATTCTTTCTGAGCTGAGAAGAAGTGGTATTGGCACCCCCTTCTAACCTGCAGACTCCACCTTAGTGAGGGTTCCCGTTGAGTTGGACATCAGAGCCTCACAGGTGATAATGATTTCTCAGTGATACGAATAGGAACCTGGGCAGTAGGCTTTGTGACTGCATATTGCTATTTCCAAAGACAACAACATATCTTTCTCTTTGGGGCACTATTACCACTGATACTACTCTTTCTACACATTCAGGTTGTTTTACTTCCATTGGCTACTTGCATTCTTCACTGTCAGAATCCGAATTTTCCTTACTTTCTTTAGTACCATTAGTTTCTTTTCATCAGCTGCTTATCCATCCACACGACAGAGGAAGCTTGAGCCAGTCCCGGGACCAGAGAGACGCTGGAATGTAACGGGAACCACAGGGTGGGCAACTGCTCTCCTAACTGGCATCTCATATAAATATCACAGAAATTGCTTCTCTCTTTATTCTATTCCCATGGCAACTTCAGTGAGACACTTGCTGTTTTATCTTTCTTTGCACTAGCTGTTAGGGTTACTGAACATTTTCATTTAGTATAAGAAATTAACTTAAATTTAATACTTAGGAACAATGCAACATATAGAGAAGGCACTCTTTCTTCTTAATAATTTGGGTTCTAGATGGCAGATATTTCAATTTTTTTGATTGGTTAATGTAATTAACAATTTTTTAACATAGACTTTTTCAGACTTATTTATTCATCTTCCTGCTTTTCTACTTTGCCTTAGCATTGTGCATGCCACAAATGCAGAACTGGGGCATCATTATATATATTTTCAATTTAAGGAGAAATCGTCATCTACTACTAATCTTGAAACTCATCTAATTAATTCATTACTAAATAAAGCCCCTAGATAACCTTACCTCAGAAAGAAACTTGGAGAAACCAAAAATGTCTAATGTGTAGCAAATATAAGACTTCAATGTGAGAATGATGATATTACCTAATTTCAGGAACTGGAGACCTAAAACATTATACACTTTTCTAAGGAGACTCTAGAGTATTAAACAGATGACTTGTGAACACATAGAAAAGATTTATTAATTGACTCAGTCAACAAATATTTATTGAACACCTATTTTGTGCCAAGTGCTTGGGATTAAGTAGACCTTATGTGACAGTGTTTTTCCATGATTTTTCTTTTAGAAATATAAAATCAGAAATATTCATAACTGTAATTTAATTTTACACTTTTTTAAGAAGTATTATTATATGAACACATACAGGAAGAGAGCAGAGGGAAAAAAAAACCCTTTCAGTATTGACTTCATCTTAAAACATTATAATAACTGTAATGCTGGCTATTAGCCTTTGACAGAAAACAGGTTTACTCCCACCTCCTTAGATCACTTGTTTTATGGTTTAAAAATATCTGTGTAATTGAAAACATCCTCTGGAGAGTTTAAAAGTATATCTCTTTTTAAATTTTAATATGAATTTCAAATCACTAAGAGAGAAACATTTTTATAATGTGATTTTTCAAGACTTTTCCCTCAGAGTCTAAAATGCTCCAAGTTCAAGACAATTTTCTCCTTAATCATATGAATATTTTATGTAAGTATAATATTCCATTGTATTAAGATAAATCAAGCTTGCCTCAAAAATTTTACTTTGGGTAGACTCTTCTTTGGACAATTTATCTGATGTATTCTTCTAATTCTGAGGGAATAGACTTTTCTTAGAGTTCAGAATTTCATTGAATTTCTGTGAATAAAAATGTAAGCAACTCATTATTCTTACCTCTGGGGAAAGGAGCAAGCTGGGATAAATGCGATCCAAGAGTCATCCCTAAAACTGATTTTAATGATTGCTTTCAACAACTTTCTGCAAACTCTGTGGTGAGCCTGGGTGGACAGACAGGTATGTGTGTCTGCCTGTGTTTGGTTTCACCCCATCCCTGCTTCTGGGCACATGGGACTAAAAGGACCTCTGAGTGGAAGCAATGAAAGGCAGGCATCAGGAGAGCAGAGTGTTTTCTGTATGCAAAGTACGGGTAGCTGCTAGAGAATAATGGAGATTGTGTGTTATAAGAGCATGTCTTATTATGGTACCTTTGAGGTACCTTCTAAAGGACAGATGCTTCCATGTGTCCAATATGCAGGGTAAACCTACTAGCTTGAGCAGCAAGAAGTGTAGAGTTCTTTCCAAAACCACATGCATATATTTCTTTTCATTGCAATGTGATTTATGTTCATCTGTAAGCAGATTCCATTTTCTGGCTATTATTTCTTTCCCATTTCTACTTCTGTGACAGTGGAGTACCAGTATGGCTCTTGGTTTAAAGAGTATTTGGGATTTGATTTAATCAGACATGGTAACATACAGACATGGAAATGAATGTCATGAAGGAAGATTTTTATACTCACAAATCCCTAGAAAGAGGAGCCATGCCACTGCACATAGGACTACATGGGAAGTACTAGGTCAGTCAAGAGGCAGAGGGAATGAGGGACAAATGGGCAAGAGTTTTTATTCTGGTTTCTGTGGAAAGAAAGAGGTCACGTAGCATAAGTAGATTTAGGACTGTCTTGGTTGAATAATTTCAGTGGGCTCTGGAGCTCAGGGTTTGTCCCCAGATGTCTGATGCCTGGCCCTGAGTTATCAGGACAGCGGAATAAGGGCCCTGAGCGTGAGAGCCTGTGGGGAGCTCTTTGCCTGGTATAGGCTCTGGAAAGTTGGTTTGCATATGAAAGGTGTTCTCCCAAGGAATTTGCTGTCTCTAGGAATTATCTAACTTTGGGAGGGAGAGCAAGGCCCAAGATGTCAAAGCATCAGAAAATTTACAAAGTTATGTTTAACACACTCTTTTAGATTAATGATCGCTATTTCTAAATTTTCTTATTACCAGGAACTTCCAGCTCTAGCTAAGTCCCAGTGCTGGATCTGTCTGTAGACCATTGCTGTGCCCAACTCAGTTCAGTAGTTCCTACAATTACACTTCTTCACACCAACATTTAGTTAATAGTTTATGCTGACCTAATCATACCCACTGACTCAGCTACACACACACACACACACACACACACACACACACACACACAAGGATTCTTATCATGGTACAATTAATAAAGACAAAAGCCTGGGAATAATTTAATTATCATTTGAGACTGGATTAGTTACATAAATTATAATACATCCATATGATGGTATTCAGTATTAATTTTTTAAAATATTTGAATTTTTAAATATTAAAAATACTCATAATATGCTATCATAATAAAAAATAAAAACCAAAATGTGTATGTAGTAATACCCAATTTTAATATAAGTACATAGACAAATGATTAAGTACTTGAACAAACATATTTCTCAGGAAATTTGAGAAAATCAATTTTATCTTTATACTATTCTGTATTTGCAATTTATTACTTTTGTAATCAGATAAGTGCATTTTACCTAACAAGTGAGGATTTATTGCCTAATAAAAACAGAACTAAATCATTCATTTAACCAATATTTTAAAGCATCTACTGTATTTGGTACTATGATAAATATTGCAGAATCAATATGAAAAAGTTCCTGTCATCTTGGAGTTGAGAGTGGTAAATACTGATAAAAAAAAGGGGATTATAGTATCTCACACAGTATTTTACACATATTAGATATCTAATAAGTGCTTCTTTAATAATTAAAGGAGAAATAATTGTTGGTTCACTGTACAGATGCGGGGATAATTAGGACTTTGACAGTCTTATTTTCAACTTCAGTGCCATCCACTACCTTTCCGCCTCTTTCTACTTTACCACTATTTCAAAATCTTGCAAGGGAAAAAATATCTCATTCACGCAGTAGAATAAGTCTGTGACTAACTTCCAAACAGCCTACTGGTTTGGAGTCTCTTCCGTCCCAGACATTTGTCTTATGATAGAATCTTCGCAGACTTTCTCCAAGACTCCTTCCAGTGGTCCTGGTGGATGGTACTTGGTGTGAAGTCTTGGGTGCCCTGGGTAAGCACAGGGGTTCAGGGTATGAGGTGTGGGGGTGGGTGGAAAGAAGCCAGGAGAGAAGGGACACACTTCTGCAGGAAGTGAGAGCTGGAAACTATTATCCAGGGCAAATGGGGGGTCTTTAGTGAATGCAATTGGTATGTGCCAGGCACAAAGCTCAAAGTGCATCTCCTGTTGTTACTTACATCCTTTTGTCAGGGCCCTTGGCCTGATTTGTAGGATGGGCTAACTGAACTGAAGCTAAGGGGGCCCCTAAACCCGGGTCTGAGGTAGGCAGCAGCCTTCTAATTCAAAGAGCTGCAAGGCATGCTGGGAATTATTTTCACCTACTGAGCCCTAAAGCTAGTCTCAGAAGGAGAAAAGGGAAGTAAACCTCATTTAAGTCTTCCGTGAAGGAGCAGTGAGCACCTAGCCAGGCTGGACTGAGCCCACATCTGGGCCGTGGCAAGGAGACATGGAACATGATATTTATGCAATTTGGGGACCTGTCCCTAAGAAAAATAGTGCATTATACAGAATCAAAATTAAGTACAAAAGTGGAAATGTATTTAGAATGAGTAAAGAAGTTAAAACAAAATGTTTCAATGTTCCTAATTTAAATATTCTAGAAAAATAGCAATGTACTTTTTATTAACTATGACACACCTCTGCATATTTTTAATTCTGTCTTTATTGATAGACAATCATATCTACTTCTTCCCGCAAAAATATAATGAATTTATAATATATTTTAGAAAGAATTAAAAGAGAGGTCAACTTGTCTTAATATAATAGATCAAAATTTTGTGATTAATATTGTTTTTTACAGTTTATTGTTATTATTGATGGTATCCTTCAATATAAAAAATAGCTGTTAGTAATTAATTTCTGTTTGGATTTTAATATGAGTTTAAACATTCCTTCTTGTTATATTTGAATTTTGATATGGTCAACAATTCTGAAAGAAACAGAAAATTAATCTGAAACTGAAATTACATGGGTAATCCAAATTAGTTCTAAATATATACATATGTCATATTAAGCTACATATTTTGGTAATGAAATTATTCTTATACAACATGCCCTTCCTTATTGGTGAGCACATGCAGAAGTTTTGTCACTGAACACTCATTTCTTCAAGCTGTTTAGGCAATCTAGTTTGCCATTCCATAGGACCATGAGATTTCATAAGGATAAGATTCACCGACACACCAATATCTCATCCCATATGTGGGGATACACAAAACTTACAGTTTCACACACAAATGGTACTTGTTTTGGGTATTGTTATATGTTTATGCCCAACATAAACAAATACTGATATATTCTATTTCCTATCAAATAAGAAAAGTATATGGTATGGGAATAATCATTTTTACAACATTATTAAGTATATTCTGAACAGGAGAAGAGTATTTATTTTTTTCTAGGCATGAATGATCACTGAATTCTTTGATTTTAGCTATTCAGCTAATAATTAGAATAAGTTTTCATAGTTTAGTTCTATACATTTCAAATCTCATATATCTTCTGCTACTCAAAAACTTGTGATGCCTGACACCATAAGATACTTTCATATAGTGATATGAATTCTCACCTTGTACTCTAGGGCATGACACAGTGCAGTTAGAATATTCTTCAAAGTTATTCCTATGCTATGACTAGTGTGGTTAGCAATATAATAACCTAACTACACAGGGAAGGAGCTGTAAGTTACATACAAATATCCCACTGAATTCAAACTGAATATTTCTTGAGGTCAATGTCATGCTGGCCACATTTTAAAACTGCCCATAGTCACTCGAAGTAGGGGCAGGAAAAAGTGGAACAAAGCCGGATTTTAAACTTTTGCAAGTAAAATGTCATATTTTGCCAAATTTCTGAAAACATATGGCTATGTGAATACATTGTTTGAATCTCTCCCTTGGAAAATGCTCATGCAAATGAGGGGTCTTGAAGCTCTATTTATTTAATGGAAAACCTGCCATTGATTGGGGGGACACTGGAGTACTTGGTTTGGAGCCACTAGGACAACAAAGATATGGAGAAAAACTAAGGCTTGGTACTAAGCAGAGGGAGTACCAATTTTCTGTTTTGTTATTCAACTGAATTAGACAACTTCATGTATATCTATTTTATATTGCTGTGTAACAATTTATCATGAACTTGGCAGTTTAAAACAATATGCATTTGTTATTTCACAATTGGTAGGTCAGAAATCCTTTTTAGTCCATTTGGGTTCTCTATATATATAGGGTCTCACAAGGCCAAAATGAAGGCATTGGCTTACTGGGCTATTATCTTGAGAGTCTAGGAAAACCCAATTTCTCAGCCCTGGGTCTATTTTCTATTCCTGGAGGCATCCTTCATGCCTTGTTATGTGGCCTGCAACTTCAAACTAGTAGGGCAGAGTTTTTTCATTCTTCAAATATCTGTTTCTTCTTTTCCTGCTCTGCCATCAGCTAGAGAAAACTCTTGGCTTTTAAGGGCTATGTGATTAGATTAGGAAATCCCAAATAATCACCGTATCTTAAGGTCAACCGTGTCATACGACATAATGTCATTATGGGAGAAATATCTAATTATATTCACAGACCCTGTTGTTTAGAGGGGCCATCTTTGGGGGAACATTTCAGAAGTTCTGTCTGCCACACACATTGAATAGAAAATAAGTTTTCTCCTCTTCCTGATTACTGAGTTTTTACACTGTGCCATTTTGCTATATATTTTATATATATTATTTCACTTAATATTTCTAGCAAGCATGTGACGTTAGTGCTAACTTATAAAAAGTCAAAACTCATATACTAACTTCAGAAGTATAAAAGAAATGTGTACTTTTTTCCCTTGAACTGATCTAATCCTCCTGTACAACTAAATTATTTTAGTTCAATCCAGTAACCTTAATAGGAACAAAAATATTCTCAGTAGGTAATATCTTTTAGTGTCTTTTAAAAAATGCAATCATTTAGCTTCCTCTCTCCTTGTCCTTTCTATGATATCAACCACTGCACAGGGGAGGAGTGAAGCTCACATTACTTGGGCTTGACTGTTCTGCTGGCCAATGCCACTGCAGCTCTGCCCCTGTGGTTCCTCCCCTCCACTTCCTCCTCCCGACGTTTCTTCTCTTCTTTCTTCCCTTTTCTGTTTCCCTCTTGCTCCCCTTCCTCTCTACTCTTGCTCAGTCATCCTCACTCTGGACTTAGCGCTGCCTAGGCTCTTGCTAGGATCACAGAACATCCTGGTCTGGGTAACAGACTCTCTGACACTGAGGTTCCCCTTAGCCGATCAAACTCCCACTCTGGGACTATGTGCCCAGGGGGCGGGTGAGGCAAACTCTGTACTGCCAACCTTCTGATGCCCTGTTTCTCCTCTTTTCCCACAGTGAACCTGAGTCTGAAGAGGAGACAGAGCTTTTCTTTCTCTTGTCTCTCCATTCAGGCACATTTTCCTTCTCTTGTCCTCTCCTGGCACATTCAGGCTGGAAGGAGTATGCTCCACATTCTCTCTCTCATGCACAGCCCTCATGATCCAGCTTTAGTGGGGACTGAGGATCTGAAGGATCTGGGCAGGCTGCCTGAACCCCAGCACTGTTGGCATTTGTGTGGGATAATTTTTTGGGAAGGGGGTGCTGTCCTGTACATTCAGGATACTTACAGCACCTCCACCCGCAGATGCCCTTTGCTTCCAGTTGTAATAACTAAACATGTCTCCAAACATGGACATGTCCCCAAGGGAGTGAAATCACTCCAGATAAGGGCAACTCAGATGAGGAGATTATGATATACATTGCTTATGCTTCCCATTTTCAGATTAAGAAATCTTGCTGAAGGTTAAACAGGCCTTAAGTAGCAGAACAGGAAGTCATGACCACTTTTGACTTTGAATCCTGTCTCCACTGCCAGTGGACAACCGCATCTTCACTCACTGTCTCATCCAGACCAGATGACCTTCAGGCAACATTAGCACCACAGATACCAGGAAGGAAGGAGTACAGACTGAGAGAAGGGGAGCAGCAAGAATGAATTCACCAAGCTGACAACCTTTTTGGGCACCTGCCCATTCCTGTGAGAATCACATCAGACTGCCTTGGATGGAAATTCCCCCTGAAAAAGGGAGGGCAGAGTGTAAGTAGGGAGCCCTTAGAATCTCCTCACACTTGATTATGTAAGACTCAAGAGCTGTTGGCAGCAAATCAAGAGGCATTTCATTTACCAGGAACATGAGAGGAAATTGGCACGTCCTGGGTGGTGTTCAAAGTGGGGTGCACCTTAGGCATGGCAATCATTGTATCTTCAGCCACAACCACACAAAGGTTTTAAACAGAACATTCTAATTCTTTAAAAGACTATTTTCTGAATTTCTTTTAATGCTATCAACTTGAAATGTTATCCAACTGCAGGAGGATGACTTCTCTCTACAGTCTCAGAGGACTTAGCAGTGAGGAGGGGATAGACAAACTTTTACTGAATAAATTCATGCTGGCCTGGTGTCAGCTCCTCTTGATGTTGTCATTAGCCACATAGGAGAGCTTACAATTAGGTGTCCTGCCTTTTTCCAATTTTTCCTTTTTGAAAATGGCAGTTCAAAGTTTGTCCTATAGTGACAACTGACCCACAGTTTGGGATTCATCCTCAGGCAAGCAAAAGCCTTCTCACATGAGTGACAGCCTAGGAGAGCTGTTTGAAGGACAAACAGTTGGGAAAGGCTGTGTCTTAATTGACAACCTAGATGTGTTATAGATCGTGAATCCTGGACCCTGAAATTACACAGTCTTAGGTTCAAATGACAGCTTCACTATTCACTGGGCAAGTCGCTTAACTTCTTGAAGTTTAGTTTCTTCTTTGCAAAATGGGTAATCTTTAAGTCATATTGTGAGGCTTATTTGAATTAGTGACTATAAGCAGTTAGCATATTTTTAAGACCTGCACACTCTCTTTGGTAGTTGACTTTGTTTTCACAGTTCCCTTCTCCATTAATAAAGTGTTTAAATCACCTAGTTAAAGATTTTGCTTATGTCATAATGAAAGGAAAACATTAAAGCTACCTTGAGATAATTTTAATGTTTTATTTCCCTTGGCTTGTCCCACTCACTAATTAATTACTCTCTTACCCTGGCCTTTTGGCAAGCTGAATCAAAATTATGGCTCTGCAGAATATCTTATGGACTGTGGAGGGGCTCAAGGAGAGCTGGAATGGATAACAGTGCATCAGAATGCCATAGAGAGCATGCTTTTCTGTGGGGCTTTTCAGACTTGCCAGCTCTACCTCTCACTGTATGATCTTGGGCTAGTTGCTCATGTTTTCTGCTTCATGTTCTCATTTGTGATGTGGGGATGAAAATACAATACCTACCTCACTGGGAGTTTGGAAAGATAAAAATAGTTAATATAACTGAAGCATTTTAATAGTGACTGGCTTATAAGAAATATTCAATAAATACTAATCCTTCACATTTGTGAATAGTAAGGGCTTAGTATTTTTCATACTGTAATAGTGAAGACTAGCTTTCCTAGTCAATTTCCCCACAGCCCACCCTTTGCATCCGCATACACGCAGCACACCCCTGCATGGGCACAGTGGCCGGAGCACCTGAAGGGCCCCAGGCCCTCCTCGTGGAGCCTAATGATAGACTGCTCTTGAATGCCACCTTAAATATTTAATTCAAGAAACTAGTTTTCAACTCTCTTATATAAATGCTAAACAAATAGTATAGTTACTGTGAAGTTTTTATATACACCTAAGCCCCAAATTAACACACTGTTAATATATATCCTTTAATAATCATTGTATGCTACCAGAAGTTGATTTGGAAAGTCCATATTATAAATTAGTCCCTGACTCATGTAAACTTAGATGCACACACTCTCAGTGAGCGAATGTGAAATAAACAGTGAAGACACACTAATTGTAAAGAAGAAATGGGAGTTGCAGCTGCCTCCATTCTGTTATTCTAGGTGCAAATCATTCTTTCAACATGGAGGAATTTACTCTTTTGAAGCAATTTTCATATCCCTTTTTCCACTTTATGAAAAAAAAAGTAATTAAAATGTCTATTACTGTTTTGCAGTTACTATTATTATGTACTGACCTGACTATATAAACAAAAATCAATGAAAGGTTCTTTGTTGATCATTACTTATGTATTTATTTTTGTGATGAATACTGAGAATTACTTGGCCAGATAGAGGAGGAAAATGCTAAAAACATATCTATTTTAAATGTCAAATGCACTTAGGACTGCTTCTGAATGTCCTTCTGCCCTCATTACGGCCCTTAACTGCCACTTTACTGGGAAGAGACTATTTGGTAACTGTTGACTGTAATGTTTTCCCATCAGTTATTATGCCTTAAAGCAAGCCACTCTTCAGTTATAAAAATGGTCCTGAGTTTTATAGAAATGAGCCCCATTTGCTTTTGATAGTCAAACCATCACTCTCATGTTAAATTGCAAAAGCAACTCCCATGTTAATCTGCACAGAAGCAAAGATACATTTTTTGCCAATAGGTAATTTTTGTTATTAACCATAGTAATCATCTGTCAAAAGACTACGATGTGCTGAGACTTAACATAATATATCGTTCCTTACATTAGGGAGTTTACACTTAAAATAGATGTAAAAGGAGCGTACAGATGGTGAGGAGAATGGTACCAAATGCTGCTCTCTCACAGGGAAAATGCCTTTAAAAATGAATGCATACAGGTACACAGTGTGTGATATGACAAGGTCAGGTGACTGATTATTAAATGTCATATAATATAGTTATTTAAATGTCTGGTGCTCTCATCAAAGAAAGCTCTTTGTAACATATATATACATATGTTATATATATACCAGCACAATGCTTTCTTTTCTTATATAATTTTTGGAGCTCATCTTTGAAATGGAATCTGTGTTTTATAAGTTTTTGTGAACTGTTGTACATTTTTGTGAGTTATCACCATGTGTTTCCATTCAGATGGATTTGGCCTCTTAACTAGGGTGTAAGTTTCTTAAAGGCAAAATCTAAGTTCAATAAATCAATGGCACACTTTTAAACCAGTGAATACCAAAAGTCATGATGACTGGATATAGGAAAAAATATGCAGATAGGTAAATAATTTCCCAATTTTAGATTTTGTGATGGAATGGCCATTTTGACATTAAATAAATTGCCATTGCAAATGGGTCTAATAGCTTATAGTTGGTTATAGGCTCATTCGTTCTTCTGGACTCAAGATCCGTGAAAGCAGCATACTTTAGCTGCCAGGACAGAGGCTTCCGTGTGGGCCACTGCAGCCAGAGAGGGTGGATTTGCTGGGATCTGAATGGTGAAGCTAGGGAGGCACAGAAGCAGGAGCTACATTAGTGACTGACTTGCCTGTTTTCTCAGATTCACCAAAACCTTACAAATTAGTTTAAGGATTGTCTGCCAAATAACCAAGTGTGGTGCAAAAAGCTGTATGAGATTGAATTCCACAAATATTTATGAAGGGTGTAATCTGCAAAAGCAAGGCTCACTTTCTGATAGGCTTAGAGCATATGTCAGAGTACAGTCTTACTTGGTAACCTATTGCCAGATGCCCCATCCATGTGGTTGAAGCAGGAGGTGGAGTGGAGTGATGGACCAGGACAGGGAACCATCCACACTGATGAGGCTGCTGTGTGCAATCCCAGCTCTGGAAGTGTGTCTGGTCCAGGTGCTTCCCTGAGCTTGGTAACCAGACCTTGGAGCAGCTCTTCAGGGAAGGTGGGCTTAGAGAACACGACTGCATTCTGCCTGAAGTCATGAAGAGTATGATCGGATATACCTTCTCCTCATCTCTGCTTTTCACAGCAGTGCATGTTTACATGCTACATATGAACAAGCAGAACTGCCGTCACCCCAATTTTTTTTTCCCCTGGTAGCAAGCATTTAATTAATTAATTAATTAATTATTATTATATACACTCTTATGAAGGTTTCACAAGAAAAACAATGTGGTTACTACATTCACCCTTATTATTGAGTCCCCCTCATGCCCCATTGCATCACTGTCCATCAGTGTGGTAAGATGCCATAGAGTCCCTATTTGTCTTCTCTGAGCTACACTGTCTTCCCTGTGACCCCACACACACCATGTGCACCAATCACCCCGGTTTCTTTATAAAGTGGAGCTGCTGTGTGCTTTACTTCAAACATGGCTGCAAATGAAAGCCAGGAAGATACCCTTCCTAAGTTCCCTAAGCAAGTCTTGTGAGAATTAATTCTTGCTTTAAAATATATTTTTATGTATGTACAAATATAATATTTTGCAAATGAGTGAAATTTTTTCATATATGCTGTTTTTTGGCATTTACATATGATCACTTTTTCTGGGCTTGCTTTCTTACCTCATCCTTATTTGATGAGTTATGTTAACCATCTTGGATGTATTCTCCCACATTGTTCATCACTCTTGCATATATACATAACCACTGGCTTTAATATCCTATGTGGCTACACATGCATATATTGCAGACATGATTTTTCAAAATGGGATCGTATCATACACATTTTTCTGCATTTTTCTTTTCTCAGCAAACAATAATTCATTGAAATCTCTAAGTTAACTGGCAGAATGTAATTTATTTTATAATAACTACAAAATATTCCACTGTGTGGATATACAATAACTCTTTCAACTATTTCCTTATAATGCATATTTACTTTTTTTTGGCTCCTCTGTGCAATACTGTAATAAATATTGATATCGTACATATCATTGTTGTTGATTGTGAGAAATTCTACAAAGCAGAATAGCTAGATATTATGCATTTTTAATGTTAATGGAATCACCAGATTTCCTTTAAAAAAAAAGATCGTGGCCATGCACATTTTAATCAGAAATGTTTAAATGTGAATATAACTCATTAATTTTAACAGCAATAGATATTATTTGTCTTTTAAACATTTGCAATTTTGATACCAAAAATGTGAAATACTATTTCAGTTTTCAGATTGTTGACTACCATTGAATATAAGCAAATTTCTTATGTTTGGTGACCATTTTATTTGCTCTTCTGTGTATTATCTGTTCATATCATTTAACCAATTTTATGATCATTCTAGTTTGTTATAAAAGTTGTACAATGAACAACTTGTAATATAAATTTTGTTGCTGGTTGCTGATGGTGGTAGTAGTGTGTGTGCATATGTGTATTTTCTAATATAAATTTCTGGAAGCACAGTTGGCTGGTGAAAGTACATGACGTTTTTTTTTGGGAACTTGACACATCACATGTATGTGATTGCCTACATACATTGTAAAATGCAACCACTGTAATTGTACTCTGACAGTGCGGACATTAATAAGTTCATTTGTTTATTTGAAACCAAGGCAGAGAGTGAATCTCCAGACTTCCCGGCCAGTATAATTTTAGAATATCATATGGCTCATTAGATTATTCATGTTCTTCAGCATTTTTGCTCTTCCCTTTTGCCTCAAATGAGCTGCATTTAAGGTGGGATGTGATTACTGCAATCATTCTGAATATTTATTTATCATCATATATGTATATCACCTGTATATGTATGATCTATGATCTATCTATCTACATACATATATGATAATATATATGTATTCAGAGAGAGTGATAGAATCAGACTGGCTTCATTATGGAAAAATTTTAAGGATTTTAAAAACTGAATCAATTAATTAATTAGAGGGGAGTCTTTCAAGCTGCCAGAGCTAAAAGGGAGGTTGAAGCTCTGTGTGTCAGTTTCAAACTAAGTCCTGTTAACTAATTCATCATCAGCTTGAATTTGGAGTGTGCAGAAGGAGTTGCCACTGACTTTTCATCTGAGAAAGATAGAAAGATATGCTAATCCAAACAGGTGAGCCCTTTAGGCAGAGATCATTATCCATAGCCATGTGCTGTTCTTGCTCTTGGTATTTGGACACCCTGCACGATTCCATCCCTTGGGTTTAGTGACCTTGCTGGAGAGATTGTCAACTTTCTTGCTTATTAGCTTTGATAAGATAATTCCTCTGAAAAGTCCAGGGGGGTGGGAGTGTCAATTTCACACTATGATGTTCTAGTTTTAATCCAGAAGATACCAGGAAGTGAGACTCAAGATGAGTCACAGATGGACAACCTAAGGAGGTAGGCAGATTTTCCTGGAATGTTGGTGCAGGGCTGTCTGCACAGTGAGCATCAGCTCAGTGGTAGTACCAGCTGGTCCTCCTTCCTTGACGATTACATCCCTCCTCGTGTGTCCAGGCAGAGGAACCCATGGCCAATCCTCCTACTGATTCAACTGCTACCATTTCCAGACACTTTTGTCACTCTCGCCAGTGTTCATTTTGAGGTAAGTGTCCCTCCTCAGTGTTCCCGTAGCTCCCTGCCCCTAACAGAAACACTTTTTATCACACTAAGCCATATTATTTATTCATGTGTCTTCTTGCCTGGCCTGCCAGCTATTTGAACACAGAATCTTATCTGTGTGACCCTAATGCATCTCACAGTGCTTGTTACACAGTAAGTACTGTATTGAAATGTGCTTGAATAAATAAGTGGTCAGTGCATATAAGAATAAATGAATATACTTTTTGTTTTACTAAATCATATATAAGGCTCTGGGTGCTGACCCAGGAAATTGAGTTTTTGTCAAATGATGTGCTGGGTTTCAAAGGTCGGTTCCTCTAGGAGCCTCCTCTGAGATGGAGATTAGCATGCAGAAAGTTTATAGGAGAATGCTCGCCAGATCCTCACTTGTGGGGGAAGCGAAGGAAGGAGGAAGGCGCCCAGGGGAAGTGGTCTGTGTTGGGTCACAGAGGTTCCTCCTTCAGGCAGTTCTGCAGCTGTTACAATCCCACAAGTTGTCTCCAGTTAGACCGTGCACCCTGGCGTCTACACACCCACAGAGACCAGTCACTGAATGTCTGGCACATTAGCTCTCAGAAAGTGCTTATAGAACCCTAACACCCTAAGGAGAAAATGCAGTAACTAGCACATCCGTTTGGGAAGCCCTTTTATACAAGGGGTGTTGAAAGAGTTGTTAAGCAAGCTGAGACTATTCCCCAGCTCAGTTCTACTCTGCCATATGCCTATCTGGGCTAGCATATCATTGTCACAGCCCTGGTAGCTCCATCTCACCTGACGCCAGGATCAGGATGTCACAAAGCTAGCTGATGTCCCTTGGCACTCCTTCTGGCACACTCCCACAGCTCTACTCCTCAGTCTCCCTTTGAAAAGGGAGCGGATGCTTCATCAAGCATCTGGCTTCTCCTACCTGCCTTTTGTCATCCTGTCACCAGGCCCTGATCAGAAGAGGCACTCAGCAGGAAAATTCACTGCACCATAAATTCATAATCCATTTTTCTCCATATGTTCTGACCAACTTATGATGTTCATAATTAAAACTTTATGCAGACTTACAACTGCTGAGACAGGTTGATTCAAGGCTGGTTATAGAGCATCATAAATCACTGTGGCTTATTATATAATTGGATCCTAATAATTATTCCATCAACATTGAGCAGGGATGGCACTGGACAAGAATGCTGGGCAGACACACTCGTTTCAGGGTTTGTGCATCCCATTAGAACTAGCCTTGCTTTGTTGTTGTTACCTCATTTTGCCCCCTGGTTCCCAGTCTTTACTGTGAAATACGCCCCCCCAACACTGTGTTTTCAAGCTCCATTAAACTACACTTCCACCAAGAAACTATCTCAGCAAATTTCATCTCTCCTTAATATGAGTTCCACTGTCTGTAGCCATCCATGCAGAGGTGCTTCTAGGAATTGACTCTCTAGGTTCCAGGAGCCAGTCTATCTACATGGCATCATATACCTTGAATTCTTGCTCTTTGATCACCACTGAAATTATCTCTTTCCTATTTCTTTTGAAATAGGAATCTTGATGTCTTGGAGAATACACATGGACTGGGGCTTGATACTATAACTACAGGTCTGTTACTTATTAGCTGTGCAACTCTAGTTTAAACTCCCAATCACAGTGTTCTTATCTATACTATGGAGATTATGCAAATATGATAGATTTTTGTCTTGGCTTTTAGCTCTATGAATTTGCACAAGTTATTTAAATTTTTTGAATCCATTTTTCTTAGCTGTAAAATAGAGAAAATACATAACAAAGTCATTTTGTTTTCTTAGTGGGGATTAAGAATAAAGTAATACATGTAAAGTTCTTATCATGAAATATGGGTTCAATTTCCTCTTATTAAAATTTTAGTGACTGATAATGGGTTATTTACGCTAATTCAAGAGTAACTGATATTAGAGATTTAGGACCTTGGAAAGGTCACAAGGTGGAAAATATGTTCATACTTTTGGGACTTTTAATCGTCTCTCAATTCACTCAATATAGGAAAATAAATGAAACATAAAAGTAAAATATTAGAGAGAGTTTTAAAATCCATTAAAACATTAGAGAACTGATATTTTGTAACTTTGTTGTTAGAGAATTCACTATACTTTGAATGGATTGGTTTTTAGTATATATAGTTTTAATATCAGATTAAGTTCAGCATTTTTTTTAAAAACTGCTTTTTGTTTAATTTCACTTAATTATTAATTATCAGCCAAAGAATGATGTGCACTATTATTAATAAAATAGTAGATCAGAGAACAAGCTTTAGATTGACATAGGCCTGCGCTCTGTAAGAAATCCGTTATTATTATTATTATTATATCTTTTGTTATTATTTTTAATTGGTAATGTTCTTCATTCTGGCACTTCATTCATGTTCATATTTTTGTTACTTCACCTAGATTTCTGTGGAAGTAACTTTCTCAATAAGGCCCCAAGGGAGCCTCTTTATGATTGCAAACCTCTGCCCTGATCCTGTGTTCTATCTCCTTTTCTCCAGCTTGATTTTAATCCACAACCCTTTTCCCCCATCTGGAAAAATAATTCACTATGTATTTATCTATAATTTGTTTCACCCATTTAGATTATAAACTCGTGTACCAGGGAATTTTTTGTGTCTTTTTAACTGCAGTGTTTTGTGATATATATACAGGGAATGGTAATGCCTGTGTCTGTTTGAGAATGAATGGTCTGTTTAGATGCATCCTGATTTTTTTTTTAATTTTGACAAAGATGTACTTTGCACAGATTATGCACAGGCTTTAAGAATTTGAGTATGTAACCTCTGGCCAGATGAAAAACGTTTTCCCTAAGGGAAAACCATGGAAGCCCAGCAAATTCACTAAGATGCTCCAAGTTGACCCTGGAGGGGCCAAGGCCATCCTTACAGATGAGACTGCAGCAGAGTAGGAGGGTGCAAAGACCCGACTTGCCGGCCGAATACCCGACTAGGAATAATACTGTATGTTCATGGGCCTAAAAAGTTCTCTGATAGGCTTCACGAGCACCTGAAGTGTAGGTGGCTGCTCAAGGATTAGGGGATTTATAGTGCTAACACATTTTATAAAGCCAAGTTCCAAAACCAAATAAAATGAAATGTCAAGTCTTTTGAGTTAGCTCCTGTTTTTATTTATTTATGTCTCATAGCTCTATTATTGCAGATCTTTCATCTCTACATGATTCAGTGATCTCCTATGATTTACCTAGAATTTACTGGGTGCCAATATGTTCAGGGAATAGTGCTAACTACCATGTCAGGGGGAGTGGAAAGGCTCAGGTGATCCAGTCATGGCCCCATGTGTAATATAGGTTGTTATAACTAATTGAAGGTGAATCTAAATAATACAGTGCTGTAATATAGTCCAATAAAGGCTATTAAAGTGTAAAATAAGAAAAGACTAATACTGGATGAATTGAAGAAAAAACAGGCAGGATTTTTACAGGTAGAGTTAAGTTGAGAACGAGCCATTTCAAGGCACAGTCTTTGGTTTATAGTTTGAATGATATTAAGAACCATCAGATATATTATGCTTAAATACTTACTAGATATGGGACTCTTTTCCCCAAATCCTCTTTTCTACATCATTAAGAAACTGTTTAATTGCTTTCATTGTTATTTTCTTTTTATCACGAAATTAGCTATAATGCTATGTGCAGTATACTAATTAAGCATTAATTAATATTCCCCAAGTACAGAATTTTTCCTTTTGCCCAAAATGAGTAATGGAAACAATGATGAGAAATTCTGTACAAACTGGTAAGAAGTTGTTATCAGGAAATGTATACTCTACTGTTTGGTAACAAATAGCTCAAAAACTTTCACTCTCTATGATATTTCAACTAGCTATGTATCTGTAATTAACATAGTATTTGCTCACCCCATCACAATTACCTTGTTAAATCATTCTTCAACTTCAGCTAATTGCTTTAATTATCGCTCTGGTTTCACAAATTAAATTATTTTACATTTAAATCTGTGCAAAAAAATGTTATGTAATATTTTATGTGTTTTTTTTTTAATTGCTGACTGGAATATTTAGAATTCACAATACAGATGGTATCTGCTTTTTTAATTAATTAAAGTGGCATTAGCACAGCACAATTGACGTTGGATTGTTTGATCGATGTACAGTCAAACGGATGCCACGGAGAAAAATATTTCCTTCATTGGATGCATACAAGTGGACCCTATAACATGTGACTGGTGTTGAAGTAAAATGTTGGTAAGGTTTGGAATGTTATAATTATCATTGATTAAATGTTTGCTCTATGCTACCCATATATTTAGTTTTTATAATAGCTTGGTTGTTTTTCTAATTGTACATATGAAGAATCATAGCCTAGGAGAAGTTATGAATCTTGAATAATGTCACACATATAGAACATACATGAGAAGACCAAAAATCCAAAACCAAAACTATATGACTAACACTCTTTTCTCTCCAAGCATACCACTGTAATATACAAAATAATGGCCCCAGTGATGTGTATGTCCTAACCCCTGGAAACTGTGGATACATTACATAATAAAGAGGAATTATGGTTGCAGATGGGACTAAAATTGCTGATAGAGAGATTACCTTGGACTATCTGGTTGGTCCAATGTAATCACAAACATTCTTAAGTGGGGAAGAGGAAAGCAGAAAAATCAGGACCAGACAGATGATATCATGAGAAAGGCTTGATTGATCCTTATTGGCTTTGAATATAGAAGAGGACCTTGAAAAGGCCAAGGAATAGGGGCAGCCTCTAGAAGCTGGGAAAGACAAGAAAATGGAATCTTTTTCACAGCTTCCAGAAAGGAATTAGTCCAATGTGCAGCTTGATGTTAGCCCAGTGAGACCCATTTCTCATTTCTGACCAGAACTGTAATATATGAGATTTGTGTCGTTTTAACCCACTAAATTCATGGTTATTTGTTATAGCAGCAAGACAAAATAATACAATCACTTTGTTTCTCCAGTGATGCAAGAGACATTCTTTAGTGCCTGATAGCGGGTGTGTGCATAGGAATGCAATTGAAGGGAAATAGGAGAATTCATCTAAAAGAAGACGCAGGCCTACTGGGAGGCAGGAGCAAACAGGAAGTCTGGAGGCGAAAGATGCAGTTATAAGCCTAATGCCATGGACCTCATTCACAGTAAGTATTGAATGGATATTTGCTTAATGGATAAATAAAATATAAATGAATGAAAAACTTGAAGCCTAGTTCTGATTTTTTTTCATCAAACTTAGAGAAATAAAATTGTTAATTTTAAAGGTGAAGATGGCATCTTATCATGTTAATTTGATTATTAAGTTGAAAGTCATAATAATCATAGGATTATTAGTTATTTATCATATTCTCTTTTGTGAATTATCTTTTGACTGCTGGGAAATTAAGGTCTTTATTTAATTTTAATTTTGTAAGCTTTTTATAAAGTATACCAGTAACCTTGTATTTGACATTTTTTGCAAATACAATTTTCCAGTTTGTTCATCTTCTAAATATGCTTATAATAACTTTGAAGCTCAGTTATTAAATATTTTGCAATCATATCTGTTAGGTTTCACTTTGGTGACTTATTACATTGATTTTAAACTACTATAATTCTTCTGGAATTTGTTTTAAAACAATATGTGAAGATAAAAATTTATTAATTAAAAAAATCTTAATATTTTAAAAATAATTGACTTAATAGTTACAGCATCATTTGTTAAATAATCTTCTTTCCTGATAACTTATTATGATACTTGGTTTTAAATACCTCATTACATTTGGTGCATTCTAGGTTTTTTTTAAAACCTATCTCTGTTAGTTCATAGCCCTTTTTCTTTCTTCTGTGTTATTAGTTTATCAGGCTTAACTTTATTAAAGCTTTATAGTTGTTTTAATCATTTTTAGCTTCAACAGAGCCCTCAAGCCTAATCATATCACACTTGCTTTAAAAATACTACTTTACCTATTTAATTATTTTAATCTCTTAATCTTCTATATAAACATAAGAGTTTGGAGAAGGTTTACATTTTTATTTTTATTTTTATTTTTGCAATATTTGGTTGAGATTAGTTTAAGAGTGTAAGTGGACTTCTTAAGGTTTATCATAATTACAACATTGTTCTTCTGCTGAAGAAACATGGTATGACATTCCTTGTATTCAAGTTTCCTTGCTTGGCTTTTGGTACATACATGTAATTTATATTTCCTTTCCCACAATTACCTTTTAAATAGTTTTAATTAATGGTAGAGTATTCCAATTTAAAAATTATCTTGGTAATTGTTTATTATATCTTCAAATTAGTTATTGCTATATATGTGAAAATCACTAACTTTTGTATATTTATCTTAAGTAGTTCACATTGCTGAGATAGGCTATTAATTTTAATCATTCTTAAGTGTCAATCTTAGACTGTTTACTTTGCTAAGTAAAATGTTTTTGTCTTTTTCAAAAGCATATACCAATTATTTCTTTTTCATATTTTATTTCAATGACTATCCTTCCTGTGTCAATACTAAATAATAATGAACAACATGCCATCTTTACCTCCTTGCTGGGTTTGATGAGATTGCTTTATTGTTGCATTGTCAAATCTTTGCTGACTATTTGCTAAAACAATAGTAAGTCTTCCATCACTAATTTATTAAATAAGATTCATGACTAAATATTAAAATATTGAATTTCATATCTAGCAACTATCTGATAACTACCAGTTATCTGTTGATATGATATTTGATAAAAAGCTATTATAGATTCCTTGCTCACTGCTTTTTTAATTAAAATCTTAAGAACATGGTTCATTTTCTTCTCAGTGATTCAGAGTCTTCATTGGAAACTTCCACTGTTTCTATCTAGGTGTCAGCAGCTGATTGTTCCTTCTAGAATGGACCCTCTATTCTTTTACTTTTCAAATTATTTTATTTTCCATAAATTGTTTCTGTATCCCTGACAACTTTTTCTGCACTTTAACAGGAAATTTTTCTGATGTAGGCCTAAAGTTTTCCTGTTCCATTTCACCAACAAAGGTTCAAGGGTTCAGTGACAGCAATTCTACTACAGATTAATTCGGGGAAAAAAAAACTGAATGAAGGAAAGGAGACATACAGGGGAACAGGGAGCTAGCAATGTCATAAAGGGCTTAAGAGCATTATGTGCTCAGAAGTATGGCAGAGGAATTAATTTTTATTATATTCAATCCTTTACATTTATTATCTTATGCAATCCTTTCATTAATAGTAAGGAAGCAGAGGTTTAGTGATGCTGAATAATTTACCTAAAATTGTCCATGTAGCTTGTTTCTTAAAAAAGCCTACCCTTGGGATGCAAACAGAAATTAAAGTGGTTTTTGTCACTCAGTCCCTGCCTTGTTAGATGAATATTCAGTCATTTCCTGAGTCGTTTGGTTATTTCAGAGAATAGGGCATCCTAGGTCACTCTAACTCACAGAAAACAATCTCGGATTACAAATCAGAATGCCCTATCCTATACAATCCTTAACACTAACCTCCCTTCACAAGGTCTCAGGCAGGTGGAAACAAGCATCCAGAGAGACAGATTCTCTTTGTAAGGCTGCATTACCCAGCCCTCAGCCATTACCTAGCATTTAGTTTTGCACTCCCCTGCATGAAAGATCTTTAAAGCCAATTCATCCTTATCCAGTTGCTTTTGAATAGTGGGATGTGGGTGCTCTGATATCTCTTGCCACCCCAATTGCCAGTGATCTCCCCTGGAGATTTTTGAAGGTTGCAGATCATTGTTGACAGTTTGGCAGAAGGCTTGCAAAGGTTTCTGTGGTGACAAAAAATTCCGTGTCCTACCTCTGCTTCCTCCTGCTGGGGTCTCATTGCCCTGGGCAGCACCGCCGGTTCCGTCCTAAACTGAACTCGTGCTGACTCCCTTTTTCTGCTTGGGATTCAAATCCATTCTCATCTCTCAACTTGGAATAGACTTATACCTTATGAAACTCACTGATTAATTTTTGAGGACCTTCTCACTAATTTGAGAGGAGGGCCCTATGACATCTACATACACATTGTGGGACCATGAAACTCAAAAGCAGAGACTTCCAGACAAAACCATCCCTCCCCGCCTCACCAATCTCCTTTTCTCCTAACCTTTTAATACTGTCACGGAGGATGTTATATTTCTGTTGTCTAACATGGGTATTTTGTTCTACAATTTTCACTTTGGTATTTAATGTCTGCCACATCAGGGTCCCAGAGGAAATTTTCCCAGAGGAAGATAGGAGGTGAAGTTTAAAAACACTTGCATGCCATAGAGATTTCCAAAATGTTTCCTTTTGGATACATTTTTGGTGGGGTAGGCTGAAATTATAGAAAAAAAGATGTTACAATATATTTTCTGCTATAAACATAATAGGTTTGAGTCATGTTTTTACTCCTAACACTTATAAGAAAATATATTAAGTTCTTTGCTGGACTCTGAGAGAATTCAAAATGTAAGAAAAGGCACTTGTATCACCATTCCTTGGGGGATCATTAATTACCTTTCTGCCAATTGAAAAAAAAAACCTCAGTTGGAGCCAGCAAATCAATATGTATGAAAATAGGCCAGACTCTGGAGAATAAAACTGTTTTCTTTCATATAAGTTAAAAAACATGTTCTTTTATTTATTTAAAGTTGGGGACCATTTAAAAAATTTTAGAATATTTCTCTGCTTCAGGATTAGAATAAAAGTTACAGAATATGTTCCCTGAAGACATTCTTCTTAGAAATTAAACTGCGTGAACAAAGTGATTTCATTTTCTCATCATATTTATGTTTCACTGAAACTCAATTGTCATTTCTCTCCCTTTGTGGAATATCTTCAAAGTCTCCGCTAGTCCATTTTTCCTCTCAACTGCATTGATTTTCTCACTTGAGCCGTATTTTTCATTTTTAATAAATTTCTCTCCACTGCACTCACAGATCAATGATTTCCTCCTTCAGAATCCAGTGGCACAGACAGTTGAAAAGTTAACTTCATTGACAGGTATCTTTAGCTTGACATTTAATCTGCATTTGATGAAAATTTTCTTTAGGATCTGGGAGGGTAGAAATAAAGCTTAAATAGAATAAGGCCCAAAACTTTTGGGAGCAGGTGTCTCTGGACAAGGTAGAGAGTATTGCTGAATTTCTGAGGCTTAGTGCAGGGAAGAAGCAGGTCAGAGCCATTGTCTGAAGGCCAGACCACTGATCTGTTCAAGGGCTCAGGCTAAAGCTGTCCCCACATCCTATAAAAATGCAAACAGTTGGTCCTGATGGAATTCCAGTGGGTTTGAAGAAAAGATCAGGCACTTTAGCTCTCAGTAAGAAGCCTGAGTTCAGATACTTTGGATTCCTCTTTTCTTGCCTAAAGTTTTATTATTTATTTTCTGCTATTTCTCCCTATGAATACTGATTTCTACTTCCTGAGGAAGAAAGGCTAAATCCATGTAATACAGGGAAGGAGGCCCTGGGTTAAGGTCTCATGCTTTGTGTGTTTGCAATTATTTTGGCCTTGGAGAGAGTTAATGTTCTGAAGATCCTGGAAAGATTGAAGCACACTGAAACTGAGTAACATTAAAATTACAATAACTAAAAAAATATTGCACACATCTAAATATATAATTTATTAAGTTTTAACATATATATATACAATTATTACAATCACAGTTATGAACATTTCTGAGGTATGGCAGGGATATAGGAAAAGCATCATGATTAATTTTTCCTATGATGAAGAATGCTGAGATATAAACAGTATTGTAAGAATAGGAGGGATGATATAAATAGTATAGTAAGAGCAGAGGTACTCCATCTTCAGGCTGAGTTTCCATTTTTAAAAAGCAAGAAGTTAAGAGGTGAGATTCCTGACATATTTTAAGCCAGTAACTGACACTATCTTAAAGAACAGCAAGAAGCCCTAAATGATATGTCCCCATTGCTTGAGGATAACCACTATCTTGGAGAAGAACAGTATGAAGAAATTCCTCGTGTTAAGTTTATCTTTCAGAATATCTAGAGGACTATGGATGGTAACATAATGTCTCTCATGGACATCATGAGATCACATGTCATGCCTATACCTCTAGCCCTGTGCCCCATTTTTGAAAGTCTTAAGACAGAATCCTAAGCCTTTGAGAATGCCTCCTCCCTAAGGTTGCCCACACTCCCTTTCTTTGAGTGAGTGCTTTGCCTTAAATAAAGCTTTCTCACTGCTTAACTTACTGGTTTTTGTCTCTGTGTTCTTCTAAAGATGTCTGTGTTACTTTGCTATCATTCAGTTTTCTAAACTTAAGCCCTAGTCTTTCCTCTATATCCTACTTCAGAGAAGTAGGGAAGGGCTACTGAAGTCTCAGATTTGGGCTTTCAAGTTCCCATAGCCTGGGTGACCTGGACAGGACTGCAGCTGTATGATCATGCTTGTTAGTAGGCTGTCCGAAAATCTCCTTCCACTGCCTTTGGGAAGTACTCAGAACATAATCTCACTCCGCCCAGTGCTCTGTGGCTCCCCCACATCCTGGGGTGGTAGGGGCCAAGTTCCCACACTGTGCAGATTCAAGCAGACACTGGACACCAGGTGTCCCTGGCTGCAGGAGTTGTTAAGGGATCTGCCCTGTTCCAAGCAAGGGTCCAGTGAACTTCCTTTTCCTCCCTCTGTTCTCCCTTGCTCTCTACTGAATGTACAGCTGCTGCCATTCACTACTACTCTCACTTTAATGAATTTCTTCCCCACTATCTGACCTGTTCAAGAACTCTTTCTCGATCAGAGTCGAGAACCCTTCCCCAGCCAGGCTGAGGTTTCATCTAGTGCACAGGGAGAGATGCCCCCAGATGCAGCTGCCCAACAGCATTTCCATCACTGAAAAGTTTCATCCTCCTCCCTTACAATCTCACCTTCTCATCCTCGTGTATCTCCAGAAAGTCAATGATGGCCTTTCTCTTACTCCACATTAGTTGCTTTCTCTAGAGTTTTATATCAGTGTAGTCATATAATAAATGTTCTATTTTGTCTGGTGACTTTAAATCAGCATCATTATCCTGAAAATCTTCAATGTTGTGAAGTATACTAATAGTTGGTTCATTCCTTTTATTGGCGAGTTTTATTCTATTCTGTGCATATGCCACAGTCTTTTTTATTTTTTTTCCCTAGTTTAGGGGGTATTTTAAATAAAACTTGCCCTAATTGTTTTCTGTTAAACATCACTATCTTGACAACTGCTGTTTCATATATTTTGTCTGTTTTCAATTGTTTCAGGTATGTGGGAAGGAGATGATGTGTGGTAAATCCAATCTCTGTTACTCTGTTTTGGCCAGATGTGGAAATTTACACATATAACTTTTAAAATATATTGCTGAGTACATTTTTATTGTGAAGTAAGTATGGCTCAAAAATTTCTGTCATTAAATTTCAATGATTCATATTTAATGTGACTGAAACAATGTATTTATTAAACTGTTTATTTTCCTTCTGGATGGAGGAGAAGGCTGCAATTCCCAAACTCCTTTGCATACTGGTGCTACCATTTTGGCCATTTTCAGCTCTGGCTTGAAATTATCTTTAAAATCCACTCCTTTCTCTCTCATACACACACATGCATCTGAAAGCAGAGACCCCTGAAATTTTGAGCTTCCTGACAGAAAGAGTCACTGTTTGGAAAAAGATCACTCAGGGAAGACACCCACATGGAAATATCACAACTGGACTCCAAGTGAATGAGATATAAATGTAAATTGTGATCAGGCTGGGTTTTGTTACCAATGCACAGCACAGCCTCCTCTAATACCTGTGGATATATAGTTGGATAGCAACTGTTAGGAAACTATTGTTCTCAATAAGGGTGGGGGCATATTTGTCCTCCACACACATTTGACAACATTGGGAGACATTTCTGATTGACACAAGAGGGGAGGGGTGCACCTGATATCTAATGGGCAGAGTCTAGGGATGCTATTGAACAACTCGGCAATGCGCAGAGCAGCCCTATGGCAATAAGCATTACCCAAAATGTCAGTCATTGCAAGGTTGGGAAAACTTGATATATAATCTCATATGTACAGTAAGTAACATTTCACTTACATTTGATATTTCCCAGAGTGATGTAAACTATTCTGAAAAAAATTGCTGAGAGTCTATAAGTACACAAAAATGGATTTCCTGTGCTGTTGAAATATTTCAGAGAAATGAGGTATTTCCATACATGCACACACTAGTTAGGCCATAGGTATCTGTAGGTGACATTTGTAATTATTTATTTGCATGCACATTCAATCAACTTTCTAAAATTTGTACCATGTGCTAAGTGTTTTAGAGGGAAACAAGAACAGAAAAGAAATATAACAGATTGGGACTTTAGAGGGCTCACAAACACCCATGGAAGAAGATAAATCATGTTTATAAAGTATTATAATGTGAAATAGTTTTTGCTAGGTACATTTACAAAGTACATAGATTTGGTGGAAAGTCATTTAGGTGCAAGAATTTAGAAAAGTCCATATACTGAGCTTTCCTAAAATGGGTGCAATTTATAAGCAAGGAGCTACTGGGAACAATATTACAAATGGAGACACAGTCATGGTAGGGCTGATAGTGGAAATGTTTGAGTCCCATGAAGAGGCATGCAAGATTTAATATGGCTAGATCTTAGGCCATGTGTTGGGAAGTGCTGTAAAACAAAGTTTGAAGAACAGGATAGAGCTACACTGCTGTAGGTATAGGCTAAAATATGTGCTTAATTGGCAAGAATACACTGGGGCAGCATTCTTACAGGCAAGAAGAGCTAGGGAAGGTTTGTGAGAAGATAATACAGTGTACCTTATCTCATACACTCCTGTTAAAATAGCGTTCTTTAATTGGAGCAAGACAGAGACTGGAAGTAAAGGAATTATCTTAATTTTCATTGTCAAGAAGTAACAAAGAGCTAAGGTGTCAGAGTAATGGCAAAAGTTAAAAGTAAGGAATACATTTCAGAGATAAAATGAAGGTTGAGGGGACTGAAGATGGCACTTGATTGCATATAAATATATAGGAAAGATGAAGACAAAAATGGTTACAGATAATACCAATATTTGTCCCAAGAGCCTTGAAAGTCACAGAAATAAAGAATTGAGGTGGCAGGAGAAATAGAAGGAAGATGTTAAAATTATTTGGAAAATAGTGAGTTTGATGTGGTGACAATACAGTCAGGAGGCAATGCCCATTAGGTATTTGAGAATAAAGGGCAGAAAGTGGAGATTCAGACATGTAGGCTGATTTAGGAATCATTAGGAAGTTCCAGTGGAATCTGTGGATCTCAATGAACTAGCTTAAGAGCAGTGTGAAGAGAACTGACAACACCAATGTTTAAGGAAGAGGCAGGGAACCCAGAAAATGAGGCATGCGTAGAAGTGTCAGAGAGATATGAAAAACAAGCAACATTGTTAAAAGCCAATGTTGAGTCCAAAAGGAAAGTGTCCTTACAAAAAGTCATAACAGGGAAACAAGAACAAATTTTGGTTATAACTGGGAATAAGAATTTTCACCTGCTTAGAAAATGCTCACATCACTGAACTTAGAAGACAAAAGAAATGATAGATGATGCTAGAGTTAGAGACATTGAATCAACAGGTGTAGATGAAATCATTCAGGAAAAGTATACAAAGGGGACAGACTGGAGAGAGGTGGGAAGGTGAGGGATATGGGAAGACACACAATCTCTTGAATTGTATGTATTGTACTTCCTGCTTCAGTTTGAGCTTCAGCAATACCAAGAATTCTGTGCATGGTTTCTTGCCTGTTGTTCCTTTCCACATGTTGTTCCCCTCTCCCAGAATGCCTCTCGACCTCCTCCCTTGGTTTATCTTACTATTTTCTATTCTTCCTGCAGGAAGTCTTCCACAAACACCTTTTTCTAGTTGAGCTGAGCTAGCCATTTCTCCCTGGGGTTCCAGAATAATTTATTTTCTGTGCAGATCTCTGTGCCTCTTCTGCACAGCTGCAACTGCCCGTCAGTAGCCATGGAGCTATGGTATCCATGGAGCACCAGAAAAACTTGAGAGACTAGCAGTGGGAAAACTGGATATCTCCACACAGAAGAATGAAATTGGACCCTATTCACACATTACCAAAACAACTCAAAATGAATTCAAGACTTAATGTAAGACCTTAAAGGGTAAAAGGACTAGAAAAAAACACAGAGACACATTAGGTGAACCCTGATAATATTTAAATCCTAAGAATTGATTCTGTCTAACCATATAGTAATTTAGGATAAAAAAAGAACACAGAAGTACCATCTGGGGAATAAAGACATGGAGGTATATGGACTTTTACCATGAAACATGGGTTCACAGTATGGACACCCCACATCCATTCAACATTGCATTGTAATCATTTATTCATGATGTGTGTTTCCCACTAGACTGTGACTCTCTTTAGGTCCAGCAGAACCCATCATCTCCCCTTGTGTCCCTAGCACCTGGAGTGGAGCCAGGTCCACTACAGAAGGTTTTGATTTAGTGTGCTTGTTAGGAAGCTAATAAATAAATTGCATTAATTCATTCCTTGAGCACATACTTATCAACACTTTCAAAGTTTAGGATACATGAAAGAAATAGATTCCTGTACTGTAGAGCTTACATTCCAGCAAGTAACAGAAAGATAATAAGAAATAGAAATATGACTAAATTATACAGTATAGTAAAAACTGGTTATGGTTGTAGAAAAAGAAAGTAGTAACATTAAGGGGATTGACATTGGGCTAGGACTGTAAAAGTTTGCATTGGGAGAAAGGCTGACCTTATCACGTAACTGAGATTGAATCAAAGATGGGAAGCAAGGAAGGGAGGGAGCAAGGTCCTAGAATGGGAATGGTTTGCTGTGTTCATAAGAAGCAAAGAAGCTGGTGTCCTTGGAGCAGAGAGGGCAGGGGTGGGCGGAGGAGCAGTGAGGAGGTCAGCCACTGTGTGTGATCACTGGAGTGATCCTTGGTGATTGGAGTGGGTTTGAATCAAAGTGTAAAAGGGAGCAGTTGACTGTAATTTAGGTGAGTGGTAGGTAACTTAGGCAAGGGGGTTGTGGTGGAGATGGTGAGAAGGGATCAAATTTTAGGTTTTAATAATAGAGCCAGTAGGATTCCTTGACAAGGATTCTTTGCTTGACCAAACTTTTCTTGGCCCCTAAACCTTCTCCTATGCCCATCAGTGCACTTCCTTATAAAATCTAGTTTTAACAATAACTCTGCTAAGTATGTTTAGCAAGAAAGAATCTCACACCCTTGTTGCCTGATCACCATCAGTATCTGATGAATAGTCCTCATTCCCCACCCTTGGGGTTTGTTCATACTGGCCTGCTTTTAGTAGGAATCCTGTTGAGTAGGTTCAGCCAGAATTCCTCCAAGATTTGATGTCTCTTTGTAATTTTTTACCCACTGACTCCTCTGCTCCTTGATTATAAATCTCTACTTCTCCCTTCTGTATTTGAAATGGTGCCCAGTTCTAAACTGGGTCTGTTTTCTCCAGTTGCAATAGTCCTGAAGAAAATTTGTCTTCACCAATTTAACTTCTGGCTGGCCCTGTTCTTTATTTTATTATTTTGACATCCCCAAAGAGTTGGATTTGGAGTGTGAAAGAGAGGTCCAAACTTTCTGGATTGAGCAAAAGGAGAGAAGGAGTAGTCATGAAACAAAAAGCAGAAGTTTCAGGAGGAACAGGTGTTGAGTTTAAGATAGCTGAAACACACAACTCATGTGTTTTTTGATGGATTTTATGCTCCTCTCATACCCTTGCTTTCTCAATTGCTACCCATAGGTTGCTCCACCTGTCACTGCTACTTATCAGTTGTTCAAAGAAAATGTGTTTTTAAACTTAGAACTTTAAATATGTCTGGGAGGGATGTAATCAGCCTATTTGGACTGTAATTAATAATGTCATTTGGAGAGTCACATCCTGGTACAATTACAGCTGAAGTATATTTTAACTGGCCATCACCTTTAACTTTGCATGAAAATAATTATAAACAATAAGATTAACGAGTGGTTATTGCTAATAGACAAGAGATCATGTTATATGCTTACGGAAGACACTAGCAACCACATATAATTATAGCACTTTTTTCAATATGAAAAAATAGGGAGTCCTTAAGACAGAATAATTATTACTCATTTTTCTGACATAGTAATTTTAGGATTACATAGATGAGAATACTACTAAATAAAACAAATCCCATGATGTGTTATGAACCAGTTATCAAATATTATATCTGGGTTTGCTATGAGTGTATTCCTTTTATTGCATATGCTGCTTTATGAATGTGCCAAATAAAAGGGAAATAAACTGTCTGCATCTAAAAAACTCACATACTATAAAGGCAATGGGAGAGAAATCTATCTGATTATTGGATCAGTTTCTAAAATCTAGGCATCAAGGTGACTAGTAAGTCACTGGAATGAAATGAAATGCAGCTGTGGTGGATGAATATGTTGCTTGTAAATTAGGAACAAGTTTATTGAAGATCTGAGTAGGACATAACCATTGGACATATCTTTGCTTGCCATGAAAGAAAAAAAAAGTACTAAGTGAATAAAATAAAGCAAGGCTTGTTTAGAAATTATCTGATATTACCCTCTTGTTTTACGGTCAAGGAAATTAAGATGCTGAGAAACAGATCATGCAGCTAGTAGGGTGGGAACCTAGGTTTTCTGGAACTAACCTTGAACTGGCATTGCCTTGCAGCATTAAAGACTACAGAACCATGAGGTGGTAAATAATAAATAACTGGTGCAGAAGACCCAGAAGAAGATGAAGAACAGTCAATTTGTGTGGAAGTAAGTGTGTGGTTATATCATGCTAGGCCCTGGGCCATAAATGATTAAACAGCTGGTGTGCAAAGCACTTTTTCTCTCTCAAGGAAGACGTCCCCGGGACAGAAGGAAAGCCACCCAGTCCAATCTTATCAACCTGCTAATGGCAGATGATTTGGCAATGAAACTCCAGTCTCTGTGGGACAGTCCTCACCACCGAACACTTTTAGCAGGATAGTTCTGGTTGTCTAGGATAAACACACTTGTGAATTGATTGATTTATGGAGAGTGGCACCCTGGAAAATAACACAAAAACTAGTAACTGGGCAAAAAATGGAAATATTTCATGTTCAGAATGACTCTCTTCTATATATAATATGTCACTAGAGACATTGCTTAGAGACTTTCTTTACTTAAAAAACTCATATTTTAATCTGAGTATTAGCCAATAAAACAAGAAAGGGTCTGGGAGTCCAGACTTCTCTCTGCATTGTCTGTGTCCCATGATCACTGTTATGCTTGAAATTTTTCCTAGAGCTCGACGAGTCCTCGAGCCTCTGGGAGTCTGGTTTGGCAATTCAGTCTTTTGTATTATCTCAAGTACTTTGAATTTTATTAGTGATATGGAGGAAATATCCACCCACAATAAATAGAAAGTAGAAAACAAAAAGAAAACTGGCCAAGAAACTAAAACAAAGATGAATGGTACAAGAACTGAGGTCCTAAATTACTTCAATCCTTCTCTAAAATTAGTAAGTCCTGGGTATTAGTGGCATGATGTAATGGGCAAGGAGCTTGAGTGTGTAGGAAAAGATGCCAGCTGCTATCCAATTTTGTTGTTTAATGCTCAATTTACTAATGACAAAACCTATTAAATGACATTCTTATAAATATTTCAGCGGCCAATTCAAGACCTGTGAATTTAATAGCATAAATGACTTTAGATTAAGAATTGCTTATAAACTCACTAGATCAAATTTGCCTAAGTATTAGAGTATAATCATAAACAAAATATATTATTTTTTCTTCAAAGGACATCGGCTACACAAAGTTATTGCATTAAAAATTGTATTAAATACACTTATATGGTTATAAAAGTATTTATATGATGCCTAATATATTCTTTTACTTTGTCATGCTTCTTAAAATTTTTACTTTATTCTTATATCTTAGTTGAATTACCTTTCTAGTTCTTTGGAAACCTTCTCGACCAGCTAAAATAATAGGATCTAAGTCATCAAACTTTTGATTCTCAAGGGTTCATCATGAAAATTTCTCTTGTGATTCTGAGCCACATGGCTCCTTTTCTAACTGAACTTCATTTGTTACCATTTATTATTTTTTTAAATTAAATTTTCTATTTTGGGATAATTGCATATTTACATGCAGTTTTAAAAAATAATACAAAGAAATCCTGTTAACAGTTTCTCTGAATATAAAAACTATAGTGCAGTATCACAACCAGGATATTGACATATAGAATATTTCCTTCAACACAAGAATCTCGTGTTGACCCTTTAAGACCATTCCCACCTTCTTCTTGCCACTACCTTCCACCTAAACCTCGACAAGCACTAATCTATTTTGTGTTTCTTCTTCCTTCCTTCTTTTATTTCATTTTTTTCAATCCTCTTTGTAATTATTGTTGAAGTATTTTTATGATAATGGTTGCTCTAAATTATGTCTGGAAATTCTAAACTCTTTGTCTTCTTGGCATTGTCATTTATTGTCTTAAGTTTGGGATCCTTCTGGTTTGTGGTATGAATGGTGATTTTCATCATTTTAGGAATTATTTTATGAGACTCTGGATCTTATTTAAACTTTTTCATTTAGCTGATGTCTTCTGACACCACTCTAGGAAAAGAAGGGGTGTGTCATCACCTCATTAATGCCAGGTATAAGTGAAGTTCTTGGTTCCCCACTTAACTTTTATTGGCATCTAAAGAGAGAGAGCTCCTCATTAGTGCTGGGTCAGAGTGGGAGTTTCAGCTTCCCAGTAGACTTCCACTGATACCTCCTTGACTAGGAGGGATAAAAGTTCTTCAGTATTGTTACTTACGTATTTTTCACTGACAACACCAGTGGAGGGAGTGGCTATGATACTGCTGGACCATAGTAAAACTCTTGAATGTCAACTAGACTTCCTCTGATAGCGTACAACAGAGTGGTGGAGGGACACCTCATTGCTGCCGGGTAAAGATAAAAGTCCATAATCCCCATGTGACATGAGCGGTGGGGGTGGAGAGACTTGTTACTTCCTGGCAGTGATGAAAGTCCTTAACTGGCTTTCTCTGCCACTACACAGACTGGGGGAGTGGGAGCACCTGACAAGGGTGGGAATAGTACTTGGTTGACATGGGTGGGAATGTAGCCACAGTTTGTTCATTTATTTATTTATCTTCTTTGTTTTCCCATCATGGTTATCTTAGGTAGAGCAGTTATTGTCTAAAAATATTCTGTCTTGCCAGGCTGAACCTTTCCTGGTCTTTGGCTAAAGAGATTATTTTTCTCTTTTCTGTATGTATCTATTGGCATTTCCAGGTTTATGGCTTCTTTATCTTGAAATCTAGTATATAAGACCTGAAAAATATCTTAGGGACAATGCTATTCCTCAAGAACCAAGGGGTCTAGTCTGTGTCCTTTCTTGTTGTCTCCTTTCAGCATCTCTTTATGTACATTTCACAGTGGTCCCCGTGTGTCCACACAGGATATGTTCCAAGACCCCTAGTGGGTACCTGAAACCACAGATAGTACCAAGCCCTATATATATACTATATTTTTTCATACATGTTTGTACTTATGATAAAGTTCAATTTATAATTTGAGCATAGTAATAGACTAATAATAATAACAATATACTGTTAAAAAAGCTACATGAATGTGATCTCTCCCAAAATTCTTATTGTATTGTACTCACTCTCCTTGTGGTGATGTGAGATGATAAAGTGCCTACATGACAAGATGAAGTGAGATGAATGATGTAGGCATTGTGATGTAGCATTAGGCTACTACTGACCTTTTGATGATTTGTCAGAAAAAGGATTATCTGCCCCCAGCCCACAGTCAAACATAGGTGGCTGAAATCCCAGAAGGTAAAACCATGGGTAAGGGGGAACTTCTGTACATATAATGTTCAGGATTTTAGTTGTATTTAGCAGGACAAACAAGAGAAAGTATGACTGCTCCATCTTTCCAAATGTGAAAGTCTTCATTGTAACTTTTTATGCCCACTGACTGCAGGGGAAAATCCTGGGTCAAATACCTTTAAACTGAAATCAGTCAAAGGGAGAAATAAAGTGGGAGAAATCCACTTATTGCTTATAAGCAGTCATCTACTTCTGCTCACCTGTGTCTCTCATGACCCAGCTGCAGTAAAAGGGGGCCCCACCCAACCTCTCCCATCCAGATATTCTCTCCCTCACCCTTGTAATTGCCTACTGATATGGAGATGACTACTTCTCTCACCCCAGGTGAGAGATTCTGGAAATGTTGCAATTTTACCCACACCTACTCTTTTCCCATTTATTTTACTTTTATCTTTGTTTTCTGTTGTTTTATAGAAGGATTGCTCTTTATATTTATTCAGATAGTATTATATGACCTATTATCTTAGCATTATTATATACTGATCTGACTTGATAACTGTAAGATAAATTCTAGCCGGAATAAGCAGGCAGTGAGAGGCAACAAAGGGCCAGGTGATTTATTTGAATGTCCCTGGGTGAGGTTCCATGGTCTGGCTATCACAGGCTGGGGAAGTCACACGAAAGTAGATAGGCAGCGAGTTTTTAAAGAAGGTAGGGGGAGGCAGAGCTTAGATTTACAGTGGCTTGAGGATTGGCTAGCCTAAGGCACATTTTTTAGGTTGGGAGGGGGCAGCAGACAGGGACTTTGGCACGTCATCAGTGTCTGACGTGCTCACCTCTCCCCCCAGTGCCTTCAACCTTACAATAACTTATTTGATAGAATATTCAAGTGTTAATAATATCTTACTGTAATTAATAGTGTTACATAAAATTTTTAAATTCTAAGGTCTGAGTGATCTAACCAGCACAACTAACTTTTCTCTTAGGATGCTAGCTAAATTGTCATCTGAAATACATGGTTGAAATTTCTTTTTACATTATCATATTATGAGTAACACTGACACTATTGTTACTTCCACATTCATCTCCACAATTAAAAACAAAACATTTATCTATAGTTCATAAACTGGCAAATATTTAAAGAACCAAATATGTATGCTTATTAGTATGTAATTCTAAATATTTAATAAGAAAATTTAACATTTTCTACTTTGTACACTTGTTCTATATTTCCTGATTGTTTGGGGAGTGTATTGTGGTAGGCCACATTATTGTATGCAAATATTTACTTTCTTCCCAGAAAGAGATATTCTTCTTTGCCTCAGCAATATTGAACTAGCTATGCAACTTGCTTTGCTTATTGGGATATGAATGGACCTAACATAGGACATATCTGAGCAGAAGACTTAAATAACATGTTATGATGTAGTCTGGTATTTCTCATTCCTCTCCTTTGCTCCAAGAATGCACAGGTCTCACATTGAGACTATGCCTCCAGCCTGGGTCCCTTAAGAAGAATACATATAAAGCAATGCTGAGCAGAGCTGCAGTAGCACACATGTAATGTGAATGAGAAATCAATGTTTGTTATTGTAAGTCATTAAGATTTTGAAGTTGTTTGATAAATAACAAGACTAGTCAAGGTATCATTTGATATTTACAGCTTTTCAAAAAAGCACTTACTTTAATTAAACATAATAAGGAAAAGCTGGATTACTTACTTATATCTGCACAATTCCTTACATCCTTGAAAATCGGGTTTCTCTATGGTAGGATAAAGATGTTCCAGGTCTATTATGAATTTTTCTCTAAATGCAGAATCCACTAATCTCCAAATATCTCTGCAAATGAAAGTCCAAATATATCAACAAACATTATAACAGAAACAGAATTTGGGATCCAACTTTGTACTTGAGGTTTGGTGGTGGGCCAAATCACTTCTGCAATGTTAGACTTTCAATAGTAATACTTTCAGGAAAATATTACCTTTTAAGGAATGAGGTCACATTGATTCCCCCAATTTAATTTGAATATAACTAAACTTGGTATTTTTCTAAAACATAAATAAATGTTTTCTCTTTAACACAGTTGCTTTTCTTATCTCCTCACCCACATTATAATTAATATTCCTTATCTTATCTGAACCACATGTATCTTATTACCTATTATTTTGTAGTCACTTTCTTGACACAGAAGAGTTTCATATATTCACCTGGTGTTTATGTTGTGTCTGGATTGATTTCGTTCCAGAATCTTCCCTTCCCTTATGTAGTTACTTTGGTTTTCTTCTGGAATTTTTAAATCTTAGAAGAAATTTTATAGTTATATGTTAAAATAAAATAATGGAGAGTAGACTTCTTAGCCATAGGCTGAAACTTTCTGTATAAAAACTATTTAGAAACAGTAGCTTCTGAAGATAATTATTTTTGGCAACTGAAAGAAGCAACATAAAAATAGAGAAAAAGCAAGTTATTGTCATAGAAGTCTCAGTGTTTAAGATAAATAGAGCTGCATAGACAATCTAGGGATAAAGTACCTGTTTATTTTGACTCAGGAGAGACTTAGAATATCCCAACCTAGCTAGTTGAGAATCCACTGTGAGTGTCAGTAAATTGGGGACTTTTTTTTTTTTTTGATAGTTCATGGTCTCCTGGGCAGATGTCCTTATTATGAAAATTCCTATAGGTTGGGTAAGAAAAATATAACAAACCAAAGCTTTACTCTGACCGATATTTGGCTATTTCTTTAAACATGCAAACTTTTGCATGAGTCTTCCTTTTGAACATATTGGCTGCTATATAAGGTGGTTTGGAAATAGAATGATGTTTTAGTTAGCAAACATGGATTAGAACATGACACTTCATTCCATGTACTTGATATGGAACTGCATCCTTCTAAGACTCAGTTTGCTTATTTATTAAATGGGGACAATTCTATGAATCTAATAAAGTTCTTATAAGAATAATATGAAAACATGTACAAAATATATTTTGTGTAAATGAGTTCTTTCCCATTAGATTTGAAATCCCATGTCTGATTGTCTTATTTGTCTTTGTTTTATTAATCTATATCACTGATGCCTACCACATATTTGGCTCTTAGTAAATATTATAGGACTATTAATGGATTGTTCATTAAACATTTCCCTCAGTCTTTTTTTCATAGTATTTCAGTATCCATCATGGAGCCTACTTACAGGAAAATAGCCCCAAATTCATGGCAACCACATAACACAGTATCATTTCTTTAAATATATTCACTTTTAAAAATTATTTACATCTTTTCAAACATGATGTTTGATGACATATTATTCTCAATCATGTACTTACTGTTTAATAAGTTTATTTTTTCTTAGATCACTCAAAATGTAAGTTTTATTGACTTGACAATGAATATTATTCAGTACTATGTGTTGGAGAGAGAGATTTAGTAAGTTCCTTGAGAGAATATCATTGAGGTGTATTTGTTCAAGGAAACTTTTGTAATGTCACAATATGTAATAACTTTTCAGCATAATAATGAAAGACTCACCATGCATATGTGCATATCAACAAGGAAAACTTATGTGGAAATTCATAAATGAAATGAACATTTTCAAACCCAAACATATGGATTTGAATACACTAACTGTGTATTTATTATAAAAGTTTAATGATGTGTTAATATTAAAAGTTTAATGATGCCATGTTTCAAGGATGAAAGAATACCTGTCCTTTATTAGGAGTATTTATTCATTTTGAAAGGAATGTGGGGAAAATGAAGTATGTTTTAATGGTTTTCAATCTGTTCAGGGATGAAAACCATAAACATTGTGGCAAGGATAAAGCAGATTACAGTGATTAAGCTGGAGAAAGAGGACTGTGAAGTGACCAAAACACTAGTTTACAAGACAGGTTTTCTTTGTAGAGGATAGACACGTGTTATTTCTATATCTAGAAGACAGAACATGAGAAGATTGGCTTCACCTATGAATGGAGCTCCCTAAGACTTCTGGTTATGATGTCAAAAGACAACCAGACCAAACAAAGGAGATTATAAATTCACTCTCTATGGAAATCCTTAAACAAAGAAAAAATAAGCCCTTTGTAAATACCTGGTTAAAAAACAGAAAATGGAGTAAATCAGATCTTTCCAAATTCAGAATTTTAATAATGCACTGAACTATTCTAGATAACTCTTCTTCATGTTTCTCTCACGTATTTTCTAATGACTTTTTCAGTCATATTAACATATTTACTAGTCTCAGTGTGTGTGTTTGCTTCTGTTTCAATGATATCATTAAGAAAATAAATAAAAATACAAGTCATAGATTGGGAGAAAATATTTACAAATCAAATGTCTGATAAGGAAACATATCTAAAATATATAAAGAATTCACAAAACTCAGTAATAATGAAACAAACAAACCAATTAAAAAAATCAGCAAAAGACTTGAATAGGTATACACTCAAGAACAGCTAACAACATAAAAATTATAATTATATGATCCAGAATTTTACTCCCAGGTATTTACCCAAGAGAAATTAAAATTCATGTTCATAGAAAGTCTTGTAAACAAATATTCATGGCAGCAATATTCAAAAGATGACAAAAAGAGAAGCAATTCAAATATCCATCCAATGTTGAATGAAAAAACAAAATGTTTATCCATACAATGGAAAGTTATTTAGCAATAAAAATGAGTGACCAGTGGATATAAGTCATGAATGGATAAACCTCAAAATGATTAGGCTATGTCAGGGTCTCTCAGTCTTGGTAGTATTGGATTTGAGGGATAAATCTTTATTGTGAATGGGCTGTCCTTTACACTGTAGGGTGTTTACTAGCATTCTTGATTTCTATCTACTAGATGCCATTAGAACCTACCCCAGTTGTAACACCTAGACATCTCTAGACATTGCAAAATATCCTCTGGGTGCAAAATTACTTCTGGCTGAGACCATCGTGCTAAGCAAAAGACCACATATATGATTCCATTTACAGGAAAGAGTCAGATAAGGCAACTCTATAGGGACAGAATACAGATTAATTTCCTGGGCTAAAGTTAGAATAGGAAGTTGATGACAAAAGGGAATAAGGTAGCATTTAGGGTGATGGAAATGCACTGAAACTTGATTTTGGTGATGGTTGAGTAACACTGGAAATCTATTCAAAGTCATTGACTTGTATAATTAAAACAGGTGAATTTTACAGTATGTAAATTATCCATCAATAAAGAAATTAAAGTACTAAGTAGAAGACATATTTTAACTAATCTCAAGAATTTAAATAAAAACATGGATAAAATAAGAAAAGTTAAAAAAGAAAAAAGGGCAAAACATAATTATTTTAGTATAGTTGAGATAATATATTAATTTCAGGTGTACGACATAGTGATTCAACATTTTGTACACTGTAAAATACTGACCACAGTAAGTATAGTTGCCATTTGTCACTACACAAAGTTATTACAATATTATTGACTATATTCCCATGTTGTACCTTTCATCCCATTTATTAAAAATAAAATTTCTGAAATGAAAATTCCACTGAAGACTGTTGAAAGCAGATTAAATACTACAGAAGAAAAAAAGAGCCTTTTGAAAACAGAAATAGGAAATATACAAAATAAAGTTGGAGTCAATAGAAAACGAATAAAATAAACAGAGCTTCAGTGATTAGTGGGGCATTATCAAATAATATAACAAATATGTATGTCAACATAAACTACAACAAAGATACATGCACACTGTACATTTCTGTGAAAACATTTTAAAGAGAATAAACTCATAATCATCAAAATAAAAAAATATATACATTACAATAATTACTATAGAGAAGATTTAATCAAACTATCTGGCCCATGGGCCAGATTCAGTCTATGGTCTATTTTGATACAATTCTCAAACTATGGATGGTGACTATAGTTGATAACATTGTATTGTGTATTTGAAAAATAGATCTTAAACATTCTCATCAAAAGAAAAAAATCTGTAACCACATGTATTGATGGATGTTAACTAAACTTATTATGGTGATCATTTCACAATATATACATGTATCAAGTCATTATGTTACAAACCTGAAACTAATATATCAGTTAAAAAAAACAACTTTCCATGAAGAGAAGTATGGATCTAAAATGCTTTACTGTGAACTCTACAAAAAAAAAAAAAAATGATGAAAGCTACATAAACTCTTTAAGAAAATTGAAGAAAATGACATACTTTTCAACTCATTGCTTGAGAACAGAATTATTTTGATACCAAAACCATAAATAATTTGACATTATAAGAAAAGAAAACTGGAGACAAAATATCTCAAGAAAATGGATGGAATAATTCTTTTAAAAATTAACTAATCAGATCAACAACATACAATAAACTTCTGGTAACATCACACTTCATAGTGAAAAGATAACTTTTTCTTCATAAGGTCAAGAACAAAGCAGTGATGGTCACTTTTACTACTTTTACTAGAGGTCCTAACCAGTGAAATAAGGAAAGAGAAATAAATAAAATAAAATACACAGATAGAAAAATAACAATATCATGTTTATTCTCAGATATGTGATTATATATACAGGAAATCCAAGTCAATCTGCATAAAATACTAGATATAATATATGAGTTAAGCAAGGTCACAGCATACATAGTCAATACACAAGACTCAATTATATTCCCATACTGTAGTAATGAATAAATGAGAAATTAAAATTTTAAAAAGCAATAAATTACTATTTCATTTCTTAGAGAGATTAAGGAATATATAAATTAATGGAGAAACATACCTCGCTAAAGAAACTGAAGATTCAATAATACTAAGTATCTATTATCATTAAATTGATATATAGATTCAGTGCAATTCCAATCAAATCTCTGTAGACTTTAGCATGGAAATTATCTAGTGATTATGTAAATTATATGGATACACAGAGGAGCTAGAACAGCCAAAGGATTTTGCTTAAGAATAACAAAGCTGGAATACTCATACTACCTAATTTCAAGATAACCTACATGGAAATCTTACAGGTTGATGAAACAGAAGGAAATCTAGAACTAGACCCACACATACATAGAACATTGACTTTTATCAAAAATGTCAAGGTATTTCAACACTGGAAAGGATACATAGTGTTCTTGATAAAAGATGTTGAACAAGACATCATTTAATAAACATGAACCCTGACCCTTACCTCTCACCATGTAACAATATTAACTCAAAATGTGAAATATAGACCTAAATACAAATGCTAAAGTTATTAATTTCTTGAAGAAAACATAGTAGAAAATCTTTGCAACCTGAAGTTGACAAAATTTCATAAATAAGATGTACAAAAGTATGAACCATAAAAGAAAGAAAGTTTCATTACATGAACTAATGATGATCAAAAATATTAAGTGAAAATGCAAGCCACAGAGTGGGAAAAAGCATTCTTGATGCACATATTTGAAAAGGGCCTTTTATTTATAATACATAAAGAACAGTTACAATTCAACAATATAGAAGTAATGGTCCCTAAAATTGGCAAAAGCATTTGAACACACCTAGAAGATATAAAAATGACCTATAAGCACATGAAAAGATACTCAACATCATTAGTAGTCCTAAAATGTAGCATTAAATAACACTGAGATACCAGTACACATCCACTACAATGGTAATAAAAAATATCAACAATATCAAGTGTTAGTAAGGATTAGAACATCTACAACACCATGCTTTACTAGTGGGAATGTAAAATTGTATAACACTTTGAAAAACTTTTTGATATGTTCTTAAAATGTTAAAAGTACTTACTAAGTGATCCCTATAATTCATTCCTAGCTATTTACCCAAAAGAAATGAAGACACTATATTCAAAGGCTCTCTGCACAAATGTTTGTGGCAGCTTTATTCATAATAGACAAAATTTTTCAACAGGTGACTGAATAAACAAATTGCCTTACATGTACACAATTGAATGCTACTCAACTACATAAAGGAAAGAATAACTGATAGTCATATAATGGATAAATTAAAAAAGAAATTGTGCTGAAAGAAAGAAACTAAGCACAAAAACATGTATAAAAATTACTCAACCCTGAATTTAGGTGAAATTAACAAAAAGACATTTCACAAATTAGAAAAAAAAAGTGAATGAACTTAAAATATGTGCACAGCCACAGTAGTGATCAGGAATCTGGAATTTAATACCTTAAAAAGGTAGCATTTTATGTCCCTAAAGGGCTGAAACACAAAAGACAGTAACAAAAAATCAAGAATCCAACTATATTAAATGTTAGCAAAAGTATGGAAATGGATACAATTTTATACTTCTAGATGTGTAAATGATCCACTTTTAAAAATCACTAACTCATAAAGTTGGACACATGCATTATACAACACAACTATCCCATTTCTCTCTGTGTGTACATGTGCACCTGTGTGTGTGTGTGTGTGTGTGTGTGTGTGTGTGTGTGGTGTTCACTAATGTAACTCTTACTGGTTTCCTAGGACACCTTCAAATGATTGTACTAGCTAGAAAGAGAGACATGAACAGCCCAGAAAAGGGGAATATAAAGTTCAAGGAAAAACTGCCCAGACTGCCTAGGTGGAGGTTCATGTGAAGACAACAAAGGCTTTACAGGGAAATAACTTTTTTGCCCATCAGGACCAGTCCAAACTGGTCCCAACCTGATCCCAATGTAGACGCAATCGAACAAAACTGAGAACTGTCCAAACATGCCTCATCTTAGGAAACTGCACGTGCACTGAGAGGGATGGCTATACAGATGGACCCGTCAATCAAATATTCCCACCTTGTCAATCAAAGAGGCGCCTCTCAGCCAGAATGCAACAGATGGGCTTCCCACCTAATAGAAGGAGGCCTTGGTCTTCTTTGACTCTGGCTAGTATTCAAATAAAATTTTCACTCTACTTCACTGTTGTATCTCTGCCTTTCAATTCTTCCTAGAGGTAGGGACAAGGACAGAACTCAACCTGTAACAAATGTACATTGTATCTTATTCACAACAGCAAAAATGAAACCTTGTACACAAATTAAACTTTAGGAGAATGGGGTTAGTAAATTGGGGAGATTCAAATAGTGAGATTTTATAGAACAGGGAAAATCAATGAGCTACAGCAGCATGTGACAGCACAGATGTTAGGAAAATAACTTAATAACATATTAATGAAGTTAGAAAAATGATATCTGCCATGAGAAGCCACCCATGGGGGAATAGCACTAGAACATATGACAGCAAAAGCATGAAAAATAAAACTGAAGGTAGTTGTTACTGTTGGATTCTCCCAGAGGAGGACGCCGCCTCAAATTACTCACGGAAGGCGTCTCTTGATGCAACAAGCAAGAGGAATTTATTCAGAGGCCAGCTAGCTGGGGTCCATGCATTAGCCCGACGCAGCGGGTCTCAGCGAGGACCCCGAACTCACAAAGCCAGAAGTTTTTATAGCATTTTCAAAGGGGCAGTATTTTCTACAGTCACAATACAGTGTTTTTTTTTTCATAGACACATAAATTTTCTGCTGACGCCTCATCCTGGGGGTCTGATTAGATAAAATCACTTTCGGAATGTTTAAGGTAGTTCTAGCAAGATAAGCTTAACTGATTGAAGTTGGCTAACTAAAAGTCACTACAATTAACACTGGCTGACTAACTTGTTTTTCAAAGTTCTAGTAATTTTTCTCCTTCTAGGTTAGAAAATAGTGTTTGAGCCTTTAAGATGGCTGTGCTTATGCTAACTTTTGATTCTTCAGGTTCTACATTACCACTGAGAAGGAAAAAATATGGAACCAGGAATACATGGAGTTTCAAGCAGTAATCATTTTGGGAATGTGCCTATTCTTCAATTGAGTGGTGTGTTCACATAGCCTTTCATTTTATAATTGTTTAGACAAATTGCACACTCGTTAGCATTCTTTTAAATGTATCACATTGAATATTACATAAGACATAATTCCTCCACGGAGAGTTTACAATTTAACTGAACACTCAGACATACCCACAAGTAATAATTACATTACATCATATAAATTCCATAGTAAAGATATTTAAGAACAAAACAGCTGTATTGTTTTAGTAAATTATGCACATTCAAAATTCAAACAATAGAAAAATTGTAGTTTACTGATTTTAATAATGTGTAATTATATGGCACAGCATCCATGGAATTCTTTATAGAAGTGTTTTTTCTGAATTTTGGAGTTGCTTAGACATGTTTGGAATTCATCTCTCTCATTTGTTTGCTCTTTGACTAACACTTCCTAGGACTTAGAAACAAGGGTTGGGTTGGGTTGCATAAAATTAGTTGGGTAACTGATTAGTGTAGAAATACTTATGAAATATTTGCTTTGAGTTACTTAGGATAAGGCAATATTCTTCTATGCTGTATGAAATTCAATCAAGATTCTGTTTATAATATTATGTACACTTTGTTCTCTGGTGCCATTCTTTTTTAAATCCTATTAGAACACAGGTTTTATCATGATCCAGAGATTGCCATTGTTGTTTTTAGAATTCAAAAGAAAACTGGTTACCCAGTGGCAATTTGTTTTTTGTTGTTATTCATCAAGATATCTTGAGGATAGTTAAGCAGACCTGAAGTACTGCTCCTTACAAACACACATTCTATTTTGTAAACAGGAAGCAGGTAAGTCATGTTGGAAGAATTGACCAATTTCCTGGAAATACCCATTTTTAGAAAGCCCAGTATAGTTTGTTTGTCAGGGTTTAGGTCGAATATGTCACTGGATGTAAAAGGGCACAGAAAAACACTTGAAATTAGTCTGCTGTTTGAATATTACTTAATTAGAATAGGTCCCTGATAAATTATTTTCATGCAGATTTAAATACTCTTGGCTATACTTTTATATGATATTCAATAAGAATATATTCTAAAGAATTTTATACAGATAAACTGTTGAAAACTGGGGTGTATTTTTGAAAGATGCAGAAAACATTTTATTTACCACATTTCCTAAAATAAACATTTAAAAGTAGTTTAGCAATCTGAAATTGGGGTGCCACTGGTAATGAAAGAATTTCATTTTTTAGCTGTAGAATATAAATTTTAGCTGTAGTTTTTCTTTCTTAGTGGTACATAAAATAATGGTGACCCTGAAAATCAATGATATTTTAGATTATATGAAATAAGATAATAACTAATTATTAGGGGGTTAATAAGAGAGGTCTTTACATGTTTCACTGTCATTTCCTTCTTCCTAAAATTCATAAGAGACTAAATACATAATGCTAAAGAGTAGCTATGAAATATGTATTTATAAATGTAACACTGAAAACCTGGTTATATGAGTTGGTGAATATTGGAAACAAATTTCCAGACTGTAATTAGGAAGGGCCCCTATTGAATAATTTGCATTACAGTTTGCGAAGCAATTAAAGCTCTCTGATCTGCAATTACCATATTAAGTAAGTAAAATTGGTGGGTCAATCTAGGATTTTAGAGTGTATAAATGAGGAATGATGCAAACATACTTACAAAGGGCATTATTAACACAACTGGAAAGCCATAAGAAAAGATTGTGATTTGCTACAAGCAGATAGGAAAATGGACCACAAGCAGTTATGGGCACCATAGAAATCTCCCAGATAAAGTGTGTTCTTTTCTAAGAATCAAGAAAGGCTTCAAGAAGGGAAGTTTGTGGCTTTTGGGGTTTTTTGTTGTTGCTGTTTTTCATTTATATAGAGTGGAAGCTCAATAGTAAGTGTTTTTAAATTTGAAAAAATTTGTCAGGAGAGAGACAAAAGTCAATGGCTTGCAATTTCAGTAACCCACCGTATTCCATTTGAATTGTATACCCTTCTCCATATCCCCTGCATTTTTTGTTTCTTTCTATTATCAAGGTGCATAACAATAAATGAAATCCAAACATTAAATTAAAATATAAGATTTTGTATAATAGTTTGTAATTGTGCTACATAAAATTGCTTCATTTTAAATGTGTCTCATTTGTTTTTTTTGTCTCATGAGTTTTTAAAATAATGACTCTGACTTAAACTCATTAAACATTTTGCAAATGTGAACTCCAGATTCTGTGAACATGTAACAGTCTGTATCTGAAAACTATTTCTGAAATATGTTTCTATTTTTCTATAGCTGATAGACTTCAGTTAAATGCCAATAAACTTTGAGAGACATTGAAATAAACAAAGAAAGAAATGCACTTTTAAAGGACTAAAATAACAAAATTATCTCACCTACTAAAACTATGTACATAAACATAAACCCATTGGAAAATTGTGAGAGCATAGATAGACTTTTCACTCTTAACAGAATTTTGCTTATTGTTAACAAAAATTAAATTAAGTTTTTCCTAAGAATTTGAGTGATCATAAATGCCTATTAACTTGAGCATAAAAATTCTGGTCTTTGGACAAATGTAGTAAAATATACAGCTGAACAAAGGAGAATTTATTGACAACAGGTCAATCTCTCATTATTTAATATTTAGTATTCTGGCAAGAAAACCTTGAAGTGAATTTTATATGCTGCTGGAATGGCTTCTTAAAGCTGGAAAACAAAGTATACACATCCTATTGACTCTCTTCTCTGGAACAGCCTCATGAAAATAGAAAGGTAGTTTTTCAGAGTATTACTTGACCATTAGGAAAAGTAATTATCCAGAAAGAGTGAACACAAGACCCATATGAAAACCACAATCTATTATCTGGTTTGTACTCCTGAGCCAATCAGCTCCAAATCTCATTGGATAAGGACTCCTTGAGGAAGGGCTTGCAACATCATGGCAAATGTGTGAGGCACCGTTCCATTCTCACAGAAAGCTTTGGACATTTGCCTAAATAATTAAACACTGGAGACTCATTTGTTCTAGTCATTTCTCCAGTCCTGAGAGCATATTTAGGATGAATATATTTGTCTGTAAAAAAAAACCCTTGCCTATTATTTCATAATCTGTGGAGAAAGAATCTTTGGTTTTGGTAGGAAAGTTCAAGTTAAAGCCCCAGCAACTGCTCTTTCCTCCTCAACCAAGAAGTAAATGAGCAGCAATGCCTTTCTGTTGGGGGATTAGAAGGGGTTTGAAAGGATGCCCAAGCTTTGATCCCCAACCTATACTCATTTAATTTACCAGATGGATCCTGATGGATGATGGTGTCCTACCACAAACATACAGAGGAGCTGCAGTTGTAGTTACTGAGCTAGATAGGGTATCTTTGCTTGAAGAGATCAGTGGAGTCTCTGGCACTTAGCATGTGGCTGTTGATCTGATGAATACATTACCCTGGATATCCAGAATAAAAAGCAGTACCCATTCACGGTTTTGCCACAGCAAATCTGAAGATATTTGACCTTTTGGCCACTTATCAGAAAAATGTCTCTATAATGATGATACCTGATTAATTAAAGCCTGGGAACAGAAAGTGCCAGTAATCTGGAGGCCCTGAAGACAGTATTATGTTATTGCATCTCAGGACGGAAGATAGGCTCTACAGAGATTCAGGGGCCTGGTGTAAGGTGAAGTGGTTTGGTCTAGTGGTTTGGAGCATTCGAAGATATAACTTCTAAGGTAAGTAAGAGAGGCATTTGGTCTACTTCTTCAGCTTTTAAAGACAATGCATACTACATGCTGGGATACGTCCAACTCATTCATTTAGTGAGTCAAAAGATTTCCAGGAACTCGAAGATGGCGGCGTGAGTAGAGCAGCAGAAATCTCCTCCCAAAAACACATATATCTATGAAAATATAACGAAGACAACTCTTCCTAGAATAAAGACCAGAGGACACAGGACAACATCCAGACCACATCCACACCTGCGAGAACCCAGCGCCTCGCAAAGGGGGTAAGATACAAGCTCCAGCCTGGCGGGACCCGAGCGCCCCTCCCCCCAGCTCCCAGCGGGAGAAGAGTAGGCAGAGCGGGAGGGAGACAGAGCCCAGGTCGGCTGAACACCCAGCCCCAGCCATCCGGACCAGAGTGCAGACATAGTGCATGCGCGGGGCCCTGGATTCTAGGGAAACAGGGCAGCAAGAACGGTGAGCGGATACCGGAGGCCTGGCGCCGGAGAACATAAGAAAAGAGAGCAGCCATTTTTTTTGTTGTGGTTGTTGTATTGTTTTGGCAAGCGCTTTTTGGAAGTCTTAAAGGGACAGGGAACCCAATACTAGGGAAATGGGGCAGCAAGACCAGCGAGTGGGTATCGGAGGCTGGCGCCGGAGAACAAAGAAAAGTGAGCAGCCAATTTTTGTTATTGTTGTTGTTGTTGTTGTTTTGTTTTGGCGAGCGCTTTCTGGAAGTCTTAAAGGGATAGGGACCCAAATACTAGGGAAACAGGGCAGCAAGACCAGTGAGCAGATGCCTGAGACTGGCGCCGGAGAATAAATAAAAATGAAAGGCCATTATTTATTTATTTATTTATTTTATTTTATATATATATATATATATTTTTTCATGATTGTTGTTTTGTTTTGGCGGGTGCTTTTTGGAAGTCATAAAGGGGCAGGGCAGGACACTTAATCCAGAGGTAGGGAAACCGGGGATCTATGGGCACCCTAATCCCCTGAGCTGCAGGGAGCACGGAGGCCCCTTACAGAGAATAATAGCCTCCCGGCTGCTCCCCCTCCAACGTGACTCCATTACTTTGGAGCAGCAGCCCAAGCCAGGACACACCCACAGCAACAGCGGAGACAAACTCCATAGCAGCCAGGCAGAAAGCAGAAGCCCTGTCTGTGCCAGCTACCCAGCACAAGCCACTAGAGGTCGCTGTTCTCCCAGGAGAGGAGGGCCACAAACCAACAAGAAGGGAAGTTCTTCCAGCAGTCACTCGTCCCAGCTCTGCAAACTATTCCTCTCACCATGAAAAGACAAAATTACAGGCAAACCAAGATAACAGAGACTCCAGAGAAGGAGACAGACCTAACCAGTCTTCCTGACAAAGAATTGAAAATAAAATCATAAACATGCTGACAGAGATGCAGAGAAATATGCAAGAGATAGGGGATGAAGTCCGGAGGGAGATCACAGATGCCAGAAAGGAGATCACAGAAATGAAACAAACTCTGGATGGGTTTATAAGCAGAATGGATGAGATGGAAGAGGCCATTGATGGAATTGAAACCAGAGAACAGGAACGCATAGAAGCTGACATAGAGAGAGACAAAAGGATCTCCAGGAATGAAACAATATTAAGAGAACTGTGTGACCAATCCAAAAGGAACAATATCCGTATTATAGGGGTCCCAGAAGAAGAAGAGAGAGGAAAAGGGATGGAAAGTATCTTGGAAGAAATAATTGCTGAAAACTTCCCCAAACTGGGGGAGGAAATAATTGAACAGAGCACAGAAATACACAGAACCACCAACAGAAAGGATCCAAGGAGGACAACACCAAGACACATAAAAATTAAAATGGCAAAGATCAAGGACAAGGAAAGAGTTTTAAAGGCAGCTAGAGAGAAAAAGCTCACCTATAAAGGAAAACCCATCAGGCTAACATCAGATTTCTCAACAGAAACCCTACAGGCCAGAAGAGAATGGCATGATATATTTAATGCAATGAAACAGAAGGGCCTTGAACCAAGGATACTGTATCCAGGACGACTATCATTTAAATATGAAGGAGGAATTAAACAATTCCCAGATAAGCAAAAGTTGAGGGAATTTGCCTCCCACAAACCACCACTACAGGGCATCCTACAGGGACTGCTGTGGATGGGAGCACTCCTTAAAAGAGCACAGAACAAAACACCCAACATATGAAGAAGGGAGGAGGAGGAATAAGAAGGGAGAGAAGAAAAGAATCTCCAGACAGTGTATATAGCAGCTCAATAAACGAGCTAAGTTAGGCAGTAAGATACTAAAGAGGCTAACCTTGAACCTTTGGTAAACACGAATTTAAAGCCTACAATGGCAATAAGTACATACCTTTCAATAGTCACCCTAAATATAAATGGACTGAATGCACCAAACAAAAGACACAGAGTAATAAAATGGATAAAAAAGCAAGACCCATCTATATGCTGCTTACAAGAAACTCACCTCAAACCCAAAGACATGTACAGACTAAAAGTCAAGGGATGGAATAACATATTTCAGGCAAACAACAGTGAGAAGAAAGCAGGGGTTGCAGCACTAATATCAGACAAAATAGACTTCAAAACAAAGAAAGTAACAAGAGATAAAGAAGGACACCACATAATGATAAAGGGCTTAGTCCAACAAGAGGATATAACCATTCTAAATATATATTCACCCACAACAGGAGCACCAGCATATGTGAAACAAATACTAACAGAACTGAAGGGGGAAATAGATTGCAATGCATTCATTCTAGGAGACTTCAACACACCACTCACCCCAAAGGATAGATCCACTGGGCAGAAAATAAGTAAGGACACGGAAGCACGGAACAACACAGTAGAGCAGATGGACCTAATAGACATCTATGGAACTCTACATCCAAAAGCAACAGGATATACATTCTTCTCAAGTGCACATGGAACATTCTCCAGAATAGACCACATACTAGCCCACATAAAGAGCCTCAGCAAAATCCAAAATATTGAAATTCTACCAACCAACTTTTCAGACCACAAAGGTATAAAACTAGAACTAAATTCTACAAAGAAAACAAAAAGGGTCACAAACACATGGAGGCTTAACAACATGCTCCTAAATAATCAATGGATCAATGAACAAATTAAAATAGAGATCAGGGAATATATAGAAACAAATGACAACAATAACACAAAGCCCCAACTTCTGTGGGACTCAGCAAAAGCAATCTTAAGAGGAAAGTATATAGCGATCCAGGCACACTTGAAGAAGCAAGAACAATCCCAAATGAATAGTCTAACATCACAATTATCGAAATTGGAAAAAGAAGAACAAATGAGGCCTAAAGTCAGCAGAAGGAGGGACATAATAAAGATCAGAGAAGAAATAAACAAAATTGATAAGAATAAAACAATAGCAAAAATCAATGAAACCAAGAGCTGGTTCTTTGAGAAAGTAAACAAAACAGATAAGCCTCTAGCCAAACTTATTAAGAAAAAAAGAGAATCAACACAAATCAACAGAATCAGAAATGAGAACAGAAAAATCACGACAGACTCCACAGAAATACAAGGAATTATTAAAGACTACTATGAAAACCTATATGCCAACAAGCTGGAAAACGCAGAAAAAATGGACAACTTCCTAGAAAAATACAACCTTCCAAGACTGACCCAGAAAGAAACAGAAAATCTGAAAAGACCAATTACGAGCAAAAATTTGAAACGGTAATCAAAAAACTACCCAAGAACAAAACCCCCGGGTTGGACGGATTTACCTCGGAATTTTATCAGACACACAGAGAAGACATAATACCCATTCTCCTTAAAGTTTTCCAAAAAATAGAAGAGGAGGGAATACTCCCAAACTCTTTTATGAAGCCAACATCACCCTAATACCAAAACCAGGCAAAGACCCCGCCAAAAAAGAAAATTACAGACCAATATCCCTGATGAATGTAGATGCAAAAATACTCAATAAAATATTAGCAAACCGAATACAAAAGAATATAAAAAGAATCATACACCATGACCAAGTGGGATTCATCCCAGGGGTGCAAGGATGGTACAACATTCAAAAATCCATCAACATCATCCACCACATCAACAAAAAGAAAGACAAAAACACATGATCATCTCCATAGATGCTGAAAAAGCATTTGACAAAATTCAACATCCATTCATGATAAAAACTCTCAGCAAAATGGGAACAGAGGGCAAGTACCTCAACATAATAAAGGCCATATATCATAAACCCACAGCCAACATTATACTGAACAGCGAGAAGCTGAAAGCTTTTCCTCTGAGATCGGGAACTAGACAGGGATGCCCACTCTCCCCACTGCTATTTAACATAGTGCTGGAGGTCCTAGCCATGGCAATCAGACAAAACAAAGAAACACAAGGAATCCAGATTGGTAAAGAATAAGTTAAACTTTCACTATTCGCAGATGACATGATATTGCACAAAAAAAACCCTAAAGACTCCACCCCAAAACTACTAGAACTGATATCAGAATACAGCAAGGTTGCAGGATACAAAATTAACACCCAGAAATCTGTAGCTTTCCTATACACTAACAATGAAGCAATAGAAAGAGAAATCAGGAAACAATTCCATTCACAATTGCTTCAAAAAGAATAAAATACCTAGGAATAAATCTAACCAAAGTAGTGAATGACCTATACTCTGAAAACTACAAGTCACTCTTAAGAGAAATTAAAGGGGACACTAACAGATGGAAACTCATCCCATGCTCATGGCTAGGAAGAATTAATATCGTCAAAATGGCCATCCTGCCCAAAGCAATATACAGATTTGATGCAATCCCTATGAAACTACCAGCAACATTCTTCAATGAACTGGAGCAAATCATTCAAAAATTCATATGGAAACATCAAAGACCCTGAATAGCCAAAGCAATCCTGAGAAAGAAGAATAAAGTAGGGGGGATCTTACTCCCCAATTTCAAGCTCTACTATAAAGCCATAGTAATCAAGACAGTTTGGTACTGGCACAAGAACAGAGCCAGAGAACAGTGGAACAGACTAGAGACTCCAGACATTAACCCAAACATATATGGTCAATTAATATTTGATAAAGGAGCCATGGACATGCAATGGTGAAATGACAGTCTCTTCAACAGATGATGTTGGCAAAACTGGGTAGCTACATGTAGGAGAATGAAACTGGACCATTGTCTAACCCCATATACAAAAGTAAATTCAAAATGGATCAAAGGCCTGAATGTAAGCCATGAAACCATTAAACTCGTGGAAAAAAACATAGGGAAAATCCTCCTAGACATAAACATGAGTGACCTCTTCTTAACATATCTCCCCGGGCAAGGAAAACAACAGCTAAAATGAACAAGTGGGACTATATTAAGCTGAAAAGCTTCCGTACAGCAAGAGACACCATCAGTAGAACAAAAAGGAACCCTACAGTATGGGAGAATATATTTGAAAATGACAGATCAATAAAGGCTTGACGTCCAAAATATATAAAGAGCTCACACGCCTCAACAAACAAAAGTCAAATAATCCAATTAAAAAATGGGCAGAGGAACTGAACAGATGGTTCTCCAAAAAAGAAATACAGATGGCCAACAGACACATGAAAAGACGCTCCACATCGCTAATTATCAGAGAAATGCAAATTAAAACTATAATGAGGTATCACCTCACACCAGTAAGGATGGCTGCCATCCAAAAGACAAACAACAACAAATGTTGGCAAGGCTGTGGAGAAAGGGGAACCCTCCTACACTGCTGGTGGGAATGTAAACTAGTTCAACCATTGTGGAAAGCAGTATGGAGGTTCATCAAAATGCTCAAACCGACTTACCATTTAACCCAGGAATTGAACCCCTAGGAATTTTCCCTAAGAACACAGCAATCAATTTTGAGAAAGACCAATGCACCGCTATGTTTATCACAGCACTATTTACAATAGCCAAGATTTGGAAACAACATAAATGTCCATCGGTAGATGAATGGATAAAGAAGATGTGGTACATATACACAATGGGATACTACTCAGCCATAAGAAGAGGGCAAATCCTACCATTTTCAGCAACATGGATGGAGCTGGAGGGTATTATGCTTAGTGAAATAAGCCAAGCAGAGAAAGAGAAATACCAAATGATTTCACTCATCTGTGGAGTATAAGAACAAAGGAAAAACTGAAGGAACAAAATAGCAGCGGAATCACAGAACCCAAGAGTGGACTAACAGGTACAAAAGGGAAAGGGCCTGGGGAGGATGGATGGGTAGGGAGGGATAAGGGGGGGAGGAAGAAGGGGGATATTAAGATTAGCATGCATGGGGGGGTAGGAGAAAGGGGAGGGCTGTACAACACAGAGAAGACAAGTAGTGATTCTAAAGCATTTAGCTATGCTGATGGACAGTGACTCTAAAGGTGTTTATAGCAGGGACCCGATATAGGGGAGAGCCTAGTAAACATAATATTCTTCATGTAAGTGTAGATTAAAGATAACAAAAAAAAAAAGTAAGAAAGAAAAGGGGGATTACTCCATGATAGGATAAAACTAACTGTAAATCAACGATTAATGCATGCTTTAAATATCTTTAACTTTGATCACTTAAAGAGTGTCAGATGATCGGCTATGGAGGTACACTTTTCTGATAATATTACTTTCTCTTAAAAAAAAAAAAAAGCAGTTCCTGTGTGGTGACCTCCAATGAGTTCTACACAATGGTATAAAGGGCAGATCAAAGTGTGGGCAAAGGGTCTGTTTGTGTTTATACAGAGCATCAAAGCCTAATTTGGCTACCCTGAAAATGAACTAAGATACGATATGAAGAAGAACTTCCAACATCAGCACTCTCTGGAAGAGTCACACCAGAAGATGATCATCAAAAAACCTCAACAAAGATCCAGGCGATGCTGCAGTTGTAGCTGCATTCATCCCACCGGTTCCTGGATTTGCCATTGGAATGAAGAAGGAGATATCTAAGCTGGCCTGTGCATACAGTAAAACAACAAATTTGACTGGATCTACACTGTTGGAACTCAACCAAGAATTAGGAGAAGTGCAAGTTCTAGCGCTCCAAAATCTTACAACTACCAGACTATCTACTGTTAAAAGAACATATGGGATGTGAACAGTTCCCAGGAATGGGCTGTTTTAATTTGTCTGATTTTTCTCCGACTGTTCAAGTACAGTTGGACAATATCCATCATATCATAGACAAATTTTCACAAATGCCTAGGGTGCCTAACTGGTTTTCTTGGCCTCACTGGAGATGGCTGGTAATTATAGATCTGCTTTGGTTATGTAACTGTTTTCCTATTATGTTAATGTGTGTGTGCAATTTAATTAGTAGTTTAAAACCTATACATGCTTAAATTACTCTACAAGAAGATATGTCAAAGAAATAATCAATCTTCCCATGTTTTCTTCCATCTGCTACCTCTATAGCTTTTCTTCTTCCTTCCTAATTACAACCCTTAAATAGAATTCGTGCCTCATATCGAAAATACCGAGTATCATAATTCTTCCAAGTGCTAAAGTTACCTCAAGACAAATGCTGGGCATAGAAGCCACAGGGCATAAATCTGCAAAGAAGTTAAAAGCTAACCTTTTCAAACAATATGGCTTCTCTCTCACTTACCAACTTTTTATCTCCCTGTATGGCCCCAGAAGATGACTGGTTAACCAGAGACGGGTAAGATTCCTCACGGGAGGAACAACCTAAGACAGGCACAGTCGCAGGGGGTCCATCAGGTGAGAAATTGGGGATCAACAGAGGTGAGACTTAGAACCTCTCCCCCCCTGTTTTGAGAGAAATCTTCTGCATCCGTGGATGTTTTATTGCCCTTGTCTAGCTTGGATTAACACATAGTCTACAGGCACACACCTGATCATCTACATTTGCTCTCTTACAACACTAAACTAAGTTTTCTACCTTTATATTGTATCTACCTACCACTTCAGCATTTTATTAAAAAAATAATAATAATAATAATAATAAAGGGAGAAATGTGGGATCCACATATAAATCAAGTATAAAAATCAAACGAATATTCATATTTGACCTGATTGTTTATAGTTCATAATGCGTGATCAAAACCGAAAGTTTCTGTGATATGACTGCCCTTGCACTGTTCACCATGTAAGAACTTATTCACTATGTAGGAATTTGTTCACCATGTAAGAACTTGTTCGTTATACTTTAGAAGATTGGAGACTGTTGAGAATTAGGCTTGGGGTTGATTAATGATCATGCATTGAGTCCCCTATACAGAATTTTATTGTTGTTAACAACCATTTGATCAATAAATATAAGATATGCCCTCTCAAAAAAAAAAAAAAAAAAAGATTTCCAGTGTTCAAGTGGGGCCAAAGCAGAATAGAACCTTGCAGCAAGTTCAATTAGAAATATAAATTACCCTGCCACTGTCATATGGCCTATCCGATCCCATAGTACTAGAGGCATTCATGGGAGCTAAGGAAACCCAGTGGGTCTCTTCTAGGTCCTAATAGGAGAGAAGCACATCAGAACTGTAACATTTTGAACCAAGGCCATACTATCTACACAAATAACTATTCAACATTTTAAAAATAGCTCCTGTTAGAGAATTTAAGCACAATCATCAGCTGACCATGCTCCCCAAGTTGCCCATTATGAATTGTGAATTCTCAGACATAAAATCATAATCAGGTGGACACAGTAGATGTCTGTTGTGTGATAGAAAAAGAACATTCTAGTAAGAGTCCAGACAGATCTGGATGCACAAGTAAATTAAACCAAAAAGGTAAGGTAGATTCTCATGCCACCAATATCTGTTACACCAGTGCTTAACCCTCAGCTGACACCAGTGTCCTGATAAAACATTTCCTATGATAAGCTGAAGGTAAAATGGAAAGATAAACTTGGCTTATTCAACTCAGAATGTTGGTGTGAATCAAAAGTGGATGCCACGGTCTCACTCTGGAGTATCCTGGAAAAGCAGTGGTGACAAGATCATTCTCCCACCAGGCAGAAATATGTTCAAGTAGTATCAAAGGAGAAGTGGCCCGAGGTAAACATTCGTACAAATTTCTGGGCAGTGGCAAATAGCTTAACTGATTGGCCAGGGTCCAGGAAAGGGTGACAGTGGTAGGTCAGATGCAAAGATATCTGGATAAGAATAATGTGGATGAACTTATAGGAATGCATATAAGAATGTGGGTATCTTAATTTCTACCAAAGCCTTCCTGAGAACACCCACTGTAGCAGAGGCAGTGAATGGCCCCATAAATGGGATGACTGGCCCAGTGGAGATCAATGAGCTTCTCTCCTTCATCACTCCAGAGCTTGCACAAAGGTACCATGAGCAGAGCAGAGGATGGTAACAGTGTTGAAGCCATCCATGGGCCTGAAAAAATGACTTGCTTTCATCAAGCCTGATCCTCAATCTCACGTATGATATGATTTATGGTGATGGAATCTTACACAACATTGCTATACACCAGATCATCTGCTTATATAAAAGAATGGGGTCAATGGGCAAATGGCATGGAATCCCTTGGTTCTAGCATGTAGCACATCATTCACTAGTTGCTAGTTAAAGTTAACATTGAAATAGCCTCATAAGGCTACATCTAAGGTTTCTCAGATGGGCATGACATGCTAATGATGATCACCACAAGAAATAAATTTTGAATCGTTGTCTGTTATATAGTGCAGTGAACCTGAAATAGTAAGCTGCAGATTTGTGAACTAAGCAGTGGAAATAGACCTTCATCCCCAGTTTTAGTGATTCAGGTGGAACTTTCTTCTTTCTTGGTCGTAAAACTTTAAGTTCTGTTGCAATAGATATGTTCTGATTCCCAGTTATTTGGGGGAGGGGCACTTGTGTCAGGGGAGATAATAATATTTCCACTAAACTTAAAGTTACATGAATGCTCACAGGATCTTTATGCCAGTGGACCAGGATGCCAAGAAAAGAGAGCCTATTTTGGTAGGGGGCATTAACCCTGAGTAGCATGCTGCTACATAACAAGGGAAAGGATGAGTTTTTCTGGAATTCAGGAAAATCACAGGAATGGGGAACCCCTTGGTGCTTCCATGCCTAATGGTTTCTGTAAATGGGAATTTTCAGCAACCATGGTCTACTAAGCACGGGGATAGTCTTACAAATAGCTGGCAGAGTTGCCCTAGGGGTTTAAGCTCACATCACCCACAGTGGCAGCCATCTAATAGTGCACCATTTCCTAACTCCCTTTCTCTGCTGATTTTCCACATTCCATTACTGGGATTATCTTTAATTTTGTTATCAATTACTTGAATTTGAATCCTTGTAACAAGGTTGGCTTCTGGGGCAACCAAACAAGGGCATCGACTATATCAGAGTATTTGACAAACTTCCCAAAATAGCTTTTTTGTATTTCTGGATACTGGATTTCTGTACTCCTTTTCCTCAAATCATATGAAGACAGAAAGGAAGGCTTGATCATTGAAGAATAGAAGTAGAAAGAGTAGCTGGTGACTGGCATGAAAGAGTCAAGGAGGGGAATTTCTACTCTGCTCCCTCCCCGCACTGTATTTATTTATTCTCACTGCCATTTTCAGGTTAAACACTTTTATAAACTCATGTAACTAGTATTAGGAAAAGCCACAGATTTCATCCAGTTCCTCCACTTCTGCAACATGAGCTCTTGATCACACAGCTGGTCTTCTTCTCCTGAAGGATTCTGTGCAGAATGGAACAAGGCCCTCTTGCCTTGGTGGCTCATGGACACGAGCACCTTGTCTTTTGTCTGAATGTCTTTTCCCTAACTTTCTGCCCCCACCCTTGCCCTCTCGTCCTTCTTACCCTCCTTCTTTCTTCTGTACACAATGGGGAAAATTGCCCTCTAAATTCTGTCTTTCTGGAGTTTCTGACTGAACATTATTGAGAATATCCTTAAGGGATTATGGCTTACCTGGATTTAAGGCCTCTGCTCACAGAACTCACTTGAATACTGTCCATTGTTCATGAGAAAAGGAATAAGCAGCTTCTGTGAGACCCGTTTCTTCCCTGTGACTCCAGTGAGTACAGCCAGCTAGTGTCGCAGCCTTCTTTATGACCAAGCAATCAATACATCCCAATCACTGCCACCATAAAGGTCCCATTTTACTCATGATTAATGTTCATTACTATTACTGGGGAATGGTTTTCCAGACAACCCAAAGACATAAATATGGATTGTGGCATATGTGTGTATGTCAATCTCACCTTTTAGGGTGCTTTTCTGCTCAAAGGACATTGGAAATGCATTAGCAGAATCTCTTTTACCTGCATTCATATTAACTCATTCTCCTATCAAATGAGCCAGAGGTTCTTGTATGATGGGAACAAGTACTACAGAGGAAACTGAATTGGAGTGACTCATTACAGTATTTTGTAAACTAGATTGACATATTCAATGCCAGGAGAGGTATGTTGGGGACAGTTGTCACTCATATTCTTTAGAATATTTTGATTTTCTATGATCATTTACATTTTCTTACTTTTATGAATTTGTAAAATAAATATAAGCATAATCAGAATCACCTACATGATTACTTTATGACCTAGTGTTGGCATATTCAACACTTATTTCAAACACATTTATGGCAGAATGGGTGCCAGTTAGTACTATTTTAATTGTTTCAGACTAAAAACCTGTCAAATAACATCAGTAAAAACAGAAGAGGACTTGGTGGGAAATACTGCATTTTTCCTAATAAAAATCAACCACTATAACAAGGTTATGAAACAGTTCCAAAGAGAAAAGTCAGGGGATAATCATATAATTACATAGCACTGAGTATTATATTCAAGACAAGCTAAAAAATACTACACTCACTACATCAGAGCTATAGTCACATTGACAATGACCATTTACTGTAATCAAAGAGCATTATGAACTATATTAATTAAATATTGGTACTGAAGTTTTAACATAATTTTGTGGTTTCAAGATTTCAATTATTTTCAGTTATTTAATATCAATAAACATGAAACTTTAAGCACAGTTAGGTAATATTGCAATAAAGAAAATTCAAGTCAACACTAGAAATCAGAGAGTGACTTTTTTTCCTTTTTAAAGAGATTTAGGTATTATTTAAGTCTGAGAGACACTGACTTTAAATACAAGAGCTCTTTCTTTCACAGCTTCTCTCTGCTGATACATAGATCACTTCTTGGGTAGCAGACTTCAGTTGACCCTTGAATAACATGGGGGTTAGGGGCACTAGCCTCCACACAGTTGAAAATTTGCATATAACTTCTAACTTAAAATTCCCAAATCTTTACTACTAATATCCTACCATTGATGGGAAGAATTACTAAAAACATAAGCAGTTGATTAACACATATTTTGTATGTCATATGTATTACATGCTGTATTATTACAATAATCTAGAGAAAAGAAAATGTTTTTGAGAAAACCATAAGGAAGAGGAAATACATTTACTCTATCGATTGATACTGTAAGTTTACAAGATGAATCATCTGTCAGTACCTACATCAATATTGTCTTATATGATACAAAACGCTGATGTTATATGTACTACTAACACTAAACATCAAAAATGAAAAGATAATGTGAAAAAGAAATTCATATTTCTTTACAGGTGTAATGATTCATACACTGATAACAAAAATGCAGCAATATGACTGCTTTATAGTAGCTTCGCCTATGCACTAGTGAACGAAATGTTATAGAAATTTTATGACATACAGTATAGCAGTCATATTCATGATACAGTATCGGACATACCTAACTTTAAATATATATAGGCTATGCAGTTCTCCTGTGAGTTTTTTCGAATTGTTATAAGTCTCCAAAACATTTTCCAATATATTTATTGAAAAAATATACATATACGTGAACCTACACAGTTCAATGTCTCGTTGTTTAAGGGGCAATGGTAGCTGTGTGTTACTTCATGCTAATATATTTTTTGTTGTAATTACTGTTTTCTTACTGTTCTTTGATTTTGACAGTCTGATTTTTATTTCCTGTAAGTGTCACATGGGGTCTCTTATTATTAGAGATAATGAGTCTGCTTTATATGCACACATTCATGGGGTTTTAAAATACTCTTGGAACTAAACTGGAGAGCAGGATGATGAGAAGGACACAGCCGGGTGTCCCTCGGTGGTGCAGATGCAACTCTGCCAGCCGCCAGCTGTAAGCTTTTGGAGGAGGAATTTCACTTCCATGAGCCAGTTTCTTTAGTAAAATGAATGGTTGGAGTAGAACTTAGTTCAAAGGATTGTTATGCAAGTTAGTAATTCAGTTATCTGATGTGACTGACTCATAGTGGGCGCTAAATAAAGAGTGCTTCACTGCCTTTCTCCCTAACATTTAGAGACAGCTATAATTCACCCAAGAAAATTAGTGCTGCTACATTACACTAGTGTTTGCCATTTGAACAAACTGCTGTTATCAAATTTGAGAAGGGTAGTAGACTTAATGATTTATATCCAAATATTATTTACTGTTATGAAAATATCATTGCAAATATCAAAGGGTGAAGAGTCTCCCACAAAACCCCCAAACCCCTCAGATTCAGAACAAAAGAGATTTAAAGGAGTGGTTTTAACAGTTTGGAGGAGAATGAAAAGGCATACATAGGAGGGACTCAAAAACGAGTATCTCTAGTTCTGTTGCCTTTTGAGCTCAAGCTACTATGCACCAGCTATTTTCCAAGAACTGGGAACAGAGCATTGAACACCATAGACGAGCTGACAGTGTTCACAGAGCTAGCATACCACTTGGAGGACTTCACTCAGAATGGTGGGGAAACATACTGTTATATAAAGTCATATTGTGATAAGTGCTAAGGAAAAAAATTAAGCACACTGTCCATTCCTTATTTCATAAAACAGTTCCAGGCATATAATAGGCTCTCAATTCCCTTTATGAATGATCAGTGCCAACAAATCTGTAAGTCTTGCCATACTCTGATCCTAAATTACAAATCTAATGGTTTGGAGTTGTATTGTATGTGGAATAGGTTGATTTTCAACTTCTACAAGTCATATTTATTGAGTGCCTATTATATGCCTGACTCTGTTCTAGACACAGAACAGTATGTAGTTCACTATGTAGCTCATAATTCAGGAAAGAAGATAAATAATAATAAAATTATTAAATAGATTATGTAGTGTGTTCTACAGTGATAAGTTCTATGAAGTGAAATAAAAAAGGTTTGAGAATGCCTGGTATGAGAGTTACAGTTTTAAGTGTGGTCAAAGAAGCTTTTTTTGCAAAGTTAACATTTGAGTAAATACTTGAGGAAGGTGAGAGCAAGCCACATGAATGACTGGGAGATCCAGGCAGAAAGTGTGACAAGGACAAAAACATGAAATGGGAGCATTTTTCGTAAGTTCAGCAAATAGGAAGAGGTCTGTGTGGCTCAAAGGGATTGAGGAAGGGAAAGATGAATAGGAGATGATACCACAGAGGTATTGTTTACATGACCAACTCTGCTGTGGGGAAAAAAAAGGAAAAAGGGAGAAGGTATACACAAAAATTTTAAAAGTGAGACCTTGCTCTTTATAGAACGATACTGGAAAAAGGAAAAATAAAAATGTTCACCAACCAAGGGCTAGAGATTGCCACACCTCAATTTATTAGCACTTCAGAATTACAGGCCTTATTTTATACAAATATACTCAAGACTCTCTTCAAGACTGGCACTGTGGTCATGAGGAGAAGAGAAGGCCAAAAGATATATGATAATTAGGTAAGAAAAGCAGACTTTGTGATGTTCAGCAGTGTGGAAGAAAGTCACAATTGACACTTCAAATGAGCATTTGAAAGGCATAAACTGGAAAGAGGCCACTGGTATCTGTTTAGTCAAATACTTATGATTTTAATATTGTACTTGTCCAAAACAGAAAATCATTTCAGATGTGTGTCAGAGGTCAACAAACTTTTTCCATAAAGAGCCAGTTGGAAAATATTTTAGGTTTTCTTAGGCCATTTGATCTCTGTCATTATATGACTCTGTCATTATAGCTGAAAATATCTATAGACAATATGGACAAGTGAGCATGGTTAAGTTCCAATAAAACTTTATGTACCAAAAATAAGTGAGGGGCTGGGTTTGGCCTACAGGCCATGGTTTGGCAGCTCCTGATCTATATGAAAGAACAAAGTGATGACAGTGCTTGTTTAGAGGGGCAAAACATTAACGATTTATTAGTTGAGATTTTAAACTTCTATACTAGGTGAAGTATTGATCATAGCCCATCTGGTTCTCTCACTAGATCGTGTAGGGCATTGGAAGGTATCATTAGGATTTGTCTTTTAGTTTGAAAAAGACAGGGAGCCAATGGAGGACTTCACTCAGAGTCATGCAGTGTCACTGAATTCCATTGTAGCTTTACTCTAGCTGCCGAATTGAGAGTAGGTGGTAGGGAGAAGAATGGAAGGAAGGAGACCAGTAAGAGGACATTGGAGTGATTGAGGTGTTATGGGTTGAATTGTATGGAAAAAATATTGAAGTCATGGCCCCTAGTATCTTAGAATGTGACCTTATTTGAAAATATGGGATTTACAGAGATAATGAAGCTAAAATAGGGTCACTGGGTTGGCCCTTGTCCCATATGACTGGTGTACTTTTAAAAAGGGGTCATTTGGACACAGATATGCACACAGGGAAAAACATCATGTGAACATGCAGACAGAGTAGGAGTGGCACATCCCCAAGCCAAAGAGTGTCTGTGAATTATCAGAGCCTCAGAGAAGGTTGTGGGGCAGATTCTCCTCACAGCTTGCAGAAGGAACCAAGCATGCCAACTGACACTTGCTCTCAGACCTTGAGCTTCTGGAATTGTGAGACAATGAAACCCAGCACACCAGGAGAGCAGATACCAGGTGGCTCAGAAAATGATAGCAGTGAGCAGTTGTTGAATTCTGGGTATTTCTTTAAAGGAAAGTCAACAATTGCTGCCATTGGATTGGATGTGAAATGTGAGAGGATCAGAGAAGTCAAAGGTGACTCCCAACTTTTTGGAAGCATAGAATTTTAAAGGACCAAGAGGAAGAAGATTATAGAGAACTGGGTTTTAGTGGAGAGAGCTTAAAATTTCTATTTTGGGCAGGGTGAGAGTGAGATGCATATCAGGCCATAAGAGGTAAATATTAATTTGATCCCTGCAGGCTGGCCTCTGAGTCTCCTCTATAGTTTTATGGAAATTGCCTCTAGCTGACTGTTTAAGGCAATAATCCTATGACAGATCAAGAATAGAAGGCACTGATTTGCTACAACATGTGGCAAGTTGGCAAGTGTGGCCCTGGACACCTTGATCATGCAGGGAAGGTGTTGGTGTTTTTTCAAACATGAATGCTGAGATAGGGCAAGAGGAAGCCAGGTTTCTGCCATTTTATATTGCTATAACCTTGAGGCTTCAACTTCAGCTCCCTAATTGTGCATGGAAATTTACTGGTATTCTCCCTACCAAGAAATAATAAAGTGGAAGAACAAGGTCAAGGTCCCTGGCTATATTGCTGTTGGATCCAAGCTCTTGATCTCAGAGTAAGGCTATTGTTTTCCAATTATGTAGCTTAACATTCCTCAGCCCAAGGACTGAGGTCCTTCTTCTAAAGTCTGATGTATGACTCTATTATCCCTGAGTGCCACTCTGGAATCAAACAGGCAGCTGTGAATCACATACTTGTTAATGCTCCAATCTTCATGAGTTTTCCCTAATAAACCATCTAGCAAATGCCTGGTGCATGTGCTGTAATGATTCATGCTAGTCTGCAAGAAAATTGATTGAACAAACAGAATGTCAGGCCTAGTAGCCACCATGACCTTCTGAGGGTGAAACCAAAGTTCTGGAGATATAAGACACATCCTTGGGTTGGGAAAAGCCTGCTTACAGAGTTTTGGCTAGTTATCTTCAAACATCAGAATGACAACTCATCACAAGCCCTGGGAGTCCCAAGGATCTTCTGATTAATATCTCATGATTGTTAATGACAGTCCTAGAAGCAGTTGTATAAGGAGAAAAGATGGATCCCACTGAGGAAAAGACTGAACCAGCATCCCTGATAATATGGCAACTTCAAAACTCTAGCAGGTCACAAATGATCCCTAACATGCACCTTATTCAAGAAATGTCAGATAAACTTATCCAATAGGACCAAAAATGGACAATTTCTCTGGCCTTCTTCCTGCTATTGTTACGGAGTCCCAGCTCATGCCACTTGCTGCACGACATGCTAGTAAATTGAGAGACAAGGTCTCAGGGCAAGGAGGACAGTGACTTTACTGGAAAGCCAGCAGCCTGAGCTGACAAGCTAATATTCTAAGGTACTTTAGAGCTGATTTCAAGCTTCTTTCATGTTAGTGACTAGGGGAGCAGGAGGAGGTTGAAGTCAGGAGATGAAAATTGACCTCAGACATCTGGGCATCAGCAAGAGTCTGAGAAGGGTTGTTAAACTCCCTGTCCTTGGTTAGTTAACTCCAGTCATTTTGTTGACACGGATCTGACTATGATGTTCATGTAAGTCCTTGATAATCCATTATTTCTGTACACACTTTTTTATCTCCTTGGGGGAGGTGAGTTTCAGGTAAGGAGCTGTCTGCATAAATCCCAAGTCTTGAGCAAAATTCCTTTTGATGATTAACAAGTCTATGTGCAATGCTGAGCAGAAAAGTTCGGTGCAAAGATTAAGGCAGCAAAGGAGATAGATACAGTATGAAGGTAGAGATGCCAAGTTATTTCACTCTGTTACACTGCTGGGACAATACCATGTTAGTGCACTGAAAGCACTGGAATCAGTGGAAGCAGGAATCAAGGAGGAGGGAAGTCTAAGCACTTGGATCAATATGACTCTATCTCACTCTATTGAAGGAGGTCCTTACAGAGGACCATGTAAATCAACAAAACCATTTCTTCCCCAAATAGTAACCATCTCAAAACTTAGTATTATGACTTTTAGATTGATAAATGAAATAGATGACTTGATCCACACAGCTCTGTAAAAAATTCTAGGTTATAGAAGACCCACTCCACAATCAAAGTGGCAACAAAATACAACTAAGTCGTCAGAGAAGGAATATCAAAGGAAGCATGGACTACCTGGTAGACAGGGATAAATGGGACACTAAATTTTCAAACCATTCTTTTGATATTAGTATAGTATGCAACTCCATTAATAGGGAAATTCCATCTAACTAGCTAAATGTTTCCTGGGACTTCAAAGCCATCTGATAACCTTAACAGTGAGAAAGAAGCACTAGCTAACCAAACATGGATATATCCCTTTACTCTCCCCAACTCTAGCATTTTGTGAGACAAGTATGTTTCCTATTGGTGTATCCAGACACTGTCCAATCTAAAAGTAGAACCCTTTCAATCCTTGGCCACAAAATTCTAGGTCACTCAGTATATATCAAATGGCTATTCCCTGTGGTTTATGTCTTCTGCAGAAAATGAGGACAATAGACTGTTGAAATGACTGATTCAAAAACAAGTTGTTCACTCCTGTGTTTATCGTAGCACTATTTACAATAGCCAGGAAATGGAAGCAACCTAAGTGTCCATCAGTAGATGAATGGATAAAGAAGATGTGGTACATATACACAATGGAATATTATTCAGCCATAAGAAGAAAACAAATCCTATCATTTGCAACAACATGGATGGAGCTGGAGGGTATTATGCTCAGTGAAAAAAGCCAGTCAGAGAAAGACAAGTACCAAATGATTTCACTCATCTGTGGAGTATAAGAACAAAGGAAAACTGAAGGAACAAAACAGCTGCAGACTCACAGAACCCAAGAATGAACTAACAGTTACCAAAGGGAAAGGGACTGGGGAGGATGGGTGGGAAGGGAGGGACAAAGGGAAGAAAAAAAGAATGGGGCCATTAAGATTAGCATCTACAATGTCAGGGGAGGCACGGGGAGAGCTGTGCAACACAGAGAAGACAAGTAGTGATTCTACCGCATCTCACTACGCTGATGGACAGTGACTGTAATGGGGTTTGTGGGGGGGGCTTGGTGAAGGGGGGAGTCTACTAAACATAATGTTCCTCATGTGCTTGTAAATTAATGATGCCAAAAAAAACAAAAAGCAAACAAACAAAAAAAACAGGTTGTTCTAACCATGTTCTAGCCATGCACTGGTCAAAATAGAGCCATGTCCTGCAGGGATCCATCTGTTCTCAGTTTCCTGTTACTGACCAATGAGCCAGACTGAAGGAAGGTGTCCAGAACAGTACAACATGGATGTCCCTTCACACAGTTCTCTTTCACTTCTCACCCAGCCACCCTCAGACTGTTATAAATCTGGGTGGCATCTTGTGCAGGGATGGGAGGAATGCCACCTAGTATCACTGCCATCATCTAGTTGGTGATGCACACCCCCATGGGGCAGGAATATGTCTGTTACCTTTACTCTGCTCCCTGCTATATTGTGATTCTTGTCCATATATCCTGCCAGGTGAACACCGGGATGGCCCTCTTTATCCTCATTGTGGGTTTAAATGAACACACTCTGGCCATCACAGAATGGAAAATGTGTGAGGATGTGATGGTCCTGGAAAAAGTTCCTTGTTTATTTGAATGAGAATATCTGAAACCTTGGGAAGTTGTGGTGGGGACACATAATAATTATTTCTACTGGAACCCCTTAAAGATGATTGTCTGCTGAGCTGTCTCTAGTTTTTTCCATTGATAGCTTAGCTATTCTGTTACAGTGCTGGATATTCTGTCTGGTACCTGATGTAGTAGGAGGGAGAGCCTATAGCCGTTCCAGCCTTTCCTAGTGATAATACTATACTATCAGTGCTTCCCAGATACTCCATTAGATTACATCACTTGATACCTTAACAATTAAGTTGTCAATTAATTTATTATAAATTAAGGATTCTAGGAATGAGACCAAGCAAACAAGCAGATAACAGGTGTGGGAGGAGATCTGAAGGAAGTCTTCAGACTTTGTTTAACTGTTTCTTACCACCCCTAACCCCCACTACAGTTGGCAGAGCAATTACAGATGCTAGCCTTGCTCTGCTCCACACAGAACACGTCCCCAACTAGCAGGGAGAACACCACTGATTGGTGAATTCCCATGATGGGTACATGAGGTTATCTGGTCTGGGCCATGTGTTCTTCCTGGTCTGTTCATCATCTGTGGAGAAATGACTTCCCCTGGTTGCCAGGGTGAAGATCACTTATGTCCTCAGGGATTACATCCAGATATTGACCAGTTTTAAAAGAGTCCTTTCTAACCACCTACATTCACTCTATGGCCCAGGGGAAAAGGTACAAGGACATATCCTTTGGGGGAAGATAAAAAAATGGAAGCCAGATTACCCCACCACTTTAGGCATTGCCTTGGTCCTGAATTAAGGATAATTGAGATGATAAGGGATATTTTAATTGTGTCAACCATTCCTTCTCTTTCTCTTTCTTTCCCTCACTTCATATTTCACAGAAGTAGGTACTTTTCTTCCTAAAGACACTAATGAGAGTTTTTAGAATATTCTTTTTCACTTTTCAAGAATTTTCTGTTTCTTCTATGTTCCTTATATGTTTTCTATTTGCTTGTTAGCTTGAACACATATTTTTCACAGAGACTTTTGTCAAGTATCTGCTAATCTTTGGATGTCTACTCACAGTTAATAACAAGGGCACTAAAAAGCTCACTGGAAGCCCTGAATGTGAGGGGGCAGTGGGCTTCTTAACTGGTAAGAGTTGAGGTAGCTGACCTGGTCAATTTCCTGGGGTCCCTCAAATACCAGTGTCTACAGTTATTTTCCCTTGAATAGGTCAGTTTCCTTTGAAAAGTATCTCCAATCTGCAAGCCTGGGAGCAATAGGGAAGGACAATGTGGATCTCCCCCTTTAATTTGCAGACTTTACTTCTCATCACCTTTTTCAGAATGGAGCCTCTGCCCACTGTAGTTCTTGGTGCCCTGAGTCCATAGTTTCTGGATCAGTCTCTCTAGAGAACAGAACTTCAGTCTTTCCTCTAGTTGAGGAAAGATCAATGATCCAGAAGCACTGGATAAAGAAAATAATCTAAGCATCTAATTGCTTCTCAGGGGGACTTTCAACCACACCACCAATTTCCAGCCCCACTGACACTCTAGTCAGAAGTGCTGGGGCTGTCAATCTCTGAGCCCTTATGGGTTCATGATGGAAAATAAACTCAATAGCCTTCCCTCATTACATCAAGAAATAAGTGGTATAACTGGAACGCAAGGGAGAGGTTTTGTCACTCAACCCAGGGCCCATTCCATTACAACAAAGTGCCTACTTAACTGAAAATTAAATTGCCAAGTTAGAAACAACACTGTGTATGTCATTCCTCTGTTCACACGTCTTCAATAGTTCTCCACTGCCTGCACATTAAGGTACTAACTTTGATTCCTGCAATTTCATGAGGCCACTCAATTTCTGCAGTCTCCTTTTCTCCCTTTCCTCCAAATTTACCTAAACCTGAGCTCTAGATAGAGGTTGAAAACAAGGCTTCCATGGACCATCTCCAGCCCACATACATATGAGTTTGGCTCACATACAACTGCTTAAATGAGGAAATTAATCATAACTATGTCAACAGTTGGCTGAAACTAGGTAATAACTGCTTCCTTAACCAGAATGTCAAGCTTCTCACTGCAGTCTTCTCCCTGCATCCGTAGTCATACACCCAGCATACTTCACATGTGTGCATCTCCTGCTCAGCCCACATACATGGTAAGGTTGTGGCCACTGTCATATACACTCCGTGTCTAACATAAATCAGTATTAAAAGAATTCCTACATTAAAATTCGAAAGTACACTTTTCACTGTCCTCAAAATAAAAAACTCCTGGAGATACTCATTAATAGTTCTGGGCTCCATCCAGACCTAATATATAGAATATCTTATGTGGGACTTAGAAATGTTCACTCTTAGTAAGTTGTCTAGCATTTGTTATTCCCACTACCATCTGAGGATCAGATGTCAGACAAAGTGGGTGGCACTCTGGGCGTCTGTTTTCTCAACAGAAGCTGCCTTCCCTGCCTCCACATCTTTACTCTTACCTCCTCCCTATGGGCTGGAATCTTTCGCCCCTGGCCTTCACAATTCCTTTTGTTTCTTTTCACAGCATCTCATTTAGAGGAATTTTCCACTAAGAGCAAGGAGACCTCCCTCTCCATTTTAAGTCTCTGAGCTGATTGAAAAGATCTTTTATAAAGCAATTGAATTTTCAGAATTCCAAAATTAGACCCTGTACAAAAGAGGTTGTCAACAAAATCCCTGTTTTCTGTTCAAAAGGGTTTACTAATCAGGTATTACTTGATACTACAAGCACTGATTACTTAGTCCTTTTGTTCTTGATGCTTCTTTTCTCTTCAAGTTTAACAGAAATGCAGAAATATGTCTATACCTGTCTATCTGTATGGTCAAGATCCATTGGTACAACCTGGTCACTGTGTCCATCGGGAACTGATCTGCCTCCCTCTTCTACAATCAAGATAATTAATACTGAGGACATCTAATGACAACTTTTCTTTTCTAATTTGGCTCAATGAGAGGTCCCTTGATCAATTTCTTACCAAACTTCTACAAAGAAACAATCATGCAAATGTTCTCATAACAATGTGAAATTTAATGACCTTAAAATGTTTCACTCTCTTCTTTTTTGTTTTATAAACTATCTGGTGGAAATAGCATGGCCTAAGCCTTATTGTTCTATACTCCTCTAGTGAGAATTGAAAACTCCATATTTATAAATAAAGGAAACACTATCAGGAGGCAAATGGCCAAAATGCACCTTGCTTCATAAAGGCAGGAGTGTGCAAGGGTCTTCTGGCACCCCTCCATTCCTTACCCAATAGAAATATGTTTTTGGTATAAGGAGAGAATCTTACATATTGAACAAAATTTGACATTCACACAATAGTCATTACTAATTTGTTTATTCAGTTTTTCATTGATTTTTTTTCACTTACTATTTCATTTAACATTTAGCATCACTAAATGCTTGTTGATTTTGTTAATTTGCTATGCACCAATAATACAGACCTGTGTAAAACAATAACTCAGCTTTTACATAGCAGAATTCTAATCATCTCCTTTATGGAACTTCTGCCCTACCCACTGAACAACTCTTTTCATTGCTTTATTTCACTTTGCCTTGTGCTTTTATGTATTTCTCCTTTTTGCTTCTAATAACACACTTTCCAAACAATTGTAAACTCCTTGACCAAAGAATCATGCTTTATTCATAGGCAAAGTACACGTCAGGTAAGCAATACTGCTCAATGAGTATTTTCATTTATGTTGGTATTGAACTCTCAAGAAAATGGACAGATATGAAATACACAGTAAAGGGAAACAAATTATCTTACTATTTTCTAATTTTTTCTTCAGTCTGAAATCCTTTTCTGACCTCTTTAATATCCAAAGCCTATACCCACATTTATACAAGTACTGCCCTGTTTTCGAACTCATTATTATGCTACTGGGTCTCTTCAGGGCTTGGTCAGTTTCTCATGCTAGTTTCCCTACCTTTTTGGTGTTCAGATCCCTCAAGATGTACCCAACTTGTGTGGTAAGTTGCTTCCTCTCATTCTATCAAGCACTACCTTCGAACTTTTTAATAATCACACATAACATTCTCAAAAGAAGGACACTGAAAACCTAAAACCACGCATCAGAAATGTGACTTGTTTTACCTGGGTCTTCTCAGTCCTCTAGGTTAGCTGGCTGCTATCTTAAGGTTATTGGTATTTGTGGCCCATGTTTCAGATATAGTATGGCTGCATGGAACACTTAAAATTTAAGCTGTATATTAGTGCAGAAAGAGGCCCAGGGGTACTCTCAAGAGCCCAAGAAACTTTCAGACTGAAGCAGCTAGAATTGCTGTGTGTGTTTGTGCATACGTTTGCAGGCACACATGCAAACATCTGTGTACATTTTGTGACAATGTAAATTTACAGAAACCAAGTGCTTTTCAAACAACTGATGTCCATGTTACTCTGAAATGCTGTTTTTCAGGTAAAAGTAAGCTTTGTTAAATGCCACATAGGGAAAAATTATACTCTTACCATTGCCATGGAAACAAGAGACCTCATCTATTATTAAGTTAGAAACACAATTGGCCTATAAGAGCAACACCTCCCCATCCATCCCCAAGAGATGAAAGGACTCAGCCTCCTATAAAGAGAACCCCCTTTATGAAGCTATACTTCCACACATTATTTGCTTAATAACATCAAGGCAAAGTTCAGCTTTGCTTAGTAACTTTGCGGGAAGTCAGGCTTAACATACAGTTGGCTTATTAAGGAAATCCACTTTATAATGCTTTACAATTGGAAAGATATTTTTATTCTTTGGAGAAAAATTGCCTCATTTTTTGACCATCCTTATTACACTTCATGAATGACAGCTATAATTTAAAGATGCTCAGGGTTCTTTGTTACTCAAATAAATTAAAGAGTTTTTTTCTTCCTATCCTTTTCTTCTTTTCTCAACCTGAAAAAGGAAAAGACCCAATTTCTTTCTTGGACATCCTGTTCTTTATCTATATATCATCACAGCATTTCATCTGGATAATGTATTAGCCTCACCCATCAAAAGCGACGGATCCCTTTAGTGATATATTACTCACTGACAAATGCCAGCTGGCAAGATTTACTTTTGTGCTTCTCACCAAGAGTTACCTCATTATTTAAAACAATGAATTGCTTTTGAAATAGTAACTACTAGTTGAAGAAGTGAATAGTGTATTATCACATAGACTAGCCAGGTCCCCAGGACTGGCCGCACCTATTAGAAATCAACCTTTTAATGAATGGGCATAATGTAATCATTCCATTTTGTAAAGGGAACACATTCATCTTGGTAGAACAAAGAACAAATGTTCAGAAGGGATTCACTGTAGAAAGGCAACTTCCCTTCCCTTGCTGGCCCAGGTAATATTTTAAGAAGGTTTAGAGCTTCCCAAAGGCAAATATTAGGCACACCTTAGCTTGAAAAGAAGTTGAATTTTTGCTCATACAGTTTTTTTTAATTGCTCAAATTTTAGGAATTCCTCATGTTCTTATGATTTATAATGAAAACCAAAATATCGAGGACTGTATGGATGGTTTTGAGTGTAAGAGTTAACTTTGAAAGATGATCAGAAAGTGAATATGGAGTGAGATTATGAAGAATTTTGATAATCACAGTTAGGAGTATGGATTTATATGGTAGAAAACGGAGAAAAGAGTGCATGAAACCAGACCAGAAAGATGACATGATCGAGTGCCTATCTATCTGAAAAGTACCTCTGGTTGTATTGGAGAGGAGATGATTTATATTGTATAATGTAATACTGGATAATATGATGAAGGCCTGATTGAGAGGTAGAAGGGTAAAAAGGATTCAGACTTCAGAGAAGTTGTTCAAAGAAAGAAAAGGAAACAAGGACAGGGAGTGGATGCAGGAAGCAGATGATGGTTACCAAAACGGGCTGGCTAGTGATCTCACAGTTCCCAGCACAGTTCCCCAGACTGTCGGTTCTCAATAGATACCTGTTGAATTATTTAGTGAAAATAAGGATAGACATCAAGATGGTTATCAGACCCATGGAAATAAAATGTTAAATAAGAATTAAAAAATAACATTTATTTATCTTTTCTGGATTTAAAAAAGTAATAGATGCTATTCCAAACCAAGTGCTTTGTGCTTGATTATAAGCCCTCCCAATTCTGCAAGGTCTAAATGGCATGGCAGACAGCAATGAAGAGCAACAGTATTTTGTATGAAACTCTTTCCTCACACCGTCATTTTTGTCTACACAGAGGGTTCAACAGGTGTGGTACTTATTTTCATTATCCTCAGTATACACATAAGGAAACTAAAATATTCAAAGTCACCCGGCTAAGTCAAGATTCAGTGGGGATTCTGGACTAGTGTTCTCATGGCCTCACTTTCTTTTACAAACATGAGAGAAGATAGAAAAATATTTTTAAAAATAATTTTTAAAAATATCTAATTTCAGCAATAGCCAAACTAATGATAACACATAAAGAACTAACTTTGAAAAAGTAAAAATACCTGGGCAAAACTGGTAATGCTTCTTAATATTTAGCTACTGATATTTTGTTAATATTTTCTGTCTAATCAGTTTTCAACTTCACAGAGAATCCCGTTTGCTTCTACATCATTGAAGGACGCTCCTTGGTTTGTAATAGAGCTCTTTGACACTTGGGGCTGGATGTTTAACTCAAAATCTTGCAAAGGAAATGCAGTTAGAAGTTCATAATTTCAGCAAAGTGTTAGTTATAAGACTCTTGTGCGGCAAACCAAGTATAATATCCAACTAGTTCTTTTAAAAACACTTGTCAGTACATTAGCTATTCACTCCTCCTCCCCATTTTGTCCTTACACACACACACACACACACACACACACACACATACACACATACACACACATACACACATACATACACTTCAGAGCCAAATAATAATACTCTTTCCTTGAATATGGAAATATAGTGAATCTTATAAAACTAAAGTGAATAAAATTCTACTTTTTAATTCCTGCCATAAGAGAATAGTGTAAGGTTGAAGGCACTGGGGGGTCAGGTGAGCACGTCAGACACTGATGACGTGCCAACTTTCCCGTCTGCTGCCCCCTCCCAACCTGAAAAATGTGCCTTAGGCTAGCCAATCCTCGCACCGCTGTAAATCTAAGCTCTGCCTCCCCCTACCTTCTTTAAAAACTCGCTGCCTGTCTACTTTCGCGTGACTTCCCGGGCCTAACCTCGCCCAGGGGCATTCAAATAAATTACCTGGCCCTTTGTTGCCTCTCTTTGCCTGCTTATTTTGGCTAGAATTTATCTTACAAATAGAATTTTAAAAACCATGAAACTATAAGTTACCATGAATGATATCTAATTCAATCTCTTTGTGTTTCCTTCACAGTTTTCCAAATCAGAAATTTTGGATAAGAAGGTTTTTTGCCTAAGATTGCATGGAGTACTATGGATGAGCCCTGAATAAGTAAATAGAAGAATGTAGGGTAATGATTAGTTACATGTCCTTAGGCATTTCAAATAATCACTTTGACTCTAAGTTTCATTGCTTATTGTAGAAATCAAATGTGATCACAGATTCAATACAGTGTAATAAATTGTAAATGTGTACAAATTATAAGCATTGTTTAGGCCTTTTTTAAATCACAATGCTTAGACCTTGAAGACTTAAGCACAATTCGGGAAACCAAAAAGGACTGAGTTTAGATGTTAACAACTTTATTTACTTCTTTTCTCAGAACCCACTGTCCTTAAATATTAGTCCTGAGGATGAAGATAAGGGGGTACTCTCATTGGGAAGTGCGCACTTGTGCATTTTTAGAATGCAATTTGTCAACACATATCACATTTTAAAAGGCATGCTCATTTTATTTAGCAATCCCACTACAAGAAATTGACCTTGAAGATGTATTTACAAAGGTCTTTATTCCAGAATGCTCAATATAGCACTTTTTGATGGTAGCAGAAAATTGAATGCAAGTGATGATTGAAAGAGGACCAGTTAAATAAACCATTCTTTGTCCATTTAAATTTTTTTAATTTAAAAATATAGAGTTAAAGAATTTAAAAATATAGAGTTAAAGAGTTAAAAAATTTATAAAAAAAATATAAATTTAAAGATATGAAGAAATAATTTGTAGCCATTAAAAAACTGAGATAGAAAATAAAGATTTGAAAGTTCTATGAAATGTCAAAAGCACTGGTCAGAATATTGTATATAGGATGATAATATTTACAGTAAAAATGTTTAATGTAAATATAAATATATTTATTTGTATAAATATATTTATCATTTATATTTGTTTTATATAATATATTTAGTCTATATAAATTATATATTACATAAATATAAATTATAACTATCATATATGTTTATATATATATTATATACAGATACATATGAATATTATATATATTTATGCTAGTAAAAACATAAAACAATTTTAGGTAGGAATCAAAATAAACTGTTATCAGTGATTGCCTTAGGGAGATAAATTAGGTTAATAAGTTGAGTAATTGCATTGTGTATACAGTGTGTGGATATATGTGTATATATTTTTTAATTAACATATGGAGAACCAAACAGAATTGCACATATTCATTCATTTAAAAAATAAGTGGCTACTATGTATAAGATTCTGTTCGGAATCTAGGAATGCAAAGATGACTAAAACATTTCCTTGAGAAGTTTACATTCAGGTAGCAATCACATACATGAAAATATTCATCAAGTGTGATAAGTGAAAATATTCATGACATCAGGAAAAATTAATAACAAAACAGAGGTACAAGGTAAGGTGAATCTTCTCAGATGGAGTTGCGTTTACACTTAAAGCATGCTGATGTCACAGCCGTAGCATCAGTCCCCACCTGCTGAGGTAAGGAATTTGAACTTAGTCTTTTATCAGCATCAGCCAGTGACTGTTTTGAAGCATAGAAATGAGACAATCAAGTTCTTTTTTAGGAAGATCAATAATGTGGCAGTTAGCTGGTAAGGGAGAGGTCAATTCTGAAGCAGAAATCCCCATTGGGAAGTGACTAAAATAATGTGAGAGAAGAGGGTGTTCTGAGTAAAAGGAATAACAGTAGATATGGGACAAGGCATAGATCTGAGAGCTGTTTAGGATGTAGAATACACAGAAATAATTGGATGCATGGGGTGAGGTCAGTGATGACTTGGAATATCAAACAAGGACAGTTGGATGCTGCGGGCTGCAGTTAATTGAAAAAGAATTAAAGAAAAAGCCTGGGAAAGTATGTAATGGGAAGGTATATTATTTGTGTAGTTCTTAGTTCCATCTGGTTGTGCCCCATAGGGATCTGGTTGGAGAGGAAGTTATCTCCTTGCAAAGCCTTTGTTGTCTTCACATAGGACCCCCCACCTGGGCAGGGTTTGGGTGGCATTTTCTTGGAAATTTATCTGGGAGGTTTCTTCTTTGAGCCTTATCTTCCTCTTTTCCAGCTGCTCATGTCTGTCTTCTACCAAACATTCCTAACAGGTGGGGTAGGGCAGGCCCACTAATCTGGGCACATTGGGTGGGAGTGCTAGAAATGATGGTAAGCAAGGCATTATAAACAGCTACAGCTCAGGGCTGCTTCTTTTGGGAAGTCTTCCCTGATTTCTCTTAGGAAAAAGGCTGGATATCTCCACTTAGAAGTTGTTCATATAGTGAGATGAAAAGAAAGCAAGGATGAGTGACACAGTTAAGGAGCAGACAGAAGAAAACAAAACAGCAGTGGAGACAGCAGTGTACTGTGTGTCTCTTTGTCAGAAATAAGAACACCCATGACTTCTTCAAAAGTGAATCATTTTCCTTTTTGAAAGGAAATTGAGCCCTTTCAAAATCCAGAAACTTTATGAAACCCCTTCTTCTCTTAACTGGCCACTAGCTGCTCTATGTAATTAAATATTACTCACTGTCCTTAAAATTTGATGTCCCCTTTAGCAAATGTCATTTTAAAATCTGTTTTTAACCAAGATTTCCTGGTTAAAGGAGTTATTTTTTTAATAACTGGTTTTTAGGAAAGCTCTTATTTTTGCCAGAGCAAAACCCATTTCAAAAGCTTCAATAAAATTTTCAGACACAATTTTACCATGTTTTATAACAAATGTTTTCTTGAAACTCCAAAAGGGTCTCAATTCCCACACTCCCAAGAACTAGTACCAGAGTGTGTGTGTGGGTGTGGGTGGGGATGAGGGTGACATGGACAAAACTCTTATGGCCCTCTTGAGAGTTGCTGGAAAATATAATATGATATGAGCCTCATCTCAACCTCAATAACCCCTGTCTTGCCAGGATCAATAAAACAAGGAAAACCTTCAGAGCATCTGGGGTTGAATTTAATACAGCCCTCTGAGGGTGTTCCTTTGTCCAGCTCATGAAGGTTTCAGCAAATTCATTGGCACATAAAAACTGTTCTCATAGATTTTTTTTTTAGCATACAAAGCTTCCCATTTCAACAAAAACCTCTTTCAGCAAAATACCCAATGAATGAGTTTCTCCGCTGTCAGAGCAGCCAGAATGCTCATTAAATTGCTAAGCAGTTAATTCCATAGCCTCAGATCTGAAAGATAAGCTACTTAGGAGACAAAACTCATCCTTTGCAGTGACTTCTTTTCTATTTTCTGACTGAAAATGATCCACTTTGGGGAATTTTTTGCACTGAATTCATTTCCCATCGAGATATCTCCCTATCCACTGCCAGCCTTTGTGCATTTGAAACACACAGTATTAGGGAGGTGACCAGGGCTGTTTCCAGGCAGGACACTGCGATCTAAAGCCAAACACAAAGGTTTTAAAATGACCCTCTGTTTGGATTATTCTTTCCATTGACACTTTCACTCACGTAGATAAAACAATTAATATTTGGGAAAATTTTGATGTAGGTGAAATATGGAAAACTTCAAATAAACTGCCTAAATGCAAATCAGTAGGAAAAGAAGCATGAATATCTGGGGGATTTTTGGTGGGGAGGGAAAGGAGTGGTGAAGAAGTTCTTCATAAATTCTATTTAAATTGGGACCAGAATCTCATTTTAATATTAATTCTTAAGATCAAAACACAAGAAGTCATTAATGATTAGTGGAAATGCAATAGAGTTATATAATAATAAATAATAATAATAATAAATGCAATAGACCTTGTCAGCAGGCCAGTTTTAGATATTTGGCTTAATTTCCTATGTGTCTTCTGCTACCCTTCAATAACCATTAGTATTTACTAGGGCCGGAATATCAAGAATATCCTTTAAAAGACAGACCAGTCTGGGAGCCCAAGTAGTCTCCTCGCCTCTCTACCTCCAAATAGACAGCCTTGCAATGCCGGTGAGTTATTTCCTGAACACCCCTGAAGCATGACCCTAAACTGTGCTGAGTTCATGAACATCCCTGGAAGGAGGATTTGTTAAAGAAACACTTATTCATGAAACAGTTGAAATGGTAAGGCAGGCTTTATTCAGAATCATTGCAATATGTACAGGGATTACAGCAATGGGGATTTACAGTCGAGGAGAGAGATTGGGCTCAACTCTAACTAGAACAAGGAAAAGCAGGGATTCATAGTCAAGGAGAGAGTGTAAAGGGCCTGGAGGATGGGACATTTCTAAGAGGAGACACTAGGGGTAAGGGGCAGTCTGGCTAAACTGACCTCAAAGAGTGGCTGCTGAATGCAGGCCAGGGTGATGACACACCTCCAGATATGGAGGAGATAAGAAACTCAGTCACACTGGCAACTGAACTGATATGGAGGGTGGAGATTTCTGTCTATCCCAACCCTAGCAGAGTTCTTAACAAAAATCAGGCAATGCAAAGACAGACATGGAAGTATAAAAGTTGAGGCCTAGTTAAAAAGAGCATTCAGAATACCTTGACTAAAGCTGGGTCAGTGGGAGGTGACTTGTCAGGTTGGAAGAAGAGTCAGAGATCAGTGTCCCCAAAAATGAACCTACTTTCCTCCATTTATTGGGAAATACCTCCTCTAGGAAATGAAGTTTGGGAGGGCAAGGTCCTAGCTGCTTTCATTAGCTGGGTAATCTGCCCCTTGGCCTGCTGTGCTTCTGACTAGATAGGGCCCAGAGTGGAGATTGATGTCATTTATTGGCTCATGGGAAGCCATCTACTGAGCTTACTGACAGGAAGCCCAGGCAGAAAACAAAGCTGCTCACTCATGTATTGCTTTTATTTGCTCACATTTGCCAGTCAGAAAAGTCACATCTCCTAGCTCCTCAGAGAAGAGATTATTCCAAGATTCCCCTAAAATGGGAATTTGCTGCCCTCCCTCCCTCCCTGAAGAGCCTTGCTAATTTTCATCCCAGGAAATGGTTCACTGTGCAGGCCAACAGGAACTGGTGAGCACTGCACCCTTCTGGCTGGCCTCAGCGAGCATAAGGCATTGAAATTCTTCAGCAGCTCAGTCTCTGTAATAAAACTATTTTTCTTGGAATTGATTGCTTGCACTCCGGGAGACCTAAGTCATGTCTGGTCACTCTGGTTCTTCAGTGCATACTGGTTATCAGTGCAGTCTTAACAGGGAGTGTTTCTGTGTTTAAAAGGAAAAAGAAAAAATAGAGATGGATGTGAGCATACAAAGTCCTCCTCTAATGACTTAATGTGAATTTCTTATGCTAAAAACAAAGCAAAACTGCTACCTGATACTGTTCTTTTTTTATTTTATTTTATTTTTTTAAAATTTTTATTGAAGGGTAGTTGACACACAGTATTACATTACATTAGTTTCAGGTGTACAACACAGTGATTCAACATTTATATACATGATAATTCTAGGTACCAGCTATCGCCATACCAAGTTGTTACAATATTTTGACTATATTCCTTATGCTATACATTACATCCCGGTTACTTATTTATTTTACAATTGGAAGTGTGTTATATATATATATATATATATATATATATATATATATATATATATATATTTATTTATTTATTTTATGAGGGCATCTCTCATATTTATTGATCAAATAGTAGTTAACATCAATAAATTTCTGTATAGGGGGGTCAATACTCAATGCACAATCATTAATCCAACCCAAGCCTAATTTTCATCAGTCTCCAATCTTCTGATGCATAACGAACAAATTCTTACATGGAGTACAAATTCTTACATAGTGAATAAGTTACATGGTGAACAGTGCAAGGGCAGTCATCACAGAAGCTTTCAGTTTTGTTCGTGCATTATGAACTATACACAGTCAGTTCAAATATGAATATTCATTTGATTTTTAAACTTGATTTATATGTGGATACCACATTTCTCTAATATTATTATTTTTAATAAAATGCTGAAGTGTTTGGTAGATATGAGATAAAGGTAGAAAACAGAGTTTAGTGTTGTAAGAGAGCAAATGTAGATGATCAGGTGTGTGCCTGTAGACTATGTGTTAATCCGAGCTAGACGAGGGCAATAAACATCCACGTATGCAGAAGATTTCTCTCAGAACATGAAGGGGGAGGTTCTAAGCCTCACCTCTGCTGCTCCCCATTTTCTCACCAGATGGCCCCCTGCGACTGTGGCTGTCTTAGGTTGTTCCTCCCTTGAGGAATCTTACCCGTCTCTGGCTAACCAGTCATCTTCTGGGGCCATACAGGGAAATGTTAAGTTGGTAAGTGAGAGAGAAGCCCTATTGTTTGAAAAGGTTAGCTTTTTACTTCTTTGCATATTTATGCCCTGTGGCTTCTATGCCCAGCATTTGTCTTGAGGTGTCTTTACCACTTGGAAGAATTATGATATTCGGTAAATTCGACATGTGGCACGAGTTCTATTTAAAGGTTGTGATTAGGTAGGAAGAAGAAAAGCTATAGAAGTAGCAGGCAGAAGAAAACCTGGGAAGATTGATTATTTCTTTGACATATCTTCTTGTAGAGTAACTTCAGCATGGATAGGTTTTAAACTACTAATTAAATTGTGCACACACATTAACATAATAGGAATATAGTTACCTAACCAAAGCATACCTGTAATTACCAGCCATCTCCAGTGAAACCAAGAAAACCAGTTAGACACCTTAAGCATTTGTGAAAATTTATCTATGATATGGTGGATATTGTCCAACTGAACTTAAACAGTCTGAGAGAATTCAGACAAATTAGAACAACCCATTCCTGGGGACTGTTCACATCCCATATGTTCTTTTAACAATAAATAGTCTGTGGTTGTAAGATTTTGGAGTGCTACAATTTGCACTTCTCCTAATTCTTGGTTGAGATCCAACAGTATAGATCCAGTCCAATTTGTTGTTTTACTGTATGCACAGGCCAGCTTAGATATCTCCTTCCTCATTCCCATGGCAAGTCCAGGAACTGGTGGGATGAGTGCATCTACACTTGTGGCAGTGCGTGGATCTTTGTTGGGGTTTTTTTTTTTTTTTTTGCTGATCATCTTCTGTCATGAGTCTTCCCGAGAGTGCTGATGTTGGAAGTTCTTTTTCATATCGTATCTTAGTTCATTTTCGGGGTAGCCAAATTAGGCTTTGATCCTCTGTATAAACACAAACAGACCCTCTGCCTACACTTTTATATGCCCTTTATATCATTGTGTATAACTCGTTGGAGGTCACCACACAGGCACTGCTTTTTTTTTTTCTTTTTAATCATTAATCTACACTTACATGATGAATACTTTGTTTACTAGGCTCTCCCCTATACCAGGTCCCCCCTATATACTCCTTTACAGTCACTGTCCATCAGCGTAGCAAACTGTTGTAGAATCACTACTTGTCTTCTCTGTGTTGTACAGCCCTCCCCTTTCTCCCACCCCGCTATGGATGCTAATCTTAATACCCCTCTTTTTCTGCGCCCCCTCTTATCCCTCCCTATCCACCCATCCTGCCCAGTCCCTTTCCCTTTGGTACCTGTTAGTCCATTCTTGAGTTCTGTGATTCTGTTGCTGTTTTGTTCCTTCAGTTTTTCCTTTGTTCTTATATTCCACAGATGATTGAAATCATTTGGTATTTCTCTTTCTCTGCTTGGCTTGTTTCACTGAGCATAATACCCTCCAGCTCCATCCATGTTGCTGCAAATGGTAGGATTTCCCATTTTCTTATGGCTGAGTAGTATTCCATTGTGTATATGTACCACCTCTTCTTTATCCATTCATCTATCGATGGACATTTAGCTTGCTTCCAATTCTTGGCTATTGTAAATAGTGCTGTGATAAACATAGGGTTACATTGGTCTTTCTCATACTTGATTGCTGCATTCTTAGGGTAAATTCCTAGGAGTGCAATTCCTGGGTCAAATGGTATGTCTGTTTTGAGCATTTTGAAGTACCTCCATACTGCTTTCCACAATGGTTGAACAAGTTTACATTCCCACCAGCAGTGTAGGAGGGTTCCCCTTTCTCCACAGCCTCGCCAACATTTGTTATTGTTTGTCTTTTGGATGGCAGCCATCCTTACTGGTGTGAGGTGATACCTCATTGTAGTTTTAATCTGCATTTCTCTGATAATTAGTGATGTGGAGCATCTTTTCATGTGTCTGTTGGCCATCTGTATTTCTTTTTTGGAGAGCCGTCTGTTCAGTTCCTTTGCCCATTTTTTAATTGGGTTATTTGTTTTTTTGTTTGTTGAGGCATGTGAGCTCTTTATATATTCTGAACGTCAAGCCTTTATTGGATGTGTCATTTTCAAATATATTCTCTCATACTGTAGGGTTCCTTTTTGTTCTATTGATGGTGTCTTTTGCTGTACAGAAGCTTTTCAGCTTAATATAGTCCCACTTGTTCATTTTTGCTGTTGTTTTCCTTGCCCGGGGAGATATGTTCAAGAAGAGGTCACTCATGTTTATGTCTAAGAGGTTTTTGCCTATGTTTTCTTCCAAGAGTTTAATGGTATCGTGACTTACATTGAGGTCTTTGATCCATTTTGAGTTTACTTTTGTATATGGGGTTAGACAATGGTCCAGTTTCATTCTCCTACATGTAGCTGTCCAGTTTTGCCAGCACCATCTGTTGAAGAGACTGTCATTTCGCCATTGTATGTCCATGGCTCCTTTATCAAATATTAATTGACCATATATGTCTGAGTTAATGTCTGGATTGTCTAGTCTGTTCCATTGGTCTGTGGCTCTGTTCTTGTGCCAGTACCAAATTGTCTTGATTACTATGGCTTTATAATAGAGCCTGAAGTTGGGGAGTGAGATCCCCCCTATATTATTATTCTTTCTCAGGATTGCTTTGGCTATTCGGGGTCTTTGGTGGTTCCATATGAATTTTTGAATTATTTGTTCCAGTTCATTGAAGAATGTTGCTGGTAGTTTCATAGGGATTGCATCAAATCTGTATATTGCTTTGGGCATAATGGCCATTTTGACGATATTAATTCTTCCTAGACATGAGCATGGGATGCGTTTCCATCTGTTAGTGTTCCCTTTAATTTCTTTTAAGAGTGACTTGTAGTTTTCAGAATATAAGTCTTTCACTTGTTTGGTTAGGTTTATTCCTAGGTATTTAATTTTTTTTTATGCAATTGTGAATGGAGTTGTTTTCCTGATTTCTCTTTCTGTTGGTTCATTGTTGGTATATAGGAAAGCCACAGATTTCTGTGTGTTGATTTTGTATCATGCTACTTTGCTGTATTCCGATATCAGTTCTAGTAGTTCTGGGGTGGAGTCTTTAGGGTTTTTTATGTACAGTATCATGTCATATGCAAATAGTGACAGTTTAACTACTTCTTTGCCTATCTGGATTCCTTGTATTTTTTGTTTTGTCTGATTGCCGTGGCTAGGACCTCCAGTACTATGTTAAATAACAGTGGGGAGAGTGGGCATCCCTGTCTAGTTCCCGATCTCAGAGGAAATGCTTTCAGCTTCTCGCTGTTCAATATAATGTTGGCTGTGGGTTTTTCATAGATGGCCTTTATTATGGTGAGGTACTTGCCCTCTATTCCCATTTTGCTGAGAGTTTTTATCATGAATGGATGTTGAACTTTGTCAAATGCTTTTTCAGCATCTATGGAGATGATCATGTGGTTTTTGTCTTTCTTTTTGTTGATGTGGTGGATGATATTGATGGACTTTCGAATGTTGTGCCATTCTTGCATCCCTGGGATGAATCCCACTTGGTCATGGTGTACAATGGTTTTGATGTATTTTTGAATTCGGTTTGGTAAAATTTTGTTGAGTATTTTTGCGTCTACGTTCATCAGGGATATTGGTCTGTAGTTTTCTTTTTTGGTGGTGTCTTTGCCTGGTTTTGGTATTAGGGTGATGTTAGCTTCATAGAATGAGTTTGGGAGTATCCCCTCCTCTTCTATTTCTTGGAAAACTTTAAGGAGAATGGGTATTATGTCTTCCCTGTATGTCTGATAAAATTCTGAGGTAAATCCATCTGGTCTGGGGGTTTTGTTCTTTGGTAGTTTTTTGATTACCGCTTCAATTTCGTTGCTGGTAATTGGTCTGTTTAGATTTTCTGTTTCTTTTTGGGTCAGTCTTGGAAGGTTGTATTTTTCTAGGAAGTTGTCCATTTCTCCTAGGTTTCCCAGCTTGTTAGCATATAGGTTTTCATAGTAGTCTCTAATAATTCTTTGTATTTCTGCGGGGTCCGTCGTGATTTTTCCTTTCTCATTTCTGATACTGTTGATTTGTGTTGACTCTCTTTCCCTCTTAATAAGTCTGGCTAGAGGCTTATCTGTTTTGTTTATTTTCTCGAAGAACCAGCTCCTGGTTTCATTGATTTTTGCTATTGTTTTATTCTTCTCAATTTTATTTATTTCTTCTCTGATCTTTATTATGTCCCTCCTTCTGCTGACCTTAGGCCTCATTTGTTCTTCTTTTTCCAATTTTGATAATTGTCACATTAGACCGTTCATTTGGGATTGCTCTTCCTTTTTTAAATATGCTTGGATTGCTATATACTTTCCTCTTAAGACTGCTTTTGCTGTGTCCCACAGAAATTGGGGCTTAGTGTTGTTGTTGTCATTTGTTTCCATATATTGCTGTATCTCCATTTTGATTTGGTCATTCATCCATTGATTATTTAGGAGGGTGTTGTTTAGCCTCCATGTGTTTGTGAGCCTCTTTGCTTTCCTTGAACAGTTTATTTCTAGTTTAATGCCTTTGTGGTCTGAAAAGTTGGTTGGTAGGGTTTCAATCTTTTGGAGTTTACTGAGGCTCTTTTTGTGTCCTGGTATGTGGTCTATTCTGGAGAATGTTCCATGTGCACTTTAGAACAATGTGTATCCTGTTGCTTTTGGATGTAGAGTTCTGTAGATGTCTATTAGGTCCATCTGTTCTAGTGTGTTGTTCAGTGCCTCTGTGTCCTTACTTATTTTCTGTCTGGTGGATATGTCCTTTGGAGTGAGTGGTGTGTTGAAGTCTCCTAGAATGAATGTATTGCATTCTATTTCCTCCTTTAGTTCTGTTAATATTTGTTTCAGGTATGTTGGTGCTCCTGTATTGGGTGCATATATATTTATAATGGTTATATCCTCTTGATGGACTGAGCCCTTCATCAGTATGTAATGTAATTCTTTGTCTTTTGTTACTTTCTTTATTTTGAAGTCTGTTTTGTCTGATACCAGAATTGCAACACCTGCTTTCTTCTCTCTGTTGTTTGCTTGAAATATCTTTTTCCATCCCTTGACTTTAAGTCTGTGCGCATCTTTGGGTTTGAGGTGAGTCTCTTGTAAGCAGCATATGGGTGGATCTTGCTTTTTTATCCATTCTATTACTCTGTGTCTTTTGATTGGTGCATTCGGTCCATTTACATTTAGCGTGATTATTGAAAGGTATGAATTTATTGCCATTGCAGGCTTTAAGGTTGTGGTTACCAAAGGTTTAGGGTTAGCTTCTTTACTATCTTACTGTCTAACTTAACTCGCTTGTTGAGCTATTATGAACACAGTCTGATGATTCTTTATTTCTCTCCCTTCTTATTTCTCCTCCTCCCTTCTTCATATGTTGGGTGTTTTGTTCTGTGCTCTTTTTAGGAGTGCTCCCATCTAGAGCAGTCCCTGTAGGATGCCCTGTAGAGGTGGTTTGTGGGAGGCAAATTCCCTCAACTTTTGCTTGTCTGGGAATTGTTTAATCCCTCCTTCATATTTAAATGATATTCGTGCTGGATACAGTAGTCTTGGTTCAAGGTCCTTCTGTTTCATTGCATTAAGTATATCATGCCATTCTCTTCTGGCCTGTAGGGTTTCTGTTGAGAAGTCTGATGATAGCCTGATGGGTTTTCCTTTGTATGTGACCTTTTTTTTCTCTCTGGCTGCCTTTAATACTTTGTCCTTGTCTTTGATCTTTGCCATTTTAATTATTATGTGTCTTGGTGTTGCCCTCCTTGGATCCCTTGTCATGGGAGTTCTGTGTACCTCTGTGGTCTGAGAGGCCATTTCTTCCCCTAGTTTGGGGAAGTTTTCAGCAATTATTTCTTCAAAGACATTTTCTGTCCCCTTTTCTCTCTCTACTTCTTCTGGAGTACCTATAATTCTTATATTGTTCCTTTTTGTTTGGTCACTCAGCTCTCTTAAAATTCTTTCATTCCTGGAGATCCTTTTATCTCTCTCTGCATCAGCTTCTCTGCGTTCCTGTTCTCTGTTTTCTAGTCCATTAATGGTCTCTTGCATCTCGTCTATTCTGTTTTGAAGTCCTTCCAGAGCTTGTTTTATTTCTGAATTCTCCTTCCTTAGTTCTTGCATATTTCTCTGCAAGTCCATCAATATGGTTATGACTTTTGTTTTGAATTCTTTTTCAGGAAGACTGGCTAAATCTATCTCCCCAGATTCCTTCTCAGGGGAAGATGTAGCAGATGCCGAAGCTGTCTGGGTTAGTCTTGTCTGGATCATATTTTTTTGCCTTTTCATGTTGACAGGTGCTATTGACTGTCAGCTGGGAGGGCCAAAATTTTCACTTGCTCCTGGCCTTTCTTTACTGGGTCAACTGCGACCCCTAGTGGCTTGTGTTGGGTAATTGCGTGTAGAGTGGGTCTTTGTGTCTTGCCTGTCCGGAAGGGAGAAATTTCCCTTTCTGTGGGCGGAATTTGTCTCAGGCTGGTTCTCTGCTTTCGCAGCGCCCAGTGGGGTAATGGATGGGGGGGCTGCTTGACTGTTTACCTCTGTGAGGGTTCTCAGAGCTGTTGCCCAGGGGGTTAGTGTGCCCGTTTTTCCCTGTAATTTCCAACTGCTGTACTGTGACCTGGGTTGTTTCCGTCAAGCTGTTAAGTCCCTGTCCCTTTAAGACTTTCAAAAAGTCCCTGCTTTTCTTTGTCACAGGGGCATCAGCTTCGGCACCCGCTCAGAGGTCTTACTCCCTGTTCCCCCAGTATCCAGGGCCCTCTGCCCACGCACTGTGTCTGTGTTCTGGTGGGGGTGGCTTGGGCTGGGTGTTCAGCAGTCCTGGGCTCCGTCTCCCTCCTGCTCTGCCTGCTCTTCTCCCGCCGGGAGCTGGGGGGAGGGGCGCTCGGGTCCCACAGGGCCGGGGCTTGTATCTTACCCCTTTCACCAGTCGCTGGGTTCTCGCTGGTGTAGCTGCTGTGTGGTCACTGTCCTGCGTCTTCTGGTCTCTCTTTTAGGGCTAGTTGTGTTTGTTGTATTTTCAAAAGTATATATGTTTTTGGGAGGAGATTCCCACTGTCCTACTCACGCCGCCATGTTGGCTCCGCCCCCCTCGATACTGTTCTTTTATATGATTCTTTAGTCAAAACAGGGCCTAGAACTTTTGATCTATTGTTCAGTATCTACCCACCATCTGCCTAGCACAGAAGCATAAGAACGAGGCTCTACCCTCTAACAGTTTGAAACATGGTTAAAGAAAAAGACATAGTAAGCAAATAATGACATGCAAAATGAATGTGAAAATGAAATTCAAATTTCAGTGTCCATAATAAAGCTCTGTGAGGCCAGCCATGCTCTTTTGTTTACTTATAGTCTATGGTCACACCACAAGGGCAGGTGGAGCAGTTGAGGAAAAGAATATTATAACCTACAAAGTCTAAAATACTTACAGTTTACAGAAAACTTTTGCTCACTTCTCTTCAGATTACACAAACAATAGCTCACATATGATTTCTGTTTAGACTTTTCTAGCTCTTTGAAAATCATGATACGATGTTATTATATAATCCCTCTGAGTTAGGAAAGCAGGTATCATTTTCTTCATTTGACAGCCAAGGAAGCCTTTGGAATACATCCCAAATTACAGAGACTCAGTAGAGCTGCCATGCAAAAAACACATCAGAGTGATGACTTAGCCTTGACAAAACCTGACCTTATGCACCTCTGTTTGCAATCTTCAAATTGGAGTGCAAAATCCTCCTGCTTGCCTTTCTGTACTCAGTCCCCTCTCCATCCCCCCCCCAAGGATACCTTTCCATCTCACCCTGAGTAACAAATGAGAAATTTTGAGGACTATTGAGCACTATAAATTTTCACAGCAGGGCTGCTTCTCAGCCCAGGAACTTGGGTAATTGTCACACATTGGCAAAATTCATAGGAGACGATTGCCCTCAAATCAACAATCCATCTGCAATATGCTTTGGGGTGTAGGGTGGGATAAAAATCCTGTCCTCAATGCTGTATATAGAGTTAAGAATTTTAACTCCCTCTTCCATAATGCCTTCACACTCTTTCGGTCTTTTTTAAAAGTGTTGTTTCTGTTCTTTGAAGTGGTTTACTATCACTACACTTTTAAAAATATACTGGTATTAAATACTAGAAGGAAATACAATGAATATAAAAAAATGTCTCTGGGTAGAGAGATAATGGGTATGTTTCATTTCCAGGTGTCCTATATTTCCCACATTTTCTATAAAAAGTATATTTATTTTAAAGAGTTTATGTAAAGATGTAAACATACATAAAAGTATATATGTACATTTAAACATTTTTTTATTAAGTTATGATTGATATACACTCTTTTGAAGGTTTCACATGAAAAAACAATGTGGTTACTACATTTACCCATGTTATCAAGTCCCCACCCATACCCCAGTGCAGTCACTGTCCATCAGTGCAGCAAGTTGCCAGAGATCCACTATGTCCCTTCTCTGTGATACACTGTTATCCCCGTGATCCCCCATACCATGTGTACTAAACATAATACCCCTCAGTCCCCTTCTCAATCCCTCCCCACCCGCCCTCCACACCCATCCCCTTTGGTAACTACTCGTTCATCCTTGGAGTCTCTGAGTCTGCTGCCATTTTGTTCCTTCAGTTTTGCTTCATTGTTATACTCCATGAATGAGGGAAATCATTTGGCATTTGCTTTCTCTGCCTGGCTGATTTCACTGAGCATAATGTCCTTCAGCTCGATCCATGTTGTTGCAAATGGTAGGATTTGTTTCTTTTTTATGGCTGAATAGTATTCCATTGTATATATGTACCACCTCTTCTTTATTCATTCATCTACAGATGGACACTTAGGTTGTTTCCATATCTTGGCTATTGTAAAAAGTGCTGCGATGAACATAGCATATGTCTTTTTGAATCAGAGAAGTTGTATTCTTTGGGCATATTCCAAGGAGTGGGATTCCGGGGTCAAACGGTATTTCTATTTTTAGATTTTTGAGGAACCTCCGTATTGCTTTCCGCAATGGTTGACCTAGCTTACATTCCCACCAGCAGTGTAGGAGGGTTCCCCTTTCTCCATATTCTTGCCAACATTTGTTGTTCTTAGTCTTTTCGATGCTGGCCATCCTTACTGGTGTGAGGTGATAATCTCATTGTGGTTTTAATTTGCATTTCCCTAATGATTAGTGATGTGGAGCATCTTTTCATGTGTCTGTTGGCTATCTGAATTTCTTTGTAGACATGTCTCTTCATATTCTCTGTCCATTTGTTAATCAGGTTATTTGCTTTTTGGGTGCTGAGGTGTGTAAGTCCTTTATATGTTTTGGATGTTAACCCCTTGTCAGATATGTCATTTACAAATATATTCTCCCTTACTATAGGATGCCTTTTTGTTTTATTGATGATATCCTTTGCCATACAAAACTTTTTTGTTTGATGTAGTCCCATGAGTTCATTTTTGCTTTTGTTTCCCTTTCTCGAGGAGTTGGGTTCAGGAAGAAGTTGCTCATGCTTATATTCAGGAGATGTTTGCCTATGTTGTCTTCTAAGAGTTTTATGGTTTCATGACTTACATTCAAGTCTTTAATATATTTTGAGTTTACTTTTGTATATGGGGTTAAACAATAATCCAGTTTCATTCTCTTGCATGTAGCTCTCCAGTTTTGCCAACAACAGCTGTTGAAGAGGCTGTCATTTCCCCATTGTACGTCCATGGCTCCTTTATCATATATTAATTGACCATATAAGGTTGGGTTTATATCTGGGCTCTCTAGTCTGTTCCATTGGTCTATGGGTCTGTACTTGTACCAGTCCCAAATTGTCCCAATTACTGTGGCTTTGTAGTAGAGCTTGAAGGTGGGGTGTGTAATTCCCCCTGCTTTATTCTTCTTTCTCAGGATTGCTTTGGCTATTCGAGGTCTTTTGTGGTTCCATATGAATTTTAGGATGATTTTCTCTAGTTTGTTGAAGAATGAATGCTGTTGGTATTTTGATAGGAATTGCATTGAATCTATAGTTTGCTTTAGGCCATTTTGACAATATTAATTCTTCCTATCCATGAGCACAGGATGTGTTTCTATTTATTGGTAACTTCTTTAATTTCTCTCATGAGTGTCTTGTAGTTTTCAGAGTATAGATCTTTCACTTCCTTGGTTAGGTTTATTCCTAGGCATTTTATTCTTTTTGATGGAATTGTTTTGCTGATTTCTCTCTCTGCTAGTTCATTGTTAGTGTATAGGAGTGCTGCAGATTTCTGTGTATTAATTTTGTATCCTGCAACGTTGCTGAATTCAGGCATTAGATCTAGTAGTTTTGGAGTGGATTCTTTAGGGTTTTTTATGTACAATATCATGTGATCTGCAAACAGGGACAGTTTAACTTCTTCCTTGCCAATCTGGACGCCTTTTATTTATTTGTATTGTCTAATTGCCATGGCTAGGACCTCCAGTACTATGCTGAATTGAAGTGGGAAAAGTGGGCATCCTTGTCTTGTTCCCAATCGTAAAGGAAAGCTTTTAGCTTCTCACTGTTCCATATAATGTTGGCTGTGGGTTTGTCATATATCGCCTTTATTATGTTGAGGTACTTGCCCTCTATACCGATTTTGTTGAGAGTTTTTATCATGAATGGATGTTGAATTTTGTCAAATGCTTTTTCATCATCTATGGAGATGATTATGTGGTTTTTTGTCCTTTTTGTTGATGTGGTGGATGATGTTGATGGATTTTCAAATATTGTACCATCCTTGTATTCCTGGCATAAATCCAACTTGATCATGATGGATGATCTTTTTGATGTATTTTTGAAATTGGCTTGCTAACATTTTGTTAAGTATTTTTGCATCTATGTTCATCAGGGATATTGGTCTGTAATTTTCTTTTTTTGTGGTGTCTTTGCCTGGTTTTGATATTAGAGTGATGCTAGGCCTCATAGAATGAGTTTGAAAGTATTCCCTCCTCTTCCATTTTTTGGAAAACATTAAGGAGAATGGGTATTAAGTCTCCATTAAATGTTTGATAAAATTCAGTGGTGAAGCCATCTGGTCCAGGTGTTTTGTTCTTAGGTAGTTTTTTGATTACCACTTCAATTTCGTTGCTGGTAATTGGTCTGCTCAGATTTTCTGTTTCTTTCTTGGTCAGCCTTGGAAGGTTATATTTTTCTAGAAAGTTGTCCATTTCTTCTAGGTTATCTAGTTTGTTAGCATATAATTTTTCGTAGTATTCTCTAATAATTCTTTGTATTTCTGGGGTGTCCATAGTGATTTTTCCTTTCTCATTTCTGATTCTGTTTATGTGTGTAGACTCTCCTTTTTTCTTGATAAGTCTGGCTAGGGGTTTATCTTTTTTGTTGATTTTCTCAAAGAACCAGCTTTTGCTTTCATTGATTCTTTCTATTTTTTAATTCTCCTCAATTTTATTTATTTCTGCTCTAATCTTTGTTATGTCCCTCCTTCTACTGACTTTGGGCCTCATTTGTTGTTCTTTTTCTAGTTTCATTAATTGTGAGTTTAGACTTCTTATATGGGATTGTTCTTCTTTCTTCAAGTAGGCCTGTATTACAATATACTTTCCTCTTAGCACAGCCTTGGCTGTGTCCCACAGATTTTGTGGTGTCGAATTATTGTTGTCATTTGTCTCCATATATTACTTGATCTCTGTTTTTATTTGGTCATTGATCCATTGGTTATTTAGGGGCATGTTGTGAAGCCTCCTTATGTTTGTGGGATTTTTCATTTTCTTTGGATAATTTATTTCAAGTTTTATAGCTTTGTGATCTGAGAAACTGGTTGGTACAATTTCAAACTTTTTGAATTTACTGAGGCTCTTTTTGTGGCCTAGTGTATGACCTATTCTTGAAAATGTTCCATGTGCTCTTGAGAAGAATGTGTATTCTGTTGTTTTGGGTGTAGAGTTCTATAGATGTCTGTTAGGTCCATCTGTTCTATTGTGTTGTTCAGTGCCTCTGTCTCCTTACTTATCTTCTGTCTGGTTGATCTGTTCTTCAGAGTGAGTGGAGTGTTGAAGTCTCCTAGAATGAATGCATTGCATTCTATTTCCCCTTTTAATTCTGTTAGTATTTGTTTCACATATGTTGGTACTCCTGTGTTGGAAGCATAGATATTTATAATGGTTAAATCTTGTTGGATTGACCCCTTTATCATTATGTAATGTCCTTATTTATCTCTTGTTACTTTCTGTATTTTGAAGTCTATTTTGTCTGATACAAATACTGCAACTCCTGATTTTTTCTCTCTGTTAGTTGCATGAAATATCTATTTCCTTCCTTTCAGTTTTAGTCTGTGTATACCTTTGGGTTTAAAGTGAGTCTCTTGCAAGCGAGCATATAGATGGGTCTTGTTTTTTATCCATTCAGTTACTCTATGTCTTTTGATTGGTGCATTCAGTCCATTTACATTTAGGGTGATTATCAATAGGCATGTACTTATTGCCATTGCAGGCTTTAGATTCATGGTTACCAAAGGTTCAAGTCTAATTTCTCTACTATATAAGAGTCTAAAGTAACTCACTTAAGGTGCTGTTACAAACACAATCTAAAGGTTCTTTTCTTTTTCTCCTCCTTTTTCTTCCTCCTCCATTCTTTATATATTAGATATCGTATTCTGTATTCTTTGTCTATCCCTTGATTGACTTTGGGGATAGTTAATTTAATTTTGCATTTGCTTAGTAATTAGCTGTTCTACTTTCTTTTCTGTGGTTTTATTTCCTCTGGTGAGAGCTATAAAAACTTAGGAACACTTCCATCTATAGCAGTCCCTCCAAAATAGACTGTAGAGATGGTTTGTGGGAGGTAAATTCTCTCAGCTTTTGCTTATCTGGAAATTGTTTAATCCCTCCTTTAAATTTAAATGATAATCTTACCGGATAAAGTAATCTTGGTTCCAGGCCCATCTGCTTCATTGCATTAAACATATCATGCCACTCCCTTCTGGCCTGTAAGGTTTCTGCTGAGAATTGTGATATTAGCCTGATGGGCTTTGAAAGGAAAGGAGTGACACACAGCAGCAATTCACTGGAGAATTCTGCTTTATTAGGGAAAGGTGCTGGGTTATATAGGAAGGGGCATGAGCTGATTGAGGTGTCATTTCTACGGGGCTGGTGGCTATTGGCTAGGTGCTGGGATTGGGAGGAGGGCGAGGGGTGATTGGGCTTCAGGTGGCACCGGCGGGAACTGAGGACCTGGAAGAGAAGCAGGAAGTTCACCATCTTACTGGTGGGGGCCCTTCATTCCCCCCTTTCTCCTCTATGGGGTTGTGGATGTTGCTTTCTTTCTGACTGCTTCCTGCTGAACGGGGGCGGAGAAGGGAGTGAGGGCTTGAGGACTGGGAGGAAAGGGTTGATAGGACTCCCCACAGTAAGGACGAGTAGATGTGGACTTCTTCAGGTTGGAAATCAATGAAGGTTCCCTGTAACCATAGGTCGAGGACTTGTTGATTCTAATGGTGCCAAGAGGATACGGGTGCCAGAAGCCAGGCGTCTGCGGCCATTGTTTCCAGGAACAGTTTCCAGTGGAGAGAGGGGTCCATCTCAGCGTGTGGTGAGGAGGTCATGTGAGGGTGAGGGATCTTCTGTGGCTAAAAGCTGGTAGTTCCTGAGTAAAAGTTGGTTGAAAGTTTGATTAGAGATTTTACCAACTTGGGATTTGATAAACTTTATTATACAAGGCAAGAAGAGACAGGTGAAGAGAATGATTATTATAGGGCCTACAATGAGCCACAGCCAGGTGAGGAAGGGGTTTGTTAGTATTGAAGAGAATGGGTTGGAATTGGAAGCAGAGTGGAGGCTGGAGGCAAGGTCGGTGAGTTTGGTAATGTCAGTTTCTACAATGCCGGATTCGTTGATGTAATAGCAGCACTCTTCCCGAAGGAAGATGCAGGTGCTGCCCTTTTTGGCTGTAAGCAGATCTAAGGCTCGCCAGTTTCGAAGGGTGACCTTAGCTAGCGAAGTGACCTGTCTTTGGAGAGAGGCCAGGGAATCGGCAGTGGATGTCAGGGCTCCCTCAAGTTTGGCGTTGAGATCTCTAATTGCCTATAGAGAGTGACCCAAGGCTCCCCCTGAAAATCCTGCCCCAATGGCTGAGGTGGCTAGGGAAATACCGATCATAATGAGAAGGAAAGCAGCCCTTCTTGTGCGCAAGGGCAAGGGAGGTTGGAGCTCAAGGAATTCTGCCATGCTGTAAAGTGTAAGCTGTGGGATTAGGGTGACGAGAATGCAGGGTGTGCTGGAGTTGGGAGGCAGTGAGTTGAAAAGACTGCCATTACACCAAAAGAAGTGTCCTGGTTGCATAAAAGTCTTAGAGCCGGAGGTAGGGGTGTAAATAGAGAAGCAGTGAAGTGCGCTGGAGGGTGGTGGAGTTGGGCCTACACAGTGGTGGATGGTGAGATTGTTTTCATATTCTGGTTCCCATAGGGGTATGTCTGCCAGGGGGCAGAGGGGTTGTCCTTCTGCATGGAAGGAGTAGTTGGAAATATTAAGGGGCACGGTGGCTAGCAGTGGGCGCTGTAGTGATGTGCACAAGAAACAATTGGCGGTGTTGAGGGTGTGGTTGAGAAAGATGGTGGTGTCTTGAATGAGCTATAACCAAGAGTAGGAGAAATTGGAAGAGGGGCGGGGATAGGAAGATGAAAAGGTGCCATCAAATGTTTGAATAATGACTTTTTCAGAATGTCTGATATCTGATGCAACTTGAGAGATCTGGGAATGAGAGGGAACATACTCCCGAGAGATATGAAGGGTACTGTGGGGGGTCGAGGAACCCCTGTAGTAAACTGAGGCTGTGACTCTGGCGGCACATCGAGAGTCCCAGGGATCTGGGATTGATAAGGAGAATGAGCTGTTGTGAGATTTTATGAAACGGTTGGAGGAGTAATACTGTGGGTACCGGGAGTTACCCATGTAGTGAATGGCGCAAGACCAGTAGGGACATCCCCCATAGGTGCCATCACCTGCAATAGGCTTGTTTTTGGTCATAGAGGAAGCAGAGGTAGGGAGAATAAAGGTAGCTGCTAATGAACACTTCGGTGGAGGGAGGAAAGTGGAGGTCTAAAGGCTCTGAGCAGCCTTTCAGAGGACAGTCTGATGTGGCAATGAGGGCAGTAATTTTTGTTTGATGCTGTGTGTAAGTCTGTCTGACTTTGAATCACCATATAAAGGAGGCTGGGGTGGCAGGGAAGACAATAGGAGTGAGGAAAAAAAGTGAGAGAGAGTGAGGGAGCGGTAAAGGAGGAAAAAGTCATGATTCGGGTATGGATGGCAAAGGGGATGAATGGGATTTTGGAGGAAAGAGGACAGTAAGGTCAGGAGTCTGGAGGGAGGGAGAGTCTGTAAACTTTTGTATGTTAAGAGATCCTTTAGGTGATGTGGGGACAGAATGGTAAGGGGCACCCCGAATGTCAGTTTATGAGCTTCCTTCTGTAAGAGCTGTCCAGTGGCTAATGCCCATAGGCAGGGGGCCCATCCCCGAACTGTGGGGTCTAATTGCTTGGAAAGATAAGCAACTGGGGCAAAGGATGGGCCATAATGTTGGCCTAGGACTCCTAGAGCTTGGCTGGACCTCTCATGAATGTATAATGAGAAGGGCTTCGACAAATCAGGAAGATGGAGAGCTGGGGCTTCCACAAGGGCTTGACAGAGCTTAATGAAGGAGTGTTGGAGTGAGGAGGATAATGGTTCTTCAGGGGGGCCCTTGCTGAGGTCATATAGGGGTCTTGCCAACAGGGAGAAGTTAGGGATCTATGCTCTAAAATACCCAGCCAGGCCTAGAAAGGAAAGGATTTCTGTCTTGGTTTTGGGAACAGGCAGGTCAGAGAGGAGCTGTTTTCTGTAAAAAATCTTGGGAGGAGGAGTCCAGAGGGATAGAAAAAAAAATGCGTCCTTGAGATCTAGGACTGAGAAGTGGGAGGCCGAGGCAGGGATCTGCGATAAAAGGGTGTATGGATTTGGAACTAAGGGATGGATACGGACGATGGCCATGTTGACGAGGCAAAGGTCTTGGACAAGGCGGAAAGATCCGTTGGTTTTTTTTAACAGCTAATATGGGGGTATTAAATGGGGAGTGAGTGGGTCTGAGGTAATTTTTGTTTAAAAGATCTTGAATGATGGGTTGAAGGCCTATGAGGGCTGAAGTGTTTAGGGGGTATTGGACCTGACAGATATACTGAGAGGGGTCACGTAATTTGATAGAGGCAGGAGGACATAGAGCCACGGAGGGGCTTGTAATGTCCCAAACTTTGGGATTTACAGGGTGTATGAGGGAGGAACTGGAGCTTTCATTGGGTAGAGGGGGGTCGTCGGCTATGAGGGCCATCAGAAAGGGAGTACTGGGGGCTGTGGGAGTGGATATAGTTATGGAAACATGGAGGAGAGAAAGGATGTCCCGTCCTAGTAGAGGGATGGGACACTGGGGCATAACCAGGAAGGAGTGGGAGAAAGTTATGGGATTGTCTTGCATTGTGCATAAAAAGGGGGGGGTTTAATGGGAAAATCTGTTTACCTCCTACCCCGACTATAGGAGTAATGGCAGAGGCGTGGTAGGGCCCCGGTATTCTCACAAGACTGAGAAGGTGGCTCCTGTATCTAGGAGGAAGGAGATGGGGTGACTGTCTACTATTAAAGTAACCCTGGGCTCCTGTTTGGTGATGGAAATGGTCGGGCGAGAAGCCCCCGAGCCCCATCAATCTTCTTCTGTCAGCCCCACTAAGGTGGGCTTAGGATGGGGGTTGTTCTTCCAGCCTCCTCTTCGGGTGGTTGGGCAATCAGAACTGCAGTGGCCCTTTTTGTGGCATCTGGGGCATGGGGTGGTAGGAGATCTGGGGGAGGGGCACGCCCTTGACCAATGTCCCTCTTTTCCGCACTTGAAACAAGCTCCTGGGGGCGGGGCTTGTTTGTAGAGGGGCGCCCAGGTTGTGGTTTTATCAGCTGGGCCAACATTTGGAAATTTGCCTGATCAGCCTTTTGTTTATGGCGTTCTTTCTCCTCCTCCCGGTTATGGAAGACTTTAAAGGCCACTGTTAGGATCTCAGTCTGTGGGGTAGCGGGGCCCTGTTCTAAGTTTTTGAGTTTAGCTTTAATGTCGGGGTAGCTTTGAGCTAGGAAGTATGTCATAAGGACATGTCTTCTGTCAGGCGTTTCTGGGTTCAGGCTGGTATACTGTACTAGGGCTTGAGTGAGTCTGTCTAAGGCTGTATGACTGGAAGGTCCATTGAAACTCCCTGATATATGTTGTGGGATCAGTGGAAAAGGAACCTAGGCGTTTTTCAAGTTAGGCTAAATCTCCTAAGGAGAAAGGGACGTGAACGCGCACGATGCCTTCGGATTCTGCTACCTCCTTGGGGGGGGGTGATAATTTTGGGAGGCCCTCAGGACTGAGTCTGAGGGGGACTGAAGAGTTCTGGCTCAGTCTGTGGGGGAGAAACAGGTGGTGGGCGCAAAGATGGAGGAGGCTCCTGGGACTTAGTTAGAGGGGGGCTGAAAGGCTCAGGCTTGATCTGCAGGGGGGTGAGGTGGGGGAGGAGATGGTGGGGGAGGAAGGGGGAGGGGCTGTTGTAGGAGAGGAGGGGGCAGGGAGTGAACGGGAGGCTTCTGCGGGGGAGACGGCTTGCAGGCTAGGAGAACTTGAGGGGAGGCGGGGGGAGGAGGAGGAGGTGGAAAGCTTTGATATAGGGAATCTCCTTCCATTTTTTCAGGCGCTGGCAGTAGTTAAAAAGATTGCGAGTGATGTTAGGATCAAGAGTTCCCCCTGCAGGCCATTGGTTGTTATTGTTTAGGGGGTATGTCGGCCAATCTTGGGAGCAGTATTTATGGAGAAGTTTTGGTTTTATATCAGGTGTCAGGGAGAGGTGGCTAGATACTTGAGCAGGCATTCAAGAGGTGAATCTTTAGGGAGGGATGAGGAGGCTCCCATGGCTAAAGGACAGAGAAGGAGACAAACAGGGGAAAACAAAAGGAGATCCTCGGACAGGGAGCAGACCGCAAGGAGACAGAGGGCGTCCCCGATGATCCTTGGGGGTCTGCGGAAACTCGTATACGAGTCGGTTTCTTAGGAAGTGTGGGTCGTCACCCAGACTCCTCTAAGAAGGCAGAGTGCTGGAGTCACGAGGAACCTAGTACTAGGAATTTTCGGCGGAAGGAACAGAATTTTCAGCGGAAGGAACGGAAGGGGGGAGGGAGCGTTCTCATCCGCAAAAGAGTCACCTCGTTTATGGCTGTTGGAGGAGGGGCCTGAAGGTCCGCTGCAGCCGTGAAGGCCTAAGGCAGGGAGAGTTCCCTCCTCGTCCCCTGTCCCCGAGCGTCAGGGCCTTGCTGGATGATCATGGTCAATGGCACTGTGATAGCTCGGGGAAGAGCGGCCCACTCTGGGGGAAAACTTACCTAAAGGCCAGAGAGGAGTGGTGAGTGTGATGAGCCAGTGCCAGAAAAAGAGGACGAGGGCAAGCTGCTGCTGGTGTCGGGGGGAAGACAGGGCCCAGTTGGGGTGTCCCGTCTCCCAGGTTTTAGCACCAATGAAAGGAAAGGAGCGACACACAGCAGCAATTCACCGGAGAATTCCGCTTTATTAAGGAAAGGTGCTGGGTTATATAGGAAGGGGCATGAGCTGATTGAGGTGTCACTTCTATGGGGCTGGTGGCTATTGGCTAGGTGCTGGGATTGGGAGGGGGCTGAGGGGTGATTGGGCTTCAAGTGGCACCTGCGGGAACCGAGGACCCAGAAGAGAAGCAGGAAGTTCGCCATCTTATGGGTGGGGGCCCTTCAGGCTTTCCTCTGTATGTGATATTATTTCTCTCTCTGGCTGCCTTTAATAGTCTGTCCTTATCCTTGATCTTTGCCAATTTTATTACTATGTGTCTTGGTGTTGTCTTCCTTGGGTCGCTTGTGTTGGGAGATCTGTGTATCTCCATGGCCTGAGAGACTATGTCCTTCCCCAGACTGGGGAAGTTTTCAGCAACTACCTCCTCAAAGACACTTTCTACCCTTTCTCTTTCTCTTCTTCTTCTGGTATCCCTATAATGCGAATATTGTTCCGTTTGGATTGGTCACACAGTTCTCTCAATATTCTTTCATTTTTAGAAATCCTTTTTTCTCTCTGTGTCTCAGCTTCTTTGTATTCCTCTTCTCTAGTTTCTATTTCATTTATCATCTCTTCCACTGTATCCAATCTGCTTTTAATACCCTCCATCTTGCCCTTCAGCGATTGGATCTCCTCCCTGAATTCATTCCTGAGTTCTTGGATATCTTTCTGTACCTCCATTAGCATGTTGATGATTTTTATTTCGACCTCCCTTTCAGGAAGAGTCGTAAGGTCCATATCATTTAAATCTTTCTCTGGAGTTATATTAATTTTACCCTGGACCAGGTTCCTTTGGTGTTTCATGTTTTTATATGGCGCCCTCTAGTGTCCAGAAACTCTACTCTGGAGCTGCTCAGCCCCTGAAGCAATGTCGGGGGTTGCAGGGGAGCAGTACTGGTGCCTGGGGGGAGGAAAGAGCTGTTCCCTGCTTCCCGGCTGCTGTGCCTGTCTCCACTACTTTAACCAGTGGGCCGAGCACACAGGTATCAGCTTTTGTCCCAGAGCAGCCAGATATGGATCCCTGCTTTCCACAAGTGGCTGAAATCTCAGTCTCTCCAGAAATTCTGCCTGTATTAGCTTTCCAACCTGGTAATCACGCGAGTATCATTAAAGCACCATGAAATGTAGGTCTGTGCTCCCAGCGCAGATCTCTGGAACTAGATATTCAGCAGTCCCAAGCCTTCCACTCCCTCCCTGCTCTGTTTCTCTTCCTCCTGCCAGTGAGCTGGGGTGGGGGAAGGGCTCAGGTCCCACCGAGCCACAGTTTTGGTATGTTACCCTGTTCTATGAGGTCTGCTCTTTTTTCCAGGTTTATGCAATCTGGCGCCATCCTCTTTCCTGTTGCTCTCTCAGGATTAGTTGTGCCAACTATATTTTCTAACTGTATACAGTTTTAAGAGGAAGCCTCTGTCTCTCCTCTTGTGCCGCCATCTTTAATGCATTCTCCATATGTACATTTTATGGGACTCTAGACAAAGACTATCTTCCTGACCAAGGTCTTCTGAACTCTCTTTTCAACTAAGCCTTGTCTATGTACATGGCTCAGCTTTACAAAGTCAGTTTATTGAGAACCCCTCTCACCCCTGCCCTGATATCTGATCACTCTAAATACAGAATTAAATTCCTCATCAGGCACCTTTATATCTGATCACCCTTACCTGTCTTCAGCAGGAACACTGTTAAGTTGATCTAGCAAAAATTCTCCTATTCTGATGTCTTCTCAGTACTTTTCCATCCACTGATTTCCCACTCTGCTCGTTGGCTATAAATCCATTTGTCCTTGTTGTGTTTGGAGTTGAACTCCATTTTTCTCCCCCATTGCAATAGTCTTAGCACCTATAGGAACAGTCCTGCATAAAGTTTTCTTTATTATTTAAACAAGTGTCAGAATATCATTTTTCTTTAACATTCTCAAAGGACCCTTTATTTTTCTGAGTTGTTTTACAGCAAATCCCCCAAGAAGTTGAGAAAAGCCCTGTTTCAGCCACACTTACTTGTCCAGAACTTCTCATATAAACTATTTACCTTCTGTACCTCTCTGTCTTTGCTAATAACATTCAGCCATGGGTGGAACTTCTATCAAGAAAACATAAATATAACAACTTGTTCCTTTCTTTCTCAAACTGTTTCTTAACTCTAATCTTTGTAGCCTTTGCCCACATCTGTCAAGTCACAATTATGGCTTGTGTTCATCTTAGGCTAACACTTGAGGACAATTTTACCTTTGGTAAATCACAACATCCTTTCATGAGGACCCAGTCTTGGATTTCTATGACAATGTTACCTGAGCTCTTGACAAGCTCTTGAGGTTAGAACAAAAGATATTTTTCAGCAAAATGTGCAGTTTCAATGATTCAGTTTTTAACACTTGGTAAATATCTTCCAACCTCAAATGCCCAAGAAGGGAGGGAAGAGGGGAGAATATTTGTCAGGCAGAGCCATGCATAGGTCTATGAATAATCTCTATAAGGTTGAGACAAGTCGGTCATAGTCCAAGGGTGCCACTGATGAAATTGACACAGCTTCTCAGTGCAAGTGAGACAATAGTTCTGGGCCAGTAAGGGCTGTTATGAGTAGGTCAGCAGGGTAAAAGAAGAGACATGGGATCATTTGAATTACATTACAAAGCTTGTTCTGTTGCAAAATATATCTCAAGCCAATCTAATCATAGTGTTAGAAACCTGCTATCCTAAGTAAATACTCCATTGTAAGAATATCATGACACTAATGTCCCCAGTTAAAATTCAATTAATTTATTAAATGGAAGGAATATTAAACTATCAATCATTTCGACTCAAGAGCATTTAGGTGTAGTTTGTGCTAAGTTCTGTGAGGGATATTCAGCATCTTACAATGTAGCTGGGAAGGTAGGCACACTAAAGCTTACATTCTCAGGGACAAAATTTTATTTTTTATTTTTTCCACTTCATCATGAACTGATAGGTGGCATTTGCACATGACAAATACATAGCTCATGTGATTTTCCAAGTGACCTCAAGAATACCCAGACTGGTCTATAGCATTTTTAATCAGTAATATTCACTAATCACTTGCATGAATGTCACAGCTATATCAAATTGACATAAGCATTTCTAAATGCTTACTCTCAATTTCAGAACTCATGTCAGTCTTAATTTATAAATGAATCTCACTGTTGAGTATAAGAAACAGTTTAGGGCAGCACTGTACTCTGAGCAGCCCCTATTTATATCCAAAATGAATAACTTTGGCTGCATATTAAAAATATCTGAGGAGATTTAAAAATTATCTACTTTCAGCCCTCACTTCAAACTCTAGGTTGAAGTATGAGCACCAATATTTTCAGAGTGCCAGAGGAGTGAAATCCTGGAAACCTAAGAGCTTACAAAAAGCGTTCCAGGACATTCTACAATGTTTCTATGAGTAGATATTTGCTTTCTCATATTACACACTTTATGTGATAAATCAGTGTAAGGTGTTGACTCTTCTAAGTCATGTTAGAGAACTATTCTTCAGTGAGTGAATGTTTTCTGATTTCATAGAACACCAGGCAATATTATTATTTAAATTTTTGTGGAATGAGAGGGTTGTTTTATTTTTATTTTAACTTGTTGTAATCTGAGTATTGCTATGGTTAAACATATTTATAGTTATGATGATGATGGTGGTCATGGGGGTGATGATTATGGTGATGATAGACAGACAAAATGATACATTAATCTGCTTTTGAGTACTTTCCCCTTTTCAATTTACTCCACTCTTTCTTTTTAAGTCTCTGAGTAACATTGCACAAGGCCTCTTTAGTACTTTTATTGGGACCTAGGCTTTTGTCAAGTATTTTCAAGTTCTCATAATTCAGTGTCTTTAGCAATGATTCTAAAGATGTGTTGCAATGATAGATGAGGGTGGGAGGTGTGGACTCATGGGAACCCCCTCACTGAACAACATAGAAAATGAGAACAGGTAACTCTGCCCCAAGAAATAAGACTTTATCTCAGCTATGCTACCATTCCTAGGAAGAAATACACTGTCTAGCAACATGATATAGCTTCAGAATTAACTTTAAGGAATATTGTGAAATTGAAAGTCAAGAGAGTTAAAAACATCAAAGGTCTTTGTGGGTTATTTAGAGCAAGATTCAGGCTAATGAATCATGATAAGCAATGTAACAGTGATATGCAATTTCAAGATATTGTACATAATAGAAACAGAAAGGAAGGAAGTAAGGAAGGAAGGGAGAAGGGAAGAAGGGAGGGAGGGAGGAGGAGGAATCCTCCATAGGCATAAAATTCTCAAATGCCCCAGGACCATGTAACCTCAGGGTAATTTTATTTTTAATCCATGAATGATACATTTTAATGTAAATCACATGGCTCTAAATCACAGATTTTATATATCCATATACTTAACTCTGCCGTTTCAGTATCACAGTTGGTGTCATCCTCAATAAAATATGTCTAAAATTCCCCGTGTTTCTTTTGTCATTTTAAAATTGAGATATACTTTACACATAATATTAAATTAGTTCAGTGTACAACATCTCAGAGTTATTTTTTACTTTGTCAATTTAATTACTAGTTGACTTTTCTCACCTGAATCCATCATGTGATGGCTGATTCACACAAGTGAATGAATCTTTTATGATTTTTTAAAATATTGAAGTATAATTGACATACAATGTCCTATTAGTTTTAAGTATACATCATAGTGATTCAACATATTTATACACTAGAAAATGATCCCCATGATAAGTCTAGTTACCATTTGTCATTAAAATTGTTACAACATTAATGACTATATGCACTATGTTGTACATTACATATCCACGAGTTATTTGTTTTCTAACTGTAAGTCTGTTTTCCATAGTGGCTGCACCAAATTTTTCTGCATCAAAACATTCCCATTTACAGTGTATGAGGGTTCCTTTCTCTCCAACCCTCACTCAATGCTTGTTATATTTTTTCTTTTTTGATAGTAGCCAATCTGACAGATGTAAGGTGATATCTTATTATGGTTTTGATTTGCATTTCCCTTATGATTGGTGATGTTAAGCCTGTTGGCCCATCTGTACATCTTCTTTGGAAAAATGTCTATTCAAGTCTTCTGCCCATTTGTTTATTTTAGCTTTTTTTGCCCTTGCCAGGAAGATACTCATCCAAAAAATATTGCTAAGACTGATATCAAAGAGCATTTTCTTCTAGGACTCTTAAGGTTTCAGGTCTTACATTAAAATCTTTAATCTATTTATGAATTTATTTTTGCATATGTTGCAAAATAGAAGTACAGTTCCATCTGCACCTGTCTAGTTTAACCAGCACCATTTATTAAACAGAGTGTCTTTTCCCCTTTGTATATTCTTACTTGCTTTGTGATAAACTAATGGACCATGTATGTACAGGTTTATTTCTGCACTCTGTATTCTATTCCACTGCTCTATATGTCTTTTTTCATGTCAGCACCATACTGTTTTGATTACTGTAGCTTTGTAGTATAATTTGAAATCAGGGAGCATTATACCTCCAGTTTTGTTCTTTTTAAATATTGTTTTAGCTGTTCAGGGACTTTTGTGGTCTACTATGCAAAGCGCCATTGGTATTTTCGGGGGCAATATCACTGAATCTGTAGATTATTTTGGATAGTATGAACATTTTAGCAATATTATTCTTCCAATAATCCTTCTGAACCCAGAATAGCATTTCAGTTATTTGTATTATCTTCAGTTTGTTTCACTAATACCTTATAGTTTTTGGAGCATAGATCTTTCACCAGTTTGTTTTAATTTATTCCTAGGTATTTTATTCTTTCTGATACCATCATAAATAGAAAGGTTTTCTTGATTTGTCTGATAGCTTGTTATTGGTATGTAGAAGTTCAATCAATTTCTGCATGTTAATTTTTTATCCTGAAAATTTATGTAATTCATTTATTAGTTCTAATAGATTTTGGAGGAGTCTAGTGTTTTCTATATATAGTATCATGTCATCTACAAATTGGGACTGTTTTACTTCTTCCCTTACAATTTGGATACCTTTTACTTCTTTTCCTTGCCTCTTTACTGTGGCTATGATATCCAATACTATGTTGAGTAAAAGTAGCAAGAGTGGGCATCCTTGTCTTGTTTCCCATCTTAGAGGGAAAGCTGGCAGGTATTCACCATCGAGTATGATGTTTGCTGTGGGTTTGTCATACATGGTCTTTATTATGTTGGAGCACATTCTTTCTATACCCACTTTGTTGAGAAGTTTTATCATAATAGATATTGATTTTCATCAAATACTCTTTCTGCATTTTGTGAGATAATCATATGATTTTTATCCTTTATGTTGTTAATGTGGTACATGACACTTATTGATTTGTGGGTGTTGAACCTTCCTTGCATCCCTGGAAAAAAATCCCACTTAATCATGGTGTATGATCCTTTTAATGTATTAATTAATTCAGTTTCTATTTTGTTGAGGATTTTTGTATCTACATTCATCCATCAGGGATATTGGCCTGTAATTTTCTTTTTTAGTGTGTTTTGGTTTAGTGTGTTTTTTATGGTCAGTGTTTCCTACTTGATTTTTGTCTAGATGATCTATCCACTGATGTAGTGAGGTATTAAAGTTTCTTCCTTTAAGTCTTTAAATATTTTCTTGATACACTTAGATGGTCCTGTGTTAGGTGCATAAATATTTATGAATGTATATCTTCTTCTTGGATTGACCCCTTTATCATTATGTAATACCTTTCTTTGTTTTTTGTTACAGTCTTTGTCTTAAAGTCTCTTTTGTCTGATATAAGTAGAGCTACTACAGCTTTCTTTTCACTTCCATTTGCAAGGATTATCTTTTTTCCTATTCTTCATATATCCTGTGTGTCTTTAGTCTGAACTGAGTCACTTTAGGCAGCATTTAGATGGGTCTTATTTCTTTTATCCATTTAGTCACCCTATGTCTTTTGATTGGAGGATATGGTCCATTTACATTTAAAGTAATTACTGATAGGTATGTACTTCCTGCCATTTTGTTGTTTTCTATTTGTTTTTACATTTATATAATATGCAAATTAATATATATGCTTATATATATTATATAATACAATATAGTTTTTTAATATATACAAATAATATGATTATATAAAATATGTATTTGTTTTATACCTATATACTTTTCTTCTTCTCTTGGTCTCTTCCCTGTAGTTTGATGACTTTCTTAGTGTTATTTTTGGGTTCCTTTCTCTTTAGTTTTTGTATATCCATAGCAGGGATTTGGTTTGTGGTTACCACGAGGTTCATATATATTGAATTCTCTCTATGTTTATATAGCAACCTATTTTAAGCTGACAGTCACTTAAGTTTGAATGCTCTCTAAACGCCTACATTTTCATTCTGCCATATGCTTTGTTTTTGACATCCTATTTTATTTACTTTATTTTGTGCATCCCTTAGCTACTTATTGTAGTTATAGTTGATTTTACTATTTTTTTTCTTTTAAGGAATTATTGAATTAACTAAAAGCAACAATAGCTCTCTGTTTGAAGATACACAAGAAAAGACTGCAGCAATAAAGATCCAGTGATTTTGGTTTTTACTTTCTATTCTATCCTTAAAATAAACCTTTTATCTTTCCAGGGATTTAGTGTAAAGTAGGATATAGTTACAATATAAGGCAAGCCAGGCACTATTTACCTCCTTTGGATTAGAATTGCTCTCTGAGCTTTTCTTGTCTGCAAAAGAACTGAATCCTTAGCTAATCTAAAGAGGTTCCACATCTTGGTCCAAGCCTACAACATTTCAACTCATCTCTCATTCCCCTCTATTATTTGCCCATTGATTTTGAATCACCAACTTACCAAGTCATTTTACATTCCCAAGCATTTAGGGATCAGGTGTCTATGAATACTTTGATCTTTTCTTTACATCCCAGAAGATTTTGTTCTTCCTTCAATATTCTGCTAAAAATGATCTCTGCTTCCCTGTCTTAACTCATCCCTTCTCTTCCATCCAGTTATGCCTTCTCCTACACTTTTTCCCATTATGTGTACCTATCAGTACAGAACCTACCAAACTGTGTAATATTTATTTATTTATTTTGTAATAGCAGTCATTTTAGCTAAGGCTGTGAACAGAGTACCATACTCATCAATAGAGGGACTTGAGATAGGCATTCCCTTTGTCCTCAGATTACTTAGAATTTAAGAAGCAAAAGAGATTCACAGAATAGTTTTAGAATACTATTTGCAAGTAGAGATACTGGAAATTCTAACACCAAGCCTTGTAATTTCTAAACCCATAAATATGTAGGTTTAGTCACTATTGAGCACTGAAAAATGCTCCAAATAAACTTCCATAAATATGTGAGTGTTTTTCATTAAGGATTATTCCATGTGAAGTTAATATCTTTACTAACAGCACCTGAAGTCATTTTTCTCCTTTGGAAAGAGAAGGGGGAAAAACTCCAAAGAATTTTATTTTCTAATATTTACCAAAAGGTATGGTGTCTTCATCACATAGGCTGCTTATGCACTAAAATTCTTGCATATAAACTCTGTAGAACAACTTTAAGGAACAGAATTTGAAGAAATTCATAACATTTAAGTGTTATTGAAAAATAAGATACATTAAAAAATCATACAATTATCAATCTCTGTTGTGGCCGAGATAATCTTACTGGCAAAATTTTATTTGAAGAAAATGGCACATTTAACCAGTGAACACACTCAGTTTGCTTCAATGTATTGTGTGTACTTTAAATCAGCTTATCTAAACACACACCAACAGCACCATCTTCACCAGGCTCCATGCTCTGAAAGGCAGTTAAAGCCTAAAAGCTGTTATCCATATGCACTGAATCTCTTCAAAAGCCATTTGGGGAGGCTCTACTCAGGTAAAATTTTATCTCATTTTTTTACTTCCACAGTTTTGTAGTTCTGTCTTTAAAGTTTAAGAAAATAAAATGTTTGTTACCGAATATCCCTTCCCTTTGGGAAACTTCCCTCCCCATCCTAGGTCTCAATTGTAGCTAGGTTTCCTTTAGCTAGGATCCTGTTTTTGCTTTTTTAGCAAGAAGAACAATGGAGAAGAGATGGAAACAGCTTGCTGTGTTCTTGGAGTAGTTTCCGAGCTCTGTACTTGATAAATATTGAAGAAGAGGAGGTTGCAATAGGCCAATGTCAGAAGACAAAGGTTTGCAAAGAATTAAGTCAACAAATTACTATCACCTGCTGTTTTTATGCTTAGGATCACAATTGTAAAAGTGAAATTAAAATTGTTCTTCCAACTAAAGGATGGCCATGGGGTAGAAGACAAAGAGGAAGGAAATATGGAAAATTCCTGGAAATAATCAGACATTTCATGGAAATATGTGCAAAGGACAACACCGTACCAAGTACTCTATTAACTGGGTGCTGATGCCATAATAGAGAACACACAAAATGTTATAGGAATGTAGAGAGAAAAACTCACTGGGGGAGATTAAAATGGCTCCCACTGAGAAAGTGACATTTCAACTTCATCTTGAAATTTATGTTATGAGGATGTTTTAGGCCCAAAGGACACCAAAAAAAATAAATAAATAAAGCAAAACAGAGAACATTTGGAAGACTATGGGAACCATTGACCAGACTCTTGAATAGTAGGAAATAAAGACGTGTGTTCTCAGCATGGAATTCCCTCTGGAATCTCTGGCACCCAGTCTTTCTGCCTGCTGCTGCTGGGAGGTGGGATAAGTGCTGAGTTCCTAGGAGAGGAGTCACAGGAGGAAGCCAGCAGGCAGAGGCTCCTGAGGATTACATTTTAATTTATTTTTAAGAAAGTTTTACTTACACGTCAGTACTTAGTTTGGCTCAAACTTAACATTCTTTCCTCTTGCTCCTTAACCTCCTTATGGGAACTAGATCTACTGCACTGGACTCATCTATTCTCCAGAAAATATTTCACCAGTTCCCACTGATTCTTGTGAAGAGGATCAGAATATACCTCACACTGGCTCTCTTTTGAGCTGAATTCAATTAATAGAAAACTGATAAAGGGCAGCTCTCTGCCCTTTCACATCATTGGGATGTGAGGCCAGACACCATCCTTCTGCCACTGAGCTAGAAACCAACACAGGGATACATGGTGATGGAGACCATATCAAAAAAGAACCAGTAGAAGTTGGTTATAAGGCCAGGTTTATAATAACATAAATAAGGACTGCTGGTAACAGTCCCAAGTAATACCCATTTTTCTGTTGTGTATTATTAATAAAGTCCCCTTTTACTTGCAAAAGTATCCTAGGCTGAATCATAATACACACGGTCTCCTTACTCACACTAGTTATAAAAAGGCAAGAGGCTGGTTGCTGGCATGGACACAAATTCATAGCAGGGATTCCGTGATATTTGAGTGACTGTATTTTTTATCTTTGTGCCAGTCTTCTGCCTTTTTTCACCCTATTGATATCCTACCCTTCCATCAAAGCATATTTTAAATACCTTCTCTGGACACTTGAAAAGGACTATCTCATCTCTGTACCTTGAAAACATTGCATTCACCATTTAACTAATACTTACCACATTAATTTATGTTGCTGTTCTCTTTGTATGCAGACATTATAGCTAATCCCAAGGCCATTTGTCTGTGATACATTCAGAACAGACTCATTAAATAAATAAATAAAAGAACCTCTTCCCCTCCAAACCAATCAGAACAAATTTTTAAGCATTTCATAGAACAAATTATTTTATTTGATTCAAAAAACTTCAAGAAATATCTATTTAGTACCTATGAGATGTCAAGTTTTAGTCAAGTTGGTAGAGTTGTCTTGGGGATCAAAATCAGAAAAAAAATCACTATCCTCATGAAGCTTAGTAGAAAGATAGACAATACATTGAAACACAAAGTTGGATGACCTTTCAAATGTCACAGGCTCAGTAAGGCCTCCCTTGTATTCTACCTAAAACTGCAATGTCCCCACTAGCCTTTCTCACCCTCTTGCCTGCTTTGATTTTTGAGAAGCATTTAACACCATTACATTAAATCTGTTGTTTGCTTAATGTTCTTTTCCCCTAACTAGAATGCAGGATCTGTGTTATATTTATTCCTTAAGTCCAGAGGCATAGACCAGTGTCTACTAGTTCCCTTATAAGGATTTAGGCTTTTATCCTGATTTTTGTTTTAATCTTTTGATCTGATTTATCTCAGTAGTTCATAACCAGGGACAGTTTTGTCTCTAATGGGACATTTGGTAATGTCTAGAAACATTTTTTATTTTACAATTGTGAAGAGAGGTATTCCTGGTATCTAGTAGGTAGAGGCCAAGGATGCTGCTAAATAAACATCGTTATAGGAGTGGCGTTACTGTGAAATAGTTGGATTCCAGATATGTTCTGAAGGTAAAGCCAATAAAATGTACTGATGGTCTAGATTTGAGGTGTTAGAGAAAGGTAAAATGTAAGGGCAACTTAAGGTTTCTGGTTTGAATTTCTGTAAGTATGAGAATTGGCATCAATGGTTATGAGGATGACCATCTGGAACAGGAATTGAGGCATAAGGTGGCAATCAAATATTAAGTTTAGGATATGTTAAATAGAAGAGATTTATTAGACATCTAGGTGGAGATATCAGATATGCAGTTGGATAGGTACTGAGAAATGTCTAGGCTGAATTTATATATTTGGGAGTCATGAGTGTACGGGTGATATTTAAAGAATTCTCAAGGGAATGAATATGGGAAGAATGTGAAGACAAGAGAACCAAGAATTGAACTGTGGAGTAGCTAATGTGAAAAGGTTACAGAGAATCAGGGGAGGGATCACTGGCAGGTTTAAAACACTGTTACCTTCTTCATACCTCTATAGAGCTCCAAGTGTCCAAATAGTTGGATTTTTTTCTCCCTGCTAAGTTTCAGTGCACGGGGCTGTCACCATTGCCCCGAGAATCCATCTATCCCAGGAAAATGTGTCTTCCATTTCTGCTTCACAGCTCCTCTTTATTTTAAGTTTTGCCAGTTCTTTGCTTCCCAGCCCCTGGGTGCACACATGCATGTAGCCATAATCCCTACTTTCAGGTCCTGCATCATGCTAAGTTCTATCTTATCCCTGGGCTTTGGAATATACTGTTCCCTATGCCTGCATATTTGCTTGCTAAGGCTGCCATAACAAAGTATCACAAATTATGTGGCTTGAACATCAAGAACTTATTCTCACAGTTGTGGAGATTGGAAGTCCAAAGTCAAGATGTTGAAAGGTATGGCTTCTCCTTAGGCCTCTCTCCTTGGCCTGCAAATGGATGGCTGTGTTCTCACTATGGCCTTTCTTACATGTGTGTGTTCCTAGAGCATCTGTGTTTCCTTTTCTGAAGAGTACACAAGTCACTTTGCTTAGGGCCTCCTCTATTGGTCCCATTTTAATATAATCATCTCTTCAAATGTCCTATTTCCAAAAACAGTCACATTCTAAGTTAGGGCTTTTAAAAATTAATTTTAAAGGAATATAATTGAGCCCATAACAGGCTGGAATACTCTTTTCTTCCTTCTTACACTAGAAAACCCTGCTTCATGCCTCAGTCATTAGCTAAGAGGTCACATTACTTAGAGGGCTCTTCAAGTGTGTCCAAGACTGGTTTTGGTGACCCTAACCTTAGTTTTATACTAAAAGCTGTCACAATATATTGCAAATTTCTTTTTACTTCCAGCATCCTCCCTATGAACATATACAAGCTCCTTGAAGGTATTACTTGTGTCCTGTTCACTATTGAATCTCTACTACATTAAACAGGATAATGTACCCTAGGAAAGTTTTTGGTGAATAAATATGAATTAATTTCTATGTTTTATATTTTTAATCAGGTTAAGAGTAATTCATGATGTAATCACATGAATTTATTTGCCTCAGGACCTAGTACATTGCATGGCATAGGGTTGAAAGCAAGTGAATAATTATTGATTGATGTAATTGAGTCTACACTATGAATTACTATATTCATTTGAATTCATTCACCCACAATATTCATGCTGAAGGGAAGGCATGTCCTGAAAGTTCCCTTGGGTCATCAGTCCAGAAAGAGGCAAAATTTAACTTAAATCTCTTTCTTCTTTTGCTGTCAGTAGAGTGACTCAAACGAGAAAGTGAGAACAGAGAGAAATGATCAGATTAGCAGCTTTAAAACTATACAGAGTTGTGATAGTCCAGCAGCCAAATATGAATATTAAAGTGTTACATAAAGGTCAGGCAATGTAAAAGTGTTCCAGGCAAAGTAGAAATGTTACTACAGTAAACAATGTGCTGACTGAATTTCTGAAGCTATAGAAGATAACCTCTGCATAGCTGTGACTTTGAAACAGGGTGACTGCCAATGCATATAAATATCCCTTTCTTTTTCTCAAAGGTCAATCAGCTTTTATCTCATAAAGAAACAAACAAAATTGAAACCAAGCTATGAAAAATCCAAAGAGAGGAGCAAGGCTGTAAAATTAATGAGATGTATGATTTTGCCTAACTAGAGATGTGAATCTGAATACCCTTTAGGCAGATGGAGTGCACCAAGTTATTTGTGGATTCCCAAACATCACATTGTTTCCTGCCTTTAGACTAGCTCTTGTCTTTGCTTGTAAAGCCTTCCAACAATCCCCCAAAACATATATGGCTCTCTCTCCTGCTCATCTCATGTATTTAATTCCTTGATAATTTTCCTTGATACATATCCACACACATCCACACAGGCATCTGTGTTTGATTGAAATGCCTCTTCATTGGGCTTTTGCAGTATCATACCCATAATCTTTGATTGAGCTCACTTGTCTTAAACTTAGTTTTCTTGCTCATCTTTCCTGATAAGCTGTCATCAATTATAAATCACAAAATCATATTTGCTCCAGTGTAATAAAACACTTCCTTATGCCTAGAACAAAATACTGTAAGTCCTCATCAGATTTTGAGGGACTCTGGCCAATAATGAATGCATCTGTGTATGAATCTATGAAAATCAAAGCTAAGATATTTGCTATGATAGTTACTTAATTGAGGATTCCATTATGCAAAATTCAATCTTCATTAATAGAAACATACCCTTCCCTTTTTTTTTTTTATATGGAATTGCCTTGGAATGATTTCGAAATGTATTTGTTTTCCTTCTTAGTGAGGGAGCTTTGGGACTTTGTCTTTAAGGTGACACTAACCACACAGGTTTGACTAGGCTGCAGGATGCCCTATGGTCCCAAGGATTTCAAGATATATCAAGGTTGTTCTGTACAGCTTGGTTGTATCTACAGGATTTCTGTTTCTTTTGCTTAATGCTGCTTTTAATCTCTGACCTGTGTAATTAGCCAAGTCCTATATAACATTAAATACTAAATAAGAAAAGAAAAAGAAAGATACCACAACCTACTTTATTTATTCCTTTCTTTTGGGGATATTTCTGGTTTATCCTCTGGATGCTTACTATGTAGATTAATTTTTTACCTGTGGTCCCTGAAACACACTCCTGGACGGGTTGATTTTCAGTACGGAAAAACCAATACACAGACATCTACCCTTTTATGGAAAAACTGTTCTGCATGTTCAAACAAAAAAAGAAAATGAAGCTGATTTGGTAACATGCTTTGTGTGGAGCAGAATGGACTGCACTGAGTTCTTACATGAGTGATTGGATCAGAGTATTTTTATTTCTTGCCATTGTTGAACAACAGTTGCCAGCCCACCTGTGTTCTTGTCTGCTTTCTGAAAGGTAATACTAAAAACTGAATAAAGGCAGACATTGGCTTCATGAGCCAGACAGATTTACAAACACTTACTCTGGAACACATTGACTATGAACTTGGCAGGATTATTTAATTCCCCAAGGACCAGATTATTCAGTTATAAGAGAAGGGATACTGAGATACAGCTTATGAAAATTTTTCTTTAAATAAAATAACTGAAAAATTTCAGAGATGAAAATAAAGAATGAAAGAACTATCCCTTTGTTGAGAGCTTACTATGTGTTCAATTTCCTAAATGAAGCATTATACTGAATTACAGAATTTGTATATTTTACCTGAACATTTTCACAACAGGCCCTAAACCATAGTAAGCCCTCTACAAATGGTAGTTATTTTGCTGCACCAAAAATTCCCCAAGTGAAGTACAGCATGTGAATTATTCATTTAAATACCCATTATTTCTTGATTTCTTCCTCATTTCACATTCTTGGTAGTTTAGTGTAGCCTTGATAGGTAAACCAACTTTGGTTCTTAGGCTCTGGCATTCATAGTTATGTGGCCTTGGACATATTTCCTAATTTACCAACATGATCTACAGCCTGGATCCCCACTTCAGCTCCACCTCTGAATAGTCATAAAAGCCTAAGAAATTTATTCACTCCTCAAAATGCAGACACATTAAAATTTGTGATACCATTTCCCAAGTTGCCCTGCTTATCACATGCTGGAGACTGGATCAAGTTCTTTGGCAATTCTCTTCACCAGCAAGGATGGGTTGAAATTCTTACCTGGTAAGGTGGTTGAGGAAGGAGCAGCCAGTGAGTCCCGTAGTCCCTAATAGAGATAATGACATGGGAACCAACACACAGATTGCTAGATACAATCCTGCCGAGCATTCAACAGCTGGAGCTAAAACCGCCCACAGGTGGCGCCAAACACCAGACCGAACTCATAGAGACCAGATTGCCCAGCTGGGCTGACCTCTAACCCCTACCCCACACCCCAACTTTCACCACGTTAACCACACAGACTTAAGTGGGTCGAGCCATTACCTTGCTAATAACACACCACATTTATGTCATTTTTTGAAACTCCATGTACCACAGTATGATTGGTCTTGCTTGCACCTAGCCCCAGCCTCTCGGGGTGCTGTGAGGATTGAATGAAATTAACTATAAAAACACTTGTCAGTGACAATAATGAAAATAAGTGGTGACTGATTATTATTAACTGAAATACAGATCAAAAAGCAAAGAGAAACCTATGTTTTCTGAAGTTTTGTTGCCTTTTCCAAAATGAAACAATATAATACTTTTTGGTCATGCTGACACATTACATTAAAAGAATCTTACATGAAAATTATGTATCTGTATGTCTATGTGTTCTATCTATCTGGCCCTACACAGAACTGTTTAAAAGATGAGTGTGTCAGGGTCTTGAAATGTCAGGAAAAGGTATGATTTGGAGTAATGTGTTAACTTAGATAGATCACCTGGACCTTTTCGGGGTACAGACATTTCAGAAGCACCCCGCATTGCCATGAGATTGCAAGAATGTTCCACAGTGTTCCAAGCTTTGACAATAATCTTTGCAAAAATTGAAGTTAAAAGATTTATTTGAAAAATGGGCCAGTTCTGATAAAACAACTGTGCTGTCCTAGTTTAGTTACTTTTACATACATAAGTGAAGGTTGACTCTTTTATGTAACATCAGAAAAGCACCATACAGACATCCAAGTTCTGTATCCTCCCACTGGAAAAATAAATAAATAAAAGTTATGTTTTGATCCCTTGTCACCGAGTTTTTATATTGTTCTAAGACTGAACAGGAACACTGGGATCATAGCCAGAGATGTCGTGCCATTCCTTGAAATAATAAATCAAAGAGCATCACTACGTGTAAGGGATCTGTGTAGAGACAGACATTTGATGGCATAAGGTTTGGTAAAGGTCAAAATGAAAGACCCAAAACAGCTGTGAGCCAGCTGAAGCCTGGCGTGCTGCTGCTGGAAGATGATGGCTGTTATCAGTTCGCTCTCCTCTTCCTCCTCCTCTTAATCCCTTTTCATCTCCTTCCCAACAAGACATCTGAAGTCATTTGAAAACATGTTAAAATGGAGTTTTCAATCATATTCATTAAGGAATACAGCCTAAGTCAGGAAGTCAGAAGAAAATATCCATTGGGTACCCCTTTTCTAGTTTAAACCCTGCTAATTCAGGTGCAAATAGAGAAATTTCTGGGCTGTTCTAACTCCCATCAGTTCTTGCATTCAATTTCTGCTTAAAATGGTAATTAGTCATGCCAAACAGCTGTTACACTTTTGATAGCATGGATTACTACACTAGCTGGTTATTGACTGATCCTCCCATCTGTCCATTCCAAGGTTTTTATCCCAAACCTGTTTGTGACATTGTGCCCACATGTAGCATGTGTGCCTGCACACACACATGCACATACACACACACCTGCATTGTTTTCATCACTGTGCTTACTCTCAACCTCACTTTCCAAGCTTTGACAATGATCAAGGAAGAGGCCTTGTGTATAAATAACACTCCAAAAAATCATGTGTAGCTGAGAGTGTACCAAGCAATGAACCACTTCATTGTTACAGTCCACTCCCAAGTTTCCTTTCACCATCCAGAGAGAAATGTGTATGAAATAAGGAATTAAAACTGAAGTGGTAATTAATGTACAGAGTATTGCACTGTTTGAGTTATTAATATTAATATTTGTTAGCACTGATATGGTATTTTGGAGTTTGTAAATATTCGTAAAGAATGGATGAGAGAAGGAGTGAGAGTCATTTCTTGGAAAGTGCATGCATTTTGGATTAATGTTGTGTGGATCTGGGTGAGCTATGTAGGGAGATATTTTTCAGAACCACTGACAGTATTAAAGGTGATGCACCAACAGTGTCATCTATGTAAAAAGAAGTGATCACTACACTAATTGTGAGAAGCATGAGATAGTTTATGTAAAGAGTCTCACAGGCTGCCTACCACACAGTAGGTCTTCCTTGAAGACGTTAGAACCTTCCTGTACTCAAAACCTGGCAAACACCTTCACACACACACAAAGAATTGTCTTTCTTATTGTGACAATGCAAAGTAATATTCATTATTACTGTTTATTACTGCTATATTCACTAGACAGAAAAGGTCAATCTTCACTTATGAGAAAAATGAAACTATTTTAAATTATACTTGCTATAAAGGAGTTCAGCTGTAAATAATCTAATCTGAAACATTTGCATTTTAAATGTATATATATGTTCATATATACTTCTGAAACTTTTTTTTTAGGGAACATATGGGGAAGGACCTGGTCTAATGACCCAAATAAAAATCTCTACAGTAGTTTTACAAATAACACTTCAAAGTAAGGATAAAAATAGATTGCAAAATAGCTCCAAAGTTGCAATTTAGTATGATTAGTAACTCAGCTTCTGGAGATAAATGAGAGACATTAATTGGGCATTTGTAAACCTTGCTACAAGAAAAATCTTACTGAGCAGATTCACAAGCAGCTTTATTTGGAATCAATTTCATATAATTTCTTTGGGAATTTTAGGGAATTCTTAAAAAATATCTTTTTTACCTTGTTCCAACTGAAAGCTTTAAATTTATCAAGAAAGAAGCAGTTTGCTATTTAAGTGTGTGGAATTACTCTGTCAAAAAGAAAATCATTGGGGGAAAATTGTAGTATTTGTCGAAATATATTCTCCCCTTCCTTCCAGTCCTTATCCTAGTGGAACAATTGTGCTTTCTGCCCTGTTGACATTCGATGTGTGTGTGTGTGACTTGCTTTGGGAATGACATGGCTGTGGCCTATGCCTCCCCTGAGCTGCAGTGCTAGCATATGTCATGGGTTGATTCTTGCTCTTTTCCTTCCACTACAAGACCAGCATATCCAAGGAAGGGATTCCTCCTGGAAAAAAGGGGTCATCAAAACCAGTTGCAGCCAGCCCACAGGGACATGCAGCATGAGCACGAGCTATTAGTGAGCAGCTTGCTGGTTCTCCCAAGCACACACACAGCGATTACAGAGAACAGGGAAGAGAAAGTTCCCAGCACCCCTAAAACCCTCTTCCTGGTGCCATCCAGTCACCACTTCTCCCCAAAGATGAACCCTTCTCTGATTTCTGTTTCCAGAGGTTAATTTTTCTTGTATGTATTCTTTTTGGTCTGACTCCCTTCATCCAGTAGTATGCCTTTGATATGTATACATGTTGTGGGTAGAAGCAGTAAATTCATTCTCATTGCTGTGGAATGTCCCAGTGTATGAATAAAGCACCATTTTTCATCCACTCTAAGTTTGTTGAATATTGGAGTTGTTTGCAGTTTGGAACTATTAATAATAGTGTCATATCCTTTGATATACAGAGGTACATATTTCTACTGGGTACATCCCCAGGAATGGGAAGGCTGAGTCATATGTTATGTGCATGCATGTGTGAGCATATACATATACATCTACACACACACATATGCATGTTCCACTTGAATAGATACTGCCAATAGCTTTTCAAAGTAATTATACTAATGTATACTTCAGCCAGCAAAGTATGAGAGCTGCTGTTGCTTCATGCTTTTGCCAATATTTATGCATCTTTTGTTACTTTACCATTTGGAGGCTTGTGTAATAGTATCTTATTGTGGGTATTACTTGTATGTCCTAATGATTCATGAGGTTGCATCCATTTTACGTATTCACATTTAACATGTTTACTGACTATTTGAGTATCCCCTTTTGTGACATGTCTGTCCAAGAATCTCATATTCATTCTAATTTTTCTTATTGTCTTTTCTTTTTGATCTGTAGGACTTCATTGCGTGTTGTAGAAACAAGGACTTTGTCAAAGACATGGATTTTCTCTCTTCCTCTGTTCTGTGGCTTGCTTTCCTTTCCACTCTTCAGACACAGTTTTTGATTAACAAAAGTTCTTAATTTTAAGTAGTCTAATTTATCACTATTTTCTTCATAGTGTCTGCTTATCGTGTATGGATCCAATGCTCATGAAAATATCGTATTTTCTATCTTCTAGAACATTTATTGTTTTACCATTCATATTTAGAGCTTTATTTCTTGTGGAATAGATTTTGTAAATGGCATGGGTTATGATTTTCATCTTTATTAAGAAAATCACATGATTTCCTTGTTTTGTTTAGGACAAAGGAGAGACTTTGATAACTTTCAAGTTTAAACCAACCTTGCATTATTGGCATAAACATTAGTTACTTAAGTTTTAATGTGTTTTATTTTTGTATGAATTGCACTAGATATTTTATTTATTATTGGGTGTGATTTTCTAATTTTTTTAACACTTTTGTATCTATGTTCAAGAGAGGTTGATCTAAAATATTTTCCTTTTTATAACCTCATGAGGTTCTGATATTCAGATATTTTTGATCTTACAAAATAAGTTGGAAAGTGTTTTCTTTATTTCTCTTCTCTAGAGATGTGGGTTTAAGATTGGTGTTATTTCTTCAAATGCAGCAGGAGGAAGACTGACTCTGCCTTTTGGGATGACACCTCTGTTCTTCTCTTCTGTGATATTAGTCTCTTAGACTCAATTGTCTTGGTTGGTCTATGATGCTTCAAAACAGATGTGCTTCGCATTTTATCCAGCATTTATCCCTGCTCATGGTAGAAGATGGGTGTGCTGCAAGCTACCTGTCATAACAAGAAGCATGAGTATGCTACTTATTTAAAAATCTACATTTCATTAACCCACAATCTCTTCACAACATTGAAAGTGTTTCTCCAGAGCCAACTCAAAAAATCCAATTTTTTCAGATGTTGCGCATAACCAGAGCTGCCTTCCCAATTTCATTCCCAATTCTAAGCCACACAATTAGAGTGTTAACATAAAAACAGAGAGGGACTGGTTGTGTGCAAAATCACAAAATCAGGTGACAATGGAATCTAAAAGGCATTGGGAAATAAATAGTACTTTAAAAAAATGTTTGCTGTAAGGCAACGGTGTTGACGGAGTTTCAAAATACTCTGTGCCTCCCATCAAAAGAACAAAAAAGAAAGGAAAAATCTTTCATAAACTTTGACCAGTGCCTCCAACAGGCAAAGAAACCAACTCATTGCATTAGCCTGATTGTGTATACTTGGTATACTGCAAAAAGCTCCAAAGAGATAAAATCTCCCTGACTTATGGGACCAAGGCTTTCCTGGGTTTAAATTCAAGCTCTGCTTTTTAGTATCTGTGTAACTTTTGAAATGCCACTTGACTTCTATGCACGGTGTTTCATTATGTATAAATGGACAAATCTCCCACCATCCATTCCCTCATAACTGTCTGGAGGATTTTAATACTCAGATCATGCCACTCCTTATTTTTGAATTCTTCCAAAGGATTTTTCATCCCATTTAGATTAAAATGCAAATAATCTACCTCAACAATAAGTGCCCTGCCAAAAGAGTAAAGCTTGTCTTTTATCTCAGGACCCTTACCTCTGTAATCTTTTCTTTCTTTGTGCTTATTCTCCTTCTGGGAACACTCTTCCTCTAGATCTTCACACAGGGCTGGGCATCTTCTCATTATTTAAGTACATGCTGTAGAATCCTCTCAGAACTGCCTGCCCTGAGCATGTCATCAAAGTGGCTTGTCTCATAACTTCATCTTAGCACAATTCTCTACTGTATTATTAGTATAAGATTTATTGCTCTTTGGAGTTATTTTATTTATTTACATATTTATTTTTTCTTCCTGGCTCTTGAATATAAGCTCTGCAAGACTGAGACCTTTTCTGACTCTTTCTCAATTAAGTCTGCAGTACCTGGAACAGTATTTGTTACAGCACAGTATTTGTTACAAGAAGAGAGTTAATGAGTGAATGAATGAATGAATGAATGCAGTTTTGTAAAGACTGAGTGAAATTAGGTGTTCAATACCTACCTAAATAGCAGGTGGTTAATTAATACTAACTTCCTTCTCCTTTCTTTCCTATTGTGAATTGTCCTCTTGCAAAGGCCCCAAATCTGTGCCTGCTGCCCCATGTACAAAATAGCAGCTGAACCTCCTGCTTTCCTTCTTTGTTGTAGATAGCGGTCACTCCCTTCAGTCACCAGCTTGTTAATGCAAACTTGAGTTCAGTTCCCATGATTCATTTTCATGATTGATTAAGAAAGAGTTTAGCATCTCTGTTCTTCCAAATTGCCTTGCCTAGATGTAACTATTCTTTTAACCTGAGTCCCAACAATGTTACAGCATTTGCATGCAGGCTAGTGAAAGGGCTCTCACTAGGCCATGGAGGGCACCCAAACAGAACCTGCCCATTACTGTCTCAGGGAGCCAGCTTGATCTAAGGCAGCCTCCAGCGGCTCTGCTGCCATCCCTGCTGTGATGGACGCAGCCTTGTAGAGCAGGTAGGATGAAGTAGGTCTGATTCTTCAGTCAAAGGTGAAGTTGGATGAGTCCTGTAGGGGTTCAGGACATTCATGCATGCCAAGAAGAATATGAAAATAATAGAACTGAGTGTGGGTGTTGTGGAGTGGTGGGGAGAGTCACTGATGATAAGAATGCAGAGTCAAAAGTGGGTTTTGAGAAAAGAGAGATTGGTGAGGGGTGTTAGTACTTCAAAGGCAAGTTTTTAGGACCTGCATAAGCTTTGGAGAAGGGCAGATCCAGAATAGGCCATATTAACAATGTGATTTTAGACATGTTATGTAGTGAAAGATAATGTGTGTAAATCATGTTGTACTATTTTGAATAGGTAGTGGGCATTCACTACATGGGAGCTACTGTTATTCAGCCCATTCTACCATCTTAACAGTTGTGCATAGAGGAGTTCACAAATTGAGGCATTTATGAAATGTACTGCCTGAGGGTTTCAGCCCTCAGAAAGTTCACTATGGATTCAGTGAGACTGAGGAATAACACAGACTGTCCTTGGAATAAAAGGGTTTATACCCAGCTTTATTCTCCTGGCAGTAGGTTGAGCACTAGAATCACATTTGCATCCAGCAGTCTGCAGGTCTGTAATCCACTTCCATCTCTGTCTCCATCCAGACCATAGGGTAGAGCTCTTTATTTTGTGACTCAGTCAATAACAGCTCATTGCCTATGGGTCTGGAAGCAGTAGCCTAGCAGTAGGCCAACTACATCATCAAGTAGTTTAGGGTCGGTGAGGATCCTGGCCATAGGAACTTCCATTTTCCTCACAGAAAGCAAACATCTTTTGATCATCCTTTCTAGAATTGTTGATGATCTCATCTACTAACTACTAATAAGCCTGGTTGCCATTGACAGAGATTGGAATAGGCTTCTAAAGGATTCAATAGGAAAACGTTAGTTTCTTATGGTGAGTTACTGGTTTTTCTCAGCTGCTCATGGGCACCGGGTCCTCTCATACCTCATGCTCCTCACAACACTAGCAGAACTGAAAGGAGCCCAACCTTAGACCAAAATCCCACCACGTGTTCCTGATGTTTGTCTTTGATGTCTTCAACTGTCTACATGTTAAAATTCTTATTTAGTAGGAATAGATTATTTCATTATAAAAAAGACCCTGATGATAATTAAGTGTATGGCTTTGAATAAATGACACTCTGTATGACACAAAAATAACTGTATGTTAAATCTGTGTATGTACCTATACATTCATGTCTATGTCTATCCATGTATATACACATATGGGCCTATGCATATATCATATTATCCTTTAACTATCTGTGTGCTTGTATGTATATGTACATACACACACACACACATGCATACACACAGGTATTTCTCAATATTCTTGAGTACACATATTGGTGTGCATATATATACGTGTATATATACACATACATATATATGGTGAATATTCTACATTTAGATTAGGTTCACATATATCTGTAAAATATATCTAAATGCAATAGAAAGTACTGTCTCTCAGAGTCTTTATGATGTACAAAAAGAGCACGAGACTTTAAGAATCAGTTTTTCATTTAGTAACAAGCTCCTTTCGAAATTTACAAATATAAGTTCTTCTAATTTTCTGAACCTTATACTTTTTTAATCTCGTACGTGAATCTAAATCACAAGATTCCTTTAAAGTTGAAATAAAGTGACCTATCAGAACAGCATGCCTGGCACATAGTAGACATTCAATGAATTATATCTTTTCTTCCCTCCTTCCCTTCCTCACTTCCTTGCTTCCTTCCTTTAGAGAAAAAAAAGTCACTTCAACTGTAAATGTAATCATTGACATTGGGAATGCTTATACATTGTGGTAATTACCCTTTTGAACAGATGTACCTTTAAAAAACAGAAACTAATGGATATCCAATGCTAAGAGGAGAATGAAAGGTGGAACTGAAGATAACAACTGACTATTTTGCAGTTTGTTACGGGTTTGATGATGATGAACAAACACGGAATAAAGTACTCAAGAAATAAATCAGAGGAAGTGCTGGTGCAGGATAATGGGCAGGATCCTGGGAGAGCCTGAAAGAACTGACAGACCATGGTACAAGTCTGACTCTCCCTGAAGGAGCAACGGACAGACGGAAGGAAGGAAGGAGAAAAAACAGGTTGAGTAGAAGAAGTTAAGTCAGATAGAAGCAACTTAGATCAACATGCAGTTCCGATGGAAGTTAGGCACAGGGATTGGAGTGTTCCTGAGCCAAAGCCACCATGAGAGGAGTGCAGTGCCTCCCAGGAATGGGAAAATGGGGAGAACAGCTTTACTGTAACCGCACTGATGGATTTCAAAGCATAGAAGCCCTGCAATAGGGGAACCTGAGAATGACATTCTCAGGGGGCCACAGGTAGGTGAGAAAGAAGCAAGAGGTGTGCCTTTGTCATGATGAACATAACTCTAGTAAATGTAATCAATTTCTCTGCTCTCAACAGCTCCTCTAATCGATGATACAGTATCACTAAGCATGTGTGGTTTCTGTGTTCTGTGTAACCTTTGTATTTTGCATCCTAGTTTATGCAGTTAAGGTTCCTGGAGTGGAATTGGAAATTTAAAGTACATCAGCCATTAAGTGTAGGATGTAAATGGATATAGTTCGGTGTTGTGGAAAAAAGCAGGTGTTTTTGGAGTTAGAGAAAATGGATTTGAATCTTAGCTCTACTATTTGACTTTGTGATCCCAGGAAAGTGACAACCTGCCCGAGTTTGTATTTCTTTATAAATGGGAATCATGATATGTACTTCAATAGTGCTTTTAAAGAATAAAATTAGAGCTAGATGCCAAGAAATTAGCCTTTACTGACAGTTTGGTATATGCCAGACACTGTTCTAAGTTCTTTATACTAACTTATCAAGTCCTCCTACCAAACATGTAAGATAGGATCTTTTGTTGTTTTTCTTCTTAACAATAATTTTTAATGTTCTTTGTCTCTGGAATTTATATTACCTGTGGTCTCTCCTCAGGTGAGTAGGAAAAGATTAAGAGCTCCTGGTTGATTCTGACACTATGGACTCATCCTGAGGCAGAAAGAGATTGTCAGTGACCATAAACAGTCCCAGGAGAGTATGATGACAAGATGAGCATTTTGTCTGCCCGCCCCAACCTCGAATTCCTCTGGGGCTGACCCTTGAAGTTTATCACCTACTCACAGAAGCACTGTTTCTGCTGCTGCCTCTTTGCAGCCGTGCACAGTGATAAGTCACAGAGAGGGTGGAGTCATTTAAGTTCTCCTATTCCCAGGTGGCTTATTTGGAGAGTGACTTGATTCATTAAGCTCCCTGGAGCCCAGGAGGCTGTCAGTCTATTAAACCAAAGGTAAGAGAATTAGGAACACCCTCTTATTTTCAGGGTATAATAACCTGTCCTATAAATCCACCCAAGTCCTGTTGTTAATCTTCAGCCTATGTGCAAAGCAACTGCTGTTATTGGTGCCGCATTGAGAATGGGCCACTTGATTACTTTGGAAGCCATAAAGTACCTCTCTAGCTAGAAGTGAGGCTAATTTTCCAAGACCATTTGCATGGATGCATTTGACTGCACACCTCTACCCCGTTACTTGGTTGGAAAGCAGAATGGTCATCCAAAGGAGGGAAGTACAGTTCTAAATGATTGCAGCATAAAATGCACCATCGTAGAGAAAAGTATGTCTTGGGGTCCAGAGAAGCAAGCTTATGTACATAGGCAGTCTTTCCCAAGTGATATCTAGAGAGCTGTCATTTTTCAGGACTGTAGTAAAAGCAAGAACAGTAACAATTATTCTAAGATCAAGAGATTAGGGATCTATATTGAACAGGGTGAAACCAATTACTGTAAAATTTCTGGGGCTTATTGTGACTCTCCAGGTGATATATGATAGACAGTGTTTCCTGAATGTATTTGATATATTTGATGATGGAATCTCCTCCCCCTTACTTTTGAGAAGGGTACGAAATATCATGTCTTGTCCTATGTGTTATTCAGAAAATAGCTTAAGATAGTTTTTATCTACCAATATGAATTAATGATTGTTTTGTAACTTTTGTGGTTACTTGGTTCTTGCCAGATTAAACCATCTGCAAATTGCTTCTCATCAGACATCATTTTACATCACCTAAATCAGATACCTCCTCTCTCTGGTACATGGGTAAGCGAAGTTTCCAGTTTGTGGCAAAGGGATGATTTTGCCCACGGCAAAAGGCTATTTAATTGTACAGTGACAACCTACTAGACTGAGACAAATGTCCCCCAGTTGATCAACATGAATATTGTGTGCTCTCCTGTTATTGGGGTTTACTTTTCCATATTATCCTAGGCATTTGGAGCCACATCCCAGTCATCTTTCAGTAAGTGACTTCTGTAATAAAAACAAAATGCATCATCTTATGAGAAGGAAAAGAAGGCAGAAAAAGGAAGACAGCCTGGCCATCTGGATATGTTGGTCTCCATGATTATTCATAAGATGACTCAAATAAGCAGATGCCATGGGTAGTAATTAAACCCTTATGTTCTCACTGGAATGTAAAAACAGTATTTCTTTTGATCTCTGTCACATACCCAAGGGTAATCACAGAAAGGGTAAATAGTAAACCCTGTAGGTCATCAGAACAGGAATATGTTTGGCAGTGACACTTTCTTTAGGTGACCATGTTTTCTTCACACGCAGAGCCAACTCACGAGAAGCACTCGTCAGACTTCTAACCATTCCTCCACTTGCCCACACTCAGGCTTTGAGCAATTAGCTGGCAAATCTGTTTGTTCTGAAGAATGCTTTTTGTCCCTTCAGGTACTTCTGCCACCTAAGGCACGGAGTTATACCTGCCCCCAAGAAGTACTTGTCTGTGCTCTGAAAGCTTTTTGAACTTTCAGGGGCTGTCCTTGCTGAAGAGAACAGTGCTCTTCACCTGAACTTACAAAGAAAAGCTGACTGGTGTTAGTAAAACTGGACAGCTACATGCAAGAGAATGAAACTGGACTGCTGCCTTATTCCATACACAAAGTAAAGTTGAAATGGATCAAAAACCTAAATGTAAGACATTAAACCATAAAACTATTAGAAGAAAACATAGGCAAAAAATTATTTTGAACATAAGCATGAGAAATTTTTTTCCTGGACATATCTGTTTGGGCAAGGGAAACAAAATTAAAAATGAACAAGTGGAACTATATCAAATTGAAAAGTTTCTGCACAGCAAAGGACACCATCAGCAGAACAAAAATAAAATCGACAGAATGGGAGAATATATTTGTAAATGATTTATCCAATAAAGAGTTAACATCCAAAATATAGAAAGAATTCATATGCCTAAACAACTAAAAAACAAATATACTGATTAAAAAATGGGCGGAGAACCTGAACAGACACTTCTCCAAAGAAGAAATACAGGTGGCCAACAGGCACATAAAAAGATGCCCCACATCTCCAATCATCAGGGAAATGTAAATCAAAACCACAATGAGATATCAACTCATACCAGTAGAATGGACGCTATCCAATAGAGAAGAAATAACAAGTGTTGGTGAGGATGTGGAGAAAAGGGAACCCTCTTACACTGCTAGTGGGAATGTAAATAGGTGCAGCCACTGTGGAAAGCTGTATGGATGTTCCTCAAAGACTAAAAATAGAAATACCATGCTACCTAGTAATTCCACTTCTAGGAATTTACCTGAAGAAAACAGAATCCCTGATTCAAAAGATAATATGCACAGTTATGTTTATTGCCACATTATTTACAATAGCCAAGATATGGTAACAACCAAAGTGTCCATCAGTATATGAATGGATGAAGATGTGTCATATACACGATGGAATATTATTGATCCATAAAAAAGAGAAATCCTGCCATTTGCAACAACGGAGATGGACCTAGAGGATATTATGCTACATGAAATAACCCAGTTAGAGAAAGACAAGTACCACGATTTCACTTATTTGTGAAATATAAAAACAAAGCAAAACAAATGAACAAAATGGCCACAGACTCATAGACACTGAGAAGTGAATGGTGGTTACCATGGGGAAGGAATTGGGATGTGTGGGTGGGAAGAGTGAGAGGGATAAAGGGCACAAAAAATCTCAACCATAATATAAGTTGGTCACCGGGGTGGTAGTACAGCATGGAGAATATAGCCAAGGATTCTGTAACATCTTCCTATGTTGACAGATAGTAACAGCACTAGTGGAAGTGAGGATTTAATAATGTATCTAACTGTTAAACTATTTTGTTGTATATTTGAAACCAATATAAGATTGTATATCAACTACACTTCAGTTAAAAAAAAAATGCTGATAGTCTCCTTACGCCACATACCAAGTCTGTGCTGCTTTGGTTCTATCTCATTTCCCAAGAAAGCAGATCACAAGAGAAGGATATGCTGCCTGGTCAGTGAGGGACACCTTTTTCAGATAATTGTGCATGCAGCTCTCTCCATCTGGTCCAGGGCCACATGAACCATGGCGAGCAGTGTCTCTCCATTTGGGTGATTCTGGTAGCATTTTAAACAAAGGGGAAAGTAACAGAATAGTGACATTTCTGGAGTACCACTGAACTAATCTTATATCTTAGTCTCCCATGATTTTTATGCCTCATCTTTAAAATGTCCTTTCCAATTGGTTTTTCATGGAGTTAAGGTATGATTCATCCAAAAACAACTCTTTCTTCATGACCTACTAGGTCCTGCAGACATGGAATGAACAAAATAAGAAAATATGTCCTACCCTCCCTCACCAACCTATGGCTCTATCAACAGGTTTTTTTGTGTGTGAATATTATTAGCAAATGTTTATTGAATGTTTACAATAAGTTGTGTGCCATTCTGATTATATTGCACATGTTCAGAGACCTTACACTCACCTGAGAACTGATATAACTATCCCAATTTCAGAAGAGAAAATAAGAATACTTAGGGATAAAATGCTTATGATAAGACCATTAGTAAGTAGGGGAAACTGGATTTAAACCCAGAGAGTCTGACTCCAGAGCTTCACCTTTAATTGCTATGCTTACACTTGACTCCGAGTGTCCCACCAGCAGTCGTCAAACCTGCTATGGAGCTGAAGTCATATGACATGTCTGTGGGCCACTGCAGTTTTATTCCTAGGTTGTCCCCCATGTTTGTTGTGCACTTACTTTTGAAATGACCTTGAAAGGACATGCATTCTCCTTGAGCTTCTTAAAAAATATCCAGATAGATCTTCTGGGGAGGTACTATACACAACAGTAATTAAAATCTCAGCAAGTAGGACTAAACACACCTGATTTTAGTTCCTGGACTACCATCTTTTAAAATATATTAATTTTCTAGGGCTGTCATAACAAAGTACTACAGACTGGCAGGCTTAAACAACAGAAATTTATTTTCTCACAGTTCTGAGGGCTAGAAAGTCCAAGATCAAGGTGTCAGCAGGCTTGGCTCCTTCTGAGGCCTCTGGCCTTTGCTTGCAGGCAGCTGATACTTGCCGTGTCTCCCCATCGTTTTTTCTCTGTCGTGCACCTCCCCTGTGTCTCTTTGCATGTCCAAATTTCCTCTTCTTATAAGGACACCAGCCAGATTGGATTAGGGCCGCCCCCGCCAAAGTGGCCTTATTCTACTCTAATGATCTCTCTAGAAGCCCTATCTCCAAATACAGTCAGATTCTGAGGTCCTGAGGTTAGGGCTTGAATTCAGCCCACAGCAAGGAGTATGCAAATTACCTAATGGCTAACCCCTAGTTTCATAATCTATAAATGGAGGGAAACATACCACTTATGTTTCTGAAGATTTACTTAAGTAATGTATGTTGTGAGGGTGAAATGTGATCGTTCATGTCTCTGCCTAAAACACTGAACATCATGGCATGCTTCCTGCTCCCTTTATTTGAATGGGCACCTCAGGCTTATCCATCATATTTCAGCTCATATACCATTCTAATAATTCCTTCATAGTGTTTTTAAAACCAGAACTTATTTTTATTACTTGTATATTATCTCTGTTACTCACTAGCATGTAAACTCTATATAGAGAAGGGTCTTCATCTGTTCAGCACATTGATTATTTACATCTTACACTTCTTAAAATTGTACATATATGTACAGGGTGCTCAACAAATATTTGTGAGATGAATGAATGGAAAGCTTTTGGTAAGCCCTGCTTATAGTTTAGCTGTTTCCTTTGCGGTCTTCATTGGACCTGCTTGAGACCCTCTCCTTGTGCCCTTCTGCTGCTTCTGCTGACTGAATTGCCTGTTTCTGAGCAGCACTCAGACCCCTCACATTTAGATGCTACTTTGACGGCTAAGAGGACCTCACCACAACCTCAGGCAGGGTTTCAGATACATTTCTCTCCTTTAAATGAAAAGACACAGCCAAAGTTAATTTCCCCTTTTGACGTTCATGTTTTCGAATGCCCAGACTGAACATTTCCAAAACTGAATGCCTTCACCTTTTCTCAAAAGTATGGGAAACAGATATTTCTTAAAGTTTCTTAGAGAGACATTCAGGAGGCAGGTTTGACTCCATCAAAGTACAGTTAGTTACTGGCTTTACTGCATAAATATATATATACTGAGAGAGAGAGCGAGCATGAACGTTTGTGTTTAGGGAAGAGTAGGGAAGACACACACCTGCAGAATTATTCTGGGTGAGCAGCGTGCTTACCTCTTTGAAGAGTGCTTATATGTCTTATTAGCATTATTGGTACCTGCAGGAGGGCATCAAGGGTAAATTTAGCCCTTTGTCATATTATAAAAGCAAAAATGGACAAAAATAGAGATAATCATACTATGTCTCTTCCTTCCTAGGTGAGCAGAAGAAATTATTTAAAAACCCTCAGGCAATCTTTCATCTTAAAAGTTTGTTCGTTTTTCTAAAGGTGAGTATTCTCAAAGAAGATAAGGGTTTCTCTTATATTATTTATACATATAGATTTTTTTTTTCTCAGATTGGGGGAAAATGATATTACTGAAAGCCAACAGCTAGCTGTGATCTGTCTGAGCTGGTTGACGTTGGTGCTGGTAGTGATTTTCTCAGCCCTTCCCAACCACTCATGTCATGAAAAGTGGGGAGACTGGAAGGATGGATAAGGGGAGGAGAACAGAAAAATGCATGAGTCTTGTTTTCAAGAAGCTGCCAGTCCCAGCCTCACACCCGCTGACTCCCAGCATCACACACATGAACAGATGGGGTGAACTTATGTCTCTGGGGAAAAGAGAAAAAACATTATAATCAATGTCAAGGGGTTTTCTCTTAATGTAATCATAGGAAAATTGAGCAAGGTAAACATAAATGCCAGAAGATGGCCTTTCAATATGGAGAATAGGCTGATACAGTGGGTGAAGCCCAGCACCACTCTGAGAAGCACTAGAGGAGATGCCCAGGGAGGTAATAGTGCAGGCTTTGCATCCACGCCACCCTTGCTTACATTCTGGATATGACTGGGATTAAATCACTCTTGCTTGAGTTGAATCATTTGTAACTTGGAGAACATAGAAAAGTATACCTATTTCTTTTAACTACCACGAGAAATTAATCAGTTATGTCATTTACAACATTTAGATTAGTCTGGCACATCTCAGACTCTCTCTGTTAGGTGCTCTCATTCTTTCTTCAACATGTCCTGATGGAAATTCCTCAGAAAAGCAAATTGCCCACTTGAGATTAAGGAAAAGTCCCTGTTCTGTGTTAATTGAATATTCAGGGACCTGTTCCAAAGAGACACTACAAAAAGGAAAGAGCTGTGTCAACACAGATCCAAAGACAAAGGCAAATTTGAAGAATTCTGCCTGCAGAACCCAAAGCAGGGGACAGAAATTTTTTTTTCTTTTTAAGAAATCGATCAGAATCAGAAATCCAATAGCATCATGGAAAGGAGTTGTTAAGAGTCCACAGTCACGGTGGCTTGCTCATGTTTATTGCTTGTATTTCCCGTTTCTCTGTCGTCTGTGCCCTTATCTTCAGGGTCAGAAGAAGAGCTTGCTAGACTGTGTGGTATTCTGCAACTGGGGTTTTGAGAAATAGAAACATGGGGAAAGCGAAGATGGCAGTTCCTGAAGGGAGAAGGAATTGGCCTGAGAATCTGCATCCTCTTCCTGGCGACCTGCGAGATGGCTTTGGAGGCTTTGCCTTAGTGAATCTGCAGGGTTGGCTCCTTGACCTAAAGGAAATTTTTTTCTTTGTTTTTAGGTCAGGGTGAGAAATCAAAGGATGGGGAACATGTTGTTTTAGGGTATTAGTGTAAACAAAACCAGCTATTTCCCTTTTTGTCCAATTCTTCATTTCTCTTCTGGTTTGAAAGAAGTCAGTGAAAATCCCGAGTCTATCAAAGGTGAGTAAGCAGAGAGATTCAAAAATTACCCCATTGTTGATAAAATGGGCTGATCTGCATTGTGCTGAATCCAATCTCCCTAATCAATTATTGATGGCCAGTGGGGAGTGATAAATGGCCTGCCAGCAAGAAAATCACACAGCTTCAGCTCAGCATGGAAACGGATGATGGGATTTTCAATATACACAATGAGACCTTTTTGCTGATATTTGATATTGTTGAATTACATTCTAAGATTACAGATGCTTTCCATTTAGAATCTAGGTGTGCTTATGAAGCTAAAACATTAAAAGCTGCCCAACTCAAAGGAAAATTACTTATACCAAATAGTATCATTTTTCAATTTTGTAAAAACAATTAATAATGTCACAGTCTAAAGCATATCTAAAAGACAGAAAAAAAAGAGAGAGAGTGTGCATTTCTGACCTGCTAATGATCTGCTGGGGCACCTTGGGCTTTAGTGTTTGTGTCCTTTCCTTCTCAGTACATCTAGCATGATTCCTAACAAACACATGCATCTCTGTTTTATTTGGGACCTGTTTGGAGTGTATCTGACTGCTAGGCTCCCTCACGTGGAAAGCCCTGGATTCTGAGGCATATTCTTTTCTTTGGCGGCTCGCTGTAGCCCCTGCCCACTGCTGGAGAACCATATTGACGGCAGTTTCACAAGTGGGAGGGTGGCAACATGGTTCCAGCTCATCAGCCAGCTGGGGACACCAGCCAGTATGTACAAGCCCTGTCAAAATACCAGGAATCTGCTGTAAGTGGCCATGTCATTTCAAGCTCTCAAAAGTTAACATAAAAAGGAATCGGTTCCATTGTTTGGCTTCTGAGCTTTGTGGGGGCCAAGCTCCCCCATCTCAGTCATCTCCAGGGTCAAGCCCTTCTGGGATGAGCTGTTTCCTCTTCCTTGTCATGGGACATCCTGATGCTGTCCCTGGGCTCTCCAATACCTACATTCTGAGTGTCATAGTCTCAGGTCAGCTTCTAAAACTTTGATTTGCTAACAAATCTCATGGGACTCTTTCTATAATGAAGATTCTGATTTAGAGGTTGGCATGGGACTGGAGATTCCACCCTTGTCATAAGCTGCCAGGTGAAGCCTTTGTTGCTAGGCTTACTTGCTACTGAGTAAGAAGGCAAGGGGGCATCTACCTTGCAAGCCCCAGTTGCTAAATAGCTAATTAACTCAGATGGGTTGGAATTGAAGTGGAAAGTGTGTGCTCAGATGTTGCCTCCCTTAAGTCCCCAAATTCCTAGCTGATTTTGGAGCCAGAATTCAACTCTGAATACAAATCTCAATCACATTAGTAAACCACTTGACTATTGAGATGCAGAAAATAATACCCATTTCATGGATTTGCTGTTAGAATCATGTAAGAATTTGTACTAAAGTGTTCTGAAAATAGTCATACATAACAAATGTAATGGTATATTTGTAATCATTGTTAAAATATGAAGTTCTATGTTTTCTGTGATTGTCTGATTAAGAATTAATCTCTCTTGCTACTGAATCTGTGAATGTCAAGCTTCAAATTCTCTTCGATATAATGACAGTTTCTCCCTAGTTCTGTGCTTGTTTAAAAAGAAGAAAACCTGATCGATATTGTACATAGATTAAACTACAACATAATTAAAAGATTGCTTAGGATTCATATTAATCAGCTCTTTGACAGAATAACCAACCGAACTGTTTTAAACTTTTTCCTGTTTTCCATCCTCTTAAATCAGGGTAGTAGCTGGTTGGTTTGATTATCTCTTTTCCTGCTGAAAATTGAGAGAACCAATGGCGAGTGCCTTCTAACAGTTAAGATCTGACCAACAAGGACAAGTAGAATAATCCTGAGCTTTTGTATATGTTTCCTAGAAGATTAGGGAGTATTTTAATGACAAAACAACCAGAAGAAACGCTTACCTGAATGCCTGATTATTCTTTGTTACCACACCTGTCACTGAAATCAAGGGGACAGTTTAAGAATATGATTGACACAAAGAATGCAATGACATTAGGAGTGGCTTAAAGACTTTACTAAACTGAATTAAAGAAAAAAAAGCATGGATTAATCTCAATAAATTAAAGGAGAAAAAAAACTTTGTTCATAAAACCGGGTTTGACCATTCAGAAGGCATCAGCATGTTCGAGCACCTCTTGTGTGCTAACTGCTTTACAATAGTTAATTTAAATTAATGCTCCAGAGCCCTATGTGGTAAGAATTATTAGTCACACATACCATATGAGGAAATAGGATTTGGTGTTACTAAGACCTTGCTCAAATTTGCAAGATAATAAATGATAGAGCTGGAAATCAAATATTTCTGATTTCAAAGTTAGTCATTTTTTCTGCACTTCACTGCACTGAAAATGCTTTACCCAGCCAGCCATGTGTCATCTGGGCCCACAGGACCTAATTTGAAGTGTGCTGTCATACAAATGGAAGTGTTTGATACAATGTATTTTCAGAATCATCCCATACTTAAGTGTGTATAAAATTTTCTTAGAATATGAGCAGCCCAGGGTGACGAGAATGTCTTGCCATGATTTGTTATATAAAGGATGATTATGCTATTTTTATCTGAGAAAACAGCTTGTGATTGATCACTAGGGGAAAACGAATTGCCCTAATAGATAAGTTTCAATGAAAGAAAGTCACTATCTCCGTTACATAAGCAAACCAAAACGTATGAACCAAACAGGCTTTATGCATACCCTCAACTCCATAGCCCTGAGATTTGGGCATATCCCATGCCAGAACATCCACAGGACACATCTTACTCCCCAGGAGTTCCTCCATCTCTTCTCCCTGGGCCTCCCCTTTCAGCAGCACCCTGCACCATCCTCACCGCAGTAGGGAAATGGGACTGTCTGTGCTGCCCAGCTTGATGCCAACCTGCAGCTCAGTCTACCCCTGTAGTCTTTCTCCTATTCCTCTTGCCACCCTTTGAAGACATATCTGAGTCTTTTAAAGTGACTAAAGCTAATCTGAAAAGCATTCCATGTTAAAGAATAATAAGATTTTAGAACAAGAAGGGATGCTGGAGTTGATTTAAGACAATTCTCCTATTGAAGCACAAAGTAACTACCAGCAGATTTGTGTCAGAGCCTAGGTGTTCATACCAAGACAAATGTTTGTTCCAGTTTGCTGTGGACAAGCTAGTATGTCATGGTGAATTCAGTTTTGACCCTTTCAAGTAATGTAATATATTCTTGGAGTTTATCTTAGCTTTCAGTTCCTTATCCAGAGCTGGTTGGTAATAGGAATACAAATAATCATGGCATAATTACTTTGGGGGTATTGGGAATCTTTGGATTAGGTACAAAAAGTAGCAGATGAGAAAACTTAATTATTTTTAGAAAAATGATTTTTTTTTGCTCACATAACCAAAAAATGTACAGGGATGGACTCCAAGGATGACTAAATCCAGGGAATCAAAGTTGTTAGGTCATTTCCCCCCTTCCTTTCCTTCTGTTATTCTTTTCATGTAGCCCTCTTTCCTACTTTCTCACCTTTAATGCATTCCCATGGTGAACTGGCATTATATTCTCCTTCATGCTGCCTTAATTGTTTTTAAATGGTATACATTGCTATTAGAACTGAAGGGCATTGCCATAAAACAGGGAATATAGCCAGCTGGAATTCTGTGACCCAGTTTCCATGACACTCTAGCAGAAATAATCCCACAGGAGGATTCTAATTCATCTTGCCCTGGCTCAAGAGTCCATCTAGGGACCAATCATCATGGCCAGAGAGATACAATTACAATCAGCTCATCTTAGCCTGGGTTACAGCCCACATCCATGGGCAGAACACAGTCATATGTCTTTTTTCAAATAAATAAAGTTCAGGTGAGAAAAGACAACAAGACACCACAGGATGCCTTTGCTCACTCTCCAATTAGAGCTCACAGACTGATACATCCAAATCTGGAACCAGTTCTGTTCAAACCCAAAACATTAGTGATAAAGCTTTTATTACTTTTGCACTCAATCCCAATTACCAGCCTTTAGTGAGATGATCTAGAATTCATATGAAACTCAAAATCATTAGAAAATGTGACAGGCTATGGGCTTAGGACTCAAACTCTGATTCACTGTTGTTTAGCCATCAACCTACCTGTTTGTAGCTAGTTTGAATAAGCTACATAATACTTGAATATCTTCCTCTACATAATGGGAATATTCACCTTGCTAGTTTGTTAGGACAGGTAATTCCTAACAGCATGGGGACTTGCAAGCTTTCCTTCTATTCTTGCCATCCTCAACCTCTTCCAAACGGATAGATAATTTTACAGGAGACTTGGGAAAGTACTGCAATGGAGTATCTATGATGATGACTTCACACAACTGGAGAAAAGAGCATCTCAGAGAGAAAACTGAGGCTGAGGTAAACTGATGAAGGTGAAGACAAACTAAAATGCTCATAAACAGTAAAACTGTCAAATAGAAGCAACAACGCTATAAAACAAGAGAACACCCATCATTCCCTGAGAGATTAATTGGGTCACTGCAAAGGCATTGCAATATGGAAGACAGATAAATCAACACTGGCTAGAGAAAGGAACCTGCAAAAACTGTAGTTGAGGGTGAGCACCAACTGTTTTTCTGGAAGAGCAGATTGTATTTCATCTTATTTTTACCTTCTCTTCTTTCAGGAATGAAGGAAATGATGGCCTTGTATGAAAATGATAGTAGACCTTGTATGACTCATATTCAGCCAGTTTCAGCCACAGTTGGACCTCATCCTGAGTCCACATCTTCAAGTTTGTGGAGAAGCCCATTCTTTTTTTTTTTTGATGCTCATATAGATGACATTGTATTTTATTATCATACCTACACATGTAGAAAAATATTTTATATATTCTATTTTTTTTTTTTTGTAGATAATTATTTTTTATTGAAGGGTAGTTGACACACAGTATTGCATTACATTAGTTTCAGGTGTACAACACAGTGATTCAACATTTATATACATGATAATTCTAGATACCAGCTATCACCATACCAAGTTGTTATCATATTTTGACTATATTCCTTATGCTATAAATTACATCCCGGTTACTTATTTATTTTACAATTGGAAGTGTATATATATATACATATATGTATATATATATATATATATTTTTTTTTGTGAGGGCATCTCTCATAGTTATTAATCAAATGGTTGTTAACAACAATAAAATTCTGTATAGGGGGGTCACTGCTCAATGCACAATCATTAATCCACCCCAAGCCTAATTTTCATCAGTCTCCAAACTTCTGAAGCATAACAAACAAGTTCTTACATGGAGAACAAATTCTTACATAGTGAATAAGTTACATAGTGAACAGTACAAGGGCAGTCATCACAGAAACTTTCGGTTTTGCTCATGCATTATTAACTATAAATAGTTCAAATATGAATACTCATTTGATTTTTATACTTGATTTATATGTGGATACCACATTTCTCTCTTTATTATTATTATTTTTAATAAAATGCTGAGGTGGTAGGTAGAAACAAGATAAAGGTAGAAAACATAGTTTAGTGTTGTAAGAGAGCAAATGTAGATGATCAGGTGTGTGCCTGTAGACTATGTGTTAATCCAAGCTAGACAAGGGCAATAAAACATTCATGGATGCAGAAGATTTCTCTCAGAACAGGGGGGGAGAGGTTCTAAGCCTCACCTCTGTTGATCCCCAATTTCTCACCTGATGACCCCCCTGCGACTGTGCCTGTCTTAGGTTGTTCCTCCCTTGAGGAATCTTACCCGTCTCTGGCTAACCAGTCATCTTCTGGGGCCATACAGGGAAATATAAAGTTGGTAAGTGAGAGAGAAGCCTTATTGTTTGAAAAGGTTAGCTTTTTACTTCTTTGCATATTTATGCCCTGTGGCTTCTACGCCCAGCATTTGTCTTGAGGTGTCTTTACCACTTGGAAGAATTATGATACTCAGTAAATTCGATATGAGGCACGAATTCCATTGAAGGGTTGTAGTTAGGAAGGAAGAAGAAAAGCTATAGAAGTAGCAGGCGGCAGAAAACATGGGAAGATTGATTATTTCTTTGACATATCTTCTTGTAGAGTAACTTCAGCATGTATAGGTTTTAAACTACTAACTAAATTGTGCACGCACATTAACATAATAGGAGTATAGTTACATAACCAAAGCATACCTGTAATTACCAGCCATCTCCAGTGAAACCAAGAAAACCAGTTAGGCACCTTAGGCATTTGTGAAAACTTATCTATGATATGGTGGATGTTGTCCAACTGAACTTGAACATTCTGAGAGACATCAGACAAATTAAAACAACCCATTCCTGGGGACTGTTCACATCCCATATGTTCTTTTAACAGTAAATAGTCTGTAGTTGTAAGATTGTGGAGCGCTACAATTTGCACTTCTCCTAATTCTTGGTTGAGTTCCAACAGTGTAGATCCAGTCAAATTTGTTGTTTTACTGTATGCACAGGCCAGCTTAGATATCTCCTTCTTCATTCCCATGGTAAGTCCAGGAACTGGTGGGATGAGTGCATCTACAGCTGTAGCAGTGCGTGGATCTTTGTTGGGGTTTTTGATGATCATCTTCTGGCATGAGTCTTCCAGAGAGTGCTGATGTTGGAAGTTCTTTTTCATATCGTATCTTAGTTCATTTTTGGGGTAGCCCAATTAGGCTTTGATCCTCTGTATAAACAAAAACAGACCCTTTGCCTACACTTTTATATGCCCCTTATACCCTTGTGTAGAACTCATTGGAGTTCTCCACACAGGAACTGCCTTTTTTTTTTTAGTGTCATTAATATATACTTAAATGACGAATATTATGTTTACTAGGCTCTCCCCTATACCATGTCCCCCCTATAAACCCCTTTACAGTCACTGTCCATTAGCAGAGCAAATGTTGTAGAATCACTACTTGCCTTCTCTGTGTTGTACAGCCCTCCCCTTTCTCCCACCCCCCCATGCATGCTAATCTTAATACGCCCCTTCTTTTCCCCCCCTTATCCCTCCCTACCCATGCATCCTCCCCAGTCCCTCTCCCTTTGGTACCTGTTAGGCCATTCTTGAGTTCTGTGATTCTGCTGTTGTTTTGTTCCTTCAGTTGTTCCTTTGTTCTTATATTCCACAGATGAGGGAAATCATTTGGTATTTCTCTTTCTCTGCTTGGCTTGTTTCACTGAGCATAATACCCTCCAGCTCCATCCATGTTGCTGCAAATGGTAGGATTTGCCCTTTTCTTATGGTTGAGTAGTATTCTATTGTGTATATGTACCACCTCTTCTTTATCCATTCATCTATCGATGGACATTTAGGTTGCTTCCAATTCTTGGCTATTGTAAATAGTGCTGCGATAAACATAGGGGTGCATTGGTCTTTCTCAAACTTGATTGCTGCATTCTTAGGGTAAATTCCTAGGAGTGCAATTCCTGGGTCAAATGGTAAGTCTGTTTTGAGCATTTTGATGTACCACCATACTGCTTTTCACAATGGTTGAACTAATTTACATTCCTACCAGCAGTGTAGGAGGGTTCCCCTTTTTCCACAGCCTCGCCAACATTTGTTGTTGTTTGTCTTTTGGATGGCAGCCGTCCTTACTGGTGTGAGGTGATACCTCATTGCAGTTTTAATTTGCATTTCTCTGATAATTAGCAATGTGGAGCATCTTTTCATGTGTCTGTTGGCCATCTGTATTTCTCTTTTGGAGAACTGTCTGTTCAGTTCCTCTGCCCATTTTTTAATTGGGTTATTTGTTTTTTGTTTGTTGAGGTGTGTGAGCTCTTTATATATTCTGGACGTCAAGCCTTTATCGGATCTGTCATTTTCAAATATATTCTCCCATACTGTAGGGTTCCTTTTTGTTCTATTGATGGTGTCTTTTGCTGTACAGAAGCTTTTCAGCTTAATATAGTCCCACTTGTTCATTTTTGCTGTTGTTTCCCTTGCCCGGGGAGATATGTTCAAGAAGAGGTCACACATGTTTATGTCTAAGAGGTTTTTGCCTATGTTTTCTTCCAAGAGTTTAATGGTTTCATGACTTACATTCAGGTCTTTGATCCATTTTGAGTTCACTTTTGTATATGGGGTTAGACAATGGTCCAGTTTCATTCTCCTACATGTAGCTGTCCAGTTTTGCCAGCACCATCTGTTGAAGAGACTGTCATTTCACCATTGTATGTCCATGGCTCCTTTATCAAATATTAATTGACCATATATGTCTGGGTTAATGTCTGGATTCTCTAGTCTGCTCCATTGGTCTGTGGCTCTGTTCTTGTGCCAGTACCAAATTGTCTTGATTACTATGGCTTTATAGTAGAGCTTGAAATTGGGGAGTGAGATCCCCCCTACTTTTTTGTTTTTTCTCAGGATTGCTTTGGCTACTTGGGGTCTTTGGTGTTTCCATATGAATTTTTGAATTATTTGTTCCAGTTCATTGAAGAATGTTGCTGGTAGTTTCATAGGGATTGCATCAAATCTGTATATTGCTTTGAGCAGGATGGCCATTTTGACGATATTAATTCTTCCTAGCCACGAGCATGGGATGAGTTTCCATCTGTTAGTGTTCCCTTTAATTTCTCTTAAGAGTTACTTGTAGTTTTCAGAGTATAAGTCTTTCACTTCTTTGGCTAGGTTTATTCCTAGGTATTTTATTTTTTTTGATGCAATTGTGAATGGAGTTGTTTTCCTTATTTCTCTTTCTGTTGGTTCATTGCTAGTGTATAGGAAAGCCACAGATTTCTGTGTGTTGATTTTGTATCCTGCAACTTTGCTGTATTCCGATATCAGTTCTAGTAGTTTTGGGGTGGAGTCTTTAGGGTTTTTTATGTACAGTATCATGTCATCTGCAAAGAGTGACAGTTTAACTTCTTCTTTACCAAACTGGATTCCTTTTATTTTTTGTTTTGTCTGATTGCCGTGTCTAGGACCTCCAGTATTATGTTAAATGACAGTGGAGAGAGTGGGCATCCCTGTCTAGTTCCCGATCTCAGAGGAAATGCTTTCAGCTTCTTGCTGTTCAATATAATGTTGGCTGTGGGTTTATCATAGATGGCCTTTATTATGTTGAGGTACTTTCCCTCTATACCCATTTTGCTGAGAGTTTTTATCATGAATGGATGTTGAACTTTGTCAAATGCTTTTTCAGCATCTATGGAGATGATCATGTGGTTTTTGTCTTTCTTTTTGTTGATGTGGTGGATGATGTTGATGGACTTTCGAATGTTGTACCATCCTTGCATCCCTGGGATGAATCCCACTTGGTCATGGTGTATGATTCTTTTGATGCATCTTTGAATTCGTTTTGCTAATATTTTGTTGAGTATTTTTGCATCTACGTTCATCAAGGTTTTTGGTCTGTAGTTTTCTTTTTTGGTGGGGTCTTTGCCTGGTTTTGGTATTAGGGTGATGTTAGCTTCATAGAGTGAGTTTGGGAGTATCTCCTCCTCTATTTTTTGGAAAACTTTAAGGAGAATGGGTATTATGTCTTCCCTGTATGTCTGATAAAATTCCGAGGTAAATCCATCTGGCCCGTGGGTTTTGTTCTTTGGTAGTTTTTTGATTACCGCTTCAATTTCGTTGCTGGTAATTGGTCTGTTTAGATTTTCTGTTTCTTTCTGGGTCAGTCTTGGAAGGTTGTATTTTTCTAGGAAGTTGTCCAGAGAAGCCCATTCTTGAAGACCAGTGAGTCACTGGACAACATATGTATTCAGATGAAAGTGGATTCCAAGGGCAACAGTGAACGTGGAAAGAAGCCATTGGAAAGTAGCAGCTTTGGGGATTAATTGCAAATGGGAGGAAGGCTACTGCCACTCACATTCCCTCCAGAATGAAGAACCTTGACATTGATCAAAATTGATTAGGATCTTAAACAATCTAGGCCCATTCTTTGTTTTGGGACTTTTCTCTTTAACCTTCTGTTAATGAACACATGGTTTTCTTGGACTAATTAATTAACTCTTCTTCAACCACCGATAAACAACCTGGAATAATCATTGTTTTACTTTATTTTTATATTTAAATTATAGTGTAATTTTGAAATGCAGTTTATTAAAGGTATTGTAAACATTTAGTGAAAATAAAGGATGGAAAGTTTTGTAAATTTTTGAAGGCAAATGGAAATTTTTTAAAGGAATCTTATTATAGTGTATTTTATACCCATAAAGGACAGCTAATATAGAAAATATGACCAATATGAACATAGATGTCTAAAAATACTTTCATGTTTTCCAGGTGAATAAATGAGCAAAACTAAAGAATATTTCTGACACAATAAATGAAATTCTGTAATAGCAATATGCCTCAGATTCTCAGGTGGTAAAATCAAGTGTTTTGTAGATATAGTATTGGGTCTTCTCTTTGGTCCCAATTATTTTATGAAATGTGTGCTCCTTGTTCAGTTCAAAAAACAATTCAAAAGAGAAAGATATGTAGGCTTGAGGGAGAATATTTTTCTATTTGTAACACGTTATAAAAATGTAAATTAGAAGGCAGATTATTGCTCAGAGATTGCAAGATCTTACAAAAGAAATAGAAGTGTATAGCATGCTTGTATTTGAGTATACATAGAAAGCTATTAAAATTTTAATATTTCAGTCACAAACTGCACACCAGATTCAATATATTTAAAGAGCATCTTCACAATTAAGTACAGAAAGATGCAATTTCAGTACTTTTTATGAAGATGCAAATAGCAACTATGGTCAACTGGACACTTTTTCAATAGCTTTTTTTTTCCTTGGTGATCTCAAGAGTTATATTGCTTGAGAGAATTGCCAGGGCAGAGGAGATGACAGTGAGAGAACATTTCCATTTAGTATAATCTTGTAGGATTGGTGTAGGGAAAATGAAAGTTCCATGGCCACAATCCTCACCTGATCCTAATTTACCCACTCTGTACACACAATGATGTAGTACTTAGCCTATTGCACAGGCACATGCTTACATACCCAATAAGCCGTTCTTGTCTGTGTTGCTATAAAAAGAGAGTTCCCTCCTGGTGCTAAAGGAAGAGGGAAGCAAGAAAGCAGAGGCTAGAGAAGAGAGCAAGAGAGCAGGAGAGAGGGGAGCAGAGGCTGTAGGTGAGGGCAGAGCCTGTAGAGGAGACAGAGCTTGGGGTAGAGACTGAGCTGGAGGCAGAGATGGCAGACAGGATTCTAGTACTTGACCTACTGTCATGAGAATAAAGCTTGGTATGAGCCTTTTTTTACTCCTAAGATTCTGTTGTCATATTCAGTCTCACCAAATCCAGAGTGAACTTGTTTGGGGCTGAAACCCTCAGATGAGCCAATACCCCTTAGAGATATGAAATTCTTGCCAATTTGCCTATGACTGACTGGCACCATAATAATGGCAGGGGATAACAAACAGTTCAACAAGTGTGGGAGTAATAACAGTAGAGGAAATTTCATGATCACCTACACATGAGCCATTCCAATATTTGGTATGAGGTCACAGAAGGATTAATAAGAGACAGTTAAATACCATCCTCACACTTTCCTTGCCTTCTCTCAGCATATGACCTTGTAAGCTTTGAGGAGTTGGGAAGCATGAGAGAAATGACTGCAGAGGCTATTCACGCTTACTCAAAAACAGATCTAGAGCTTATAGAAGAAAACAGCACTGGTTGAACCACCAATTTGAAATATTTACCTCTTGACATATTACACCACCCTAGAAAGTGTACCTTTGATTTTAATTAAGGTCAAATTTTCCTTTGACTCAGGATATCCTTTCTCATCCAATGACCTTCCTTTTCCACTTTTCTCTTGATTCACATGTATCCTCTAGATCTCTGCTTGATTTCATGGTTACTTGGGTTCCTGGAGTAAGAAGGCCACAGGATGAAGTAAATCAATAAGCAGCACAGAGTTTTATCACCTGTCCTGTCTACTAATGAGCTCAAGCCAGTGAAGAATCTGGGATAAAGAGGGTCATGGTTTCTTCCCCTAAACCTTCTAGTGCTGCCCCTCTTGGTAATAGCACCACTTTTCACCCATTTGCTTGACCAAAAAACCTGGAATTACCCTTGACTTCTCACTTTTTTCTACATTCAACCCATCAGCAAATCCTGTCAAGTCTTTCAAATCTATTTAGAATCCTATTTCTCACCTTTTCCTCTACCCCTATCTTAGTCCAAGCCACTGGCATCTTTCACCTTGATTAAAGCTTCCTAATTGTTCTCCATGTTTCTGCTCTTATTCCCTACCTTTTATTCTTCTTACCTTAGCTGGACATCTAACGGCTTCTTATCACACTTTCAGTAAAACTCAAGTCCTCGGCAGGACCTACAAGTCAATACTTGGTCTTGCATTTTACTTTCTGTATCATCTCATTTCCTAAACCTACATTTTCATTCAGTACGCTCCAGCCACAACTTTGCTTGTTCTTCCTCAAACATTCCAAGAAGCTGTTTTAGAACCTTACCACGTTCTTTTCTCTCTACCTGGAATGTATTCTACAGAAATTTACATGGTTCTTCCACAACCCTGACTTCATTAAGACTTCTGTTCAAAAGTCACTTTTTCACCTTCCCTTCTCACATTACCTAAAATGGCATTTCTGCTCTTCTCCATAGCCTTCCTTGATTTATTTTTCATAGCATTTATTACTTCTTGTCATATACATTATATATTGATTTGTTTATTGTCCATATTCTCTAAGAGAATGTATGTTTTATGTGTTTAGGGTCTTTTGGGTTATATCCAGTGCTATATCCCTAGCACCAAAAAAGTATATGTTGGATAAACATATATTGAATAAATAGTTGAATTGTAATCTCTATGACATGTTAGAATTGTGTATTGGTTTGTTCCTTACTTTTAGCCTAGAATCTAACAACTATAGGATTAGGTTTCATTTTATCCAAGTTTCTGGCAAGGATAATCAGAAACAGATGGCTCTCTGCTATTTTACTTTTATTACCATGAACAACAACAAAACCATTATTTTTAAACATTAAAAATAATTTTTAAAAATAACACTAGTCACCCATCTTACTGAAAACCTCAGACTAAAATTCTCTTATTTCTTCTTTTCCTTCTCTTGCAGAGGACATAGAATGGAGAAAATGACAGATAGGTCAGTGATAAAATTACTTAGTACTTCCTGAATGAGGATGCAACTTTTTTACATCAGGCATCAATAGTCTATGTGGCTATGGGGATTGAGCTGAATGTTTAACTTCTGTTTCTAGATCTCTGATGGGTTTGTTGGGTGACTTTGGGTAGTTAATGAGTTACCAGTGTTGATAAAGGTATGGTAAAGATTGATAATATGGATCCTATGAATGGTTCAGACTCTTTGGAAAAAATGTATGCTATTTCCTTTCTCATATTTAATGGCTTTCCATTATTAAATAACCTAGCGGTCAACAACTATAAAAGCTATACAAAATTAATTTTGCAAAGTAACTATTTGAGAATTTGAGTAGGAATCAACACATTCAGAATTTAAAGAACAAATATACTAGAAATAAATATATTTTGAGGTGAGCCTAACGTCTTTTAGCCACTATTGCACTTGAGATATTTGCTGATTTTTTAACCGGTGAATTGACAATAAGGCAGGAAGCCAAGTGGCAGATTAAAAGCTAAAAATATAAATAGTGTCTTGGTAGTCTCATATCACTAGAGTAAAAAATAAATGGAGTTCAAGGTTAACCAAGAATAAGGGAACCTGATTAATATTCCAGTCTTTAAATTGTAAATACTGAAAATCCACACCACAGAAAAGAGCAAACTAAAACCAAAACAAAAACAAATACACTCAGAAAAGGCTTAAACCTTCCCTAAAACTATCTAAATTCCTTATGAATTTTGGGTTGTTAATTTTTACTGTAACTGCCTGCCAAATAAAAATCAATCCTTCTGAAGGAAGATAATATGCAGACTCACTGCAAGTTTATAGACACAATTATTTGAATTCCATGAAAATTACCAAATATGTAAATAGATAAGACACATGACTGAAATAACACCCACAGATGATCCAGATGTTGCAATTATAACAAGGCATAGACTTTATCCAATTTTGGAAGATCTTAAGATATTCTAGATACTTATTTTTTTAAAGACATGATTCGCAAATATTTTCTACTAATCAGTGGCTTGTCTCTTCATTTCATTAACAGCATCTTTCAAAGAACAAAAGATGTTAAGTCTGATGAAGTGCAATTTATTATTTTATGTATTTTAGAATATTGCTTAAGAAATCTTTGCCAGACCCTAGATCATAGATTTTCTCCTATGCTCACTTCCATAAATTGTAGATTTTTAGGATTTACATTTAAGTGTATGATCCATTTTGAGTTCATTTTTGTATATGGTAGTATGTATGGGTCCAAGCTCATTTTTTGCATATATTCTAGTACTACCTGTTGAAAAGAATACCAGTTTCTCCATTCATTGCCTTTGAATTGAATGTACTTTTGCGGAAAATCACTTCTCCATATTTTTGTGGGTCTATTCTAGAATCCCTATTTTGTTCCATTGACCTATTTGTTAATCTTTCTATAACAACACATGCTACTCATTACTGTACCTTTATAATAACTCTTGAAATCAGATAGTGTTAGTCTTCCTGCTTTACCCTGACTTTTCAAACTTAATTTGGTTATTTTAGACACTTTACATTTTCACAAGAGGTTTAGAATCAGCTAGCTAATTTCTTCCAAAGAAAAAGTTTGCTGACATTTTGATTAAGGTTGCATAAATCTGTAGGTCTATTTGGAGGAGAATTGACATCTTGAAAATATTGAGTCTTTTAAGTCATCAGTATGATAAAACTCTCCATTTACTTAGTCATGGGATTTTTTTGTTTGTTTTGTTTTACCTTCTATTATTACTATTTTATAACTTCCAGTATATAGCTCTTACACAACTTTTGCCAGTTTTTATCCTTATGTATTTATTTTATGATGCTATAGATTATGACATTATTTCTTTTTTATTTTCAGTATACATTGTGTAATCTATAGAAATAAAATTTCATGTTGTATATTAATCTTAAATCATGCCACCTTCCTTAAGTCACTTATAAGTTCTATAATTTTCAAATAAATGATGTGCAATATATATTGGAATAGGTACATCACTAAAGAAGATAAAAAGTTAGAAAATAAGCACATGAAAAGATGGTAAACATCATTAATGCTTAGGAATTGCAAATTAAAACCACACTGCTTTTAGACTGGCTAAAATTGAAAAGTTAACCACACCAAGAGATGGCAAAGATGTGGAGAAATTGGAACTTTCATACACTGCTGATGAGAATGTAAAATGTTACAATTACTTTGGGAGAAAAAATTTGGCATTTTCTTCTTAAAATGTTATTCATACATATACTGTATAATCAACCATTCTACTCCTATATATTTTCCCAAGAGAAAAGAAAGCAAATATCCATAAAAGAAAAAGTTATATGCAAATGTTTATGCCAGCTTGATCTGCAGTGGACCAAAACTGGAAACAATCCAAATAATCATCAAATGGTAAATGATAAACAAATTGTAGTATGGTCATACAGTGGAATACTATGCAGCAACAAAATATACGGAACTGTTGAAACATGGAGAAACATGAATGAATCTCAAATTTTACTAAGTTAAAAAAGATAAGCAAAAAAATGCATTATTATATGATTGCATTTTCTTTTAAATTCAGAATATGGAAACCAATGTATAGTGACAGAAAGCTGATTAGTGATATCCCCAGAACATCAGTGTCTCAGAAACTTTTAGGAATGATTAATATGTTAATTATCTTGATTATGATGTTAGTTTCACATACTAGTGTACATATGTCAAATTATATACTTTTTCTGTCTTGATCAAATTGTATCAAATTGTATGCCTTTAATATTTATAGTTCATAGTATGTCATTTATACCTCAATAAAGCTATTCAAAAAGTTAAGGTGAGACATAAAAAAGAACAGATGTAACTTTTATTAAAATATATAAATAAATAAATAACAAGGACATGACTTAAAGAAGTGCAATCTATAAATAAACAGGATTCTAGAATTAAAAAATAACTAAATAACCAAAATTAAGAATTCAGGATCTAGGTTTACAGTGGAAAAGAAACAATAAAAGAGAGATACTGAAGTAGAAGAAAGCTTAGTAGAAACTATCCTAGCTAGAGTTCAAGGAGAATCTAAATTTAAAAAGAAAGGAAAAGGAAAATGAGGAAGAGGAAGTAGAAAGCATGAGAAACATATAAGAAATGATAAGACATTCTACATATGTATAACTGGAATCTCTGAAGGAAAGGCTAGAGAGAATAAGGCAAAAGCTTTATTTAAAGAGATAGTGTTGAGAATTTTTCAAAATAAAAAATAAATAGAAAGACATACACTTAAAGTGTTCTAAACACCAAAGTAACATACCACACCTGTCACATCATAGTGAAATTATTAAATCCAAGGGAAGTAGATAAGGAATCCAGTAAGCTTGGAAGTATCAGGATATTTACTAGGTAATTGAAATAATTACAAAAGTAATTCAGTTCAATCAATAAAAATGGATATTTTATGATGATTAAAAAGTTAATTCATCTTATCTATGGCCCCAATATATGTAACAAAATATCGATTGCTCCAAGAGAAGAGACAAGGTAATATGAAATTATAATGAATGTAAGGGTGGGTTAATAATGGAAATTAAATAAATTTTATTGTACTAGCTAAAATAATTATAAACCATCACTTCCAGATACAAAAACAAGAAGATAAAATTGGACATTCATCATGTTGATAAGCTAGTAACAGAAAATAGCATCCTTGTTCTGATTAAGGTTATAAATTTAAAAAAAACACAGGAAACATTATCCTTAATGGTTAATGTCAAAGGTTGTTCCTATACAATCAATAACTATACAAAGAGACCACTATCTTCATTCCTGTTCACCATCATGCCTTAGCTAGTACAGTAGGCAATAAAAAAATTAATAAAATGTGTAAATTGAGAAAGAAATTAAAATATAATTTTTGTGTATTCAACATGACTGTGAGCCTATAAAATCCAAATGAATCTTTTAAAAATTACTAGAATTATTGAAAGAGTTTGGCAAGATATTTGGATGCAAGGTCAATATAATTTAAATATATATATCTGTATATGTACAGATATATATACATACATATATATACAGATATAAAATCATGAAAAAATGAAAAATAAAATTTAATTAAAATATAATATTTAGTATTATACCAAAAATAAGGAATAGCCAATAATAAAATCTACACTGAAAAATAAAAAACAAAAACAATTTAAAAATTAGAGAAGACTCGAGTTTATAATAATATGCCATATTTACTGATCAGAATACACAATATTATAAAGCTATCAATTCTCATTAAATTTTGTATTAGATTCAATGTCATCCTTGTCAACATCAAACTAGAGTTATTTTTTGAGGGAGTTGAGGAGAGAAATAGCAAGTATTAGTGAGAACATGAAGTAACTAGGATTTTGTTACATTGCTGGTGGGAGTATAAGTTGGTTCACTCATTCTGGAAAACTGTCAGTATCCACTAAAGTAGAGTATAAACAAACCCTATTACCCAGTATTTTTTTCCATATAATGGAAATATGTAAATATGTACAGTGAGTCATACACAGAAATATTCAAAGAAGCATAACTGATAATAGTCAAGCTGGAAATAACTCAAATGTACATCTACAGTAAAATATATAAATATTATAGGGTATTCAATGGAATATATATATAACAAGAAGTACGAACCACTGGTAATTTAAAAAGATGGATTAATCCTTCACTCATGTTGTACTAATAAAGTCTTACACATATTACATATTGCATGATTTTATTTATATAGAATTAACAGGCAGGCAAAATTAATTCCTGGCAATAAAAATCAAGTGTGGTTGTCTTTGGTGCAGGGCTAAGGTGGGTGGGCTAAATGACTGGCAGAAGGAATGAGAGAGGATTTGGGGTTGTTGATATTCCATTTTGTTCTCAGTGATGAAGATTACATCAATGTGTTTATTAACAAAAATTCATTGAGCTGTATACTTATATTCTGCACAATAGATTTTTAAATGCATGTTATGCTTTAAATAAAATACCTTCTTTTAAAAATGCATGTCAGGGCAGAGCCAACATGGTGCCATGAGTAGGAGAGTGGGAATCTCCTCCAAAAAACATATCTATTTTTGAAAATTCAACAAATACAACTAATCCTAAAAGACAGACCAGAAGACACAGGACAACAGCCAGACTACATCCACACGTGCAATAGCCCTGCACCTGGGGAAAGGGGTAAGATACAACCCCTGGCCCAGCGGGACCCGAGCACACCTCCCCCCAGCTCCCGGCAGGAGGGAGAGGGAGCCCAGGACTGCTAAACACCCAGCCCCAGCCACCCGCACAAGAGCGCAGACACAGTGCATACATGGAGGGCTGGAAACTAGGGAAACAGGGCAGCAAGACCTCTGAGCGGGTTCCGAAGCTGATGCCCCTTGACAAAGAAAAGTGAGTGCTCTTTGAAAGTCTTAAAGGGACAGGGATGTAACAGCTGGACAGAAACAACACAGGTCACAGCCCAGTGGCTGGAAATTACAGTAAAACCAGGCACACTAACCCCCTGGGCAACAGCTCTGAGACCCCTCACGGAGGTAAACAGGCAAACAGCCCCCCGTACATTACACCTCCGGGTGCTGCCAAAGCAGAGAAGCAGCCTAAGGCAGAACACGCCCACAGAAAGGGAGATTCCTCCATATCAGCCGGGCAAGACACCAAGACCCAGTCTACATGCAATTACCCAACAAAAGCCACGAGGGTTCTCAGTTGTCCCAGTAAAGAAAGGCCAGTAGCAAGTGAAAAGTTTGGTCCTCCCAGATGACAGTCAATAGCACCTGTCAACATGAAAAGGCAAAAAAATATGATCCAGACAAGACTAACCCAGACAGCTTCGGCATCTACTACATCTTCCCCTGAGAAGGAACCTGGGGAGATAGATCTAACCAGTCTTCCTGAAAAAGAATTCAAAACAAAAGTCATAACCATGATGATGGACTTGCAGAGAAATATGCAAGAACTAAGGAAGGAGAATACAGAAATAAAACAAGCTCTGGAAGGACTTCAAAACAGAATGGATGAGATGCAAGAGACCATTAATGGACTAGAAAACAGAGAACAGGAACGCAGAGAAGATGATGCAGAAAGAGATAAAAGGATCTCCAGGAATGAAAGAATTCTAAGAGAGCGGAGTGACCAACGAAATGGAACAACATACGCATTATAGGGGTACCAGAAGAAGAAGAGAGAGAAAAAGGGATAGAAAGTGTCTTTGAAGAAATAATTGCTGAAAACTTCCCCAAACTAGGGGAAGAAATGGCCTCTCAGACCACAGAGGTACACAGAACTCCCATGACAAGGGATCCAAGGAGGGCAACACCAAGACACATAATAATTAAAATGGCAAATATCAAAGACAAGGACAAAGTATTAAAGGAAGCCAGAGAGAAAAAAAAGGTTACCTACAAAGGAAAACCCATCAGGCTATCATCAGATTTCTCAACAGAAACCCTACAGGCCAGAAGAGAACGGCATGATATACTTAATGCAATGAAACAGAAGGGCTTTGAACCAAGATTACTGTATTCAGCACGAATGTCATTTAAATATGAAGGAGGGATTAAACAATTCCCAGACAAGCAAAAGTTGAGGGAATTTGCCTCCCACAAACCACCTCTACAGGGCATCCTACAGGGACTGCTCTAGATGGGAGCACTCCTAAAAAGAGCACAGAACAAAACACCCAACATATGAAGAAGGGAGGAGGAGGAATAAGAAGGGAAAGAAAAAAAGAATCATCAGACCGCATTAATAATATCTCAACAAATGAGTTAAGTTAGACAGTAAGATAGTAAAGAAGCTAACCCTGAACCTTTGGTAACCACAAACTTAAAGCCTGTAATGGCAATAAGAACATACCTTTCAATAATCACCCTAAATGTAAATGGACTGAATGCACCAATCAAAAGACACAGAGTAATAGAATGGATAAAAAAGCAAGATCGATCCATATGCTGCTTACAAGAGACTCACCTCAAACCCAAAGACATGCACAGACTTAAAGTCAAGGGATGGAAAAAGATATTTCATGCATACAACAGAGAGAAGAAAGCAGGTGTTGCAATTCTGGTATCAGACAAAAGAGACTGCAAAATAGAGAAAATAACAAAAGATAAAGAAGGACATTACGTAATGATAAAGGGCTCAGTCAAACAAGAGGATATAACCATTCTAAATATATATGCACCCAATACAGGAGCACCAACATACGTGAAAAAAATACTTTTAACAGAATTAAAAGAGGAAATAGAATGCAATGCATTTATTCTGGGAGACTTCAACACACCACTCACTCCAAAGGACAGAACCACAAGACAGAAAATAAGTAAGGACACAGAGGCACTGAACAACACACTAGAACAGATGGACCTAATAGACATCTACAGAACTCTACATCCAAAAGCAACAGGATACACATTCTTCTAAAGTGCACATGGAACATTCTCCAGAATAGACCACATACTAGGCCACAAAAAGAGCCTCAGTAAATGCCAAAAGATTGAAATCCTACCAACCAACTTGTCAGACCACAAAGGCATAAAACTACAAATAAACTGTACAAAGAAAGCAAAAAGGCTCACAAACACATGGAGGCTAAACAACACGCTCCTAAATAATCAATGGATCAATGACCAAATCAAAATGGAGATCCAGCAATATATGGAAACAAATGACAACAACAACACAAAGCCCCAACTACTGTGGGATACAGCAAAAGCAGTCTGAAGAGGAAAGTATATAGCAATCCAGGCATATTTAAAAAAGGAAGAACAATCTCAAATGAATGCTCTAATGTCACATTTATCAAAATTGGAAAAAGAAGAACAAATGAGGCCTAAGGTCAGCAGAAGGAGGGAGATAATAAAGACCAGAGAAGAAATAAATAAAATTGAGAAGAATAAAACAATAGCAAAAATCAATGAAACCAAGAGCTGGTTCTTCGAGAAAATAAACAAAATAGATAAGCCTCTAGCCAGACTTATTAAGAGGAATAGAGCGTCAACACAAATCAACAGAAACAGAAATGAAAAAGGAAAAATCATGACAGACCCCACAGAAATACAAAGAATTATTAGTGAGTACTATAAAAACCTATATGCTAAGAAGCTGGGAAACCTATGAGAAATGGACAACTTCCTAGAAAAACACAACCTTCCAAGACTGACCCAGAAAGAAACAGAAAATCTAAACAGACCAATTACCAGCAACGAAATTGAAGTGGTAATCAAAAAACTACCAAAGAACAAAACCCCCGGGCCAGATGGATTTACCTCGGAATTTTATCAGACATACAGGGAAGACATAATACCCATTCTCCTTAAAGTTTTCCAATAAATAGAAGAGGAGGAGATACTCCCAAACTCACTCTATGAAGCTACCATCACCCTAATAACAAAACCAGGCAAAGACCCCACCAAAAAAGAAAACTACAGACAAATATCCCTAATGAATGTAGATGCAAAAATACTCAACAAAATATTAGCAAAACGAATTCAAAGATGCATCAAAAGGATCATACACCATGACCAAGTGGGATTCATCCCAGGGATGCAAGGATGGTACAACATTTGAAAATCCATCAACATCATCCACCACATCAACAAAAAGAAAGACAAAACCCACATGATCATCTCTATAGATGCTGAAAAAGCATTTGACAAAGTTCAACATCCATTCATGATAAAAACCCTCAGCAAAATGGGTATAGAGGGCAAGTACCTCAACATAATAAAGGCCATCTATTATAAACCCACAGCCAACATTATATTGAACAGCGAGAAGCTGAAAGCTTTTCCTCTGAGATCGGGAACTAGACAGGGATGCCCACTCTCCCCACTGTCATTTAACATAGTACTGGAGGTCCTAGACACGGCAATCAGACAAAACAAAAAAATACAAGGAATCCAGATTGGTAAGGAAGAAGTTAAACTGTCACTATTTGCAGACGACATGATACTATACATAAAAAACCCTAAAGACTCCACCCCAAAACTACTAGAACTGATAGCGGAATACAGCAAAGTTGCAGGATACAAAATCAACACACAGAAATCTGTGGCTTTCCTATACACTAGCAATGAACCAACAGAAAGATAAATAAGGAAAACAACTCCATTCACAATTGCATCAAAAAAAATAAAATACCTAGGAATAAATCTAACCAAAGAAGTGAAAGACTTATACTCTGAAAACTACAAGTAACTCTTAAGAGAAATTAAAGGGGACACTAACAGATGGAAACTCATCCCATGCTCGTGGCTAGGAAGAATTAATATCATCAAAATGGCCATTATGCCCAAAGCAATATACAGATTTGATGCAATCCCTATGAAACTACCAGCAACATTTTTCAATGAACTGGAACAAATAATTCAAAAATTCATATGGAAACACCAAAGACCCCAAGTAGCCAAAGCAATCCTGAGAAAAAACAAAAAAGTAGGGGGGATCTCACTCCCCAATTTCAAGCTCTACTATAAAGCCATAGTAATCAAGACAATTTGGTACTGGCGCAAGAACAGAGCCACAGACCAATGGAACAGACTAGAGAATCCAGACATTAACCCAGACATATATGGTCAATTAATATTTGATAAAGGAGCCATGGACATACAATGGCGAAATGACAGTCTCTTCAACAGATGGTGCTGGCAAAACTGGACAGCTACATGTAGGATAATGGAACTGGACCATTGTCTAACCCCATATACAAAAGTAAACTCAAAATGGATCAAAGACCTGGATGTAAGTCATGAAACCATTAAACTCTTGGAAGAAAACATAGGCAAAAACCTCTTAGACATAAACATGTGTGACCTCTTCTTGAACATATCTCCCCAGGCAAGGGAAACAACAGCAAAAATGAACAAGTGGGACTATATTAAGCTGAAAAGCTTCTGTACAGCAAAAGACACCATCAATAGAACAAAAAGGAACCCTACAGTATGGGAGAATATATTTGAAAATGACAGATCCGATAAAGGCTTGACGTCCAGAATTCCAGAATATATAAAGAGCTCACACACCTCAACAAACAAAAAACAAATAACCCAATTAAAAAATGGGCAGAGGAACTGAACAGACAGTTCTCCAAAAAAGAAATACAGATGGCCAACAGACACATGAAAAGGTGCTCCACATTGCTAATTATCAGAGAAATGCAAATTAAAACTGCAATGAGGTATCACCTCACCCCATTAAGGATGGCTGTCATCCAAATGACAAACAACAACAAATGTTGGCGAGGCTGTGGAGAAAGGGGAACCCTCCTACACTGCTGGTGGGAATGTAAATTAGTTCAATCATTGTGGAAAGCAGTATGGAGGTACATCAAAATGCTCAAAACAGACTTACCATTTGACCCAGGAATTGCACTCCTAGGAATTTACCCTAGGAATGCAGCAATCAAGTTTGAGAAAGACAATGCACCCCTATGTTTATTGCTGCACTATTTACAATAGCCAAGAATTGGAAGCAACCTAAATGTCCATCGATAGATGAATGGATAAAGAAGAGGTGGTACATATACATAATGGAATACTACTCAGCCATAAGAAAAGGGCAAATCCTACCATTTGCAGCAACATGGATGGAGCTGGAGGGTATTATGCTCAGTGAAACAAGCCAAGCGGAGAAAGAGAAATACCAAATGATCTCACTCATCTGTGGAGTATAAGAACAAAGGAAAAACTGAATGAACAAAACAGCAGCAGAATCACAGAACTCAAGAATGGCCTAACAGGTACCAAAGGGAGACGGACTGGGGAGGAATGGTGGGTAGGGAGGGATAAGGGGGGGGAGAAGAAGGGAGGTAGTATGATTAGCATGCATGGGGGGTGTGAGAAAGGGGAGGGCTGTACAATACAGAGAAGACAAGTAGTGATTCTACAACATTTTGCTATGCTGATGGACAGTGACTGTAAAGTGGTTTATAGGGGGGACCTGGTATAGGGGAGAGCCTAGTAAACATAATATTCGTCATGTAAGTGTTGATTAATGATAACAAAAAAAAAAACAGTTTTTGTGTGGTGACCTCCAATGAGTACTACACAATCGTATAAAGGGCATATAAAAGTGTAGACAAAGGGACTGTTTGTGTTTATACAGAGGATCAAAGACTAATTTGGCTCCCCCAAAAATGAACTAATATACAATATGAAAAAGAACTTCCAACATCAGCACTCTCTGGAAGACTCATACCAGAAGATGATCATCAAAAAACCCCAATAAAGATCCACGTGCTGCTACAGCTGTAGATGCACTCATCCCACCAGTTCCTGGACTTGCCATGGGAATGAAGAAGGAGATATCTAAGCTGGCCTGTGCATACAGTAAAACAACAAATTTGACTGGATCATAGATCCAGTCTGGAACTAAACCAAGAATTAGGAGAAGTGCAAATTGTAGCGCTCCAAAATCTTACAACTGCAGACTCTTTGCTGTTGAAAGAACATATGGGATGTGACCAATCCCCAGGAATGGGTTGTTTTAATTTGTCTGATTTCTCTCAGACTGTTCAAGTTCAGTTGGACAATATCCACCATATCATAGATAAGTTTTCACAAATGCCTAAGGTGCCTAACTGGTTTTCTTGGTTTCACTGGAGATGGCTGGTAATTATAGGTCTGCGTTGGTTATGTAACTCTACTCCTATTATGTTAATGTGTGTGCGCAATTTAATCAGTAGTTTGTTAAAACCTATACATGCTTAAGTTACTCTACAAGAAGATATGTCAAAGAAATAATCAATCTTCCCGTGTTTTCTTCTGCCTGCTACTTCTATAGCTTTTCTTCTTCCTTCCTAATTCCAACCCTTAAATAGAATTCGTGCCTCATATCGAATTTACTGAGTATCATAATTCTTCCAAGTGGTAAAGACACCTCAAGACAAATGCTGGGCGTAGAAGCCACAGGGCATAAATATGCAAAGAATTAAAAAGCTAACCTTTTCAAACAATAAGGCTTCTCTCTCACTTACCAACTTCACATTTCCCTGTATGGCCCCGGAAGATGATTGGTTAGCCAGAGACGGGTAAGATTCCTCAAAGGAGGAACAACCTAAGACAGGCATAGTCGCAGGGGAGTCATCAGGTGAGAAATTGGGGATCAACAGAGGTGAGGCTTAGAACCTCACCCCCCCTCTTCTGAGAGAAATCTTCTGCATCCGTGGATGTTTTATTGCCCTTGTCTAGCTTGGATTAACACATAGTCTACAGGCACACACCTGATCATCTATATTTGCTCTCTTACAACACTAAACTATGTTTTCTACCTTTATCTACCTACTACTTCAGCATTTTATTAAAAATAATAATAATAAAGAGAGAAATGCGGTATCCACATATAAATCAAGTATAAAAATCAAACGAATATTCATATTTGAACTGATTTTTTATAGTTCATAATGCATGAGCAAAACCGAAAGTTTCTGTGATGACTGCCCTTGTAATGTTCACCATGTAACTTATTCACTATGTAAGAATTTGTTCTCCATGTAAGAACTTGTTCATTATGCTTCAGAAGATTGGAGACTGACGAGAAGTAGCTTGGGGTGGATTAATGATTGTGCATTGAGCATTGACTCCCCTGTACAGAATTTTATTGTTGTTAACAACCATTTGATCAATAAATATGAGAGATGCCCTCTCAAAAAAAAAAAGAAAAAGTACACTCTTCCAATTGTAAAATAAATAAGTAACTGGGATGTAATGTATAGCATAAGGAATATAGTCAAAATATCGTAACAACTTTGTATGGTGATAGCTGGTACCTAGAATTATCATGTATATAAATGATGAATCACTGTGTTGTACACCTGAAACTAATGTAATACTGTGTGTCAACTACCCTTCAATAAAAAATAATTATCTACAAAAAAAAAAAATACATGTGGAAAACTCAATTACATAATTCCTATTAATCTAAAGGTATAGTGTCTGGAACACTTTGTACCATATGGTCAGGTTTCAATTATCCATACGAACATTGTGTGTGTTTCTTTCAATCATCTGGGAAAAAAAAAATTCCAGATGGATTTCATTACATCATTAGTGCCATTCTACTTTGCCTCTGCTTTGTTTTGATGTTTCCATTTGAATTTCACAATTAGCAAACACAGCAAATAATTTGGAAGGCAAAGCATTTTCAGGAAATATTCAGGTAATATATGCTCAAATAAGCATAAATATATTTCCAATTATTAGCCTCTTGGAATTTTTTTTGTTTCCCTCTTAGGTTTAGCAACAAAACCAAAAGTCAGCTATCTCATGGTATACCATTTCTTTGAGAAATAATGTTTCAGAAGGCTCAATGGATGCATATGCATTTTATCAACTCCTCTAGGGGTACACACTCACATACCTATAGGACCAGCTGGAAATAAAAATGCGGTAAATGGGTTGAGTAAAATGGCAGAAAATCACTAAATACAAAATAAATGGAATCAGTGCAAGAATGGTGATGAATGACACTTGCCACCAGGAACTGATGGGAGCCGCTGTAAAATGGAGAACACATCTTCTCTCTAGGGATTGGCTGCTCAGCTCCACACAAGCAGAAAAGCACAGTGTCCAACTGTGTTAATTTGTGAAGAGAAATTTGGAGCCTAGAATTTGGCATAAAATTATCTTCGTGTTTAAATGTCAATAATTAATTCAAAAGTTTGTAAAATACTGCTCAATAAAAGCAAGCCAAACAAATCTGTGTGTGAGACCTGGCCTGCTTCCATCTCCTGCTCTCACAGAGAAAAGTTTACAAATCCAATTCTGAAAGTAACTGTATTTTTGAAGAATAGATGGCTATTTTTTGTTATGGATGCTGAATTGTACAATGTTAAGTTTTTCTACTTTGGTTGTGAGAATCCAGATCTGAATTTATGATCTACCTTTATACAGTCCATTGGAACTTGAAGTACATGTCAACTTGCTAAACTGACCTGCAGTTTCGTATAAAGTCTATGTTCAATTTGCCTTTACTCTAATTTCTCTACCTACTTGGCTTTATATTGTGCTGATCATATGCCACTGCATATTTTAAAGCTGCTTTAAATATTTTTGGAATTAGGGTCAGTTTTATATATATCAACCAAATGATTCAAACCATGGTGATGTAAAACAGGTCATTTGCAAAGCAGGCTATTTAAAGGGTCAGTACATATATGTAAAGGCCCTGAATTCCCTAATCATCAGGGAAAATCAAATTATATCAGAATGAGAAGCCACACAATCAGAATTGCAAACCTGGAAAAAAAAAAAAGACATGATGATATAAATAGCCTTTATGTATAAAGACACAGGAGATGTTCTAGGATAATACTTGAGCTAGGATAATAATGTATCCAAGAACAGTTGACACAACAAGAAAAATCTGAAATACTGCTAGAAAAAGGAAAGTCACATAATCCATTTACATATACTTCAGGGAAGGCAGTGCCCTGGCCCAGGGGTCAAGTGTCAAATCTTATTGCGGGGTTGCCCAGATACCACATTCACATGAAGATGCCCACAGTAGCCAATAGAGAATTATATTAAAATATTCAAATCAATGATCCCTGTTCCATTTCCTTAACAAAATCATAGCCAAACACCACATAAATATACATCATAGTCTCCCACAGAGCTCCCAGACGAGAAGGTTTCACTGGACAGAGGATCTATCCTGTTGTAGTTATATATAGATCCTTTGCTAGCATCTATGCTCTGAAACAGAAGCCCTAACTCTGGGTCCTTGAGAAGCTCATGCCCCTGGCCTTTCAAATTTCAGAGTTGAACTTTTAGAAATTTGAAGGTGACATCTTCCTGAAAACCAGCCAGCTAATTCTCCTTGTGAGATTATAAACCTTTTATTTAAAATGCTTACCATAAGCATACCCACACACATACAAGTTTAAGAAATAAGAAAACTACCATGTAATTAACAGATGCTGTATGACAATCTCTACACAAATTTTACTTAATCCTTGTTATGACAATGAAATGATGTATGCTTCCCATTTTGCTGATAAAAGAACTGAAAAGAAGAGAAAACAAATTGACTGCCTAAGATTATACAATTGCATGTTGTAGAGACTGAATTTCAATCCAAATCTGCCTCACTTTAAAAGTCTTTACATTATTCCTTGAGAGCTTCTTATTGTGTCTTCAATAAAGGATAGAAGTGGTTTACAGAACAGAGGATCCATGTAGGGTGCAGGAGACCTCAATTATGTTGAATTGTCGTTTAATTAACCTGTTACAGACAATGTGCAAAACAACTTCTTCACTTTAAAATCCAGGCCAGTGATTCTTGCTGCAGAATATCACTCTGAAAAATATCTTACATGAATGCTTATAGGATATTCAGTAATCTGGGTAGAATCACATAGGCAATTTCAAAAGAAGCTAAAGATGTTAAATGTCTATGTTCTGTACTTTACATAAGTTATTCTGAGTGTGAGGAAATGCTGACATAGGGTAAATTTGACATTTTCAAGGACGATAGTAGTACTTTGGAGGACAGCTCTATATAACCTGTTTACTGAGTTTCCAAAGTCTTTGGATATTTTATGACAGCCCTTCATGACTTCTATTTATAGAAAGATCCTTTGTAAAGCGACTCCATTCATTTTAACCTGATTTCTGGCAGGGACAAATTGTCTTACATCCTGTTTTTACTCTTGTCCTCATTAATAAATGACAGGAAAAAAAAATCTGTAAAGGGACAAAAGAGGGGTGTGCTAGACAAATGTCACTAACAATTCCAGAAAAATTGCCAAAATGAAAAGGAAACGACAGAAACAGTGGCATGTAAAATTAATTAACCTTCCATTTAATGTATGGATACTAAACTGACACGTTCTGATTTGCACATTTTAACCTGAAATATAAGTGTGTCTGATTTAGAGGAGAAGGCAACAAGAGAATGTTGCTGCCTTTCATCCTGTCAGTTCTGAATAGAAACTAAACAGCTTGATTTTGCAAATAAGGAGCATTAGAAGTTCCCTAATGTTGTCAGCTCTGAAAGAATTTGACTTCCTTCTTTGACATGGTTTTCCTGTTGGGTGTGCTGACAGATAAATTTCAGCCCTTCTCTATGAATTTCTACCCATCACATGTTGCTTTTATTCACTTAACAACATTAAGGGATAAAACTTTTGTTACTGCTTGCGATTATTTTCCAATTTCCAGTATGTTTAGCTAGAGCCCAGACTTTTAGATACACAGAAATCAATTTGAAAAGATTTTAAAGAATTTCATTGGCACTTACACTGACAAGCAGGTACTACAAGTGTAACAACCAACGATTTTTTGATCATTAAGAAGTTGTTAGGATATCTGTGCACCTACAAGTGTTTGTATCTGCTTTTAACTGCGTAAATTACAGAGAAACTAAAGGTTGGATTGGATAAGTCAGTTAGAAATCAATAAATTATAAACCCATGTCTTTTAGTCCTTTCATGGTTGCAAATGAAAGAAACAAAATAGCTTTGCCAAAATAAATTTCTATGACTGTTTCCCTACTTGGAATTTGCACAGGAAATGGAAAATATTTTGGCAAAACAGTGGTCTTAATACATAAAGCACTTTTTTAAATTAAATGACATAAAGGATTTATCTTCTCACCAAATACAGCTCACTCTATTAAATACCATCTGCTTTTAGATACTTATTTTTTATAAAAAAATTTCTCAAGTGCAAATTCACATCAAAATGAATAAGGAATAATAGAGAAGTGACACTTCCTGGTTGCACACAGACAAGAGTCCTTTAAATCCAGGGAACACAATTAAGGCATGAGCCAGAATATTTGCAAATCCATGATCAATGCATTCTTTGCCTGCCTGCCATCAAGCTGCATCAGATATCAAGTTGTCAACAGAAATCAGGTTTGTTTTTCTCCATTTAATATGAAAAATACCTGTCATAGAACTATATGGGCTATATACAGTTGGCACAGTCACTCCCTGTTATGCAGACTTATATTGGGAACTAAATAATAACTTTGAGAAAAATATATCTTGAAACAAAAAGAAAAATAGTCCTGAAGCATGTATCAAAACAGTGATGATATTGCCATTTGAAGTAGAGTACTCCAAAGCTTCAGGCAATCCCCTCTCCAAAGTAAGGAAGGCTTTTCTAATAAGGCTAGGTTACTTAAAATTTTATTGGCTAAATGTCACCTTAAATCTGGGAAAGACTGGGATGCAATTATGATTATTTATTAGTCACAGGTTCAAGAATTCCCAACCTTTCCCACAATCAATTGCATTTTGGTGTAGAGTTCCCATGAGAGTTACATGAACAAAACAAGTCCCACAAATTACAGTAAAAGTGATATTTGCTCATTAGCTGGACAGTGGTCCCAAATGCTGATAAAGAATTCTAGTAAATTGGTCAGGACAACTTGGAGAGCTTCTTTGTTCAAGCCACTGAAATAGGCTAAGATCAAAGCAGACCACAAGGATTGCTCTATTTCACCTCTAGTCCTTTACCCCAGATTATGCCTTGTCATTGCAAAAGAAATGAAACCAAAGGAAGTCCAAAAGAGAATAGCTATGTCCTGAATGTTTAATATAAATCTAGCATAGGTTATGTTGACCTCAGGCTTGTCTGCTACATGGGACAAGGAAACAGGAAATCTGGCTATGTCGTTCTGAAGGACAACTTCGCTGAACAGAGCTTTCTAAGTCAGCAGGGTTTTTTGTTTGTTTTGTTTTCTCCCAGCACTTTAACTATATCATCCCAACCTTCTCCTGGCCTATATGGTTTCTGCTGAAAAATCTGCTGATAGCCTTAGAGGGAGTCCCTTGTAAATTACAAGCTTCTTTTCTCTTGCTGTTTTCAAGATCATTTCTTTGTCTTTGATTTTTGACAGTTTTATTATAATGTGTCTTGGAGAGCTCCTTTGAGTTTGTTTGCTGACCAGGATATTCATGAACTTGGATATCTGATCTCTCCCCAGATTTGGGAAGTTCTTAGCCAAGATTTCTTTAAATAAGCTTTCTACTCCTTCTCCCTCTCTTCTTCTGGGACTCCAGTAATTTGCAGATTGTTTCTTTTGATGGTATCACATAGATCATGCTGGCTTTCTTCAGTTTTAATTCTTTTTCCTTTGTTTTCTAACTGGATAATTTCAAAGGCCCAGCATTCTAATTCACAGATTCTTTCTTCTGCTTGATCCATTCTGTTCATGCTCTCTACTGCATTTTTCATCTCATTCATTGCATTCTTCTGTATAATTTGATTATTTTTTATGATGTCTATCTCTTAAACTTCCCATTTTGCCCATGTATGATTTTCCTGATTTTATTAATTGTTTTTCCATGTTCTTATAGCTCATTGAGCTTCCTTAAATTAGCTATTTTGAATTCTTTATTGGGTGAATCACAGATCTCCAGTATTTAGTTACTGAAAATTTATTGTAATCCTTCGGTGTTACCAGTTTTCGAAAATTTTTCTTGCTTCTTGAAGTCTTGCATTCTTGCCTTTGTATTTGGAGTACCAATCACCTCTTCTAGTTTTTACTAACTGACTCTCTTTGAGGAGAGAAATGCCTTCAGTTAGACCTGCTAGAGATTCTGAGGCTTCCTCAGACCTTCTATGAATATGCTTCCATCACATTTCTTGCTTCTTTTTGTGGCAGAATTATTAGGTTTGTGTATCATGTGCTGACAGCCTCTTTTTTGCTTCCCTACAGGGGGAGCTAAAGCTCAGATTTGTGGTTTCTGTACTCCCTGAAGATTTGGCCAGCTTTCTACACATGCTCACTAGCCATCTACCAGATCTTAGTCTCACAAATACAGGGAGCATGCACAGGGAGTCAGCCAGTGGGGCAGTGGTGGGTGGGGGGAGGTTGTGGAGTGCTGGGGGTGCCTAGGGACCAGATGAAGGGACGTATAGGCAAGGCATCCCACCTGCTTGTGGGTGGGCTTCTTAAGGACTCCATGAAGTACTTAATAGGGTCTGAATTCCTTTAATACCCTATGAGTCCTATGTGCTGTTCCCCCATCCTTTTCCTACTCCCTCATCATGCAGCTCACAACTCAGTACTATGGATGAGGCAAGAGAGAAATAAGCTCTTTGGCAGCATCCCACACAGCTGAGAAGCCCTAGAAAGTCTGTCTTGGCACGGGGCTGCACTGACCTGGGGGAGGGGTAATACAGGTAAAGTGAAACTATTCCTCTCACCCTCTGGAATGCGTCCAAACTCACAGTGTTTTGTTCCATGGTGTGCTGGAACTTCTCCATTGGAAACCTGGACTTCCACAAAGGGTCTTCTGTCTGTGAGTGATTATTCTAGAAAGTATTCTTCAGGGGTCCTGAACTGCAGCCAAGAAGGTCTGGAGCTGCTTCATGGGCCACTGTAGGACCAATGCCAGGACCAAGATCTGTCCATCACCCAGTTTACAGATCAGTGAGATTCTTGCTGAATCCCTTGGTGCATGGATCTGGACCACACAGCTCTCACAAAGGCACTTCTGTGTGCATATGGATGCCACATTATTGTGCTGAGAGGGACACATGAGAGGGACATCTTATTCAATCATTTTGTTAAACAAAATTTCTCTTGAAGGTCACTGAAATCATGACAGAATTGCTAGAACCTGGGTCCTACAGGACTAAAATCTAAAATTAACTCATTTTATTTATCTTAGCATTTTTCTGTGGTTGCCCTTGCACTTTCTTTAGGACAGAATAAAAGGTCAAATGTAGGAATCACTCATTTGCTCTCTCTTTCTTCCTCTCCCCTTTATTAGTAATTATGTTCAGAAGTGAAATGCATATATAGTGAAATATTATTATACCATCAAGTCATGAAGCCATAAGAAGTATCCTGTTCACAGAAGGTGACTAGAATATCTCTATACATTCCATTCAGGATTGGTTTCCTAACATAGTTCCCAGAAGGCAACCTTATAGCCAAGTAACCTGTAGCTTTCATGCACTGTCAAAAAAAAATGACTTGAGAAGATAGAAAACTTGTACAGATGATACTGGAATTAAACTAAGGAGGGATGAAAGATTGGTAGAGGTGGAAGAGAAAAGGAAATAAGGAATAAAAAAATGAAGATGACTTAAAACAGCAAAAATGTATTATTTCACAGTTCTGAAGGCTAGAATTTTGCAGTCAACGTGTTAGCAAGAATATCGCCCTCCAAACCTCTGAAGAGCATCCTTCCCTGTCTCTTGCCATGTCTGGCAGCCCGTCATTCCTTGGCTGTGCGAGCATCACTTCAATCTCTGCTTGGTCTTCACATGGCTACCATCCCCTAACATATATCAGTATGACTTCATCTTAACTCATTACCTGTGCAATGACCCTGTTTCCAAATAAGGCCCCATTCTGAGGTACTGGGGATTGGCAATTTGAGATGTATCTTTGGAGAGACAAAATTCAACCCACAACATGGATGAAAGGAAAAAAACAAATGTAGGAAGGGAAGGAGGGAAATAGGAATAAAGAGAGAGAAGAGGGAAGGAAGGGAGAGAAAAGAAGGCAGGCAAGCAGATGGAGGGAAGGCAGAAACGGAGTAAGGAATTATGAAAATAGATCAGAGTCCTTGTCTCTCCCCATGGGGAGCGATGTATTACAGAAGGAAACAGTTCAGATAGGAAAAGGCGCCTTTGACATTTATTTGGTTAAGAGATTAAAAAGTGACTCAAAATAGTGGTTTAAAAGGTATTAAATATATCAAAGATTTCACGCAATTAATACATTTTTGTTGAGTGATTACTTATTGACTTAATGATTGTGTGGTTGAAATACAAAGCCTAAATAATGTCAAGATCTAATTAAGAAATCTTGGAAGAGCAAATAGAACTTTAAAAGTTGAGTATAATTAAATTTATAGTAATCAATACCAATAGCTAACTTTCCCTCTGTGTATTTCCTCTGCCACCCCACTTTTTTTCTTCCTCTTCTTTTTTCATTTCTTATCCCAGGAACAAAGAATAATATGCGACTGGAGTCTGCAATATGCATTTGGGGATACATGTCCTACACGGTTATACTTCCTACCTCTTTTAGAATTGTAATCCAGTTGTCTAATTGTCAACAAAAACAATCTCTCCACCTAAATAGCACAGAAGGACAAGTATAATGAAGTAAAATAGGAATAATACAGATAATGTAAGTTTGAGAGTTCAAAGGAGGAAAAAATAACTTTTAAGATCTTTGACTGAGTGTAATAGGCTCAAAACAATATGCAATGCTATGTGGCAAGTGTCACAGAAAATTGGTCTGGAGAAGCTTCATGATGGTAGTAGAATATTAATTATGTAGGATTTGTATAGGTATATTTGTAGGGTGTCCAGAAGGGAAGTCCCCACAAAGCCTCAAGTTTGCATATAACTCCACACATGTTCAAGACTTTTCAACCTTGTTGTCTGATATCTTGGTTTTTAGGCTATGTGTCTGTAACAATAGCCATGTGCAGATGATGATAGGACAAGACCCTCAAAGGTCTGAAAGGCTCCAACATGGTCCCTTCCCTGAGAATAATGCATGCCAATCAGCCTTCTCTCCAAGATGATGAGGACGAGCATCTGTCATTAAATAACTTTAAGGATCTTTGGTCTTAGATAAAGCACCTAGATGCAATTGGAATTTGGCTCAGGTGCACTATTATGGCCTTACTAGTCTGACTGGCTATTGGTCCACCACCACTTGGCTCCAAGTCTGGCTGTGCAAAATCAAATAGTTAAATAAATCAGTAAACAATAGATATATACTTTTAAATAATTTATTAAAAAATAAGTGACAGTTGGTAATGTAGATATTTAAAAAATGGAGTATAGACATTATTCCTACAAAGCAGAAAAAAATTTGGTATGTTTCTTCAGAAGAATAGCACATTAATAAGTGGTGTTTGGGTAGAGTCTCCATGGGATCTCAGGATTGTTAGCCAAAAGAGTTGCAGAAAGATAAATTAGGAAATATCACAATACTATAGGCAGAAATTAAGGAGGAAAAGATTGGGGTGGTACTTTTAAGAAGCAAACCTTTCATCAATAGATACTTCCAGTGCTTGGTAACTGGCTAGAAAAGGAATGTGGATTACGTTTTGGGGTTTGTTTCTTTGTACCTGTTAATGTCTTTGCCTCTTTTCCAATAAGCATGTGTCATTTTCTCCACAAGATTTATGCAACAAACAAACAAAGATTTACATTTAAATACCCAATATCCACCTCCAGCTCTTCAGGCAATACAGTGTAGAAGGGCTGGGTGACGTGAAGTGGAACATGAACTTGGGAGGCAAGCCTTTCTGCCTGGGTGGAGCTGAAAACACTGTTCATCTCTCTGCACTTCCAGTTTGAGTGTTCCCACAGCCCTTCTCCTCAGAGGGCCTGCCTCTGTGCTTTGTGAGCATTAACAGCTTGGTTCTTGGCATTCCATAGAAATAAATTGTGAATTCACAATGACTTTATGTCTTCTAATCTAGCAGCACCTCCCCAGGGTGTAAATGCTGAGATTTTTAACAGTTTTGCATGTCAAAGATTGATAACTGTGTATGTCTGGAGTGTTTTGAAAAGCCTGTGGCTTCCTGTCTCTCAGCACTGCAGCAAAAAATTTGAGCTAAGCAGAAATTAAACAGAGACAGGGTTTTCTGTTGATAATCTATAGGAAGAATTTGGCTGAAAAGACTTTGGTTTTGACAATGAAACTGCTGCCAGTGGCGTCTTAATGCTGGCAAGGGCAGAAAAGAAGACAATGTTAATAGCCCAAACTCCAAATGGGTGTTCCAAGAGTGCCTAGTGAATCCTGCAGCCACCACTTAAGCTGAGATGCTACATGTGAGGGCCTGTTGTTAACAGCATGACTGAGGCAGCATTCAGCACGAACCACATGTCACATCAGCAGGGGAGGGAGGGAGTGCTGGGAAGAATTTTTAAACCTGAGGCTCTCTCAGTACTGCCAGAGGAGACCAAGATACAACTAGGATAAAGGCATGTCTGCAAGGCATGCACATGGAGAATGAAGGGATCTAGACACCTGGGCAATTTTCTGTGGGAAAGTCCAGTGAGATAATGGCACTAGCAGCATTTTGCAAGTGCACTGAGGCAAAGTATTGAGCAATAAGGTATACCTGTGAATTGCTGGTTATCACCTGCATCCAAAAAACTAGCCATTAGATTATAAAGGAAAGGAGTTGCATCACTAGCAACAAATGAATAATGGCCAAAGAAGCCCATGCACTGAGCTGGGGCTGCAAAGGTCATGGCTGGAGAAACATCAACAATGATACTGGGGAGGCAAGTTAAAAGCAGAGATACATTTTTATGAGTTCCCTCAATTGCACTGCAGTAGGTTCCCATACATGTATCTACTAAACCCCAAAGTACTTCAGTAGAAGATTACAGGTTCAGGGAAGATAGACGTGCACCTTATACCTTTATATATATATATATATATATATATAAAATTACAGGCAAGTGTCAATTCCAGCTCAGACCAGCGGGTGCAAGTTCTGGGTGAAAGCTCATAGCAGGGGCACTCTGACATTACCTGCTCTGCACCAGAGATGTGACATGGTAATGTGATGGGCTCTGCATAGTGAACAGATGTGACAGTGACTGATTCATTCAGTGACAGTATGCTTTGCAGCATAGAAGAGAAAAGCTGGTGCAGCTTCCATAGGAGTCAGAGAAGGGGAAAAAAACAATGATATAAAAGTTCTGAAATAAGATCAGATATTTGGACTGTGTGATTTGGGGTACCATTTTTAATGTTCCCATTAAGATGGGTGATTATGAGGCAATAATTGGTGAATATCCAAGCCCATACCTAAGATGTAAAGAAATTACATGTGGTTTCCATTGGTTCAGAACGCTCTTCTTCCCAAAGTGTAAAATACCAGTGAAAGTACCACAGTGTGAAGCAAAGTTAGCAGTTCTCCAACATTATGAGTGTTACCAACACCCATTTTGGTCTTTTCAGCTAAATCTGCACAACTAGATTTTAATTAGTAGTGTCATGCCTGCTAAAACTAGCCCCACATCCTATTAATTCTTTACATTTCTCCATGGCAAACACCCCCACCTTCCTTGATTATAACTGGGAGTGAGGGACACATACTGAGGGTAAAGAACTAGACTTGGGGGGTTCCATGTCTAAGGGGGAATTTCATTTTTTTGCAATTTATATCATATGAATTTGGACATGAAGCTCTCACTGATTGGAGCTCCTCTTTTTTTTTTATTTTGACCTAAAAGTGGGTATATAAAACATATTTTAATGGGAATTCTAATCAGATAATGTTAAATATCTAGCACTGTGCTTGATAAACACTGGGCAGGTAAAGGTTGAATCATTCCAATCTGAACAAGCATTTTGCCCACAATAGCTCTTAGCCTGTTTCTGCTTTGAAAAAGTTATAAAGAGAGGATTTAGCTAAAGAAGCAGTTTTCCATTCCATATTTCAGTGGAGGGATACAAATGGAGTTTGAAAAATGCAAGCAAGTCTGATTTAACCAATTTCAGCCTCATGCTTCCAGCATTCTTAGTTGTATTCACAGTTAAGTATCTGCTTCTTGCTGTATTGTGGGGTAAGATAGTTCACTAGTAGGATATGCCTGGGTTTAGGAAGAGCTTACTGTTTCATATACCTAGATGTCATGGAATTCTTCCTTTTAAGTAAAGTATAATTCTTTATAATTAGACTTCCAGTTCTGATAAGAGAATAGCCATTACACCTTTTGCACTGTGTAGTTACTTCATTTATACATAAACACTGAGCAACCGGAGAGGCAGTACGTTCCGGGAGGTATTGCACACATTTCTAAACCTCTTATAGATAATGGCATGGCTGAGCTATCTCATAGGCACTTTGTAAGATTCTCCCAAGATGAAGCAGATGAGTGACTTAAAATGTACAAAGTGATAAAAGAATAGGAACCATTAATAAAGGATATTTATTTGATTTGCAGGTCATCTTTGCTTTTTCTTTATCCAGTAACCAACCAACCTGGAATGTTTTCCTTGGCTTCACATGATTTATCTTTCCACATCTGTTTATGTGAAAGTTACCAAACTGCCTTTGTATTTGTGAAAAAGACCCTGAGGGTTCTAATATGTGTGAGTATTTGCTTTGCACATCTATGTGAAGTAGGTAGAAGTGGGAAGCAATCATAAATGACTTAGTGCAAATTGTTTTGGGAGTTGATAGATCAATATTTAGCATCCTGTTTCTACTTGTAGGTATGTAATACAAAGGAGAGCAAATTCCCCTTGCAGATTAATGAAGGTGGCACAGAGATTTTAATTTCCCAAGTGAAACACTTTTTACACAGTGGTAGCTTTAGGAGACAGGTTTGAACCTCATTAAACTTACTGTGTGTTATACATGGACAACCTAATTCAATTCCCATAAAAACAGGCAAAAAGACCGTCAGTGTAAATTAAATCCAACAGCAAACGAGTGTCATTGTGGCACTACATTACATGAGCACCTATCTCATAAATGGAAAAGTGAATTAAACTGTTAATTTCAACAGCAATTTTATTTTTTAAAATATCCCAAGCTATAGGAGTCAAAAAGAGATGAGTGTTTTTCTCCATGTGAATTACAATATTCCCCAAACTCCCTTGTTCTGTGGTTTACATTTAGTTTGCCATGCCTTCCTTTTAAAACCAAATTTCCCATAAATTCCATTTTGTTTTCATTAAGATTCCTTAGTTTACATTTGGACTACTGGGGTAAACTTCTTTGAAACATTCTCCTCAGCATGATCAATAAGGCACAAAATATACCAGGGTCAGTCCCCTACTCAGGATGGTTCAGAACACCGTAAAGCCTGCACAGTAACAGCCTCAAACCCTAGGGCTCACAAGGACAGTCATTACTGTGCACCAGCTCAGTGCTCCCTTGACCTTCTCTCTGGTTTCTTGTCTACCACAACCCTCCCCATCAAACCTTCTGTATTTCAGTCACATGGCACTACTCAAAATTCCTTGATTTATGCCATTGTGTCTTTTTTCCACTGGTAACCTTTGCCTGGGATTTTGTTCCTAGTTCTCTTTTGGAAGTAGAGTTCAATGTTCAAACTTCAAGATTGAAATAGTGTACAGTGCCTCGATCATGAACCTTGATCATCAACTTCCTCCATGAAATAATTGATTTGTGTGGTGGCCGTCTGGTCCTAATGCAGTTCTGCCACAGCACTATTACACACAGCTTCAAGGCTATCTTCCTCACCACTCTTAGATCTTCTTGATGAAGGGTAACATATTTGGCTCATCTTTGGGTTTTTTTTCAGTATCAAGCAACATGACTGGTAGACAGTATATGCTCAGTAAGTTATTCAAGAACTTTTATTGAATGACTGAAAGCTGATAAACTTGGGGAATGTAATAGATCTTTATTTTCACTCTACAGTGTTTCAACCACCAAAGTAAGCTTTTTTACATTCCTGATTCTTGTAGGTAAACAACCAGCCCTGCATGGCATCCTAGAGACTTTGCATTTACCCTGTAGGCAAAGACTTGAACCACAGCTCATCTGAGTCTAGGTGGAGCATGGTGTGATCCTCTGTGGATGGGAGAGGCCAGGTGGGCTGTAAGGAGCTGCTAAGAAACCCCCTCTCACTTGCCCTCCTAACTTCCCTTGGAGACTTGTCAGGAGAGGGTTTTCTTATGACCTCCAGGGATTTTCTGCTGCACTCCCCTTAGAATAGAGCCACAGAATTAAAACCCATTTGGCCCAGTCTAGGTTTGGCTCTTTAATTAATGTATATACATTCCAATTCATGTTGCAGTAAACTTTTGTTTCATGCCGTCCTTTCAGAGTGCAGGACAAGGACAGAAGGAGCACATTTGACTTACTCTCTTTTCAGCGTTTGTGTGAGTGACCCACAGCCCACACCCGAGAGTGGCTCTTACCTTGACAGGCTATCAGTCAAGCCGTGGCCTCACCTTGTCTTGGGAACTTGACAATTCTCTCTCATTTACTTTCTCTTTGTTTTATTATTTTTAAACTTTTCCTCTTTCTTTTCTTTACTTTTTCGTTTCTTCCTTCTCTCTCCATCTCTCTGTCCTTTTCTCTTTATACCAGTGCCACTGTTTTACATTATGTATGCTTATTGTTCAGAAATCACATTTTCTTAAATTTTTTTAAAGTCATCAAATGAGACCCTTACACTCATATATATAATAGCAACATGAGAAAGGCAAATTCCAAGACATAGGAGGCAAAAAGAGAAGAGTTTTTCTTCATGTGAATTACATGACAAGGAATGGATACTAGGAGGCAATAATTTGCTATTTAGAGGAAAACCTCAGAATTTTCTGTTCTACACATTAGCATAACTGTTGTTTGTTGACAGAAAAATCTATCCTGACCAAAAGAACCTCCACTTAAGAAATAGACAATAAATATTATTTAAATGAGGTCTGGAAGTTGTCTCACTATAGATAATTCACTGAAGGACTCACCATTGTTCCAAAAAAAAAAGTCTATGGGACATTAATCACACAAAATGAAAGAGAATTCCAATTTTCTTTGGATAAGGCACAAAATACACCAGGGTCAGTTCCCTACTTGGGATGTTTCCAAAGAGATATCCAATATTCTTTAATAGTTGCTTTATTTTCCTTGTTCATTAAAGGAAAAAACAATTGTCACTTGGAAGTTAATTCCTTCTCAAGGCACAGAAATATTTCTGAACAAGCATTTAACAACTGCTCCAGGAAGAGGTAATTCAACGTGGGCAGTTAGAGTAAGTAAATAAAGTCATGTTAGAAATAAAGGCATGTTGACCCAGAAGCATGCTCTGCTCTAAAATTCTTGTTTTGTTCTGTTATTATCTTTCAAAATTAAACATTGAAGGGTGAGTGAGAAAAGTCTTTCATAAAGCAGAGAATATTCTTGTAAATACTCATTTTCATAGATAGTTTTCATAAAGGTGGCCACATCTCCAGCAAGTGGTCGCATTTAATTAATTTGATCCCTTATCATCAGGTTAGCAGGTGATATCATCTCTGTAGTTCAACTGGAGGTCCCGGTTTTTTTTATATCATCTCATGGATTATAGAACTCTGTATGTAATGCTTCCAGTTGCCTTATAAACTCTTGTGGATTGTATGCCAGTTTTATGTTAGTGCTGTTCCCAACTAGATCATTAACTGAGAGCACTAACTCTGCCCTACAAATTTCTTGCTTTATATATGGATTGCATAACTGCCTTTCAGTAAATAAACCAGTAAAAAAAACCCAGATACTGGGTTTGAGTCCTTTTTGATTTTCATGTTAATGTCATTAATCCATTCAGGCCCTACTAGGGTAAATTTATGATACAACTCACAGAAAGATTTGACCAAGTATATTATGGGACTCTTAAGGAATAATGTGCATGGTGGGCATTTCAGGATTTAAAATGGTATCATTGGGTGGGGGCGGATAAGGATTTGATTAAGAATGCTAACCAGTGCCACTCAAATCATACAGTACAGACAAGCATCTATTCCATCTATACAAAGGCCAACTGGTAAGCTTTTTTAAAATCATTGTATCTGACGATTTGCATCTTAATCTCAGGTTATCCCACAATAAACTATCACTGCAGCCAGCAAATCCAAGCAGCAAAGTGTTTTCCAATCGGTGGTATATCTGTGACAAGAAGTTAATTCCCCTTGTCAGTCTCTTGAATGTTTTCTAGCTCTTCTGCTAGAGCTAGAGTAGGAATTGGGTAATATAGAAGATATCGCTTAAACTGGTCAAATGATTGAATAAAATGTCTGTGAAGTCAGCTTAACAGAAATCCTTTAACTCACATTGTAGTAAATAGAAGAGTTAATGACTCTAAAATTAACTTCAAGTTCTGGTTTCAGCTTGTGATTCCTGGCCTGGCTTTTTGGGGAGAGTTGGCATCTTCCTTCCAGGAACCGGCTTGGTGCAAGAGTGTTCAGGGCCTGTGGCTGTCACTTCTGCAGTCTGTCTGGTGGAGAGACATGGGCTGGGCCTCAGGGGAGTCACATTAGGCAATTTTCAGAAAATGTTGAAAGAAAGAGAAATGATTACTGTTATCTAGGATTTGTCAAAGGAAGGGATACAATTTTCAGTGTTTTATCACAATTTTAGAATAAAAGTACTGGTATAACTAGCTCCTTCATTTGTTTATGCAGGCTGAACTGTCAGGGCTTAGCTCGTGTTTCACCTCTTCCATGAGGGCTTTGGAGCTGACTCAAGCCGTTGGAGAACTTCCCGTTTCAGACGTTCCATTCACTCTGGGCACAGGCTTTTGGATATTTTTATTTTTTAATTGTTTAATAGATTATGTCATTATCTTCACAAAGAGATAACTTTCTCCTGGTCTGTAATTAAGTACTAAAGCCCTACATTCACTGATAATATGTATGCACTTTATATACCATACTTCCTGGCCTCCTCCTAATCTCGCTTTTGCTTCCAGCTACTGCCTTATTTTGCTTCTTTTTATAACAAAATTATTTAAAAGAGTTTTCAAAACATGTTATTTCCAATATTTTTCCCTCCAATTCTCTATTGGACCACCTTCTATCAGGGTTTGGTACCACTATTCCAATAGCTTCTCTTATGAAGATCACCAATAACTACCACATGCTAAATCCAAAGTTCAATATTAATCCTGCTCTGAACCTGTGTCTGTCATAGCTGTTCATTCTCTCCTGTTTGAACGCAGTCTGCAGTTAGTTCCAAGGATCCCATGTTCATGTGGCATCTCTCTAGCTTTTCCTTCTTAGTTTCCTTTGCATGTTCCTATTTATTCCCATGAAGCATTAACAATCAGAATACACTGGAGCCTTGATTCCACACTGCTTTCTTGAAGATCTCCTCTAGTCTTATTTATTACAAACCATCTATGTTATGGTGACTTCCTAATTTATATCTCTACCTATCTACTTACATGTTTTCCATGAACCCCAGAGTCTTTTTTTCCCTACTGAGTAATTCACACCTCTTTTGAATATTAACTATGCATTCAAGGTTAACATGTTAGAATCTGAGCTCCTGATCACTCATTCCTCAAACCTGCTCTTCCTCGTCTCCTTCATCTCAGTAAATGGCATCTACTGACTTCCATTTGTGCAGGTCAAAACTTTTCAGGTAATTCTTCCCTCTTCTATGTCTCTCACACCTGTCTATTAATGTCTAACCCATTAGCATCTGACCTAGTGGCATACAATCCACTAACAAATAATTTAGGCTCTACCTTCAAATTTTATCTAAAATCTAATCACCTATTATCACCTTCACTTGCTATCACTGTGTTCAAGCCCACCATCAATCTCTCAGTTGGTTTATTGTCAATATCTAGTTTTCCTCTGCCTTTGGCTCCTTTCAATCTAGTCTGTACACAATAGCAGCCATTGTTATGTGTGTAAAACTCAAGTTGATCTATGAAACATCTCTGTTTAAAGCCTTTCAATACCTTCCAATCTTACTCATAAAAAAAGCTACAAAAAGTACTTAAGAACCTCCCTAGTTTTGTCTCTTCCTCAATGTTCTGCACTCATTTCCTAGAACTCTAGTTTTAACTCATCCTGCTCCAGACTGCTGTCTTGCTATTCAAATGCATCAGTTATCTCCTTTTTAATATTTTATCATTGCTTCTTTCCCATCCTGAAACAATTTTTCTAGATAAACCCTATTCTTTCTCTCTTGTCCCCATTAAGTCTCTATCCAAATGCCGCTTGTTCAGTGAGACCTTGACTATCCTATCTAGTACTGTAACACTCTCCCCAACTCAGATTTCCTACCCCTGCTCTATTTATTTTTCTCCATAGAATGTCTCCATCCAAAATAACATATATTACACTTATTTGCCTTGTTTACAGTTTTCCCCTTTCTTACTAGGATGTCAGCTCCATCAGAACACTAATATATAGTCTTCAAATTTCATGATGGGTTTCTTGTGCAGAAAATGATAACTTTGCCATGACTTCACAGGGCCAAAATGATTATAAACTGCATGCTAATTTCAGAGATGCAAAGGTGTGAAAAGTAAAATAAAACAATAAAACAACCAAAGAGGTGATTTAGAATTGATGAACTACAATACTTAAGGGATTCTTTCAGCAGTGGTGGAATAAAAACTTCTGGGAAATAAATTTAACTTATTTATAGTCAAAACAGAACATGATTAAGGTTGAATTTATGTTTTTAAAATATTTATTTCTAAAAAAGTCTTAGCCATTCTTTTTTTCTACTCCATCATCTCAAATAATTTTCAAAAAATGTTCTTAGACCTTTTGTAGTCCTAATCCAAATTTGTTGTAATAACACATTTTAAAGGCATTTAGTGTTTCTTTGTCTTTTGCACATTTAATTACAAGTCTGGTTATAAGAAGAAGGTCCTGAATACGTCTCTTGGAGTTCACTAACACCATGACCAGCTTTAGTCAAACTATAAACTCTCTTCCTAGTTATTGCCATTTCAAGGAAACTCCAAGATGAGTCTAATTACTGACGACAAAGATTCTCTCCTTAATCAAACTCGACTCAGCCTCCCCTAAACTGTCTTTCAACTGGGCCTCAACTTTTGGATTTGCATGTTCATCTGTGCATCATCCAATAATAGCAAGAATCCTGCTATGTCAGTTTATCTAGACTCCACCATCCTCCCTATGTTATCACTCTCTATATCTGATGCTCCACCATCCTCTAGCTGGTGTCTTATCACCTTGACCTGCTTTCATCAAGGCCCCTGTTAGGTAGATTTAGCCACAATTCTCCCACCTCTTGAAGTTTCTCTTAGTTGTTTTCTACCCATTTACCCCCACCCTGCTGCTCGGGTATAAATTCCCATCTGTTCACATATTTGGAATAGAGCCCTGTTCTAGACTGAAGTCTCTTTTCCTCTAATACAATAGTTCTGGACAAAATTTGTTTCTACTACTTCAACCACTGTTCAGTTTTGATTATTCTTTAATGCTTGATAATCAAAACACAGGGCAGACTTACAAAGATTTTCCTAGACATAAAAACTGGATATATGGAGGTTCATAAGAAGTGGTAATTTCTCTGAATTTCTACACTCTTCCAAATTTGATTTAGGCAATTTCTGAACCTCATTAAGAAATAAGATAAGAGATTCATCTTGGGTAATTAGTGTCCATATCCACCTGTGGGTTAAACTGCAATATTTCCAGAATCTCTTGACTGGCTTTAGTGCATTTGCATATCAATAGGTGTTTCCAAGGGGTGAAGTCACCATCTCCATATCAAAAGGTAATTACATGGGTGAAATTGGGTAGAACTCTCTCTTCTTCTGCAACTGGGTCAGGAGAGATGCAGGACAACTGCTTGTAAGAAATAAACTGATTTCTTAAATTTTATTTCTCTCTCTGACTGATTTCAGTTTCAAAGGTATTTTGCCATAGGATATTTCCCCTGGAGTTACATCTGAAGGTAGTCAGCAGGAATTCTGAACTCAAAATCTATCCATATGGGTATGGCCCTTGGGCAGGCTGCCTCTAGAGATGGTGGGGAGGCTCCAGTGGCTGCAGCAGTAGAGGGTGCAGCTTCACTCATGAAACCAGTATATGTGGGGCTTCAAATTTGGGAGCCCTTAGTGAGGAATTGGTCTAAGGTAAAGCACATTCTAGAGGGGTGGGGTCTTCCCCAAAACTGGGAAGGGTGGAGACACCAGAAGCTGCAGAATTAGCCCTCTGTCAGCTAGAAGACTGCTTAGAAGCCCTGAGTGGTCATGTAGCAGCTGGGATTGTGGGATGGATCTCTTTTCCTCAGGATAGTAGAAAATGTTATTGAAGAGAGAGAGAGAGAGAGACTTCATCAAAAGAGAAACACACTTCAGCATCATTTGGAGGAATTTGGTGATGACACATGGGATGCCCTCAAGGAAGAGAGACAGTTATTGAGAAGATGGGTCATGCTCCTGGAAGATTCCTTGCAGAGGTGAAGAGGGAGGCAGCAGGAGAGTCTGCATTACAGGAGGTCATCTGGGAGGGGGAGGAAAGAGTGGTGCCTTCAGCCCTGGAGATGTCAGGACAGGATGATGGGGTGTGGCCAAGGGCTGATATGTTTCTGAGGCCACAGTCTGAGGCACCAGCCTCTCCTGTATTAAATGTTCACCCAGTTGTATTTAAGAAAGTAAAAACACAATAATCACAGGGTCCTCAGGGGAAGGAACCACCCCCTCCCCAGGTTGTGGAGCACTCCATGCTCAGCCCCTATACCCAGGATGAGCTGGTGGACATGACCATCAGGTATAGGCAGAAGCCATCAGAACCCCTGCCTACATGGCTTTTGAGTCTCTGGAATATGGGGGTGGAAGACATTGTTATGTCAGGTACTGAGATGAGTAGAATTGCTTCCCTGATGACTCACCCTTCTCTTCAGCAGTGGTTGCAAAGTGCAACATACCTCAGGGAATCAGGCACGTCTGGATTGACTGACAGCAGCCATCAGGGTAGTTTGGCCTAATCAGGGTGATTTACTATACCTATCCAGTATCTGGAAAACAAAAACAGAGCTACAGCAGGTGTTATGGGAGCTGGGCATGAAAAATATTATCTATAATACGGACCCCCAGGACCCCAATGAGATGTTCACTGTAGGAATGAGAAATCTTGTGCTTCATACAGCTCCTCCATCTCTCTTTGGATCCCTAGTGACTATTCTTGCCCCCTACATAGGGCAACACCTGAAGATGCTTGGTATATAGATGGCTCCAGAAGTATAAGTAAGGCTACTTGTACTTTAGCAGATCTGGTGGAGGTTGAAACAATAAGGGCACAGAAGCAAGTACAGGCTACGACTGAAAGGAGAGGTGCAAAAGGCCCTGTGAAGGTCTCAAGGACCAGATGTGGGTTGATTTGATAAAGGCTAGGGTAGTGAAATAAAAACTTGATGAGCAGCCCGATATGATCCTGTTAGAACTGTGGCACCAATTAAAGCCAGAGCAGCAGTTCCAGCCACTGAGGTCCAGGACACGGAAGCAGGAGGCAAAGCTGCATGTCTGGCCTGTGTCCCTGCAAGACTTCCTGGGGGACAGAACTCAGGCTCCACCTGGGCCCTCACCAACACAGGATGAAGATTGAACATCGTAGTTTCACTGAGGGGAGGGTCAAGGCCCCCACCTTGGGGGATATGGTGGGGACCAGAGGCCACATGTAGAATGAGCAATTCCTTCACCTCCCATGAACATATAATGTGTCCTGACACTAGTGGACATAGGAGCTGAATGTTTTCTGATTTATGGCAACCCTGAGCATTTTCCTGGAACACCTGATGTGATAGATGGCTATGGGGGTAAGGCAATCAGAGTGAAGAAAGCCCAAATACCATTGGGAAGATGGTGTTTACCTCCAAAGGAGTATACTGTGTACATTTATCCCATCCCTGAATATATTTTGGTGGTAGATATCCTGCAGGGCTTGTGGTTACAGACCACTGCAGGTGAGGTCAGACTGAGGGTACATGTGGTAAAGGCAGTTCTGAGGAGACATGCTAAACACCCACCTGGAGCTCTCTGTACCTTGGTGGGTGACAAATACTAAGCACTATAAATTGCTTGGGGTGCACAAAGAAATTGGAGAAACTCTACAGGAGTTGGAGAAGGTGGGCATCATAAAACCCACTCATAGTCCCTTTAATTCCCCAGTGTGGCCAGTGAAAAGGCCAGACAGCTCTTGGAATATGATCATGAATTACAGGGAATTGAACAAAGTCACACCCCTTTGCAAGCTGCTGTCCCCTCTATAGCAGCCCTTATGGACACACTTAGTCATGAACTAGGGATATATCTTTATGTTGTGGACCTTGCTAATGGTTTCTTCTCTATTGACATAGCACAGGAAAGTCAGGAACAGTTTGCCTTCATGTGGGAAGGCCGGCAGTGGACATTCACTGTCTTTCCACAGGGATACCTCCACAGTCCCACCATTTGTCATGGACTTGTAGCCCAGGACTTGGCCACATGGAAGAAACCACAAACTATAGCTGCATCACTACACTGATGATATTATGGTCACATCTAATTGTCTTGCAGATTTAGAAGGTGCAGTTCCAAGACTGCTGCCACATCTACAGGACAAAAGATGGGCTGTGAACACCACCAAGGTTCAGGGACCTGGCTTGTCTGCAAAATCCTTGGGGGTTTATTCCTGAAGCAGTCATAAACAAGATCCAGGCTTTCCTTACTCCTACCACTGTGGCAGTATTACAAGAGTTACTGAGTCTTCTGGGCTACTGGAGAGTGTTTATCCCACACTTGGCACAAATTCTGAAGCCCTTATGTTGGTACAAAATATAATGGTTGGTATGAAAGGGCATCAGGTGGGACTGGGATAAGACATGCACAGCTGCTTTTACAGCTGCTAATGGAGCAGTCAAAGCAGTACAGGTCTTGAGGATGATGTACTCATCAAGGCCCTGTGAGCTAGATGTTCAAGTAACCAAGGATGGTTATGGATGGGTTTTTTGGCAGTGGCTTGAATACACACACTAACCTATTAGATTCTGGTCACAGTTATGGAAAGGAGCAGAAGTCTGGTACACCTAGATAGAGAAGCAAGTGACTGCTGTGTAACGCACCTTGCTGGCTACAGAGTGCATCACTGAAACAGCTCCATCCAAGATTAAACAACGTATCCCATTGCAGGGTGGGTGTGAGACTGGACCCAAGGCCACAGAGTGGCTTGGAATAGAAGCCTACACTGGCCAAATGGGGTGCATATTTACAGCAGTGTAGTGTCCTCTCCACTAGCCCCTTAAATGGAGAACTCCAACACATATTGTGGCCAGTGACCTATAACAGTGGAAAGCAGAAAGAACTTGCTTTTGAGACACTGGTAGCTGAGAGTCCTTATCAGGAGGTAAAAGCCGCTACACCTGAAGATGCTTGGTAAGCAGATGGCTCCAGAAGTGGGCAGCCCCAGAAGTGGAGGGCTGTGGCTTTCTATCCTGACTGAAACAAAATGGATGAAGTCTGGAAAGGGGAAGAACAGCCAATGGACTGAGCTGCGGGCAGTATGGCTCATGATCACCCAAGAGCCCTCCCCTACGGTTGTCTGCACTGACAGCTGGGCCACCTATTGGGGCTTGACTCTAGGGCTACTGACATGGTACCATGCCAACTGGATGGTTGGTCACTGGCCCCTTTGGGGGCAATAGATGTAGCAAGACCTATGGGCCTGTGGTCAGACTAAGAGAGTTACCATATATCATGGGATTGGCCATTTGCCTTTGGCATCCACAGGGAATGATAAAACAGACACATTGGTCAAGTGTGCTGGCTAGAAGGAAAGCCTGCCTCTGATGTAGCCCAATGGTTATACCAGCATTTGTTGCACATGGGGCAAAATACAATGTGGGCTGTAGCCCATCAGTGGGCCTTATCATTGACCTTTGAAGAAGTCAGCAGAGCCCCAAGAAAGTGCCTTGTGTGCTCTCTAAGAAGAATTTATACTGAATCCCACAGCAGCATAGGATAATAGTAAAGGGGCAAATACCCCTTGTCAGGTGGCAGATAGGCTTCAAAAGGAGCCTAGAGCATCTCTTTGCAGCCTATGGCCAGCTGCAGGTGATTGAGAATGATCAAGTCACCTACTTCACTGGACATGCATTACAAGATGGGTGCAGCTAGGAATAAAGTGGAAGTTTCATGTACCATATAAAACTACTGGGGCAGGAATGAGAGAGAGGTACAATGGTTTGTTGAAATCTAGCCTGAAGTCGGACAGCAATAGTCTATGCACTGGTCAGTTTGCTTATGGACAGTGCTACGGCGTTCAGATGGGAAGCTTCGAAAAGGAGCCTTAAGCCCTGTGGACATGCTGTCACATCTTGCTGCCTCTCCTATACCATTGCATGTGCTAACCAAAGAGGAGTTATCAAATAAAGGATAGGCCAGCAGAGCAACCTCCTGCTGCCAGGCACAACTGCATTAAACCCTGGAGAGATGGTTGAATGGATGTGGCCCTGGACATTTTGACACATGGACTGGTGATGGCTGGTCCTTCTGGCACCTTAGGGTAAAAGGCCTGGAAGCTGGCCTTGTGTGTATTCCTGGAGTAAAAGCAGAGTGGCCACCAAAGATCAGAGTAGTATTCCCAAAACATTCAGGACGAAAGAGCATCTTATGAGGAAGTTTTGTTTTATCTTTATGGCCAGTGCATGTACCTGCCTTAGCTCTATATATTGACCCACAGGGAGGAGGGTGAAAGTCGTATACAAGACCAGTCAAGATCCCATTCTCGCCACTCTACTATCACAGGAACACTCTCTTGCATGCATCCTACCTGATGGACAGCTTATGCTGATGTCATTAAAACATGTATCTTATTGCCCTTAAGGTTATTTTCTTCTACAGTCCTTGTAGCCTGGATGTGCTCCCTGGCTGTAGCTGCAGTGTGATGATTGCTCTGAACTCCCTACCTGTTCAGCTACTGACTGCCTGTGGAATGGGTAGCTATGAACTTAATTTGCATAGGATGCTGAACCTAGCTGAATCCTCCAGCTTGAAGATTATCATGATTTTATGTTATTAGTCTGGTTATACTGCTTCAGTTTTCTCACACAGAGGCCATTCTGAAAATGGGGAATGTGTAGATTGTGAGGCAAGATTTCTGGAGGGGTGGGCTGTGGGTAAAATTACAATATTTCCAGAATCTCTTGCCTTGCTTTAGTGCATCTGCATATCAACAGATGTTTCCAAGGGGTGAAGTCACCATCTCCATATCAATAGGTAATTACATGGGTGAGGGAGGGCTTATATAGACCAGAGAGGTTGGGTGGAACTCTCTCTTTCTCTGCAGCCAGGTCAAGAGAGATGGGGGACAAGTACTTGTAAGCAATAAATGGGTTGATTAAGCTTTATTTCTTTCTTTGACTGATTTCAGTTTCAAAGGTATTCTGCACTGGAATTTTCACCCTGGAGTTACACCACCACAATTTTGGAAACTAAAAATGGACATTAAGAAAAGGAGTAACACCTGTTCTTCATCTGAGCAAGAAGACTGAGGAATAGAATAGGTGCTACACTTAAAGGCCAGTTGTAAGGAGGATACTGATTGTTCTGAGGCTTTGTTTTTAAATATGGTTGCCTCTGTTACCAGAGATGGGTCCTTGGTCTCCTTGTGAGAAAGAATTCAAGAATGGATAATGAAAAGCCATTGAGCATTAAGAGCTCATTTTGAGAATTAGAGTTTAAAGAAAGGAGAAAGTATGCACAGAGTTAGGATGCAGGCAGAGCCAGAAGGGGCTGCACAGGAAATAACAGGGAAACTTTTCTGTATTCAGTGAGTTGAATACTCACTAACCGAGATTAGAATTCAAAGGGAACACATGAAGTCTTCCTGGAGTTCAGTCTTGCTCCACCCCCATGTTGGGCAGAGGAGTTTTTTGACTATATTTGGTTTTCCTCAGAATTGACATGGCAAGGAGAAGCATGATTTTTACTATGGTTATAACATATGACCATGAGTTTTATTATGTTAACATGTGTATAATGTATTTGAAGGTGAATTCAGGGTCAACTTCTCCAGGTTAGAACCAGCCTGTTTGGGCCAGTCTGTTATCTATACCCTCACTCCCCACCCTGAGGGAACAGTCTACACAGAAAGTGTAGAAAATAAAGAAGCATCTAGCCAAATGTAAACACTGGCTCAAGTTCCCCTCCCTCTCCTTGCTTACTTCTATCTACCTTCTCTAACTTCTGTTATACTTGTGAAACAGTCTTGACATAGGGTAGGGACCTGAGACAAGCATCATGATTAATTTTCCAAACAACTTGAGATATAAACAGTATAACAGAAGGGATTCCCATCTTAAAGCTAAGATTCTATTAAAAGCCAGGAAGTAGGAGGTAAGATTCCTAACATATTCTTTAGCAAACAGAAAATAACTGAGCCCACCTTGGGGGCAGGGTAGGTGGTCTTGATTGATATGTTCCCAGAGGGAAGCTGCTATCCTGAAGAGGAACAGGATCAGTAAATTTCTTGGGTTAAGTTAATTTTGCAGAACTACCTGGAGGAATGATAATAGAAAAGACTTAATGTCTCTCACTGGAGATAAGCATTTTGAGACCACTTTACAAGTTTATACCCCCCTGTCCCTTTGAAAAATGCTTAAGAGACAGAAACCCCAGTCTTTCAGTGTGCCTTCTCTCTCAGTAAGCCTGCACTTTTTCTCTAAGTGCATAACTTTAAATAAATCCTTCTCACTACCCAACTTAACTGTGTTTTGTAACTCTTCACCTTTCCAGTAGCATGCATCTTTGTTTCTTTGGTATTGCATTCTATTTCTAAGTCTTCACTTAGTCTCTGCTTTACTCCTGATAAGTAGGGACGTGTTGCTGAGAGCTCAGATTTGTGCCTCCAAGTTCCCATTGCCTTGGTGACCCGGAGGAACTGCAGCTGCAGAAGCCTGCCTGAAAACCTCCCTTCTTTGGGAAGTTCTCAGAATGTCACTCCTGGGGTGTTGGGGGCTAGCTCCCATGCAGTGCAGATCCAAGTGGACACAGGATGCCAAATGAACCTGGCTTTAAGAGATGGCTAGGGAATCTGCCCTGTGCTGAGAAAAAGTTCAGTGAACTTTCTCTCTTTCCCTCTGCACTTTTCTGTTCTCAGTTGCCAGCAAGGCTGCTGCCATTAATTTCTACTCTTGCTTTAATGAATTCCTTCTTTACCTATACTTGTCCAACCTGCTCTAGAATTCTTTCTCATTCAGACTCAAGAACCATCCCTGTCTAGTCTGAGGTTTCACCTGGTGTACAGGGAGAGATCTCCCAGATGCAGCTGCCGGGCAACAGTCTCAAAATAACTGTGTAAAGAAAATGTTTCCTTAATCCCCTTTGCCTTCATTTATTCAGTCAATCAAGAAATTACTACTTTGAAATGTTATACAGCTCATACTTTATGCGCTAAGCAGCCATAAAAACAATTCATTGAACTTACCTTCACTATTTAAACTTTTCACTATCTCTAGTTCAAACCCAAATTATCAAAAAATACTATATTAGTTTAATACAGTAAGACTACTATAATAAAAATACTATAAATTGGGTGGTTTATAAACACAAACATGTATTTCTCATGATTCTGGAGTCTGGTAAGTCAAAGATCATGGTGCTGGCAGATCATTGCCTTATAGAGCCTATAGACAGCTGTCCTTTCACTGTAACTTCACACAGTGGAAGAGGGCAACCTAGCTCTCCAGGTCTTTTTTATAAAGGCATTAATTCCAGTCTTCAGGACTCCACCCACATGATCTGATCATTACCCAAAGGACCCCCTGACCCCAATACCATCATCTTGGGGTTACAATGTCTTAATATATAAATTTTGTGGGGTCACAAACATTCAGAGTATAGTGTAAACCAAGAGTTTTCTAATCATGTCTATACTCTTCTTCTCAGGCCATTGCTTTTTTTTAAAAATTAAAGTATCATTGATATACAATCTTCTGAAGGTTTCATATGAAAAACATTGTGGTTTCAACATTCACCCATATTATCAAGTCTTCACCCCACCTATTGCAGTCATTGTCTATCAGTGTAGTAAGAGGCTGCGGAGTCATTACTTGCCTTCTCTGTGCTGTACTGCTCAGGCCATTGTTCTGTTTTTTTAAGGTATTATTGATGTACACTCTTCTGAAGGTTTCACATGAAAAACAATGTGGTTACTACATTCACCCATATTATCAACTCCATCCCCATACCCCATTGCAGTCACTGTCCATCAGTGTAGTAAGATGCCACAGAGTCACTACTTGCCTTCTCTGTGCTACACTGTCTTCCCAATGATCCCTCCCACACCATGTGTGCCAATCATAATACCTCTCAGTCCCCTTCTCCCTCCCTCACCCCCCACCCTACTCCACCCCTCCCCTTTGGTAACTTCTAGTCCCTTCTTGGAGTCTGTGAGTCTGCTGCTGTTTTGTTTTTCCAATTTTGCTTTGTTGTTATACTCCACAAATGAGGAAAATAATTTGGTATTTGTCTTTCTCTGCCTGACTTATTTCACTGAGCATAATACCCTCTAGCTCCATCCACATTGTTGCAAATGGTAGGATTTGTTTATTTCTTATGGCTGAATAGTATTCCATTTTGTATATGTACCACATCTTCTTTATCCATTCATCTACTGATGGACACTTAGACTGCTTCCATATCTTGGCTATTGTAAATAGTGTTGCAATAAACATAGGGGTGCATATGTCTTTTTGAGTCTGAGAAGTTGTTTACTTGGGTAAATTCCTAGGAGTGGAATTCCCAGGTCAAATGGTATTCCTATTTTTAGTTTTTTGAGGAACATCCCTATTGCTTTCCAAAATGGTTGAACTAATTTACATTCCCACCAGCAGTGAAAGAGGGTTCCCGTTTTTCCACATTCTCTCCAGCATTTGTTGTTCTTAGTCTTTTCGATGCTGGCCATTCTAACTGGTGTGAGGTGATATCTCACTGTGGTTTTAATTTGCATTTCCCTGATGATTAGCAATGGGAGCATATTTTCATGTGCCTGTTGGCCATCTGAATTCCTTATTTGGAGAATTGTCTGTTCATATCCTCTGCCCATGTTTTAATCAGGTTATTTGCTTTTTGGGTGTTGAGGCATGTGAGTTCTTTATATATTTTGGATATTACCCCATATCATTTACAGATATATTCTCTCATATTGTAGGATGTCAAGCCATTGTTTTTGTTTTTTGTGTTTTTTATGGTGTCATTAATCTACAATTACATGAAGAACATTATGCTTACTAGACTCCCCCCTTCAACAAGTCACCCCCACATACCCCATTAGTCACTGTCCATCAGCATAGTAAGATGCTGTAAAATCACTACTTGTCTTCTCTGTGTTGTAGAGCCCACCCCATACCCCCTTCATTATACATGCTAATTGTAATGCACCCTTTCTTTTTCTCACCTTTATCCCTCCCTTCCCACCCATCCTCCCCAGTCCCTTTCCCTTTGGTAACTGTGAGTCCTTTCTTGGGTTCTGTGATTCTGCTGCTATTTTGTTCCTTCAGTTTTTTCTTTGTTGTTATACTCTACAGATGAGTGAAATCATTTGCTACTTGTCTTTCTCTGCCTGGCTTATTTCACTGAGCATAATACCCTCTAGCTCCATCCATGTTGTTGCAAATGGTAAGATTTGTTTTCTTCTTATGACTGAATAATATTCCATTGTGTATATGTACCACATCTTCTTTATCCATTCATCTACAGATGGACACTTAGGTTGCATCCATTTCTTGGCTATTGCAAATAGTGCTGTGATAAACATAGGGGTGCATCTGTCTTTTTAAAATTGCACTGCTGCATTCTTAGGGTAAATATCTAGAAGTGGGATTCCTGGGTCAAATGGTATTTCTATTATGAGCTTTTTGAGGAACCTCCATACTGCTTTCCACAATGATTGAACTAATTTACATTCCCACCAGCAGTGTAGGAAGGTTCCCCTTTCTCCACAACCTTGCCAACATTTGTTGTTGTTTGTCTTTTGGATGGTGGTGATCCTTACTGGTGTGAGGTGCTATCTCATTGTGGTTTTAATTTGCATTTCTCTGATGACAACCGATAGAAAGTATTTTTTCATGTGTCTGTTGGCCATCTGAATTTCTTCTTTGGAAAACTGTCTATCCAGCTCCTCTACCCATTTCTTAATTGGATTGTTCACTTTTTGTTTGTTGAGGTGTGTGAGCTCTTTATATATTTTGGATGTCAACCCTTTATCAGATCTGTCATTTATGAATATATTTTCCCATACTGTAGGATGCCTTTTTGTTCTATTGATGGTGTCCTTTGCTGTACAGAAGCTATTCAACTTGATATAGTTCCACTTGTTCATTTTTGCTTTTGTTTCCCTTGCCTGAGGAGATATGTACATGAAGAAGTCACTCATGTTTATGTCCAAGAGATTTTTGCCTATGTTTTTTTCTAAGAGTTTTATGATTTCATGACTTACATTCAGGTCTTTGATCATTTTGAATTTACTTTTGTGTATGGGGTTAGACAATGATCCAGTTTCATTCTCTTACATGTAGCTGTCCAGTTTTGCCAACACAAACTGTTGAAGAGGCTGTCATTTCCCATTGTGTGTCCATGGCTTTTTTATCGTATATTAATTGAACAAATATGCTTGGGTTAATGTCTGGAGACTCTATTCTGTTCAACTGGTCTGTGACTCTGTTCTTGTGCCAGTACCAAATTGTCTTGATTACTGTGGCTTTGTAGTAGAGCTTGAAGTTGGGGAGTGAGATCCCCCCCCCCCCCGCAATTTATTCTTCCTTCTCAGGATTGCTTTGGCTTTTTGGTGTTTCCATATGAATTTTTGAACTATTTGTTCCTGTTTGTTGAAGAATGTTGTTGGTAATTTGATAGGGATTGCATCAAATTTGTATATTTGTATAAAGCAAATCTGTAAATTGCTTTGGGCAGGATGGCCATTTTGATGATATTAATTCTTTCTAGCCAAGAGCAATGGGATGAGTTTCCATTTGTTAGTGTCCTCTTTAATTTCTCTTAAGAGTGTCTTGTAGTTTTCAGGGAATAGGTCTTTCATTTCCTTGGTTAGGTTTATCCTAGGTATTTTATTCTTTTTGATGCTATTGTGAATGGAATTGTTTTCCTGATTTCTCTTTGTATTAGTTCATTGTTAGTGTATAGAAAAGCCTCAGATTTCTGTGTGTTAATTTTGTATCCTGCAACTTTGCTGAATTCCGATATCAGTTCTAGTAGTTTTGGAGTAGAGTCTTTAGGGTTTTTTATTTACAATATCATGTCATCTTCAAATAGTGACAGTTTAACTTCTTCTTTACCAATCTGGATTCCTTGTATTTCTTTGTTTTGTCTAATTGCCGTGGCTAAGACCTCTGGTACATGTTGAATAACAGGGGGGAGAGTGTGCACCCCTGTCTTATTCCTGATCGCAGAGGAAAAGCTTTCAGCTTCTCATTGTTCAGTATGATGTTGGCTGTGGGCTTATCATATATGGCCTTTATTATGTTGAGGTACTTGCCCTGTATACCCATTTTTCTGAGAGTTTCAATCATGAATGGATGTTGAATTTTGTCGAATGCTTTTTCAGCATCTATGGAGATGATCATGTGGTTTTTGTCCTTCTTTTGGTTGATGTGCTGGATGATGTTGATGGATTTTCGAATGTTGTACCATCCTTGCATCCCTGAGATGAATCCCACTTGGTCATGGTGTATGATTCTTTTGATGCATCTTTGAATTCGTTTTGCTAATATTTTGTTGAGTATTTTTGCATCTACATTCATCAGGGATATTTGTTTGTAGTTTTCTTTTTTGGTGGGGTCTTTGCCTGGTTTTGGTATTAGGGTGATGTTGGCTTCATAGAATGAGTTTGGGAGTATTCCCTCCTCTTCTATTTTTTGGAAAATTTTAAGGAGAATGGGTATTATGTCTTCTCTGTATGTCTGATAAAATTCCGAGGTAAATCCATCTGGCCTAGGGGTTTTGTTCTTGGGTAGTTTTTTGATTACTTCTTCAATTTCTTTGCTGGTAAATTGTTTGTTTACATTTTGTGTTTCTTCCTTGGTCAGTCTTGGAAGGTTGTAATTTTCTAATAAGTTGTCCATTTCTTCTAGGTTTTTCAGTTTGTTAGCATATAGGTTTTCATAGTATTCTCTAATAATTTTTTGTATTTCTATGGGGTCCATAGTGATTTTTCCTTTCTTGTTTCTGATTATGTTGATGTGTGCTGATTCTTTTTCTCTTAATAAGTCTAGCTAGAGGCTTATCTATTTTGTTTATTTTCTCCAAGAACCAACTCTTGGTTTCATTGATTTTTTCTATTGTTTTATTCTTCTCAATTTTATTTATTCTTCTCTGATCTTTATTATGTCCCTCCTTTTGCTGACCTTAGGCCTCATTTGTTCTTCTTTTTCCAATTTTGATAATTATGACTTTAGACTATTCATTTGGGTTTGTTCTTCCTTCTTTAAATATCCCTGGATTGCTACATACTTTCCTCTTAAGCCTGCTTTTGCTGTGTCCCACAGAAGTTGGGGCTTTGTGTTATTGTTGTCATTTGTTTCCATATATTGCTTGATCTCTATTTTAATTTGGTCATTGATCCATTGATTATTTAGGAGCATGTTGTTAAGCCTCCATGTGTTTGTGGGCCTTTTTCCTTTCTTTGTACAATTTAGTTCTAGTTTTATTCCTTTGTGGTCTGAAAAGTTGTTTGGTAGAATTTCAATCTTTTTGGAATTACTGAGGCTCTTTTTGGGGCCTAGTATGTCGTCTCTTCTGGAGAATGTTCCATGTGCACTTGAAAAAAATGTGTATCCTGTTGCTTTTGGATTAGAGTTCTATAGATGTCTAGTAGGTCCATCTGTTCTAGTGTGTTGTTCAGTGCCTCTGTGTTCTTACTTATTTTCTATCTGGTGAATCTATCCTTTGGAGTGAGTGGTGTGTTGAAGTCTCCTAAAATGAATGCATTGCATTGTATTTCCTCCTTTAGTTCTGTTAGTATTTGTTTCACATATGCTGGTGCTCCTGTGTTGGGTGCATATATATTTATAATGGTTATATCCTCTTGTTGGACTGAGCCCTTTATCATTATGTTATGTCCTTCTTTATCTCTTGTTCCTTTCCTTGTTTTGAAGTCTATTTTTTCTGATACTAGTACTGCAACACCTGCTTTTTTCTCCCTGCTGTTTACATGGTATATCTTTTTCCATCCCTTGACTTTTAGTCTGTGCATGTCTTTGGATTTGAGATGGGTCTGTTGTTAGCAGCATATGGAAGGGTCTTGCTTTTTTATCCATTCTATTACTCTGTTTCTTTTGATTGGTGCATTCAGTCCATTTATATGTAGAGTGATTATTGAAAGATATGAACTTATTGCCATTGCAGGCTTTAGATACACGGTTACCAAAGGTTCAAAGTTAGCTTTTTTAGTATCTTACTGCCTAACTTAACTTGCTTATTGAACTTTTATAGACACTGTCTGGTGATTCTTTATTTCTCTCCTTCTTATTCCTCCTCCTCTATTCTTTAAATGTTGGGTGTTTTATTCTGTGCTCTTTTGTGTTTCCTTTAACTGCTTTTGTGGGTAGTTGATTTTATTTTTTGCCTTTAGTTAGTATTTGGTTGATCTGCTTTCTTTGCTGTGATTTTATTTTCCCTGGTGACATCTATTTCGCCTTAGGAGTGCTCCCATCTACAGCAGTCCCTCTAAAATACCCTGTAGAGGTGATTTGTGGGAGGCAAATTCCCTCAACTTTTGCTTGTCTGGTAATTGTTTAATCCCTCCTTCATATTTAAGTGATAATCATGCTGGATATAATATTCTTGGTTCAAGGCCCTTCTGTTTCATTGCATTAAATATATCATGTCATTTTCTTCTGGACTGTAAGGTTTCTGTTGAGAAGTCTGATGATAGCCTGATGGGTTTTCCTTTGTAGGTGACCTTTTTCCTCTCTCTGGCTGCCTTTAAAACACTGTCTTTGTCCTTGATCTTTGCCATTTTAATTATTATGTGCCTTGGTGTTGTCCTCCTTGGGTCCCTTCTATTTGGAGTTCTGTGTACTTCCATAGTCTGAATGATTATTTCCACACCCATTTTGTGGAAGTTTTCAGCAATTATTTCTTCAAAGTACTTTCTATCCCCTTTTCTCTCTCTTCTTCTTCTGGTACCCCTATAATGTGGATATTGTTCTGTTTCATTTGGTCACACAGTTCTCTTAATATTCTTTCATTCCTGGAGATCCTTTTATCTCTCTCTGCATCAGCTTCTCTGCCTTCCTGTTCTCTGATTTCTATTTCATTAATGGCCTCTTGCATCTCATCCATTCTGCTTTTAGGTCCTTCCAGAGATTGTTTTATTTCTGTATTCTCCTTCCTTATCTCTTGCATATTTCCCTGCAAGTCCATCAGCATGGTTATGACCTTTATTTTGAATTCTTTTTCAGGAAGATTGGTTAAATCTCTCTCCCCTGATTTCCTCTCAGGGGAGGATGTCTGCGTTATTCTGGTTTGGATCACATTCTTCTGCCTTTTCATGGTGATAGGGGTAGTTGTAGGCACTTGGCGCATGTGTCAGCTGGGAGAACCAAATCCCTTTACACTTGCTCCTGGCCTTCCTTTCATGGAAGAACAGTGACCCCTAGCGGCTTGTGCTGGGCAGATGCATGTAGCTGGGGTCCCTGATTCTTGCCCGACCACTGTGTAGTAAGCTTTGTGTGGTTGCTGTGGGCGTGGTCACTCTCAGGCTGCTGCTCTGCTGTGGCAGGACCATGCCTGAGGGGGAATGGGCAGGAGGCTGTTTATTGCCATGAGGGGCCTCTGAGCTGCCCTGCTGCCCAAGGTTTAGTGCACCTGGAGTACCCCTGGATTTCCAGCTGCTGGGCTGTGTGTACGGGGGTGCTTATGTCCAGCTGTGAGGCCCTTGTCCCTTTAAAACTTTCAAAAAGCACTCACTTTTCTTTTGTCCCAGGGGCCCCAGCTATGGGGACGGACCCGCTCGCAGGTTTTACTGTTCCATTTTCCTAGTATCCATCACACCACACCACTGTATTTCTGCACTCCCAGTGCGGATGACTAGGGCTGGGTGTTTAGCAGTCCTGGGCTCCCTCTCCCTCCCTGCTCCAACTCCTCTCCTCCCACCCAGAGCTGGGCCATGGCTTGTATCTTACCCCCTTCCTGAGATGCTGGGTTCTCACAGGTGTAGATGTAGCCTGGCTATTGTCCTCTATCTTTTGGTCTCTCTTTTCAGAATAGTTGTATTTGTTGTATTTTCAAAAATATATATGTTTTTGGGAGGAGATTTCCACTGTCCTACTCACACTGCCATCTTGGCTTCTCCCCAGGCCATTGTTTTTTAATGTAGGAAAGAGGAACTATTGGTGTAATACAAGTTTAATATTACTTATTTCTTGATAGGGCCACTCATTCTCCTGTTCTCTTTAAAGAAACACATAAATAAGAGCAACATATGCCTCAGGGAGACATTTATAAGTTTTGTTAGGGTAAACTGATATTAACATTTGTTTAAGAAACATCAATGATATTCTTTTGTCAGAAAATCCCCTTTCTGTACATAGCCCAAGGCATTACTCTATGAGCTGTAACTACTCTCTTCAAAAGCATGTCAGTCTAGGATCAGATAATCCATATTTAGTGCATACTAGGAATATGATGGGAAAATGTGTAAAAGCAGTTGCTGTTGCCATGGTGATATAAGCAAAAAATTAACTGTAGCATGCAGAAAAAATAGATATAATGTATTTATGATCTCTAATGCTTTCTGCCATTTAAATTATTGCAAATCTATGAAGATGATATCATTTATTGGGATTAGGAAGAAACTCTTGCATTTTAGAATTATCTGAACATGGGATAACTCAGATATTTAGATATTTTAGAGCTTTCGATGTTCCCTTTATACACTGGAATTTTTCCAATTAATTTATATATCTTCAAAAATTTTCACTGGCATATGCTACACAATCCTTAGATAAATAACCACAACTGGAATAATAAAAGCAAATATTTTTTTTTAAATATTAGTTCTAGGATCCAAAATATTCCTATCTGTCTATACCAAATTCTAATGTTGGGGAGCATTGTATATTTTCCTCGGTTCTTGTCCCTCCACAACAAGGAATTGAGGGGCAGAGACACAGTAGTGAAGCAGAGTATAAGTTTTATTCAAAGTTACTTAAAGAGAGAGAAAGTGCAGCTTACCTCAGAGAGAGGAGCACACTGAAAGGTTTAGGGTCTGGGGTTTTATAGGCAGTTAAAGATTTTCATGAAAGCAAGAAAGTGCCAGGTGCGTACCTGCCAAATTGTCCCAGAATTTTCATCTTTGTTAAGACATTACATTAATTTTTTTAACAAGAAATTTTCTGCTTTGATTCCTTTCCAGGATATCAGTTTCTGTCAGGGAGCACATCAATCAAGACTGTCTACCCTGTTTCCAAGGTGGGCTGAGCCACCATCTGTTTGATTAAAATGCAATCTAACCTTTAAGATAGACGTCTTCCTGAATAAGCTGGACCTTTGAGCGGCTAAAGTAAATCTTACAATGATATGTACTAATTGACACAATAAAAACATAGGCTATGCTGAGATACTTTTCTTACCTGGGGAGTATTCAAACTTCTAGGCCAAGTTGGTCCTGGACTTCTGAGCTTTCTATTTTTAAATGGTTAACTCTTTGAGTCCCTTCCAGTGGGGCTTTACTGGCCTTATTCTCATTCCACCCTGCTCATATCTATTTTCTGCCTAACAAAGTTACTACCGATGAATTTGAGTCAAAACATCTTGAGATGTCACTTAAATCATGTATATTGTAAGGAGAAGGATCACCAGTGATAGTTTGTTATAAGGTTAGTGAATTAATATTTTGAAGTCTCTTATTCTCCCTATCATAAAATTTCTCCTTGTTTCTGTACAAAATTTCTCTTTGTGTCTAAATATTTACCACTAATAGAATAAGAGATTATTCCAAGGGGTGAATGGCATGATAAAAATCAGTTTGACATAAAAACAAGAGGTCAGAACTTTTTAGTTGAGTTGCCATATCAAGACTCTCCAAGTAGAAGTGCCATCATGCTTCAAGCAAAAGAAACAGAAATGTAGCAGCAATAGGAACTTGAACAGATGAAACTGAGTTCAGTGCTTTGTTAGGTAGTTATAGTAGAGTAGAAGTTAGGAGAAAAGGAAAAGATCATGAGAACAAGTGGTGTGAGGTAGCATGCACTTGAGGAATTTTGTTTACAGGACGTTTGAAATGTAAAGAATTATAGAGATGGTCAATTCCAAGAGCCCTTTCAGGATCTGGGAAATTCTATTTTGAAAGGAAGGAAAATGAGGTGGAGAAACTCAGCCTTGTTTCCTGGATTCAACTAAAACAGTCCCTCTTTCATTTAGTTTATATATTGAGATTGCACACAATGATTTATTTGTAATGGTTCCATTAAGTTTAAGCTTAAACAGTATGAATTTGTCCAAGTTAAAGGGAGAAAATGAGGAGACCCAAGTTACTCATGTTAGAACTGAGTCTGTTTATAGACTTTCAAGAGTCCTTATTCCTGACTCTAGATTAAAGGTGTTCTTCCAGCATGCCTATTTCTAGCTAGCATAAAAATGATTATAAATAAGTTGAATATTTGACATTTGTAATTATGGTAAAGATTTTATTTTTTTCCTCTTTTTCTTATATTTGTAAACTACTTTCATTTATAACATATTACACTTGGCATAGTTTATGAGAGCTAAATTATTTACTTTCTCTTTGTAAATGAGAAAAATAAGTTGATAAATTAATTAAATTTATAGAGGACATGACTGCAACATACAAGTGTTGTTCTCCTTTTTGTAGAAAATAAAGCAATATTCATTTTCAGTTTTCAAAATCTAGAGATCTTAGGGGTGACAATGAAATAATGATAGAAGATATTGTTTATTTAGGTATCACAGAAATACATAGGACAATAAGAAAAATTCTTCTTGTAAATGAAATACAAAAAGATTTAAATGGCAACTAAAATGTTCAGTTTCTATTTTCTGAGTTATGTTGTCATGTGTTATGATTATGGCATATTTTCATTTGTTTTAAGAAATGAAATGTTCAAGGAAATGAGGAAGAGCAACAGAGAAAAATTGCCTAATTTATTTTTAGTACAGATGAAACATAATAGGGACATTCAAAGAGAAGAAAGACGGAAATGCCAGTCTGTGTACAATTCTGTTTGTGGGAGTTTGTAGTGATTAGAATTTGTTTGCCTGTCCACTTACTCAACATTGTTATCTCATTCAAGTCTAACATTTTTGAAACATCTGGAGCTTTAATAACCTTTTATTTTCAAGTTTGCACATAGGGTCAAATATTATCCCTTGTCCTTTATACCTTTTGGTGATATGAGTTCCCAAATTACAATCTTGGGCCCTCTCCGCAAATACTTTCAGTCATACAGCCTGAATACAACTCTTCTGCATATATGAGTCTACAGATCCACATATTCAACTCCCAAACCCCCCACTCAGGGATGGTGTTCCCACTGACTGACACTACCTTCTCAAGACTAGAAGGAAAAAAAAGCATTTCCACTCTAACTCCCCTGCCTAAAGGTTCAATTTAAGTTCTCCAACTTTCCATAGGAAACAAACAAAAAAAATACCACTGTGAATATTGCTTCTCCACCTTCCTCTACACATTCACGACCTCTACCACTAATTTTGAGAAATAATTATACGCTGCATTGCATTGTTGCATAATTTGTATGTGCAAATCTTATTCCTAAATTAAATTAGGTCAGGAATCATTCTTCACTTTATGTTTTATCTTTTTTTTTCTCTTCTAACTCTCTGGTAGGTAACAGTGTGCTTAACGATAACAATCAATGCTTGGTGCAGAGGGAATAAAGGAGTCCCTGAATGCCTATGCCATACTTTTCCCCCACTATTAACTCTTATCAACTTCTTTCTTTTCTCACTTTTCCCTTGTCTTTTAATTTAATTTCCAGAAAGAGAACATAAAAACTATATGCTAAATGTTATGAATATGTAATGGCTCATCTGCAATGCTGTCATAAAAGAAGATGGGAAGTGATCCAGTGATCCCAATCCCTGTATTTTCTAAAATAATTTGTATTAGCTTTGATAAATTATGACTATCATGAAAATCTCCACTTTATTTAACTTGTTGGATTTATTGGTACTTTTTTCAAATTATCTTTTTTCATATTATCTTTTTCATATCTATAGGATTTGTGGTGATCACTTGTTTCATTTGTCCTGATACTGTAACTTGTGTCCTTTCCTCTCTCTGTCTTCTCCCCATTCCCTTTCCTTCTCTCTCTCTTATCAGTCTTCCTACGGTGCTATCAATTTTTATTAAAATGCTTAAATAACCCACTTACAGCTATATTGAATTTTTTTCTTTTTATCAACTTTGTTTCATTATTTTTATTTTACTAATTTGTTTGCTTTTACTTTTATTATTTATTTTATTTTATTTTTGTTTGCTTTTACTTTTATTATTATTTTATTTTATTTTTATGGGATATATATATATGTCTATATATGTATATGTACATATATACATACACACACACATATATCAAATAATTCATTATTTTCTCAATAAAGAATCTCATGGCTAGTAAGGCATTTTAAATACTAAAATAAATAATGTTAAAAGAAAGAAACTGACTTCCAGACAAAAATGTCATTTTGAATGCATGAATTTGTTTTCACTGTTCCTGACATACTTAAATTACAAAGCAGAATTTTTAAAAGCCTAAACTGATAGGACAAAAAAATGGATGGAAAATAAGAAAGAATCACCAAAAATATATAAAGTCAAATGCATATAAACAAACAGTAACTAATTTAGTTCACCTAAGAAAGTGGAATGAACATTAAGAAGAAACCCAGATTATGCTGCAGCATTCTACAAGACCTAAGAATAGGTGGCAGTAAGAACCTTCAGAAGTGATGTCAAATGTAGGTATAAACTAAAAGAGTTAGCTGAAGCAGGGCTGTCTGACAACTGGAGTGCTCAGGACAGGAGTCCACAGGACTACCAAAGAAGGGGTGATTCAATTCAATTCAGTTGTGTCTCCTCCAAACTCACAGTGAAAACTTAACCCCTTAGTACCTCAGAATATGACTATCTGTGAAGACAGGGTCTTTAGAAAGGTGATTAAATTAAGATGGGGCCCTAAGCACAGGCCCTTATCCCATGTGACTGATGAGAACCTCAGAACCCTGGCTCGCAATGACTTCATCCAAAACCCCGATCTGAGAGGTGGCCTAACTCCAACACAGCTTCTAGCAGCACAAGGCTGTGTCCCTAGGATGATCCTAGACCCCATTAAATGCCTGTCTGAGAAACTCAAACATTGTCCAGAGAATTTAGTTTGTTTAAGTCAGCAACTGAGGGTAAGCACCTGACTTCCTTTTCTATTAATGTGGAGAGTTATACTTATTGATATTTAAATGTTATCTGAACTTATACGTCCAGAATGAACTTCATCTGGCCCCAGCTACATGCAATAGAATGAAAATGACTATTTTCTTCCACCATATATATAAATAAACTCAAAATAGAGTTTAACTTAAAGAGTTAAATGTAAGATCTGAAACCATAAAAGTACAAGAAAAATATATAGCCAGTAAGCTCTTTGACACCTAACAGAAACAGACTTCCAAATGCAGACAAAAAATTGGTGGTTGCCAAAGGGGAGGCAGGGGGAATGGATAAAATGGATGAAGGGGACTAAGAGGTACAATCTTCCAGTTATAAAAGAAATAATACACAGAGATGTAGTATACAGCATAGAGAGGATATAGTCAATCATATTATAACAACTTTGTATGGTAACAGATGGTAACAAGACTTTTTGTGGTGACCATTTTGTAATGTATATAAATATTGATTACTATGACATACACCTGAAACCAATACAATATTGTATGTCAGTTATTTTTCAAAATTTAAAAAAAATTTAATTCAGTCAGATAGATGTATTATCCTTTTTGAAAATCAAAGGATTCAATTTGATTTTATTTTGTTTTAGGTTTTTGTATTTATGTTTATGAGAGAGATGGGCTTACAATTTGCTTTTCCTATCATATTCTTCTCATAATAGTATGAGGATTATGCTTGCTTCATAAAATGAATTGGGAAGTATTCTCTCCTCCTATACTTTCTGAAAATTTTTGTAAAGATTAGTATTCTTTCTAACTTAGATGTTTGGAAGAATTCAAATGTGCAGCTATCAACGCACAAAGTTTTCTTTGTAGGGATGTTTTAATTACTGATTTATTCAATATGTTTTCTTCAATATTTCTGTTTCTGTTCAGACCAGTTTTTTTAGATGAAAGTGTGTTTTGTAGGAACTCATCCTAAGGTTCATTTCTAAGATTAATTCTAAGATTCATTTCATCTAAGGTTGTAATTATAATGAACCTGTTTTTCAAAACAACATCTTATATTTTTAGAGTCTGCTGCATATTTAGTCATATTTGCCTTTACATTTTCTTATATTTTTATATTGATAATGTTCTGTTCTCTTTCCCTCTCTTTCTTTGTCTGAGATAAAATTTACTAGAAGTGTATCACTTTTATTAATGTGCAAACTCTAAACCTCACAAAGCATAAGTGTCCAGATAACTCATGTGTTTGCCATTCTCTCACTGTTAAGATATAGGGAGGTCTGAATGAAGAATTTTAGGATAACAATTTTAGATTATCCTAAAATTCTTTTAATGGAAGCATCTGCCTTGGAAGCATAAAATTTAAATATAGTTGTATAGAATCAAACATGAAAATCACCCAAGAAGAATATTAATGTTGGAGAGATTCTCAAGATGGTGAGAGTAGAGTGGTGGAAATCTCCTCCCCAAACCTTAAATATTTTGAAAATACAGCAAATACAACTATTCCTAAAAGAGAGAATAGAAGATACATTACACAAGCCAAGCTATAACCCAACATCTCATAGAAAAGGGTAAAATACAAAGCTGTGACCAGGCAGAACCCAAGCACACCCCCCACCCCAGCTCACCTGCGGGAGGAAGAGAATCAGAATGGGGACGGAGTGGAAGCACAGGACTGATAAATAACCAGCCCTAGTAGTCTGCCCTGGGAGCATGGATACACATTGCATGGTGCTCCTGATATTAGAGGAAAGGAAAAGCAAAATCCAAGACTAAGACTGTGAACAGGTTCCCACAGCTGGCTGCCTTGGGACAAAAGAAAAGCAAAAAGTCTTCAAAAAGTGCTTCAAAAGTCTTAAAGGGACAAGAGTTTAACAGGTGGACAAAATGGTCCTGGCACACTCAGCCCAGCAGGCTGGGAACTTTAAGGAACCTCAGGTACCCTAACCCCCTGGGTGACAATGCAGTACCAAATGCCCTCATGGTGATAAGCAGCCTGCTGATCATTCCTCCGGCTGGCATGGCAAGCAAACCAGCTGACTTGCCATTGCTGCGGAATACCTGGGGAGTAGCTCCACCTACAGCAACCATACAGCTTAACACAGAGGCTTCTCCTTGCATGTGGCTAACTAGCCCAGACCCAGAGGCTGCTCCCTGCATGCGGTTGACTGACACAGACAGTCAGGATATGGGCGCAGAGTCCAGAGGGCACAAAGGGGTTCTGTTCTCATGGCAGAACACAAGCTGCTTGCCTGAAACCCCTGCTAGTGCCCTAGGCTATCCCTAGGGCCACCCTGCCCACGACAGTCTAGGGGATTAACCCAGCGTGCAGTTGACTGGCACAGACAACAGAGAGGGATGCACAGTCCAGAAAGCATGAAGGGGCTCTGTTCTTGCAGCAGAACACACCACTCGCTTGCGACCCCCCCTAGTGCCCTAGGTCAACACGAGGGTCACCCTGACCACAGCAGATCAGGGACTAACCCAGAGGTTGATCCCTGCATGCGGTTGACTGGCACAGACAGTGGCAATGGGAGCAGAGACTGGGAGGCACAAAGAGACTTTGCTCTTGAGGCAGAACACGCACTACTGGCCTGCGACCACCACCATTGCCCCAGGGGATCTTGAAGGCCACCCTGCCCACAGCAGCTTAGGGGATTAACCCAGAGGCTGCTCCCTATGTGCAGTTAACCAGCACAGACAGCATAGACAGGCAAAGAGACCAGCAAGCAGGAAGGGACTTTGTTCTCCCAGCTGACACACATGCGACTCACTGGCAACCACTCCCATCGCCATGAAAAGGTAGAAGAATGTTGTTCAGTCCAAAATCTCTCAAACATCAGAGAGAGGGTTTGGTGAGAATGAAATCACCAATTGTCCTGAAAACGAAGTCAAAATAAAAGTGATAAGTATGCTGATGGAGCTACAGAGAAATATTCAGGAGCTAAGGGGTGAATTCAGGAGGAAGATAAGAAATGAAACATGCAATGGGAGTATTTAAGAGCAGACTGGATGAAGTGCAAGAGATTGCTGATGGAATAGAAATCAGAGAACAGGAATACAGAGAAACTGAGGCAGAGAGAGATAAAATGATCTCTAGGAATGAAAGGATATAAGAGAACTGTGTGACCAATCCAAACGGAATAATATTCACATTAAATGAGTACCAGAAGAAGAAGAAGAGAGAAAAAGGGATAGAAAGTATCTTTGAAGAAATAATTGCTGAAAACTTCCCCAATCTGGGGAAGGAAATAATCTCTCAGACCATAGAATTCCACAGATCTCCCAACACAAGGGACCCAAGGAGGAAAACACCAAGACATAATAATTAAAATGGCAAAGATCAAAGACAAGGACAGCATATTAAAATCATCCAGAGAGAGAAAAAAGATCACCTACAAAGGAAAACCCATCAGGCTATCATCAAATTTCTCAGCAGAAACCTTATAGGCCAGAAGGGAATGGCATGATATATTCAGTGCAATGAAACAGAAGGACCTAAAACCAAGAATACTGTATCCAGCAAGTCTGTCATTTAAGTTTGAAGTAGGAATTAAGCAATTCCCAGATGAGGGAATTTATCTCCCACAAACCATCTCTACAACATATTTTAAAGGGATTGCTCTAGATGGAAGTATGCCTAAGGCTAAATAGCTGTCAACAGAGAAAATAAAATGACAGAAAAGAAAGTAGGCCAACCAAATACTAACTAAAGGCAAAATAAAATCAGCTACCAGCAAAATCAGTCAAGGGAAACTCAAAGAATACAGAATAAAACACCTAACATATAAAGAGTGGAGGAGGACGAAAAAGAAGGGAGAAAAATAAAGAATCATCAGACTGTGTTTATAATAGAGTAATAAGTGATTTAAGTTAGATGGTTAGAGAGTAAAGAAGTGGCCCTTCAACCTTCGGTAACTATGAATCCAAAGCCTGCAATGACAATGCGTACATATCTATCAATAATCACCCTAAATGTAAATGGCCTTAAAGCACAAATCAAAAGACACAGAGTAATAGAATAGATAATAAAGCCAGACCCATCTATATGCTGCTTACAAAGACTCACTTCAAACCCAAAGACACACACAGACTAAAAGTGAAGTGATGCAAAAAGATATTTCATGCAAACAATAGGGAGAAAAAAGCAGGTGTTGCAGTACTGGTATCAGACAAAATAGACTTCAAAACAAAGAAATTAACAAGGCAAAGAAGGACATTACATAATGATAAAGCATCAGTCCAACAAAAGGATATAACTATTACAAATATCTATGCACCCAACACAGGAGCACCAACTTATATGAAACAAATACTAACAGAAATAAAGGAGGAAATAGAACACATGCATTCATTTTAGGACACTTCAACACACCACTCACTTCAAAGGTCAGATCAACCAGACAGAAAATAAGAAAGGACACAGAGGCACTGAACAACACATTATAACAGATGGACCTAACAGACATCTACAGAACTCTACATCCCAAAGCAACAGGATACACATTCTTCTCAAGTGCTCATAGAACTTTTTCCAGAATAGACCACATACTAGGCTACAAAAAGAGCCTCAGTAAATTCAGAAAGATTGAAATTCTACCAACCAATTTCTCAGATCACAAAGGTATAAAACTAGAAATAAATTGTACAAAGAAAGCAAAAAGGCTCATAAAAACATGGAGGCTTAACAACATACTCCTAAATAATCAGTGGATCTATGACCAAATTAAAACAGATATCAAGCAATATATGGAGACAAATGAAAACAACAGCACCATGACCCAACTTCTGTGAGATGCAGTGAAGGCAGTTCAAAGAGGAAAGTATATTGCAATGCAGGCCTATTTAAAGAAAGAAGAACAATCCCAAATGAATAGCCCAATTTCACAATTACTGAAACAGGAAAAAAGAAGAACAAACAAGGCCCAAAGTCAGCAGAAGGAGGGACATAAAAAAGATCAGAGAATAAATAAATAAAATTGAGAAGAATAAAACAATAGAAAAAATTAATGAAATCAAGAGCTGGTTCTTTGATGAAAAAAGAGATTATATACACATAAACAGAATAAGACATGAGAAAGGAAAAATCATGGCAGACACCACAGAAATACAAAGAATTATTAGAGAATACTATGAAAAACTATATGCTAACAAATTGGATAACCTAGAAGAAATAGACAGCATTCCAGAAAAATACAACCTTCCAAGACTGACCCAGGAAGAAACAGAAAATCTAAACAGATGAATGAAATTGAATTTGTAATAAAAAAACTATCCAAGAACAAAACCACTGAATTTTATCAGACATTTATAAAAGACATAATACCCATTCTCCTTCAAGTTTTCCAAAAAATACAAGAGGAGGGAAAACTTCCAAACTCATTCTATGAAACCATAATCACCCTAAAACCAAAACCACGCAAAGACACCACAAAAAAAAGAAAAATACAGACAATATTCCTGATGAACATAGATGCAAAAATACTCAACAAAATATTAGCAAACTGAATTCAAAAATACAACAAGAGGATCATACACCATGACCAAGTGGGATTCATCACAGGGATGCAAGGATGGTACAACATTCGAAAATCCATCAACATCATCCAGCACATCAACCAAAAGAAGGACAAAAACCACATGATCATCTCCATAGATGCTGAAAAAGCATTCGACAAAATTCAACATCCATTCATGATAAAAACTCTCCAAAAAATGGGTATGGAGGGTAAGTACCTCAACAAAATAAAGGCCCTATATGACAAACCCACAGCCAACATTATACTTACCAGCAAGAAGCTGAAAGCTTTCTCTCTAAGATCGGGAACAAGACAAGGATACCCACTGTTCCCACTTTTATTCAACATAGTACTGGAGGTCCTAAACATGGCAATCACACAACACAAAGAAATAAAAGGCATCAAGATTGATAAGGAAGAAGCCAACTGTCACTGTTTCCACATAACATAATATTGTACATAAAAAACCCTAAAGACTCCACTCCAAAACTACTAGAACTGATATCTGAATTCAGCAAAGTTGCAGGATACAAAATTAATACACAGAAATCTGTTGTACTCCTATACACTAATGATGAACTAGCAGAAAGAGAAATCAGGAAAACAATTCCATTCACAATTGCATCAAAAAGAATAAAATACCTAGGAATAAACCTAACCAAGTAAGTGAAAGACCTATACTCTGAAAACTACAAGACACTCCTGAGAGAAATTAAAGAGGACACTAATAAATGGAAATTCATCCATACTCTTGGCTAGGAAGAATTAGTATTGTCAAAATGGCCATCCTGCCTAAAGCAATCTACAGATTCAATGCAATCCCATCAAAATACCAAAAGCATTCTTCAATGAACAGGAACAAATAGTTCTAAAATTCATATGGAACCACAAAAGACCCTGAACAGCCACAACAATCCTGAGAAGGAACAGTAAAGTGGGACGTTCTCGTTTCCCAACTTCAAGCTCTACTACAAAGCCACAGTAATCAAGACAATTTGGTACTAGCACAAGAACAGACCCATAGATCAGTGGAACAGAATAGTGGGTCCAGATATTAACTCAAACATATATGGTCAATTAATACATGATAAAGGAGCCACGGATATACATTGGGGAAATGGCAGCCTCTTCAACAGCTGATGTTGGCAAAACTGGAAAGATACATGCAAGAGAATGAAACTGTCTAACTCCATACATAAAAGTAAACTCAAAATGGATCAAAGACCTGAATGTAAGTCATAAAACCTTAAAACTCTAAGAAGAAAATATAGGCAAAGCTCTTTTGAATATAAACATGAGCAACTTCTTCATGAACATATCTCCATGGGCAAGGGAAACAAAAGCAAAAATGAACAAGTAGGACTATATCAAACTAAAAAGCTTATGTACAGCAAAGGACACCAGCAGTAGAACAAAAAGGCATCCTACAGTGTGGGAGAATATTCATAAATGACATATCTGATAAGGGGTTGACATCCAAAATATACAAAGAGCTCATCACCCACATCAACAAACAAAAAGAAAATAATCCAATTAAAAATGGGCAGTGGATCTGAACAGACATTTCTCCAAAGAAGAAATTCAGATGGCTAACAGACACATGAAAAGATGCTCCACATCACTAGTCATCAGAGAAATGCAAATTAAAACCACAATGACATATCACCTCACACCAGTTAGGATGGCCACCATCCAAAAGACAAATAACAACAACTCTTGGCGAGGATGTGGAGAAAGAGGAACCCTCCTACACTGCTCGTGGGAATGTAAATTAGTTCAACCACTGTGGAAAGCAGTATGGAAGTTCCTCAAAAAACTCAAAATAGAAATACCATTTGACCCAGAAATTCCACTCCTAGAAATTTACCCTAAGAATGCAGCAGCCCAGTTTGAAAAAGACATATGCACTGCTATGTTTATCCCAGCACTATTTACAATAGCCAAGAAATGGTAGCAACCTAAGTGTCCACCAGTAGATGAATGGATAAAGAAGATGTGGTAAATATACAAAATGGAATATTATTCAGTCATAAAAAGAAAATAAATCCTACCATTTGCAGCAACATGAATGGAGTTAGAGGGTATTATGTTCAGTGAAATAAGCCACGCAGAGGAAGACAAGTATCAAATGATTTCACTCATCTGTGGAGTATAAGAACAAAGAAAAACTGAAGGAACAAAACAGCAGCAGAATCACAGAACCCAAGAATGGACTAACAGTTACCAAAGGGAAAGGAACTGAGGAGGATGGGTGAGAAGGGAGGGATAAGGGGAAAAGGGGGCATTACGATTACATACATCATGTAGGGGGGTTCACGGGGAAGGCAGTATAGCACAGAGAAGACACGTAGTGACTCTATAACATCTTACTATGCTGATAGACAGTGACTGTAATTAGGTATGTGGTGGGGACTTCATAATGGGGGGAATCTAGTAATCACAATGTTGCTCATGTAATTGTATATTAATGATAGGAAAATACAAAAAGAATATTAATGTTCACTTCTATTCTGAAGTTTAAAACTACAGAAAAAATGAGTACTTCTGCTACAGTGGACACTAATGTATGTGGATAAAGCTAGCACTGAGTGGGACTAAACTTACTGAAGAAAATGTAGGGGCTGAGAGCATGTGGACCCACGAGGTGCCATTAGGTTATTTCAGAGTTGAAAACAGTCAAAGCCCAAAAGAGAAACTGATCTCTCTCTCTTCCCCAATTTATATAAATAATATAGACAGAGGATCTGCCCCAGGAAGAAGCCCATCCCCATAAGTAACTATATCATAACATAATCTAGGGGTGGTAAACAGAGAGGAATGTGGCCAAAGTCTGTTAAAATTCTTCTCTAGTTCCCATTATTTCTATGTGGCCCAGCAAATACTTGTTTACCAAACATTTACTCTCTCATATTCCTGGGAATTGCTCCCCTTTTCCTTTGAAGTCTCAAGAGTCCCACACACTTTCTCCTTGGTTCAGGATGACATATATTCCTCATTGTCCTTGACTCTCTTTGGAATCTCTGTCCATGGGTTCCATATTCCCCATATGTACATAATTAAAACCTATTTTTATTTCTCTTGTTAGTCTGTCACATGTCAATCTGATTCTTTGACCAGCTAGAAGAACCTCCAGGGGTAGAGGAAAATTCTTCACCTCCCAAAAAGCCACTGTGACTTATTTCAAAAGCCACTGCAACTAATATCTCATTTTTTGAGAGGGTGAGGTAGTAGGCAATAAATTGGTATTGAAACCTGTAGTAGTATAGTACTATGAACACAGCTTTGAAATGGTTCACAACATATTCATAATCCAAGAAATTGCATACTTAAGGAAAAAGAAAGAACCATCTATGTTCTTAATGTCTGCAGATTATTCATTTGTTTGTTTTTATGTCATTGGTTTTCACACATTCATTTAATACATGCATTATATTCCAGGAGTGAGTATAGAGGGGACTTAAAGGTAAGCTTTCTTCTCCATGTCATTTATTGGAATAGTATATTTTACGTCTTAGAAATTTGATTTATTATACCTAAATAAGTATTCTTATTTGTTGGGTTGAGAGTCTAAAACCTAAAAAACCTATGAGTGACATATACTCTTATCTTTTTTTAAATTTTGAAAATAACCCAAGTGATCAGTATAAGGTAGAGTGAGTCAAAACAAACTATAGTTAAGAGAAAGTTTTTAGGAATAACAATGCATTGCAAAATTAGAATGTACAACTAAAAGTTCCTAGAAACAATGTTGTTTTATTTCAATTTTTATGATAATGAGTTCGTGGAACATGGCTTGTATGATATTTCAAAAATTCTGTAACACTAAGAAAGAGAGATCTGGAGAGGGAGAGAGAGAATGAGAGGAAGAGAACAAGTGTGAGAGAAAGGAGAGAAAGAGCCCAGCAAGGAAATGACAACAGGGAAAATAATGGTGATGAGCCAATTGGGGTAGAGTCAGATTAACTCAATATTGACAATAATAGGATTATTTTTAAAAACCCAAACTGGAGTATGCATTTTAATTTAATGCATCATCCTCATTCTCTTGTATATTAAAGGCTCTATTACTAAGCACTGTCAATTTTGGCCCATAACCCTATAAAGATCAAGTTAAAATCATACTAGCTAATCAATACTTGGCTTAAAATTTTCCTGGATGAATCAGATTATTGCTGGAGTTAATATTAGTTGAAATTATATTTTTCAGTCTACATTTGTCTCAACATAATTTATCAACTCAACTCAAGATACTACACTTAAAAAGAATATCTTTCCAAGGAAGAAACATCATTAGTCTTTGTTTACGTACTGTTTTCTTGTATGGTCTGTGATTTACTGATCTTTATTTTTGCTCTGATTTTTTGAGACTGGTTGCACATTAAAAGGACATATGTTGTACATGTTGGCATTTTTCCTAAGCAACACTGACTGCCCAAGACCACTTGAGCTCAAATATAAAGTTTTAGGAAAGCACCTTGCAGATGCTTTAAGTTAAATTTTCTACTCGCAGGTTTGAATGTTTAAAGAGTGTCCCATTTATCTCAGTTCTAGCTCTTTCTTCTAAATTATGGGCACTTGCTACTGATTTATCTAGTTTCCTTGGTTGAAAAATAAAGGCCTTAAATACCTTTCCTGTTCCAGCATAAATTATCAGAGTTTAAAAGTGTATGAATGATTTTGACAAATATAATAAAAAAGCAAGAGCTGTTGGGAAAGGTATTTATAAATGTATGAGCAAAAAGAAACAAAGTAAAGCTACGAATTTACAAAAGAAGTTTCAGTAATGGGGATAATGCAGTTAGTTATTATTTGGTAATACAAAGGAAGTACACTCTAGAAGGTTGGCAAATATTACTGTCTTAAAGGGACCATTAGAGTCACAGGAAAGGCTTGAAAAAAATGCAGATTCCTGGTACATTCAAGACCTTCTGAGTCAAAATCTCTAAGGGTAGAATCTGAGAAAGGTACATGGCAAAAAAGTTTCTCAAATGATTTTGTCCAAAATCACAGCCAAATTTGAAAGCCTGTACTATGGAGGATAATTTTACAGAATAATTCTAAGGCATTATATTATTTCTGAATTGGGAAAGAAGAATGAGAGAAATAGCTAACGTTACAAGTCTGCTGGGTACAGCCATTGAATGATGAAATTTTAAAACTCACATGTTCCCACGTAATCCAACCACAGCTCTCTGGTAGACAACAGCAATTCAATATTAAAGAGGAAGCCCCACGAGGTTACTTTCTGGATCTAAACCATGACTATAGGAATGCACAGAACTGGAAGTTATACACTGATTTACCTGACTGTATCATTCAACTCTTGCAAACTAAGTTTTTATTCATCAATACTTACAAAGTGAATATTTTAAGAACTGCTGTTTCAGAGATTTTGTATCTTCTCTAGGCTGTGATCCAAGGTAAAGCAATGCATCTTCATTAATTCTGAGCACCTCAGTCACCAGATGCTTTCTAAGACCTTGATCCATTTTTCACAAGTCCTTTAGGTTAAAGTCTTTCTCAGTTAATATGGTTTTACGCAAATATCCCAGGAAGATTGATCAAGGCTATACACCAACCACCTACACCGAGTGTTGTTTCCCTTATAATCCAATGAAATCTTACTTTTTAGAAGAGTTACTTTTCCATTCAACTGTTTCTGTATTCTTCACCAACATTTTAAAATTTGGGTTATAGTTTCCATGTATTATTTTTAAAGGCAATACTTGAGCTCTCTTGTTATTAATTGTATATGACAGCATCCTCCAAACTGGAGAGGGCTGAGGTATGGGCATTGCTGTGAAGCCCTCAAATAATCATTCGATTATTTACAGCTCATTGCCAGTCTTCCTATATCTAGTGGTCTCCAGTGATTATCATTAATTTCAACTTTTCTTTCTATTTTTTCTATATCTCACCAAAAGGGAAATGGGGGGAGTTTGAGGGTATCTGAGCTTTGTGAAGGTGAACAAATCAGATTTTAGACACTCATTCCCTAAATTAGCTTTGAAGTCTGATATTTCCTCCCCCCTTTTCCTTTTTCCTCCCTCCCTCCCTTCCTCCCTGTCTCCTCCCCGCCCCCCTCTCTCTCTTTCTTTCTTTCTTTCTCTTTCCCTCTTTCTTTCTCTCACTCATTCTTTCTGTCCTTTCACAACACACTAGGTGAAATTTCTAGCCCATGAATTAGATATATGCTTGTTCTCTGTTCAGTAAGTTTATTGACTAGATAATATAGTTCATGGATGTATTTAGTTTTTTACTTGCTGTTTGCATTTTAACTTCATGGCAATTTTTCTCTGTCTATATATGCTGAGAAAACACTTAATCATTTCTGATTTCTTACATGCCAATATGCTAAACTAATGATATAATGTGATATTTGTCACTCTTGAGGGAAACTAATCTGGTTAGATTTAATGACTTAAGGTTATCTCTACCTATTCTCTTTTTGATACACACTAAAGGATTTTCAGAGAAAAATACGGATATTTACTCCATTGAAAATTATTATCACTTCCATAGTCACTCAACAATCTTTGACCTCTGTGGCTAAGGGAAATAATCATAAAGATTTTTTAAAATCTCTATGTAGGGGTGCCCATTGAAGCATTTTTTACAATGATTTACAATATTAAATAAATCTATAATACAAGTAATGCTTAAGTAAATCATGATATATCCACAATAGTGTATTTTCCATTCATTAAATTGTTTTTGAAAATTTTTTTTATTTGAAGACTATTGTTAGTGATGTGGGGAAAAAAGTCAAGTGATTGGTAATTAACAAAGAGATGCAAAGTTATAAATAGGTACAAAATAAAGGCTTTAGGGAAATGGACCCAAAATATAAGGTTTTTATGTCCTTTTGAGGTTAAGACATATATAATGCTAGTGCGATGGTGTGCTTAACAACTTTTGGGTTCCTGGACCCCAATCCAATGTGTGTGTGGTGGGGAAGGAGTGGGTCGTCCCCCTCACACAATACCAAGCTTCTGTCCAAGAAGATCACCAGCAGGCTGTCCAAGAACTCAGCTCAATTCTGATGCTATCTGCCCAGAAGACAGCACCAGATCCCTGGCTCTGTCCTACAAGACTGCTCTCAGTCCTTCACTCAAGATGTCAGGTCACAAGCCCCAGACATTTGCCTGTGCTTCTGATCTACTGGCTGCAGATTGGGGGTTCCCACGACCTCCCCCTTAGGTTCTATTAATTTGCTAGAGTGGCTCACAGAACTCAGGAAAACACATTTACCAGTTTAATAAAGGATAATGTAAAGAATATAAGTTAATTGCCAGATGAAGAGAGACACAGGGCAAAGTCCCAAACAAAGGAGCGTCTGTCCTGGTGGAGTCTGGAGCCTGGGACCATGGAGGTGTTCTGGTTCCCCCAGAACAGACACTCTCTCCCCCAGAGAAGCAGGACCCAAGAGAGCAACACGCTCTCCTCAGGGGGTTGGTCAGGGCTTCACTGAATGGTCATGAGTGGCTGAATTATTGGCCATTGGCTGATTCAAGCTCCAGCTCCCGCCGTTGAGTGGGGGGTCCAAAATCTCTCATTAACACGACAAAACACCCATTTCACCTATAAGACTCTATAGTGTCTTTAGGAACTGTGTAGATGAGGGGCAATATTCCTGGGAAATATATACTTGGTCATCTAAATGACCAAATAGGTATTTCTGATGACTCATTGTATCACAGTTAGTATCTGTGTCACACTGGCATCCTCAGTCCCCTTGAACAGGCCAAGCGGGTTCTAGACGCTGACTTTTGGAATGTTCTTCCCCGGATATCAGCTTGACCCACCAGTGGAATTTTAGCTATCATCATCACAGTAGCTTCTCTGTGATCACTCTTAAAAACTGCAACCTCAGCCCCTCTTTGTGCTTCAGGTTTGCCGTCTCCTTTGTTGCTCCTGTGTTCTTGTCATAAGTTGGACCAAGAATTTCACAAACTTTCTTATTCATTTTCCCTCACAAGAACATGTCTTTCATGAGGTCAAGGACTTAGGTCTGTTTTGTTCTTTACCCCTGCTGTGCATGTTTGCCAGGCACTCTGTGGGATGTTAATAAATATTTGTTGAATAACTTGATTAATAAGTCAACAGAGGTGATTTTTTTATACTTTATTTTATACTTTTTGAATTTATGCATTGGATAATATTCCAAATTTCACTCTACCATTAAATGTAGGGAAAGAAATTGTGAAAAAAATATTATTTGATTGAGATGGTTTCCATTACTGTGGCAATGGAAACTCTTTCTTTTCCTCCAGTCACTAATGACAGGAATTTTGTTGTACTATAAAAAGAGGTATTCCCATTTTTTCATAATACTAGAAATGAAAGAAAATCTTGGAGAAAATTTATTCCTGAAAATAGACATGTATATGTCTTCTTAGTACAGAGGATAGCCATGTATACTACAAGTGTATTACTAGATTAAAGAAATAATTAAGTTATCAACTAAAAAAATATTTTCAGATGGCTAGAAACTTTATGAACACTAGACATTTTATAAGTTCAGCACATAAACTTTACAAGCTTTAATGTAGCTTATGTAAATATTTGAAACTCAAAATAAACACTTTGGTACAAAAATATGAGGAAAATGGGAAATTAGAAATGAATGTTTAATTAAGTACCTACAAAAGATTGCAGTATTTTACTTTCTAACTCTTTTGTTCATTTACTAGCCCCATTTTGACATTCTTACTTTTTATTAACATCCAAATAAAACAAAGGCATAAGCCAATATAACCAGGATTTTATTTTATGGTGAATTATTCAATATGATCTCTGGAATTGTCACCAGTCATGCCTCACCTACACATTGTGCTACCTTTTTCTTTTAGGAGATTAAATTTTTAATTTTTTTGTGTGTTTGTTAAAAGTAAAATTGGTCAAATATTCCTTGGGACTTGTACAAGGAAAATTCCAAGAAAAAACTTTGCAAATAGAACGCAAACTTATCTATTATGGTGAGAAGTAGAGGTTAATTAAAAAAGAGGCATGAGTGTAGATTGAGGGTAATGGAACTGTTACATATCTTGGTTGTTAAGTGAGGGCACAATATAGCCACTTGTCAAACCTCAAAAACTATACACTGTAGATGGGTGCAGTTAATTTTATATAAATCATAAAACTTGAGAAAAATGAGTGAGATTAGGGAAGATACCACCTTTTACTTCAGACATCCCTGTCTTCAAGTCAGTTGCCTATTCAAAAGCCATCAATGTCTCCAGCTTCATATACTCTCTGCACTTGGCCTCGAGCCATACTTACACAATTCCATTTCTTATTATACACCCATGGAAACCCTTTAGAAAGCTGTCTCTTTTTACTCTCCCCAAAACATGCCTTCTTCATCCCTAATTTTTCCCTCTTCTTCATGACAATCTTTCTCTTCTGCCTACAATCCTCTGCATTTGGCCAATGAACCTCATCATCAAATTCCCATAACTGAAACTCCTTTTTTTCCACCCCATGAATCCCCCCTGAACCCTTAAAAAGGAATATTTCTTAAAATCTTATCCTTGAGATTTTATCTCCACTACTTTTTTATATCTATATTTATTTTTTATTGGTTTTTAATGCATACCTCATTATCACAACTGGACTTTAACCTCCCTATCTCAGGGATCTCATTTTATATTATAGCTATCAAATTCTCTACTATAATTTGCATTTGGTAAGTGTTCACTCATAATCTGTTGATTGATAATCTATATGCTATAAAATAGCTTTAAACTGAATGGAAGTAAAAGATGTCAAAGAGCCAAAGGTATATTGTTTCTACTTTTGCAGAGGGAAAAGGTGGATGACTATAATTAGGAACAAAAAGAAACACAATGAATCAATTTGATAGCAAATAATAACACAGGAAGATTAGTAGGCTTTCCTTTTCTCATATAGTTCCATGTAATAATACAGAGAAAGAATGATGGAGGAATAGATAAAAATATTGTAATTACAGTTGCCTTCAATTTCATCATATTAATTCAGAAACCCTGACAACTATGCTCCACAAGAGACAGAAAATGATGAATGTGGCAAATTACTGCTTCCTATAGCAATGTGGGGGTATTTCTTGAATTGATTCTTATCAATGGATAAAGCAGGACCAGAAAATTAGCGTCACTGAAGTGAAACATTTCCAATTTAATTGTATTAGGTGAAATAATGAAATCAAAGCCAATTATTTATGAAATATAATTTATACCTTTCAAGAACTGGCCAGAAAAAGTTTAAGAAAACAAGTGAGTTATAGAAGTTGGAGGATAGAAGTGGTAAGAAATAATGCATGTAGGGGATGTACATTACTTGGAATGGTCTTTATTTTCCAGATTCTTTTATTTGGAAGAAAATTTATACCATATAATTGTCAATGAGTGTTTGTTGAATACTTATTGTTTGCCAGACACTGTTTGAGGCCCAGTAGTTGAGTTATGAATAAGACAGAGATCCTTCCCTTAAATAAAGTTAGCAGGTGCTTGAAAATAATAAATTAGAAATTTATATAAAGATTGGTGAGTCCACTGGTTCAAGGAACCACAGTGATATGGGAGCAGATAGAGGAGGCTGGAGTTAAGTGGAGGACCAGAGAGTCATACCAAAGTAGGTAGCATACGAGTGGTGTCCCCAGTAGCAAATAGGACAAAGGATGTTAGGACAGACCTAGAACAAAGTCATGTGTTATTATATCTGTGTAAGATTTATTTGTGAAAAAAATGAAACACCTAGAAGGAAATATAAGAATAAAGCTCCTTGACATGGGTCTTGGTAATGAGTTTTTTTATATATAATAGCTAAAACACAAACAATAAAATGCAAAATAAACAAGTGGGACAACATCAAACTAAAAAGCTTTTGCACAGCAAAAGAAACCATCAATAAAGTGAAAAGACAACCTATGAATTGGGAAAAAAATATCTGCAAACCATGTATCTGATAAGGGTTGATATCCAAAATAAATAAAGAACTCATACAACTCAAGAGCAAAAACAAAAGCAATACCAAAAACAAAAAACAAGTAACACAATTAAAACATGGTTAAGGTGCTTGAAAAGAAGACATATGAAAGGCCAACAGTTACAGGAAAAGATGTTCCAGCAATTTCACTTTTGGGAATGCATACGAAGGAAATGAAAATAGTAACTAAAAAAATATCTGCACCCCATGTTCACAGCAGCATTATTTGCATAGCCAAGACATGAAAACAACCTAATTGTGCATGAATGGGTAAAGAAGTTGTGATATATATTATATGTGCATACATACATATTATACACACACACACACACACACACACACACACAATGAAATATTTCTCAGCCATAAAAATGAGGGAATCCTATCACTTGTGACAACATGGATGGAGCTTGAGGGCATTCTCCTAAGTGAGATAAGTCAGACAGAGACAAACACTGTGTGATCCCACTTATATGTGGAATCTGAAAAACAAGCCAACAAACAACAGCAGGAAAAACCCAGCAAACTCATAGGGAAAGAAAACAGACTTACAGGAAAGGTGCAAACTCCCAGTCATGAGATAAGTAATGTACAATGTGACAACTATAGCTAATACTGCTATGTGATACAAGGGAATGTTGTTAAGAGAGTAAACCCTGAGTTCTCATTACAAGAATTTTTTTCCTTTTTTCCTCTCCCTTTACACTTTTTACTGTATCTACACAAGATAATAGGACTTAGCTGAACCTGTTATGGTCATCATTTCACAATATATGTAGGTCAAGCAATCATGTTATATGCCTTAAACTTATACAGAAAAGAAAATGTGGAGATATATATATATATATATATATATATATATATATATATATATATACAAGGAAATGTTATTTAGCCTTAAAAAAAGGAGAACATGACACCAAAATTGATGAATCTGTAGGATATTATGCTAAGTGAAATAAGTCAGATACAGAAGAATAAATACTACATGATTCATTTATATGAGGGATCTAAACTAGTGAAATTCACAGGAACACAGAGTAGAATGGTGGTTACCAAGGGCTGAGTGGAGGGGGAGGGGGAAATGGGGAATTACTGTTCAAAAGACAGAATTTCAGTTATGTAAGGTGAATAAATTCTAGAAATCTACTGTACAACATTGTGCCCCTGGTTAACACTACTGTATTGTATACTTAAAAATTTGTTAGGAGGGTAAACCTCATGTTGTGTCCTTTACCAGAGCACACAAAAAGAAAAATAAAGACACAGGAGAAAAATTAGAGACATACACTAAATGACAATGCTGAAGCAACAAAAAGAAAACAAAGACATAAAACTGATTGTAATCCTCTATTTATTCCTATTGTATGCTAAGTGAAATAAGTCAAAGATAAACATCAAATGATTTCACTTATATGTGGAATCTAAAAAATAAAACAAAGAAACAAACAAAACAGAAACAGTCTCATAAAGAGAGAAAACAAACTGGTTGCCATAGGACAGGGAGTGGAACCATGAAAAATAGGTAAAGGGGATAAAGAGGGACAAATTTCCAATTATACAATGAATAAGTCATGAGGATGAAAAATATATGCATAAAGAGTAACACTTTTTCCCTTAGTTTATTGAGGTATATTGACAAACAAGTTTTAAAATATTTAAAGTGTATAATGTGATGATTTGATATACAAACACACTGTGACATATTTACCACAATCAAGCTAATTAACACATCTATCACCACACATACTTTTGCGTGTGTGTGGTGAGAACATTTAAGATCTACTCTCTTAGCAAATTTCAAGTACATAATACAGAACTGTTAATTGTAGTCACCATGCTGTACATTATACCCTCAGAACTTACAACTGAACCACATATCTTTGACCAGCATATCCCTATGGACCCCCACCCCGCTAGTCCTTGGCAACCACCCTTCTACTCTCTACTGTGAGTTTGACTTTTCCACATACATAAGTGATAGAGCATTTGTCCTCTCTGCTTTATTTAATTTATTGTAATGCCATCCAGTTTCATCCATGTTGTCAGAAATGGCTGGATTGCCCTTTTTTTCTTTATAGTTGAATAATATTCCACTGTGTGTATAAATATAAATATATATAATGAAATATAAATATATATAAATAAATAATTATATATATAAATGTACGTACATATGTAAAATGAACATGAGAATACAGCTATCTCTTTGAGATGTTGATTTTGCTTATTTTGACTAAACACCCAGCAGTGGGATTGCTGGATCATATTGTTGTTCTATCTTCAATTTTTTGAAGAACCTCTATACCATTTTCCAAAATGGCTGCACAGATTAACATTCTCACCCCCAGTGTACAAGGGTTCCCTTTTCTCCACATCCTCACCAAAATTTGTCTAAACAATTTTCAAAGGAAAAAATCAAAATAGAAATACATCTTAATAAATATAATCAAAGTAAATAAAACACAGAAATGGGAAACTACTTATAAAAAACTTTACATTTTATTTGTTGAAAATATGTATATTGGAAATTAATAAAGAGAACTGGTGCTAAGTAGTAAGTTGTTCTTATACTGAGTAGCAATTACTCATATTTGAAGCACATAGGTAGATTGTGAACCAATTCTGCGTGTGTACTTGAAAAAATCAGAAAATTAGGTATGTATAAACATTATAAGCACATATGCACCTAACAAAAGAACAGCTAAGTATAGGAAGGATAAACTGACAAATGAAGGAAGAAATAGACAATTCACAATAATAGTTGGACACCTAATAAATATGTGGAACCATCTATGAAATAGGTTGTCTAGAAAGAGCAGAATATACATTCTTCTCAAGTACACATGAAGCATTCTGTTAAGGAGACTATATTCTAAGCCACATAGCAACACTCAAAAGAAATTCAGATATCTTCTTTAACCAGTTAGGTATTTTATAGTGTGTTGGTTAATTTCCACATTTTTGTGAGTTCCCAAATATCTTTCTGTTATTGATTTCTAATTTCATCTCATTAAAATGTTCTTTGTATTATTTGAACATACTTCGTATATTTAGAAAAACTTTGAGGTGAATACATATGAAGATACACAAACCAGAACTTATGAGATATATTTAAAGCTTTGCTTAGATATAAATTAAAGGTACAAATGTCTGTTAAAAGAGAAAATAAATGCCAAATCAATAACCTAAACTTTCATCTAAAGGCATTAATAAAAGAAGAACAAAGAAAACTAAAACAAGCACTGAATGGGAATAATAATGCTTAGAACAAAAATTAATAAAATAGATAACTAAAAACAGCAGAGAAAATGAATGAAACCTAAAGTTTGATATGGGAAAGATTTAAAAAAAGTAGCATACCTTTAACTAAACTGACTAAGGGAAAAGAAAGAAGACTTAAAGTTCCAGAATCAAAATGAAAGAGGGGACATCATTACAGATGTTATAGAAATAAAAAGGATTATGAAGGACTAATATGGACAGTTGCAGACCAATACAATTGATAATTTAGATGAAATACCCAATCTGTAGGAAAGATACAAACTACCAAAATTGACTCAAGAAGAAATAAATTATCTGAGTAGACTAATAAGCAAAGATATTGAATTATGATTTAAAAAACATTACTCTAAAGAAAAATCCCAGCTCCCAGTGGCTTTACTAGTGAATTCTACCAAAGTTTAAAGAATTAATAACAATTCTTCACCTCCTATTCCAAAAAAATAGAAGAGGGACCACTTCCCAGCACATTTTCTTGGGCCCGTATTTGCCTGGTACAAAGATGTCACAAAGAATGTAAACTACAGACCAATTTCTTAGATGAACATAGACAAAAAAATAAATTAAAAATAGTAAACTGAATCCAGTAATATATAAAAGGAATTACATACTATGACTAAGTGGGACTTAGCACTGGAATGCACAAGTGGCTTAATACCCAAAAATCAGTAAAATGAAACATGATATCAATAAAATAAGCAAAAAGCACACCAACATCTCAATAGAGGCAGAAAAAGGATTTTTCAAAATATGACACCATTTCATTATAAAACATTCAACATAATAAGAATTGAAGAAACTTCCTCAACTTGATAAAATGTATCAATAAAAAAATAATAACTAAGATCATACTTAATGGTGAAATGGTGAAAAGCTTTTGCCTAAAACTGGAAACAAGATAAATAAATACTTTTACCACTTCTAATCAACATTAGCACTAGAAATTTTTGCACAACTAAGCAAGAACATAAAAAGCATCAGATTAGAAAGGGAGAAATAAAACTACGTTTATTCACAGATGACATGACATTGTATATAGAGCATCCTGAAGAATTCACTATAAAACTATGAAATCAATAAACAAATTCAGCAAGGTTATAGGATATAAGATCAATATAGAAAAATTAATTGCATTTCTATGTAATTGCAATGAACAATCTAAGAATGAAATTAAGGAAACATATAAGACATAAAGAATAAAATAATTAGGAATTTAACCATGAAATGCAAAACTAATGCTCTGAAAACTATTGCTCAATAGATCTAATATTATTAAGATGGCAATAATTTTCTAATGGATCTACAGATTCCAAGTAATCCCTATCAAAACCCCAGATGGTTTCTTTTGAGATCCTGAAATCCCAATAGCCAAAACAATCTTTAAAAGGTAGAAACAAGATAGAAGACTCACATTTTCAGATTTCAAAATTTACTACAAAACTTCAGTAATGAAGACCCTGTGTACTGGCATAAAGAGAGGCATATAGACCAGAAAGAGAATTTTCAGAGTCTAGAAATAAACCCACGTATTGCTGGTCAACTGATCTTGGACAAGGTTGCCAAGAGCATTCATTGTAGTCTTGTCAACAAATGTTGTTACTGGGACAACTAGATATTCCTGTGCCCTTTTATAAAAGGATAAAATAGATCAAAGTCCTTTTGTAAAAGGCAAAATTACAAAATTATTACAAGGAGGGCAGGGCAAATCTACTTAGAAGTGACACCAAAAGCACAAGCAAAAAAGGAAAAAAAAATAGATAAATTGGATTTCATCAAAATTAAATATGTTTTAAAGAACATTACCAGGAAAATGAAGTCAACCCACAGAATGAGAGAAACTATTTGCAAATCATATATCTGATAAGGAACCTGTATCTAGAATATATAAATAATTCTTATAAACCAGAAATCAAAAGACAATCCAATTTAGAAATAGGCAAAGTAATGTATGTCAATTACTTCTCAATAAAACTGGAAAAGAAAATGAAAACAGAAAATGTGAAAAAAAGACACAAGAAGTTACTATTTATAAAGAAAAAAAGGCAAAGTATCTAAATAGACTTTATAGAAGACTAAAAATGGTCAATATGTACATGAAAATATGCTCAGAGTTAATAAGTCATTAGTCATCAGGGAAATGCAAATCAAAATCAAAATGAGGTGCCATTTCATACTCACTAGGAAGACTATAAACAAAATGCCAGAAAATAACAAGTTTGGGTAAAGATATGGAACAGTTGGAACCCCCATACTCTGCAAAAGGGAATGTAAAATGGTACAACTACTTGTTTTGTTTGGGAGTGACTCTAAAAGGTAAACATAGAGTCACAATCTGATCCAGTAATTCCATGTCTACAGCACGTCCAAGAGAAGTGAAAACGTATGTCTGCACTAAAACTTGTACATGAATGTTCCTAAGTGGGGCGGGGCAGTCAGCCAGAGGCACTGCAGCTGGAGGATCAGAGTGGTGGAGCCTCCGCAGGCAGGACAGGCCTTGGGGGACAGGGCTGCCATCCACACAGCAGGCCCGGCAGTGACGACATACCTGAGGAGGACATGCATGAGGATGCTCGGGCCCAGGGAGGAGGAGCAGGGCACTTGTCCCTGGCCCTTGCTCCAACACCAAGGCTTCTACCCTGAGGATTCCGTGGGCTGGGGCAGCTGTGCCTGCCTCTCCCATTCCTCCCTGGAGTCTGGGACCACCCTTGGAGCACCAGGCAGAAGGGGCTGACAGGAGGGAGATGGGCCCACCCCACTTAGCAGGCTTCTGACCCCTCTGCAGTGCTGCTTCCTCACCAGGAGTGGTCTCTGCTCTTTGCCTACACGGTGGCCAAGGAGGGCCTCTGGATTGCTAGAAAAGAAGGTGCTGGAAAGCTCAGGATGATAGTGGTGAGCGAGGTCTCCAAGGCAAAGAGGCCCTTGGTCCTGACAGGCTTGACCCCAGGCCAAACTCCTGGAGTGGTACTGTGAGTACTTGCTCAGAATTCTGGCTTCCTCCTTGTCAATAAAGCCTCCCTCTTCATCACCTTAAAAAATAAATAAATAAATCTGATTTTATGTCCTTGATTCGGTATAAATTAAGCAAATGTGGGTGATGAATTTATTACTTTTTATTATTATTTTTATTTTTTATTTCCCAAGGAGTGGACAGAGCAGGGGACAGAAAGGCTCTGCATCTATAAGGTGTAGGCCCTCGTGGTGTCTCTTGTGTTGATGACACAGGGCCAGTGAGGCAGCAGGAACTTGATCGTGGGATGGGGGCACTACTTGGTCGGGTGGGTGGCCCTTGGTGGTCGCAATCTCCTGCACCTCCCACCCCCGTGATCTGGACGGAGCAGACCGGGATGCAGTGCTGGGAGGGGCGCCTCCTCTTGGTAGCTCTGGGTAATGGCACTGGCAGTGGTCAGGTCCCCCTACTCCCAGTACATGTTGTGGCACCATCACTAGTCAGCACAGCTGGATGCCAGGAATTCTAGGAGGATTTTTCCAACACCTGCCCACAGTGAACAATTTATCCTGAAGACTTCATCTTCTTCATCTGAACCTTTTTTATGTTTATAGCAGCATTATTTATAATATTCAAAAAGTTGAAATGGCCATCATCAGCTGAATGTCTAAATAAAATTTGATTTATCTATACAATGGATACAATTGGATATTATTAATAAAAAGGAATGAAGTACTGATACGTGTTTCAACATGGATGAATTCCGAAGACATTATGCTTTGTGACAGAAGCCAGTCACAAAGACCATGTATTACATGATTCCATTAACTTGAAATGCCCAGCATAGGCAAATACATAGAGTTAAAAATTAGATTAGTGGTTGCTTAGGGATTGGGAGAATGGACAGACTTGGGGTAAACAGTTAAGGGTATGGATTTCCTTTTGGGGTAAAGGAAATGTTTTTAAATTGATTGTGGTGATGGCTGCCCAGTTTTGTGAATATATTAGAATTCTGAATTTTAGGAGGGTCCATTTTATGGTATGTGGATTATATCTCAATAAAACTGTTACACATGCACACACACACACACACACATGCATGAACTGGTGCAAGGAAAGGTTCTCACAGGCTCTAGGATAATCAAGAAACAGGGTGTTTCTTCTTCACAGAAAACTAATAAAAAATACATCCTACTTTGTAACCCACAGAATGGTTGAATGGTCTCCTTTCCAAAGCCAGACTTCCTCTTGTTGTTTATCTGTGTTGAAGAAGATTAGGAGTTTAATATTCCTATGTGCCCCATTCTCTATTTCCTAGACTATAGGGATTGAATTATTCTCTTTATTAATAAAAAAAGATAATGACATCCCAGTTTCTTGTTACTCAAACAATAGGAGGTTTGTTATCTTTAACCTACATGATAAAATAACATGCTGGAGTCCATGAGGGCAGCAATAGACATATTCCTGCTGGGGCTTGTTCTTTCCCTGAGCAGTCTCAGTTTCATGCCAGTGTTTTCCAGCTTACAGAGTTCATGTAACCAAAAGAAATTAGAGGCAGATATACAGTGGGAACCACACAGACAGATCCCAACCATGAAAACAAAATTCAGTTTGTTTGTTTGTGTTGGTTTCATAATTTCTATTGAATTAAGAGGTTGTCAAATGGCCTTTGATTATTTAATCCCTAGGTAGTCCATTTGACGTCCCAATTATAAATGTGATCCTTTTGATTACATCATAAACAACTATAAGCAAAAGTATTGGGAGTGGTAAGGACACATACTGGCTCGACTTCTATTTGTAGGGAAGATGTGAGACTGGCATTCCTAAGGTGGGACCTAGAATCATGTCAGAGACATGGCAAAGGACAGGAGAGTTGATGCAATCAGTATATTCCTATGCCTTACCTTTCCTAAATTTCATCCCTCTGTCAAGAGTTTAGCTAAACAACTCCATAAAATTGCTGTCTCAGCAACCATTTTGTGTGGCCAAATGACAACCCAACCCCCTGCATTGAACATACACCTTCAATAACAGCCCCTGCACAATCACAAGTAAAAGTAAGTTCCTGATGTGACTCTCCCAATGGCCCTTGTGATAAACAGCCTCCTCATCCTTCCAGTGTATTCCCCTTGTGCAACCATTATGTAAGACCCTTGCAGAGCTTCATAAAGCTCTGTTCTTTTTTACTTGAACTGACTAATCCAAACATAGGTTGGGAAACCCAAAGCACTTCACCCACAGACCTTAATAATGACACATGCCCCAAGTCCTGCCACTCTCTCTGCCTGCATCGTCCTCCCCGAGTGGAACCTGGAAGTGTGCCATGTACTTTCTCCAGGACTTGTGAGTAATAAACTTCTCTATTTCAATTCCCTCGAGATCTTCTGTTGAACCATGGCTCACTATCTGACACCAAAAGCTCTACTTAGTATTGTTAACTTAATGACACCCTCCATTTTTCACTGGACTATTTCCTTTATTAAAAGACACACTTTCTGAGATAAATGACAGGTGGATGTCCTTTCTGCATATTTAAAATGATGTCCCAAATTTATGCATGTTTTGTTTATAAAATGTTTGAAAATTGCTTTTCAGATTCTAATAGATGGGCTGTTAAAAAATTAACCACTAAATCTCAATGACCTAACTTGACAAAGTTTATTTCATACTTACATTATAAGTATAATGTGGGATGAGGGTTATTCCAAATAGTGTTAAGAGTCCACCATCTTGTATGTGCACCATCTCAATTATATGGCTTCCAATGTCCAGGGAAGAGAAAGCATAGAGGTAGTATATTTACTCTTAAATCCTTATGCCCACAGTTAATTAATTATATGTTCCCCTCCTAAATGTAACAGAGGCTGAGAAACATAGATAGTAGATAGAATATTTGCTATGCAATACTAGCTGCCATTGACTTTTATGGATGAATTAGGAATTAATGAGAGTAGGAGAACTAACACAATTGTAGATTATGCTTTAAACAGGGATTTCACTGTTCAAAATAAATATTTCAAGGGGGCATCCCACACAGAGGAAATGTTTATTGGGGTATCCAGAGAATGACACAACACTTTTTGATGTATGGTAGAATTTTGCCCCAGAGAAGGTTGGCTAAGAACAATCTGCAACAGAGCTAAGATTCAGAGGTAGAATAGGTCTATCTCTGAGACTGTCATACTTTTGTTGACCTCTTCCTACTCTCAGCATGCTTTGCAACCAAACCTATATACAGGTCTGAATTGGCCATCTGATAAGGGAATAGTAAGTTTTAATAGCCTTGTATGGGGTTAAACCTTATACTTGGCTTTATTAACACTACGCTCTTGTCACTAATTTAGGTAAGTAATTATCCAGTAGTGCCTTTTAATTTAATTTTTGTTATAGTTCCTGTTGTAAAGAAGTATATAAAACATACATTTTAGGTTTTTAAAATTTCAAACATTTTCTCAATGCTCTAGGCAACTGATTGTGAGATATGTGGAAGAAAATATACTTCGATAATTGCTTCTGTGAATGAAAAATTTAAAAAATCTTCAAAGAATATGTTGTTTTCTGTTTATGCACATATATGTCCAAATGTATACCCGCAAACTGTTCTTTTTTGCCTGAAAGTCCTAGATTTTTTTGCTTTGTTTAAGCTTAATACACTTGTGAATGGCCTAACATGATAGCATTTGTAGAGCCATGCCCATGAGGATTTTTCATTTCATATATCATCCACAACTGGTCCAACGAATCCCATATATCCTGGACCTATATCCTTTCACCACAGAAAGTTAATGTAAATGATCCATTTACCAGTAAAAAAATCCAGACCAGTCATGCATTGCCTCTTCTTTTTCAGCATTCCACTTCACCCCATCAGACTGTTAGTTAACTGGAAAAAAAGCCTGAGGCTCTCCCAAGACACAAACCAAGTTTAAGATTTCAGTCCTGCCACTTGTTTATGTGAAGAAATTCATCTCTTTCCTGCATTCTGAATTGCCAATTTGAAACTATCACTGAAAGAAAGAAAAGGTTGGGAGAGAAATATCTCAGGCCATTTCCCATCAGACTCTCCTATGTCCAGCCCCAGAATCCAAGATAAGGTCTTTTGCAAGTCAGTGTCCTAGAACTGCCATGATGGAAGGGGGGTCACCTTTCCTTGTATAACTGAAGGTATTTTAGTCCAAAAGCAAATTTGAGAATTTGTGTGATATTGATACATACTAGCAGGGAGATGTTTTGAGCTTCCACACTCCTTAGGGAAGCCTCTTTATTCATCCTTTCCTCTACTGATTTTAGGAATGACAGAGAAGTCATCACCACCAGCCTTACAGAAATTAAAGGGATTGCATATGAATACTATGACGAATTATATAGTAACAGTTTGGAGAATATAGGTATAATAGTAAAATGTTCAGGAAGGTACAAACTACCAAAATTGACTCAAAAAGAAATATGCCATCTGTATAGACCTATAACAAGCAAAAATATTGAATTAGTAACCAAAACCTACACACTAAAAAATTCCAGGTCCATACGACTCACTGCTGAATTCTACCAAATGTTTAAAGAAGAATTAACAGTAATCCTACACAAATTCTTCTTCAAGATGAAAGAGGAAGGAATGCTTCCTAGTTTATTCCATAAGGCCATTTTTATCCTGATACCAAAGCCAGACAAAGACATCACAAGAAAAGAAACCTATGGATAAATATCTTTTATGAATTTAAAGGCAAAAACTGTCTACTAAACCTCAGCAAACCAAATCCAAGAATTGCAATTATGATTAAAATCCCAATTAACTATTTTTTCAGAAACTGAGCTGCCAATTGTAAGATTCACAAGAAAATGAAAGAGACCCAGAATAGCCAAAATATATATGACAAGAAGAACAATGCTGAGGGACACCTACTTCCTGAATTTAAAACAATGAAAAGCTACAGTAATCCAGATTGTGTGGTAATGGCATAACAAGAGACAATAAATATTAATAAATCAGTTAAATAGAATTTAGAGTTCAGAAATAAACAAACACATTTTAGTCATTGCTTTTTAACAAAAGTGCCAAGATAACTTAATGGGAAAAGAATAGTCTTTTCAACAAATTGTGCTAGGACAATTGGTGCAAAAGAAGGAAACTAGAAATATACAAAAAATAACTTAAAATGTATCAAATAATTAAATGTGATATCTAAAACTTTAAAACTCTAAGAAATAAAGAACAATATAAATTTATGAGAACTTCGATTAGCAATTCCTCAATATCAAACTTAAAACACAAGGTACTGCAGATAGAGAAATTGGACTTCATTAAAATTAAAAACTTTTGTACTTCAAAGATCACTATCAATAAAGTGGAAACCCATGGAGTGGGTGAACATACAAATCATAATTGCATATTTAGTATCCAGAATATATAGGGACTAGCATCTAAAATATATAAAGAACTTGTACTCCAAAATATATAAAGAACTCCTGCAACTCAAATAAAATTGGACATTAACCAAACTGAAAAAGTGGACAATGATTTGAATAGACATTTCTCCAAAGAAGATATACAAATGGCCAATAAGCAATGAAAAGATGCTCAATATCATTAGACATCAGGGAAATCCAAATCAAAACAATAAGGATATACTGCTTCATACTTGCTAGAAAGGCTATAATTAACAAGTCAGATAATAACAATTGTTAGCAGGGTCTATAGCAATTGGAACTCTCATACATTGCTGTAGGGATGTAAAATGTCAATTGCTTTGCAAAAGAGCTTGGCAGTTCCTAAAAATGTTGAACCATGGAATTACAATATAACAGGAGGAACGATTTTACTCCTAGTTATATACCTAAGAGAACTGAAACATATTCACACAAAAACGTGACAGGAATATTCATAGCAACATTATTCATAATAGCCAAACAGTAAAAACCATCTATGAGTTCCATCCATTGACGGATGCATAAACAAAAAGTGCTATACCAAACAATGGATTATTAGGTTATAATCAAAGGCATAAAGTACTAGTTCATGCTATAATATGAATAAACTTTGAAAATATTATGGTAAAGGAAAGTAGCTAGACAAAAATTCACATGTAGTATGATCCCTCTTATATGAAATGTTCAGAATTGGCAACTTTATAAAGAATGAAAATAGATTAATGTTTGCAGGGACTGGGGGCAGAGGGAAGTGGAAGAAAATGTTACTGTGCTTGAATGGGTCTGATGTTTCTTTCTGCTATGATTAAATGTTCTGGAATTACACATTGGTTATGTGTGCCCCATCTTATTAATATGTAGAAAATCATTGAATATTACCTTTTAAAAAATGAAATTTGTTGTTTATGAATTGTATCTCAGTAAAAAAAGACTTGACACTGCCTATTTAATTATTTATCTACCAAGGCATGGTATCATCTATAGCACCTAATAGTTAGGAGATATTTAATAAGATTTTGCCAAAAACACACTTTCTGTTGATATTTTCTTTTTTACATTGTTTCTTCTGCTAGCGCCTCTTATACTTTGTCTTCCTCCAGATGCCCATTGTATCTTTCTTAGCTTCATTCATCTAACCAGCATTTTCCATCCTACAAATTGGTCTTCTGTAACCTTGATGTATGTTCCAGAAAAAAAAAGAAAAGAACCAACTCATTCACATCATTAAATAAAACTGTCCCGGTATGTTCCTGGGAGATAGACCCTTCTAGAGGATCTGTTATTCTGTGATAGTTTTGCCTCCAATTAAGCATTTCTATCATCCTCCACTCAAAAAATATTTTTAGAGAATGTGCATATTTTCAAAACCTAGATTAATTGTCAAAGTTTCTATGGCCTGGACACAGATGGCATGGCACTAAGATCCCCAAACATCAGCAATGCTATAGCTGAAAGTGAGAAACCACCAGCAGAGAGAGATTGGAAACAAAACAAAACAAAACATAATCTAACAACAAGACCGTTTCTTAATCGGAATAGGAATTGAGATCTTATTGGAAAATGCAAGCTTTCTGAGAAAGACTTGGAAATTTAACAGCATGCAGAATAGACTAGGATGTGTAGGTTAAGAAAGAAAGAAATGAGTCTCATTAGTGAATTTCTATCCAAGCTTCTTTCACAGAGATTTTGTTAGACTTGATACCTATTTACCCTGGAAAGTCATTTATAAATTCTTGGCCACCATTCCTTATCTGTAAATTGACAAAGTTGATTTAGAGGACAAATACTAGGCGCTTTTAGCTCTAACACTCACCAACACTCTAATTTCCACAAGGTCATACTCACAATCAAACGTTTCATTAAGGACAAAAGTATGGTGTCAAGGCTGGTGACCCACATAAAACCATTAAAAGAAATATTAAGTTAAAATCTCTGGAAGGTCTAAGACGTCATCTATTTGTAACTAATAAGTTAGTATGTCACAGGTACACACACATATAAATAGAAACACCAGACATCTGACTCAGAGCATCTTAGCAGTACTGGTTCTCCAAGCTCCCATACCCCATGAACACCAAGAGTGCTTGATGCTCAACCTGTATGTGCAGTGAGGGTTAACACCAGAGGCGAGGAACGGCAAAATTTTGAGACTCAGAGCTCACATGGGGTGGTTGCAAATCTGTCCCTCCTCCCCTGGATGAAAAGAGGGCAAGAGAGAAAGAATGGATAGAGGAGGAAGAAAGATCCAGAGATCTTTTGGCTCTGGACTCCTCTGTAGGGAGAAGGAAAAGCCTCTAGACGTATTACACATGGAATATAAACAAATAGCTCTGGGGGAAATAGGTGTTTAAGGCCTAACATCCAAGGTATATTTACCACTCAAATCTGGTTGAAAGTATTCTTTACTCAAAAAGCCCAGATCTTTTAAAAATGTGCAAATATTCATGGAGACTTCTTTTATTAACAGATATCATTAGTATTTTCTGAGAATTAAAATAATTGTATCACAGGGATTTGAGGCTGTTTATTTGGCAGTAAAAAGAAAGGAGTTTTTATTTTTCATAAATCAACCTAGTCCACTGAAGCTGATCCAAAACTTGGTATTTTGTTGGGGATACATACAGTAACAAAATAAATAAATGATACTATTAATGGTATACTCAGGAATTGCAGCATGTAAGTTCCTGGCATCATTTCAGACTCTATATTTTGTTATATGTTTTGGAACATTTTACATGCATACCTACTTGACATTTTCATACCTAGTGTAGGGGTGAACACGAATGAGGACATATTGTGTTTCCTTGTCATTATGAATTATCTAGTCAGATGTCATATTCTTTCTGATCTCAGTTCCTATTTGGGCATACTTCCCTCTGTTTCCTTCTCTTAGTGGCTCCACTTAATTGAATTGCAAATAGAAATGGCAACATGCCTTTGGAAAGCCAGGTCTACCCATGTCTCTTTGACACAGAACCTATGCAGCTGCCATTATTGTTGAGGGCCATATTGATGATGTAATTGATCAAGCTGGGGTACCAGATCTTGTCTCAAACCTCACCCTTGTACCTGGAGATACTCTGATCCAACTGTTTCATGCCTCCCATGTTGTCTTCGAACACATTCATCACTGCTGATTGACTGATCTGAGTCTTCTTTTTAACTGCAGTTGCGTAGTGTTTGGGCCTTTTTTAAAGGCTCAATGCCCACAGGTTTGGAATAAATGTTAATGATGTCATTGTTGTCAGTGGCACACTACTCTCTCTTCTTAAACATCCACTTGGAAATTGAATCGCTCTCCTTCTGTATTTGAGTTCTGTGCTGTTTTTGAGAGGGCACTGTTCAGTCTTATTTTCATGAATCATTCCTGTTGTTTGCCCCTCCCTTCCTCTAAGCTGCCGTCAGCTACCTGCTAGTGAAAGAGTCACAATACATAAATGACAGGGGTACTGGCTTTGTTCCCAAAGACTATTAGCTAACTACATCATCAGACTCTGCCTTAGCCCAAGGTCCTTGTTTATAGGAACTAGTGACTTTGACTAGTTCTAATTAATTCAAGCAGCCAAGCTTATTTATACCACATCAAATTTTATAATCAAATTGAATTGGCATTCTCTATATATTGTTTAAATCCTTGATACCTAAGACACTCATGGACTTGTCAAAGGCTTAAAATTCTTCTAGGAGTGGATATAATTTTTATTCATTCTTGTGATGGATGATCTAATTCTCATAAATTTATTTATTTCATCAAGGCAATCTGCAATCTATTATGGCAATCGGCAAAATGGAGATGAACAAAGATCACTTCAAACCTGTTTCTCCTAAGGCATTTGTGACTAGGCTGTAATGTACATCTGGAGAATTGTTCAAAACATCCTCCTCCTCAAGTATGGAACATATCCTCTCAAAATTGAAACACCCCAAACACACTTCAGTTTCATGAAGTGAACTTCAGGTATAACTTTTTTTGAGAACCATACCTGATTTCATTCATAGGGAAGTCAGCTGTTTCTTCATACCAAAACAATTTAGAGAGTTCTTTCACACTCAGAAGCTAACTCTGAAGTTTTAAAATGTGAAAGTCTAACATAGATCAGTTTGGCAAACCTGGTCTGAAGTCACTTTTCGTCCATTTCTGTAGAACTCTTGACCCCTTTGGCTCCTTTCTTATTTGTTCTATCCCTGGATTAGAGATGCTGCCGCCTGGGTGGAAATCAATTGGAAATATGGTAGCCTGAAATGTGTTCCCGGGAAAACTGCTCATGCTGTCTGCCTCCTTTTCTCCTGAGTCTTCCTCAGCGTGGTCTCCTGTGGTACTGTCTGGGGGCTGGAAGGAGGGATGAGATATATAGACTGATCCTGTGACCTGGGGGCATCTTCTTTCAGGGTACTCAGAATATGCACCAGCTTCAAAGTTCAACCAGAAGAGACTATCAGGTGATAGGTCCTTGGAATACAGGTTATAGCTTATCAGGGAAAGACTGAGCCAGAACTGGACAAACTAGACATTATCTTTTGAGAGACACAGACTCAAAAGAGAAGGCTGGTCTTCTGGAGGCTGATCACATGTCTGCAAGGCTTCCATTCAGAATCACCCCCTTGCCTATTGTTCATTTGAAGTCACCATTACAGATTGAAAATTATCAAGGTGGGGCCGTTCATTTATTCAAAACTTTAATCACCATGCCCTATATATATCCCTGCACAAATAGCTTATAAAACTTTTAAGTAGGAGAAAATAAATGTCCTGAAACAACAGAACACAATACAATTAAAGACACACAAGTATAGATCAGGAGACAGTGAAAATTTGAGTGTGGATAGAGCCTTGAGTTTATCAGTTTGGGTGGAGCACTGGCTTAGGGTAGATAGGAAATGTGTTCAGTTCTTAGAAATATGAGGCCATTTTGTTAGGGGAAGAAAAAGGCACATTGTATCCTTCACCAAATCCTGACCTAAAACCAGTCTTGCCTACCAAAACAAATGTCTATCCATCAAACCCAGTGAGTTTATAAGATGAGTGAAAAACAAAATCAACTGTCAAAGGATAAAGGCATGGTTGTTGGCCAAAGAAGTTTGCTTTGTAAAAATGATGATCAAGGCCAATTATGTTTATATAAACTGTCTCTCCCTATTTTTATAAATCTCTCTCTCTCTCTTTCTGATTTGTCCCAAATGAACTATGTGATTATATGAGCACAGACAACTCTCTCAACCTTCCTCACCTATTGATCTGGAAATAACTGTAGAACTTTCAAAGCTCTTTTCAGTACTAAAATTCTACACCTAAATAAAATAATTAGGCATTGGTCCATTTTTCCAATAACCCAAATTTGAATAGAGAAAAACTACTGAATTGAAATACCAGATTGATAATAATATGACTATACTTAGTTAATTCCAGAAGTTTCCATATTAGGTATTGTCATATTTTGGCTATTCTAATAAAAAATAAAGGAGAAAGATGAAGGAATTCAGTCCTATATTTTGCAACTTCTTGGCTTTGTTTGCAATAGTTTTCAATGACTTGTCATATTTTTCCAAACTAAAGGACTGCCTCTAAATAAAACCAAAAATTGGAAGTATTTCACCATCTCAAAAAAAAATAAAATAAAAAAGAGACTCATTACTTTTCTCAGAATTCCTATGGACACAGAATTTCATGGCCGGTCTACTGTCCATCTTGACTTAAGAAAAAATATACACGTTGAATTACTTTCAAGGGCTTGCTAGGTAGGTCTTTGCAGAGGGAAAGTAGGGAACAACACTAAGAGGTGTTAAAGGACACTCCCTGCCTTTAAAGTGCTGAAGCTCCATTTGTAGAGAGAAAACATATATTCCTGAAAAGCAGCAAACAATGCACTGGGTGAAGGGTGATAAGTCCCCTAACAAGCAGAAAGAAACAAGACACTCAAAGAGCGGGGATGGGGCGCCCCAGATCTACTCGTCCCTGGTCCAAGGCTTTCAGCAATTCTCTGACAAGGATTAGGACAGAAACATTCTGCAACGGCTTGAAAAATCCCCATGACATTTCTACCCTCCCTTCTCCATCGTCTTCAGTGACAACACAGAAGATAAATCCCATCTCTCCATGGCTGCATGTGTCTTGACAGAGTTATACCAGTGGCGGGACTCACCCATCGCAGGCCCAGCGGGAGCGGTTAGGCAGCTGCCCCAGCACCGCGCACCTCCGCGGGTCACCTCCGCGGGTCACCTCCGCGGGTCCCCTCCTCGAGCAGAGCTCTCCCCAGCTCCTGGCGGCAGCCCCCGTCGGCGCAGGATTCTCGTAGAAAGAAAGAAGGTCCAGGTTCCAAATGAAAAAGTTCTGATTGCTGTCAGCCTGGGGAAGACAACACGAGGTGCGCGGGGGCAGAGTTCCTCCTCTTTCCTTCCCTCTCCCCTTCCTTCCTTTTTAAATTCCCTTCCTTCTTCCCTTCCTCCTTCCCTTCCCTTCTTGCCTGCCTTATATTAATTTAAAAATCTCTCAATAATCCATAATAGAGAGGGAACAAAGACAACATTTTTTAAGGAATTTCGTCATTTCAGACAAACCAGTCTCTCTGAGGCCCCAAGCCCCTCCCTCCGTTTCCAGCAAGACCAGCCCCAAAAAACAAAGGTAAAGAAAACTGAACTCTTTTGAAGGTCAATAAGGCCTATCAGGGAGGCACTAAGACGTCAACAGCTCTTTAAATGCTTTCCTGAAAGCCAGGAGCTCCTTGCCTCACAGAAGGCTGAAAAGCTCTTTGAATTCCATGGGAAAAGAAACTTATTTCAAAAATAAACTTTGAAGTTGTTTGAAGATGAAAAAGGAGACTTGCCTCTGAGCCAGCCCTGAACCAGTGGGGAGGGACTATGATATTTTGAAATATGCTTCAGAGAAACTTATTAGAATTTAAAAGGACTGTGCAAACAGGTCCCCTGTGGAACTGTTCCACTGAAAGTATGTGACAAGTTTTAAGAGCACAACTGAGGTTAAGGTTGATATTGACCACTATCAAAGTCTTATTTGATTATACAAGGTGATTTTTTCATTCAACAGAGAAGATACAAAGCAATTATTTCAGAAACTTGCCTGTGAACTTAACTGTACTGACTCTGTCAATCTGATTTTACATTAAGAAGGGCGCTACATTGCACTTAGCACAACCATAGCACACCCAACCCATGACAGTTTTCCCTTTGACAGTTCTTTGCTTTACCTTTGACTTCCAATGAAACCGTCCTAAGTTACAAAGTGACAAATAGAAAACTATGCTTTATTTAATCAATTATTTAGGCATAGATTTTTTTAAAACTTTCATATAAACTCCCATTAATTGAGCACTTACTACTTACTATATCTCAGGCTTTATACACACACACACACACACACACACACACACACACACACTGTATTCCAGGTAAAAAAACACACACACACACGTATACACATACATATTCCCTTCTCATACCAATCTTGAAAGGTGAATGTTGCTCACTCTGCTACCAGATAAAGAAACTGAGAGTGATCAAGCAAGTCTCTCCAATGCATTCAGCAGTAAGCAGTGCAACTAGGATTTTAATCCGGAATAAAAAATTCATGCTATTTTCATTTCATTTACTTTTGACTTTCATAATACCAACACACTTAAAGATTGGAAACTGTCATTATACCCACTTTCATCTTTAATCAATGTTCTGAACTGTTAAAATGCTGAAGTGTTAAAATACTTGGGTGACTGGTGTTTTCTCTTTTTGTTTTGATAAAACACAGAAAGAAGCCTTACAATGAATAGTTTTAGGAGGAGTTTTAATTCTTAAATATGTTTATGTTTCTTAAATATGTTTGTGTAACTTGCCTAAAATTTAAAACTTATTTTCTGACTTTTTTCCTTTCTCTATAATTTGTATTTTAGTCAGGCAGCCACTATGATATAGGGATAAGGCCATGAGGGAAGATTAAGAAAAAGAAAGATGTGTCCTAAATTAAGGGAAAGTAGAGAAACAATCTAATAGAATGTTAGGGGGTCAGGGGTCAAATGTGAGTAGTCTTGTAAATAATGTGGTTTCCCAAGGCCACATGTCTTTTTGCTATACTAAGACATTATCTATAATTCATCATCTTAAAGACCAAGGATTTCTCTCTCTATATCTTGTCTACTCAGTCCAAAAGCTGACTCTGGTGTGATGTCCCAGAGGCAGAACCACACAGTAGTTAACCAGGTAGCCTCTGAAGCCAGTTTGTCTCAGTTCAAATGTTCGCTGTACCAACTATTAGCTGTGTGTCTTTGAACAAGTCCCCATATTTTCTGTGTGGCTCAATATTTTCATCTATGAAATGGATATGAATAGAATGTATGATACAAAGCTTTTGTAAGGATTAAGTAAAGGTAATACATACAAAACATTTAGAACCATCTGACAACAGAATTTTCCAATAAATGGTAGCTAATATGGTCAATATAACATTTTTTTTCTCTCCACATGGTAACTTTTCACCCTTTTTCATCAGTATTTACCACGAGTTTTCCTAGTCCACTTTGCCTTCACTAATTTTAACACTTTAGAAAAATGTTCTGGTATCTAGATATTTTCTTTCTAATAGGTTTCTAGGAACCTTATGGAAATTGGTCACACACGTCCAAAGCTCTGCATTCCAACACATGTAGAGGGGAAAGAGCCTTTTGAAGTCTCATTCACACACATACCATAACCTTCACAAAACGTTCTTATTTATAGACCTGTTCTTTAGGAAAGTGTGTGCCTGCTTTTCTTCCAGGAATATTACTGATTGATGACTCAACTGATATTTGTTTCAAAATAGAAAATATTGTCATTCTCTCTACTTCTATAAAAGGAGCATCTGGAAATATTTTTGTCTTTACAAGAAACATGATTCTGCATAACTCATCACACTTATACAGCTTGGAGAAGTTTGCATTGATGTTTTCATTTTATAGATAAGGAAATTAAAGTTCAGATGTACTAAAAGGAAAGTTAACATTATTAAGTACAAGTAATGTGCTACATACTTCATGAATAAAATCTTACTGATTTTGTTTTATTTTGGTATCATTAATATACAATTATATGAGCAAAACTGTGGTTACTAGATTTCCCCCATTATCAAGTCCCCACCACATACCCCATTACAGTCACTGTCCATCAGCTTAGTAAGATGCTATAGAGTCACTACTTGTCTTCTCTGTGCTATACTGCCTTCCCTGTGCCCCCACCTCAGCTACATTATGTGTGGTAATCATAATGCCCCTTATTCCCCTTCTCCCTTCCTTCTCACCCACCTCCCCCCAGTCCCTTTACCTTTGGCAACTGTTAGTCCATTCTTGGGTTCTGTGAGTCTGCTGCTGCTTAGTTCCTTCAGTTTTTGCTTTGTTCTTATGCTCCACAGATGAGTGAAATTATTTGGTGCTTGTCTTTCTCCACCTGGCTTATTTCACTGAGTATAATACCCTCTAGCTCCATCCATGTTGTTGCAAATGGTAGGATTTTTTTTCTGCTTACAGCTGAATAATACTCTATTGTGTATACGCACCACATCCTCTTTATTCATTCATGTACTGGTGAACACTTAGATTGCTTCCATTTCTTGGCTATTGTAAATAGTGCTGCAATAAACATAGGGGTGCATATATCTTTTTGAGACTGGGAAACTGCATTCTTAGGGTCAATTCCTAGGAGTAGAATTCCTGATTTTTGAAAGACAGATATCATTATCTCTTCAAGATGTGGAAACAGAGTCACATAAGAACTTAGCAAAAATGCAAACTTGTCTTGTGGACATGACAAATGCCAGTTTCCACTCTGCTTTGATACCTCTCTAATGACATAGCCAACAATGGTTCCTAGCTGACTGTTACAGTTTTTCAAACTTGACTATTGAATGGAAAATTAAAAAATAATTATTACAGATATCCCATTTTGATTTAAGTCATTTATAATGTTACTTAAATAAGTATAAAAAATGTGGTGTGAGTATAAACTATTGATGTTTATATGTATGATCCAATTGTAAAAACAAAATAGAAATATATTAAATAAAAATAACTAAAAGCAATATGATTCAATTCACTATTTTACTTTAGTATCATTGTTGATGTCATATAGCAAAAACTAAAAAAGGCTTGAAATAAAAATACGAAACTCAATGCTAAGTCTTTTGAGTCTGCCACACCTCCTATGGCCACCTGATGACTGCACTCCCCATCATAACCTCCATGCCAACTCCAGATCGCTGCTATTCACGTAGCAGTGAAGCATTTATCATCATTGCCATCATTTATCCTCTGGATAGCATGACAAATGATCCTGTTAGGTATTCATTCAGCCTCTGTTTTGTTTTTTCAGATTTTTTTTTGTCATAAGCCTGCAGCAATTCAAGAAGAGTATTCTACAACATTATATAGTTTCAAGGTGCCAAATGAAAAAAATCTTTCATTAAGTTTAGAAACTGGATTCTTAAATCTATGAAGAGATGAATTACATGCTGTTAGTAGGAAAGAAAAAATTATCTTTATAACTGCTAAGTGAACTTAAAATACGTATGAGGATAAATGGGATAGTTTTGATTATTTTCACATTAGGATATATTAAATTAATAATGGTTAAATATCCCGACAATATATTAAATGTTAAATGTTGTCACTTTAAGTGATAACTCATTTCTATTTGACTGCAAACAATATTCTCATCACCCCCCAAAAAAATGCCCTTACATGATAGTACTTAATTATATTGTCCCTACCCAGATAATTCAATGCATATGTGTGTACCTGCACAATCATTGTTTGTGTATGAAAAAGCATAAAATATTCAGATGGTTTTCTAAATTGTTATTGAAGTATGCATACATATAACTTATGGACACATCCCAGTTGGATAAACTATTGCCTATGCAAAAGCTCAAACTTCTTAGAATGACAAAGACTCCAAACTCTAGATTGTGTATGAATTTCTAATCTTCTACAATTCTTCAACTGGCCCTTTACTTTTTATTGTTTCTTTTTTCGTTATTTAATATACAGAATCTGAGCAGATGAATTTTTTTATGAGGGTATCATTGATACACAATCTTATGAAGGCTTCACATGAGCAACATTGTGGTTACAACATCCATCCATATTATCAAGTCCCTACCCCCACCCCATTGCAGTCACAGCCCATCAGAGTAGTAAGATGCCACAGAGTCATTTACTTGTCTTCTCTCTGCTATACTGCCTTCCCCAAGACCTACCTATATTATGTGTATTATGTGTGCTAAACACAATGCACAGTAATCTCCCTCTCTCTCCCTCCCCACACAACCTCCCCCACCCTTCCCCTTTGGTAACTGCTAGTCCCTTCTTGGAGTCTGTGAGTCTGCTGCTGTTTTGTTCCTATAGTTTTGCTTTGTTGTTATATTCCGCAAATGAGTGAAATCATTTGATACTTGTCTTTCTCTGCCTTGTTTATTTCACTGAGTATAATACCCCTTAGCTCCATCCATATTGTTGCAAATAGTAGGATTTGTTTTTTCCTTATGGCTGAATAATATTCCATTTTGTATATGTACCACGTCTTCTTTATCCATTCATCTACTGATGGACACTTAGGTTGCTTCCATATCTTGGCTATTGTGAATAGTGCTGCTATAAATAAAGGGGTACATGTGTCTTTTTGAATCAGGGGTCTTGTTTTCTTCAGGTAAATTCCTAGATGTGGAATTCCTACGTCAAATGGTATTTCTGTTTTGAGTTTTTTGAGGAACTTCCATATTGCTTTCCACAATGGTTGAACTAATTTACATTCACACCAACAGTGTAGGAGGGTTCCCCTTTCTCCCAATCCTCACCAGCATTAATTGTTCCTTGCCTTTTGAATGTTGCCATCCTAACTGGTGTGAGTTGATATCTCACTGTGGTTTTAATTTGCATTTCCCTGATAATTTAGCAATATGGAGCATCTTTTCATGCGCCTGTTGGCCATTTGAATTTCTTTGGAGAAGTGTCTATTCAGATTCTCTGCCCATTTTTTATTCAGGTGATTTGCTTTTTGGGAGTTGAGGCTTGTGACTTATTTATATATTTTGGATGTTAACCCCTTATCAGGTATGTTGTTTACAGATATATTCTCCCATACTGTAGGATGCCTTTTTGTTCTGCTAATGGTGTCCTTTGCTGTACAGAAGCTTTTTAGTTTGATATAGTCCCATTCATTTATTTTTTATTTTATTTTCCCTGCCCAAGGAGATGTGTTCAGCAAAACGTTGCTCATGTTTATATTCAAGAGATTTTTGCTTCCATTTCCTTCTTTGAGTTTTATGGTTTCATGACTTACCTTCAGGTCTTTGATATTTCAAATTTATTTTTGTTTATGATGTTAGACAATAATCTAGTTTTATGTTCTTACATGTAGCTGTCCAGTTTTGCCAACACCAGTTGTTGAAGAGGCTTTCACTTCTCCATTGTATAGCTAAGGCTCTTTTATCTTATATTAATTGGCCGTATATGTGTGGGTTTATATCTGGGCTCTTTATTCCATTCCATTGATCTGTGGGTCTGTTCAAATTGTTTTGATTACTGTAGCTTTATAGTAGAACTCAAAGTTGGGGAATGTATCTTCTCAGCTTTATTTTTCCTTCACATAATTGCTTCAGCTATTCCAGGTTTTTTGTGGTTCCTTATGAATTTTAGAACTATTTCTTCCAGTTCGTTGAAAAATGCTGTTGGTATTTTGATAGCAATTGTATTGAATCTGTAGATTGCTTTAGGCAGGATGGCCATTTTGCCAATATTATTTCTTCTTATCCATGAGAATGGGATGTATTTTATGTATTTCCATTTATTGGTATCTTCTTTAGTTTCTTTCATGAGTATCTTGTAGTTTTCAGGGTATAGGTCTTTCACTTCCTTGGATAGGTTTATTCCTAGGTGTCTTATTATTTTTGATGCAGTTGTAAATGGAGTTGTTTTACTGATTTCTCTTTCTGCTAGTTCATCATTAGTATATAGGAATGTCACAGATTTCTGTGTATTAATTTCATAACCTACTACTTTGCTGAATTCAGTTATTAGCTCTAGTAGTTTTGGGGTGGATTCTTCAGGGTTTTTATGTACAATATTGTGTCATCTGCAAAGAGGGACAGTTTAACTTCATCCTTACCAATGTGGATACCTTTTTTTTTCTTTGTTTTGCTGTGGTTAGAACCTCTAGTACTATGTTGAATAAAAGTGGTGAGAGTGGGCATCCTTGTATTGTTTCTGATCTTAGAGGAAAAGCTTTCAATTTTTCATTGTTAAGTATACTGTTGGCTGTGGGTTGTCATATATAGCCCATGTGTTTGTGGGCTTCTTTGTTTCTTTGCATAATTAATTTCTAGTTTCATACCTTTGTAGTCTGAGAAGCTGGTTGACAAAATTTCAATCTCTCCTAATTCACTGAGGCTCTTTTTGTGACCTAGTATGTGGTCTATTCTGGAAAACGTTCCATGTGCACTTGAGAAGAAAGTATATCCTGCTGTTTTTGAGTGGAGTGTTCTGTAGATGTCTATTAGGTCCATCTATTCTAATGTGTTGTTCAGTGCCTCTGTGTCCTTACTTATTTTCTGTCTGGTTGATCTGTCATTTGAAGTGAGTGGTGTGTTGAAGTGTCCTAAAATGAATGCATTGCATTCTATTTCCCCCTGTAATTCTGTCAGTATTTGTTTCACAAATTTAGGTGCTTTTACATTGGATGCAAGTATTTATAATGGTTATATGATCTTTTCGGACCCCTCTATCGTTACGTAATGTCCTTCTTCATCTTGTTACTTTCTTTGTTCTGAAATCTATTTTTTCTGATACAAGTACTGCACTTCCTGTTTTTTTCTCCCTATTATTTACATGAAATGTCTTTTTCCATCTGTTTAATTTTAGTCTGTGTATGTCTTTTGGTTTGAAGTGAGTCTCTTGTAGGCCGCACATAGATGGGTTTTGTTTTTTGATCCATTCTGTAACTCTATGTCTTTTGATTGGTGAGTTTTGTCATTTACATTTGGGGTGATTGATAGATATGTACATATTGCCACTAAGGCTTTAGATTCATAGTTACCAAAAGTTCAAGGGCAGCTCTTCCTTACTATATAACAGTCTAACTTAATTAGCTCATTATGCTATTTCAAACAAAATCTAAAGATTCTTTTTTTCCTCCCTTCTTTGTCTTCTTCCTCCACTCTTTATATATTAGGTGTGATATTCTGTTGTCTTTGTGTATCCCTTGACTGACTTTGTGGGTAGCTGGTTAAATTTTGCCTTTGCTTAGTTATTAATTGTTCTACTTCCTTTACTGTGGTTTTATTTTCTCTGGTGACAGCTATTTAGCTTTAGGAGCACTTCCATCTAGAGCATTCCCTTTAAGATACACTGTAGAGATGGTTGGTGGGTGGTGAATTCCCTCACTTTTGCTTATCTGGAAATTGTTTAATCCCTCCTTCAAATTTCAATGATAATCTTGCCTGGAAGAGTATTCATGGTTGGAAGCCATTCTGTTTCATTGCATTAAGTATCTCATGCCACTCCCTTTTGGCCTGTAAGTGTTCTGATGAGAAGTATGATGACAGCTTGATGGACTTTCCTTTGTACATGATCTTTTTTCTCTCTCTGACTCTTTTTAATACTCTGTCCTTGCCCTTGAAATTGCCATTTTAATTGCTATATATCTTGGCACTGTATTTCATGTGTTAGGAGATCTGCATTTCCATGACCTGAGAGACTATTTCCTTCTCTAGATTGGGAAATTTTTCAGCTATCATTTCCTCAGAGGACTTTCTGTCCCTTTTTCTCTTCTTCTTCTTCTGGTAACTCTATAATGCAAATATTGTTCCATTTGGATTGATTGCACAGTGCTTTTACTATTCTTTCATTCCTATACATCCTTTTTTCTCTCATTGCTTCAGTTTTTCTGTTGTCCTGTTCTCTAATTTCTATTTCATTTACCATCTGCTCTACCTCATCTAATCTGGTCTTAAATCCCTCCATTGTATGTTTCATTTCATATACTGTATTTTTTTTTAAGTTTCTGGCTCTTTCTTGAAATTGTTAATCAGATCTTGAATACTTTTTTCTATAGCTCCATGAGAATGTTTATGATTTTTATTTTGAAATATTTATCAAGAAGATTGGTGATTTCAGCTTCACTGAGCCCTCTTTCTTGCATTTTTTTCTGGTAATTTTGTTGTGCTAAATTTCTTTGCCATTTCATATTTCTAATGATTATTATGGAATAACAGCTTTGTGTAGGCAGTGCCTTCTGGTACCCAGGAGCTCTACTTTCTGGTGCTGCCCAGCACCTGGAGTGATGGTGGGAGTTGCAGGTGTGCAGCACTGGCCCTTCCAGGAAGAAAGAGCTCTTTCCTGCTTCCTGATTGCAATGCCTGCCTTCACTGCCAGGTACAGTGGGCCAACGCACAAGGAGTCTCTGAGTTATTCCTCTGTGTCTTCCCTAGGTGGGGCTGCCCTGTGGCTGGCCTGGTGTGATGGCAGTGGCAGCAGGTGTGCAAACTGGTGCCTGCAGGAGGAAGAAGCAGCAGGCTGTGTATCACAGTAGGGGACCTTGGGGCTGCCTTGCCAGCCAGGGGGATGGAGTGTCTGAAGTGCCTGAAAGTTCCCAACCTGCTGGGCTGAGTGTGCTGGGACAATTTTGTCCATGTGTCCATCCTCCTAAGCTGCAAGCCCTGTGTAATCTTTGCCCCTTTAGCACTCCTTTCACTGTTGGGAAGTCTTTCATAGTACCCACCCTTTTCTTTTCCAGAGCAGCCTGTTGTTAGTCCATGTCCTCCACAAGTGGCTGGAATATCAATCTCTCTGAGTATCCCACCTGTCTTTGTTTTCCAGCCCCACTCATCTCCAGAGCACCATGTTCTCCCAGAGCACATCTCCAGGGGTGGGTATTCAGCAGTCCTGGGCTGCTACACCCTCCTCATTCTGCCTCTCTTCCTCCTGCCTGAGAGCTGGGGTGGGGGAAGCAGCTTTGCTCCTTTACTCCTTTATCCTTTTCTGTGAGGACTTCTCTTTTCCCCAGAGATAGGCAGCCTGTAGCAGCCTATGGGTTGCTGTTTCAGGATTAGTTGTATTTGCTGTATTTTTGTGTTATATGTGGTTTGGGGAGGAGATTTTTGCCTTACTTCTCACACTGCCATCTTTTCCTCCCCCCTTCCCCTTTATTGTTTATTAACAACAAACTGCTTGTACTTCTCTTCACATATGGTATTTTTGCAAGACTCTGTATCTGTGCTGCTTCTTCACCTTCAATGCCCTGTCTTTCTTCACATGACCTACTAACTCTATCTAGACCAACTCAGATGTGTGCTTTATGAAAATTAGTGTCACCATCACTCAAAACAGAAAATAGTTGAGAGATTTCTACTTTGTGGTACTCTGATCTTTTGTCACACTGCCTTATATTTGTTTGCTTACTTGACCAGCTCCTCCATCAGTTTGTGCCTTGAAAATAGAGATTATTTTATTTATTTGTGTTTCTGTGGCATTTAATACAGTGTATGGTGCATGGTAGGTGTTCATAAAATAGAGTGAATGAGTGGATGTGCTTGGTTCTGCAAAGATAAATCAAAGAAGGCATGGCTTTTCCCAAAATTAATAATTATGCCCTTTCCTGTATTAGCAGAGAGCATATGTCTCAACTGAGCAAGACTCGGAGTAAAATCGCTATGGGATACTTGGAGAGGAAAGCTATGGTTCATGAAATGCTTTCTGTTGGGGAGACACTGTAAAGAAAAATGGGATATACAGAAAATAAATGTTTCCATCCTGACAGCCTCTAGCTTTGGGCAAAAAACAATGCAAAATAGACAGAAATAATGGTAATGAAGATGCATAGAAAAAAAGACAAGACAGAGAGTTGTGTGTGTGCATGTATCTGAATAATATGCAGAAATTTTGAGAGGCTTGCAGTGCATAAAATATCTGTTCTGACTCAAAAATTCTCTCATTTAGCATGAAGAACACAATCTCTATATGTTATGCTGACAATATGGTGGTGCTCAAGTGGGAATACACAGATTGTCAACACTGTTGGTTATTCATGTCTGCAAACCAGCCAAAGATAAAACATGCACAGAGCGGGGAAAGGATTGAGTTCAGGGACTCTAGAAAACTGTCTTTGCTCACTCACTAAAAAAACTGGTGTGTAAGAACTTATAAGCTACGTAAGTCAAGTTAGGAAAGCAGCTCAAAGCAGATTTACAGAAGTTAAATAAGGGACCATTGGAGGGAAAATATTTCAAAGCAATCTGCTTAGTGAATTTTATGGCCTGGGGGCCAGACATCAGCAGACAATGAAATGCCTGTGGGAAACTAATGAGCAGAATGTGCAAACTAACAGTGCACAATCTAAATCTATAACATTTCATGAGAGAGGTAAAAATATTATCAAAAGGGAAACAGGAGCAAAAGCTGATGAAAATTATTTCAGCAGTCTCAAGGGTCTTATTCTTTGCACTTATTGTTAGAGATATAAATACATCCTTGGGAGAACTTGACACTTCTTTTTGTTTTGTTATAAAGGTGATATAATAGAGAAAATACCTGGGCTCACCCACTGGTCCTGCACACTACGACTTGTGTATATTCTTTGAGCCACTGATTTCTCATCTGCAGAATGAAGAAAGTGACCCCTAACTTTCAAGACTATTGTAAAGATTAGAGATAAAATTTGCAGTATTTCAGAAACAGTAAATGAAACTTGGTAGGCACTCAGACAATGGCAGCTGTTATTAGCATTTCTTTTCCTAATAATAATTTTTCATTTCTCTAACAGTTTAAGAATGTTTTGCTAATATTGCACTAAGAATTCTAAGTCCCCAGCCTAAAATACCCATTTTTTTCTTGCTTCACTAGAAACAGCAGAATGTAATATCCTAGACCTGCTTAAACTGTCCCTTCTCCTTGTTAAACACCAACCTGAAGAATGTTCTTTTCCAGACTTGCTTAACCTTATGCCATCTACTTCTGAACTGATGAGGGAACATTTGACTTGCTCTTCAATCATATTCTTATTTTCTTGTTCCCTTTACTTTTGCTCTTTGGCCGATACCTAAATCCTTTCCCTTTATTGTACTATGTTGGTGGGTTTTTTTAAGGACCCTTGATACTATCCTAACTTTTACTGCCTTTTATAATAAATAGCCCTTAGACAACAATTGAAAGCAAGTTACCCACAACCAAGAGAGATTATAATTATTTCTTTGTATTAGTGATGACTTCTAATTTGTTGAAGGGAACTCTGAGGCTGTTCATGCTTCTCATCTATCTCCACATGTAAAGTATGTCTCAGGATGGCTACCTTCCCCTCATGGCCATTCCCATTTCATTTCCTCACTTGGGCAATGTTCACATCCAAAGAGTCACACTCCTTGCATTCAGTGGCAAGGAGCCATAGTTTCCAGAATGACAGTTTGCCTGCTTAGAAGGATTAAGCTTTCCTTTCCTCTCAGAGTTTTAACTATTTATGAGGCATGGTTCACCATGAAATTTTATTTGGAAAGTTTTCACCAACGGTCTTACTGGGACATTTTTATTTGTTTTCTATGCTTTTTGTCTGTACCTCTTACTTAGTACACTTACTGGGTGTGACAAAGTATCTTTCTCTGTGCCTACAATTGTGCTCCTAGTTTCTGCTTATTTCTCTAGGGCCAGGGCATCTTTGAGTTCCCAGCGACTAATTTGCCCAATGCCACTGCCTTTGTATGATGATGACAATGTTGATGATTGTGTGGTTGGATTACTCTATAAAATTTAACCTTTGCCAGAAATCTCAGGAATCTATCTTTTATTACTCTTAAATATATTATTAAGGTTTGTGTTTAGTTTATTGTTTACATTTATTTAAAGCAAATTATTTATTTGCATTACATTTAAAGCAATGATAATAAAAAACAATGCGAAACATACAAAAATATATAAAAGATGATAAAAATAATGCATAACACCCATAGATGACCATTCTAATATTTACATGGGCATATGAAATGTAAGACGGTATATGTCATATACTTTTTAATGAAATGATTGCTTTTTATGGTGTTTTAACCAGTTTTGCAGCTGTTTTAAAAATACCTGTAATGATAAATATTAGCACTTCCATAACTTATTCATTCTTTAGAAACACAATTTTTATTGATTGCCTGCCTTATTGAGTAAATGCCCCTTAATGAACTGAATTCTTCTGTTTAGTGTGATAGGGAAACCATATTCTCTCTTGTCGCTTGAGAAGGACATTTTTCCTGTTTAACCTCAGTGGAGGAGGAACTTGGGTACAAATACTTTCAGTCTTTGACTTCTAGATATAAATTACTGGCTCCTGTTTTCAGCAAGTGGGGTCATGGTGTTAAGGTTATTGTTTCTGTTAGGATTTGCTTCCTTTCATTTTGACCTTCCAAGGCCCAGTAGCATGCTCTTTTTCATGGAGCTTCCTTGCTCTAAGCATTTTGCTATAAAAACCTGAGGTAAAACCCTCCTATTGGCATAAGAAGTTTGATTGTGTCTACAACTTTTTTTCCTGCAGTTTCTTGCCTACAACTCTGGGGGAACTCAGGAATTGCTCCCTCAATTCCTAGTCTCAAGATCAGGATTAGTTAGAGGCTAAATTCTCCAATCTAGTTATAATCTGAGAACTCTTCATTTTGGGGGAGGGGTCATTTTCTTAAACGTTACTAAAGGTAATATTTTGTTCTCTGTTAACAAAGATTACTTGGTCTGTTCTATTAGAACCAAAAGGAGGAAGTACCTTCCTTTTCAGCCTATTGATACAAATGAATACTGAAAGATAAGTTTGGAACTTAATGTCACGGTTCAAATTACTTTATAGTGATATTATAAACAGCAAAATGCACAGATTAAAGAATACAGTTAGATGTGTCCACCAGAAAGCCCCCACCACAGTCACCTGGAAATATCCCTCACGACCATTCCCAGTGAACGTCTTGTCTAGAAGAGAAAAACACTCTTTGATTTCTAAGCCTTAAATTAATTGTTTTTTCTTAGAATTCTTATAAGTGGAATCAGATCATGTATACCATTTTGTGTGTCTTCTCTCAGTCAACATAGTACCAAGATGTACCCCTGTTGTTGCATGTATCAGGAGTTTATTCCTTTATTCCACTGAATATGTGAATGTTCATTCTTTTGTGGATGCATATTTGTGTTGTTTCTGCACATTCCTGCACATGCCTTTTAATGGAAATGTTAAGCAGAAGAATGGAAATGAGTGAAGTGGAGAGAATTAAGGCCAGTAAAGCCCACTGGAGATAGAGTACTTCTCTCCACACTTGGAAACACCTCCTGATATGGAGAGGCACTAAGACCAGGCGAGAGATTCTGGAAATATTGCAATTTTACCCACAGCCACTCTTTGAAAAGATAAATTATAAAACCAGAAATGTAATTCCTTAAGAACAGTCAATGTTAAAGGGAAACTTGAAGGAAGTAGTTTAGAACTGAATACTTTATATCCATGTAGGCCCTAGTTTTAAATTCAGTCCTGATGCTATAGAAATGTTGGCCTGAAATGGAATTTTATTTTACATGTACTATTTAAAAAACTCAGTAAAATATTTGATTTTTTGAGATGGCTGTAGTTTGCTCCTTCTCAGCCCATATCAAATATTTCTGATGGCTGCTTTGCAAAAATTCAATGTGAAGCTTTGTTTCTTGCATAGTACAGTACTCAGATTGATTCAATTAGGAAGTGATTATGTAGTAAAAGCACTGACACAAGAAGGCTCATTTTATAGATTTCTGCCAAATGAATTTGAAATCATGTCTGAAGATTACAGATGGAGAGTGCAAAATTTTTATATTTCAGATTATCCACTGTGGTGAGTGTGTGTGTGTGTGTGTGTGTGTGAGAGAGAGAGAGAGAGAGAGAGAGAGAGAGAGAGAGAATGGAGTCAGGAGAAATATGTATTGAGCCCTAGAGACTAAAGGAAGCATCACTTAGGCAGGTGTCTCTGTCAAATAAATCATCATTAGTGATTAACTAACTTGAAGTGAAATGTCAAGTGATACCCGGGTTCTTTATTTTTGAAAAGACAAATTTAAATACAGAGATATCAAGTGAAATTGGTTAAGACATGGAATTGTTTTGGGGGGAGTATATGATGGTTTTTCCTTTCAGAAAGGGGAGATAAGCAAGTTTATCAGATAAACAAGAAACAGGAAATACATATTAAAAAGTGCTGAGAAGACTTGGTTGATGAATGAAAAACCTGGAGGAGAAAAGAATGGATTTCAGGGCCCACAGAGAAGGAACTTAGGATGGTGTCTTGGTGGCCAGTGAAGAGGCTGTTCTATGTTTTCCTAATATATAAATGAGTGTAATACGACTGTTTCCATCATTATGCCTATTACCTGTATGATTTCCTAGTGAAGAAGCCAGGAATGAATTTATAAAATAAGAAATCAAGTTTTCTTTTACGAAGTAGGTATGAGTATATATATGTACATATGCACTTATTATCTTTACCAAGAATTTTATGTATAGAATTCTTAGAAACTTTGCACTCATATATTTTTTACATTCTGGATTGTCTTTGAATGAATCTGTTAGAGCAGGCAATTAGACATAAGCAGAAGAAAGGAGCCAGCCCATCATCAAGGAGGCCTCCACCTTGACCAACTGCTCAGCTTTCCTTAGTTCCCAGTTCCACAGTCAATGACACCTAGATTGTCAAGGGGCCCAAGACCACAGGGGCTTCCCTGTTTACGGGTATGTGCAAGGTCCAGAGAGCTTGTCCAAAAGTAACTGCACCTCATTAAAATAATATATAAACCCAATTAGCATTGTGGTTTTGCCCCCCACCCCCTGTGGGCTTCACTTATGTACTTACGGGTAAGGTGCCTGTGCAATGTGAAAAAGGTTATATAACCTAGAGCTGTCAATTCACCTGTCAATCAAAGGATGTAAGATTCAAGGCAGGACTTCCTGCACTCTTAAGAAAAAAATAAAAGCCCACCTAACCCTCATATGGGGCTACTTCTGGTTTCCAGACAGCCCCTCTCCTATCTCTAGAGTGTACTTTTCACCATAACACAATAAATTCCTCACTGCTTTTTCTTGCTGCCTGGTCTCTCGACTGAATTCTTTCCTTTGAGAAGAAAAGAATCCAGGAAACAGCACATTTTACTGGTAACAAATCTAGTAACTAATCTTAGTCTGAGGGAAGTATCTATATAATAATTAATGATAATTAAGTAGTTTCTTTTTGTTTAGCTTAGACTACTTTGTCTCGTCTTTAGTCATTGTTATCTGAAATACTGACATACTTCTATTTTGTTAAAGAATAATCACAGATGCACATACTGCTAATTTGTGTTAAAGGAACCAGTTCTACTCAGTTTGTGGCATATCGTGCTATTATGTTACTCTTGAGTCCAAGGTCCTGGGCCGAGATAATGTAGGAAGTTATGTAAGAGATATTATTTTGAAGATTTTGTGTTCTCTAGATCTAGTGTTTCTCTAGAATCCAATTGACAAAATACCTACTGAATTATTTCAAAACACTCTGGACAAAATAACTATTTTTCATTGCACTACCTGGATAGTAATTACTCCTACCTACAAAGTGGGATAGAAGTTCCTTAGCCCCTTCCCCTCAAAATCACAAAGAGCATGCCTAAATCTCATTCATTTACATATAAACCTCAAATTGTTTCAAAGCCTATAAATTTTTGTTTTACATAAGATGCTGCTAGTCTTTATTAAAGGGTAAACTTGACAAAACCACATTAAAATTACAAAATATAAGGCTATAGTTAGAGAAAGAAATAGTAAAATCAAATACTGTTGAAACTGCATGTGAACTACCACTCTCTCAAAATAAAAAGTTTAAAAACTGTCAATAAAGTAGGTACTAAATGAGGAAACAGAACCAATGAAAATAATATTAAAATTATATAAAAATCACAACTAAGAAATTGAGATAAAACCACTATAAGAAACAACTGCATACGCATCAGAATGACTAAAATTTTTAAAAGGGAAACAAAGATTGGCAATACAAAGATATAAACAAGGATATGGGAACACAAACTCTCATTCATTGCAGAGGGGAATAAAAATCACTACAGCTACCATGTGATACTATTTGGCAGTATTTACTAAATGCTACCTATTCCTATGGTATGTGCTCAAGAAAACAGAGTCCAATATACCAAAATATAGGTGCTTAAATACAGGTGAGTTTTATTCACAATATGTAAAAATTGGAAACAATATAAATCTTTATCAATAAAAGAATGGGAAAATAAATTATGGCATATTTCATAAAATGGACTGCTGTACAACAATAAATTATAATAACTGATTCATGCAGCAACATGGCGCAATTTCATTGACATTATTATTGGAGCAAAAATGCCACTGCAAGTGAACACATACCATATCAACCTTATATGAGGTTTAAGTATAGGTAAAATCAACTGATAATGAAAGCTGGAATAATGATTACTCTTTGACATGGGCCAGTCGGGAAGTATGGATCTGTAGGGTGATGGAGTAATGAACACACCCTTAAGGTTGCATGAATCACACGGTTTATTCTGCAATTTTGTTTCACACAACACTCAAAGGGGGATCAAGCATATCTAAAAATCACATATATCACGGATCAATACATCTCATACTGGTCACGCCAGATGGTTCAGATCCGGGCTTTCCCAATCAGCCTCTCCTCTGTCCTAAGGAAAAACGATGCACTGGAGGCAGCTCCAGTGGAGTGATGCATCTGAGATGGAGCAGGAGCGCAGGCTGATGAGCAGGAGCAAGCCTCAGAGCAACGTCTGTGGTCCGGCATCAGGGACTTCTAGGACAAGCTTGCCACAAGGGCTCAGTGTCCGGTCCCTCATATAGTCCAGTCCATCCATCCGGGGGTTGAAGGTAAGAGGGGACAGTCCACATGTAGTGTTATCCAGCTTGGCCGTTCACTGGCATGCCTGACATATGGAGTTATCTGGTTTGGGCCCTCACTGGCGTGCCTTTTAGGGTTGGGTATGTTTGCAGAGGCAGCCTGACATAAACAACTTCATATTGGAGACCTGACAAAAGCAACTCCATGTTGGATGCTCACATCACTCTTGGAGATATTATTGATGATAAATAAGCTTAAGGGGGCATTCTAATGTCCTAGATTAATTTCTGGATCTGACTTGCGGTTATTTTGCTATATAATAGGGTTACATGGCTTCAATATATAGACATTAAGTTTGTAAATTCTAAGAACTTTATTGTATGTGTTTTAAATATCTTTTTTAAGAAAAGCTTTTTTTTTTTATTTTATTTTATTTTATTTTATTTTATTTTATTTTTTTAATAATTATTTTTTATTGAAGGGTAGTTGACACACAGTATTACATTACATGAGTTTCAAGTGTACAACACAGTGGTAGAACATTTATATACATAATTCTAGGTTCCAGCTATCTCCCTACCAGGCTGTTACAATATCTTGACTATATTCCTTATGCTATACATTACATCCCGGTTACTAATTTATTTTACCATTGGAAGTCTGTCCTTCTTTTTTTTTTTTTTTTTTTGTGAGGGCATCTCTCATATTTATTGATCAAATGGTTGTTAACGACAATAAAATTCTGTATAGGGGAGTCAATGCTCAATGCACAATCATTATTCCACCCCAAGCCTAATTTTCGTCAGTCTCCAATCTTCTGAGGCATAACAAACAAGTTTTTACATGTAGAACAAATTCTTACATAATGAATAAGTTACATAGTGAACAGTACAAGGGCAGTCATCACAGAAACTTTCGGTTTTGCTCATGCATTATGAACTATAAACAGTCAGTTCAAATAATGAATACTCATTTGGTTTTATACTTGATTTATATGTGGATACCACATTTCTCTCTTTATTATTATTATTTTTAATAAAATGCTGAAGTGGTAGGTAGATACAAGATAAAGGTAGAAAACATAGTTTAGTGTTGTAAGAGAGCAAATGTAGATGATCAGGTGTGTGCCTGTAGACTATGTGTTAATCCAAGCTAGACCAGGGCAATAAAACATCCACGTATGCAGAAGATTTCTCTCAGAACGGGGGGGTGAGGTTCTAAGCCTCACCTCTGTTGATCCCCAATTTCTCACCTGATGGACCCCCTGCGACTGTGCCTGTCTTAGGTTGTTCCTCCCTTGAGGAATCTTACCCGTCTCTGGCTAACCAGTCATCTTCCGGGGCCATACAGGGAAATGTGAAGTTGATAAGTGAGAGAGAAGCCTTATTGTTTGAAAAAGTTAGCTTTTTACTTCTTTGCATATTTATGCCCTGTGGCTTCTATGCCCAGAATTTGTCTTGAGGTATCTTTACCACTTGGAAGAATTATGATACTCGGTAAATTTGATATGAGGCAGGAATTCTATTTAAGGGTTGTAATTAGGAAGGAAGAAGAAAAGCTATAGAAGTAGCAGGCGGAAGAAAACATGGGAAGATTGATTATTTCTTTGATATATCTTCTTGTAGAGTAACTTCAGCATGTATAGGTTTTAAGCTACTACTTAAATTGCACACACACATTAACATAATAGGAGTATAGTTACATAACCAAAGCATATCTGTAATTACCAGCCATCTGCAGTGAAACCAAGAAAACCAGTTAGGCACCTTAGGCATTTGTGAAAACTTATCTATGATATGGTGGATATTGTCCAACTGAACTTGAACAGTCTGAGAGAAATCAGACAAATTAAAACAACCCGTTCCTGGGGAATGTTCACATCCCTTATGTTCTTTTAACAGTAAATAGTCTGTAGTTGTAAGATTTTGGAGCGCTACAATTTGCACTTCTCCTAATTCTTGGTTGAGTTCCAACAGTATAGATCCAGTCAAATTTGTTGTTTTACTGTATGCACAGGCCAGCTTAGATATCTCCTTCTTCATTCCCATGGCAAGTCCAGGAACTGGTGGGATGAGTGCATCTACAGCTGTAGCAGTGCGTGGATCTTTGTTGGGGTTTTTTGATGATCATCTTCTGGCATGAGTCTTCCAGAGAGTGCAGATGTTGGAAGTTCTTTTTCATATCGTATCTTAGTTCATTTTCGGGGTAGCCCAATTAGGCTTTGATCCTCTGTATAAACACAAACAGACCCTTTGCCTACACTTTTATATGCCCTTTATACCCTTGTGTAGAACTCATTGGAGGTTACCACACAGGAACTGCCTTTTGTTTTGTTTTGTTTTGTTTTGTTTTGCTTTGTTTTTGGTATCACTAATCTACACTTACATGATGAATATTAAGTTTACTAGGCTCTCCCCTATAACATGTCTCCCCTATAAACCCCTTTACAGTCACTGTCCATCAGCATAGCAAAATGTTGTAGAATCACTACTTGCCTTCTCTGTGTTGTGCAGCCCTCCCTTTTCTCCTACCCCCCCATGCATGTTAATCTTAATACCCCCGTACTTCTCCCCCCCCTTATCCCTCTCTTCCCACCCATCCTCCCCAGTCCCTTTCCCTTTGGTACCTGTTAGTCCATTCTTGAGTTCTGTGATTCTGCTGCTGTTTTGTTCCTTCAGTTTTTCCTTTGTTCTTATATTCCACAGATAAGTGAAATCATTTGGTATTTCTCTTTCTCCGCTTGGCTTGTTTCACTGAGCATAATACCCTCCAGCTCCATCCATGTTGCTGCAAATGATTGGATTTGCCCTTTTCTTATGGCTGAGTAGTATTCCATTGTGTATATGTACCACATCTTCTTTATCCATTCATCTATTGATGGACATTTAGGTTGCTTCCAATTCTTGGCTATTGTAAATAGTACTGCAATAAACATAGGGGTGCATCTGTCTTTCTCAAACTTGATTGCTGCGTTCTTAGGGTAAATTCCTAGGAGTGGAATTCCTGGGTCAAATGGTAAGTCTGTTTTGAGCATTTTGATGTACCTCCATACTGCTTTCCACAATGGTTGAACTAACTGACATTCCCACCAGCAGTGTAGGAGGGTTCCCCTTTCTCCACAGCCTCGCCAACATTTGTTGTTGTTTGTCTTTTAGATGGCAGCCATCCTTACTGGTGTGAGGTGATACCTCATTGTAGTTTTAATTTGCATTTCTCTGATAATTAGCGATGTGGAGCATCTTTTCATGTGTCTGTTGGCCATCTGTATTTCTTTTTTTGAGAACTGTCTGTTCAGTTCCTCTGCCCATTTTTTAATTGGGTTATTTGTTTTTTGTTTGTTGAGGCGTGAGAGCTCCTTATATATTCTGGACGTCAAGCCTTTATCGGATGTGTCATTTTCAAATATATTCTCCCATACTGTAGGGATCCTTCTTGTTCTATTGATGGTGTCTTTTGCTGTACAGAAGCTTTTCAGCTTAATATAGTCCCACTTACTCATTTTTGCTGTTGTTTCCCTTGCCCGGGGAGATATGTTGAAGAAGAGGTCACTCATGTTTATGTCTAAGAGGTTTTTGCCTATGTTTTCTTCCAAGAGTTTAATGGTTTCATGGCTTACATTCAGGTCTTTGATCCATATTGAGTTTACTTTTGTATATGGGGTTAGACAATGGTCCAGTTTCATTCTCCTACATGTAGCTGTCCAGTTTTGCCAGCACCACCTGTTGAAGAGACTGTCATTTCGCCATTGTATGTCCATGGCTCCTTTATCAAATATTAATTGACCATATATGTCTGGGTTAATGTCTGGATTCTCTAGTCTGTTCCATTGGTCTGTGGCTCTGCTCTTGTGCCAGTACCAAATTGTCTTGATTACTATGGCTTTATAGTAGAGCTTGAAGTTGGGGAGTGAGATCCCCTCTACTTTATTCTTCTTTCTCAGGATTGCTTTGGCTATTCTGGGTCTTTGGTGTTTCCATATGAATTTTTGAATTATTTGTTCCAGTTCATTGAAGAATGTTGCTGGTAGTTTCATAGGGATTGCATCAAATCTGTATATTGCTTTGGGCAGGATGGCCATTTTGACGATATTAATTCTTCCTAACCATGAGCATGGGATGAGTTTCCATCTGTTAGTGTCCCCTTTAATTTATCTTAAGAGTGACTTGTAGTTTTCAGAGTATAAGTCTTTCACTTCTTTGGTTAGGTTTATTCCTAGGTATTTTATTTTTTTTGATGCAATTGTGAATGGAGTTGTTTTCCTGATTTCTCTTTCTGTTGGTTCATTGTTAGTATATAGGAAAGCCACAGATTTCTGTGTGTTGATTTTGTATCCTGCAGCTTTGCTGTATTCCGATATCAGTTCTAGTAGTTTTGGGGTGGAGTCTTTAGGGTTTTTTATGTACAGTATCATGTCATCTGCAAATAGTGACAGTTTAACTTCTTCTTTACCAATCTGGATTCCTTGTATTTCTTTATTTTGTCTGATTGCCGTGGCTAGGACCTCCAGTACTATGTTAAATAACAGTGGAGAGAGTGGGCATCCCTGTCTAGTTCCCGATCTCAGCGGAAATGCTTTCAGCTTCTCGCTGTTCAATATAATGTTGGCTGTGGGTTTATCATAGATGGCCTTTATTATGTTGAGGTACTTGCCCTCTATTCCCATTTTGCTGAGAGTTTTTATCATGAATGGATGTTGAACTTTGTCAAATGCTTTTTCAGCATCTATGGAGATGATCATGTGGTTTTTGTCTTTCTTTTTGTTGATGTGGTGGATGATGTTGATGGTCTTTCGAATGTTGTACCATCCTTGCATCCCTGGAATGAATCCCACTTGGTCATGGTGTATGATCCTTTTGATGTATTTTTGAATTCGGTTTGCTAATATTTTGTTGAGTATTTTTGCATCTACGTTCATCAGGGATATTGGTCTGTAGTTTTCTTTTTTGTTGGGGTCTTTGCCTGGTTTTGGTATTAGGGTGATGTTAGCTTCATAGAATGAGTTTGGGAGTATCCCCTCCTCCTCTATTTTTTGGAAAACTTTAAAGAGAATGGGTATTATGTCTTCCCTGTATGTCTGATAAAATTCCAAGGTAAATCCATCTGGCCCGGGGGTTTTGTTCTTTGGTAGTTTTTTGATTACCTCTTCAATTTCGTTGCTGGTAATTGGTCTGTTTAGATTTTCTGTTTCTTCCTGGGTCAATCTTGGAAGGTTATATTTTTCTAGGAAGTTGTCCATTTCTCCTAGGTTTCCCAGCTTGTTAGCATATAGGTTTTCATAGTAGTCATCAATAATTCTTTGCATTTCCGTGGGGTCCGTCGTGATTTTTCCTTTCTCGTTTCTGATACTGTTTATTTGTGTTGACTCTCTTTTCTTCTTAATAAGTCTGGCTAGAGGCTTATCTATTTTGTTTATTTTCTCGAAGAACCAGCTCTTGGTTTCATTGATTTTTGCTATTGTTTTATTCTTCTCAATTTTATTTATTTCTTCTCTGATCTTTATTATGTCCCTCCTTCTGCTGACCTTAGGCCTCATCTGTTCTTCTTTTTCCAATTTCGATAATTGTGACATTAGACCATTCATTTGGGATTGCTCTTCCTTTTTTAAATATGCTTGGATTGCTATATACTTTCCTCTTAAGACTGCTTTTGCTGCGTCCCACAGAAGTTGGGGCTTAGTGTTGTTGTTGTCATTTGTTTCCATATATTGCTGGATCTCCATTTTGATTTGGTCATTGATCCATTGATTATTTAGGAGCGTGTTGTTAAGCCTCCATGTGTTTGTGAGCCTCTTTGCTTTCTTTGTACAGTTTATTTCTAGTTTTATGCCTTTGTGGTCTGAAAAGTTGGTTGGTAGGATTTCAATCTTTTGGAATTTTCTGAGGCTCTTTTTGTGGCCTAGTATGTGGTCTATTCTGGAGAATGTTCCATGTGCACTTGAGAAGAATGTATATCCCGCTGCTTTTGGATGTAGAGTTCTATAGATATCTATTAGGTCCATCTGCTCTACTGTGTTGTTCAGTGCTTCCGTGTCCTTACTTATTTTCTGCCCAGTGGACCTATCCTTTGGGGTTAGTGGTGTGTTGAATTCTCCTAGAATGAATGCATTGCAGTCTATATCCCCCTTTAGTTCTGTTAGTATTTGTTTCACATATGCTGGTCCTCCTGTGTTGGGTGCATATATATTTAGAATGGTTATATCCTCTTGTTTGATTGAGCCCTTTATCATTATGTAGTGTCCTTCTTTATCTCTTGTTACTTTCTTTGTTTTGAAGTCTATTTTGTCTGATATTAGTACTGCAACCCCTGCTTTCTTCTCACTGTTGTTTGCTTGAAATATGTTTTTCCATCCCTTGACTTTTAGTCTGTACATGTCTTTGGGTTTGAGGTGAGTTTCTTGTAAGCAGCATATAGATGGGTCTTGCTTTTTTATCCATTCTGTTACTCTGTGTCTTTCGATTGGTGCATTCAACCCATTAACATTTAGGGTGACTATTGAAAGATATGTACTTATTGCCATTGCAGGTTTTAAATTCGTGGTTACCAAAGGTTCAAGGTTAGCCTCTTTAGAATCTTACTGCCTAACTTAGCTCGCTTATTGAGCTCTTATATACACTGTCTGGAGATTCTTTTCTTCTCTCCCTTCTTGTTCCTCCTCCTCGATTCTTCATATGTTGGGTGTTTTGTGCTGTGCTCCTTCTAGGAGTGCTCCCATCTAGAGCAGTCCCTGTAAGATGTTCTGTAGAGGTGGTTTGTGGGAAGCAAATTCCCTCAGCTTTTGTTTGTCTGGGAATTGTTTAATCCCACCGTCATATTTGAATGATAGTCGTGCTGGATACAGTATCCTTGGTTCAAGGCCCTTCTGTTTCATTGTATTAAATATATCATGCCATTCTCTTCTGGCCTGTAGGGTTTCTGTTGAGAAATCTGACATTAGCCTGGTGGGTTTCCCTTTATAGGTGACCTTTTTCTCTCTAGCTGCCTTTAACACTCTTTCCTTGTCCTTGATCTTTGCCATTTTAATTATTATGTGTCTTGGTTTTGCCCTTCTTGGATCCTTTCTGTTGGGGGTTCTGTGTATTTCCGTGGTCTGTTCGATTACTTCCTCCCCCAGTGTGGGGAAGTTTTCAGCAATTATTTCTTCTAAGATACTTTCCATCTCTTTTCCTCTCTCTTCTTCTTCTGGGACCCCTATAATACGGATATTATTCCTTTTGGATTGGTCACACAGTTCTCTTAATATTGTTTCATTCCTGGAGATCCTTTTGTCTCTCTCTCTGTCAGCTTCTATGCGTTCCTGTTCTCTGATTTCAATTCCATCAATGGCCTCTTGCATTCTATCCATTCTGCCTATAAACCCTTCCAGAGTTTGTTTCATTTCTGCGATCTCCTTTCTGGCATCTGTGATCTCCTTCCGGACTTCATCCCATTTCTCTTCCGTATTTCTCTGCATCTCTGTCAGCATGTTTATGATTCTTATTTTGAATTCTTTGTCAGGAAGACTGGTTAGGTCTGTCTCCTTCTCTGGTTTTGTCTCTGTGATCTTTGTCTGCCTGTAGCTTTGCCTTTTCATGGTGATAGGAATAGTCTGCAGAACTGGGACGAGTGACGGCTGGAAGGACTTCCTTTCTTGTTGGTTTGTGGCCCTCCTCTCCTGGGAGAACAGCGGCCTCTAGTGGCTTGTGCTGCGCAGCTGCGCGCAGACAGGGTTTCTGCTTCCTGCCCGGCTGCTATGGAGTTAATCTCCGCTGTTGCTGTGGGCGTGGCCTGGCGCAGGCAGCTACTCCAAAATGGTGGAGTCGCGTTGGAGGAGGAGCTGCTGGGAGGCTATTTATCTCCGTAAGGGGCCTCCCTCCTCCCTGCAGCCCAGGGGTTAGGGTGCCCAGAAATCCCGGATTCCCTACCTCTGGATTAAGGACCCGCCCTGCCCCTTTAAGACTTCCAAAAAGCACCCGCCAAAACAGAACAACGACCACAAAAAAAAAACAAGAAAAAAAAATTTTTTTAATTAAAACAAAAAAAATTTTTAATTAAAAAAAAAGGTGGTTGTTCGTTTTTCTTTATTCTCTGGTGCCAGCCTCAGGCCTCTGCTCACCGGTCTTTCTGCCCTGTTTCCCTAGTATTGGGGTCCCTGTCCCTTTAAGACTTCCAAAAAGCGCTCGCCAAAACAAAGCAGCAAAAAAGCAAAAAAAATAATAATAATAATCGCGCGCTTTTCTTATGTCCTCTGTCGCCCAGCCTCCAGTGCCTGCTCACTGTTCTTGCTGCCCTGTTTTCCCAGTATTGAGGGCCCTGCACTCTGGCCCGGATGGCTGGGGCTGGGTGTTCGGCAGCCCTGGGCTCCGTCTCCCTCCCGCTCTGCCTGCTCTTCTCCCGCCGGGAGCTGGGGGAAGGTGCGCTCGGCTCCCGCGGGGTCGGGGCTTGTATCTTACCCCCTTCGCGAGGCGCTGGGTTCTCTCAGGTGTGGATGTGGTCTGGATATTGTCCTGTGTCCTCTGGTCTTTATTCTAGGAAGGGTTGTCTTTGTTATATTTTCATAGATATATGTTGTTTTGGGCGGAGATTTCTGCTGCTCTACTCACGCCGCCATCTTCCGCCCCTCTCCCAGTTAACATTTTAAATACTCATTTCCACTTTTCTCATCTCTTCAACCTTCATGACTACCCTCTTCTTTCTTCTCCCCTTTATACCGGCGGTGCGGTGAGGCTCCCCTGTGAGTGCGGGGTCGGTAAGGAGCGGAGGGAGGAGTAAGAAAAGCTTTTTTTAAAAAATAAATATGTGAGAAGCTATAAAAATCAAATACAATTGGGGAAAATGTGCCATTTTCATGTAATCAAATGTCTAATGAAGCTTCTATTATAGCAATTTCTCTTACCTCAATTTAAATATACTACTAATTGTTTACAAAAAATTAATTGTAGAGAAATGAAACTTCTTATATACAAAAAAAGAAAATAATAATCTGGGGATATAATATGGAATGGGTACAGATATAGATAGATAGATAGAGATAGAGATAGAGATAATACTGCATATAATATAAGAAGATAAGAATGGATGTAATACATTTTAGTAATATTTTCATCAAAAAGGATAGCTTGAGCAGTGTGCTTCTGAGTCTCAGATAGTTCACTTATTTGCATTCTTTCTATGCTGGGTGAATGAGTTTCCCTAAGGTTATCTTCAACCCAAAAAGGTGTGTTGCTTAGAAAAATATGTTATTGTTAAGCTCCCTGGAAACTCTGAACACTCCTTTATTACATGGGATTACCCAGGAGTCTAAAATATATAGGTTTCTACCTTAGTCATTAAGAGGGTTCCAAGTGACCTTTGTATAATCTTGTTCATTGTATTCGATCTACTCTGCTAGATCAGATGGGAAGGGGATTTAAAAGAAAAAGAAAAGAAAGATTAAAATCAACTTCTCCCATCTAAAAAATGACTTCTTTAGCAGAGATGTGTTCTCCTGACATAGGTTTTTAAAACTTAAAATCTTCAGGAGGTGCAGAAGCTGATGGTATTCATAGAAATATCTTTTCCTAGCTCTTCTTTATCCACTTGGGTGTTGGGGGTGGGAGTGGGAGGCGGCAATAAAAAGGTAAGAATTGTTGTTGGGGAAAGGATGAATGGTAAGATGATTGACAATCATGCAAGGCAAAATGCAGGAAGCAGTCTAAGGTCTGTTGTCCCTCCAGGGCAGATCTGATGGCTGATACAACGCCTTTGTCTTGTACAACCTCCACAATTGATTTCAGACCTCCTGGAGACTGACACAGAACCTGGTAGCATGCATGCACAATGCATATGACTTAGAGAATTATTTTCCTCTGAGTGGTGGGTTATCAAATGGAGGTTGTCAGGAACTCAAATCAGCATCAGGAACAGGGAAAGTTAGTTAAACATTCAAGTTGAAACTATCTTTCCCTCAATTTACCAACATGTGTTCTATTGAGAGACTGCCAAAACAGTCCTCTACCACTGATCTTGACCAAAACAAAAGCAACTCCACACCAACCCTCAGGATAAGCATGCCCAACCCAAACCAACAGTGACACTATTACAAAGATGGATGAGGGGTCTTTTTCCTTCAATTGTTCTTGATTAACTAGATGTGAATAACAAGGCCAAAATCTCAAGACCAAAAAATTCATAGCATAGATCATGTCCTCCATGTTTCCAGGACTTAATACAATCAAGAACTTCCTAGACACATGGAAAGACAATGGGTATTTATGTCACTTCATCTCTGCACCTTTGCCTTTGATTATTTTCTGAACTCATCATTTTGCAGAATTTTATGATATTAAATGGAGGAACCCATTTAATATCATAAACAGAGACTCCATTGTAAAGTTGAAGGCACTGGGAGGAGGAGTGACACGTCAGACACTGATGACATGCCAAAGTCTCCAGCTGCTGCCCCTTCCCAACCTGAAAAATGTGCCTTAGGCTAGCCAATCCTCATGCCGCTATAAATCTAAGCTCTACCTCTCCCTACCTTCTTTAAAAACTTGCTGCCTGCCCTGCTGGGCGTGACTTTCCCAGTCTCAATTTCTGGAGACTGAGAAACCTTGCCCGGGAATTTGCATTCAAATAAACTACCTGACCCTTTGTTGTCTCTTTTCACCTGCTTATTTCGGCTACAATTTATCTTACATTTGGTGCCAAAACCCGGGAAGTGTGAGCGTGGGGCCGCAACCAGTGACCGGTGGCCCCACCCCCTCCTTCCCCTACCCAGGACCTCAGCCTGCTCTCCACTGCGTGGACTATTTTCCAGTGAGTCCATCAGTTTCCCCGGTCTGTTTTCCTTCCTAACTCCATTTCACCTGGTCTGTTAGAAATCGTAGCTACATCCAGGTGGGGCATTGGGCCCCTTGGGCATCCAGTCCACCATCTATGGGCATCTGGCCCACCCCTGGCCCTGTGGTATGGGAGACATCACTACCCCAGGCCCCAGGATGCCTGTGGACATCCGGCCCACCCCTGGCCCTGTGGTGGGGGAGACATCCCTCACCCAGGCTCCCAGGCTGTCTCCCCTGACTTGGCGTGCTTGGGACGCTGGGTGCTCCTCTCAGCGGGATTAGTTGGGAGGGTGGCGCAGACATGGGGAACCAGCCCTCGAAAGCAGAGGCTCAGACCCTGCTGCGGTGTCTCATTTCTAATTTGACACTCTATATTTGTCCCGGGAAATTCACAAATGGAAGCTAGTCTTTCTTTGCTCTGAGGCCAGGCCTCAGTATCCCTTGGACAATCAATCTTGCTGGCTCCCTGAGGGAACTTTCAATTTTGGCCTCCTCACTGACTTGACTAATTATTGCCACTGGAGCGGAAAGTAGAGTGAAATCCCATATGTGCAGGCTTTTTGGACTTTGCGATCCTGCCCAGACCTTTATGTTAAGTGTTCAATGACTCAGGTTCTCCTGGCCCAATCTCCAGTTAAGGATTGTCAGCCTCTTACTCTGCCCAGTCCTTCTTCCTTTTCAGATCTGCCAGAAGACCTCAGTCACCCGTCTCCCTCAGTTTGCAATCCCCTCTCCCTCTCTCCACCACCATCTTTAAGTCCTTTGTCCTTCCCCATGTCGCTGCCATCTTAAATTCCTATATTCTCAACCATGTCATTGTCCTGCTCTCCTCTTCTGGTGGCTGCACCACCCCCTCCCCCACTCCTTCCACCTTCACTGCCCTCTTCCCCCACCAGAACACGCTCCTCCCACCCTCTGGTTCCAGAAGCCATGGACAAGAAACTGAGGAAAGGGAAAGCAATTAGATATCAGTGACTCAAGTCTTTATATCAGTTTGTCTGTCTGTGTATATGTTTTTGTGTGAGAGGTGTTGCTAACTGTAATCGTTGTGTCTCAGTTTGTATGTTTGTGTGTCTAAGTGCGTAAATGAAAAGTATTTTCCTACCTCTGGATGGTATTAATAAAAATTGATTTAAAAAGAAGTGCTTGTGAAAATTGGGCATTCTGAAACTTCCAGAAAATCTGATAAAAAATGTTAAGCATTAATGCTAATTTAAGTTTGGCTGAGGCAGGCATGTCCTTGTAGTTATCAGCTGCCTAAGTTTACCTAAGGTCATTTAAGTTGATGTTATCTGCTAAATCTTTTAAGAATAAAATGCTTACAGGCTTGGCTTTGTCTAATATTCAGTAAAGTCTTGTAAGTAATCTAGTATAGTTGTTATGAAAGAGTGAACTAAATAAGTGTGGCAAGTGAACACCTTTTTAATTGTGTATTACAGTGTGTATACCTATCTACAGCCTAAAAATCTTTGCAGTAAACTGAAACCTTAAAATTTTGCTAAGCTAAAAAGATATACTTTGTGCTTAGTGAGAGATTGTGTTGTAAAGCTCATAGTTAACAGAAATTATTAAATGTTCATAAATTTGTCAATCCAAACAATGCTAGTGTGACAGTTTACAATAGCATGCCTCTCAGTGTTCACTAAAAATTAAGGTACCGAATAGTTTTAAGTTCTAACTAAAACTACTTAAAGTAATAAGGAAAACATTTCTGCATACTAAAGAATGTGTCTTGATAAAACAAAGTAACTTTGTTTTAAAGTACAGCTGTTTATTTGGAGAGAGAACTCTAAATATAAAAAGAAAGTTGTAGAAAGTTTGTAGAAGAATTTAATATGGTCATGCTATATAAAATTAAAGCTAATGAATCTCGGTGTCAAGTACACAGCAGAATTAGAATTTTGTTTTCAGTTAAAAATACAAATATTTCTTAACTGTTAGTCTGCTCTTAATATTGAAAAATTGCAAAAGTTCTCTAATTGTTTTATCAAAGCAGTTTCTCATGCATAAATTCTCAATGAGTTGTCAGAGTATTGAAGAAAATGAGATCTTAATATTAAAAGAACTAAAAGCTAAAGTTTGGTAACAACTGTGTAACCTTCTTTATTTGCCTGTGAAGTATTTTGTTGTCATTCTAGTTAAATAGATAAGTATTGCTTCATAGCAACCTATAATCCTACTTAAGCAAGTGCCTTAAAACTTTTAACAGCTTCCCAAAATCAAATTCCAAAAAGTACTTTTACCTCTAGTTAACTCTAATATTTTCCAGAGGGCCCCTAGAACATGTCAGAAGAACTTTTTTTCACTGGAGAAAGTATTTGGCTAATTTAGCTTATTTATCTAATATATAATTACCTGCTTAATTACCTAGAAAGCACTGTCAAAAAAAATAATGCTAAACTTTGTTACTGAATATTTTGTGTTACAGAAATATCAGAATTTCCTTATGTCAACTGTCTTACAGTATGCTCTCATCAGATCTTTAACCACTGTCATTTGTAAGTCTTTTATTATTTATAGTCACTATTTTATTACTCTTAAGCTAGTGAAGAACTAGATTTCAGCAGAACAAGTATTAGTTACACAAGATTAAATAAACTAAAGAAGATGATTTTGTAGCTTTTTGTTTCAAATGTTGCTGATAAAGTGTGTTAAGCTTTTTCTCTTAAGCTGACAAGAGTTTAGTACATGACTGCCTTTATAAGCAGTATTGAGACTTTATCTTTCTCTCTACCTGATCCCTCCAGAATTAAAAAAAAAGCTCTCAGTGACTATTTTATATTTCATGGCAGTATATTTATTTGCACAAGTTTAATAAGAATCTGCTTTCCTTTTAAGAAAACCAGTTAGAAACACTGGTTATATTACCAAGGCTTTGACTAGAACGTCATACCTGAGAAACACATGTGTAAACTCAGATATGAACAGACAGCTTTAAAGAACTAAGATTGACTTTATAAAGCCAACAAAGCCCCTTAGAAGAACTGGCCTAGTACCTTGCTTACAGAGTTCCCAGCAGCCTTACCAGGTGAGTAAGGAAAGTCACTTCCTGGCAGGTGCAGGAACCTCAGGAATGTCTTAAAAACCTCAAGAAGAAAAGAATTCACCCAAATCTATAGGTACTGCAGGCACAACCTGATAGCAAGTCTAGCTTAGCTTTCTAGCCTCAAGAAGCCCTTAAAAATTCAATCTGAAATTCCTTACAAAAGTTCCAGCAAAGCATATTTAAAAGAGCCTGTGTAATCAATTGCTCTTCTTGTTGCACTTATGCAAATAATCAATTACTTATTTTCTTAACCTAGTTACTTCTAATAAAAATGAGAGTGATTTTAGAAAAAAGTATTGTTTCAATAATGCAGTCTTATCTATACTAAATCCTAATACTAGTCATTGAGATGAAAACTCGATCCAGAATTCTTGTTTCCCCATGATACTTGGCTATGATTCTCAATTAAACTCTTCATATTTCTAGTTCTCATATTCAGCCATGCATTCTTAATCTCGTCAAGTTTTTCCTTCCAGAATAGAAAATCCAACTCCAGATGTTGCTACTTAACCTAATAACAATTTGTTCTATCTTGCCTAGAAGCCACAAAACTGCAAATAGTAATATAAATGAAACCCAGAATAGAAGCGGCAACCTTCTGAGGCCCTCTCAGCTGACCAGTGATAGAGACCCAGCTGCACCCTTTACTGCACCCTCTCTCAGCATGAAGCAGCCACAGCGGTTATCACCCCTTTTTCCTAGCAGCAGCTAGAGTCTCTATCTGTAGAGGAGAGAATGAGACAGAGACCATAAGCTTAGACAGAATAAAGTGAGAGCCTCTAGAGAAAGCAAGGCAAGATATTTGCAGTCAGAGCAATGTAACTACATGCTATGAACCCCCCCCCGCATTGATGCCCCTTGTCAGCCAGAAGTAGCCAGATCAAGTCATCACCCATTATGACCAAAAGGCTAGAATGTAAAGTTGAAGGCACTGGGGAGAGGGATGAGCACATCAGACACTGATGATGTGCCAAAGTCCATGGCTGCTGCCCCCTCCCAACCTGAAAAATGAGCCTTAGGCTAGCCAATCCTTGTGCTGCTGTAAATCTAAGCTCTCCCTCCCCCTACCTTCTTTAAAAACTTGCTGCCTGCCCTGCTAGGCGCGACTTTCCCAGCCTCCATTTCTGTAGACTGAGAAACCTTGCCTGGGAATTTGCATTCAATTAAACTATCTGGTCCTTTGTTGCCTCTCTTCACTTGCTTATTTTGGCTAAAATTTATCTTACTTCCATAATCAATACCTTCATTAGTTTGCCCAAGGTGTGTAGGTACAGAATGACTGAGAAGCATGAAAATACAAATAATCTCTTTGCCCTTAACTAGGTTCATGGTTTCTTCTGTGCTGTCACTGTAGCCTGTGATTATCTGGGTCACCAATTACATAGGATTGAAACAATCATACTCTTCAATTCCTGGCACACAAATCACTAGTCCCTCAAGGCTCCTGTCTACTACACTTTATAATTTTTTATTTTCATTTTATATTCCTTAAATGATTTTCACCTTGATTTTCTTTTAGTTTTCATGACATATATTTATACCTCAAAATAATATACTGCTTAATTTTGTACATTTTTGAAAATTGCATGAAATGCAGTTTTCTAAACTTTTCTTTACTCAGTATTATGTTCCTGAGAGTAATCCTTGTTAATTATTATGTCTAATTATTTCATTTTCATTTGTGTACATTTTTTCACCAAATAAATATTGGTTCTTTACCTTATTATCACTGAGTTATTTCAGATTTTTTGCTTTTGTACACACTGCTCCCATGAAAATCTTAATCTATATAATGCACACATCTGCAAGAGTATCTCCATGTTTGAAACTAAAGGGGAATGCCTACATCTTATGGTATAAATATTTTAACTTTTCAAACATAATAATATTTTTTCCAGACTGAAGTTTTTTTTAACCACCTTACACTACCACTAGCAGCATGTATTTTTTCAAATCCTTAAACACACTACATATGATATGACTTAGTATTTGCCAGTCTGTTAGGTGTGCAAGGCTATTTATTATGGTTTTTATTTGAGAACTCCCTGATTATTTTGAGGTTGAGCATCTTTTTAAATATCAATTGGCTACTTTTGAGTTTTCTCTGTAAATTACCTTTATTGTTGTATATTTTTCTATTTTTCCCTAATTGACATCCAGATGTTTTTTAAATATGTTTGGATACACATTTGTGGGTAAAAATTGCAATATTTCCAGAATCTGTCACCAGGCTTTAGTGCATCTGCATACAATAGGTGTTTCAAAGGCATGGAGAGGAGTAGTCCATCTCCATATGAATAGGTAATTACAGGTGTGAGCCACTGCTTATATGGATAGGAGAGGTTGGGTGGGGGCCCTTATTCTGCAGCCTGGTTGCAAGAGACACGGGGGAACAGAAGTGGATGACTGCTTGTAAGAAATAATCTCTATTTCTGCCTTTGACTGATTAGACCTCTGAACATGAAATCTGTCTACATGGTGTGACCCTTGAGTGGGCTCCCAAGAGTTGGTGGGAGATGTCTGAGACCCCCGCTGTGGATAGTGGGGAGGCCCCAGTGGTAGAGAGTACAGCTTCACCTGGGAGCCCCCTATCTGTGGGAGCTTCCAGTTGAGGATCCCCTAGTGGGGAATTGGTGGAGGGTAAAGCACATTCTAAGGGGTGGGGTTTTCCCAAGAATTGGGGAAGGGTGGTGTGGGTAAAATTGTAGCATTTCCAAAATATCTCGCCTGGCTTTTGTATGTCTGCATATCAACAGGCTTTCAGAGGTGGAAACAAGTATGGCTTTGTGCATTTGCATCATTCCTTTGACTTGATTGGTTTTTAGGGGTATTTTGCCCCAGGATTTCCTTTCCCTGGGTTGACAGGTGAAGACACTGGCAGCTGTGGCATTAGCCCTCTGTGAGATAGAAGACTGCTTAGAGGCCCTGAGTGGCCATGTAGCAGCTGGGATTGTAGGGTCTCTTTTCCTCGAGATAGTGGAAAATGATACAGAGAAGAGAGAAAGAATTCGGCAGGAGAGAGACACACTTCAGCTTTGCTTGGAGGAGCTGGGTGATGACCTATGGGATGCTCTTAAGGAGGAGAGACAGTTATTGAGAAGATGGGTCACATTCCTAGAAGATTCCTTAGCAGCAGTGAGGGAGGAGGCAGCCAGACAATCGGCATTGCAGGAGGTCACGGTGAGAGGGAGGAAAGAGTGGTGTCTTCAGCCCCAGAGATGGTAAAGTGAGTGTCAGGAGAGGATGAGGGGGTGGGGTGAAGAGCCTATCTGTTGCCCAGGCCATTGCCTGAGGCACCAGCCTCTCCCATAAGAAAAGCAAGCTCAGTTGTAACTAAAAAAATGAAAATACAACATCCACCATGTACTCAGGGGGAGGACCCCCTGCCTCACCAGGTTGTGGAGCACTCCATGTTCCAACCCTATATGCAGGATGAGCTGGTGGACATGAGCACCTGGTATAGGTAGAAGCATCAGAAACTCTGCCTACATGGCTTTTATGCCTCTGGGATATGGGGGTGGAAGACATTTTTATGTTGGGTTCTGAAATAAGTAGACTGGGTTACCTGATGACTCACCCTTCCCTCCAGCAAAGGTTGCAAAATGCCATCCTACCTCAGGAAATCAGGCACTTCTGGATTGACTGACAGCTGCCACCAGGGCAGTTTGGCCTAATCAGTGTAATTTACCATAATTACATACTAGCTGGTAAACAAATGCAGAGCTCCAGCAGGTGTTATGGGAGAAGGGCATGAAAAATATCATCTATAATATGGACCCCCAGGGCCCCGATGAGGAGTTGTTCACCATAGAAATGAGAAATCTGGTGCTTCATACAGCTCCACCATCTCTCTTTGGGTCCCTAGTGACTTCTCTTGTCCCCCACATAGGGCAACCCATAAATAAAGGTACTCATACTTTAGCAGATCTGGGAGAGGTGGAAACAATAAGAGCCCAGAAGGAAGTACGGGCTACGACTGAGAGGAGAGGTGCAAAGGGCCACATGAAGGTCTCGAGGACCCAGATATGGGTTGATTTGATAAAGGCTGGGGTAGTGAAAGAAACTTGATGGGCAGCCCAATAAGATCTTGTTAGAACTGTGGCACCAGTTAAAGCCAGAGTAGCAGTTTCAGCTGCTGAAGGCCAGAACATGGAAGCAGGAGGCAAAACCCCGTGTCCAGCCTGTGTACCTGTAAGACTTCCTGGGGGACAGTACTCAGGCTTCTCCTATTCTTTCACCACCATAGGATGACATTTGAGAATCACAGTTGGACTGAGGGCGGGCGGTCAAGGTCCCAACCTTTGGACACATGGTGGGGACTAGAGGCCACATGCAGAATTAGCAATTCATTTTCTCCCCATGAATGTGTTATGTATCCTGGCACTGGTGGACACACAAGCTGAATGTTTTCTGATTTATGGCAACTCTGAGCATTTTCCTGGCACTCCTGCTGTGATACATGGCTATGGGGGTAAGGCAGTTATAGTGAAGAAAGCCCAAATCTCAGTGGGGATAGGGTATTTTCCCCCAAGGTAATATGCTGTGTGCATTTCTCCCAACCCTGAATATATTTTGGGGGTAGATATCCTGCAAGGTCTGTGGTTACAGACCACTGCAGGTGAGGTTAGACTGAGGGTATGGGTGGTAAAAGCAGTTTTGAGGTACATGCTAAGCACTCACCTGTGGCTCTTCCTATACCTCAGTGGGTGACAAATACTAAGCAGTATAAATTGCCTGGGGAGCACAAGGAAATTTGAGAAACTCTACAGTTGGAGAAGGTGGGCATCATAAGGCCAATCATAGTCCTTTTATTTCCCCGATGTGGTTAGTGAAAAAGCCTAACGGCTCTAGATGTATGACTGTGGACTACAGGGAATTGAATAAAGTCACACCCCCTTTGCATGCTGCTGTCCCCTCCATAGCAGCCCTTACAGACACACTAAATTATGAACTAGGGATGTATTGTTATGTTGTGGACCTTGCTAATGCTTTCTTTTCTATTGACCTAGCACAGGAAAGTTAGGAAGAGTTTGCTTTCATGTTGGAAGGCCAGCAGTGGACATTCATTGTTCTTCCACAGAGATACCTTCACAGTCCCACCATTTGTCATGGACTTGTAGCCCAGGACTTAGCCACATGGAAGAAACTGCAAACGGTGCCACTGTATCAATACATCTCATTCTCTTGCAGGTTTAGAAGGAGCAGTTCCTAGACTGCTGCAACATCTACAGGACAAAAGATGGGCTGTGAACAGCACCAAGGGTCAGGGACCTGGTTTGTCTGTAGAATACTTGAGGGTTGTCTGGTCAGGTAAAACAAAGTTATTCCTGAAGCAGTCATAGATGAGGTCCAGGCTTTCCCTACCCCTACCACTATGGCAGTATTACAAGAGTTTTTGGGTATTTTGGGCTACTGGAGAGCATTTATCCTGCACTTGGTACAAATTCTAAAGCCCTTATAAGGGTTGGTATGAAATGGCATCAGGTGGGACTGGGATGAGACATGTGCAGCTGCTTTTACTGCTGCTAAGCAAGCCATCAGGGCCCTACAGGCCTTGAGTGTAATGGATTCATCAAGGCCCTGTGAGCTAGATGTTCATGTAACTGAAGATGGTTATAGATGGAGTTTTTGGCAGTGGCTTGAATGGACATGACAAGCTATTGGATTCTGGTCACAACTATGGAAAGGAATAGAGTTCTGGTACACCTGGATAGACAAACTAGTGGCTGCTGTGTACCACACCTTGTTGGCTATGGATCACATCACTGGAACTGCCACAACCAATTTAATAACCACCTATCCCATTGCAGAGTGTGTGCAAGATTGGCCCCAAAGGCCATGAAGTAGTGTGGCACAGATATCTAAACTGGCCAAATTGGGCACTTATTTACAGTACCATCAAGCCCTCTCTACTAGCCTCTTAAGTGGATAACTCCAGTGAATATTGGGGCCAGTGACCTATACTAGTGGAAAGTAGAAAGAACATGCTTTTGAGCCATTGGTAGTCTAGAGTCCTTATCAGTAGGGAAAAGCCCCTAACCTGAAGATGCTTGGTATAGAGACAGCTTCAGTTGTGGACAGCTCCTGAAGTGGAGGGCTGTGGCTTTCCATCCTAAGACTGAGACAATATGGATGGAGGATGGAGAGGTGAAAAGAGGTCAATGGACTGAGTGCAGGCAGTATGGCTAATGATGATGCAGGAGCCCTCCCCTATAGTTGTCTGCATTGACAGCTGGGTCATGTATCAGGGCTTGACCCTATGGCTACTGACATGGTACCATGCTAACTGGATTGTTGGTCACTGGCCCTCTGGGAGCAAGAGTTGTGGCAAGACCTATGGGCCTGTGGTCAGACTAAGACTCTTACTGTATATCATGTGACTCGCCATTTGCCTTTGGCATTCCCAGGTAGTGATGAAGTAGGCACATTGGCCAGGTGCATTGGCTAGAAGTAAAGCCTGCCCCTGATGTAGCCCAATGGTTACATCAGCATTTGTTGCACATGGGGCAAAAGGCAATGTGGGCTGCAGCCCATCAGTGGGGCTTGTCACTGACATTTTATTTGTTTACTTATTTATTTTTCTATTTGTCTCTCCAAAATCCTTTTTTTAAATTCATTTTACTATCATTAATCTACAATTACATGAAGAACATTATGGTTACTAGACTCCCCCCTTCACCAACTCCCCACCACAACAAACACCAGTACAGTCACTGTCCATCAGCGTAGTAAGATGCTGTAGAATCACTACTTGTCTTCTCTGTGTTGCACAGCTCTCCCTTTGACACCCCCCACATTATACATGCTAATCGTAAGGCCCCCTTTCTTTTTCCCTGCCCTTAATCCTCCCTTCGAACCCCTCTTTCCCAGTCCCTTTCCCTTTGGTAACCGTTCTGTGATTCTGCTGCTGTTTTGTTCCTTCAGGTTTTCTTTGTTCTTATACTCCACATATAAGCGAAATCATTTGGTACTTGTCTTTCTCCGCCTGGCTTATTTCACTGAGCATAATACCCTCTAGCTCCATCCATGTTGTTGCATTGGCTGTGGGTTTTTCATATATGGCCTTTATTATGTTGACGTACTTTCCCTCTATACCCATTTTGTTGAGAGTTTTTATCATGACTGGATGTTGAATTTTGTTGAATGCTTTTTCAGCATTCATGGACATGATCATGTGATTTTTGCCCTGCTTTTTATTGATGTGGTGGATGATGTTGATGGATTTTCAAATGTTGTACCATCCTTGTATCTCTGTGATGAATCCCACTTGCTCATGGTATATGATCCTTTTGATGTATTTTTGGATTCAGTTTGCTAATGTTTTGTTGAGTATTTTGCATCTACATTCATCAGGGATATCGGTCTGTAGTTTTCTTTTTTGGTGGGGTCTTTGCCTGGTTTTGGTATTATGGTGATGTTGGCTTCATAGAATGAGTTTGGGAGTATTCCCACCTCTTCTGCTTTTTGAAAAACTTTAAGGAGAATGGGTATTATGTCTTCTCTGTATGTGTGATAAAATTCCGAGGTAAACCCATCTGGCCCGGGGGTTTTCTTCTTGAGTAGTTTTTTGATTACCGCTTCAATTTCTTTGCTGGTAATTGGTTTGTTTAGATTTTGTGTTTCTTCCTTGGTCAGCCTTGGAAGGCTGTATTTTTCTAGGAAGTTGTCCATTTCTTCTATATTTTCCAGCTTCTTAGCATATGGGTTTTCATAGTAGTCTCTAATAATTATTTGTATTTCTGTTGTTTCCATCGCGATGTTTCCTTTCTTGTTTCTGATTCTGTTGATGTGTGTTGATTCTCTTTTTCTCTTAATAAGTCTGGCTAGAGGCTTATCTATTTTGTTTATTTTCCCAAAGAACAAGCTCTTGGTTTCATTGATTTTTTCTATTGTGTTATTCTTCTCAATTTTATTTATTTCTTCTCTGATCTTTATTATGTCCCTCCTTCTGCTGACTTTAGGCCTCATTTGTTCTTTTTCCAATTTTGATAATTGTGACATTAGACTATTCGAGTTTATTATTCCTTCTTTATATATGTGTGGATTTGTATATACTTTCCTCTTAAGACTGCTTTTGCTGTGCCCCACAGAAGTTGGGGCTTTGTGTTGTTGTTGTCATTTATTTCCATATATTGCTGGATCTCCATTTTAGTTTGATCATTGATCCATTGACTATTTAGGAGCGGGTCGTAAGCCTCCATGTGTTTGTGAGCCTTTTTGCTTTCTTAGTACAATTTATTTCTAGCTTTATACCTTTGTGGTCTGAAAAGTTGGTTGGTAGAAATTCAATCTTTTTTAATTTACTGAGGCTCTTTTTGTGGCCTAGTATGTGGTCTATTCTGGAGAATGTTCCATGTGCACTTGAGAAGAATGTGTATCCTGTTGCTTTTGGGTGTAGAGTTCTATAGATGTCTAGTAGGTCCATCTGTTCTAGTGTGTTGTTCAGTGCCTCTGTGTCCTTACTTATTTTCTATCTGGTGGATCTGTCCTTTGGAGTGAGTGGTGTGTTGAAGTCTCCTAGAATGAATGCATTGCATTCTATTTCTTCCTTATAATGGTCATGTCCTCTTGTTGAACTGAGCCCTTTATCATTATATAATGTCCTTCTTTATCTCTTGTTACTTTCTTTGTTTTGAAGTCTATTTTGTCTGATACTAGTACTGTAACACCTGCTTTTTTCTCCCTATTGTTTGCATGAAATATCTTTTTCCATCCCTTGACTTTTAGTCTGTGCATGTCTTTGGGTTTGAGGTGAGTCTCTTGTAAGCAGCATATAGATGTGTCTTGTTTTTATATCCATTCAGTGATTCTATGTCTTTTGATTGGTGCATTCAGTCCATTTACATTTAGGGTGATTATTGATAGGTATGTACTTATTGCCATTTCATGCTTTAGATTCGTGGTTACCAAAGGTTCCAGGTTACTTTCCTTACTATCTAAGAGTCTGACTTAACTCACTTAGTATGCTGTTACAAACACAATCTAAAGGTTCTTTTCTATTTCTCCTCCTTTTTCTTCCTCTTTCATTCTTTATATATTATGTATCAAATTCTGTACTTTTTGTCTATCCCTTGATTTACTTTGGGGATAGTTAATTTAATTTTTCATTTGCTTCATAATTAGCTGTTCTACTTTCTTTACTGTGGTTTTATGGTTTTATTACCTCTGGTGACAGCTTTTCAACCTTAGGAGCACTTCCATCTATAGCAGTCCCTCCAAAATAGACTGTAGAGATGGTTTGTGGGAGGTAAATTCTCTCAGATTTTGCTTATCTGGAAATTGTTTAATCCCTCCTTCAAATTTAAATGATAATCTTGCCCGATAAAGTAATCTTGGTTCCAGGCCCTTCTGCTTCATGGCATTAAATACATCATGCCACTCCCTTCTGGCCTGTAAGGTTTCTGCTGAGAAGTCTGATGTTAGCCTGATGGGCTTTCCTTTGTATATGATCTTATTTCTCTCTCTGGCTGCTTTTAACAGTCTGTCCTTATCCTTTATCTTTCCCATTTTAATTACTATGTGTCTTGGTGTTGTCTTCCTTGGGTCCCTTGTGTTGGGAGATCTGTGGATCTCCATGGCCTCAGACACTATCTCCTTCCCCAGATTGGGGAAGTTTTCAGCAACTACCTCCTCAAAGACACTTTCTATTCCTTTCTCTCTCTCTTCTTCTTCTGGTATCCCTATAATGCGAATATTGTTCCACTTGGATTGGTCACACAGTTCTCTCAATATTCTTTCATTCTTAGAGATCCTTTTTTCTCTCTGTGCCTCAATTCTTTGTATTCCTCTTCTCTTGTTCCTATTTCATTTATCATCTCCTCCACCATAACCAACCTGCTTTAAAAACCCTCCATTGTGCTCTTCAATGACTGGATCTCTGACCTGAATTCATTCCTGAGTTCTTGGATGTCTTTCCATACCTCTATTAGAATGTTGATGATTTTTATTTTGAACTCCCTTTCAGGTAGAGTCACGAGGTCCATATTGTAAGATAAATTCTAGCCAAAATAAGCAGGCAAAGAGAGGCAACAAAGGCCAGGTAGTTTATTTGAGTGCAACTCCCAGGTAATGTTCCATGGTCTGGGTATTACAGGCTGGGGAAGTCACCCTGGTCAGGGTGGAGGGGGTTTATAAGGGATTAGGAGGGGGAAGAGTGGGCAAGCTATCCTAGGGGGCATGGAGAGGTATGATTGCAAAAGGTGACATAATAGACATCTAGAAACTTTTTTCCTTCCAAGAGGGAGGAGACTGACATCCAGGTCTTAGTTGGCACATCAGAAGGATGGAATTCATGAAGAGTTGTCCTCTTTCCATATAAGGCATGGACTTTGGGGTCTGGTCTGTTCTCCCACTATGGCATCTCTCTGTTCTGTTTACATGTCCTTGTTTTTCCTTCCTCCAGCCTAACACATTATTATTTAAATCTTTCTTGGGAGTTGTATTAATAATTTTACTCTGGACAAGGTTCCTTTGGTGTTTCATGTTTGTATATGGTGCCCTCTAGTGTCCAGAAGCTCTACTCTGGAGCTGCTCAGCCCCTGAAGCAATGTCAGGGGTTGCAGGGGATGGGTACTGGTGCCTCAGGTGAGGAAAGAGCTGATCCCCACTTCCTGGCTGCTGTGCCTGTCTCCACTGCCTGAGCCAGTGGGCCGGGCACACAGGTATAAGTTTTTGTCCCAGAGCAGCCAGATATGGATCCCTGCTTTCCACAAGTGGCCGGAATCCCAGTCTCCCCAGGAACTCTGCCTGTATTAACTTTCCAACCCGGTAGTCATGCGAGTCTCATGAAAGCACCATGAAATGTAGGTTTGTTCTCCCAGCACAGCTCTTCAGAGCTAGGTATTCAGCAGTCCCAAGCCTTCCACTCCTTCCCTGCTCCATTTCTCTTCCTCCCGCCAGTGAGCTGGGGTGGGGAAAGGGTTCGGGTCCCATGGAGCCACAGCTCTGGTACTTTACTCCGTTTGGTGAGGTCTGCTCTTTTCTCCAGGTGTGTGCAGTCTGACGCCATCCTCTTTCCTGTTGCTCTCTCAGGATTAGTTGCACCAACTATATTTTCTAATTGCATCGAGTTTTAAGAGGAAGCCTCTGTCTCTCCTCTCACACCACCACCTTTAATCCGTTCATCTTGCCACTGACATTTGTAGAAGTCAGCAAAGCCCAGAAGGAGTGTCTTATGTGCTCTAAGAGGAACTTACACTGAGTCCCTCAGAAACATGGGACAATTGTAAAGAAGCCAATAACCCTTGTCAGGTGGCAGATAGACTATATTGGGCCTCTGCCCATATCAGAAGGATATCAGTATGCCATGACTTGTGTGGGTGCAGGTACTGGCCTATTGGTTGCTTTTCCTGCATGTCATGCAGATCAACAAACCACCTAGAGGGACCTAGAGCATCAATTTGCAGCCTATGGCCGGCTGCAGGTGATTGAGAGCAATTAAGGCACCCACTTCACTGGATATTTGTTACAAGAATGGGTGCAGCAATTAGGAATAAAGTGGGAGTTTCATGTACCTTATAACCATACAAGGGCAGGCATGATAGAGAGGTACTATGGTTTGTTGAAATCTGGCCTAAAATTGGACACCAATACTATACAGGGCTGGTCAGTTCACTTATGGACAGTGCTATGACATTTGAATGAGAAACCCCAAAAAGGAACCTTGAGCCCTATGGATTTGCTAAAACACATTGTTGCCTCTCCTATACAACTGTACATTCAAACCAAAGAGGAATTACTGAAGTCAGGGTATGGCTAGCAGAGCAACATCCTGCTGCCAGACCCAATTGCATTAAACCCTGGAGACATTGTTGAATGGAAGTGGCCCTGAACATTTCAACACATGGACCAGCAATGGCTGGTCCTTCTGGCACCTTGGGGAAAGGCCTGGAAGCTGGCCTCATGTGTATTCTGGAGTAACAGCAGAGTGGCCCCCAAAGATCATGGTAGTGTAGCCAAAATGTCCAGGAGGTCAGAGCATCTTATGGGGAAGCTTTGTTTAATCTTTATGGCTAGTGCATGTACCTCTGGTAGCCCTATTCAGTGACCCATCTGTAATGCCCACAAGGAGGGGAATGAAAGTCTGGTATACTAGACCAGGATGAGATCCTATTCCTTATACTGTCCTATCACAGAACCACTCTCTTGCATGTATCCTTCCTAATGAACAACATTAACCTATGCTGGTGTCATTAAAACATGTATCTTATCACCCATAAAGTTATTTTCTTCTACACTCTTTGTGGCCTGGATGTACTGCCTGGCTACAACTGCCACATAATGATTTCTGTGAACTCCCTACCTGTGCAGCTAGTGACTGCCTATGGAATGGGCTAACTATGGATTCAAGGACTTTGAACCTAGCTTGGCTTGAGGATTATCATGATTGTGTGTCATTAGTTTGGTTACAATGCCACAGTTTTCTCACACAGGGGCCATTGCAGAAGATGGGAAATGAGTAGATTGTGAGGTGAGATTTCTGGAGTTGTGGCCTTGGGTAGAATTGCAATATTTCCAGAATCTCTCACCTGGCTTTAGTGCATCTCCATAGAATGGGTGTGTCCAGAGCCTTGAGAGGAGTGGTCCATCTCCATATGAATAGGTAATTATAGGGATTATCTGGACAGGAGAGTTTGAGTAGGGGTCTCTTCTGCCACTTCATCGGGAGAAACATAGGGGAGCACAAGTCAATGACTGCTTCAAAGAAATAAAATTTATTTCTCTCTTTGACTGATTTTGATTTCAAAGGTATTTGCCTAGGATTTTCCCCCTGGAGTTACATTTCTTCTCTCATTGGTCATGACCTTTCTTGTTCTTTTGTGTAATTTGGTAAGCAGAAGGTAGTCATTTTTAGGTAGTTAATTCTATCATTGTTTCTGGGTTTACTTAGTGCTATTTGTCTTGTTTAAGAAACACTTCTCATTAGGGACCCAAGATGACGGCGTGAGTAGAGCAGCAGAAATCTCCTTCCAAAACCACATATATCTATGAAAATATAACAAAGACAACTCTTCCTAGACTAGAGACCAGAAGACACAGGACAACATGTAGACCAATGCACACCTGCGAGAACCCAGTGCCTCGCGAAGGGGGAAAGATACAAGCCCCAGCTGGCGGGACCCAAGTGCCCCTCCCACTGGCTCCCAGCAGGAGGAGAGGAGTCAGAGCGGGAGGGAGAGGGACCCCAGGACTGCTGAACAACCAGCCACAGCCATCTGCACCAGAGTGCAGACACAGTGCATGCGTGGGGTCCTGGATACTAGGGAAAAAGGCCAGCAAGACTGGCGAGCGGGTGCTGAGGCTGGCGCCAGAGAAGAAAGAAATGCGAGCAGCCATTTTTTTTTTTTTTGGTGTTGTTGTTTTGTTTTGGCGACTGCTTTTTGGAAGTCTTAAAGGGACAGGGACCCCAACACTAGGGAAACAGGGCAGCAAGACCAGTGAGTGGGCACCAGAGGTCGGCGATGGAGAATAAAAGAAAAGCGAGCAACCCTTTTTTTTGTTTTCATTCTTTTTTAATTTATTTTTCATTTATTATTATTTTTTGTTGTTGTTGTTTTGTTTTGGCGAGTGCTTTTTGGAAGTCTTAAAGGGGCAGGGTGGGAGACTTAGTCCAGAGGTAGGGAATCCGGGATCTCTGGGCACCCTAACCCCTGGGCTGCAGGGAGCAGGGAGGCCCCTTACGGAGATAAAGAGCCCTCCGGCCGCTCCTCCTCCAATGCGGCTCCACCATTTTGGAGTAGCTGCCCCAGCCAGGCCACGCCCACAGCAACAGCGGAGATTAACTCTATAGCGGTGGGGCAGAAAGCAGAAGCCCTGTCTGCGCACAGCTGCCCAGCACAAGCCACTAGAGGTCGCTGTTCTCCCAGCAGAGGAGGGCCACAAACCAACAAGAAGGGAAGTTCTTCCAGCCGTCACTCGTCCCAGCTCTGCAAACTATTTCTATCACCATGAAAAGGCAAAGCTACAGGCAGACAAAGATCACAGAGACAACACCAGAGAAGGAGACAGACCTAACCAGTCTTCCTGACAAAGAATTCAAAACAAAAATCATAAACATGCTGACAGAGATGCAGAGAAATATGCAAAAGAAATGGGATGAAGTCCAGAGGGAGATCACAAATGCCAGAAAGGAGATTACAGAAAAGAAACAAACTCTGGATGGATTTATAAGCAGAATGGATAAGATGCAAGAGGCCATTGATGGAATAGAAACCAGAGAACAGGAATGCATAGAAGCTGACATAGAGAGAGATAAAAGGATCTCCAGGAATGAAACAATATTAAGAGAACTGTGTGACCAATCCAAAGGGAACAATATCCATATTATAGGGGTACCAGAAGAGAAGAGAAAGGAAAAGGGGTGGAAAGTATCTTGGAAGAAATAATCACTGAAAACTTATCCAAACTGGGGGAGGAAATATTTGAACAGACCACGGAAATACACAGAACCCCCAACAGAAAGGATCCAAGGAGGAAAACACCAAGACACATAATAATGAAAATGGCAAAGATCAAGGACAAGGAAAGAGATTTAAAGGAAGCTAGAGAGAAAAAGGTAACCTATAAAGGAAAACCCATTAGGTTAACAACAGATTTCTTCGACAGAAACTCTACAGGCCAGAAGAGAATGGCATGATATATTTAATGCAATGAAACAGAAGGGCCTGGAACCAAGGATACTGTATCCAGCACGACTATCATTTAAATATGATGGCGGGATTAAACAATTAACAGACAAGCAAAAGCTGAGGGAATTTGCTTCCCACAAACCACCTAAAGGGCATCTTACAGGGACTGCTCTAGATGGGAGCACTCCTAAAAAGAGCACAGAACAAAACATCCAACATATGAAGTATGGAGGAGGAGAAATAAGAAGGGAGATAAGAAAAGAATCTCCAGACAGTGTATATAACAGCTCAATAAGCGAGCTAAGTTAGGCAGTAAGATACTAAAGAGGCTAACCTTGAACCTTTGTTAACTATGAATTTGAAGCCTGAAATGTCAATAAGTACATATCTATCAATAGTCACTATAAACGTAAATGGACTGAATTCACTAATCAAAAGACACAGAGTAATAGAATGGATAAAAAAGTAAGAACCATCTATATGCTGCCTACAAGAAACTCACCTCAAACCCAAAGACATGCACAGACTAAAAGTCAAGGGATGGAAAAACATATTTCAGGCAAACAACAGTGAGAAGAAAGCAGGGGTTGCAGTACTAATATCAGACAAAATAGACTTCAAAACAAAGAAAGTAACAAGAGATAAAGAAGGACACTACATAGTGATAAAGGGCTCAGTCCAACAAGAGGATATAATCATTCTAAATATATATGCACCCAACAGAGGAGCACCAGCATATGTGAAACAAACACTAACAGAACTAAAGGGGGAAATAGACTGCAATAAATTAACTTTAGGAGAATTCAACACACCACTCACCCCAAAGGATAGATCCACTGGGCAGAAAATAAGTAAGGATACGGAACCACTGAACAACACAGTAGAACAGATGGACCTAATAGACATCTATAGAACTCTACATCCCAAAGCAACAGGATACACATTCTTCTCAAGTGCACATGGAACATTCTCCAGGATAGACCACGTATTAGCCCACAAAAAGGGCCTCAGCAAAATCCAAAATATTGAAATTCTACCAACCAATTTTTCAGACCACAAAGGTATAAAACTAGAAATAAATTCTACAAAGAAAACAAAACGGCTCACAAACACATGGAGGCTTAACAACATGCTCCTAAATAATCAAGAGATCAATGAACAAATTAAAATAGAGATCAAGGAATATATAGAAACAAATGAAAACAACAACACAAAGCCCCAACTTCTGTGGGACTCAGCGAAAGCAGTCTGAAGAGGAAAGTATATAGCGATCCAGGCACACTTGAAGAAGGAAGAACAATCCGAAATGAATAGTCTAACATCACAATTATCGAAACCAGAAAAAGAAGAACAAATGAGGCCTAAAGTCAGCAGAAGGAGGGACATAATAAAGATCAGAGAAGAAATAAACAGAATTGAGAAGAATAAAACAATAGCAAAAATCAATGAAACCAAGAGCTGGTTCTTTGAGAAAATTAACAAAATAGATAAGTCTCTAGCCAAACTTATTAAGAGAAAAAGAGAATCAACACAAATCAACAGAATCATAAATGAGAACGGAAAAATCACGACAGACTCCACAGAAATACAAAGAATTATTAAAGACTACTATGAAAACCTATATGCCAACAAGCTGGAAAAACTAGAAGAAATGGACAACTTCCTAGAAAAATACAACCTTCCAAGACTGACCAAGGAAGAAACACAAAAGTTAAACAAACCAATTACGAGCAAAGGAATTGAAATGGTAATCAAAAAAGTACCCTAGAACCAAACCCCCGGGCTGGACGGATTTACCTCGGAATTTTATCAGACACACAGAGAAGATATAATACCCATTCTCCTTAAAGTTTTCCAAAAAATAGAACAGGAGGGAATACTCCCAAACTCATTCTATAAAGCCAATATCACCCTAATACCAAAACAAGGCAAAGACCCCACCAAAATTGAAAATTACAGACCAATATCCCTGATGAATGTAGATGCAAAAATACTTAATAAAATATTAGCAAACCGAATTCAAGAGTATATCAAATGGATCATACACCATGACCAAGTGGGATTCATCCCAGGGATGCAAGGAAGGTACAACATTCGAAAATCCATCAACATCATCAACCACATCAACAAAAAGAAAGACAAAAACCACATGATCATCTCCATAGATGCTGAAAAAGCATTTGACAAAATTCAACATCCATTCATGATAAAAACTCTCAGCAAAATGGGAATAGAGGGCAAGTACCTCAACATAATAAAGGCCATATATCATAAACCCACAGCCAACATTATACTGAACAGTGAGAAGCTGAAAGGTTCCCTTTTCCTCTGAGATCAGGAACTAGACAGGGATGCCCACTCCCCCCACTGCTATTTAACATAGTACTGGAGGACCTAGCCATGGCAAACAGACAAAGCAAAGAAATACAAGGAATCCAGATCAGTAAAGAAGAAGTTAAACAGTCACTATTTGCAGATGACATGATATTGTACATAAAAAGCCCTAAAGACTCCACCCCAAAACTTCTAGAACTGATATCGAAATACAGCAAAGTTGCAGGATACAAAATTAACACACAGAAATCTGTAGCTTTCCTATACACTAACAATGAACCAATAGAAAGAGAAATCAGGAAAAACAATTCCATTCACAATTGCATCAAAAAGAATAAAATACCTAGGAATAAATCTAACCAAAGAAGTGAAAGAACTATACTCTGAAAACTACAACTCATTGTTAAGAGAAATTAAAGGAGTTACTAACAAATGAAAACTCATCCCATGCTCATGGCTAGGAAGAATTAATATTGTCAAAATAATGGCCATTCTGTCCAAAGCAGTATACAGATTTGATGCAATCCCTATCAAATTACCAGCAACATTCTTCAATGAACTGGAACAAATAATACAAAAATTCATATGGAAACACCAAAGACCCCGAATAGCCAAAGCAATCCTGAGAAAGAAGAATAAAGTAGGGGTGATCTCACTCCCCAACTTCAAGCTCTACTATAAAGCCATAGTAATCAAGACAATTTGGTACTGGCACAAGAACAGAGCCACAGACCAGTGGAACAGACTAGAGACTCCAGACATTAACCCAAATATATATGGTCAATTAATATTTGATAAAGGAGCCATGGACATACAATGGCGAAATGACAGTCTCTTCAACAGATGTTGCTGGCAAAACTGCACAGCTTCATGTAGGAGAATGAAACTGGACCATTGTCTAACCCCATATGCAAAAGTAAATTCAAAATGGATCAAAGACCTGAATGTAAGTCATGAAACCATTAAACTCATGGAAAAAAACATAGGCAAAAACCTCTTAGACATAAACATGAGTGACCTCTTCTTGAACATATCTCCCTGGGCAAGGAAAACAACAGCAAAAATGGGCAAGTGGGACTATATTAAGCTGAAAAGCTTCTGTACAGCAAAAGACACCATCAATAGAACAAAAAGGTATCCTACATTATGGGAGAATATATTCATAAATGACAGATCCGATAAAGGGTTGACATCCAAAATATACAAACAGCTCATGCACTTCAACAAACAAAAAGTGAACAATCCAATCAAAAAATGGGCAGAGGAGCTGAACAGACAGTTCTCCAAAGAAGAAATTCAGATGGCTAAAAGGCATATGAAAAGATGCTCCACATCACTAGTCATCAGAGAAATGCAAATTAAAACCCGAATGATATATCACCTCACACCAGTAAGGATCGCCACCATTCAAAAGACAAACAACAAATGTTGGCAAGGTTGTGGAGAAAGGGGAACCCTCCTAAACTGCTGGCGGGAATGTAAATTAGTTCAACCATTGTGGAAAGCAGTATGGAGGGTCCTCAAAATGCTCAAAATAGAAATACCATTTGACCCTGGAATCCCACTTCTAGGAATTTACCCTAAGAGTGCATCAGCCCAATTTGAAAAAGACAGATGCACCCCTATGTTTATTGCAGCACTATTTACAATAGCCAAGAAATGGAAGCAACCTAAGTGTCCATCAGTAGATGAATGGTAAAGAAGAGGTGGTACAATGGAATATTATTCAGCCATAAGAAGAAAACAAATCCTACCATTTGCAACAACATGGATGGAGCTAGAGGGTATTATGCTCAGTGAAATAATCCAGGTGGAGAAAGACAAGTATCAAGTGGTTTCACTTATATGTGGAGTATAAGAGCAAAGAAAAACTGAAGGAACAAAGCAGCAGCAGAATCATAGAAGCCAAGAATGGACTAATAGTTACCAAAGGGAAAGGTACTGGGGAGGATGGGTGGGAAGGGAGGGACAAGGGCAGAGAAAAAGAAAGGGGGCATTATGATTAGCATGTATAGTGTGTGTGGGGGGCATGTGGAGGGCTGTGCAACACAGAGAAGACAATTAGTGATTTTACAGCATCTTACTAAGCTGATGGACAATGACTGTAAAGGGGTGTGGGGGGGGGACTTGGTGAAGGCGGGAGCCTAGTAAACATAATGTTCTTCATGTAATTGTATATTAATGATACCAAAATAAAAAATAAAAAAAATATTAACCTATTTTGGCTTTTAACAGTAGCCCTGACCTTCATCTTGTCAACTTGTTTGAAGCGTTGCCCAGCTTCTACCTAATTACCAATTTGTGATTTTTTTTTGCCTACTCAAATAATTTTAGTATACCAATTTTTTTCCCCACATACCTACTGTCCAATATTTCTACCACACTAATCACTATAATCTGCTATCAGGGAGATCCTCAGATATAGGTCATACCCATATTAAATAACCTACTTTATGTGTCATCTTTGATCAAAAGCATTGCTGTGTAGTTTTCAGGTATTTGTACAAAGTCCCAGACATCCTGTGTTCAGACTCAACACTCTAGTACCCACAGGCATGTAATAAGGCTTTTTTTTTTCTTCCATAGGGTCCTAGATTCAACAGCTCTAAGTGTTTTATTCAAAACTGTGGTGCCTCTTGCCCAAACACCTTTGGGGTTCAATACATTTGAGTATTATGTTCCTCAAGAGTGAGTCTTGTAACATTTCCTTGCAATATCAGCATTTGTCCCAAATGGGGTTCCATTGCAGTCAACCAATAAAAGCTATCAAAACCACCACAATTTATTACATGAAGCATAGTTCAGTCAAACAATACACAACATCTGTCTCAAGTACAATGGCTTTCATGTTGGTATGTTAAAATACATTAAGTCACAGAGCTAGACCTAATTTAACTTAAATATATTAAGTTAAAACAATGAACACTAGGCCAGTCTTTGTGCTAACTCCAGCAAAGACAGATAGACAACATGTTTAGGGGAATGGAGGATATCTCTACTTAAAATGAAGTAGTAATTTTGAAATTTATTTTTATACAGAGATGTACACATAGTTCTGAACTTGTTTCAGAATTTTCATAAGACTGATTTTTTTTCTTAATCACAACATCATTAATGAAAAGGCAATGTGATTAGATGTAAAAGCTACTTTGGAATCATGACACTAGGGTTCTAGTTCTGGTTCTTCAATTCATTAGTCATGGCTACTTGAATAAACCTCAGCTTTCTTCGAGCTCTGAAATGGGTGATTCCAATTTATCCTAAGCTAATCCTGCTTAAACCAAGTCAATAGAGTAAGTATTTGTAAGTTAAACTCAGTGACCACTATACACTACATGTCTGTGTCCATCATTCACCCCTGACCTCAGATTCACATGTTGAAAACCTAATGCCATCGGGATTGGTATTAGGAGGTGGGGCATTCAGGAGGTGATTAGGTTGTGAAGGCAGTACCCTGTCTAATGGGTTCATGCTCTTATAAAAGAGGCCTGAGAGAGCTCCTTACCCCTTATGTCAGGTGAGAGTACAGCAGGAAGATGGCCATTTATGACCCAGACAGCACGCCCTCACCAGGCACAGGACCTGACTGTGCAGTCACCCCTGATATTGGACTTACAGCCTCAAGAGCTATAAGAAACCAATTTCTGTTGTTTTTAATTATCCAATCTGTAAAATTTTTATTATAAGCTACCCTAATGGACTAACACAGAGACCAAATGTCTTGAAATATCTGTTCACTAACTTTCATCAGCCTTAATGAATAAAAATCACTTCTTTCTAGAACATGTATTCATAACATAGCCCTTCTAAGAAGGACATTCCTCAGGAATTAAATTTACAAAAGCAGGAAATGGGCAAAGAACATCATATTGGGACATTGACCACATGGCTTTTTTACCATTTTATGAGACAACCGGAAGTTTTATCTTCTGGAGCATCTTCACTGCTTCCAAATCTTGTGGAAGTATTTAAGCTATGTTAGCAAGAGATTTTCCCATTGCAAGACTTCTTTCTTACAGCACCATAGGTAGAACATGAATGCCACTATTACAGCAATTATGGGTGGTTAGTACTTCTGATTAAAAATTAATTAAATAGCACTTGAGGAATAAGGAAAGATTTAATTATACTATAAAAACTGTCAGACTTTCATTTTTAACATCTGTTAAACAAACATGCTAGTAGCAATAGTCTGGAGTAATCTTAGTCAACAAACTCCTATGACTCATCTGAGGGTCGAGGCAATATGATTTCAAATAGTGTACTTTCAAATCTGATGACTGGATCCAAGTTGAATACATTTCAGGGCTTCTTGATTCCCATTTTTCTTCATTTTAGGCTAAAAGAAAATTATTTACAGGGTTTTTTTAATGTAGTTATTAATTTTGATGAATTTGGTCTGGCATGTCGTGTCTGTGTTATAGCGAAGAGCTAGAATTCTGCAAAGCAGGGAAGCTTGTTTCAGTGAAAGGTGTCAAATGTAGAGTGTTTAGTTGCCCTCCTGTGATGTTTCTGAAAAGGTTATTTTTAGCTTTGATATTGAAAAGGCATAATCATTGGAACTCTCTGCTCTGGAAAATATTCCTGGCCTAAACAGTTTGGATCAATGTAACTAATTAGCAGAGAGACAAGAGAGGTCCAGGCAGCAGCTAGCGATGCATTTCTGTCAAGTAGGCTCTCCTTCCAATTTTTTTTACAGTCATCCATGGGTAGTCCAGTGAACTGAAATGTCACTTTGTAAGAGTCAACAGCCTCTCTGAGTCCCTGTTTCTTCATCAGTAAAAAGAGGATTTAGAGTAGATAAGCATTCCTAACTTTAAAATTCAACAATCATTAAGAGCCCTTAACTCAAAGTGGTGGAGTTTTATGACTCTTATTTTCTTAATTTAGGGACTTTTTCCTTTCTTTTCTTTTCTCTCTTTAAATTTTACAAGTAAGCTTAAGTTGCTCTTGAAATAACCAAAAATGTTATTTATTCCCCTTCTGTAAAAAAAATGTTTCATTTCTTAGTTACAATCTCCTCTCTGTTTTGCTTTCTGGTTGTACATATGAGGCATCTGAGGCCCAGTGCCTTGGTGGCCTCCATCATCTAACTACAGATGAGCAATCCAGGCATTTGGTAATTATGATTTCAAAGAGGTCCTTCCTCTGACTGTGCCACAGCATCCCCCACTGCAGCCAGTCAGTTCCATTCTTTGCAGGTATTTATGCTTTAGAGGTAACTAAGACATACCCAAGGCAGACTCCAAGACATAGCTATGTCATCACAGGGGCCATAAAGGGCACAGATTCAGTGGTATCCATCATGCATATTTGAATCCTGTCTCCTGTTTTTGCTCTCAGGACTTCTGGACTTAATTTCAATGGTATCCAGGCCTTTATCTACTCATTTATTTAACAAATATTTACTGAGCATATTCTGTATGATAGGCATTGTTCTAAGGCCTGGGTGAAGAACAACAAAAAATGTTGTGATCTATTTCCTCATGGAGCTTATGTTCTAACTATAAACTCACTTTATGACTCCACAGCCATGTCCTATTAACTCCCTTATGATAATACCTGAGATAAACCAGAAGCCATGGGTCTTCATAAATTTCTAGGAAAAGAACCAGCAGTACCTATCTGTGAAATGACAGTGGAGGCTGTCATTTATTGATATTTATTTGATTGTGTAGAAATAAGCCATAACTTTTTCTAATCCTCCAAACAATATAGTCAGATTGGTGTCATTACATTAAAACAATTCAATACCACTTTATAGGTGGGGAAACTCTAACTAGTAAAACTTTATCACTTACTCAGAGTTGTACAACTTACAAGCTATACAATTGTACTTATATTTCCCTAACTTCAAAGCTCTGCTCTCAGTTTTATACCATACTACTGCTGAAATAAACAGCTGACTGAATCATACAAATTAGGGGAAGTTATAAACTTCTGCTCCAAAATATTTCTCATACATTTGATTAATTATGCAGTTAACCACTGGTTGTTTATTTGAATTAAGGCATTTTCCTTATTAAAAATTATAAAACATGAAAGAGTTAATGAATCAAACTATTAACATTTACTAATACTTTGTTGAGGATTTATCATAAAATTCCCTACTATGTATGCATAATAAAAGAGAGCTCTGAATTTGGGATCAAATTATCTGGGTTATTTTCTCCCTCTTGGCTTATTAATGAATGACACATAAACACACATTCTGAGACAAATTCATGGATGCTGGCAGTTGACATGAGACTCTTGGGTCAGAGATAAATGACTATCATTCACACAGCAGCAAACAGCATGAGCATCAGCATGTTTGGCACTGCCTGCCCTCCCCTTGGTTCCTGCAGGGTCTTGTGAAGAGGAACAGATGATTTCTGCACACACAGTGGGTTATGATGCAGGCAAGGAAATCTGAATTTAAGGAAACTGATTATTTTATATACTTGCTTTCCGTTGCTCTAATAGCACACTGTCTATCTGCCAAAGCTGTTCACTATATAAACATTCCCAAAAAGATAGTCTAGACCAAAGGCAGACAGTGCTCCTTCTTGCAAAACATGCAGAAATGTGACAGACCTGTGGAGAACTGTTCTCTAACATTCCTGAAGTGACAGTGTCCCTTCTTTATGGAATGGCATCTCATATGCTTCTGTTTTAGGCCATTGTAAATCAGGTGCCCAGATACGAAATTAATTTTTTTCTCTACCTATATCTCATCTTTTTACTGCCTTTACTTTATCCTTTATCTTGATATTCTAAATTCTTTTTTTTAACTTGTATGCATTTTTGTAGGTCACTTGAAATGTCCTTTTTCTGAGAAATCAATTAACTGCTATATAACACACTACTCGAAAATTTGGTGACTTAAAACAACAATAATCTATTAATCCTCACAATCCTGTTATAGGTTAATTGGATGGGTACTTTGCTCCTTCTCCTGGGCTCATTCCATGTTTCTTCATTCAGCTGGAGGTGGGCTGGTCTGGAATAACCAAGAAGTCTCCACTCACACAGTGGGTATTTGGTGCTGGCCTTGGCTCTCCTTCATGTTACTTGTCATCTTCTTGTAGGCTAGACTGCCTTCTTTACTGGTGGTTTCAAATCAACATTCCATGAAGAAAAAGGCAGAAGCTGAAAAGCCCATGAAGCCTAGTTTCTGGAATTTATACAACATGATTTCTGCCATATTCTATTAGTCAAAGCAAGTCACAAGATCAACCATATTCAGTAGGATAAAGATACAGAGTTCATTGTTTGATGGGGCAAGTTATAAAAAAATTATGCCTATAAATATTGTATCCCATTGAAATCTTAATGAATAAAATTACATCCCTGTTACTTTCAGTAAATCACTTCATCTCTTCGGAATTTAGTTTCATCAATAAAACCCAATGTAAATTTAAATGACAAGCAAGGTCTCTTTCAGATCCCCGCATCTTTGCTTCAAATATACTTTCCAAAGTGCCATTTTCTGAGACTAATTAGGCTAAGGAAAAAGTAGAAAGCATTTGTGGGTATTGAGCTACTGAGGGGTATATGTAACTTGCAAGTAGATGAAGGCATATATCTGCATTATTAAGGGTGTATTTAGAAATGCTATAGATAGCCATTGAAAGGGAAGTTGAGGAAAGAGGTAAGGCAAAGGCAACCTGGGTATTTACCAATTTTTATTATTGTGTGTTATCTAAGTTAAATCATGCCTAAGTGGTTATATGTGCAACTGCAAAACCAGGGAACTTAGATTCTATATTTTGCAAGCTCTCCTATCTCTAAGAGTTACATCTGAATAATTAGACATTTGGATGACTTGACAATAGACCTTTAAAAAAAAACTAAAAGTTCATATCAAGATCTTACTGACTAAATCTGCTATTATTAATAGTCTTTATTTTCAGAATATTCACATGCAAAACACATGAAATAGTAAGAATAAATTCAAGTAAAACAAATTCACTGAAAAGTAAATTTGCCTGTTGATTAAAATATTAAATAGCAAATGAACAAACTGCCAAATTAAGATTTTTTCCAAGTTTATTCATTGCCTCTCAGCATTTTAGCTGCATAATTCTTAGTCTAGTTTTATTTGTTTCAAGATCATGTGTTTTGCATATTCCATATTCCAGCCAGTACATTTTATATTTAAATGCATTTCCCATATGTGCAAATGCCTACCTTTATTTTTTTAAGATTTTTTTCCTCTTGCCACTGCAATTGCCTGCTTCTGGAAGCACAATGGCTAAAGAAATTGTCCTAGTTTCTCTTTAAGGTATTTGATATGTTTTGTAACTAAGGTCACTTGTGAATTGATCATATGGCACTGAGCATTATTTTTCTGCAAGTTAGCTTCTGGAAACTTTGCTTTTGACAAATTTGTCATTTTGTAAATTGGGTATTTGACATATTTGTCATTTGATGATTTGGTTATTTTCTGAGTTTGTTATTTATTGAGTTGGTCATTCCAATAACTGGCTATCATTTCATTGGCCTAGAGCTAGGAGTATGCAGGAGCCAGCATGTCCCACCCCTGAGACCTGACTGTGTGTGTCTTCTAAACTTTAGATACAGCGACATGAACTTGGCCACAGTGAGAGTGTTTAGACCACAGAAATCTTCAAATAATACAAATAAGGGCTGTTTTATTTTTTGGAGAATAAGACCAGCTCACCATTGCCTAGAACATATTAATTCTGAGCAGTAAACCAATTAAAAATTGAATTTCCTATGAAAACAATCTAATAATAATCAAAATAGGCATGGCTTCAGAGAACTACTGAAGAAGTGAGTTTGGTATATTCCCACCAGTAGATGATAATAATTAATCTAATGATAAAATATCACCTAACAATATTAGCTCTTCTCTGAATCAAGCCCCAGACAGATCATCTGTCATCTGTTCTTCCATTCAATCCAAGGATATGAAAAAAAGATAGGTCTTATCATACTCACTTTGTAAGTGAGAAAAATGAAGCTCAGCAAGAAACAAGATCTAATTTCAGAATTATTTTTCATTTTGCTTCATAGCCTTCTGGGGTTGAAATTTAGAGGTTCCACTTCTAAAAGATAATGATCTCATCTTTAGGGCAAGGAGATTAGGGAACTGGAAGAAAGCTAAATGTCATTACGACTGTATTGATTGAAACTCATAATATTAATGATATAACCTATATAAATTCACTTATGGACCGAGAGTGCCATCATACCAGAGAGCAGAGAGACTGACTTTATGCCTCTTTGCTGCAGTTTATCAGATGTGTCTTGATTTGGTCCATTAGTTACAATTTTCTAAACAAGTGACATCCCACCCCTCCTCCAGTGATATTCCTGCATCAGGAAGGGAATTCTGTAAATGGATAATGTTCAAAAAAGCACATTTGGGAGTTAAATTGTACTTTTGCATTTTGAGATCTATTTGATAATGGGAAAAATGTTTACTTCTTTCCATTGATCTATAAATACATATCTCCAAGCACTTTGGTATATTACTGGCCATTTTATGCAGAGAAAATCATTTAAAGTCACCTATATCCTGGGACAAAGGACATTTACAGTGAATTCTGGAATGAGACTACAAATTGGTGGAAAAATTGGTAGCATGCCTGGAAGTAAGGGAATTCTTATAACCAGCATCACCAAATGTCATTCTATACACAGGCATAATGAACCAGTCCATGTGCTTCAAGTTACTTCCTAAGGAATGTACTGAGAGAGCTGGTTACAATACAGACTTGCTGGAACCATTAAGATTCGAAAAGGTAAATTGCTTGACTCTTCTATGCTGTTCTCCTAGTGGATCTTTAAAATCTGTGATAAACTTGTTTGATATCATTGTTTAAGTTTGCTTCTGTTCATTTCTTCTATAGATTTGAATGTTCATAGAAGAAGAAGAAGAAGACTTTATTCCTTAAAAATTAGAATCAAGCCTTGCAAAGAGATCAGTTTTTAAAACCTCTGATTATTTTCTAAAGCAGTCAAAATAAATTGATGCATGTTTTTTTAATCCATACATAAGATTAACAGTAAATCAATAAGAAATGTAAACAGAAGCAGTTTGGGGTGTAATAAAGAACTGTAGAAAATATGTCCTCATATCTTCATCTTTTTGTTTTGTTTTTGTTTTTTGGGAGATGAAAGAAAAAGAATCAGGAGTTACTTTTTCTGGAGATATTAGCATGTTACTAAAAATAAACATTAGTTGATGGTTTTAGAGAATAAGGAGTACTAATAATTAGGCAATTTTGCTTTCTATTTGAATAAAGCCTTACATTTCGATAGAACAAATCCTCTTACTGCTAAGCAGTAAGGTAAAGCACTCAAATGCCTGATAGAGCAACACAAACATTCAAAGATAAGACACATTTGATAGCATCTAATGGCATTGCTGCTGTAACACATAAGAAGTAACACGTAACAGTGTTGCAAATCCTAATCCATGAAACTCCAGTCTTAGCCACTGCAACATTTAAAGAATTGATTTGATTCAGATGGAATTTTCCACTCACAAAAAACATGGGTATTCATGCCCACTCACTGAATGAAATCTGGTAGTGGTCCTGTGAAAAGAGAAATAGGAAATGATCCTAAGTGAATGTTTCCCTTTCATGAGAGAAGGAAAGTGTTTCTTTTATTTACATGTCTGATGCATATATAATGCCATGAATTTAGTAGATTAACACATCTTTATTGGTTGATTTACATAATTTGTTCACATTTTTTATTGTATTTGATTACTTTAACATCAGAAACTAATATCTGGATTTTTTTCTACATGTGAATTCATTGAATTGCTTGACTTTGGAAATGGGATTCTCAAAGCATAGAAATGATGGGGAAAAAAAGATGGAATGAATGAAGATGAATAGTTTTGATAATAAATACAAAAATAAAAAATTTGTGCATCAAAATCGCATCTATATATGTATATGATGACAAATATACATAAAACAACTAAAAATATGAAAATGTGAATCAAAACCCAGAGAAATTATTTGTTGCTAAATCGTGTTAAATGGAGTGTTTCAGACCTTGCTATTACTCAAAGAGTGGGCTGATGAGCAGGTATATTAGCATAAATTAGGAGCTTGTTAAAAATGTAGACTCTCAGACCCATTCTAAACTGATTGCATAGAAATCTGCATTTTAAGGTCCTCAGAAGATATATTTTCACATTAAAACTTGGAAAGCAGTTCTCAGAGAGAAGGTCCCTAGACCTCTGCCACAGTGGTCACCATAACTGACCCAGCCCTCCCTTTCCCAGGCTTTGGACTTCAACCCTACCTTGAATTTTGTGAAATACTCAGCATCCTCACATTAAATCCATTTTTTTCCTTAAGCTAATATTTTACCTGTAACAAATACAAACCTAACAAATATATATTGTAATGTTTAATAATTTAGGAATAGTTCATTATGACATATGCTTCATTATGAAATTTCCATAAAAATTATGTAAATAAATAAATTTGAGTGATTTAAGTTGTTGCTTCTCTAGGCAAACACTTAATAGCTGAAAAATCCATACCTCTGAAGTTAAATGTCTTTTGTCTTGATTTGCCAATTAACTAGCTTAGCAGTGTGGTATTTGTTATTTACTCACATAGCCTTGATTTATTCAGTGAATAAAGGGGATAGTATATGACAAAGAAAATTAAATATTAAATTAATTTATACGTGTATACAAAAGGTCCTTAGCACCAATCGTAAGACATATTAGATAGCAATTAATGTTAACTATCCTTTTCTTTCATTCTCTCTTTCATCTTTCCCTCTTTTTCATGATTGCTGTCCTAAGGATTAGTTAAAACTGACTAAAATATAGTTCATCTGTTTTTTTAAATGTCCAGTAAATCTCATGTAATTCATTTCGAAGTAAGTTATGAGATTTGCTCATAAATTGCCAGTGGAGCAATTAACATATTTAATTGAATAAAGTAAATAGACATAAGCTGGTATAAAACTTTAGTATTAATTCCAGATAGAATGCTTGCTTGTATGTAAGGCAGTATTTAGTATTTTGGATATATTTACATCTTTAATCCTTAAAATAAACAAAGAGTTAGTGAGGGTCAAAAAGGACCTTTTACAAATAGGAAAGTTGAGAGGTTAGGTAGCTTGACTAAGGTCACATAAGTGGCAAGTGATGGGACAGTATTTCACTTAGGATGGAGAAGCGTAAACTGCAGTTGTGGGCCAGATCTAGCCTGTCAATTATGGTCTATATGTAAGAACTATTTTTACATTTTTAAATGGGTAAGAAAAAGATCAAAAGAAAAATATTTTCTGACATGAGAAAATTACATTAAATTTAAATTTTAGTGTTCATCAATAAAAATATATCAGAACACAGCCATACCTTTTCACATATACTATGACTTGGTCTCAGAGTTGAGTAGTTAAAACAGCGAACTTAAGATCTACAAAGCCTTAAATATTTACAATCTGGCTCTTTATAGAAAGTGTGCCACTCTGTCCTCTAGGCAGTCTAGAGCCCATGGAATTAATCCTTTACTCTAAATCGACTCACTAAGCCTAACAAAGATTGTCCTTTTGAAATTCATGTACTTGATGTTTAACTGAGGACCTTGGGGGAGGAAAAGTGAGAGAAGAAGAAATGAAAAAGTTACAAGAATTTTTCTTGACAATTTCCACATCGTGACCAGGCAGTTTATTGTTATTTTTTTTTCACAGTGCTCACCATGGTAAGGAAGGGGAACACCCAAAACGCTCCTTTGGCAAAAATCAGTTCAAGTTCCTATCCCAAGAGCAAGAAGCAGGGATGAACTGACTTTACCGTGTCAAAGAGTGTGTGGAAAAGAAACGTCAGGAAGGTCATGACAAGGGGACATTTGCACCAGTACTGTCACCTCCAGGTGCTGTGACCTTTATGCACCCAGTGGTTCCCATGTATACATCTCCAAGGACCCCACTACCTACCCCAGTCCTTTCTCCTCTCCTTTCATGAAAGTTCTCCTTTCATCTTCATTTCCTCTAAGCTAAGTGATTTAAGCAACTTTAGTATTAAGTTAAAATTTGTTGTGCAAATGCCCTATCACCAAGTCCAAATTTGTTCCACCTGAGGCATCACAGGTCAGTCAGTCAAGAGACAAGTGTTGGGGCAAGGAAAGAGACTTGATTCAGAAAGCCAGCAGATCAAGAAAATGATGGATTAATGTCTTACAGCATCATCTTAACTTGGTTGATTTCAGAAAGTGGAGCAGGTTAGGGGGTGACTGATTGTTGTGAACAACTGGACACCAGTGAGGGTCCATCCAAGGAGAGCTGAGAAACTCGGTGCCCTTGGGTAGTTGACTCTCCTTGACCTACGTCTGATCATGATGTTCCTATAAGTCTTTGACAAGGCAACCATTATTTTCATACATATTTCCCTATCTCTCAGGGGGAGGCAAGTTTCAGGTTGTAAGATGAATTCCAGTGTAAGATAAATTCTAACCAAAATAAGCAGGCAACGAGAGGCAACAAAGAGCCAGGCAGTTTATTTGAATGCAATCTCTGGGTGACGTTCCTTGGTCTGAAACACAAGCTGGGGAAATCACACCCAGCAGGGCAGGCAGCAAGTTTTCAAAGAAGGCAGGGGGAGGGAGAACAAAGGTGTACAGTGGGGCGAGGATTGGCTCACCTAGGGTACCTGGGGGTCTCTCATTGGCCTTTAACCAGGTACCAGAAAGTTACCATTAACCTTTTAGCTTGGGGGAAGGGCTCTAGTTGGGAGTGTTATCCGATCAGGCTCTGGAATGTTGTCAGACCAGAACCTTTTGGTCTCTTTGCCTCGTTTGGTGAGGCCTGAGCTTGTCCATCAGGCTCACCCCTTCCACTGGTGCCTCCAGCCTTACAATCCAGCATTTTGGTCACGATGGGCGACGACTCAATCTCACTACTTCCGGCTGACAAGGGGCGTTGTGGGGGTGGGTGTTTAAGACTGGTTGATGGCTGGAGGAGGCTAAGTTGGGAGGGACGAGTACTTGTGCAGCAACAGTTGATTAACTTCTTATTATTATTAATTAATTTATTAATTAATTAATTTTTTTGAGAGGGCATCTCACATATATATTGATCAGATGGTTGTTAACAACAATAAAATTCTGTATAGGGGACTCAATGCTCAATGCACAGTCATTAATCCACCCCAAGCCTAATTCTCATCAGTCTCCAATCTTCTGAAGCATAACAAACAAGTTCTTACATGGTGAACAAATTGTTACATACTGAATAAGTTCTTACATGGTGAACAGTACAAGGGCAGTCATCACAGAAACTTTCGGTTTTGATCATGCATTATGAACTGTAAACAATCAGGTCAAATATGAATATCCGTTTGATTTTTATACTTGATTTATATGTGAATCCCACATTTCTCCCTTATTATTATTATTATTATTATTATCATTTTAATAAAATCTGAAGTGGTAGGTAGATACAAGATAAAGGTAGAAAACATAGTTTAGTGTTGTAAGAGCAAATGTAGATGATCAGGTGTGTGCCTATAGACTAAGTATTAATCCAAGCTAGGCAAGGGCAACAAAACATCCATGGATGCAGAAGATTTATCTCAAAACAGGGGGGGTGAGATTCTAAGCCTCACCTCTGTTGATCCCCAATTTCTCACCTGATGGCCTCCCTGCGACTGTGCCTGTCTTAGGCTGTTCCACCCTTGAGGAAATTACCTGTCAATGGCTAACCAGTCATCTTCCGGGGGCCATACAGGGAAATGTAAAGTTGGTAAGTGAGAGAGAAGCAATATTCTTGGAAAAGGTTAGCCTTTTACTTCTTTGCAGATTTATGCCCTGTGGCTTCTATGCCCAGCATTTGTCTTGAGGTATCATTACCACTTGGAAGAATTATGATACTCGGTAATTTTCGATATGAGGCACGAATTCTACTAAAGGGTTGTAATTAGGAAGGAAGAAGAAAAGCTATAGAAGTAGCAGGTGCAAGAAAACATGGGAAGATTGATTATTTCTTTGACATATCTTCTTGTAGAGTAACATAAGCATGTATAGGTTTTAAACTACTAATTAAATTACGTGCACACATTAACATAATAGGAATACAGTTACATAACCAAAGCAGACGTATAATTACCAGCCATCTCCAGTGAAAACAAGAAAACTAGTTAGGCGCCCTAGGCATTTGTGAAAACTTATCTATAATACGGTAGATATTGTCCAACTGAAATTGAACAGTCTGAGAGAAATCAGACAAATTAAAACAACCCATTCCTGGGGACTGTTCACATCCCATATGTTCTTTTAACAGTAGAGAGTCTGTAGTCGTAAGATTTTGGAGCGCTACAACTTGCACTTCTCCTAATTCTTGGTTGAGTTCCAACAGTATAGATCCAGTCAAATTTGTTGTTTTATTGTATGCACAGGCCAGCTTAGATATCTCCTTCTTCATTCCAATGGCAAGTCCAGGAACCGGTGGGATGAATGCAGCTACAACTGCAGCATCGCCTGGATCTTTGTTGAGGTTTTTTGATGATCATCTTCTGGTATGACTCTTCCAGAGAGTGCTGATGTTGGAAGTTCTTCCTCACATCATATCTTAGTTCATTTTCTGGATAGCCAAATTAGGCTTTGATCCTCTGTATAAGCACAAACAGACCCTTTGCCCACACTTTGATATGCCCTTTATACCATTGTGTAGAACTCATTGGAGGTGACCACACAGGAACTGTTAGTACATACTTGGGTTCTGTGATTCCACTGCTGTTTTGTTCCTTCAGTTTTTCCTTTGCTCTTATACTCCACAGATGAGTGAAATCATTCGGTATTTCTCTTTCTCCACTTGGCTTATTTCACTGAGCATAATACCCTCCAGCTTCATCCATGTTGCTGCAAATGTTAGGATTTGCCCTCTTCTTATGGCTGAGTAGTATTCCGTTGTGTATTTGTACCACATCTTCTTTATCAATTCATCTACCGATGGACATTTAGGTTGCTTCCAATCTTGGCTATTGTAAATAGTGCTGCGATAAACATAGGGGTGCATCTGTCTTTCTCAAACTTGATTGCTGCCTTCTTAGGGTAAATTCCTAGGAGTGGAATTCCTGAGTCTAACGGTAAGTCTGTTTTGAGCATTTTGATGAACCTCCATACTGCTTTCCACAATGGTCGAACTAATTTACATTCCCACCAGCAGTGTAGGAGGGTTCCCCTTTCTCCGCAGCCTAGCCAACATTTGTTGTTGTTTGTCATTTGGATGGCAGCCATCCTTAATGGTGTGAGGTGGTAACTCATTGTAGTTTTATTTTGCATTTCTCTAATAATTAGTGATGTGGAGTATCTTTTCATGTGTCTGTTGGCCATCTGTATTTCTTTTTTGGAGAACTGTCTGTTCAGTTCCTCTGCCCATTTTTTAATTGGGTTATTTGTTTTTTGTTAGTTGAGGCGTGTGAGCTCTTTATATATTTTGGACGTCAAGCCTTTAACGGATCTGTCATTTACAAATATATTCTCCCATACTGTAGGGTTCCTTTTTGTTCTATTGATGGTGTCTTTTGCTATACAGAAGCTATTCAACTTAATATAGTCCTACTTGTTCATTTTTGCTGTTGTTTTCCTTGCCCGGGGAGATATGTTCAAGAAGAGGTCACCCATGTTTATGTCTAAGAGGTTTTTGCCTATGTTTTTTTCCAAGAGTTTAATGGTTTCATGACTTACATTCAGGACTTTGATCCATTTTGAATTTACTGTTGTATATGGGGTTGGACAATGGTCCAGTTTCATTCTCCTACATGTAGCTGTGCAGTTTTGCCAGCACCATCTGTTGAAGAGACTGTCATTTCGCCATTGTATGTCCATGGCTCCTTTATCAAATTTTAATTGACCATATATGTTGGGGTTAATGTCTGGAGTCTCTAGTCTGTTCCACTGGTCTGTGGCTCTGTTCTTGTGCCAGTACCAAATTGTCTTGATTACTATGGCTTTATAGTAGAGCTTGAAGTTGCGGAGTGAGATCCCCCCCTACTTTATTCTTCTTTCTCAGGATTGCTTTGGCTATTTGGGGTCTTTGGTGTTTCCATATGAATTTTTGTATTATTTGTTCCAGTTCATTGAAGAATGTTGCTGGTAATTTGATGGGGATTGCATCAAATCTGTATATTGCTTTGGGCAGGATGGCCATTTTGACAATATTGATTCTTCCTAGCCACGAGCATGGGATGAGTTTCCATTTGTTAGTGTCCCCTTTAATTTCTCTTAAGAGTGATTTGTACTTTTCAGATTATAGGTCATTCACTTCTTTGGTTTGATTTATTCCTATGTATTTTATTCTTTTTGATGCAATTGTGAATGGAATTTTTTTCCTGATTTCTCTTTTGTTGGTTCATTGTTAGTGTATTGGAAAGCCACAGATTTCTGTGTGTTAATTTTGTATCCTGCAACTTTGCTGTAGTTCGATATCAGTTCCAGTAGTGTTGGCGTGGAATCTTTAGGGTTTTTTTTATGTACAATCTCATGTCATCTGCAAATAGTGACAGTTTAACTTCTTCTTTACCAATCTGCATTCCTTGTATTTCTTTGTTTTGTCTGATATCCTTGGCTAGGACCACCAGTACAATGTTAAATAGCAGTTGGGAGAGTGGGCATCCCTGTCTAGCTCCTGATCTCAGAGGAAAAGCTTTCAGCTTCTTGCTGTTCAATATAATGTTGGCTGTGGGTTTATTATATATGGCCTTTATTATGTTGAGGTACGTGCCCTCTATTCCCATTTTGCTGAGAGTTTTTATCATGAATGGATGTTGAATTTTGTCAAATGTTTTTTCAGCATCTATGGAGATGATCATGTGGTTTTTGTCTTTCTTTTGGTTGAGGTGGTGGATGATGTTGATGGATTTTCGAATGCTGTACCATCCTTGCATCCCTGGGATGAATCCCACTTGTTCATGGTGTATGATCCTTTTGATATACTTTTGAATTCGGTTTGCTAATATTTTATTAAGTATTTTTGCATCTACATTCATCAGGGATGTTAGTCTGTAATTTTCTTTTTTGGTGGAGTCTTTCCCTGTTTTTGGTATTAGGGTGATATTGGCTTTATAGAATGAGTTTGGGATTATTCCCCCTTCTTCTATTTTTTGGAAAACTTTAAGGAGAATGGGTATTATGTCTTCTCTGTGTGTCTGATAAAATTCCGAGGTAAATCTGTCTGGCCCGCGGGTTTTGTTCTTGGGTAGGTTTTTGATTACCACTTCAATTTCATACCTCGTAATTGAATTGTTTAACTTTTGTGTTTCTTCCTTGGTCAGTCTTGGAAGGCTTTATTTTTCTAGGAAGTTGTCCATTTCTTCTAGGTTTTCCAGCTTGTTGGCATATAGGTTTTCATAGTAGTCTTTAATAATTCTTTTATTTCTGTGGAGTCTGTTGTGATTTTTCCATTCTCATTTCTGGTTCTTTTAATTTGTGTTGATTCTCTTTTTCTCTTAATAAGTTTGGCTAGAGGCTTATCTATTTTGTTTATTTTCTCAAAGAGCCAGCTCTTGGTTTCATTGATTTGTGCTTTTGTTTATTTCTTCTCTGATCTTTATTATGTCCCTCCTTCTGCTGACTTTAGGCCTCATTTGTTCTTCTTTTTCTGGTTTCGATAATTGTGATGTTAGACTATTCATTTCGGGTTGTTCTTCCTTCTTCAAGTGTGCCTGGATCGCTATATACTTTCCTCTTCAGACTGCTTTTGCTGAGTCCCACAGAAGTTGGGGCTTTGTGTTGTTGTTGTCATTTGTTTCTATATATTCCTTGATCTCTATTTTAATTTGTTCATTGATCCATTGATTATTTATTAGCATGTTGTTAAGCTTCTATGTGTTTGTGAGCCTTTTTGTTTTCTTTGTAGAATTTATTTCTAGTTTTATACCTTTGTGGTCTGAAAAATTGGTTGGTAGAATTTCAATATTTTGGATTTTGCTGAGGCCCTTTTTGTGGCCTAGTATGTGCTCTGTTCTGTAGAATGTTCCATGTGCACTTGAGAAGAATTTGTATCCTGTTGCTTTGGGATGTAGAGTTCTATAGACGTCTATTAGGTCCATCTGTTCTACTGTGTTGTTCAGTGCTTCCGTGTCCTTACTTATTTTCTGCCCAGTGGATCTATCCTTTGTGGTGAGTGGTGTGTTGAAGTCTCCTAAAATGAATGCATTGCAGTCTATTTCCACCTTTAGTTCTGTAAGTATTTGTTTCACATATGCTGGTCCTCCTGTGTTGTGTGCATATATATTTAGAATGGTTATATCCTCTTGTTGGACTGAGCCGTTTATCATTATGTCGTGTCCTTCTTTATCTCTTGTTAATTTGTTTGTTTTGAAGTCTATTTTATCTGTTATTAGTACTGCAACCCCTGCTTTCTTGTCGCTGTTGTTTGAGTGAAATATATTTTTCCATCCCTTGACTTTTAGTCTGTACATGTCTTTGGGTTTGAGGTGAGTTTCTTGTAAGCAGCATATAGATGGTTCTTGCTTTTTTATCCATTCTATTACTCTGTGTCTTTTGATTGTTGCATTCAGTCCATTTACATTTAGGGTGACTATTGAAAGATATGTACTTATTGCCATTGCAGGCTTTAAATTTGTGGTTACCAAAGGTTCAAGGTTAGTCTCTTTACTATCTTACTGCCTTACTTAGCTTACTTCTTGAGCTGTTATATACACTGTCTAGAGATTCTTTTCTTCTCTCCCTTCTTATTCCTCCTCCTCCATTCTTCGTATGTTGGAAGTTTTTTTCTGTGCTCTTTTTAGGAGTGCTCCCATCTACAGCAGTCCCTGTAAGATGCCCTGTATAGGTGTTTTGTGGGAGGCAAATTACCTCAGCTTTTGCTTGTCTGGAATTGTTTAATCCCGCCATCATATTTAAATGATAGTTGTGCTGGATACAGTATCCTTGGTTCAAGGCCCTTCTGTTTCATTGCATTAAATATATCATGCCATTCTCTTCTGGCCTTTAGGGTTTCTGTCGAGAAGTCTGATGTTAGTGTGATGGTTTTTCTTTTATAGGTGACCTTTTTCTCTCTAGCTTCCTTTAAAACTTTCCTTGTCCTTGATCTTTGCATTTTAATTATTATGTGTCTTGGTGTTGTCCTCCTTGGATCCTTTCTGTTGGGGGTTCCGTGTATTTCCGTGGTCTGTTTGATTATTTCCTCCCCCAGTTTGGGGAAGTTTTCATCAATTATTTCTTCCAAGATACTTTCCACCCCTTATTCTCTCTCTTCTTCTTCTGGCACCCCTATAATACGGATATTTTTCCTTTTGGATTGGTCACACATTTCTCTTAATATTTTTTCATTCCTTGTGATCCTTTTAGCTCTCTCTATGTCAGCTGCTATGCGTTCCTGTTCTCTGGTTTCAATTCCCTCAAAGGCCTCTTGCATCTTATCCATTCTGCTTATAAATCCTTCCAGAGTTTGTTTCATTTCTGTAATCTCGTTTCTGGCATCTGTGATCTCCCTCTGGACTTCATCCCATTTCTCTTGCATATTTGTCTGCATCTCCGTCAGCGTATTTATGATTTTTATTTTGAATTCTTTGTCAGGAAAACTTGTTAGGTCTGTCTCCTTCTCTGGTGTCTCTGTGATCTTTGTTTGCCTGTAATTTTTTCTTTTCATGGTGATAGGAATAGTTTGCAGAGCTGGGACGAGTGACAGCTGGAAGAACTTCCCTTCTTGTTGGTTTGTGGCCTTCCTATCCTGGGAGAACAGCAACCTCTAGTGGCTTGTGCTGGGTAGCTGCACGCAGACATTGCTTCTGCTTCCTCCCCAGCTTCTATGGAGTTTATCTCTGTTGTTGCTGTGGGCGTGGCCTGGCTCGGGCCGCTGCCCCAAAATGGTGGAGTCATGTTGGAGGGGAAGCGGCCGGGAGGCTATTTATCTCCATAAGGGGCCTCCGTGCTCCCTGCAGCCCAGTGGATTAGAGTGCCCAGAGATCCCTGGATTCCCTACCTCTGGACTAAGTGTCCTGCCCTGCCCCTTTAAGACTTCCTAAAGCACCCGCCGAAACAAAACAACGACCACAAAAAAAAAAAAATATGTCCATTTCTTTTTGTTTATTCTCTGGCGCCATTCTCAGGCACCCGCTCACCGGTCTTGCTGCCCTGTTTCCCTAGTATTGGGGTCACTATCCCTTTAAGACTTCCAAAAAGCACTGGCCACAACAAAACAACAACAACAAAAAAAATGGCCACTCGCTTTTCTTTTGTCCTCCGGTGCCAGCCTCAGGCACCCGCTCACTGGTCTTGCTGCCCTGTTTCCCTTATTTCCAGGGCCCCGCGCATGCACTGTGTCTGCGCTCTTGTCCGGTTGGCTGGGACTGGGTGCTCAGCAGTCCTGGACTCCCTCTCTCTCCCCGCTCTGACTCCTTTCCTCCCACCGGGAGCTGGGGGGAGGGGTGCTCGGGTTGCGCCAGGGCTGGGGCTTGTATCTTAACCTCTTTGCCAGGTGCTGGGTTCTCCCAGGTGTGGATGTGGTCTGGGTGTTGTCCTGTGTCCTCTGGTCTTTATTCTAGGAAGAGTTGTCTTTGCTTTATTGTCATAGATACATGTGGTTTTGGGAGGAGATTACTGATGCTCTACTCACGCCAACATCTTGGCTCCATGAGGCTGATTAACTTTTATGTGTGAAATTTCTGCCATGTGCTGTTGAAGGAACTTGAAAACACATGGGGCAATTAAGAGTAAACCACAAACTGTTATTTAGGGGCCCAGCAGAGGCATTAGCCAGGCCATTATTGGGGACTGAAGCCACCCATAAGGGCTGCCTTCAGGTACTCGTGTTCTGTGGACGTCTTTTTGTACTTCTTGTAGATTTTTTATGCTTTTGGTCTATGACCCCAGACTCTTTGATATAGTAGTAGCATTCTTCCTGCAAGAAAATACAGGTTCTGCCTTTTTCTACAGTAAGCAGATCTAAGGCCAGCCGATTTTGAAAGGTGACCTGGGCAAGGGAAGTAGGTTGTTGCTGGAGGGAAATAAGGGAGGTTGAGGTTTCTCCCAAGGTTAGGCTCACTCTATCATCTAATGCTGCCAATTGACTTGCTAGACTCTGAGAACGACTAAGCTATGGCCTAAAACTACTGCACCTGTGGTGGCTGTGGCCACTGCAGTAACTAGGCTCACTCCCACTAGCACAGGTAGAAAAACTGCCCTCTTCTGTCTAGTGTTTTGATATATAGACCATTCATCTAGTGCCTGTCTTACCTCAGGTTTGCTGTACAATGTTAGTTGGGGCACCAGCATCACTGAAAAGCAGGGTCCTATCGTGGTGCTGTTGATGCATTGGGTAAGTGTATTATTGCACCAGAAGAACCCACCCCCTTGAAGGGAGATTGGAGTGTCTACGGTTACTCGTGGAATGCTAGGTCAGGCAGCAGGTCAGTGGGGACTATGGTTTTCACATCATTTTTTGGTGGCCCTGGACCTATGTTGAGCTTCGGGCTTAAGGCTCATTTTCCACATTGGTACCTTGCTTAAAGGGATTCTGCAGTCTTTTTCAGAGTTTACTGGTTGAGCCTGGAAAAAACTAATGGGAACTACTGCCACCGGGGGGCATTGGAGGGAGGCACAGAGGAAACAATCGGACACATTGCTGAGGATATGTGAAACATTAAGAAACCTCACTGTTTCTCTAATAACTCCAGCCCAGGAAAGTGGTGCTTCTGCTGATTGTAGAGAGTGGGGGTAGGGGTTTGACCGAATCTTCTGTTTCAGTGCTTGTTCTGGTTTTAGAATATTACTTGATACCTGTACCTGGGTGTTTAGAACTTCCATGAGAGTGGGATTTACAGTGGTCCATTCTCTCTTGATGTATACTATGCCCTGTGGGGACCATTGGTAACTATCGTATAGCTTGCCCTGTACTCCTTTTTCTCAGTGTGGATTCCATGGGTCACTAATGGTAATGTATAGCTTATCTTGTGTTCTGAAGAACATGCTGTCAGAGACTCTTGCTGTTTTTTATACTGCATCAACTCTACATGTGTTTAATTCAGGACAGCATCTCCCATACATGCCAGACTGGAAAATACATGTATGAGAGATTTGGTCATACGGAATGCACATAGTAGGATTTGAGGAAGTGTTTAAGATGTCTGTGTGTACCGGTATTTGAATTGGTGCCTGACAACTTACACGTGGGCAACTTTGTGTGCCTACTTCTCGGTTGATTCCATAAAGAGTTAGTTGGAGCTTAAACTTCCATGCAGAATAACTCTGCCTGGAGACTACCGGGTTATTCATCTGGCTGATTGTACTTGACATGACTAACCCACAGCTTAAGAGGACCCACCTCACAAGACAGTCAATCATCATGTTTGGGTACCTGTTTAAGCCTAGAAAGGTGATACCAGGAGGAATGCCCGTGTAGTTTGACTGCTGAGGGTGTAGTGAGGATTACTGTATAATGCCCTGTCTAGCAGGGTTGGAGAAATTTTGGCTGGAGTTCTCTTAGGAGTACCTCATCTCCGGGCTGAAGGATTGCTACGTCTCCTGGGTTGTTGGATGACGTAGGTTAGGGTAGGAGCAAGTCTGCGTGTTCCCTAAGAAGATGCCTCAACAGTGTAAAGTAAGGAAGGTAGGAGGCCAAAGGAGGAGAGGTAGCGGGCAGGCCTGTTAAGTAAGAAGGGCCTGCCATACATCAGCTCAAATGCACTTAGTCCAGCTGGTCCTCAGCGGGGCAGCACACAGCTGAGTGAGAGTGATAGGGAGAAGATTGGGCCATGAGAGCTTTACCTCTAGAGGACAGCTTAATTAGTTGGTCTTCTAAGAGACCGTTAGCCCTTTCAACTTTACCTGACGATTGGAGGTGGTAGGGTATATGGAGGTTCCAGGTGATATTGAGAGCTTCGGCTATTAGCTGAGTGACCTCAGAGACAAAAGCAGACCTGTTGTCCAACTGTAGCAAGGCTGGCAGGCCAAAGCGGGGGATGATATGTGCCACCAATGTCTGTGCCACTACTGAAGCTGTCTCTTGGCTGGTGGGGAAGGCTTCAATCCACCCTGAAAAGGTATCAACTAGAACCAATAAATACCAGAGCTTTTTATGTTTAGGCATGTGGGTGAAATCGACCTGCCAGTCCTGTCCAGGGATTTTTCCTCTCATCTGGTGGAGGGCCATCCAAATCTTCAGAGCACCTTGAGATGAGACGTGATGACAAGTAGTGCAGGCTTGGTGCACCTGATCTATGGCCTTGTGGAGACCATAAGGGGCAAATATGGGGGAGAGAAACTGGTGCATGGCTTCTGGCCCAATGTGTAGAAACTGATGAATTTTGGATATGACATCTCTACCTTGGGCTTGGGGAAGGGCAATTTGTCCCCCGAGATATATCTATCCCTGATCTACCAACATCTCCCCTTGATGTAGAAGCAGTTGCCATTCATCATCGGGGTATTGGGGAAATAGAGAGGGGGAAAGAAACAGCACAGAGGCTTGCACTGACCTGGATGTTAATTTTTGGGCCGTGGCATCTGCCAACGCATTACCCATGGTTACTGGATCATTTCTAGTCTGATGTCCCTTACAATGCATGATGGCCACCTCCTTGGGGTCCTGTAGGGCCTGTATCAGGTGGCTGATAGCCCTACCATTGGTGATTGGGGTTCCCTTAGTGGTAAGGTAGCCCCTTTCTTTCCAAATCACAGCATGAGTGTGTGTAATTAGGAAGGCATATTTAGAGTCAATATAAATTGTGGCCGTCTTTCCAGCTGCCAGCTGTAATGTCCAGGTAAGAGCTACTGATTCGGCTTTCTGGGAGGTGGTCCAAGATGGGAGTAGGTTTGCTTCTATCACCTGTGACAGAGTCACCACTGCATAGGCCGCTCTTTGCACCCCATCAATCCCTTTCACCGAGCTTCCGTCCACGAAAAAAGTCAAGTCAGGGTCTTCAAGGGGCATGTCTTGTAGGCCCTCTCTAGGTTTCCTAAGAGCCTCTGCCACTTCTACACAGAAATAAGTGGGTTGATCTGCATGATTGCTGATGGGAAGCAAGGAGGCTATGTTAAAGGGTGGAGAGACTTGTAGGGTTACCTGAGGATGTTCAATGAACAGAAGATGGAATTCTTGTACCCTTGAAGGATTCAAGGAGGCCAGGGATTTATGACTCAGAAGATCCTGTAACCAGTGTGGGGAATACACAGTAATGGGCTGTTGGAGGGTTAACTTCAGGGCTTCTCGGGCCAGACTTCCCACAGCTGCCAGGGCTCGGAGGCAAGGCTGCCACCCTCTGGTGGTGTTATATGTTTGGAGAGAAAGGCAATGGGATGGTACCCTGGCCCCAATGGCTGTACCAGCACTCCAGTTGACACTCCTGCCTTCTCTGCTGTATATAGGGTAAAGGGCTTAGTTAAGTCAGGGAGCATCAATGGGGGGGATGAAAGCAACACGTCTTGCAACTGATTGAAAGCCGAAGCTACCTCAGTGGAAGTTAGCGGCCCAGTAGGAGTCTTCATGGCAGCCGCATAGAGCGGTTGGCCAGAAGGGCAAAGTTAGGCACCCAGTGTCTGAAAAACTCTACCAATCCTAGGAAGGATAGTATCTCGGTTCCTGAAGTAGGTGGCAGGAGAGCTTTAATCACAGCCTCTTGGTCCACCATCAGGGCTTTAGTGGTGGGAGTTAGAGTAAGCCTGAGGTATGTAACCTGAGGTAGAGACAGCTATGCTTTGGCAGGGGATACCCTGTATTTTATGTCTCGCAGGAAATTAAGAAGGGATGTGGTGTCTAGTACCAAGGCCTCCTTTGAGAGGATGCAAAGTAAAAGATCATCCACATATTGGAGGAGAGTACTCTTGCCTGTTGAATGTTGCGAAAGGGCCTCTGCCAGGGCCTGTCCAAAAAGATGGGGGCTATCTCTAAAACCTTGAGGTAGAACTTTCCAGGTTAATTGTCTAGATCGACAGGTGTCAGGGTCTTCTCACATAAAGGCAAACAGCGGCTGCGAGTCTGAGTGGAGAGGCATAATGAAAAAGGCATTTTTAAGGTCCAGTACAGTAAAATGAGAGGTACTGGAAGGGACCCGAGACAGAAGAGTATATGGGTTAGGCACTACTGGGTGTAAGGGAATAACAGTTTCGTTAATTATTTGGAAGTTTTGAACAACGCAATATGCTCCAGAAGACTTTTTTACAAGCAAGATGGGAGTATTGCATGGAGAGTTAGTCAGTACTAAAAGTCCCTGAGAGAGTATACAATTAACAATAGGCTGTAGTCCCCTTTGATGAGCCTGTGAAATAGGAAATTGAGGCCAAGAGGGGAAGTGGGATGGGTCTTTAAGGCGTATTAAAACTGGGGTGTGGTGGGTTGCTACCACGGGGGTGGAGATGTCTCACACGACTGGATTGGCAGCAGTCCAGGAAGTCGGGAGACTCAGGTTACCGTCGTCTAACTCTCCTTCACCAACCAAAGCAATGAGGGAGTTTCTGGCATCCTGTAAGCATTTAAAATGTGGGAGGGAAATAGAGGCTCCTAACTAATAGAGCAAGTCCCATCCTAACAGAGGGGTAGGACAGGAAGGCATGACTAGAAAGGAATGGGTAAACAGGATGTCTTGGAAGGTGAAGGCTACTGGGCCCGTCTCTAAAGGCTTGGAGAGGGTTCCCATGACCCCAACTATGGATACCTTGGCAGGGTTCAAAGACCCTTTAAAGGAGGGCATAACAGAGTAGGTAGCCCCCATATCTACCAAGAAGGAGATGGGCTTACCTGCTACCCACAGCTTGGCCCTGGGCTTGGCGAGGGTGATCGGGTTGTCCGAGTCTAGGCGTCTTCAGTCTTCGAGAATGCCCATCAGGTCTGAAGGGTAGTCCTTTGAGGGCATCTGCCCCTCACGGGGCTCTGCCGCCAGAGGAGGCCTACTCCCAAGTGGACAGTCTACTTTCTAATGACCTCGTTTACCGCAGCTGGGGCATTGTCTGGTCGGTCTGCATGGCTGGTTGGGGCACTCCCATGCTCAGTGCCCTTCTTCACCACACCAAAAGCAAGGGCCCAGAGGTTCGAGTCAATCTTCAGGGACACCCCGACGATCTCCACGAGCCGGCCACAGAGCAGCTTTTATGGCGCAAGTCTGTTCCGCTATTCAGGCAGCTGACATCCTCTTGCTCTTGTCCTCTCAGACATGAAAAACTTTAAATGCCATATCTACCAGGTCTCCTAGAGGGGTCTGAGGACTATCTTCAGCCTTTTTAAGCTTGCGCCTGAATGTCAGGAGCTGACTGAGTTACAAAATGCATGGCTAGGAGAGAGGAACCTAATGCTGAGGCTGGGTCAATTTTAGTAAAAGCTCTAAGAGTTTCTTTTAGGCACTTGAGGAATTCTGATGGGTTTTCATCTAGCTTCTGGGTAATCTCTCTAAGCTTATCATAATTGATAGCTTTTTGGGTGGTTGAGTTCATACCTGCTAACAAGTAGCAAACCATGCAATCTTGGCATGCCTCACTGTTGGGAGTATTATAGTCTCACATGGGTTCCTGTAGAGGAAAAGCTTCCCTGCCCATAGGTTCCTGCTCATCTGTGGCATGGGCTTCATTGGCACAGTGCTGTGCTGCTCCTGTGACACGGTCATATTCCTCCAGGGTTAGAGTGGATTGGAGGACTACATGCACATCATACTAGGTGAGCTTGTAAGCTCGAGTGAGATATTTAAATGCTTAGCAAACATTACGGGGTTGGAGGAAAAGGACTCTAATCGCTCTACTTGGGATACGTCTGCCAGAGAAAAAAGAACATGAACTTGCACTACTCCTTCAGTCCCCGCTACTTCTCTCAGAGGAGCCATCACATGAGCTTGAGATCGCTTTGGCTTAGAGCAGGTTACAGGAGGGCTAGACCATTTGGGCACCAGCAGCAGCAAGTAAGACAGCAGTGGGTTCGAAGGAGGGGATGGAGGGGGCGACTTTGGCAGTGGGGGATACAACTTGGGAATCGATGCGGAGCTTGAAGACAGGGGACTTGGGTATGGGGGAGTTTTATCTGTTTTATCCGAAGGGGAGTTGGCATCTGTGGTGCAAGATGGCGGCATGACTGGGAGAGAAGGGGAACAAGATAGTGGAGAGACTGGAAGAGAAGGAGAATGAGATGGTGAAGAGACTGGAAGAGAAGGAGAATGAAATGGTGGAGAAACTGGAAGAGAAGGGGAACAAAATGGTGGAGAAACCAGAAGAGGAGGAGAACGAGATGGTGAAGAAACTGGGAGAGAAGGGGAACAAGATGGTGGAGAAACCAGAAGAGAAGGAAAAGGAGATGGTGAAGAAACCAGAAGAGAAGGAGAACAAGGTGGTGGAGAAACTGGAAGAGAAGGAGAACAAGATGGAGGAGAGATACACTGAGGAAGGGATCTGGCCCCCACGGTGGGCCTGGAGGAGCAGTAAGGGCAGTAGCCAAGATCCTCTGCATAGTCCATCAGAGAAGAGCCTCCCAGTCATAGGAGGGTTAGAGATTGGTGGTCTTTGGTGGAGGCCTGGGCTAACAAAACTTGGGAAGGAACACACTTAACACACAAATCTGGGAGGGTATGCAGAGTCCAAAAAGCCTGCACATATGGGATTTCACTCCACTTTCCGCTCCGATGGCAATAATTAGTAAAGTTGGTGAGGAGGCCAAAATCCAAAATTCCCTCAGGGGGCCAGTGAGATTGGTTGTCCAAGGGATACTGAGGCCAGGCCTGAGAGCAAAGGAAGACCAGCTTCCATTTGTGAACTTCCCAGAACAAACATAGAGTAGCTAAATTAGAAATGAGACACCACAATGGGGTCTGGGTCTCCAATTTTGAGGGCTGGTTCCCTGTGTTTGTGTCACCCTCCAACTAATCCCGCTGAGAGGAGCGCCCAGCATCCCAAGCATGCCAAGTCAGGGGAGATGTCCTGGGAGACTGGGTGAGGGATATCTCCCACACTGCAGAGCCAGGGGCAGGCTGGATGCCCACAGAGGGTGGGCCCAATGACCAGGGGCTGGATGCCCCCCTGGATGTAGCTATGATTTCTAACAGACCAGGTGAAACGGAGTTAGGAAGTGAAACAGACTGGGGAAACTGAGGGACTCACCAGAAAATAGTCCACACAGTGGATAGCAGGCTGAGGTCCTGGGTCGGAAGGAGGGGGCGGAGCCACCAGTGGCTGGTCAGGGCCCTGCTCTCACGCTCCTTCCCGGGATTTCAGCACCAAATGTAAGATAGATTCCAATGTAAAATGAATTCTAACCGAAATAAGCAGGCGACGGGAGGCAACAAAGGGCCAGGCAGTTTATTTGAACGCAATCCCTGGGTGATGTTCCTCGGTCTGAAACACAGGCCGGGGAAGTCACACCCAGCAGGGCAGGCAGCAAATTTTTAAAGAAGGCAGGGGGAGGGAGAGCAAAGGTGTACAGTAGTGTGAGGATTGGCTCACCTAGGGTACGTGGGGTTCTCTCATTGGCCTTTAGCCAGGTACTGGAAAGTTACCACTAATCTTTTAGCTTGAGAGAAGGGCTCTAGTTGAGAGTGTTATCTGATCAGGCTCTGGAATGTTGTCAGACCAGAACCTGTTGGTCTCTTTGCCTCGTTTGGTGAAGCCTGAGCTTGTCCATCAGGCTCACCCCTTCCCCTGGTGCCTCCAGCCTTACACAGGTAAGGGGTTATTTGCAGAAATCTCAAACTATAAGCAGAATTGCGTTTGATGATCAACAAGCCTGTGTGCTTGGTTGCAGGGCTGAGCAGAAGCCTTTTTTAATTTTTTTAAATTTTGTTCCAAAGGGTTAAAGCAGCAAAGGAGACAAGTACAGTGTGGAAGCATAGAGGTCAAGCGTTTTCTATCTGTTACACACCTACATTGCTAGGACCTAGGGCCAGCAGTTTCGCTCCCTGCTGTATGTGCTCTATGTTCTCTTTCATAAAGGAGTCAACGTTCAAGTTCAGTGGCCTAATAATACCTCTGTTATCACAGTTGAACCATCTTTTACTGAGAAAGTGTCTATGCTGCTGTTTGAGAACATTTTCCTTTACGTTTCCACCATTTTTCTTAACTCAGGAACTTTATATATATATGTATATATATTTATATATATAAAATAATTTGGATAGATGTATGTATGTGTTTTTCTGAGTGATAAGTGAGAAATTTGCATGACTGCTGTATTTACCTTGAGGACAAGAAAGTTATATTCAGCAAGATTGCTCCATGTGCAGCCTGTCATTCTTTTCCTTTGTTTTGCATGTTGCAAATGCAATCACAACAGTGAAATGTGATTTTCATTTGAGTGTCCTGAGGCGAAGCCTGTAATAATGTTCTCCTTCTGTTCACTCATATAAGCCTTAATGGAATGGATGACACCTCTTGGGGAAAGCCCAGATCCCCTTGTGTTTGTCTCTGTTGATTAGCCAGCTCTGGAATGCTAAACAGCCTTTGATCTAGTGACAGCTGCCTGCATAGCGGAATAGTAGAAACAAACAACAAAAGCACTTTACTTGCTTCTAAATTTAGCTTATTGGTAGTTTAGATTCTTCACCAGTTTCAAATATTACTGTTAGGGACTCTGCTTCTTCCTAGTACTTCTGCCAGTTTCAGCTGAATGGCTCAGAGTTTTGTTTCATGTTCTTAGGATTTTAATGTTTACTTTATTTACATGTCTAATTTGACTTCATCTTTTTGAAAATCCTCTCTGAGCTCCTCTATCAACTCTGCAGTTCAGTCTAGTGACTAAGGCTGGGTCACTATCAAGTTCTTTAAAGGCTAATAAACACACTTTTCCATGTTCAGACCTCACTTTAGGACCCAGGTATAAAAACAATCTTCTGACGTAGTGTTGTTCAGTTTTGCTTCCAATAAACTTCCCCAGGAGAGACAAAAGCTATCTGGTCCTGGAGTGAAAAAGCTTTTGCTCCTATTTTCTGATCGTGCTGGTGTTCCTGATTTGAGTTACTCTTTTGCATAGTCTACAGGCTGATCTGATTGGTGTCTTTTACCTTATTTCTTGGGTCCTTCAAATTATTTTCATAACATATTGCTTATTCCAACTCCAGAGATGGGACAAATGGTTTCACTGTAGTCTGCTTTGATCAGTTAGTAATGAGTGCTTGGTTTACTGTGTTAGGAAAGCTTCTGAGAGCATAAGTGGGCTCAATAGAAATATTCCAAGATTCATTTGTGATGTCAGCAGCCAAAAATAGGACTCTGTCCAGTTATTTGTCAGTCCTGTCCAAGAAGATATTTTTATTTTTGCAACTTCAAGTTCTATCATTCTTTTGTTTTCAGAGAGATTAAAACAAAAACCCCCAAATCTCATATCTTCTAATGTGAGAACTCTTGGGACATAAATATTATTTTCCTTTGATGTCCAAAGATTGTATCTTTGATGTCCTCCTCTTGCCCATTTTAATCTATAAGTACTTAGTACATACATGGCTCTGCATGGAGCAGAATCTTAGTGACTCTGCTTGAACTGTGACACTCTTCTTAGGCAGTAGAGTGTAGCTCAAACAGGAAGCATTAAAAACTTTCATGCTCATATTCCAATCAGGACCATCAGGGGAAATTTATTTCTCATTTATCATGTTTTCATAGGAACTATATTATTCACAGTCCCATCAGGAAAAGGTTACATATTGAAAAGTGGTGGTTGAGACATGATAACTAGATCTGATACCAGATTCTGAACTAGAGCCCGTGTTAGAGCACAGGGACTACCATAAAGACAGCTGAAAAACAAAAATTTTAATATGGAGTATAGATCAATGTTTCAATGCTAAATTTCCTGACTTTAGTAACTATACTGTGATTATATAAGAGAATATGTCTTAAAAAAAGATACACTGTAATTAAAGTGAAATGTTTATAAAAATTTTATAAATTTGTATGTATGTATGTTTCAAGAGAGGACACAATCAAACAAATATCACAAGGCAATAAAACTAGTGGAATTTGGATAATGGAATGTAGGATTTCTTTGTATCCATTTTTAAAATTTTCTATAATTTTAAAAATAGAAAGTTAAAAAAAAAAAGGTGTGTGCAATTGAACAGAATTTGAAGGGACTGGTGCGCTGAAGTGAAGCTGACAAAGGTAGTGAGGCACCCCAGGGCTAAAAACAGTGGACACTCTATGCAGCTTTAAGGTCTGAAAGTCCAGCTGGAAGGAGCTTCCCCAGGAGAACCCAGGAAAACAGTGGTGGCTGCAGGAAGGAAGCCTGAACAGAGGCGCTGCAGCCTATGCAGAGTAGTTCCTTCAGTGGAAGGAACAAATGCCATGGTGTTTCTTTCCCTGCCCTCCTTTCTCATGCTGGTGTCTCCCTTTAACACACTCAACAGACATATACAGAGCAAAAGAGCTCAGCTGATAACTTCTGGAAGAATCAGTGATTTGGGGCACAGAGCAGGTTAGAAGTAGTGGAGTGAGACTTCAAGGTATAAAGGCCAGCATGGGGAGCAGACTCTTGGCTTCCTGCACTCTTTATTCCTTCATGCGGCTGATGCACTTGAGCCTGTGTAAATCAGCCTCTTTTGGGTCTGCAGACTGCTGAGATGATGGGTCCTCACCTACCCTCTGGCCTTGGACTCACCCATGTGGTGATCACAGCAAGGCAGGGAGGCCCCTGAGGGAAATGTCTGTGCTTCTAGGACTGACTATCCCAGTGGATAATCTGCTTAACCTTAGAGGCAAGGAGAGCGGAGAGCCAGCTCACTTGCCTTCTAATCCAAGCCAGTCTATATCTGATCTCTGTCTGATCTCCATCTTCTCATCCTTTTTGATACTTTGGGATTCAGGTGTAGAGAACTTCTTAATTATTATCAATTAAAATGTTTTGACCAGATTCCCCAAAGCAGTGTTTGTTGCTTGGTTAAATGTTGCTTCCCAGAGGACATTCAACAAGGTGAGGAAACATATTTGATTGTCACCATTGTGGTGGGAGTGTCACGAGTGGTCAGAGGCTAGGGATGTTGCTGAACATCCTATAAGGTGCAGAACACCCTTCACAGAAAAGAGGTATCCAGCCCTAAATGTCCATGGTGCTGAGGGTGGTGAAACCCTCCCCTAATGTTTAAGAAAGAACAATTGTTTTAAATGGCATTTTCAGAGGTCAGCAACTCGTACATTTGCGCTGGGCAAAATAAAGTTGGGAATCAGTAAAATCCAAGTCTAGCAAAAGCCCCTTTCCAGGGAGCTTACATTCTATTGGAAGCATCTAGAAAATAAAAAATGAACCAATAAACATGTGATAAAAGTACTATGGAAATATATATACATATATACACATGGGGTGTGCCAGGTGATGGAGTGGAAGGGAGAGATGGAGGTTTTACGCAGATAAGCCTCCAACATGACATGTTTTGACTTAAGATTTTTAATTTTAACATGGTGTGAAAATAACACTTATTCAGTAGAAACTGTACTTCAAATTTTGAATTCTGATCTTTTCCCAGTATAATGATAGGCATGTAGTCCAATCCTCTCTCATGATGCTGAGCAGTGTCAGAGAACCACAGCTCTTAGTCAACTAGATTGTCACAAGATCAACAACCAATACATTTACAACCATCTGTACACAGAACCCTTCTGTTTTTCACTTTAGGTACAGGATTCAAACAATTACATGAGCTAGTCAACATTTTGTTATAAAGCAGGCTTTGTGTTAGACAATTTTGCCCAACTGTAGGCTAATGTATAAGTGTTCTGAGCACCTTTATGGTGGGGTAGGCTAAGCTATGGTGTTCAGTAGGTGTGGGTAAAATTGTAGTATTTCCAGAATCTCTCATATGGCTTTAGTGCATCTCCATATCAACAGGCATTCCTAAGAGGTGGATAGAAGTAGTTCATTGCCATATCAGTAGGTAATTACCTGGGCTACCCAAGGTCTTGCTTATCTGAACCTGAGATGTTAGGGGGAGGTTTTGCTTGCATCTGCTGGAGCTGGAGAGAGATGACCCTACAACTGCAGTTTGTAAGCAATAAATAATGTTTTAACTTTACTTCTCGCTTTGACTGACTTCATTTTCAGGTAGGTATTTTTGCCTGAATTTCCTCTCCCCAGAGTTACATCTGGCAGAGTTGGCAGTATCTCTGAACATGAAATCTATCTAAAAGCAAATGATCTTTGGGTGGGCTGCCCCTAGACATGAAGGGGAGATGCCCAGAATATCCCCTGTGAATAGTGGGGAGGCCTCAGTGGCTGCAGCAGAGGGTGCAGCTTCACCTGAGAGGCCCCTATCTGTAGAGCTTCCAACTTGGGAGCCCCTAGTGGGGAACTAGTCTAGGGTAAAGCACTTCCTAGAAGAGTGGGGACTTCCCTAGAACTGGGGAAGGGTGGAGACACTGGGAGCTGCAGAATTAGCCCTCTGTGAGAGAGAAGACTACTTAGAAGCCCTGAGTGGCCATGTAGCAGCTGGCAGTGTAGGGTCTCTTTTCCTTGAGATAGTGGAAAATGTTATGCAGAAGAGATAAAGGATTATACAGGAGAGAGAGAGGGCTATTGAAGAGAAAGAGGATTATTGAGAGGGTTAGTGAGGAGAGAGAGGGACTTAGGTGGGAGAGAGACACATCACAGCATCGCTTGGAGGAATTGGGCTACAACCTGTGGGGATGCCCTTAAGGAAGAGAGACAGTTATTGAAAAGACAGGTCATGCTCCTAGAAGATTCCTTAGCAGCGGCGAGCGGGGAGATGGCAGGAAAAGCCACGTTGCAGGAGGCCATGGGGGAGGAGGAGGGGAAGGAAAGAGTGGTGCCTTCAGGCCCAGAGATGGAGGAGGAGCTGAAGGAAGAAGAGGAGGAGGTGGGGCCATGGGCCGATTTGCTGCCAAGGCCACCATCCAATGTAACAGTCTCTCCTGTATTAAAGGCCCACCGACTGTAATTAAGAAAATAAAAACAAAACAAACGGGCTCCTCAGGGTGAGGAGCACTCCATGTTCCACCCCTACACCCATGATGAGCTGGTGGACATGAGTGTCCGGTATAGGCAGAAGCCATCAGAATCTCTGCTTACATGAATTTTACGTCTCTGGGCTATGGGGGTGGAGAACATTGTTGTGTTGGGTACTGAAATGAGTAGAATGGCTTCCCTGATGACTCACCCTTCCCTCCAGCAGTAGTTGCAAAATGCCTGTCATCCCTTAGGGAATCAGACACTCGGGAATGGCTGACAGCTGCTATCAAGGTAGTTTGGCTTAATCAGGGTGATTTACCATATTTATCAACTAGTTGGAAAACATATGCAGAGCTCCAACAGGTATTGTGGATAATGGGCATGAATAATATTATCTATAATATGGATCCCCAGGGCTCTGATGAGTTGTTCACTGTAGGAATGAGAAATCTTGTGCGCCAAACAGCTCCCCCATCTCTCTTTGGGTACCTAGTGACTATTCTTGACCCCCACATAGGGCAACCCATAAGTGAGGCTACTTGTACTTTGGCAGATCTGGGGGAGGTTGAAACAATAAGAGCAGGGAAGAAAGTATGGGCTATGACTGAAAGGAGAGGTGCAAAGGGCCCTGGGATGGTCTCAAGGACCCAGATATGGGTTGATTTGATAAAGGCTAGGGTAGTGAAAGAAAATCTTGATGGGCAGCCCAATACAATCTTGTTAGACCTGAGGCACCAATTAAAGCCAGAACAGTAGTTCGAGCCACTGAGGTCCAGGACATGGAAAGTGGAGTCAAGGCCTCATGCCTGGCCTGTGTCCCTGAAAAATACCTGTGGGACAGTACTAAGGATTCACTGGACACTCACTCCCACAGGAGGACAATTGGGCATCACAGTTTGACTGATGAGGGGGTCAAGGTACCCACTTTGGGGGAAATGTTGGGGACTAGAGGCCACATGTAGAATTAGCAATTCATTGATCCCAGTGAACGTACAACATGTGCTGGCACTGGTGGACATAGGTGCTTAGTGTTCTCTGACTTATGGCAACCCTGAGCATTTTCCCTGGACCCCTGCTATGATAGATGGCTATAGGGGTAAGGTAATTAGAGTGAAGAAAGCCCAAATCTCAATGGGGATAGGGCGTTTATTTCCAAAGTAGTATGCTGTGTACATTTATTCCATCCCTGAATATATTTTGAGGGTAGATATCCTGTGGGACCTGTGGTTACAGACCTGCTGCCAACCCCAACTACACTAAACCCTGGAGACACTGTTGAATGGACGTGGCCCAGACATTTTGACACATGGCCAGTGATGGCTGGCACTTCTGGCACCTTGGGGAAAAGTCCTGGAAGCTGGCTTTGTGTGTATTCCTGAAGTAACAGCAGATTGGCCCCCAAAGATCATGGTAGTGTACAGAAAACATCCAGGAGGCAGGACCATTTTATGGGGAAGTTTTGCTCTATCTTTATGGCCAGTGCATATACCTCCCATAGCCCTAGATATTGACCCATCTGTAACTCCCACAGGGAGGAGGGTGTAAGTCTAGTATACAAGACCAGGACGAGATCCCATTCTTGCCACTGTTCTATCACAGGACCACTCTCTTGCATGTATCCTACATGATGGACAAGATTTGCCTGTGCTGGTGTCATTAGAACATGTCTTTTATTGCCCTTAAGGTTATTTTCTTCTACAGACCTTGTGGCCTGGATGCACCACCTGGCTGCAGTTGCTGTGCAGTGATTGCCCTGAACCCTCTTCCTGTTCAGCTGCTGCCTGCTGGAATGGACTAGCTATGGACTTAATCTGCACAGGTCTTTGAACCTAGCTGAATGATCTGGCTTAAGGACTATCATTATTTTATTGCTGTTGTTATTGTATGCCATCAGTCTGGTCACAATGCTCCAGTTTTCTCACCCAGGGACCATTGTGGAATAAGGGGAATGAGTAGATTGTAAGGAGAGATTTCTGGAGGAGTGGCCTGTGAATAAAATTGTAATATTTCCAGAATCCCTCTTCTGGCTTTAGTGCATCTGCATATCCACAGGTGTTCCTAAGGGGTGGACAGAAGTAGTTCATGTCCATATCAATGAGTAATTGCCTGAGCAACCTAGGGCTTATTTGAACCTGAGAGGTTGGGGGTAGGTTTTGCTTGCTTCTGCTGGAGCAGGCAAGAAAAACGGCTCTGGGACCACAGTTTGTAAGCAATAAATGGGTTTTAAGCTTTATTTCTCCCTTTGACTGATTTTAGCTTCAGCTAGGTATTTTGCCCCGGGATTTCCTCTCCCCGGAGTTACAGTATGTTAGGTATATTAAATGCATTTTCGACAGGGTATTTTCAACTTAATCATGGTTTATAGGACATAACCCCTGGCATGTCAAGAAAAACCTGCACAGCCTGTTTAGTAAAACCTCCTTAAAGGTGAAATGTTGATTTTCTATTTTTACTAGATTTCATTATTTTTGAGTTAGGATTTCCACATTCAAGTGCCTTCTGTCCATCTACTGAGAAAAATGAATGAACAATAGATAACATGCAAAGGGCAAACAATGATTCTGATCCAGCCAGGTCTGCATTTCTCAAACATTTGTTGTTCTTGCATTGATCACACATTTGCATGTTTGTTTCACTTTTAGATTTCATAGTATATTGTTAGTTTTCCCTGGTCTTAACCATTAAAATCTTTAAACTCATCTCCCTGTATCTTTTGATGTCCTCCCCTATAGATTCTAGGTTACACTGATCTCCAGTATCAAACCAATTTCTATACCCAGGCTATATTTTTGCAGCTATAGTTGTAAGTAGCCAGTTTTCTTAAGGTGAGATTGGGTGCAAACTAAACTATTCCCGAAAATGGTATGGTCATTGCTTTGGACTATTGAAGATAAAATTATTTTTTTCAGAAATTTTAATACTTTTTTTCTGAAGGACTAAATATATTTTACATGATCATTAGATTCATGTTTTATTGACGGCATTGTAAGATGGCATAGCTTTCTATGTAGAGTGAGAACTTGAACAAAAAAGGCTGAGAAAATTCTAATATGAAGTTTTGCAAAGGTTGAATTTATTAAGAAAATTTTCTGGATTCAACTACAAATGTTCCGTTCTTGAGTATGGAATTGACAGCATGCACTGTTAAGGCTTTTAGAAACTATCTATAAATGCATATATAGGCAAATAAGGGGGGACCTGTAGCCAGTTGAAATTTCATTATTATTAATAGAAAAGAGTTGAAGTCATATTTCAACTTTGAAGTGCTACTTAGTGTAAGACAAATTCTAGCCAAAATAAGCAGGCAAAGAGAGGCAACAAAGGGCCAGGTAGTTTATTTGAGCTCAGTTCCCAGTGATGTTTCCCGGTCTGAAACACAGGCTGAGGAAGTCCAGCAGGGCAGGCAGTGAGTTTTTGAAGAAGGTAGGGGGAGGGAGAGCAAAGGTATACAGTGGTCCGAGGATTGACTTGCCTAGTGTACATGGGGGTCTCTCATTGGCCTTTAGCCAGGTACTGGAAAGTTACTACTATTCTTCTAGCTTGGGGGAAGGGCTCTAGTTAGGAATGTTATCCGATCAGGCTCTGGAATGTTGTCAGACCGGAACCTGTTGATCTCTTTGCCTTGTTTGGTGAGGCCTGAGCTTGTCCAGCAGGCTCACCCCTTCCCCTGGTTCCTCCAGCCTTACACTTAGCAAATCCAAATATTTCATTTCTTGATTGCATTTATTCTGTATTTCACTGCTTTAAGTTCTTTTTATGGCTCCATTCAGGAAACTATTCTGTGTTTCTGTTGTGGATGCTGTGTTATGCTGTTCAGCAGCCCCTGAAGAACTTAAGAGCTGACTTCCCCAGCTGCTGGAAGTACAGCCAGAAAACAGCCCCTAGCTAATGAAATCAACACTGTCCCCTCCTTCATGGTAGATAATTTAGAATCAAGCATGTTAATTTGGAATCATACTTCTTATTATTCCAACTAGTAATATTTCCAATCACACTTTAGCTCCCAGACTGATCAACATGGTCATTATCCAAAGGATTGACTCTCCAAAGTGAGAAAGTGTTTTTGTTTATGTTTTATTTAATATGCATGATTATTTTATATTCTAGAATGCCATAACTGTTGTATAGTACATATACAACAAAATAAGTGGAAGTAGTTTTTCCTTTCTCTTAGAAAAGCAATTGGCAAACTACAGTTCACAGTCCAAATCCACCCCACTGCTTACACTCACTGGCAGACCTAAGTAGTTGCTACAGAGACCATATGGCCTTCAAAGGCATTTATCTAGTCTTTTACAGAAACAGTTTGCAACTCCTGTCTTAGAGCATTATATAGGGATTTTCATTCATTAAGGAATAATAGCAGTCCAAGTCAAATTTCAGTCAATTAAGCATACAAAATAAAAGTGCTCTGATTCAGAGCCTCTTTTTATTTTCTACCCTAAAAAAAATCACAGGTGAAAAAAAAATTAATGGAACTTAATCATAATAAGAAAAACTTACTGGATAAACTCTGTGAAAATATGTAGACAGAATGCACACAGCCTCCCGTAAAATTCTGTTGTGATCCCTTCACTCATTATACTGGAACCCAGGAGAGCAGGGTACAGGAAACCCTTTTCTTGTTGTAACTTTGTTCAATAACAATAAAGTTATGAAAAATGTTAATTGGGATGAAGCATAGACCTAGATATTAAAGGTTAAAAAATATAGAAGAAAGCAAAGAAAAATATCTTCAAAATTATAGAGGACACAAAGATTTCTTTAACATGACAAAAAAATAGCCATTGAAAAAATACAAATTATTTTGATTAATTTGATTTCATTAAAATTAAGAATTTGTGTTAATAAAAACTTGTCATTAAAAGATTACAAACACAAGTCACACACTGAGAATATCTTCACAATGCATATATCTGACTACACTCTCTTTTCCAGAATATATAAATAATTCAATTTAATAAAAGCAAAACACAACAGGCAAATGACTTGAACTGGCATTTTATAAAAAAATATCTAACTGGACAGTATTTGAAAAAATAATCAATATTATTAATTCAGGAAATACATATTACAGCTACAATAAAGTATCACTGCGTAGCCACCAAATTGGCTATAATCCTTAAGATTGACAATATCAAATGTTAGCAAATTTGTGGAGCAACTGGAATACTTGTAATTAGTTGGTGAGGGGATGAGTTGATCCAACCATTTCAAAACTGTTTGACAGTGTTTACCAAGTTTGGGCTTAGACTTTACATATCACTTAACAATTCCATCTTAAGGCATATATCCAAAAGAAATGAGTGCATATATCAAAAAGACATGCATAAGTATGTTCCTATCAGCTTTATTAATAATAACTCTAAAGTGAAAATAATCTAAGTATTCATCAATGGAACATAGATCATTAATTATGGTTTACTTTATAATGGGATCCTACAAAAAAATAAAAACAATAAATTACTTACATGTGCATTCACATAGATGAATTTCACGGTTACTAGGTTAGGCAAAGCCTTTGTGCCAAAAGATTACATATTGTATGATTCCATTATAAAATATAAGAGTAGGCAAAACTGAATGATGATAATAGAAGAAAAATAGTTACCTTTGGAGTAGGTCATAGACTGGCAAGGTGAATTAGGGAAACTTTTGGGGTAATAGATATATTTTATATCTGGATATTGGAGGTGGTTATGTGAGTATACATACATGTGAAAATTCATTAAGCTGTACATCTAAGATTGGTGACTTGAAACATTGTGCTAAACATATTTTAATCCACAATTTTAAATAAAGGTATATATAATATGCACTTTAGAATAAGCACAGAAATGACACATATCTAATAATTACCCTTAAAGTTGTAGAAATGGAAGAAACTTCAGGAATTGTCTATTTTAGTATCTTACAATTAATGTTCTGATTCAGCCTAGGACTTGTACAAGTTCTTCAAGGCCCAGGTAACTTGTGGTGATCAAACATGTCAGCCTTTTCCTACCCCACTGGTCCTTCACTCTTTCATTTTTATCTACTTTATATGTTGGGCTTCCTCATAAAATTTGGTTTCAAAAACTGTTGAAAGAAGACTGAGTGTCACAGATTTAGTTCAATATCCTGGTGGTCTTTAGATATACATTTAGACATTCTTAAATATATGTACTTTCAATATGGCAGTGTTTCTAGGTATTGATTGATCTACCCTCTCCTCTGGCAAGAAACCCATGTAGGAGGTACCCAAATCAACCAAATAGGGCAGGCTTGGAATGGAATGAGGTTGCTTTAATAAATTACAAATACACATAGAAGAAGGGTAATTATCAAAATTATCTTTGAAATAATGTTTTCTTTTCATCCAAGGAATGGAACTAGAGAGAACTAGCAGAGTCAAAGAGACTTGGTATGAATATAAAAGGATGTGGGATGTGGAGCCAGTGGGATCAGGGAGTTTGAGCAATTAGTATAAAAACCAGCAGATTGGTGATAATGAAGAAAGGTGTTTAAGTGATTTTAATAGACTCTTTGTATTCATAGACTTTATATTATGTCTCCATCTCTTTGAGAATGATTATAAAATTCCATTAGACATTGTAGGTAAAATTGCATTATTTCCAGAATCTCTCACCTGGTTTGGTGCATCTCCATACCAATAGGTATTTCCAAGAGATGGAGAGGAGTAGTTCATCTCCACATCAATAGGTTTTTTACAAGGGGGAGCAAGGGCATATCTGGACTGGAGAGGTTGGATGGGGTCCCTTTTTGCATCTGGGTAGCAGGAGACATGTGTAAGCAAAAGTGGACGACTGCTTGTAAGCATTAAACACATTTCTCCCACTTTATTTCTCCCTTCAACTGATTTTAGTTCAAAAGTATTTTGCCCCAGGCTGGGAAAATATATTTCCCCTGGATTTACAGATATATAAATTATTTTGTTGAGGGTAGAATAAATTATGTAAAACTATTATATGAGAACAAGTTGTTTATTTCTTGAATGAATCAAACTGATCATCAACCAGCACCATTTCCTAGTAAGATTTCTGTTTCTCACTTAATGGGTAATATTATTTAATCCTAAAGCAAACTATTTTATTGGTCAGAATAATCAAAAAGTGTACACTATAGTGCTTGATTTGAAGATTCTTGAAGGTCTTCAAACATACTCACTGGAAATTCTGAAGAGATTTCATAAGGGAAACAACATACTAATGCTGAAGATTTGAGCTATTATCAATTACTAAAAATATGTTTTTGTGTGTATTTGTTGGTGGTGGGAATTGGACAAGCTCTAAGGTGGACATCTGATGATGATGCCTTTTCAACTTGTTTTTTTGTAGTCATAGCAACTTGGAATAGATACAGCTCATAGACCTTCCAAAGCTGTTAGCTATAACCACCTGGAGATTATTTTCTTTATAACCATGAGTCTAGATAAACAGAGTGGATCACCAGTGTTTAGAATTTCAACAAATGATTTCCTTACCAACCTAAAACCATTGTATTCTGGGAGTAATTATGAGAAATCAAGATATATGCTTTAATAATATGCTAGTATTACAGAGTAAAGTTGATTTAAACAACACAAAACATATAGCTCTTGTCAAATCTCATAATCACATTAATGCATAAGATTTGGAGATGTATGAAAACTTCATGGTTTCATAGCCTGTCTTTTATAGAAACTACAAGTTCTCTCACTGAGTAAAAAAATACAAAACTGCAAGGATTTACAAGTGTGTAAACAGTATTAGTTTAAAAGATTCTTGCCACCTGCTTGTTTTTGCCTATGTGTTGAATATCATCTCTATGATAGACTCTGGCTCAGACACAACATATAAAGGCATCTCTTCATTGCTTGTCCTTCAGCATGCTGATTCAGCATATTTGGAAATATTGCTTTGGGAACGCATTATTTCTGGAAATACAGTTAGTATGGTCCAGAATGCTGATTCAGCAAGCTGACGACAAGCTGTGTGGAGAAATTGAGGATTTATTGCTGCTTTTACAATGGGAGCCAAATCTTTGGGATTAGGTAAGGTCAATAGTTTACTTGCTATTAGTCCGTTTGTGCAATGTACTGGAGATGGAGAGTATGATAGCTTAGATAAATGTAGTTACAAGCTCTAAATGAAGCTACCTGGGAAGCAGGTTTCTTACATAACTGTTAAACTCATTTTATGGCTCAGGTCTTTGTTGTTTTCAATTCCATTTTCAAATAAATCAGAAATCATACTTCTTGGAAATGTGCATATTTCATATTTGATAACCAGTTATATTCCTAAATAACCCAAACATGCATTTTATGTTTCTGATAAGAGCATAGGCTGTTCATTTTACCAATGCCAGATCTCCTGAACATCATTATAGCTATAATTTTGAGCCATTAAACATAGAAAATATCTTAAAAAATATGAATTTATGTGAACACTGTCTGTGGGAATTAAGATAAGGCAAAGGCCAGTGTGTTAAGTGAAGTTAGAAAAGCCATAACAAATTGGGAGGGTAGGGGCTTTTTATGCTGCATCCTCTACACTCTATGCAACTAATAAGAATTTTGAAAGTTCATTTCAAAACAGAAAAATTAATGTGGTTTTCTCAAAGTACAAGCCTCACTAGTCAACATTGTTTAAAGCAAGTTAAATTGATGGTAATACTACAAAGAAATATAAACAAATTCAAAAGCTAGATGATATATATAGCATAGGCATAGTTACTCAGATTGCAACCATTTTTCAAATATGTTTAAAAGTCAAACTCAAAAACTTGTTTTCCTTGATCAAACTGAGAATAAGGAAGAACTGGTGAAAGACCAGTGAAAGACTGGATTTCAGCTCCTGGCAACTTCACTCTGCATTCTGTGAGACCAAAAAATGACAGCAGAGCATTGGTCAAAGGGTTCATGCCCAGCTTTATTCTCGAGGTAAACAGTTTAGTGCTTAGATTACATGTGCTGCATCCGTATGCAGAAAATATGCAATCCACAATGCACAGTGAGCAACACAGACAATAATGACTCACTGCCAACATGTGTGTAGGCATGCGCCTATGCAGTAGGCCAAGTATTACCCAAGTCTGCACATGCTCAGTAGATAGGCATGAGTTCATGATGTACACATACTGTGAGGAGTCATGAGCAGCATAGCATGTGCCAAGTGGGCAAGCAGGTCAGGGTCAGGTTAGAATCTTGGCCATGGGAACTTCCATTTTCTGTACAACCAGAGACAACTTGAACATACTGGTAGCCTCACTTGGAAATTAGAAAACCTGGCAGAGACCTTAGCTGAGTGAAATGATGAGCCATTAGTAGAAAAAGGTGAGATGTTTTCAAGGACTATCTGCTAAAGCTTTGTAAATTAACACTAATATGAAAAGACTGGGGACCTATTTTAACTTTTTGAGTTGAGAAGCTAAATGGTAAGTGGAAATGTTAAGCAGGAAAATAGATATGAGCAGGGTGGGAAGAGAATAGGGCCAGTAAAGCCCACTAGAAAGGACTCAAAGAGTTAACCAGTTAAAAATAAAAAGATCAGAAGGGCAGAAGCAACTTGACATAGAATGCTGAATACTCCCCAGATAAAGAAAAGTATCTCAGCATACCCTATGTTTTCACATGCCAATTAGAACATACCATTGTAAGATTTCCTTTAGCACCTGCTAAAAGGCCCAGCTTATTCAGGAAGAATTCAATCTTTATGCTAAGATTGTATTTTAATCAAATGGATGGTGGCTCAGCCCACCTTGGAGGCAGGGCAGACAGTCTTGATTGAAATGCTTCCAGACAGAAGCTGATAACCTGTAAAGGAATCAAAGTAATATATTTCTTGTGTTAAGTTTAAAAAAAAAAAGAAGACACTTAATGTCTTAATAAAGATGAACTTTCTGGGACAATTTGGCCAGTCCACATCTGGCCCTTTTCACATTCCTGAAAATCTTCAACTGCCTATAAAACCCCAGACCCTAAATCTTAGGGGATCCTCTATGAGGTCATCCACATTTCTAAGTGTGTAGGATTTCCCAATCTTTCAGCACCTCTTCTTTGAAGTAGCCCGCACTCCCATTTCTCTAAGTGTGCACATTTTTGCTTTAAATAAACTCATTGCTCAGCTTATAACATTTTGTCTCTGTGAGTTTCCAGTGTAAGTGTCTTTGTTACTTTTCCTTGTCATTCTAATTCTCCAAATTTAAGCTCAAACCTTTACCCCCTCTGTTCTATTTCAGATATGTAAGGAGGGGCTGCTGAGAGCTCAGATCTGGGCTTGCAAATGACTGTTGTCTGGGTGCCCCAGACAGAACTGCAGTTTATGGTCATGCTCTTTAGTAACCTGCTGGAAAGTCCCCTGTCTTTGTCTCTAGGAAGTTTGCAGAACATAACCTTACTCTATCCAGAGCTCTGCAGCTCCCCAAAATCTGAGGGTGATAGGGACTCAGTTCCCATGCCATGCAGATCCAAGCAGTCACTGGACACCAGGTGACACTAGCTTTAGGAATTAGCAGGGGATGTACCCCATGCTGACTAGCAGTCCAATGAACTTCCTTTACTATCTAATCTGTCATTCCCTGACACTCTCGCTTTAATAAATTCCCTCCTCACCTTGTACTCTGACTTCCCTGCATCTCCAAACCAACCTATCCCCACAATAGAAAGTTAGAAAACTGCTCGAAGACAAGATATAAAAATAAATGTTGGAGAAAAATAGAGTATTTTAAATGCTAAGCAGGAAGATTATGTAGAATCCAGAAGAATATATGAACTTCAATGTTTCTGAGAAATGGGAAGAAGGAGAGGGGCAGCAGAAAATGCAACCCCACAGAAAATACACACCCCCAAGAAAAAGGATTAAAGATGGTGGCGTGAGAGGAGAGACAGAGGCTTCCTCCTAAAACTGGATACAATTAGAAAATATAGTTGGTACAACAAATCCTGAGAGAGCAACAGGAAAGAGGATGGCGCCAGAATACATACAGATGGAGAAAACAGCAGACCTCACTGAATGGGGTAATGTACCAGAGCTGTGGCTCGGTGAGACTTGAGCCCTTCACCCACCCCAGCTTACTGGCAGGATGAAGAGAAACTGAGGAGGGAGAGAGTGGAAGGCTTGGGACTGCTGAATACCTAGCTCTGGAGATCTGTGCTGGGAGCACAACCCTACATTTCATGGTGCTTTCATCATACTCTTCTGATTACAGGGTTGGAAAGCTGGGACAGGCACAGTTCCTGGGGAGACTGGGATTCTGGCCACTTGTGGAAAGCAGGGATCCATATCCGGCTGCTCTGGGACAAAAGCTTATACCTGTGTGCTCGGCCCACTGGTTCAGGCAGTGGAGACAGGAAGAGCAGCCGGGAAGTGGGGAGCAGCTATTTCCTCCTGCCAGGCACCAATACCTCTTGCCTGCGACCCCTGACATTGCTTCAGGGGATGAGCAGCTCCAGAATAGAGCTTCAGGACACTATAGGGTACCATATACAAATATGAAATGCCAAAGAAACCTGGTCCAGAGTAAAATTATTAATTCAACTCCTGAGAAAGATTTAAATGATATGGACCTTGTGACTCTTCCTGAAAGGGAGTTCAAAATAAAAATCATTAACATGCTAATGGAGGTACAGAAAGACATCCAAGAACTCAGGAATGAATTCAGGTTGGAGATCCAATAGTTGAAGAGCATGATGGAGGGTATTAAAAGCAGGTTGGATATGGTGAAGGAGATGATAAATGAAATAGAAACTAGAGACGATGAATAAAAAGAAGCTGAGGCACAGAGAGAAAAAAGGATCTCTAAGAATGAAAGAATATTGAGAGAACTGTGTGACCAATCCAAACAATATCGCATTATAGGGATACCAGAATAAGAAGAGAGAGAGAAAGGGATAGAAAGTGTCTTTGAGGCGGTAGTTGCTGAAAACTTCCTCAATCTGGGGAAGGAGATAGTCTCTCAGGCCATGGAGATCCACAGATCGCCCAACACAAGGGACCCAAGGAAGACAATACCAAGACACATAGTAATTAAGGTGGAAAAGATCAAGGATAAGGACAGACTGTTAAAAGCAGCCAGAGACAGAAATAAGATCACATATACAGGAAAGCCCATCAGGCTAACATCAAACTTCTCAGGAGAAACTTTACAGGCCACAAGGGAGTGGCATGATGTGTTCAATGCAATGAAGCGGAAGGGCCTGGAACCAAGATCACTTTATCCGGCAAGATTATAATTTAAATTTGAAGGAGGGATTAAACAATTTTCAGATAAGCAGAAGCTGAGAGAATTTACCTCCCACAAACCATCTCTGCAGTCTATTTTGGAGGGACTGCTATAGATGGAAGTGATCCTAAGGTTGAATAGCTGTCACCAGAGGTAATAAAACCACAGTAAAGAAAGTAGAAGCGCTAATTACTAAGCAAATGCAAAATTAAATTAACTATCCCCAAAGTCAATCAAGGGATAGACAAAAAGAACAGAATATGATACCTAATACATAAAGAATGGAGGAGGAAGAAAAAGGAGGAGAAACAGAAAAGAACCTTTAGACTGTGTTTATAACAGCATACTAAGTGAGTTAAGTAAGACTCTTAGATAGTAAGGAAATTACCCTTCAACCTTTGGTAACCATGAATCTAAAGCCTGCAATGGTAATAAGTACATACCTATCAATAATCACCCTAAATGTAAATGGACTGAATGCACCAATCAAAAGACACAGAGTAATAGAATGGATAAAAAAGCAAGACACATCTATATGCTGCTTACTAGAGATTCACCTAAAACCCAAAGACATGCACAGATTAAAAGTCAAGGGTTGGAGAAAGATATTTCATGCAAACAACACAGAGAAAAAAGCAGTTGTTGCAATACTAGTATCAGACAAAATAGACTTCAAAATAAAGAAAGTAACAAGATATAAAGAAGGACATTACATAATGATAAAGGGCTCAGTCCAACAAGAGGATATAACCATTACAAATATATATGCATCCAACACAGGAGCACCAGCATATGTGAAAGAAATACTAACAGAACTAAAGGAGGAAATAGAATGCAACACATTCATTTTAGGAGGTTTCGACACACCATTCACTCCAAAGGACAGATCCACCAGACAGAAAATAAGTAAGGACACAGAAACACTGAACAACACACTAGAACAGATGGCTCTAATAGATATCTATAGAACTCTACATCCAAAAGCAACAGGATACACATTCTTCTAAAGTGCATATGGAACATTCTTCAGAGTAGACCACATACTAGCCCACAAAAAGAGCCTCAGTAAATTCCAAAAGATTGAAATCCTACCAACCAACTTTTCAGACCACAAATGTATAAAACTAGAACTAAATTGTACAAAGAAAGGAAAAAGGCCCACAAACACATGGAGGCTTAACAGTACACTCCTAAATAATCAATGGATCAATGACCAAATTAAAATAGAGATCAAGCAATATATGGAAACAAATGACAGCAACAACACAAAACCCCAAATTCTGTGGGGCGCAGCAAAAGCAGTCTTAAGTGGGAAATATATAGCAATCCAGGCATATTTAAAGAAGGAAGAACAAATGCAAATGGATAGTCTGACGTCACAATTATCGAAATTGGAAAAAGAAGAACAAATGAGGCCTAAAGTCAGCAGAAGGAGGGACATAATAAAGAGCAGAGAAGAATAAACAAAATTGAGAAAAATAAAACAATAGAAAAATCAATGAAACCAAGAGCTGGTTCTTGGAGAAAATAAACAAAATAAATAAGCCTCTAGCCAGACTTATTAAGAGAAAAAGAGAATCAACACACATCAACAGAATCAGAAATGAGAAAGGAAACATCGTAACATACCGCACAGAAATACAAAGAATTATTAGAGATTACTATGAAAATCTATATGCTAACAAGCTGGAAAACCTAGAGGAAATGGGCAACTCCCTAGAAAAATACAACCTTCCAAGACTGACCAAGGAAGAAACACAAAATCTAAACAAACCAATTACCAGCAAAGAAATTGAAGCGGTGCTCAAAAAACTGCCCAAGAACAAAAACTCCGGGCCAGATGGGTTTACCTTAGAATTTTATCAGACATACAGAGAAGATATAATACCCATTCTCCTTAAAGTTTTCCAAAAAATAGAAGACGAGGGAAAACTCCCAAACTCATTCTATGAAGCCAACATCACCATAATACCAAAACCAGGTGAAGAACCCCACAAAAAAAGAAAATTACAGACCAATATCCCTGATGAATGTAGATGCAAAAATACTCAACAAAATATTAGCAAACTGAATTCAAAAATACATCAAAAAGATCATACACCATGACCAAGTGGGATTCATCCCAGGGATGCAAGGATGGTACAACATTCGAAAATCCATCAACATCATCCACCACATCAACAAAAAGAAGGACAAAAATCACATGATCATCTCCATAGATGCTGAATATGCATTCAACAAAATTCAACATCCATTCATGATAAAAACTCTCAGCAAAATGGGTATAGAGGACAAGTACCTCAACATAATAAAGGCCATATATGATAAACCCACAGCCAACATCATACTGAGCAGCGAGAAGCTGAAAGCTTTTCCTCTGAGATCGGAAATAAGACAGGGATGCCCACTCTCCCCACTGTTATTCAGCATAGTACTGGAGATCCTAGCCATGGCAATTAGACAAAACAAAGAGATACAAGGAATCCAAATGGGTAAAGAAGAAGTTAAACTCTCACTATTTGCAGATGACATGATATTGTACATAAAAAACCCTAAAGATTCCAATCCAAAACTACTAGAACTGTCATCGGAATACAGCAAAGTTGCAGGATACAAAATTAACACACAGACATATGTGGCTTTCCTATACACTAACAATGAACTAATAGAAAGAGAAATCAGGAAATCAATTCCAGTCACAATTGCATCAGAAAGGATAAAATACTTAGCATAAACCTAACCAAGGAAGTGAAAGACCTATACCCTGAAAACTATAAGACACACTTAAGAGAAATTAAAGAGGACACTAACAAATGGAAACTCATCCCATGCTCTTGGCTAGGAAGAATTAATATCATCAAAATGACAATCCTGCCCAAAGCAATATACAGATTTGATGCTATTCCTATCAAAGTACCAACAGCATTCTTCAATGAACTAGATCAAATAGTTCAAAAAATCATATGGAAACACCAAAGACCCCAAATAGCCAAAACAATTCTGAGAAGGCAGAATAAAGTGGGGGGATCTCGCTCCCCAACTTCAAGCTCTACTACAAAGCCACAGTAATCAAGACAGTTTGGTACTGGCACAAGAACAGAGTCACAGACCAGTGGAACAGAATAGAGACTCCAGACATTAACCCAAACATATATGGTCAATTAATATTTGATAAAGAAGCCATGGACATACAATGGGGAAATAACAGCCTCTTCAACAGATGGTGCTGGCACAACTGGACAGCTACATGTAAGAGAATGAAACTGGATCACTGTCTAACCCCATACACAAAAGTAAATTTGAAATAGTTCAAAGACCTGAATATAAGTCTTGAAATCATAAAACTCTTAGGAAAAAACATAGGCAAAAATCTCTTGGACATAAACATGAGTGACTTGTTCATGAACATATCTCCCCAGGCAAGGGAAACAAAAGCAAAAATGAACAAGTGGAACTATATCAAGCTGAAAAGCTTCTGTACAGCAAAGGACACCATCAATAGAACAAAAAGGTACCCTACAGTATGGAAGAATATATTCATAAATGACAGATCCCATAAAGGGTTGACATCCAAAATATATGAAGAGCTCACACACCTCAACAAACAAAAAGCAAATAATCCAATTAAAAAATGGGCAGAGAAGCTGAACAGGCAGTTCTCCAAAGAAGAAATTCAGGTGGCCAAAAGGCACATGAAAAGATGCTCCACATCACTAGTTATCAGAGAAATGCAAATTAAAACCACAATGAGATATCACCTCACACCATTAAGGATCACCACCATCCAAAAGACAAACAAGAACAAATGTTGGCGAGGTTGTGGAGAAAGGGAAACCCTCCTACACTGCTGGTGGGAATGTAAATTGGTTCAACCATTGTGGAAAGCAGTATGGAGATTCCTCAGAAAGCTCAAAATAGAAATACCATTTGACCCAGGACTTCCACTTCTAGGAATTTACCCTATGAATGCAGCAGCCCATTTTGAAAACGACAGGTGCTCCGCTATGTTTATCGCAGCACAATTTACAATAGCCAAGTAATGGAAGCAACCTAAGTGTCCATCAGTATATGAATGGATAAAGAAGATGTACATATACACAATGGAATATTATTCAGCCCTAAGAAGAAAACAAATCCTACCATTTGCAACAGCATGGATGGAGCTAGAGGGTATTATGCTCAGTGAAATAAGCCAAGTGGAGAAAGACAAATACCAAATGATTTCACTCATATGTGGAGTATAAGAACAAAGGAAAAACTGTAGGTACAAAACAGCAGGAGAATCACAGAGCCCAAGAAGGGACTAACAGTTACCAAATGGAAAGAGATTGGGGAGAATGGGAGGGTAAGGAGGGATAAGGGTGGGGAAGAAGAAAGGGGGCCTTACGATTAGTATGTATAATGTGGGGGGAAGGCATAGGGAGGGCTGTGCAACACAGAGAAGACAAGTAGTGATTCTACAGCATCTTACCACACTGATGGACAGTGTCTGTAATGTGGTTTATGGGGGGGACTTGGTGAAGGGGGGAGTCTAGTAACCATAATGTTCTTCATGTAATTGTAGATTAATGATAACAAAATGAATTTAAGAAAAGAAAAAGAAAATGCAACCCCAGAAGTTATCTCTGGCATAAGGTTTATTTTTAGAACTGAAGACATAGGAAAAGCTCTGAAGACAGAAGTTACCCTTTGAAAGGGAACTTGACATTTATAAAGGAAATAGCTATTGATAAAGGTGTCTCCCTCTCTGTACCAGGAAGTGAGGATGTCTCTAAATCATGAGAGTCTTATCAATGGAGAAGGTAGTACTTAAGTCTGAATAACAATTTTAGACTTTAGCCTGTTTATCATGCTTTTCCTGGTCAAATCGCAGAACTGGCCTCCCCAACAATATCTCTCTTTTGTCTTTAGCTTCAAACAGTAGTGGTGGCTTGGGCCATTTCAGGGACTTACTGTTTCCTTGGGTATCTCCCATGTAATTATGTGGAGTATATGTGTTAATAAACTTCTGTTTGTTTTCTCTTGTTAATCTGTCTTTTATTACAGGGGATCTAAGCCCAGAACTCAGAAGGGTGAGGAAAATTTTCTCCCCTGGAAAAAATAAAGGGAAAATGAAATGTGCTTAATTAAATTATATTTGAGGGAAGACCATTGCTATAGTAGCTATTTCCAGCTGAAGCATATGATCAATATTGTCATATTCCTTTTGTTATCACAGAACTAACAAAGGGAGAATAAGTTCCAGTGCTTTTGGTGCAGATGTTGATATAAGTGCCACCTTTTCTGCCTGCTGCTCAACTAAGAGAACCATCTAAGGTTTTGTTTTGCTTTCTTGTAATTATGATCCAACCTAACACTGAAACTGTACACACAATAGTCTCTCTTTTAAGACAAGCCCAAATCGTAACTTTCTAGATGATTTTAGGACAGCCACTCTGCTTTCCATCCCCCAAGCTGCTTACATTGTATCTGAATTCTTTATGTTCTTATACTAATTTTTATCCCTACCTTTCAATCCTCCAAGATTTGGTTCCCTTCTGAATCTTGCATCATATAACTCAAGGAAAAGGGCCCACAGTCCCTGTCCTTAATGTGTTCTCTCTGTGTAACACTAGAAGAAGAACCTAACTTCTCTGAACTTCATTTAGAGTGTCTACAAAATGTGGATGGTTAATAATATCTTAAATTGTGACAATGCAAACTAATGAGATAACCTCAATCTTATTCAGCAAAAGCACTGTATTTTATTAAACACATATATTTAATACTATGTAGATCTTGAATTTGCTGTTTTTATTTTTCCCTGTTTTTGATAGATATGCTTCTTCCATGAATGTTTCCTCTTTCAGTATGAGATCACATACAACTTGTCCCTGTTTCCCTGATTGGTGCCTAGTGAAGCCAATAAAATGAAGCCTTATATCATGAGGAAGATAATTCCTTAAAAACAGTTCACTCCTATCATGTATCTTATATCTATCTATGTATCTTTTATCAAATCATATTTCTTCTTATCTACCTCCCTACTAACTCTAATTATTGTACTTATGAAGTATGTAAAATACTTTATCCATTGTTAGAATCCAGGCAAAAAGTGCAAATCAAGGAGGATTTGTTCATGTCCAAAGTTTGGAGATGGATTTTTTTCTTTGAGGCTGTCATTTTCCCTCAAGCTAAAAGCTATTTTGTTCAAGGCAATGGACAAGATCTATATGACCCACCAATCAGCTGAATAAGATATATAACATGTATTATTTTTGACATGTGGATACCAATTCTTTGCTTTTTAGAAAAAAATTCTTTTTCAAGTGAGAAGTGATTTCAATTGGACATAAATAATTGTCCTTATGTGTTTACTGAATAAGAAAACAAAATAGTAAAACATCTCTTTGCATGTGTTTGATTAACTTTTATTTATAAAGAAAGGTTTTTCAAACTAACAATCTGGTAATAGTTCTTCAATATCCCCAAAACATATTAGGTGTATATGTTTTTTTCTTAAGGCTTTGTTATTTGCTTTGTATGGCATAGCTGACAATAAAACACTTAATTCTGGTTAACAGGATATTTTTCATAACTATTTACTTTGACTCACAATAATAATCCTCTATACCCTAGGCCAGTCTAACCAACCTTAACTAGGAAACAAAATAATTGTAATTATGATCTACTTAAATCCCAGAAGACTGTTCATACAGTTTCTGGTTTGAATTGCTCTTCTAAAATACCCTCTTTTAGCATACAATTTTAAATATTAAATCCAGCTTTATTTTGGCTGTTTGAAATTTGAACAAATGATGTGGATGAAATTCCACTCTACAGGGAAACAGCCTTAGGAGAGGCTCAATTTCCAGTGGAATAACAAGTGCTGAGGGAGACCAAATCGGCAACTTAGGAGAACTCAGCCTCCCCACCTCCCACAAAGGTCAAGGACTGGACAGCTATGCATTAACAAAAACTGCTCTGGGAGACTTCTAGAGTCCATGTAGGAAGTCTTTGCAACAAAGTAGAACAAAAATCAGAATAGTTCCCCCAGTTTCTCCCAATCTGGCTTTAAATGCAGAATAAATCCTGGCAATGTACAGCAGATACAGAAAAAGTGACCTCAAAGACAAGCCCTCATTTCAAGTCCAGTGACAGGGTGGGTGTCTCTCTGGGGCAGAGGTAGTGGGAAAAATGCCCACCCTTTATTCTTCCTTTCTCAGCCCTGCTCTGGAGCAGTTTCCTCTCCTAATTCTGCAATTCTGTGGCAGTAGTGACCATAAAGACACTTGAGTTACTAAGATACAGGGATCCTCTCTGACCAAGGAGCTGTGGTCCAGTAAGTTTTTAGAGATACCTCTTCCCTCCCCCCACCCAATCTATCCTCTACTAGGGACATAGACAAATCCAGTCTCAAGAACCAAACAGCAGAATGGCAAGAATAAAGTTCTGGGTTACTAGCCAGAGGACCAGGAAAAGGGGCCCATGGACTCTGGAGAATGTTAGGGAGATCAAAGAAAGGAGGTAGGTTGAAAATGGGATCCACTTCTGGGTTTATGTGGAAATATCCAGACGCAGACATAAGGTGTATTCAAGCAGAAAGGGAACTTTCCATGTATGTCACTAGAGAACTGGGAAAACTGGCTCAAAATGCTTTTTAAAAAGTTTTGGGTTGAAAGATGGCTTTTAAAATACACTCTGAAGAAGGAACTAAGTTAATCTTTATACCATATTCCCGTTTAGATCTAAACGTTTGTCCTTTTCTATAAAAAGGCAATTATAGCAAGGCTGCATAAAGTTGTGAAGTACAGAATCTGAATTCTAGTCCTATTATCATCGCTAACTCATTATATGACCCTGAACAAGTCCACTGTCTCCACTGAGTTTTGTTTTCTTTATATTAAAAAGTATAGGGTTCATAATAAATATAACTGTGAAAAAATTATTTGGTCATAATAATGAGAATAGAAAACATAACAATCACCTTTCCATATAAATGTTCAAACACCTATATACCCCCCTTGGAAATGGCTATCCTGATCCTTGATCATTCTTGATTTTTCATTATAATTGGATAACATTTTCATATATTTTAACCCATTTTATTCAAATGTAGCCCAGGGTAGATAGGTAAAAATAATGTCACATTTGCATATTATCTTTGGATTTATGTAGTGCCAATTCATGATAGCATTACAACCTTATTACTGCCCAGTGGAATAGACAGGGGAAATATTATTCTCATATTTTACAAGTGAGGATATGAGGGTCAGCTAGTCTAACTGAATGATATGTCCAAGGCTATACTTCATAAGAAGAAGCAAAAACTAAAGAAAAAGAATCCTTTTTCAGTGCCAAGGGCTCTTTCTTCAGGATGTGCTGCTATATACTGAAAGATAAAATAACCTACTGGAGTTTTTCCTGATTGCAGAAATGAATAAGATTCACTTGTCCTGCCTCCTAGCCAAAACACCCTTCTTAATTTCTAATACAATCTGATTTCTCTATCATTATTTAATCACATGATCTTGGGAAAATTATAGTATCTTTGAGAGCCTTACATTTTAGTTCTATTGAATAGGAACATTAACATCAATCTGCAGGGATCTTATATAAAAATTAGTGTTAGTATGAGGAAGGCACCTGTTATAGTGCTTTTCATAGAAGCACAGTACTGTAATGAATATTATTATTTAATGATTCTCATAGTGCCTATTTTATATTACATTCATGGATGTGAAACTGTCTAAGAGTCACTGGTTCTCTCTCTTCTTGGGCATATTCTGTCAACACCATTCCTTGATTTCTGACCCAGATATCCATGGTCATGTGTATGACCACACATATCTATGAACTGAGACCCAGTCATTCGTGGCCTACCCTGGTGGAAAGTTCCCAAGGACTTGTTGTGAGAAATAGTCTTTAATAGAATTTAAATAGTCTTTAATCAGACATGTATAAGTACTCTCAAGTGAAAGCTGGTCACTGCCATGATCTAATATGCTTTACTATTTGCCTTAAACATCTGTTACCTGAAGATCTCCTAATCTGAGCATGCCTGATAATTAATCTTGGTTTATAGGGAAAAAAGTCTTTTAAGTCAGATAGATACAGGATCAAATGCTAGCTCTGCAACTCAGTCATTAAATAATCTTGGGTATTTTAATAATTTATCTGTTCTCAGACTTTTTCTGTTATAACTAGTTATGTAATAGTTCCTTCTTAAAAAGGTTTGTTAGGATTTAATTCAATGAGGCAATGTGTGTAGAACTCCTGTCATATAGTGGACATAAGGAAATGTTTATTTCATTTACCTTTTTGTTTTCCCTTTGATAATTGGGTGGCTTCTTTTTTGTTTGGTTTTCCAGGTTTCTGTGCATTCCTGTATTTCAAATTCCTGTGTTTCAAATTTGATAACTTTGGTGACAAAGCCTGCCAGGATACTTCTAATCTCAACTGGTAATTCTAATAACTACAATTTGTATTTATTGAGGAATTACTGAGTACCAGACATGGTAATAATTTTTTGTTATATGTTTAAAATTTTTAAATGCTGATTGTAACCACTTTACGGTATGGACTGCCATTATTTCATGACATAATTGAGGAAACTAAAACTTAGAAAGTTGAGTAAACTGGTAAAATTTACATAGTAAATAAATGGCAATACCTGGAGGCAGTCCTATCTGTCTCAATAAAAATCTGCATTTACACGACAAAGTAAATGACTTTCTGTAGCAAATATGAGCATTCTATGCACTCATCAAATTCTGTAGCCTGAACAGAGACCCCCATGACACTTAAAACCATAGCCTCAGTACGGTTTTAGTTCTTCACTTTAAGATAATAGTTAGGTAATACAATGTTAAAGATGCAACATACTGAGCTCCCTAAATTTGAAAAGAGAAACACAGGATGAGCTTGACATGTCCAATTACCATATGCAAATGATTAATGGAAAAAAGACACCTAATAGTTCTTACCTGGGGCTCATCACATCATGTATTTTGAGAAGTCATTTCTTAGCCATTTAGAAACATCAATAGAACAGCATTAGCTAAACCACAGAGACAATCTCAGAACAAATATGTCATGATGGTTTTGTTAGTCCCTCTATTGCTTGATTTCACGCATTTGCCATAGACACTGGAAATGTTTTCTCTTCTGTTATGCAAACATCTCATTGTTCTCTAACATCCAAAACAATGGTAATTTGTTGTCTTTCTGTCATTGAGCAGTTTAATTCCAAAATAAGCTAACAACGAAGCATCATCTCCACTCCCTATTATTTGTAAAAACAAAACAATTGCATTTAGCACAAAGAAAGCAAGACAGAGAAGGAACTTTGTACACTGAAAGTGAGAGGATGGAAAAAAAATAGTGTGGTGGTGGGGGTGTTCAGGGCTGGGGACTGGTAAAAATTATACATCTGAGTTTCCCTTGCAAATCCAGTCACATTTGATCTGTTCAGTATATTACATATTACATTATTTTGAAACTCTAGTTAAATATCAGTACTGAACTATAGATTAGTGGATGTATTAAGGAAGACCTTTGAATAAAGTACATAATGTGCATATTGCTTTAAATTTTACAAACTACTGCTTTTTTAATTCATCTATATGTCCTTGGTAACTGGTGCATAAGATTCAGTAAATGTTTCTTGAATAAGCATATGGAATTTTTTACACCTGATTCTACTTATTTTCATAATAACCCTGTTAAGTGGGTATTATTACTATTATTATCTGGTTTTCCAGATGAGTTAAGTGGTCTGATTAAGATGGCGAGAGTTGTTTGGGTCATCCAGCATCAGGTGAGAACTTAAACATATTTAGTTTTCCAATTTCAAAAGTCAGATTTTTTTTCATCATGTTTTTCAGCTTCTCTCCAGAGAGTCTATGACTTAATCTATAAAATACTAGTTTGCATAACCAAAATCCACATAAAACCAGCCTTATTTTTCCATTCTAGAATTTCAGTGTAAAAAAAAATTTATAGAAAGTTTTTATTATCCTGTTTCATATTGACTGTTCATAATATTTAACATACTTTTTTTTATTCTTTGGCTTTATCCTTTCCCCTTGGTTTTCAGACAAAGCTTTAGGGATATCCAAGGGTACAGGTATGCTAAAAACAGGGTGGACTCTCTTATGCAATTATGACCTGGTTAAGAGAACTTATCTCTGGAAATTCAGGAGAACAGGATTAAGATTTTACATCTAATCCTTTGTGATGCTCAACCAAAAGAAAATTCCAAAATTGGTACATAATGTCTTAATGTATGCAAAAAATCTTTGAAATAATATTCAGTTGGCTCCCCATTAGAATTCAGGTAGAGCAAATCCACTCTATTTCATCAAAGTCATATTTTTTGATCCAAGAAATTACTGCAAGTTCCAAACATTATACAGTAAGTTTTTAATAAATGCATTTGTTTGAGGTTGTAAGTACTATGAAAGTCATCAAACTGTGTGGCTTAAGAAATCATCAACCTAGAAGACCAGTGTCTCTAGTTATATGAATTCAAGATGCTTGAGGATACTAAGTGGAAAAAATGATTTATGTAAATAATCAGGATAGTGGAATTTTGGGTCACAGTAAAGAGTAGTTCGTGCAGATAATCATTGTGCCTCTATACTACCCCTGATTTTCTACTTACTGAATACTTCCCCTATCAGGGTTTCCTGTAACATGATGTGTTCCATCATAAGGAAGAGTCAAATGCCCTGTCACCTCTCCTCTTCTGTGTAGGCTTACCTCGCCCAGGGTGTCTTGCCAAGGAAGCTTAAAAGCTAAAGATATTTTTCTTCACTCCTAACACGTGCTGGAATGCACTCCCCAGCACACTGGAGACTGGTTGCACAGACTTCACTTAACTATATCCTGTTGGAGAATGTCATTAAGAGTGGCTGACGCTTTTACTTCTATTGAATATATTGCCTCTCTGAAGTTTCTACCGACTTGTCCCAAAGTATTTAAGAATGCCACCCCAAAATATCCTGCTTTGACATACAGATTATTTGAGATTGAAGGCACTGAAAAATAGCAAATGCAGGGAAAGGCTTTCTCTGACCTCCCCTTATCTGCCTAAAGACAGACCCTCTAAAAGGAACTCACGTGTCATCAATTGTCAATTGTTATCATCCCTCCCTCGGAGTTTCATCATTAGAGAAGATTGACTTTTATAATAGAGAAGATACTGGAAGCCGACACCACACCCAGGTACTCTGTCACAAGCTGCCCCATCTCCCTTCTGTTCTTGTAAAGACCATTTCAACTTTCCTAAAAAAAAGAATTTACTCTTTCTTAAGATACCTACATTCTCCCTCACTTTCCCCTTTGAAGATGACATATAAGCTCCCAAATCTCAATGCTCTTTTGAGTATTCCCTTTATTTTTCCTATGATGCCCCTATGCACATAATATTAAATAATAAATTTATAAAACTTTTTCCCTCTTTGTCAGTTGTTTATTTCATACACCCAGCCATCAAACTAGGAAAACAGTGGAAAACTTTTTCCTTCTCTGAAGTCCTGATTCTATCTCTTTAAGAATGCAAAAGCATTTTTTTCTTTTATGGGATGATGAGACAAGAAAATACACACACACACACACACACACACACACACACAATAATTAATATTTGTAAAAGCATTTAGAATATCACCTGGCACATAGTAAGCACCTAATAAAAGTTAAGTATTATCACAAGTTGCTTTATTTGGAGCAAAGAACAAAGTGTTCCCAAGCCTCAGGTTCTTCTATTGTAAAATGAAGATTCATTTATCATTCATTCTAGAAATGTTTAGGAGCCTAATACCAATCAACCCTTATGTGGAACATTGTATGATACCAATAGCTACTTCACACTGATTTTAGAAGAACTATGTGAGGTACTGAATATTCAGTGGTTATTACCAGAACTACCTGTGGGTAAGTACTCAGTACATGTTAGCTGGTATTAGGAATGATAATAGGTAGAGGTGGTCATGGAAAAAATAGGTTATTTCTGGGATATGAATTCAAGGGAAAGAATTACTAAAAACCCAATGTCAAAGCAGAGATCCAGAGAATAAATCTGAGAAAGAGCAAACGACAACTGTGCTGTGAAGCCACAGGCCTTGCAAGAAACAACCTGTTCCGAGGTGGAGGATCATATTCATACCACATCTTCTCAGCTTTTAGTAGCAACTTGTGGCAGAAATGCAGATTAGAACCACGGGGAAGATGGAGAGGACAGGAACTTATTCCTAAAGGGTAAGAATGAAATTGGAGACAGAATGTAGCTAAAAACACCCAAGTGGACAGAAACAAAAAAATTCCATGATGATATAGTAGGTGTTTGTGGAGACTGAGTTCCTGACATTCAAGGAAGGAAAGGGCTGATGACAAACACCAGATTGAGACTCTCCTAGGGGATAATGATCCATGGAATTAGGAGCGAGAGTAAAAGAATAATGTCATGTCTCTGTCAGGCATACTAGGAACAAAGGCAGACATGAAATGGCAAAAGTAAAAGCAAGAATTGAATGTTGCTGAAGCAGATCCTATGGAAATACCTCTGCTTGTATTCCTGGGGACCAAAGCCAGGAACAAGGTCTAAGACTTAACAACTGATAAGTAATTTTTGCACCTTCAGTGGTAGAAAAATATTTTTTAGGGGAAGGTATTAGTGAAACCTATACAGAGTCAAAGACCAGAATTGCGTTTGAAATGAGGCAGGAAAAAAGGAATGCTAATTCAGCACCACCTGTGGGATTGAGCCAGGTTTACTCTTGCTGCCACCTCTTCGTGGTGTCAGCTCCTGGCGTGCTCACTGTCCCCATGGACCCGGAACACTGCTAAGGAATCTGTCTCCTCCACAGTGCTGAGGACAAAGCACATTTGGACAACAAGGAAACACGTACATGAGCTGGACAAATGCTGGGAGGAGTGGGAGGAAGGTTCTAGTTTCTTGTACATTTGTTGAATGAATGAATGAATGAATGAACCATGTAGGAAAAGTGGGGAAGTCCTCTTAGATATAAACTGTTGTCTAATGACAAGAGCTCCAGATTTGGAAACAAACAACCCTGGTGCTTATCTGAGTTCTGGTAGAGGTACCTATTTATTTATCTATCTATCTATTTATTTATTTATTTTTGAGAGGGCATCTCTCATATTTATTGATCAAATGGTTGTTAACAACAATAAAATTCTGTATAGGAGACTCAATGCACAATCATTAATCAACCCCAAGCCTAATTCTCAACAGTCTCCAATCTTCTGAAGCATAATGAACAAGTTCTTACATAGTGAATAAGTTCTTACATGGTGAACAGTACAAGGGCAGTCATCACAGAAACTTTCGGTTTTGATCACGCATTATGAACTATGAACAATCAGGTCAAATATGAATATTCGTTTGATTTTTATACTTGATTTATATGTGAATCCCACATTTCTCCCTTATTATTATTATTATTTTTTTTTTTTTTTAATAAAATGCTGAAGTGGTAGGTAGATGCAAGATAAAGGTAGAAAACATAGTTTAGTGCTATAAGAGGGCAAATGTAGATGATCAGGTGTGTGCCTATAGACTAAGTATTAATCCAAGCTAGACAAGGTTAACAAAACATTCATGGATGCAGAAGATTTCTCTCAAAACGGGGGGGTGAGGTTCTAAGCCTCACCTCTGTTGATCCCCAATTTCACACCTGATGGACCCCTGCGACTGTGCCTGTCTTAAGTTGTTCCTCCCTTGAGGAATCTTACCCGTCTCTGGCTAACCAGTCATCTTCCGGGGCCATACAGGGAAATGTAAAGTTGGTAAGTGAGAGAGAAGCAATATTGTTTGAAAAGGTTAGCTTTTTACTTCTTTGCAAATTTATGCCCTGTGGCTTTTATGCCCAGCATTTGTCTTGAAGTATCTTTACCACTTGGAAGAATTATGATACTCAGTAATTTCGATATGAGGCACGAATTCTACTTAAGGGTTATATTTAGGAAGGAAGAAGAAAAGCTATAGAAGTAGCAGACGGAAGAAAACATGGGAAGATTGATTATTTCTTTGACATATCTTCTTGTAGAGTAACATAAGTGTGTATAGGTTTTAAACTACTAATTAAATTGCGCACACACATTAACATAATAGGAATACCGCTACATAACCAAAGCAGACCTACAATTAGCAGCCATCTCCAGTGAAACCAAGAAAACCAGTTAGGCATAGAGGTACCTATTTAAACATAAGAGGTTATATTGAATTTGATGTTACTTACCCAATAAACGTACACTGTCATATACATGTGGACTCCTAATATCTCTCATCCATACAAAGTGTCTCTTAATACCTGATAGTTTCAGATGACCTTAATTATTAAATTAAGAAAAGGAAAGTGAAAAAAGAGCATAAGTGACTTTCCCATCACAGAAGCACTACTATAATCTCTTTATAATGCTGGCATCTAAGGACAGAAGTAACATCTGTGGTATAGATTAATTATGCAATATTTACTAGCTTCCAAAAGGTGGTGATAGGTAGTCACAGACACATTTAGAAAATGCCAAGTCTTGTCTGCCTCAGAAACCTTTTAGAAAAGTGTCTTTTATTACATCTAAATATTATTACAACTAAATATTAACCATTCAACATATTCATCAAAGAAAACATCCATCCACACACACTTAATTCTAAAAAAAAAACACTTAAATTTTTTTCATTGAATCTATTTCTTTTTAACTTTTATGCAACATAAAATTGGAGTACAAGATCTGTAGACCTAGTTCAATTAAGTCCTATATCCTGGAAGAATGCCTCTCTCCATTTCTCCTTCATTTTCTGGGTTCCGGTCAGTCTCCACCCCCACTAACTTACTGGGGGAGCCTAAGGCATCCCCAGATTACTGCCTCTCACATGCCGCATCTTTGTCCACACCATCTCCTAGGTGTCCAGTGGATGCCTTGGCCACAGTGTTATGGATTCCCTTTTTGTGGGAGGAATATAAATGGGTAGGAATTATTGGCAAAGACTTTTACTCTCCTTGATTTCTTCAATTTCTGTTCTCCCTCTAGCTTTGAGCATGTTGAGGCCCCAAGGGCCATGGTCAGCATATGGCTTAGGCCCAGGGGAGCGTAGCTGTGTGTACTTATGGACAGATATCAACCTACGAGGCACTTGACAGATAAAACACCTAAGAAAAGATGGAGTCATTTGAGCTAAGGGAAACAAAATTATACTCAATGCCAGGAGAGAAGTCATGGCTGGGTAGGTATAGCCTTGAGCCTGAACTTTTGAATCTGCCACATATCCTACTTGTGATTACTAATTCCAGAGGTTGGACTCTCAAAGCTATCTCATCTTAACAGAATGTCTGGTATTTTGCAAGACTAGGTTCCAGTCCTTGGTAACTATCAACCACAGCTAACTTGTGTGTTGGCCCAAAAAATAAATCAATCTCTTCGCCAGGATGAACTTGCAGCCTTCACAGTTTCAGCCTTCATTAGCCCCCTACTCCCCTGTTTCTCTGGATCTGTACTTCTGGATTGCAGTCCCCTAGACACACAATAAAGCTTCCTCTTTGTAGCTTAAACTTCTTCCAGTTTTATTTCCAAAATCAGTCCACATCTCACATATGTGGTCAGTGTCATGAGTGGAAAAGCAGAAGACAGTACCCTTGGCCTCTGTGTAGTCCAACCTGTTGCATCAAAATAGTAACATTCCAAGTGTTCATGGCCAAACAACAAATACACTTCATTGTGGTGTACTAGGAGAAATATGTATTCCTCTGGAATCTCTGTCACAGAATTTGGGGAGTCAGGGACTATTGAAATAATTGTTTTTATCAGAGACAGACATCCTTGGAAACACAACTAACACAGTATTTTGTACTTTTTATTTTTAATTTTTTCTCTGTGATTCAACATGAAAATCTTTCCCAGCATAGCCTGACCCTGCAATTATCACTTGAGACTACTTTTTACAAGGGTAGCTATTGTGACATTACTCTGTCTTCAAGTTTAAGCTCACAAAATGATGACCCACTTGGTTCAAGTCAGATTAAGTCTAACAGACAGAAAACTTCCTTTAAAAAATTATTTTAACTTCATTTGATCATTAGAGGAAATGTTGCCATTGGTGTTAGGATATAATGCAGAAATATTGAAACATTTATTTATTTTTTTATTTCCAAGTAAAAGAAAAAAGGGCAGTAGAGTTCCATTCTGACAGTGGCACTGATTTGGATTGATACTGACCCATTTCACGCTGTGTTTCTGGCAGCTTGACAGATTCTGTGTCTTGTTTGGAAATTGAGCCTGTAAAGAACCTTTTGATGGAATAGTTACATTCCTTCTCTGGGGAACATCTTTCCTTTCAAGGCAGCTCCTGCTGGTGACCTAACATAGGTGTTTCTGTACTAGTGTTTCTGCAAGATGACTGAGCTAAACTGGTGGCAGATGGGTGAATTCTACAAAGAGCTCCAGAGGGCAATAGAACAACCTGCATTTGGAAATCATGAGTCAAGCTGGGCAACATTCAAAAGCAGGAGGACTAAATTTCCATGAAGGCAGGTCTCAGTAGAGGGCCCTGTAGAGGAGACAAATTATTATTTATGAAATTGAAACATACATTATTATTTGATAAATAATATGGAGATAAATAGTTCACCATACAAAATAATATTGAGCTGATTATTTTTCCTATGAAAATGGATTTTCATGAAATACATGAAATTTAAATGAAATACTATGGCATTAAAACAAAAAAACATGAAAGATTTTCATGTTGAATCACAGAGAAAAAATTAAAAATAAAAAGTACAAAATACTGTGTTAGTTGTGTTTCCAAGGATGTCTGTCTCTGATAAAAACAATTATTTCAATATTCCCTGACTCCCCAAATTCTGTTATTTCAATAAAAGTATTGAAAGAAAGATCAATACTTCACTTTGGGGACAGTAAAACTTCAGGGATTTTCTATGCATTGAAGTACTAACAGAACCAATATTATATTATTTGCATAATAACAAGATTAAATTTGCACAAAATAATAAATTTGCACAAAAATATGTACAAGATAAAATTTGCAATAATCAATAAGAAATACATAGAATAAACAGAGAAAATAGAAAAAACATGTAGTATACAGGGATTATCAAAGATTAATAATGTTAAATTTATGAAGAACATTTGTAAATTAAGTAAAGCAAATATCCAATTAGAAAAATAGGCAAAGGACATGTAATTTAAAAAGAAGAAATACAAAAGGTCAATAATCATGTTTTAAAAAGTGTAATCTCTGTAGTAATCAAAGAAATGCAATTTTAAATAAGAATTTATTGTTTCTATTAAATTAGCTAAAAAAGTTAGTTGAAACACAAACTATCCAGTGGTAGTGAGAGCGCAGGGAAACAGGCTATTTATTACATTGCTGGTGGGAATGTACCTTTCTTGAAGGCACTTGCCTGTTTTATCAGCTAGAAATTAAACTGTCCTTAGCAAGAAGTGAAGTAGTGACTTAATTTAGATGTTTTATTTTTTCATACAATGAGAAAATTGGAGATCAGCTCTGTAAAGACACGTTCTCATTCTCATTCTCTCTGTTGCTCTTCAACACTGCTTTGTGTGCACATACATCTAGCCATGCCTATGTTTCTGTTTATTTCCCACCGCAGTTGCTAAAACTTCAGCCCTATGATGGCTGACACTCTAGTCATCACATATCAATGATAAAGACAAAAGGGAACAATGCCAAAAAGGTTAGCCTTCCTTCAAAAGAACTCCAACGGCCCAACTTCAATTAGGTCTTAACTGCCAGAGCTATGTCACATGACAGTCCACAGGCAAGGGCATGCATGTGATGAGCCACAAATTAGTAAATATATTTTATCAGGGAATCAAATTGGGTGGACAGCAGTCTATTGCAGTGTCAACAGTTCATACATATCCAACCCATCAGTGTCTCAGTATCACTTACCAGAATTAATCTTAAGGAATTCCCATGTAGATAGATAGATAGATAGATAGATAGATAGATAGATAGATAGATATGAAGATATAATTTTTTTAAAAACAGCTTTCTCTAATATGTTATCATATCAGTAGTTACAACAGTGAAAAACTAGAAATGATATAATTGTTTAATAATAATGGAACAGTTAATTCATTAATTTAGTCATGGTATACCCATATTATTCCTATACTAAAAGAAGGTTTGCAAATATTTCAGCAAATAAAGCTAATAACAAACTGCATCATACTGGGGGAGAAAACCTTAAATCTCTCTCTCTCTGTGAATGCCCTAAATACGTCATAGAAATGTTAACAACACTTATGACTGATTGTGAGAATGTAGCAATTTTTATTTAATTATTTCTGTTTATTTATGTTTTCCAAATATACAATGGATACATCATTTTGGTGTTGAAAAATTCATTATAAATATATTTCTAATGAAAAAAGTCAAGATAATAACTATACTAGTTGGGGTGAGCATTTAATAATGTAGGTATACCTGTTAAATCACTATTATGTTACATACTTGAAACCAATATAATATTGTATATCAACTATATTTAAATTCATAAAATTTCCAAAAAAACAGTCAATGTTTATAGCAAGTATAATTTAATGGGAATTCTCAGATAAATGTGAAAATGTAAATTAGTCATTTTTGTGGAGGTATATTAGAAAAGATTTATGTTTAAATGTCATCCTCACCTTCGAGACACACTATTATTCTGTCCCCTAGTTACACAGCACCCTCTAGTAACAGGGACAGATCTGCCCTCTCAGACACACGGCCCATTAGCCCTGCAACTTAAAAATATCAGACATGTTATTTATGATTAGCTTTTCATTTGTAAAGTAATTATATTTAATGTGGCATGAAGTAACCATATTTTAATTTGTGATAGAGAAAATGCAATTTGTTGAAAAACTTGTAAGTAAAAAATGTTTTGCAATGAAATTATACTCTATCAATTACAAAACCTAAATACGTGAAAGGATCATGGGAAATGGCGGCGTGATGAGTAGTTCAGAGGAAATCTCCTCCCCAAAACATATATATTTATGAAAATACAATAAATACAACTATTCCTAAAAGAGACACCAGTGGATGCAGTACAACAGCCAGGATACATCTACATCTGCGAGAACTCAGCATCACATGAAGGGGGTAAGATACCAGACACGGCCAGGCAGGACCCAAACGCTCCCCCACCCCAAAACCTGGTGGGAAGAAAGGAGTCAGAACAGGGAGGGAGTGAAAGCCCAGGACTGCTAAACAACCAGCTCTAGAAATCCGCACCAGGAATACAGACACAAGGGGCACGGGATCCTGGATATTAGAGAAACAGAAAATCAAAACCTGTGAGCAGGTCCCCGCAACCGGCGCCCCTGAGACAAAAGAAAAGTGAGTGCTTTCTGCAAGTCTTAAAGAGACAGGGACACCATAGTTGGACGAAGTTGTCCTGGCAGCTGGGAACACTGGGGAAACTTAGGCGCCCTAAACTGAGGCAGTGCAGCTCTGAAGCCCCTCACAGGACTAGGCAGCCTGCCAGTCATTCCTCCAACGGGCGCGGACCCCAACACATGGGCTCAGTAGCAGGAGAGTGGGAGCACGCGCCGAGGGCGGAAGCACTAGAATGAACTGAGAGCAGATCCATGCACTGCAGGGCTAGCCCACAGTGGTGTGACCGAACAGCCTGGGCGCGGCTCGCATGCACTGGCAGCAGTGAAGCCAGAGCCCAGTAGAAGCCTGTGCAGAAAATCCCTGCACACACCAGCAGCAGAGCCAGAGGGAACAGGCGCATTCCCAGGAGCCGAGCGGAATCCCAGCCCAACACACAGCCACCCGGGTCAGAACCAAAGGCCGCTGCTGCCACACAGCTGCATGGCAGGGTCGCTGCTAGCATGAAGGAGCGCACCTGGCATGACTGCCACTCCCCACAGGGCTCTGCGTGGCTCTGACAGACACCTCGCCCACAGCAGCTTAGGATATTAACCCAGTGGCTGCTCCAGGAGTGCAGGTATCTGTCACAGGCAGCAGAGAATGGCAAGGCATCCAGCAAGCAGGAAAGGACTTTCTTCTCCCAGCTGACACACCTGCAAACTGCCTACAGCTACTGCTATCACCATGAAAAGGCAAAAAAATCTGGTCCAGACCAAGATAGTTACACCTGAGAGAGGATCTGCAGAGGCAGACCTAACCAGTCTCCCTGAAAAAGAATTCAAACTAAAAATCATAAACATGCTGACAGAGCTGCAGAGAAATATGCAAGAGCTAAGGGTTGAAGTCTGGAGGGAGATTACAGATGTCAAGAGGGAGATCACAGATGTCCAGAGGGAGATTACAGAAGTGAACTCTGGAAGGGTTCATAAGCAGAAAGGATAAGATGCAAGAGGCCATTGATGGAATAGAAACCAGAGAACAGGAACGCATAGAAGCTGATGCAGAGAGAGATAAAAGGATATCCAGGAATGAAACAATATTAAGAGAACAGTGTGACCAATCCAAAAGGAACAATATTCACATTATAGGGGAACCAAAGGAAGAAGAGAGAGAAAAAGGGATAGAAAGTGTCTTTGAAGAAATAATTGTGGAGAACTTCCCCAAACAGGGGGAGGAAATAGATGCTCAGACTATGGAGGCACACAGAACTCCCGAGAGATGGGATCCAAAAAGTTCCACACCAGGACACATAATAATTAAAATGGCAAAGATCAAGGACAGGAACAGAGTATTAAAGGAAGCCAGAGAGAGCAAAAAGGTCACCTACAAAGGAAAACCCATCAGGCTATCATCAGACTTCTCAACAGAAATCCTACAGGCCAGAAGAGAATGGCATGATATATTTAATGCAATGAAACAGAAGGACCTTGAACCAAGGATACACTATCCAGCACGATTATCATTTAAATATGAAGGAGGGATTAAACAATTCCCAGACAAGCAAAAGCTGAGGGAATTTGCCTCCCACAAACCACCTCTACATGGCATCTTACAGGGACTGCTCTAGATGGGAGCACTCCTAAAAAGAGCACAGAACAAAACAACCAACATATGAAGAATGGAGGAGGATGAAAAAGAGGGAAAGAAATAATCATCAGACTGTGTTTATAACAGCTCAATAAGCGAGTGAGGTCAGACAGTAAGGCAGTAAATAAGCTAACCTTGAATCTTTGGTAACCACAAATCTAAAGCTCGCAATGGCAATAATTACATATCTTTCAATAATCACCCTAAATGTAAATGAACTGAATGCACCAATCAAAAGACACAGAGTAATAGAATGGATAAAAAAGCAAGACATATCTATATGCTGCTTACTAGAGACTCACCTAAAACCCAAAGACATGCACAGATTAAAAGTCAAGGGTTGGAGAAAGATATTTCATGCAAACAACACAGAGAAAAAAGCAGGTGTTGCAATACTAGTATCAGACAAATAGACTTCAAAATAAAGAAAGTAACAAGAGATAAAGAAGTACATTACATAACGATAAAGGGCTCAGTCCAACAAGAGGATATAACCATTATAAACATATATGTACCCAATACAGGAGCACCAATATATGTGCAAAAAAATACTAACAGAATTAAAGGAGTAAACAGAATGCAATGCATTCATTTTGGGAGACTTTAACACACCACTCACTCCAAAGGACAGATCACCAGATAGAAAATAAGTAAGGACACAGAGGCACTGAACAACATGCTAGAACAGATGGACCTAATAGACATCTAAAGAACTCTACATCCCAAAGCAACAGGATACACATTCTTCTCAAGTGCACATGGAACATTCTCCAGAACAGAGCACATACAAGGCCACAAAAAGAGCCTCAGTAAATTCCAAAAGATTGAAATCCTACCAACCAACTTTTCAGACCACAAAGGTATAAAACTAGAAATAAATTTTACAAAGAAAGCAAAAAGGCTCACAAACACATGGATGCTTAACTACATGCTCCTAGATAATCAATGTATCAATGACCAAATTAAAAGGGAGATCCAGCAATATGTGGAAACAAATAACAACAATAACATAAAGCCCCAACTTCTGTGGGATGTAGCAAAAGCAGTCTTAAGAGGAAAGTATATAGCAATCCAAGCATATTTAAAGAAGGAAGAACAATCCCAAATGAATAGTCTAATGTCACAATTATTGAAATTGGAAAAAGAAGAACAAATGAGGCCTAAGGTCAGCAGATGGAGGACATAATAAAGATGAGAGAAGAAATCAACAAAATTGAGAAGAATAAAGCAATAGAAAAAAATCAATGAAACCAAGAGCTGGTTCTTGGAGAAAATAAACAAAATAGATAAGCCTCCAGCCAGACTTATTAAGAGGAAAGGAGAGTCAACACACATCAACAGAATTAGAAACGAGAAAGGAAAAATCATGAGGGACCTCACAGAAATACAAAGAATTATTAGAGAATACTATGAAAAACTATATGCTAACAAGCTGGAAATCCTAGGAGAAATGGACAACTTCCTAGAAAAATACAACCTTCCAAGATTGACCAAGAAAGAAACAGAAAATCTAAACAGACCAATTACCAGCAAGGAAATTGAAGCGGTAATCAAAAACTACCAAGAACAAAACCCCCAGGCCAGATGGATTTACCTCGGAATTTTATCAAACATACAGAGAAGATATAATACCCATTCTCCTTAAAGTTTTCCAAAAAATAGAAGAGGAGGGAGTACTTCGAAACTCATTCTAGAAAGCAACATCACCCTAATACCAAAACCAGGCAAAGACCCCGCCAAAAAAGAAAACTACAGACCAATATCCCTGATGAATGTAGATGCAAAAATACTCAATAAAATATTAGCAAACTGAATTCAAAAATACATCAACAGGATCGAACAACATAACCATGTGGGATTCATCCCAGGGATGCAAGGATGGTACAACATTCGAAAATCCATCAACATCATCCACCACATCAACAAAAAGAAGGACAAAAATCACATGATCATCTCCATAGATGTTGAAAAAGCATTCGATAAAATTCAACATACATTCATGATAAAAACTCTCAACAAAATGGGCATAGAGGGCAAGTACCTCAACATAATAAAGGCCATATATAATAAACCCACAGCTAATATCATACTGAACAGCGAGAGGCTGAAAGCTTTTCCTCTGAGATCAGGAATAAGACAGGGATGCCCACTCTCCCCACTGTTATTCACCGTGATACTGGAGGTCCTAGCCACGGTAATCAGAAAAAACAAAGAAATACAAGGAATCCAGATTGGTGAAGAAGAAATCAAACTGTCACTATTTGCAGATGACATGATATTGTACATAAAAATCCCTAAAGAATCCACTGCAAAACTACTAAAACTAATATCGGAATTCAGACATTAAACAAAACGTATATGGCCAATTAATATAGGATAAAGGAGCCGTGGATGTACAATGGGGAAATGACAGTCTCTTCAACAGATGGTGCTGGCAAAACTGGACAGCTACATGTAAGGGAATAAAACTGGAACACTGTCTAACCCCATACACAAAAGTAAACTCCAAATGGATCAATGACCTGAATGTAAGTCATGAAACCATAAAACTCTTAGAAAAAAATACAGGCAAAATTCTCTAGGACATAAACATGAGTGACTTGTTCATGAACATATGTCCCCAGGCAAGGGAAACAAAGGCAAAAATGAACAAGTGGGACTATATCAAGCTAAAAAGCTTCTGTACAGCAAAGGACACATTCAATAGAACAAAACGGTACCCTACAGTATTGGAGAACATATTCATAAATGACAGATCCGATAAAGGATTGACATCCAAAATATATAAAGAGCTCACACACCTCAACAAACAAAAAGCAAATAATCCAATTAAAAAATGGGCAGAGCAGCTGAATAGACAGTTCTCTAAAGAAGAAATCCAGATGGCCAACAGGCACATGAAAAGATGCTCCACATCGCTAATCATCAGAGAAATGCAAATTAAAACCACCATGAGATATCACCTCACACCAGTAAGGATCGCCATCATAGAAAAGACAAACAACAACAAATGTTGGTGAGGTTGTGGAGAAAGGGGAACCCTCCTATGCTGCTGGTGAGAATGTAAACTAGTTCAACCATTATGGAAAGCTGTATGGAGGTTCCTCAGAATGCTCAAAATAGAAATACCATTTGACCCAGGAATTCCACTGCTAGGAGTTTACCCTAAGAATGCAGCACTCCAGTTTGAAAAAGACAGATGCACCCCTATGTTTATCGCTGCACTGTTTACAATAGCCAAGATATGGAAGCAACCTAAATGTCCATCAGCAGATGAATGGATAAAGAAGATGTGGTACATATACACAATGGAATATTATGCAGCCATAAGAAAAAAACAAATCCTACCATTCGCAACAACATGGATGGAGCTAGAGGGTATTATGCTCAGTGAAATAAGCCAAATGGAGAAGGACAAGTACCAAATGATTTCACTCATATGTGAAGTATAAGAACAAAGGAAAACTGAAGGAACAAAACAGAAGCAGAATCACAGAACCCAAGAATGGACTAATAGTTACCAAAGGGAAAGGGACTGGGGACGATGGAAGGGGAGGGAGGGATAAGGGCGGGGGAAAGAAAGAGGCCATTATGATTAGCATGCATAGTGCATGGGGGTCACGGGGAGGGCTGTACAACATAGAGAAGAGAAGCAGTGATTTTTACAGCATCTTATTATGTAGATGGACAGTGACTGTGAAGGGGTATGTGGGGGGGATTTGGTGAAGGGGGAATCTAGTAAACATAATGTTCTTTCTGTAATTGTAGATTAATGATACCAAAATAAAAATAAAATAAAATAAAGAAAAACCTAAATATGTTTGAAAATGGTAGAAATACATTGCAAAAAAAAAAAATCATTAGGTAAGAAGATTGTGTTGAAATATATCCATGGAATTTTTTCTATTACTCTGTGTCTTTTGATTGGTGCATTCAGTCCATTTACATTTAGGGTGATTATTGAAAGACATGTACCTATTGCCATTGCAGGCTTTAGATTTGTGGTTGCCTAAGGTTCAAGATTAGCTTCTTTACTACCTTACTGTCTAACTTAACTCACTTATTGAGCTATTATAAACACAGCCTGATGATTATTTCTCTTCCTTTTTATTCCTCCTTCTCCATTCCTCATATGTTGGGTGTTTTTTTATGTTTTATTTATTTTTTTATTTTGGTATCATTAATCTACAATTACATGAAGGACATTATGTTTACTAGGCTCCCCCCTTCACAAAGTCCCCCCCACATCCCCATTCACAGTCACTGACCATTAACATAGTAAGATGCTGTACAATCACTACTTGTCACCAAGTTCACAGTCACTGTCCTTCAACATAGTAAGATGCTGTAAAATCACTACTTGTCTTCTCTGTGTTGCACAGCCCTCCCTGTGCCCCCCCCCACATTATACATGCTAATCATAATGCCCCCTTTCTTTTCTTCCCACCCTTATCCCTCCCTTCCCACCCCTCCTCCCCAGTCGCTTTCCCTTTGGTAACTATTAGTCCATTCTTGGGTTCTGTGCTTCTGCTGCTGTTTTGTTCCTTCAGTTTTATTTTGCTCTTATACTCCACATATGAGTGAAATCATTTGGTACTTGTCTTTCTCCGCCTGGCTTATTTCACTGAGCATAATACCCTCTAGCTCCATCCATGTTGTTGCGAATGGTAGGATCTGTTTTTTTCTCATGGCTGAGTAATATTCCATTGTGTATATGTACCGCATCTTCTTTATCCATTCATCTACTGATGGACATTTAGGTAGCTTCCTTATCTTGGCTATTGTAAACAGTGCAGCGATAAACATAGGGGTGCATCTGTCTTGTTCAAACTGGAGTGCTGCATTCTTAGGGTAAACTCCTAGAAGTGGAATTCCTCGGTCAAATGGTATTTCTATTTTGAGCATTTTGAGGAACCTCCATACTGATTTCCACAATGGTTGAACTAATTTACATTCCCACCAGCAGTGTAGGAGGGTTCCCCTTTCTCCACAACCTTGCCAACATTTGTTGTTGTTTGTCTTTTGGATGTTAGCCATCCTTACTGGTGTGAGATGATATCTCATTGTGGTTTTAATTTGCATTTCTCTGATGACAAGCGATGTGGAGCATCTTTTCATGTGTCTGTTGGCTATCTGAATTTATTCTTTAGAGAACTGTCTATTCAGCTCCTCTGCCCATTTTTTAATTGGATTATTTGATTTTTGTTTGTTGAGGTGTGTGAGCTCTTTATATATTTTGGATGTCAACCCTTTATCGGATCTTTCATTTTTGAATATATTCTCCCATACTGTGGGATACCTTTTTGTTCTATTGATGGTGCCCTTTGCTGTACAGAAGCTATTCAGCTTCATATAGTCCCATTTGTTCATTGTTGTGTTTGTTTCCCTTGCCCGGGGAGATATGTTCAAGAAGAGGTCACTCATGTTTATGTCTAAGAGATTTTTGCCTATGTTTTTTTTCTAAGAGTTTTATGGTTTCATGACTTACATTCAAGTCTTTGATCCATTTCGAATTTACTTTTGTGTATGGGGTTAGACAGTGATCCAGTTTCATTCTCTTACATGTAGCTGTCCAGTTTTGCCTGCACCATCCATTGAAGAGACTGTCATTTCCACATTGTTTGGTCATGGCCCCTTTATTGAATATTAGTTGACCATATGTTTGGGTTGATGTTTGGAGTCTCTATTCTGTTCCACTGGTCTGTGGCTCTGTTCCTGTGCCAGTACCAAATTGTCTTGATTACTGTGGCTTTGTAGTAGAGCTTGAAGTTGGGGAGTGAGATCCCCCCACACTTTATTCTTCCTTCTCAGGACTGCTTTAGCTATTCGGGGTTTTTGGTGTTTCCATATGAATTTTTGAACTATTTGTTCCAGTTCATTGAAGAAAGTTGTTGGTAATTTGATAGGGATTGCATTGAATCTGTATATTGCTTTGGGCAGGATGGACATATTGACGATATTAATTCTTCCTAGCCAAGTGCAATGGGATGAGTTTCTATTTGTTAGTGACCTCTTTAATTTCTCTTAAGAGTGTCTTATACTTTTCAGGGTATAGGTCTTTCACTTCCTTGGTTAGGTTTATTCCTAGGTATTTTATTCTTTTTGATGCTATTGTGAATGGAATTGTCTTCCTGATTTCTCTTTTTATTGATTCATTGTTAGTGTATAGGAAAGCCACAGATTTCTGTGTGTTAATTTTGTATCCTGCAACTTTGCTGAATTTCAATATTAGCTCTAGTAGTTTAAGAGTGGAGTCTTTAGGGTTTTTTATGTACAATATCATGTCATCTGCAAAGAGTAACAGTTAAACTTCTTTGTTACCAATCTGGATTCCTTGTGTTTCTTTGTTTTGTCTAATTTCCGTTTCTAGGACCAACAGCAGTATGTTGGATAACAGTGGGGATAGTGGGCACGCCTGCCTTGTTCCCGATTGCAGAGGAAAATCTTTCAGCATTTCGCTGTTCAGTATGATGTTGGCTGTGGGTTTATGATATATGGCCTTTATTATGTTGAGGTTCTTGCCCTCTATTCCCATTTTGCTGAGAGTTTTTATCATGAATGGATGTTGAATTTTGTCAAATGCTTTTTAAGCATCTATGGAGATGATCATGTGGTTTGTGTCCTTCTTTTTGTTGATGTGGTGGATGATGTTGATGGATTTTCGAATGTTGTACCATCCTTGCATCCCTGGGATGATTCCCATTTGGTCGTGGTGTATGATCCTTTTGATATATTTTTGAATTTGGTTTGCTAATATTTTATTGAGTATTTTTGCATCTACATTCATCAGGGATATTGGTCTGTAATTTTCTTTTTTGGTGGGCTCTTTGCCTGGTTTTGGTATTAGGGTGATGTTGGCTTCATAGAATGAGTTTGGGAGTATTCCCTCCTCTTCTATTTTTTGGAAAACTTTAAGGAGAATGGGTGTTATGTCTTCCCTGTATGTCTGATAAAATTCCGAGGTAAATCCGTCTGGCCCGGGGGTTTTGTTCTTTGGTAGTTTTTTGATTACCGCTTCAATTTCGTTGCTGGTAATTGGTCTGTTTAGGTTTTCTGTTTCTTTCTGGGACAGTCTTGGAAGGATGTATTTTTCTAGGAAGTTGTCCATTTCTCCTAGGTTTCCCAGCTTGTTAGCATATAGGTTTTCATAGTACTCTCTAATAATTCTTTGTGTTTCTGTGGGGTCCGTCGTGATTTTTCCTTTCTCATTTCTGATTCTCTTGATTTGTGTTGACTCTCTTTTCCTCTTAATAAGTCTGGCTAGAGGCTTATCTATTTGTGTATTTTCTCGAAGAACCTGCTCTTGGTTTCACTGATTTTTTCTACTGTTTTTTTCTTCTCGATTTTATTTATTTCTTCTCTGATCTTTATTATGTCCCTCCATCTGCTGACCTTAGGCCTCTTTTGTTCTTCTTTTTCCAATTTCAATAATTGTGACATTAGACTATTCATTTGGGATTGTTCTTCCTTCTTTAAATATGCTTGGATTGCTATATACTTTCCTCTTAAGACTGCTTTTGCTACATCCCACAGAAGTTGGGGCTTTATGTTATTGTTGTCATTTGTTTCCACATATTGCTGGATCTCCCTTTTAATTTGGTCATTGATACATTGATTATCTAGGAGCATGTAGTTAAGCCTCCATGTGTTTGTGAGCCTTTTTGCTTTCTTTGTAAAATTTATTTCTAGTTTTATACCTTTGTGGTCTGAAAAGTTGGTTGGTAGGATTTCAGTCTTTTGGAATTTACTGAGGCTCTTTTTGTGGCCTAGTATGTGCTCTGTTCTGGAGAATGTTCCATGTGCACTTGAGAAGAATGTGTATCCTGTTGCTTTGGGATGTAGAGTTCTTTAGATGTCTATTAGGTCCATCTGTTCTAGCATGTTGTTCAGTGCCTCTGTGTCCTTACTTATTTTCTATCTGGTGATCTGTCCTTTGGAGTGAGTGGTGTGTTGATGTCTCCCAGAATGAATTCATTGCATTCTATTTCCTCCTTTAATTCTGTTAGTATTTGTTTCACATATCTTGGTGCTCCTGTATTGGGTGCATATGTATTTATAATGGTTATATCCTCTTGTTGGACTGAGCCCTTTATCATTATGTAATGTCCTTCTTTAAATCTTGTTACTTTCTTTATTTTGAAGTCTATTTTGTCTGATTCTAGTATTGCAACACGTATTTTTTTCTCTCTGTTGTTTGCATGAAATATCTTTTTCCATTCCTTGACTTTAAGTCTGTGCATGTCTTTGGGTTTGAGGTGAGTCTCTTGTAAGCAGCATATGGATGGGTCTTGCTTTTTTATCCATTCTATTACTCTGTGTCTTTTGATTGGTGCAGTCAGTCCATTTACATTTAGGGTGATTATTGAAAGGTATGTACTTATTGCCATTGCAGGCTATAAGTTTGAGGTTACCAAAGGTTCAAAGTTAGCTTCTTTACTATCTTACTGTCTAACTTAACTCGCTTATTGAGCTATTATAAATGCAGTCTGATGATTCTTTATTTCTCTCCCTTCTTATTCCTCCTTCTCCCTTCTTCATATGTTGGGTGTTTTGTTCTGTGCTGTTTTTAGGAGTGCTCCCATCTACAGCAGTCCCTGTAAGATGTCCTGTAGAGGTGGTTTGTGGGAGGCAAATTCCCTCAAATTTGCTTGTCTGGGAATTGCTTAATTCCCCCTTCATATTTAAATGATAATCGTGCTGGATATAGTAATCTTGGTTAGAGGCCCTTCTGTTTCATTGCATTAAGTATATCATGCCATTCTCTTCTGGCCTGTAGGGTTTCTGTTGAGAAGTCTGATGATAGCCTGATGGGTTTTCCTTTGTAGGTGACCTTTTTTTTCTCTCTGGCTGCCTTTAATATTCTGTCCTTTCCTTGATCTTTGTCATTTTAGTTATTATGTGTCTTGGTGTTGTCCTCTTTGGGTCCTTTCTGTTGGGAGTTCTGTGTACTTCCATAGTCTGAGCAACTATTTTCTCCTCCAGTTTGGGGAAGTTCTCAGCAATTATTTCTTCAAAGACTCTTTCTATTCCTTTTTCTCTCTTCTTCTTCTTCTGGTACCCCTATAATGCAGATATTGTTGCTTTTGGATTGGTCACACAGTTCTCTTAATATTGTTTCATTCCTAGAGATCCTTTTATCTCTCTCTGTGTCAGCTTCTATGTGTTCCTGTTTTCTGGTTTCTATTCCATCAATGGCCTCTTGCATCTTATCCATTCTGCTTATAAATCTTTCTAGAGTTTGTTTCGCTTCTGTAATCTCCCTCCAGATGTCTGTTATCTCCCTCTGGACTTCATCCCTTAGCTCTTGCATATTTCTCTGCAGTTCTGTCAGCATGTTTATGATTTTTATTTTGAATTCTTTTTCAGGGAGACTGGTTAGGTCTATCTCCTTCTCAGGTGTTGTCTCTGTGGTTTTTTCTGTCTCAGATTTTGCCTTTTCATGGCGATAGAGATAGTTTGCGGAGCTGGGGCGAGTAATGGCTGGAAGAACTTCCCTTCTTGTTGGTTTGTGGCTCTCCTCCCCTGGGAGAACAGCAACCTCTAGTGGCTTGTGCTGGGCAGCTGCACAGGGACTGGGCCTCTAATTCTTTCCTGGCCACTATGGAGTTTAGCTCCGCAGTTGCCCTGGGTGTGGTCTGCCTCAGGCCGCTTCTCCGATATGGCAGAGCCGTGTCGGAGGGGAAACGGCAGGGAGGCTGTTTATCTCTGTGAGGGGCCTCTGAGCCGCCTTGCTACCCATGGGGTTAGGATGCCCAGAGTTCCCCTGTATTCCCCACTGCTGGGCTAAGTGTCCCAGGACACTCCCGTCCAGCTGTGGGGTCCCTGTCCCTTTAAGACTTTCAAAAAGCACTCACTTTTCTTTGTTCCCAGGGTGCCTACTGCAGGGACCCAGTCACAGGTCTTACTGTCCTATTTCCCTAGTATCCAGGACCTCACGCATGCACTGTGTCTGCACTCTGGTCCGGATGGCTGGGGCTGGGTGATCAGCAGTCCTGGGCTCCCTCTCCCTCCCTACTCTGACTCCTCTCCTCCCACTGGGAGCTGGGGTGAGGGGCACTCAGGTCCCGCCAGGCCACGGCTTGTATGTTAACCGCTTCACATGGCACTGGGTTCTTGCAGGTGTGGATGTAGCCTGGCTGTTGTCCTGTGTCTTCCAGTCTCTCTTTTAGGGAGAGTTGTATTTGTTGTATTTTCAAAAATATATGTGGTTTTGGGAGGAAGTTTCCTCTGCTCTACTCATGCCACCATCTTGGCTCTGCCTCTCCCATGGAATTTTTTAAATAAAAAATAACTTATGAGGTAGTGACAATAGCAATGGCCATGAGAAATTTTTGTTTCATATAAAAATGGAGAAATAATCTGATTAAATAATTTATATATGTAATGCTCCTTCTAAGAGTTTTTCAAATTACACTTAGAATATTTTTTTTTCAAAAATATAAATGTAAAAGTAAAAGCATTAGAATTTAAAGAGGATACCTTGCTCAACAAGAAGATTAAACTTTGGTCTGTAAGATTATACGAGACTCAGTAATAATGTTAACAAAGATAACATGTGAGTTAAAAAAATATTCCTGGGGTGTTTCTAAAATAAATTTCTTAAAAGGACAGTTATTGAGATTTTATAGAAAATAATGTGATGAGGATACAATAAAGTGGATCGAGTCTGTGTACTTATGAGACTCACGGGCATAATGTCTGCCTATCTTTTCTCTGACTGGCAAAGACTTACCTAAACCAAATGTTTTTTAATACAAATTGCCTCCCATGTGTTGCCTATTACCATGCTTAATTTTGAAAAATAGGGTTCACGAATCAATACCCATAAATATATTCAAATATATTATTTTTCCAGCTGAGAGATGATGTTTTATAGGCCCCTGGAAATTTAGGTTGCTCTACTAAATTCCCCAGGGAACCAAGTTCTGTGGCGCTCAGGTGCAAATCACCCAGGCCCTTCCTCCCTCCTCTGATCACTCAGTTATCACCCTTAAGTGTAACTTCAAGGTCTCTTATAATCCAACACATTTGTAGCCTGACAAGTGAATTGGGGTTCAGTTACTAACAGCAACAGCATCCTAAAGATTCTGGGTTCCAGTAGGAATTTGACAGCAACCCAAGCACAGATTTCCCCGTTTCCCCTTCCAAAACCTTTAACAATCAGAGGAATACATGCAAGCCCCACAACCCACATCTTCATTGATATCAGAGAGAAGAGAAATCACAGAAGTCACAGAAACCAAATAAAGTATGAATTGGGGGAAATGTCCCTAAAACCAGTAGAGCAATAAACCACAAAATTATAGTGGGCTAGCAGTGGAGTGGCAGATAATCAATTTGTTATTGATAGTGTCATAGCTCAAAGAAATTTATATTCCACTGTTGTAATAAGCAGGGGCAGCTGTGTTCTGTCCATGGCCTTTCTCCTAAGAGCTGGTCCCAAACTGCTAATATAATTACATACAGAAAGTATTGTTTTCAATGACCTGCTAACATAAAAGTTTGACTCTACCATCTTAGCAGAAAATGTTCTAAGCATAAAAACAAATAAGACACTTTAGGGTTCCCTTCAAATTTTAGTTTTAGTGATAATGATATACTATTTTTAAACTGTTTTTGTTACTTTAATAAATCAAAAAATATTATTATGATAATGACACTAAGGCTCAAGGTGTTTCAATATAAAGGAAAAGAAATGCAAAGTCAAAAAGGTAAGTGCAATCACTATAATGTTAAAATCAAATTGAAATGATTAATTGGTGATTTTTTTAGGTTACATTTTCTAGTTCTAATCATTGAAATGGCCTGGAAGCAGACAGCCTAATAGCAATGAGCATCACTAGTGCCCAGATTTGATTTTTAATGTGACTCCTCACTAGAAAGAAAATGAAGCTTCTTGAAAAATGGCCCATCCCAGGCTGGGAAAATTAGAAAGTGAGACTAAGACATCTAACTGTGTCAGAGAGCAAGGAAATTTTAAAAGCTAATGGAGAAACTCAGGGAAAATGTAATAGTGGCAATGTAAATTTTTAATCTTCTTAAATTCACCAATAAAGATAGAACAAACAGGATAGCACAATTAAAACCAATGGATATCTCCAACAGGACTAGGTAACAAAGTAAGTATCCTTTGTTACTTTGGATAATCCCAAGATTTAAGCAGTTGGGAAATAAATCTCTAAGGGAGCATAAGACTCTTTAGTCTAAACTTTGATGGCAGAAGTAGGAAGAAACAAAGCGGTATCTGCAGACACCAGCATGTGTGCACTGGAAATCATGGCAGGCTTATTTGAGAATGTAACTCAGGGGGGAAAATATACCTTCCAAGTCTGGGGCAAATTACCTTGGAAACTGAAATCAGTCAAAGGGAGAAATAAAGTGAGGGAAGCCCATTTTTTGCTTACAATCATTCATCCACTTCTGCTCACCCATGTCTCTCACATCCTGGCTGCAAAAAGGGACCTCACCCAAACTTTCTGCTCCAGATATTCCCTCACTCCACCTTGTAATCCCCTATTGATATGGAGATGTACTGAGGCCAGGCAAGAGATTCTGGAAATATTACAATTTTACTCACAGGAAATAATTGCTAAACTGTGTAGGATTTTTGCAGTCCTCTTTTCTTAGGTGTTCGTCAATAGCTGATATAAAGAAAGAGAGAGAGAAAGAGAAGAGTCAAATATTATGCACCCTCTAAGAAGAAAACTACACTATTTATGATACAATATTGCCAGACATTGAACCTGAATTCATCAGCTGACAGCATGATGGTGAATTAACAAATTCAGACCAGGAGAAATTATACAGAACAAATTACTTCATTTTTTTCAACAACAACAAAAATTTCAAGAGGGGCAAAAATATGAGGAGGGAATATATAGATTTAGACAGATTTAGGAGGCATATAAATCCATTATTAGGTATGACCTTTACTATGTATGGCCTAAGACAAATGGACAAGCAAAATTTAAACACACACACACACACAACATTTAAAAGGCTATTCAAGATTTAAACACTTACAAGTTATTTAATGATATTTAAGAATTCATTGTTAATGGATTTTTAGGTATATAATTGTTCTGTATTTGTCTTTGTAAGAGTCTTTGTCTTTTAGAAGAACTTAAATATTTATGGATGAAATTAAATTATATGGTTGGAATTTGCTTTCAAAGACTGTGGGGAGAAGAGCGGTTGGGATTCTAGAAGAAACAAGCCTGGACATGTGTTGATAACTGTTGAGACTTGGTGCAGAGTGTATAAGATTCATTATTGCATTCACTCTGTTTTCTGTATGTTTAAAATATTCAAAATCAGAAGTTAAGAAATAATAACAATTAAGTTAAAAGAGACCTATCAACTTTGTGTCACATTATACAAATGGTAAAAACTTGAAAATAAAAAAATTAGTCAATTGAGCCATTAAACTAATGAAAGCCCATGAATCCAAAATGTTAAAGAGGAATAGAGAAAGCTAGAAATTGCCATTTGAGGTGGCAATGAAATCAATCAATTCTTGAAAACTGGTAACTAAAAGGATAAAGTAAAGCATGCTTCCTAATTTTGAATTAGGAACTAAAATCAAATAAACCCTGCTGTTGAGGGAAAGCTCTACTTTAGAAAGTGACAACTAGTCATAGAACAACCAAAATAATCATCATTCTACAGTCCCTGCTAATGAAAATATTAACTCAGAAAAGGATTATGAAAGAATTTCAAACCACTACGTATATGGTGGAAGAGAAAACTGGAAATGTATATGGTAATACCAAAGTTGTGTACATTTTAGGTTCTAGTTGTAAGGAGGGAAATGTTTTGGCACATTTGATAGTGCAGCCTGTCATCACATGAATCAAGCAGCAAGTCTCATTGGTATAAATGGTGGTACAAACCAGATATGGGTTTCTTGGTTAGATGGCATACAAAGTTCATAACATCATTTAGGATGCATTTTAGCAAAACTTGTTTAACTTAATTCTCTAGCCCTTAGATCTAACTTTCAGACTACAAGATCCACAGAAGACAACTTACACAACACCATGAGGAAGCACTACACAAATGTAGAAGGACTGACCTTCTGCAGGACTTCAGGCCAGGTCTTTTCAACAAATGAGTATAATTAAAAGTGACTTGCTAGTGTAAAAGCAGCTGAAAAAATGAATATCAAAGTGGAACATGTGGTTCTGGAATGGATTCTCTTAAGAACAAACCAGTTGTAAAGGATTTTGAGTGGACATGTGGGGAAATTTTCTTATAGAACTGAGTTTAAGATAAAAATGACTGCCATGGAAAAGTAGGGATCATTAAGTGAAGAAAATATGCCATAAAACAGCATGTATAATATAATCTCATTTTGGTAAAAAATAAAAAAAATACCCATATCTAGGCATAAAGAAATGGAGGCTATACCAAAAGGCAAGAAAAGTGATCATCTCTTGATTATGGAAATACAGTATTTTCCTTGTTTTTTTATGGTTTGTGTTCTCAAAGTTTATGCAAAGCAAAACTTATTTTTGTAATAAAACATTTATTAAATGTAAAATGTTAAATGTTATCATTCCTCTATGATGCATTAGCCTATTAAGAGGCTGCTTTAATTATCCAAAGTGGTGACTAATGGACTAAGTAGATGCTGTGGCTGTAGGAATATTATTTTGAGAGGGTAGAAAAGAGACATTTGGACATGTGTGAAATTACAGTCCACAAATAACAACAAAAACAAAGACAAAATAGACCTACAACTGTCTCCAGCTATAGTTAATTACATGGATCCTTAAAGCATTAAAGGTCTCTGGGACATTTTTCCTGAAGCTGCCCTCACATGCCAGAGGATTCTGTGCCTGCTTTTATCATGTCATTGAAGACTGAGCTGCAAGAAAGGTAAAACCATTTGAATGCTGACAGATCATGAAATATTTAGGATAGAGACATCTTAGCAATACCTCCTCAATCTCATTAACACTTTATGTTGGCTTTTACAGCTGTACATCTGGACAGTTTTCTGTTAATGGGAAGGAAATATCTGACCTGATTGTCAAAGCAGTAGGAAAGAAATGCTTCCATTGACTTTCCTTTTCGGGCTATTTATGTCCATCTGCTTGTATTAATAGATACCCTTATTTATATTGATTTGTTTTTAGAAAGCTTGTTAAGCATCTGGAATAAACAAGTTGATAGTAACACATAGTTTGTCCTATAAATAAAACAGCTCAAAAATTTAACTTTATAAGCTAAGTCAGTACATCCATTGGCCTGTAGAAAGAAAGGAGATGTTAATACCAAAGCCTGTATTTTCCAAACTAATATAGGAACCTCCCCAAAATAATAAATATACCTTAACTGTCCCGAGACCTCTGTATTTGAAAAGGGAGACATTTGTTAGCTTTCTACTGTTCCAGAAACCTATCCTAAACTTACTTTTCTGGAGAAAAATGCTCTTATGAACATTTTTATGGTTCAGTTTGACACTTGAAAATCAGCACAGTATCTTCCCAAGTAAAGTGCTTGCTCTCAAATTTATGGAGTATTTGCATGAATGGCAAAACATGGCAAAAGGTTTTGTTTTTATTTGGGTAAATTTTTAGTATTAAAAATCCCAATGATTTTAAGAGTGATGAGATTATACACACACATATATACATATATAATGTATACAGGTTCATATACATGAGTTTTTGAAGTCACTATAATGTTTAGAAATTAAACTTTAATTTAAAAAATCTTAATTATGTATGCTGTATTGTCTTATTTCCAGGATATTATATGAGACATAGCCAATTATTTTCATACAGTAATGTTTGCCATGGGACATTTTGATTATAAGTTTTAAACCAGGATCTTCATTTAGCATTTTTTATAATACTAAAAATAAGAAGTAAATCAAATAGCCACTAATCAGAGAGTAGTTAAATAAATCTTATTAACTCTGCAGGAAGACAATACAGCCATCGGGGACACTGAGGCAGATACATAGCAGTATCGCTCAGTAAGCAGTGGTCTGGAGACCCTGGAGGACGTGTGATGATGTCTGGTGGTGGTTGTTGCAGCTCGGGTATGGAAGTCCTTCTATTGGCATCTAATGGGTAGAGCCCAGGATGCTGTTAGATACCATACAATGCACACAACAGCCCCACAACAACCCAAAATACCAATAGCACCAAGGTTGAAAAACTTGCTCTATGTTTATACTGACAGTGAAAATGTATACCTTATATATTTAGTTAAATAAAAACAAACAGCAAACCAGTATATTTTATCAGATCCCATATCAGAAAATCACAGCAAACCTATAATCTTTGTGAAGGAAAAATTGAGACATTCTAGGCACCATGCAAAGCATTTTATATGTGTGATTGTATTAGGTCCTTGTAACAAACGTATGAGGTATGTGTTTGTTTACCAACTGGCCCCTGGACCCTGAAGGCAAGGAGAGACCCAAGAAAGTGGCAGACCTCCCAAGGTTGGTAGATGGAAGGTTAAATAAGAAGGGAAATTACATACGAGGCTTGGTGTGGTCAAGACAAGACAAAGAGATGTCTTGTATCTGCCCCCCAGATTCCTAAAAGTTTATATGGAGACCTTAACTAGGTTCAGTCATGTTACCATCTGGATTGTCTAAATGACACATTGCTCTCTCAAGGCTGTGTCCTTCAAAGGGCTGCCACTATGGGAACAGTGGGGACAATGTTCATTCCAAGGGCGGGGGAGGAGCCTCCAGTTGTCTGGGTCCCCTAGCAGCTCAACTGGTTGTCCAGTTCTCTCACTGGCCTCCCCCATTAGTATGTTTTACTAATTAACTTTACATAAGGAAACTGTTTAAAAAGTGGCCTAAGGACACTTAAGTGATAAACTGGACTTAGATCTGGACAGAGTGAAGAATTCACACCAAACAGTTTAAAACTGTTTATCTCCGAGGGAAAGATTAGAGGAAGCATTTACTTCTTGGAAATTTGTCAATTTTTTATTTGTCAAGTGAACATATTTATTAAAAAAAGGTAACATTATATCTTACCTAATGTTAAAAAAGCTCTTTTTCTTACTCCTCCTTCCTCCCAGCTCAATGCCTCACCCCTAGAGGCAGCCATTTTTAAGTTGTTTAGCTATTTCTGGTGTATTTACCTCCATATTCCCAAATAATAAGATCATAGCTTTATCTATTGATTTTCTACTATAGAATATTAGGACTAAGCTCCATGTACCCCACTGCAACTAATCAGTACCCATCTCTTGGCCTTCCACTGTAACTATATTACTGTTTTCCTTAAATCAATATCACTGTCTTCGTCATACAGCTATATTCATATACAGCTGAAATTTACTTTGATTAACTTTGTGTTTTTGCTCCAGTTAATAATTAAGTATTTCGAGTGTTGGCTTCCTTTTATTTTTAATCATCACTAATTTATTTCCAGACTCTCAGCTAACATGTTCATCCTAATTTCACTAAGTACATCAGATAAATTATACCACTTTTCTTTTTCCCGTTGAAATCTTCTCTCCTTAGTTCTCTCTTCTCTCCTCCTCTTCTAACGGGTCCTGACTATTTTCTCTCCCAGATGTAGAGCATCTGCCCCAGCTTGTCTTCTCCAGCAACTGGAGATGTCCCTCTCCTCTCTTCTTTGTTGGCACCCACCCCTTGACCTCACGACTTTCTCTTCTTCAATTTACTCCTTCCTTCCACTGATCAACACCATTTTTTTTGTCCCTATTCTTATTAAATCATTTTTTTACATATCTGACAAATCCTATCAGTTCTAATGTGGGAGTGACTAGAAACCATGTGTATAGTCAGGGCTCCTCAACTATGGGGTCACAGAATAGGATGACCACATGAAATGTGATTGTTTTGTTGGGGAAACTCTAAATATCAAGAAACATAGGAGACTTACCTTTCCTCCAATCTGCAACATAATCTCAAAACCTGCATTTCAGGAGGTAAGAGGGAAAATTAGAACACACGGTTGGCAGTAGGTTTTTACACAAACTGCCTGTTTTCAATATGAGGCTTCATGCTTTCTCTCTGTTGTTCAAGACTTCTTGAACCTGTCTGTCTCAGCTTCCTTTCTGGATTTGAGGGGAGAGACATTGTTTTTATGTAAGCAAAAGGCATTGTCTCCAGAAAATAAACCTGTAGGGTGGCTGCCTGGTGTAAAGTAGTAAAGTCGTTAGGTATGGGATATGTGGACTCCTTAAAAAGTCTTTCAAGGGCACGTTCCTTATTTTTTTTTATTACTCCCCAAAGGCAATGTTGCCAGTTTGCTAGACTTTCTGGTGGCCTGTGACACAAATTAGGCTCCCTACCTGCCCTTCCTTCTCTCAGTCTTTCCCATTAGCTCTGTTTGACCAGCCACTTGGTTTTAGATTAACACTCAAATTCAGAAGATACAATGGAGTTTACCCAGCACCAAGTTTACTTACTTAAAAACAGAGTATAGGACAGGAAGAAGACCACGCATAGGAACAGCTAACAGATGACTCTTGATTCCCAGGGGCAGACTGCAGATGTCCCAGTCATTCTCCATGGGTCCGAGTAGTCAGGTGAGATGAGGCTGAGGAAAGCTGTCCTCAGTGGTGTCTTTATTTGTACCTCATTAGACATGCAGAACTCGCAGGGGTAATTGACTAGCTCTCATTCCCTGGTGAAACTACATCTCATTAATTGAATATTACCCCACAATTACAGCTTATTTATCAATTTCAGGTTACTCATCAATAACAGGTTACTTAATAAATAATCTCGACAAGAGTGTAGTCTGATAAAAAACAAACTCAGCAGGATCTTCATTTATCTTGGAGAGAGAATACTCCTGTACTTTCCTTACTTGGTCTGTTAAGGGGGATTTATCTAAGGGCCAAATCCTCCCACATCCCTAAAATGAGGGGAAAGACTACAGATTAGCTGTTAATCCTGCCAGAGGCACTTAACTGAGTGGAATCCTTAAATACAAGTTTGCTGCTACTTATCCATCCAATTTTCATCTTCTGAAAGCTTTAAGACATTTTTCATCTGCTACCCTTCCTCTCCTCTGCTCTCATGTCCTTGCTGATTTGATTCTCCTGCTATTCTTCCAATAGATATTAATGAAGGGCACAGCAAAAACATGTTCATGTTTAACTTGCCACATTCAAATATAAAGGCTATATCAATACTTTGGATACATAAATATTTTAAATGCATAAGAAAAAGACTGAAAGAAAAAAATTATTTTTGCAGGCATGTAAATCAATTTTATAAGGAATTTTAAAAAGATTAATGCTGTTATCACCAGTTACCCAATAGTGATTTTAAAGTGATCTTATAAGATGTGAAAACCAGTTCTCTAAATTAGAAAACCATAGGAGATAAGTTCTGCATGTCCATAAAATGTAGAAAATATGACTATGCTATGATAATCTACTGATTCTTTAATAAAGTATGAAATCATAAACTGGAAAAATTAGCAGAAGTTAATATTGAAACATATTTTTGAGTAAATTATATACAATATGATACAAGTTGTACTATATTGTAAGTACTATTAGAGGAATATCACTTAGAATACCCATTTAATGTTTCCCTATAGAGTACCTTTTGGTTGTTAAAATTCAAAATTTTTAGAATTTACATACTTTACACAGGAAAGAAGTATACTATTCCTCATATTCTCAATATAACATTTTAAGAGAATGAAGAGCTTGGAAAAGATTTCAGTGATATTCCAAATACAAGGAGGAGAAATATCATCACAATCACCTATATGGATCTTGAATTTAATGTCAGTAAAGGGAGTTTGTGTTTGAATATTAATGGTGTTAAGAGAATATTCATAGCATCAGTTCTTGTGAGAGGAGCTCTGCATGGTATTTGTTCTTATCTCCTTTCCATGATGCATTTTTAAAATTTACCCTTTGCTAAATAAATACCCAGTATTAAAATGAATCCCCAAAACATGTTAAAGAAAATATAAAGACAGAAGTGAAGTGAAGTTTTTAAAACTGAGATTACACACACACATACACAAAATGTTTGCTATGTTTTAATGCTTTTTTAAAAGTTGTTTGGAGTTAGGAAGGTTAACTTGTAATGCATTATGAATTTAAAATAACAGCAATTAGGCTCAGTTTTTCATCCAGAAAAGACCTCTCATTTAGAGTGGGAAATGTCTGTTGCATTTCAGTGAATACTAGTAGCTAAAAAGTAAAGCAAACCATAAAATAAAGTTAAATTAATTGCTGAAGAGTACATACATTCAAAACAACTCAAGAAAAATGGTACAAAACAAGAAATTTCCTATACATCTGATGGAATTCCTTTCCACTAACTTATTTAACAAACACTTACTTCAGTGAAATCTTCTGCAAAACCTCAAAGTAATACATTCTCTATCTCATATGAAGACTTCTCTGTCTTTTAGATCATGCTAATTCATTATTCTTAAACACTTTTTATCCTAAATTTTTTTGCTTTATCAATGTTTATCATAAAAATATATTAAAAACCCACTACCATAACTATGAATATTTAAAATTCTCCTGGAAATATTGCTATTGTATATAGTTCAAAACTTATTATAACAGTATGAGATTTCCATGTCATCTTGATAGATTATTCTCTTAATTGTTTTGTAGGAATGACCTTAATTCTTATTAGCAGTTTTGCCTTAATTTACATTCTTTTTTATATTAATATTATTATCCCATTACTCTGCCCATTTTTACTCAGATTGTTTTCTTGCTATTAAGTTCTATATATTTTGGATATTAAAGCCTTATCAGATCTATGACTTGCAAAATTTTCTCCCATGTAGTAGGTTGCCTTTTCATTTTGTTGCTGGTTTCCTTTGCTGTACAGAACATTTTTAGTTTGATGTAGCTCTACTTATTTATTTTTGGTTTTGTTGCCTTTACTTTTGGTATCAAATCCAAAAATAAATCATCAAAACTGATTTCAAGGAGTTTACCACCTATGTTTTAGTAGTCTGTGGTTTTAAATCTTATTAAATAACTAGTAATTTAAAAAATCATATTGAAGCACATTAAAGATCACTTCTTAATCAGCAGTTTGGATTTGTTCTCATTCTGGGTAAGTTTGCAAACACAGACTATTAAACCATGGAACTGATTTTGTGGACCTTGATTTTTAGAAACTAGGAACTAGGCTCTTGGCTTGTGGGCTAATTCCAACTGTGACTGGGGTTCTCCTTGCCCATATGAGACTATATGAGCATCCCGTGGTGTATGGTGTGGAATGGGGAAAGGACTTGGTTTTTAGTTCACAGCTGTTACAAGACTTATCTTTTGCTGCTCCTACAGCTGTTGGAATCTACCCCTCCCTTATCTAAAAGCCTGCAGGGCTCCCAGCATACTAGTGCAGATTCTCCAGCAGCTTGAGCCATTAGGAATAATCTCAGCCACTGCTAATTCTGTAGTGCTTCCAGTGAATGCCCATGAGGCACTGATACCCTCTTCTGAGGTTCAGCCGTAACCAAGAATTTAAGTGAGAACCAGAAGCAGTTTTGTGTGATAAACAAATTTATAATTTGTGATTGTAAAGGAGTGCAATGAGCATCAAAAGTCAGGAAAAAGAACTAATAAAACCTAGCTAAACCCTAGAGCAAGAGCCATCCAGTTTTCGTAGAAACTACCTGAAGCTAACATGCCTGCCCTAAGTTAGATAACCAGAGGTGGGCAGTAGCCTCGGGACATAACCTGTGATAAGTCACCAAGACATGCTTGTGTGAGCTAGAGATTACGGGAAGCGGTTAGGTAACCGGGGTGTTCTCATTTCAACTTCATTGGTTAAAATATAGAATGTGGTTTAAAATTATTGGTTGTAGAAATGCGCGGGCTTCGGTGCAACGGCTGTGAAAACCCTATATAATCCCTACCTAAAGTTGCCTGGGGGTCGGCAGCTCGGACTCGGCCTGCATGTCAGGAGAGGTGCTGTCGGTCCCAGCTAGCTGGCTGAATAAAGACTTTGCTTGGATTTACATCTCTGTGCCCGTGTGGTTTGTTCTCTGGAGAAACCCCGGAGTCCTGGATCCTAACATTTGGGGGCTCATCCGGGATCTGAGCAGCTTCCCTGAGAACAAAGGACAGCTGCAGGAAAGGTCTAATTATCCAGATGGGGCAGTGTAATTCGAGGGTCGCCCCCTCGTGTCTGCATAAATCCATTGTAAAGTGGGAGTCGCCATCCCGTGTCTGGTCTCGGGTTAGTGATCCCGAGTGAGGAAGTCCGGGTTGGTAGTCCCGGCCCCTAGGTTAGCGACCCTGGGTGAAGCCCAGGTAACCAATCCTGGCCCTAGTGTCTGAGTGACTCGGCCTTAGGAAGGCAAGTCCGATCGGCAGGAACCTGGCGCCCGAGGAGGAAAAGATCGAGCTCGTCACCCTGTGGCAGTCCAAGTGGACGCCTTTCGGGAGAGTCACGAGAGTTTTTGAGGATCCTGAAAATGGTGAGTGTGGTGCGCACCAGAGTGAGAGAAGGACCGGATTGAGCGAGTGCAATCAGATGTGGTGTGTGTGTTTAGTGTTATTGTTGATTGTTTTATTGTGGTTTATATTTCTTTCTGCACTTTTCCTTTTAAGTTTCTCCTACTCTGAGGTTCTCCTGTTCTTTCCATCCCTCCTTTCTGCCACTAAATCATTCCCCTCCGGGCACGGGTCGGGCAATTAAGAGCCTTTAGGGCGCCCACTAGAAGACTCCCGTGACAGGATAAGGGGGTCACAGCCATGAATCCCAGATAAATTCACGTCCCCCGCAGAAGAAAAAAACTGTGCAACGACAGGCACCCATTCACAAGCACATACACCAGTCATCTTGTTTTAAGTGGCATCTCTATCTTTCGCCTTTGTCTTCCTCATATTTTTCACTATGGGCCAGACTCAGGCTACTCCTAAAGGTCTGATCCTTTCCCATTTCCTGAAGGTCAAGGAACAGGCCTTAAATATGGGCCTTGGCATCAAGAAAGGCAAGCTTGACACCTTTTGCTCAGCCGAGGGGCCTTCCTTTGGAGTAGGCTGGCCGACCCAGGGGTCTCTTTCCCTGTACCTTATTGGCAAAGTCAAGGCCATTATCTCCCGGCCAGACCCTGAGGGCCACCCTGACCAATTTCCCTATATCCTTGTCTGGGAAAACCTGGCTGAGAATCCTCCTTCCTGGCTGAGGCCCCTCGTGGTGGGGAAACCTCACACCAACCCACTAAAGACCTCCGTCCTAGTTGCCCAGGAAGAATTAAAGCCCTCTGATCGCAGGGCCAGAAACCCTGTGTGCCCGAGTGCGCCGCCTGTTCTCCCTGACAGTTCTCCCCTCTACTCCCCTCTGTCGATTGAGCAACCACCCCCGTATGTGGCTCCGTGGGAGGGAGGGGGTGAAGCTGCAGAGGGGGTAGAAAACGAGGTTGGGAAGCCCAGCAGGGACCAGGCGGCTGCAGCTTCTCCAGATTCTTTAGCAAGAGAAGACAGGAGGTCAGGAAGAGAGGGAGGAATGGCCGCAGCTTTTCCAGACTCTCCAGCAAGAGAGGGCAGGAGGCCAGGGATAGTGGGAGGAATGCAGTTAAGGCCTTGGGGGACCAGGGAAAAAGAAGGGGAGGCTCCCTCCTCCACCTCAGAAGGAGCAGTGCCAGTCCTGCCTGTGCGTGCCATCGGTGCAGGCAGTCCGGACGGAGCTCAACAATATCAGTACTGGCCCTTTTCATCTAGTGACCTCTATAATTGGAGGACTCAGAACCCTCCCTTCTTGGAGGACCCCAAGTGTCTTATAGGTCTGGTGGAGTCCATTATGTTTACCCATTGTCCCACATGGAACAATTGTCAGCAATTGCTCTGCACCCTCTTCACAATGGAAGAGTGAGAGCATATCCTCAGTGAGGCCAGGAAAAATGTCTTTGCAGAAAATGGAAGACCTACTACCCTTCAGCCCATCATCGATGAGGCGTTCCCACTTATGCGCCCAAATTGGGACTTTGGGCCTGCAGAAGGTAGGGAGAGTCTCCGGGTCTACTGCCAGACTCTGATGACTGGTGTCCAGGTGGCCGCCAGACAGCCCACTAACCTGGCCAAGGTAAAAACTATTGTTCAGGGGGAAATGGAAAGCCCGGCCGCGTATCTGGAAAGGCTGTTTGATGCTTACAGGCAATATACCCCCATAAACCCAGAAGCAGAGGAACATAGATCAGCTGTAGTCCTCTCATTCATCAACCAGGCAGCCCCCGATACCTGGAGGAAACTCCACAAGCGGGATGACCTGGGGGAAATATCTATTAGAGAAATGCTGCAGCAAGCGGAGAAGGTCTTCAATGCTAGGGAAACTCCAGAAGACAGAGAGGAAAGGCTGAGGAAAGAGAAATGGGTAATGCAGGATGAAAAATAGGAAAGAAGACAGAGAATTTCAGAGGAGGGAGAATAAGAAGCAGAGGGAGGAGATGGCCAGGTTATTCCTAGCCGGGGTGAAGGAGAGCCCTAGATCACCTCGAAAAAATGGGACCCCGCCAATCTCGACTAAGACGAGATCGGTGTGCCCTGTGTAAGAGATATGGGAATTGGAAGAGAGAGAGCCCCAAAAGGAGGGAACAAGGAGGAGGGGATCCCATTAAGACCCTACACCTAGGAGAGGAGAATTGACGGGGACGGGGCTCGGCACCCCTCCCCGAGTCCTGGGTAACCCTGTGCGTGGAGGGGACTCCCATTGGGTTCATGGTAGATACTGGGGCACAATATTCAGTTCTCAACCAAGCCCAAGGTCCCCTGAACCCAGGACACACAAGTATAGTACAGGGAGCGACAGGGTCCAAGAGATGTGCCTGGACTACTAACAGAAAAGTGGACCTAGGAAGGCATCAGGTCCCTCACTCATTTCTGGTTGTACCCGAGAGCCCTGCACCGTTGCTGGGCAGAGACTTACTAACCAAGGTCGGGGCGTGCATCCATTTTGAACCCGAGGGGATAAAGATCATGGACAAAGAAGGGCAGCCCCTACAACCGGTACACGCGTTGACTCTATTCCTGGCTGATGAACATCATCTGTTTCAGGCGGATCAAGAAGAGGGGGGCCAGGGAGAACAGGGAGAAATTGACTTTTGGTTGCAGAGGTTCCCTTCCGCATGGGCCGAAACTGGAGGAATCGGTCTCACCAAACATCTGTCCCTGGTTGTTGTTCAACTCAAAGCCGCGGCCCTACCCATCCGGGTCCAGCAGTATCCAATACCGGAAGAGGCTAGGAAAGGGATAACACCCCATATCCACAAACTGTTAGACACAGGAATCCTTAAACCCTGCCGATCTTCATGGAATATGCCCCTGCTTCCAGTAACGAAGCCTGGCAGTGGAGATTACAGACCGGTGCAGGACTTGAGAAAGGTCAATGAGAGAATAGAAGACATCCACCCTACAGTGCCAACCCTTACACCCTACTCAGCCACCTGCCACCCTCACATGTGTGGTATACTACTCTGGACCTGAAAGATGCCTTCTTCAGTATCCCACTCTCTGAAGTTAGTCAGCTTTGGTTGCCTTTGAGTGGCAGGAGCCAGGGGGAGGAAGAAATGGGCAGCTCACCTAGACTAGACTGCCACAGGGCTTCAAGAACTCTCCCACCTTATTCAATGAAGCCCTAAGCCAGGACCTGGAGCCCTTTCACAGGAGCCACACCCGCGTGACACTGCTGCAGTATGTGGATGACCTGTTGCTGGCCACAGAAACCCGTGAGGAGTGCGAAGAAGCAAAGGGGAACTTGCTGGCTGAACTAGACGCACTGGGTTATCGAGCCAGTGCCAAGAAAGCCCACATCTGTCAGAGGTCAGTGTTCTACCTAGGGTACAAAATATCTAATGGAGCCAGGTGGCTCACACAGGCCATGAAACAAGCTATCCTGTCTATCCCCATCCCTTCCTTACCCCAGGGAGTGAGGGAATTTCTTGGCTCAGCCAGGTTCTGCAGGCTCTGGATTCCAGGGTACGCAGAAATAGCCCAACCGCTATATGAGGCGACCAAAGAAGGGCCAGGCTGGCAGTGGAATCAGGAACAACAAGAGGCTTTTGACAGGCTAAAAGAAGCCCTCCTCCGGGCCCCTGCCCTATCTCTGCCAGACCCAGAAAAACGCATCATCCTGTTTGTAGATGAAAAAAAGGGAGTGGCTAAAGGAGTCCTGGCTCAGCAGCTGGGCCCGTGGAAAAGACCTGTGGCCTATTTGTCCAAGCGGCTGGACCCAGTGGCCTCTGGGTGGTCACCTTGTCTGCGTATCCTAGCAGCCATCGCTCTACTAGTAAAAGAGGCAGACAAGCTGACTTTTGACCAGAACCTGAGGGTAACAGCCCCACATACTGTAGAGGGGATCCTCAGGCATCCTCCAGGAAAATGGATGATGAATGCAAGACTCACCCACTACCAAGGGCTCCTACTAGATTCTCCACGAATTGCCTTCTCTGACCCGGTGACCCTAAATCCTGCCACCCTTCTGCCGGACCCAGATCTGTCAACCCCCATACAAGACTGTAGAGACATCCTTTCTGGAATTATCCAGGTGAGAGCAGACCTGAAAGACACACCGTTACCGAAATGTGAGCTAAATTGGTACACAGATGGGAGCAGCTTTGTGCAGGAAGAGGTCAGGAGAGCAGGGGCAGTGGTAGTGACCCACGAAGGGGAAGTTGTCTGGAGAGCAGCTCTGCCCCCTGGCACCTCAGCACAGAAGGCGGAACTTATTGCTCTCGCTGAGGCCCTGGAAAGAGCAGAAGGCAAGCGGGCCAACATCTACACAGATAGCAGGTATGCCTTTGGCACTGTCCATGTCCACGGTGCCATTTACCGAGAAAGAGGATTCCTTTCCGCAGAAGGAAAGGAACTGAGGAATCTACAAGAAGTCCAAAGACTACTAGCCGCTATAAAAAAACCAAAGGCGGTAGCAGTTATACATGTACCGGGCCACCAACCAAAGAAGACACCTGAGGCCATCAGCAACAACCATGCTGATGCGGAAGCTAGGAGGGCAGCCCTCTCGGACGCCCTTTGTACTTGCAGCCCTCGAGATTCCCATACCTGAACTGCCTGCCCTGCCACCCAAACCTGAGTATTCCCCTCAGGACCTCGAGTGGATTAGGAAACAAGTCTCGGGGAAAGTGTTTGGGGAAGGAAATTGGGGTAGGTAGATCTACCAAGAAGGTAGATTGATTCTGCCAGAAGCATTAGGACAGTACATGCTTGCTAACCTGCATAAGTCCACCCATCTAGGCTGGAAAAAGCTGCTCAGCCTTTTCCAGTCTGCGCAGTTGGTGTTTTCCCACCAGAATGAGGCAGCTCGTCAGATCACAAAAGAATGCAGTAGCTGTGCAATGCTAAGACCAGCCCCAAGAGGGCCGCACCTGGCAGGTACTCGGGAAAGGGGGAGGGCTCCAGGGAGGAATTGGAAAATAGACTTCACCAAAGTAAAACCAGGGAAGTATGGATATAAGTATTTGCTGGTTATGGTGGATACCTTCTCAGGGTGGGTGGAGGCTTTTCCAACCAAGCATGAAACCAGCCAGGTGGTAGCAAAAAAAATAATTGATGAGATCATCCCCAGATATGGGGTCCCTGAAGCCATAGGTTCTGATAATGGCCCGGCTTTCATTAGCAAAATCCTGCAGGGATTAGCCCTGGCTTTGGGGGTGGATTGGAAGTTACATTGTGCTTACAACCCACAAAGCTCTGGGCAGGTAGAGAGAATGAATCGGACCTTGAAGGAGACCCTTTCTAAATTGGTATTGGAGACTGGCGGGGACTGGGTGACCCTCCTTCCCTTAGCCATCTTCCGCGCTCAGAACTCCCCCTATGTACATGGTTTAACTCCATTTGAGATAATGTATGGGGCCCCTCCACCTATAACTCGGCGAGTGCAGCTTCCCGATGCAGAGGACCCGGCCCCTGACTATCTGAATGTGTTGCAAGCTCTCGCTAAATTGCAGCAGGAAGTCTGGCCCCTGAACAGAGCATATCATGAGGGCGGGAAAATTCCGAGCCCAGAACATGGCATAGTCCCAGGGGATATGGTATGGGTCAAGAGACACCAAGTGAGGACTCTTGAGCCCAGGTGGAAGGGACCTTATGTTGTATTGTCTACCACCTCCACTGCTCTCAAGGTTGATGGTATCGCTCCCTGGGTGCATCACACCCACGTTCGGAAGGTCCTGCCTCATAAAGATCCAGGGGCCCGTAAGGAAGAGTGAAAGGTGCAGCAGCATTCTGCAAATCCCCTAAAACTACACCTAAGCCGAAGATGAAGGGGATCCTGCTGATAAGCACCTTAATATGGACCTTCAAGGGAACCACATCTGTGGAGCTGGGGGCAGGCATCATCCCCCGGCTCGAAGGCACCAACCCCCCTCAGCCATGGGGCCTGACCTGGATGCTGGTTAACGGCACAACTGGGGAGGTCATCAGTACCACAGAACACACTGCGCCACTCGGAACCTGGTGGCCTGACCTGTTTTTCTGCCTTCGACGGATCAACCACAGTTACCAAACCCTTTGGGGGCTGGTGCCCAACGTCCCTCCAAACTTGGCTCACTCCCATGGATTTTATGCTTGCCCAGAAGCAGGTAAAGGAGAGTCATGTGGGTGGGAGCCCTTCTGGTGTGCCAACTAGGACTGTGTAACCTCGAACGACGGGGATCAGAGATGGCCAGTTACAAAAAAGGATGCTGTCAAATTTTCTTATGTCAACCAGGGCATCCCTTGTCACGTGCCTATGGACAAGGCTTGTGATTGAAGGGACCAAGATTGGGTACGAATTCAATTCACCGAGACGGGCAAAAGACTGAGGTATTGCATTGGATAAACGGACTAACTTGGGGGATAAAGTACTATAAATATGGGGGACATGGGGAACATGAAGGCTCAACCCTCACCATCAAATTAGCCGTGTCAACTCCCAGCAGCGTCTTCCTAGGGCCCAACCCGGCTATACGTCCCCAGAAACTGGCTATACATCCCCAGAAACCTTCAAATCAGAACGAGGGCCTAGGCCAAAGAGACGAGAAAAGGTCAACCGGACGTACGCCTGCACCCTACGACCGGCTCAGCTCCCCGAGGGGCGCCCTGGAGGTCACCGACGGCCACATCTGCCTGCCAACCGCCAGAACGCATGCCCCGGACCCACCTGTAGTAGTAGCCGGGGCCGTAGCTGTAATAGCCATGGGGCGAGTAGTCGGAGCCGCCATAGCCTGGCCCGTAGCCCTGCTGGTAGCCATAGCCCTGGTTCCAGTAGGTGCTGTAGCCCTGATCCAGGGCCCACAAGAGGACCGGGTCCCTCCGGGTCAGATAACCTCATGTGGGAAATGGTGCAGGCAGTAGCAGAGACTCTTAACCACACCACTCCCTCCCTCACTGATCCCTGTTGGCTATGCTACCCAGGTTCACCCCCCTTCTATGAGGCAATTGGGATAAATGGCGCCTACACTATCAGCAACTCCCATCCCACTTACTGGGATGGAAAACCGTGGGGACTTACGATCGCTCAAGTTTCAGTTGCTGGTACATGTGTAGGAACAGTCTCTACGGCCCAGGGCCAGTTATGCTCTTCCTACACTAACACCACATGGGAGCAGGAAAAGTGGATTATACCCTCCTCGGGCTGGTGGCTCTGCTCAAAGACAGGCCTCACTCCGGCCCTATCCACCTCTGTGTTCAATGCTAACAGTGAGTTTTGTATGCTGATGGCCATTCTACCTCGCCTAATGTATCATTCTCATGAATCTCTCCTTTCTTATTGGGAAGAAAGGCCGAGCCCCCACCGGAGCAAGAGGGAGGTTGTTACCGCCCTGACCATTGGGACCCTCTTCTCCCTAGGGATAGCAGGGGCAGGCACTGGGGTCGCAGCCCTTGTAACTTGGGGAAAAAGGGCTCACAGCCCTGAGGCTGGCAGTCGACAGAGACCTAGAACAACTCCGACAGTCAATATCAGACCTGGCGCAATCCCTTACCTCTTTGTCAGAAGTGGTCCTACAAAACCGAAGGGGCCTGGACCTCTTGTTCTTAAAGGAAGGTGGACTGTGTGCAGCCCTAAAGGAAGAGTGCTGTTTCTACGTAGATAAGACAGGTGCAGTCAGAGATTCCTTAGCCAAACTAAAAGCGGATCTAGAGAAGAGGTGTAAAGAATATGAAAGTAACGAAAGCTGGTTTGAGTCTTGGTTCAAATACAAGCCTTGGTTCGCTACCCTCCTCTCGGCCTTTGCGGGGCCATTAGTCATCCTGCTGTTGTTGCTTACAATCGGTCCGTGCATAATAAACAGGCTGCTTAGGTTTGTACAGGTGAGGATTAACACTGTCCAACTTCTGGTCCTTCGTCAAAAGTATCAGGCCCTAGGTGCCGCTGTGGAAGATTCGTCAGTTTGATCAAGAAAAGGGGGGAAATGTAAAGGAGTGCAAAGAGCATCAAAAGTCAGGAAAAAGAACCAATAAAACCTAGCTAAACCCTAGAGAAAGAGCCACCCAGTTTTCGTAGAAACTACCCGAAGCTAACACGCCTGCCCTAAGTTAGATAACCAGAGGTGGGCAGTAGCCTCGGGACATAACCTGTGATAAGTCACGAAGACATGCTTGTGTGAGCTAGAGATTACGGGAAGCGGTTAGGTAACCGGGGCGTTCTCATTTCAACTCCATTGGTTAAAATATAGAATGTGGTTTAAAATTATTGGTTGTAGAAATGCGCGGGCTTCGGTGCAACGGCTGTGAAAACCCTATATAATCCCTACCTAAAGTTGCCTGGGGGTCGGCAGCTCGGACTCGGCCTACGTGTCAGGGGAGGTGCTGTCGGCCCCAGCTAGCTGGCTGAATAAAGACTTTGCTTGGATTTACATCTCTGTGCCCGTGTGGTTTTTTCTCTGGAGAAACCCCGGAGTCCTGGACCCTAACAGTGATAATTGTGTGATAAACCACAATTTATCATTTCTTTGTATTCCCAGGCTTGGGAAATCTTTCTAGCTGAAGATTCTCTAGATTTTAACTCTCTGATGGACAAATTCAGTAGTTTTAAAAGTTGTCTACACTTTAAAATCATTTTCAAATGTGCTGATGCCCAGATACTACCCCAGACCAATTAAATAGATTTAGTGGTATTTTTTTAAAAGCCAGCTCAGCAATCTCTTACATGATCCTAATGTGCAGCCAGGATTGAGAACAAAATGTTCTAAATAAATTCTCCCTAGCAGTTCTTAAATGTTAGCAAGCTGATCGGAATCATCTGTGGGCTTGTTAATAAACATAATTATGAGTGTAGGCCAATAAAACAAAGTAAAACAACAAAAGCATTAAAATATTCTGCCAACAATAGTGATCTTTTGGATAAATATATTCATGTCACCCAGTCCCACTCAAATAATTCAATAGATTCCTGTTCTAAAGATCACTGTCTTTATCATCCAACCCATTCAAATAATTCAGTGGATTCCTGTTGTTCCAAAGACCAATGTCTTTATCAACAATGCTATGAGACCCTATGTTTCCATCCAGCTTGTATCATTCTGCCCTCACCTCTTATTTCCAAACACTACAGCATACTGTCCTTTAAGCAAGATCTACCTCCCCCATTAGAGTTTGAGATCCCAGATTGGTCACATCATCATGTTATATGCCCTCCTGAATCCCTTGTTTTACTTAAATGTCTCTCACAGAAGTTTATACATTGATTTGTGCAATTGCATTTATCCTCCTCTCTCTCCATGTTAGACATTCCATGGTAATTCCCACCACTGCCGGGCAAGTAATGCATTCTTAATATAACCAAGATAAAATGACCAAAGAGAATTCAAAGCAGTTTAAATTTGTTACCTATTGGATAACAAAATGTGATCAGTTAATTCTGACAGTTCTAGGCTCCTACATCTACATGACAATTCCTAGATGTACAGATATGCACAAGGTTAAGTTCTATAAGGCTTAGTGTATTTAACTTAAATATGAAATAAGAATAGTCCTCACCTGGGAGGATTGTTTGGCAAATTATATTTGGGAGATGTTATGCAGAAGAGCTATTAGATTTGCTTTTTGTAATTTAAAGGGATAAAGATCCGATGAATGTTTGAATCTTCTGGGATAAAACCATTTCCATATAAATTTCAAAGAACTTTCTTATAATTAGATTTGACCAAAATAGAGAACATCGTGTCTCAAGAGAGTATGTGACCTCATCAGTGGAGGTGCCTGAACATAAACTAGTTGAACACACATGGGATAGATGTAAATATTAGCTAACAAAAAATTAGGTTAGTGCCTGAGGTTACTTCTGATATTTTATATTGGAACCCTGTGAATTATATTCATTAAACAAAATTGACCCTCAGTATTTGTTTATAGTCACAGCACCCATCAATTAGTTTTCTTTTGTTATTTCAACTGATTATTTGGTGCCCTTTAAAACCCTGCAGTTCTGCCTCAGTACTTTAACACCTGCCTGCCCACTCCTATTGAAAAGGATGAAAAGAAAGGGGTCTGACAGTTCACACTCTCATTTCAATATTGGTGTCGGGGGAATTATTGGCTTTAACTTAATTCTATTGTTTCATGACCAAACATTACCCTTCAAGTACTGTTTCTTAGCTGCCCAGTGGCAGGTCCATTTTTTTTCAAAGAAGAAGACCTCACAGTCAAGCTATTATTATGTAAAACAAAGAAACTGTCTAAAACTATTGAGCCCCTCTTTATAATCTGAATAGAGACCAAAAATCACAGAACCCAAGGAAAGGGTGTTTCAAAGTAAGAATCATGATCTTAAGTACTATTTCTCCATTACTTATTTTGGAGATTTAGTCCATTTGTTTAACAATCTTTGAGGTTATTCATATTTCAGACAGAACCTGCTGCCTGCCAGAGAGGAAAAAGGAAGCAAGCTCTCTCTTGACTCTTTCAAAGGCACTGATCCTATTAATGAGGTCTCCACCCTCATGACCTCATCTAATCCTAATTACCTCTCAAAGGCTTTGTCTTCTAATACCATCACATGGTGGGTGTAGGAGTGGGGAGTAGTACGGTTTCAGAATATGAATTTTGAGGGGACATAAGTGGTAGGATTAAGTGACTGAGGGCATCATGGATGAAGAACTAAGTCTACCTTACAATGGGTTCTTGGGATCTGTAGCTTTCAGACTCAAAGTGAGGGATAGAAGTGTTCTAGTAATGATGATTATTAATTTACATGACAAATGATAGAAAGGAAAGGTCAGCTAACATGGTTTGATCAGAGCTCTGGCCTCTGTTTCTCAAATACTGTCTTAGTTTGAACATCCTTTTTGAACATCCTTTCTTTTCTACTACTGTGGATAAAAGGGCTTATATATGTTCACACACCAGCTGGAGGGGGTGAGGTCTCCTTCTTACATCAGCTGAAAGAAACAGTGTATTTCACTACGAGTGGATGAACCTGATCCAGTCACCAGGGCCAGGGCCTGCTCAGTGATTCATGTTTTCATTTATGTCATTTAGCAGAGTTTTGTACTTTTCTTCCTAGGTCCTAAATAGTTTAAGCAATGCTTAGGTAATTCATGAATACCTTACCATTCATTTCTATAATGAATATACTTGCCTTTAAATACAATTTATGGAAATATAACACACATAAGTACAAGTGCTTTTGTAATTACAAGAATCAGTAAACATTAATGAAGTAAACATATAAAGAAAAGAATGTCCCAGGAAACAGAAGCATCCTCCTATGTGCTCCCTCTGGTAGCTGCCCTCCAACATGTTGCTACTATTCTGCCTTCTAATGTTATCATTTCCCTGTTTTTGAGTTATATAAATTACCTTTAAGATTTCTTTTGCTTATCATATTTGATACTTATCCCTCATTGTTCCAGTTTTTTTTAAATTCTAAGAGTAAGTCAAATTTGAGTTAATTTAATGTATTTGTCTTTTTCTTGTTTTTTGGTTTTAGCATTCTGAGTTTTTTTCTTCTGAGTTGAATTTTTTTTTTTTTTGGGCATCTCTCATATTTATTGATCAAATGGTTGTTAACAACAATAAAATTCTGTATAGGGGACTCAATGCACAATCATTAATCAACCCCAAGCGTAATTCTCAACAGTCTCCAATCTTCTGAAGCATAACGAACAAGTTCTTACATGGTGAACAAGTTCTTACATGGTGAACAGTGCAGGGGCAGTCATATCACAGAAACTTTCAGTTTTGATCACGCATCATGAACTATAAACAATCAAGTCAGATATGATTATTCATTTGATTTTTAGACTTGATTTATATGTGAATCCCACATTTCTCCCTTATTATTATTATTATTATTTTAATAAAATGCTGAAGTGGTAGGTAGATGCAAGATAAAGGTAGAAAACATAATTTAGTGCTGTAAGAGGGCAAATGTAGATGATCAGGTCTGTACCTATAGACTAAGTATTAATCCAAGCTAGACAAGGGCAAAAAAACATCCACAGATGCAGAAGATATCTCTCAAAACAGGGGGGGGGTGAGGTTCTAAGCCTCACCTCTGTTGATCCCCAATTTCTCACCTGATGGCCCCCCTGCGACTGTGCCTGTCTTAGGTTCTTCCTCCCTTGAGGAATCTTACCTGTCTCTGGCTAACCAGTCATCTTCTGGAGCCATACAGGGAAATGTAAAGTTGGTAAGTGAGAGAGAAGCAATATTGTTTGAAAAGGTTAGCTTTTTACTTCTTTGCATATTTATGCCCTGTGGCTTCTATGCCCAGCATTTGTCTTGAGGTATCATTACCACTTGGAAGAATTATGATACTCGGTAATTTTCGATATGAGGCACAAATTCTACTAAAGGGATGTAATTAGGAAGGAAGAAGAAAAGCTATAGAAGTAGCAGGTGGAAGAAAACATGGGAAGATTGATTATTTCTTTGACATAACTTCTTGTAGAGTAACGTAAGGATTTATAGGTTTTAAACTACTAATTAAATTGCATACACACATTAACATAATAGGAATACAGCTACATAACAAAAGCAGACCTACAATTACCAGCCATCTCCAGTGAAACCAAGAAAACCAGTTAGGTACCCTAGGCATTTGTGAAAACTTATCAGTGATATGATGGATATTGTCTAACTGAATTTGAATAGTTTGAGAAAAATCAGACAAATTAAAACAACCCATTGGGAACTGATCACAACCCATATGTTCTTTTAACAGTAGATAGTCTATAGTTGCACGATTTTGGAGCACTGCAACTTGCACTTCTCCAAATTCTTGGTTGAGTTCTGACAGTATAGATCCAGTCAAATTTGTTGTTTTACTGTATGCACAGGCCAGCTTAGATATCTCCTTCTTCATTTCAATGGCAAGTTCAGGAACCAGTGGGATGAATGCAGCAACAACTGCAACAGTGCCAGGATCTTTGTTGAAGTTTTTTGATAATCATCTTCTGGAATGACTCTTCCAAGGGATGTTGACGTTGGAAGGTCTTCTTCATATTGTATCTTAATTCATTTTCTGGGTAGCCAAATTAGGCTTTGATCCTCTGTATAAACACAAACAAACCCATTGCCCACACTTTGATATGACCTTTACCATTGTGAAGAACCTATTGGAGATCACCACACAGGAACTCCTTTTTTTTTTTAAGAGAAAGGAATATTATCAAAAAAAGGAATTCAATAGCTGATCATCTGACACCCTTTAAAAGATCAAAATTAAGGATATGTAAAGCATGCATTAATCATTGATTTTCAGTTAGTTTTATCCTTTCAAGGAGTAACACCCCTTTTCTTTCTCTTTTTTTTGTTATCATTAATCTAGCATTACATGAAGAATATTATGTTTAGTAGGCTCTCCCCTATACCAAGTCCCCCCCCAACAAACCCCATTACAGTCATTATGTCCATCAGCATAGCAAAATGTTGTAGAATCACTACTTGTCTTCTCTGTGTTGCACAGCCCTCCCCTTTCTCCCAACCCCCCCATTATGAATGCTAATCATAGTACCCCCTTTCTTGTTCCCCCCCCCTTATCCCTGCAAACCCACTCATCCTCCCCAGTTCCTTTCCCTTTGGTACCTGTTAGTCCATCCTTGGGTTCTGTTCATCTGCTGCTGTTTTGTTCCTTCAGTTTTTCCTTTGTTCTTATACTGCACAGATGAGTGAAATCACTTGGTATTTCTCTTTCTCTGCTTGGCTTATTTCACTGAGCATAATACTTTCTAGCTCCATCCATGTTGTTGCAAATGGTAGGATTTGTTTTCATCTTTTGGCTGAATAATATTCCATTGTGTATATATACCACATCTTCTTTATCCATTCATATACTGATGGACACTTAGGTTGCTTCCAATTCTTGGCTATTGTAAATAGTGCTGCGATAAGCATAGGGGTGCATCTTTCTTTCTCAAACTGGAGTGCTGCATTCTTAGGGTAAATTCCTAGGAGTGGAATTCCTGGGTCAAATGGTAAGTCTATTTTGAGCATTTTGAGGAACCTCCGTACTGCTTTCCACAATGGTTGAAATAATTTACATTCCCACCAGCAGTGTAGGAGGGTTCCCCTTTCTCCACAACCTCACCAACATTTGTTGTTTGTCTTTTGGATTTTAGTCATCCTTACTGGTGTGAGGTGATGTCTCATTGTGGTTTTAATTTGCATTTCTCTGATAATTAGCGATGTGGAGCATCTTTTCATGTGTCTGTTGGCCAACTGAATTTATTTTTTGGAGAACTGTCTGTTCAGTTCCTCTGCCTATTTTTTAATTGGATTATTTGTTTCTTGTTTGTTGAGGTGAGTGAGCTCTTTATATATTTTGGATGTCAAGCCTTCATCGGATCTGTCATTTACAAATATATTCTCCCATACTGTAGAGTTCCTTTTTGTTCTATTGATGGTGTCTTTTGCTGTACAGAAGCTTATCAGCTTAATATAATCCCATTTGTTCATTTTTGCTGTTGTTTTCCTTGCCCAGGGAGGTATGTTCTAGAAGAGGTTACTCATGTTTATGTCTAAGAGATTTTTGCCTAATTTTTTTTCTAAGAGTTTTTTGGATTCATGACTTACATTCAGGTCTTTGATCCATTTCAAATTTACTTCTGTATATGGGGTTAGACAATGGCCCACTTTCATTCTCTTACATGTAGCTGTCCAGTTTTGCCAGCAACATCTGTTGAAGAGACTGTCATTTCCCCATTGTATGTCCATGGCTACTTTATCAAATATTAATTGACCATATATGTTTGGGTTAATGTTTGGAGTCTCTAATCTGTTCCACTGGTCTGTGGCTCTGTTCTTGTGCCAGTACCAAACTGTCTTGACTACTATGGCTTTTTAGTAGAGTCTGAAGTTGGGGAGGGAGATTCCCCCCACTTTATTCTTCTTTCTTAGGATTGCTTTGGCTATTCAAGGTCTTTGGTGTTTCCAAATGAATTTTTGAACTATTTGTTCCAGTTCATTGAAGAATGTTGCTGATAATTTGATAGGGATTGCATCAAATCTGTATATTGCTTTGGGCAGAATGGCCATTTTGACGATATTAATTCTTCCTAGCCAAGAGCATGGAATGAGTTTCCATTTGTTAGTGTCCCCTTTAATTTCTCTTAACAGTGTCTTGTAGTTTTCAGGGTATAGGTTTTCACTTCTTTGGTTAGGTTTATTCCTAGGTATTTTATTCTTTTTGATTCAATTGTAAATGAAGTTTTTTTCCTGATTTCTCTTTCTATTGGCTCATTGTTAGTGTATAGGAAAGCCACAGATTTCTGTGTGTTAATTTTGTGTCCTGCAACTTTGCTGTATTCTGATATCAGTTCTAGTAGTTTTGGAGTGGAGTCTTTAGGGTTTTTTATGTACAGTATCATGTAATCTTCAAATAGTGACAGTTTAACTTCCTCTTTACCAATCTGGATTCCTTGTATTTCTTTGTTGTGTCTAATTGCTGTGGCTAGGACCTCCAGTACTATGTCAAATAACAGTGGGGAGAGTGGGCATCTCTGTCTTGTTCCCAATCTCAGAGGAAAAGCTTTCAGCTTCTCGCTGTTCAGTATGATGTTGGCTGTGGGTTTATGATATATGGTCTTTATTATGTTGAGGTTCTTGCCCTCTATTCCCATTTTGCTGAGAGTTTTTATCATGAATGGATGTTGAATTTTGTCAAATGCTTTTTAAGCATCTATGGAGATGATCATGTGGTTTGTGTCCTTCTTTTTGTTGATGTGGTGGATGATGTTGATGGATTTTCGAATGTTGTATCATCCTTGCATCCCTGGGATGATTCCCATTTGGTCGTGGTGTATAATCCTTTTGATATATTTTTGAATTTGGTTTGCTAATATTTTATTGAGTATTTTTGCATCTACATTCATCAGGGATATTGGTCTGTAATTTTCTTTTTTGGTGGGGTCTTTGCCTGGTTTTGGTATTAGGGTGATGTTGGCTTCATAGAATGAGTTTGGGAATATTCCCTCATCTTCTATTTTTTGGAAAACTTTAAGGAGAATTGGTATTATGTCTTGTCTGTATGTCTGATAAAATTCCAAAGTAAATCACTCCAGCCTGGGGGTTTTGTTCTTGGGTAGTGTTTTGATTACCATTTCATTGGTTTGTTTAACTTTTGTGTTTCTTCCTTGGTCAGTCTTGGAAGGTTGCCTTTTTCTAGGAAGTTGTCCATTTCTTCTACGTTTTCCAGCTTGTTAGCATATAGATTTTCATCGTAGTCTTTAATAATTCTTTTCATTTCTGTGGAGTCTGTCGTGATTTTTCCATTCTCATTTCTGATTCTGTTGATGTGTGTTGATTCTCTTTTTCTCTTAATAAGTTTGGCTAGAGGCTTACCTATTTTGTTTATTTTCTTGAAGAACCAGCTCTTGGTTTCATTGATTTTTGCTATTGTTTTATTCTTCTCAATTTTGTTTATTTCTTCTCTGATCTTTATTATGTCCCTCCTTCTGCTGACTTTAGGCTTCATTTGTTCTTCTTTTTCCAGTTTCGATAATTGTGATGTGAGACTATCCATTTGGGATTGTTTTTCCTTTTTTAAGTGTGCTTCTATTGCTATATACTTTCCTCTTAAGACGGCTTTCGCTGAGTCCCACAGAAGATGGGGCTTTGTGTTGTTGTGATATGTTTCCATATATTCCTTGATCTCTATTTTAATTTGTTCATTGATCCATTGATTATTTAGGAGCATGTTGTTAAGCCTCCATGTGTTTGTGAGTCTTTTTGTTTTCTTTGTAGAATTTATCTCTAGTTTTATACCTTTGTGGTCTGAAAAGTTGGTTGGTAGAATTTCAATATTTTGGAATTTACTGAGGCTCTTTATGTGAGCTAGTATGTGGTCTATTCTGGAGAATGTTCCATGTGCACTTGAGAAGAATGTATATCCTGTTGCTTTTGGATGTAGAGTTCTATAGATGTCTATTAGGTCCATCTGTTTAGTGTGTTTTTCAGTGCCTCCGTGTCCTTACTTATTTTCTGCCCAGTGGATCTATCCTTTGGGGTGAGTGGCATGTTGATGTCTCCTAAAATGAATGCATTGCATTCTATTTCCCCCTTTATTTCTGTTAGTATTTGTTTCACATATGCTGGTGCTCCTGTGTTGGGTGCATATATATTCAGAATGGTTATATCCTCTTGTTGGGCTGAGCCCTATATCATTATGTAATGTCCTTCTTTATCTCTTGTTACCATCTTTGTTTTGAAGTCTATTTTGTCTGATACTAGTACTGCAGACCCTGCTTTCTTATCTCTGTTGTTTGCCTGAAATATGTTTTTCTATCCCTTGACTTTTAGTCTGTGCTTGTCTTTGGGTTTGAGGTGTGTTTCTTCTAAACAGCATATGGATGGGACTTGCTTTTTTATCCATTCTATTACTCTGTGTCTTTTGTTTGGTGCATTCACTCCATTTACATTTAGGGTGACTATTGAAAGATATGTACTTATTGCCATTGCAGGCTTTAGATTCGTGGTTAACAAAGGTTCGAGTTTAGCTTCTTTAGTATCTTACTGCCTAACTTAGCTTGCTAATTGAGCTGTTATATTCACTGTCTGGAGATTCTTTTCTTCTCTCCCTTCTTACTCCTCTTCCTCCACTCTTTATATGTTGGTTGTTTTATTCTGTGCTCTTTCGTGTTTCCTTTAACTGTTTTTGTGGGTAGTTGATTTTATTTTTTGCCTTTAGTTAGTATTTGGTTGGTCTGCTTTGTTTGCTGTGATTTTATTTTCTCTGGTGACATCTGTTTAGCCTTAGGAGTGTTCCTGTATAGAACAGTTCCTCTAAAATACCCTGTAGAAGTGCTTTTTGGGAGGCAAATTCCCTCAACTTTTGCTTGTCTTGGAATTGTTTAATCCCTCCTTCATATTTAAATGATAATTGTGCTTGATACAGTATCCTCGGTTCAAGGCCCTTCTGTTTCATTGCATTAAATATATCATGCCATTCTCTTCTGGCCTGTAGGGTTTCTGTCGAGAAGTCTGATGTTAGCCTGATGGGTTTTCCTTTATAGGTGACCTTTTTCTCTCTAGCTGCCTTTAAAACTCTTTCCTTGTCCTTGATCTTTGCATTTTAATTATTATGTGTCTTGGTGTTGTCCTCCTTGGGTCCTTTATGTTGGGAGTTCTGTGTATTTCCATGTTCTGTTCGATTATTTCTTCCCTCAGTTTGGGGAAATTTTCAGCAATTATTTCTTCAAAGATACTTTCTATCTCTTTTTCTCTCTCTTATTCTTCTGGTACCCCTATAATACAGATATTGTTCCTTTTGGATTTGTCACACAGTTCTCTTAACATTGTTTCATTCCTGGAGATCCTTTTATGTCTCTCTTTGACAGCTACTATGCGTTCCTGTTCTCTGGTTTCTATTCCATGAATGGCCTCTTGCATCTTAGCCATTCTGCTCATAAATCCTTCCAGATTTTGTTTCATTTCTGTAATCTCTTTCCGATCATCTGTAATCTTCCTCCAGACTTCATCCCTTAGCTCTTGTATATTTCTCTGCATCTCCGTCAGCATGGTTATGATTTTTATTTTGAATTCTTTTTCAGGAAGACTGGTTAGGTCTGTCTCCTTCTCAGGTGTTGTCTGTTATCTTGGTCTGCCTGAAATTTTGCCTTTTCATGGCGATAGAGATAGTTTGCAGAGCTGGCACGAGTGACGGCTGGAAGAACTTCCCTTCTTGTTGTTTTATGGCCTTCCTATCCTGGGATAACAGCGACCTCTAGTGGCTTGTGCTGGACAGCTGCACACAGACGGGGCTTCTGATTCTTGCCCGGCTGCTATGGAGTTTATGTCCACTCTTGCTATGTGTGTGGCCTCCCTCGGGCTGTTACTCTGATATGGTGGAGCCGCACTGGATTGGGAACTGCCGGGAGGCTATTTATCTCCATGAGGGGTCTCCGTGCTCCCTGATGCTCAGGGGGTTCAAGTGCTCAGAGTTCCCCAGATTCTCTGCTGCTGGACTAAGTGTCCCAGGACGCTTCCGTCCAGCTGTAGGGTCCCTGTCCCTTTAAGACTTCCAAAAAGCACTCGCTTTTCTTTGTCCTGGGTGCGCCGGCTGTGGGGTCCTGCTCACAGATCTTACTGTCCTGTTTCCCTAGTATCCAGGACCCCACGCATGCACTGTGTCTGCGCTCTGGTTCGGATGGCTAGGGCTGGGTGTTTAGCAGTCCTGGCCTCCCTCTCCCTCCCTGCTCTGACTCCTCTCCTCCTGCCTGGAGCTGGTGTGTGGGGCGCTTGGGTCCTGCTGGGCCGGGGTTTGTATCTTACCCCCTTCGTGAGGCACTGGGTTCTCGCAGGTGTGGATGTGGTCTGGATGTTGTCCTGTGTCTTCTACTCTCTCTTAGGAAGAGTTGTCTTTGTTGTATTTTCAAAAATATATGTGGTTTTGGGAGGAGATTTCTACTGCTCTACTCACGCTGCCATCTTGGCTCCTCATTCTGAGTTTTTAAAAACTCTAGTTTTATATTTCATTGCTGTCTCTCATTTGTACTGTTTTACATGGGTTTTTCCTATAATGTTTAGGAAAGTATACATAGCTTTAACATTTTGCTATTTATTATTTAAATCTATTTTTTCTAATTAAGAATATAGGCATTGTTAAGACCTCTCCTTTAGTGATATAAGGAAATTATAATAATTTCCTAATGCTCTTCAGTAATATAAACTAGTTCACACTGCAGTTTTATGCTGTATTTTACTTCAAATTATTATTAATTTTAAAAATCATTCATTACTAATGATATTTAAAATCTTATTTTTTGTAACTGTGGCAGAAATTGGCTAATTTTTCCCTAAACCTTTTTCAGTTTCCTGCTGTGCACAGAAACAGACTTCATTTCCAAGACAAGTGTAATAGTGAGAGTTATGGCTAATAGAGTGCAGGTGGGTGTGTTCGAAGCATTTCAGGCAAGGCCATTAAGACTTCCTGATTTGCCAATCTTGGTGTTTTCCCATCCTCCAGCAGATTTCAGAGGATCTAACAGATTTTGAGATCTTAATAAATGAAGGAGTCACAAGACAGAAGGTCACTCACCCATTGCTTGCATTCAACTGTTTATGAGCCAGAAACAAACTTCTATTAAGCTATTAAGATTTGAGACCCCATATCTATACCACAGGTAAACTGCTCTGCTGTTACAATTATTGAAAATTAAGTATATCATTAAGAAGTTTCATTACTCACCAACCATCTTTTTATTATATAGTTTCATTGATTTCAGATTTTTTATTATGCTTTAACCTTATGTGAATGTAACTCCAGAGGGAAAATTCCAAATGCCTTTGAAACTGAAATCAGTTGAAGGGAGAAAAGAGTTTATCTCTTACAAGCAGTCTTCCACTTCTGTTCTACCCTGTCTCTCATGACCCCCCTGCAGAAGAAAAAAAATCCCACCCAACCTCTCCAGTCCAGATAAACACTCCCTAACCCCTGTAATTACCTATTCATATGGATATGGACTACTCCTCTCCACCCCCTGGAAACACCTATTCTATGGAAATGCACTAAAGCCAGGCAAGAGATTCTGGAAATATTGCAATTTTACCCACAGGCCACCCCTCTAGAAATCTCAGTTCACAACCTACTCATTCCCCATCTTCTGCAATGGTCCCTGGCTGAGAAAACTGGAGCACTGTAACCAGACTAATAACATAAAATCACGATAATCCTCAAGCTGGAGGATTCAGCTAGGTTCAAAGTCCTATGAGGATTAAGTCCATAGCTTGTCCATTTCATAGGCAGTCAGTAGCTGAATAGGTAGGGGGTTCAGAGCAATCATCACATGGCAGCTGCAGCCTGGGAAAACTTCCAGGCCACAAGAACTATAGAAGAAAATAAACCTAAGGGCAATAAGATATATGTTTTAATGACACCAGCACAGGCAAATCTTGTCCATCAGGTAGGATACATGCAAGAAAGTGGTCCTGTGAAACAACAGTGGCAGTAAAGGGATCTCATCCCAGTCTAGTATACCAGAATTTCACCCCCCCTCCCTGTGGGAGTTACAGATGTGTCAATATATAGGGCTAGAGGAGGTATATTCACTAGCCATAAAGATGGAACAAAACTTCCCTGTAAGATGCTCTTACCTCCTGGAAGTGCTGGGTACACTACTGTGATCTTTGGGGGCCACTCTGCTGTTACTCCAGAAATACACATGAGGCCAGCTTTCAGGCCTTTCCCCCAAGGTGCCAGAAGGGCCAGCCATCACAGGTCCATGTGTCAAATGTCTTGGGCCACATCCATTCAGCAGTGTCTCCAGGGTTTAATGTAGTTGGGGCTGGCAGCAGGATGTTGCTCTGCTGGCCATATCCTGGCTTAGATAACTCCTCTTTGGTTTGCACATACAGTTGTATTGTAGAGGCAGCAATGTGTGTTAGCATATCCACAGAGCTCCTTTTTGGGACTCCTCATTCAAATGCCATAGCACTGTCCATAAACAAACAGACCAGTCCTGTAGACTATTGGTGTCTGACTTCAGGCCAGATTTCAATAAACCATTCAACTCTCTATCATGCCTTTTCCATTAGAGTTATATGGCACATGAAACCTCCACCCATTCTTGTAATGCATGTCCAGTAAAGTGGATGCCCTGATCTCACTCAATCACCTGTGGCCAGCCATAGGCTGCAAACAGATGCTCTAGGCCCCACTTGGTGGTTTAATGATCTGCACAATGTGCAAGAAAAGCAACCAAAATTCCACTAGCTGTGTCCACATAAGTCATGGCATACTAATATTCTTCTAATACAGGCAGAGGCCCAATATAGTCTATCTGTTACATGCAAGGGGTATCGGCCCCTTTACTGTTGTCCCATATTGCTGTGGGGCTCAGAGTAAGTCCCTTTTAGAGCACACAAGGCACTCCTTCTGGGCTTTACTGACTTCAAAGGTCAATGGCAGCCACCACCTAAGGGCTACAGCCCACATTGTCTTTTGCCCCGCGTGCAACAAACGCTGATGTAACCATTAGGCTATATCAGAGGCAGGATTTCCTTCTAGTCAACACACCTGGACCCATATGTCTACTTCATCATTCCCTGGGGATTTCAAAGGCAAATGACCAGTCCTGTGGTATACAATAACTGTCTTAGTCTGACCAGAGGCCCATAGGTCTTGACACCACTCAGGTCCCCAAAGAGGCCAGTGACCAACCATCCAGTTGGCATGATACCATGTCAGTAGGTACAGGGTCACGTGCTAATAGACAGCCCAGCTGTAAGTGCAGACAATAATAGGGGAGGGCTCCTGGGTGATCATGAGCCATACTGCCTGCAACTCAGCCCAATGACTGTTCTTCCCCTTTCCATCATCTATCTGTATTGTCTTAGTCTTAGGAGGGAAAGCCACAACCCTCCACTTCAGGGGCTTCCCACAATTGGAGCCATCTGTATACCAATCATCTTCAGGTAGAGGGGCTTTTCCCTCTTAATAAGGATTCTTGGCTACCAAAGGCTCAAAAGCATGTTCTTCCTGCTTTCCACTGGTATAGGTCACTGGTCCAAATAATCATTGGAGTTCTTCACTTAACAGGTTAATACAGAGGGTGTTATGCTGCTGTATATATGCACCGCATTTGGCCAGTGTAGACATCTATGCCACGCCACTCCATGGCCTTTGGGTCCAGTCATGCACCCACCCCACAATGGGATAGGTGGTTATTACCTTGGTCAGGGCTGTTCCAGTGAAAGGCCCTGTAGCCAGCAAGGCATGGTACACAGCAGCATGTTGCTTCTCTATCAAGGTGTATGAACCTCTGCTCCTTTCCTTTGTTGTGACCAGATCCAATAAGTTGGTGTGTCTGTTCAAGCTACTGCCAAAGACCCCATCCACATCCATCTTTGGTTATGTGAACATCTAGCTCACAGGGACCTGATGAGCCCATTAAACTCAAGACCTGTACAGTTTTCTTAGCATCAGTTAAAGCAGCTACACATGTCTCATCCTAGGCACACCTGATGCCCTTTCATACCAAGCAGTATAAGGCTTCAGAATTTGTGGTGGGTAATACTCTCCAGTAGCCCAAAAGACCCAATAACTCTTGTAATACTGCCACAGTGGTAAGGGAAGGGAAATCCTGTACCTTGTCTATAACTGTTTCAGGAAAACCTTTAGTTTTACCTGACCAGACAACCCTCAAGAATTTTACAGACAAACCAGGTCCCTGAACCTTTGTGCTGTTCACAGCCCATCCTTTCTCCCATAGATGTTGCAGCAGTCTAGGAACATCCCCTTCTAAATCTGCAAGAGAATGAGATGTGAGCATAATATCATTAAGGTGTACCATTTGCAATTTCTTCCATGTGGCCAAGTCCTGGGCTACAAGTCCATGACAAATGGTGGGTCTGTGGAGGTATTCCTGTGGAAAGACAGTGATTGTCCATTGCCGGCCTTCCCACATGAAGGCAAACTCTTCCTGATTTTCCTGTGCTATATCAATAGAGAAGAAAGCATTAGCAAGGTCCACAACATAATGATATGTCCCTAGTTCATGACTGAGTGTGTCCATAAGGGCTGCTATAGAGAGGACAGCAGCATGCAAAGGGGTGTGAGTTTATTCAATGCCTTGTAATCCATGGTCATACGCCCAGAGCAGTCTGGCTTTTTCACTGGCCACATTGGGAAATTAAAAAGACTATCAGTAGGCTTTATGATGCCCACCTTCTCCAACTCCTATAGAGTTTCTCCAACTTCCTTGTTCTCCCCAGACAATTTATACTGCTAAGTATTTATCACCCAGTGAGGTACAGGTAGAGCTACAGGTTGAGTTCTCAGCATGTCCTCTCACAACTGCCTTTACCACACATACCCTCAGTCTGAACTCACCTGCAGTGGTCTGTAACCACAGGCCCTGCAGGATATCTACCCCCAAAATATATTCAGGGATGGGAGAAATGTACATGGTATACTCCTTTGGGGGTAAATGCCCTATCCCCAATGGGATTTGGGCCTTCTTCACTCTAATTGCCTTACCCCTATTGCCATCTATCACAGCAGGTGTCCTGGGAAAACACTCAGGGTTGCCATAAATCAGAGAATACTCAGGTCCTGTGTCCACCAGCACCAGGACATGTTTTACATTCATAGGGACCAATGAATTGCTAATTCAATATGTGGCCTCCAGACCCCACCACATCTCCCAAGGTTGGGTCCTTGACCCCCACTCAGTCAAACCACAATGCCCAATTTTCCTCCTGTGGGGGTGAGGGCCCAGGCAGAGCCTGAATATTCTCCCCCAGGAAGCCTTACAGGGACACAACCTGGACATGCAGCTTTGACTCTAGCTTCCATGTCCTGGACCTCAGCAGCTGGAACTGCTGCTCTGGCTTTAATTGGTGCCACAGTGCTAAAAAGATTCTATTAGGCTGTCCATCAAGGTTTTCTTTCCCTACCCCAGCCTTTATCAAATCAACCCACATCTGGGTCCTCGAGACCTTCATGGGGCCCTTTGAACCTCTCCTTTCTGTCATAGTCTCTACTTTCTTCCATGTTCTTACTGTTTCAACCTTCCCCAGATATGCTAAAGTACTAGTAGCCTCACTTATGTGTTGCCCTATGTGGGGGGCAAGTGTATTCACAAGGGACCCAAAGAGAGATGGGGGACCTGTATGCAGCATAAGATTTCTCATTCCTATGGTGGACAAGTCCTCATTGGGGCCCTAAGTATCCATTTTATGGATAATATTTTTCATGCCCAGCTCCCACAACACCTGCTGGAGCTCTGCATAGGTTTTTCAGCTAGTGGGTAATATAGTAAATCACACTGATTAGGCCAAACTGCCCTGATGGCAGCTCTTAGCCAATCCAGAAGTGCCTGTTTCCCTGAGGTAGTATGAGCACTTTGCAACCACTGCTGGAGGGAATGGTGAGTCATCGGGAAAACCAGTCTACTCATTTCAGAACCCAACATAGCAATGTTTACCACTCTCATATCCCAGAGATGTAAAGGCCATGTAGGCCGATGTTCAATGGCTTTGCCTATACTGGACTCTCATGTCCACCAGTTTATTCCGCGTATAGGGGCAGAGCATGGAGTGCTTCACAACCTTGGGAGAGGGCAGCTTCTCCCCATTCAGGAGCCTGCAGTTGTTGGCTTTTTATTTTCTTAATTATAACCTGGCAGACCTTTAATACCGGAGAGGCCGGTGCCTCAGGCAGTGGTCTCAGCAACAGGTTGGCCCTTGGCCTTACCCCCTCAACCTCTCCCAATACCTCCCCTACCATCTCTGGGGCTGAAGGCAGTGCTCTTTTCTCCCCCTCCCCCACTACCTCTTGCAACACAGCTTCTCCTGCTGCCTTCCCCCTCACTGTTTCTAAGGAATCTTCCAGAAGTGTCTCTCTTCCTTAAGGGTATCCCATAGGTCATCACCCAGCTCCTTCAAACAATGCTGAAGTGTGTCTCTCTCCTGCTGAAATCTCTCTCTTCTCAATAAGATTTTCTACTCTCTCGAGGAAAAGAGATCTTACAATGCCAGCTGCTACACAGCCACTCAGGGCCTCTAAGCAGTCTTCTATCTCATGGAGGGTAATCCTGCAGCTTTCAGTGTCTCCACCCTTCTAGGAGGTGCTTTACCCTAGACCAAATCTCCACTAGGTGCTCCCCAACTGGAAGCCCCATTGATCATGGCTCCAGGGCAAAGCTGCTCCCTCTACTGCTGCAGCCACTAGGGCCTCCCCACTATTCACAGGGTGGGTTCCAGGCATCTCCCCACCATTTCTAGGGGCAGGCTGTCCAAGGGTCATACCCATGTAGACAAATTTCGGGTTCAGAGGTCCTGCCGACTACCACCAGGTATAATTCCAGTGGGATAATCCTGGGCAAATACCTTTGAAACTGAAATCAATTAAAGGGAGAAATAAAGTTTATTTCCTCCACCCTCTGGAAACACTTTTTCTATGGAGATGAACTAAAGCCAGGCAAGAGATTCTGGAAATATTGCAATTTTACTCACAGTAGACTTGAAAACTTCCTTGAAGAGCTGTATTTATTATTAATAACTGAGTGACATGTCTTTTTATTTTTTTATATTAAAATACTTTGCATCTGAATGAAATTTGATTGAATATTTACCTATTGGTTACAATTTTCATACATCGAAACTATCAAGTTATCTTGTATGTAAGTGCTCTGCTTTTTTGAAAAACAATAATTCGACTTTTACTAGAAAAAGAATATACTTAGGAATCCAGGAAGAAGTGATCAGAGAAGTTGTGTATTAATGTGGGGAGATAACTAGCATAGTAACTAATCAGATCTTCTTTGAATGAACTCCTATCCATCTTCTCTCTCCAATCTTCCACTAAGCCTGCCCAGGCTCCTGGGGATTCTGCAGGGCATGTTGGTTCATGCCAGACTCCTGTTTCATTTCTGTGCCATTTCATGTGTCTTCTACTATCTTTAGTTCTGCTCTCTAAACTTCGTGAAATATGTTAGGCACTCATAGTCCATCTCCTTTTAGATGAAAAAACCTACATTCAGTCATTTAATATAACGTTAGTGAAATTTTATCAGAGAAAAGAGAAAAATAATTGTGTCCTAAACTGGAAGACTGCTTGCTCTTTTTAGCCTAAAGAGACAGTTTACTCCTTTGCCCTACATCCTCTATCATAAACATTTAAATATACTTTTTTAGAAACAGATTGCTTTTAACCTTTTATCTGTCTGTCTTTAAAAATTTATCTTATTGAATAAGCTCTTTTAATAAAGACATTTGAATCTCAACCAATTAAGTTTATACCATAACTATTATTTTAAAAAATATATTGTATTTATTTGTTTTTTAGTTACTTAAACATTTTCTAGTTATTTATTTTATTAACTAAGTGCCCTTTTGGTTGTCATTCTCCTATTTAACAGAAAAATGGTATTCAAGAACTGCATTATTTGCTATACTTTTGAGAACTTGCATTTATAAGTTTTTTCATGTACTTCTCTGTAATAACTAAAGTTTGAGTTTTAACTCTTAAAATATATCATGTTTTTTCTTTCAAATCTTTACAGCTAATATTCCTTTATAATCTATAAGGACCAAGGTCAAGATCAGCTTAATTTCTTCTCATATTCTATAGCCTAGTAAGACATTACTTATATATAAACATCCTACATTCCCTCCTTAATATGACTAGATGAACATCCTTTTATTAGTTTTATCTTAGACTCAGTAAGGATTTACTATTTTGTATTTTCTTATAAGGAACACTTTGTATCTACTGCTCTAACATCTAATATCTGTCCTCCATATACATTATATTCTTCCTTGATATTTTGAAATATTTCTAACTTCACGGGTTGCATAAAAATGTTAACTTTGTCCTTTATTTAAAGATGAGGATATTCTATAGGATTAGCTTTTTCAAGGTCTGTCTAAAATTTTAGTTTTGTGGCTCTGTGTCTAAATTTTTTCCTTTCCTATGATTCTCCCTTTGTCATGTCTATTTGAACTAATTTTATGAAGCTATATCCTCCTTCTTGATTCCCTGAAGGCATGAGTCAGATATTTTCTAATGTTTCTTTCTGAATATTTGTACAAATACCTTTTTAAGGAGAGAATTACAGTAATTTTTCATAGATTTGGTTGTCTTTCTCTGTGTTGAGAAATTTCCTGTAGTCTGATCATACTTACTGAGGGAATAGCTGTTTAGAATTTATTTATATTGCTGTATGAGTGGATTTGGATTTAGTAAGATATTATTTTGCATTCATGAGTCACAGATTGAGGTTCTGAAGATCTACTGCTTTTGCTGCAGAAAAGGAAAATTAGAAGGTGCCCATGTAATTCTTTTTCTTTCAATCTGATGCTATTGTAATGGCCATTAGCAGAAATGTTTTCAGATTTTGCTATTTGGTTAAATTTTATATGTAGATTTTGATGCCAATTCAAATTTTATTATATGATTTTTTTAGGTATACATGTTAATACACATATTAATAGAGTAAATGTGCTAGAGTTAATGAAGAGAAGCATCCAAATGCCTATAAATGTATGGTCATCTTACCTGAAAGCCACATTCAAAAATTTTTATTTAAATGTATTAGTTTGTTACAGCTTTTTAAAAGGTTGAAATCTTTTATTTTTTTTTGATCTTCTATGATTTCTATGAAAATCTTTCATTTTCATAACTTCATTATGAAGTTAGAGGTCATAATTAATTATTAACACAACCCTGAGCAAAATAATGGAAGACATTTGCCCAGTAATGATATCCTTGGAAAGGAACTCTGAGTGATTTTTGGTTATGTATGCTAAATCAATGAGAAATTGCATTCATTTATAATGTGTGCTTCCATCCGCATCATATCCAAAATGTTAAAAAAGATATCCAAATTTAAAATGTTTTGGAATGACTGGATCAAAGTCAATTTCTTTTATAAGACAGTATCCGAGTTAGTAGTTTCAGAATAATGAGGGCTATTAATGTTTGGAAATTTAAAAATAAACATATTTAACATTTTTAAGAAATATAATGGGTATGTTGAATAGATGTTAAGCTCTTTAATGGAAGGATTTTCTGATTTGTCTGTGTAATTCAAGGCCCAATAAGAGTCCTCTTTTGTACATAGCAATTGTTGAATTATTACATTTACTGAGATTGCCAATAAAAATAATAATAGAAGAGTTACACATTTTTGTGTCAGGTAGATTTGGGTTAGAATTTTGGTTCCATCACTTCCTAGCTATGTGGCCATGGCCAAGAAACATAGTACCTGTGAGTATAGATTCCTTATCTGTAAAATGTGGAGCCATGCCTACTTCATTAGATCTTCTAAGATTAAAGAGAATGCATGCAAGGATGGTGTAACAATCTGAAAAATTGAAGGAGGGCAATTGGTAGCTATTAAAGTAACTAATTTGTTTAGCAACCTGTTGCACTGAAAACAGAAGGGAAAATAAAAGTCACTTTCTGAAATAGCAGTTACAAATTGGAAAATAATTTTATTGCACTTTGGGTTTAGAACATGTCAAATCTGCAGAAAGGCAATGTCATGCAAAACATATTGAAAGAAGCAATAATAATAAAAAGAAGAAACATTGGCAGTATCTCCTAGTGATTTGTCCTGACTTTAAAAGTTTCATGTTAGCCTAGGCTGTCACTGTGGAATATAGGGTTTATTTTAAAATTTGTCACTCTGTCAGTGTTCCAGAATGAATTTACACTCTGAAAATAGGTATCTCATTTCTATTCTGTTGAAGTTAGAAATTATATTTTCAAAATCTGTGAACATAAGTTTCTATCCTGGCATATGCATTACACAACGTCTAACTTGTATGTGATATTTCAGTGACAACATCCTGGAAAATATCTGTTAGCAATCATTCTGCTATGTTCAGAATACTGTATTTTTTTAACTTTGGACAGTTTATATTGTTCATAGATCACACACCTACTTAAAAAATGTTGTAAGGATGAAAACTATGTGGTAATATCAGAAAAAAATAGTTAAAAAAACACAGATTAAAAGTTTGGTACATGGAAGTTTGTTTTGGTACATAGGAAGGCTGAATTTTGAAAAAGGACTTTATGGTTTCCCCAGTATTTTTTAAATGGAGGAAAATAAAGAAAATGTCAATTATTAGTGCCTGTCAATTCCTCCATGAGTGGTGCAGTGGTCATGTCTGGGTACACATGCACACACACACATGCAATTGTGAAATAAAGATAACCAGAATCTGATATACAAACATAAAAAAATGCAGTTCAGTCTTTCTTAACTCTTATGTATTTAGTTTTGACAGAATGAAGTTAGAGGGAAAATGAAGAGGGAGATTCTTGAGAAAGAGAGGAGAAAGAGAACAAAGAAAGAATTATTTGGGGGCATCTTGCAGAATTCTAAAATATTCATTAACAATCTAGATAGAACATTGCCCAGAGTTGCTAATAAGGATTCTTCCATGGAGTGTGTATTGATATTTGGGTCTTTTTTTAGCATTACATTAAACTCAGGAATATTTGGGTTTAAGTTATCTCTGTAGTCCCCCGTCTTTCCTAGAACAAGTACAGAGACCCAGCATATAGGCCTGAACTCTTAGTCTCCCAGCACCTATATTTTTATTTGGAATTTCCAGCAAGCTAAAAAACTGCTAAATGATGCACAGTCCCTCCAGCCCATGACCCTTTTGTTGAAATTCCCGAAGCACAAGTCTGCAGGCTCTTTGCATTTGTTGAGTTTCACCACTAAGGCGGAAATAGACAATAAAGAAAAATGAAAGATTTCAACCTTTTAAAAAGCTTGGATAGTTATTATCATGATGATCTCGTTTGGAGTTTCTATTTGTTAGTGGATTTGACTAATTTTACTTAAAATAAGTAATTAAATGAATTTCTTGGTAATGTGGATAAAAATTCCAAACATTTAATTTTTTTTCTTAGTGTTTTTGGCTTCATACGATCCCCCCGAAAGCAAATAGAAAGGAAAGAATAAACTTGTCCCTAACCTAGAATTATGTTACATTTATTTCTTGAAGGTCTTTGTAAAATTTTAGGACAAGGAGGACTCAGTTATTTGGATTGCATTTTGGATTTAAAATATACTTTATAAAAGAAACTGTATGGAATTCATTGAAGAAACAGGAAACAAGAGTAGCCAGAGTTCTTCCTCCCAAAACATGACTATTTTCCTTTATACCTCTTATTTTATTTTTCTCATTTCTGTTTTCTGTCTTGGTCTCCCCTTAGAGGCTACACCAACTTTCCAAAGGAATGCAAGTATTTGTTCCTTTCTCCAGGTTTTACTAAGACTTAAGAAAATTCCAGAGTTCATGCAGGTTTTTGGAATGCTGAGTACAATGATCCCTCAGGAATGAAGGTAGTTATGGGACAAGCTCCTTAGAGTCAGCCAAGTTATAGAGGACTGGGAAGGCAGTTTCTGGAGCCATGAAACAGCAGGAGCAGCTCTTCTCTCCAGGAAATCTTGAAGTGGCGATTTAACTCCTGCACAGAGCTAGGAGGCTCTAAGGTGTTCTTGGGTATCCCTCAGGGATGGCTACAAAGATACTCAGGAATTTTTTTTTTTTGCAGTTAGAAGGTATAATTCTGGGAAGAAAATATATTCCCACCCCGGGGTAAATAACCTTTGAAGGTGAAAAAAGTCAAAGGGAGAAATACAGTGGGAGAAACTCGTTTATTACTTATAAGCAGTCATCTGCTTCTGTTTGCCAGTGTCTCTCTCCAATGGGCTGCAAAAGGACCCCACCCAACCTCTCTGTCCAGATATGCCCTCATTCCCCCTTGTAATCACCTACTGATATGGAGATGAAGTTTCTCTTCACTCCTTGGAAACAGATATTGATATGGAGATGCACTAAGCTCAGGTGGGAGATTCTGGAAATTTTGCAATTTTAACCACAGATGGGGAAACAATGAATGTCTGGTGGCTCAATTTATTTCTGTAAATGTTTGGGACAAATAGGCCTTAGTGCAGGTTCTTACAAAGTAAGAATTAAGTTGGTTTATAAAATTAGATTTAGCTCATCAAAAACTACATAACAATGCCACCCTAAAGTTCACATTTATTTCTGCCTCCCAATAAGTTTTCATGTATATTTATTAGTAGGTTTCTCATATGCCTTCATTTCTCATTTGCATTTGTTTGTTTTGTGGTATTATTTCAGTCTTTACACTTGTCCCTTGTCCATTCTCTCTTGTCCTTCCTATTCTCAGTTGCTGTGACTATCACAACATTGGCCCACAGATGTTTTAAAAGTCAAACCACCTGAGAAACGACAGAAATGCAGAATCACTCACCTGGGTATTGTTCCTCTGCCCCAGGGAGCTGGTCTTGTCGGGGATGTCCAGCAGGTTTTCATGATTGCTTCACTTCCTCTTGAGGACTAGGTACTCACCCAGAGAGTGAGGGAATGTGGACTTTACAGGCTAGCCTGCTAAAACAAGGACGGTCTGCTATCTGCTGAAATGCTAAGACCTACTAGCTAAGACTTAGATACTCTCAGTTATTTTTTTTCTCTGTGGATTTATATAGCTGAAGATGTTTTGTTGTATTGCAGTACATAGAGATAATTATACTTAAAAAGTGTAACTCGGTGTGTGTGGGGGGAATCCTGGGGCAAAATACCTCTAAAACTGAAATCAGTCAAAGGGAGAAATGAAGTTAAGAAACCCTTTTATTTCTTAACAAGCAGTCTTCCCTATCTCTCTCCTGACCAGGCTGCAGCAGAAGAGAGCTCCACCCAACCTCTCCAGTCCAGATAAACCCTTGCACACCTTTGTAATTACTTATTGATATATAGATGGTCTGCTACTCTCCACCCCTTGAAACACCTATTGATGTTCAGATGCACTAAAGCCAGGTGAGAGATTCTGGAAATATTTCAATTTTATCCACAATAGTATCACAGTACAATTCAAAGGTGTAGGGAGAGGTCACCAAGAGGATGTGAGCTCTGGTTGATCTGTGAGCCAGACCCCCACATTGGAGGCTCTTCACTGCCTCCCTGGACTTGGAATGTGGGTTCTGCTTGCCTTCCCTGATCCTAGAAGGTGTCCCAAGGATACAGCCTTGAGATCGTGATGTGGTTTTGAGACCGTCTAGACGTATATGAGACTGAACCAGGTAAAGCCTTTGTAGGAACTTTTAAGATTTCATGGGCTGTGTGGAGATCTAATTGTCTTGTGTGTCCCCACTGCTTCTTTAACCTGTCACCTACAATGTCTGGAGTTGTTTGCCTCTTTCTTTGATCTCTCTTGCCTTTTGTTACAGGGGCTAATTTCAGATTTCACATGAGAATCTCCTGAGGAGGCTGCATACCCACAAAAGGAAACCCTAAAGATGTAATTGATCTTTTTTATCTTCTTTCATTGTAAAATTATTGCTTATTGCATAAAATTTTGGAAAATATTGGAAGTTAGAAGAGGAAATTTCTCTGTTTCTCTCCAGAAAACAATGGTTTTGTAATTCCTGATTATTTTCTTGCAAGTTGTGTTTTTAAATTATACACATGTAACTCAAATGCCTGTGAGTTCTCTACCCTTTTGGGATCATGCCAAACTTTAATTATTAAGTAAAAAGACTCATATTTCCCGCCCTCCATTCAATCAGCTTCCCTTCCCAAGGATTATGAACATTTCTGGATGGGCAGTTGCTCCCTGTTTAAGTGCTTCCTTCCCTGTGCTCGCATTGTGCATTCCACCCTGAAAGTGTGAGGCTTTTTCCCTCCCCACATTCTCCCACATATGATCAATAACCTGCAGCCCATTCTCCACTGCACCTCTGTGGGGTAAATGACAGAATGTCCAGAATCTCCCACCTAGCCTTAGTTCATTTACATATTAAAAGGTGTTCACCACTGCAGAGACTCTGGTTGATGTGGTGCAAGAGGTGGAGACAAAATGGCCATCCTCTCCCCACCATTTATGGTACATAATTGGTCTAGTAGCTGCCAGTCACCAAGGACCCATCAGTGGATTTCCTTCTGGAAGGGACTGGAGGGAAGTAGAGAGGACGCAGTGGCTGCAGAGCATGATCTGCAGCTGGAGGAGAAGGATGGTGCTGAGCTGGCCAGAGAATTTGAGCAAGCTGTGAGAGCAAACAGTTTCTCCCAAACTACAATTTCCCTTGACATATTTCAGTTTAATCAATTTCATAAGGGATTTTCCCCAGGTGGGGAACACCCTTCCTCTTGCAGCTATCTCTGGCATTAGTCGTCAGGATCTGGTGAGCCAAAATCTGTCTTCATGGGTGTGAGGTTTGGTGGGCTGCCCCTATAGATGGTAGGGAAACACTATTGTACCCCACTGTGGGTGGTAGGGAGAGACCTGGGAACCCCCCTGTGGATGGTGGGGCTTCACTTGGGGATCTCCCTATGGGTTGTGGGGATTTACTGGGAATTCTCCAGTGGGGATTTGGTCTAGAGAAAAGTGCCTCCTAGAGGAGTGGGTCTCTCCCCAGAATTGAGGAAGGCTGGGGACACTGGAGGCAGTGGATTGGCTCTCTGTAAAATAGGGGACTCCTGAGGGAACTGAGTGGCCACGGCATGGCAGGATATGTGGAGTGGCTGTTTTTCACAGTATTAGAAAGGGTTAGCAAGGAAAGAGATGCACTTCAGCATCGATTGGAAAAACAGGGAGATGAGTTGTGGAATGCTCTTAAAAAGGAACAAAAGCTATTGAGAATTGAGATCACACTGCTGAGAGACATACTAGTGACGAGGGACAAGGCAGCAGAAACATGTGAGCTGTAAGAGACTATGGGAGAGGTGAAGGAAGAGGTGGTGCCTTCAGCCCTGGAGATGGTAGAGGAGATGTCAGGAGAGGAGGAGCTGGGGGAGGGGGAGGGGGTGGGGCCAAGGGCAGAACTGTTGCCTAGGCTGCCATCTGAGGCACCAGCCCTTTCTGTATCAAAAGTGCTCCCTGTTGTAGTTAAGAAAATTAAGATGCAACAACTACGGGTTCCTCAGAAAGAGGAGTAGCCCCCTCCCCAGGTTGTGGAGTACGCCATGCCCTATACCCTAGTGGAGCTGGTGGATTTGAGTACCCTGTTTTGATCAAAGTGCTTGGAGACTTTGCCTACATGGCTTTTGTGTCTTTGCAATTTAGGAGTAGAAGGCATTGTTTGTATGGGTCAGAAATGTGAAAACTGGCTTCCCTGGTGACTCACCCCTTTCTCCAGCAGATGTTACAAATGCCCATTAGACCCAAGGGAATCATGTGCTTCTGGATGGGCTGACTGCAGCCCTTAGGGAAATTTGGCCTACAAAGGGTAGTTTACCATATTTCCCTGCTAGCTGGCAAACATATGCAGAGTTCCAGCAGGTTTTATGGGAGTTGTGCATGAAAAACATACCCATATTGTGGATCCTCAGGGCCTCTATGAGGAGTTGCTCACTATGGGGATGAGAAATCTGGTGCCCCATACAGTTCCTGCATCCCTATTTGGGTCCCTAGTAACTATTCTTGACCCCCATGTAGGGCAACCCATAAGTGAAGCTACTCATACTACAGCAGATCTTTGGAAGATTGAAACAATAAGAGCAAGGGAGGAAACAGTCTGCAACTAAAAGAAGAGGTTCAAAGGGCCCCATAGAGGTCTCAAGGACCCATATGCGAGTGGATTTGACAAAGGCAGGGGCAGTGAAGAAAACCCTGAAGGACAGCCCGGTAGAATCTTGCTAGAGCTGTGGCAGCAATTAAAGCCAGAGCAGTGGTTCCAGCCACTGAGGTCAGAGATATGGAAGCTGGAGGCAAAGCCCCATGATTGGCCTGAGTGTCTGCAGGACTTCCTGGGGGAGAGTACCCAGACCCCACCTAGGCCTCCACCCCTACAGGAGGGCAGTTGGGTGTTGTGGTTTGAGTTGAGGGCTGGGTCAAGGCCTCCACCTTAGGAAACATAGTGGGGATCAGAGGCCACATATAGAATTAGGAATTCACTGGTTCCCCATGAATGTATATGTCCTGGCACTGGTGGATGGAGGAGCTGAATGTTTCCTGATTTATAGCAACCCTGATCAGTTTTCTGGGACCCCACTGTGATCGATGGCTATGGGGATAAGGCAATTAGAGTGAAGAAAGCACAAATCCTATTTGGCACAGGACATTTACCCACAAAGGAGTAAACTATGTTTATTTCTCCTGTCTCTGAATATATTTTGGGGGTAGATATCCTGCAAGGCCTGTGGTTAAAGAGCACTGCAGGTGAGTTCAGATTGAGAATATGGGTGGTAATGGCAGTTCTGAGGGGACATGCTAAGCACCCACCAGTAGCTCTGCCTGTACCTCAGTGGGTGATATATATACTTAGCAGTATAAACTGCCTGAGGGAAACAAAGAAAGTGGAGATATTCTTCAGGAGCTGGAGAAGGTGGGCATCATAAAGCCCACTCATAGTCCTTTTAATTCCCCAGTGTGGCCAGTGAAAAAGCCAGACAGCTCCTGGCATATTACCATAGACTACAAGGAACTGAATAAAGTCACAAGCCCTTACATGCTGCTATACCCTCTATAGCAGCCCTTGTAGACACACTCAGTCATGAACCAGGGACGTATCATTATGTTGTGGAATTTGCTAATGCTTTCTTCTTTATTGGCATAGCACAGGAAAGTCAGGAATAGTTTGCCTTCACTTGGGAAGGCCGGCAGTGGACATTCACTGTCCTTCCATATGGATGTCACCACAGTCCCATCATTTGTCATGGACCTGTAGCCCAGGACTTGGCAGAATGGGAGAAAGTGCCAACAGTGAAAATGTATCATTATATTGATGACATTACATTCACATCTGATTCTCTTGCAGATCTAGGAGGTGAAGCACCTGAAGCACCTAGACTTCTGCAAAATCTACAGAATAAAGGATGGACTGTGAACAACACCAAGATTCAGGGATCTGGTTTGTCAGTAAAGTTCTTGGGAGTCGTCTGGTAAGGTAAGACTAAAGTTATCCTAGAAGCAGGCATAGACAAGGTCCAGGCTTTCCCTACACTTACAACTATGAGAATATTACAGTAGTTTTTAGGTCTTTTGGGCTACTGGAGAGTATTTTAACTGCATTTAGCACAAATTCTGAGGCCTTTATATGAAAAGGCATGAGGTGGGACTGGGATGAAACATGTGCATCTGCTTTTACTGCTGTAGAGGAAGCAGTTAAGGCCATGCAGGCCTTGAGTGTGATGGACCCATTAAGGCCCTGTGAGCTAGATGTTCGTGAAACCAAAGATGGTTATGGATGGTGCCTCTGGCAGTGGCTTGAGTGGACCCAACAACCTACTGGATTCTGGTTGCAACTCTGGAAAGGATCAGAGGTCTGGTACACCTTGATAGCGAAGCAACTGACTGCTGTGTACCATGCTTTACTGACTACAGATCCCATCACTGGAACATCCCTGACCAAGATAATAACCACCTATTCCTTTGTGGGTGGGCTTGAGACTGGACCCAAAGTCCATGGAGTGATGGGGCATAGATACCTACACTGGTCAAATGGGACACATATTTATACCAGTGTACAGTCTTCTCCACTAGCCCCTTAAGTGGAGAACTCCAAAGCTTATTGGGTCCAGTGAAATACACCAATGGAAAGCAGGAAGAACTTGCTTTGGAGCCATTAGTAACAGAGAGCCATTAGCAGGAGGGAAGAGCCCCTGTTCCTGAAGATGCTTGGTATATAGGTGGCTCCAGTTGTGGGAAGCCCCCAAAGTGGTGGGCTTTAGCTTCCATTCCTAAGACTGAGACTATTAGGATGGAAGTTGATAAGGGGAAGAGCAGCCAATGGGCTGAGTTGTGGGCAGTACGGCCTGTGATCACCCAGGAGCCCTCTCTAATAGTTGTCTGCACTGACAGCTGGGCCGTCTATTGGGGCTTGACTCTGTGGCACCTACATGGTACCATGCCAACTGGATGGTTGGTCACCAGCCCCTTTGGGGGGCAAGAGTTGTGGCAAGACCTATGGGCCTCTGGTCAGACTAAGACAGTTACTGTATACCATGTGACTTGTCATTTGCCTTTGGCATCCCCAGGGAATGATGAAGCAGACACATTGGCCCAGGTGTGTTGGTTAGAAGGAAAGCCTACCTCTGATCTGGCCCAATGGTTGTACCAGCATTTGTTGCACATGGGGCAAAAGACAATGTGTGGTATAGCCCATCAGTGGGGCTTACCATTGACCTTTGAAGAAGTTAGCAGAGCCTGGAAGGAGTGCCTTGTGTGCTCTAAGAGACTTACATTGAGTTCCACAACAACATCAGACAATAGTTAAGTTGCCAATACCCCTTGTCAGGTGGCAGATAGACTATATTGGGCCTCTACCCATATCAGAAGGATATTGGTATGCCATGACTTGTGTGGACACAGATACTCGCCTGTTAGTTGCTTTTCCTGCACATCGTGCATATCAGCAAATGAACTAAAGGCACTTAGAGCATCTCTTTGCAGCCTATAGCTGGCCACAAGAGATTTAGAGGGATTAAGACATCTACTTTACTGGACATGCATTACAAGAAATGATGCAGCAATAGGGATATTATACAAGTTTTATGTACCATATAACCATACTAGGGCAGACATGATAGAGAAGTACAATGGTTTGTTGAAATCTGGCCTAAAGTTGGGCACCAATATTCTATAGGTCTTGTTGTTCTGCTTGTGGGCAGTGTTATGGTATTTGAATGAGAAGCCCCAGAAGGGGCATTGAGCCCTGTGGACATGCTAATACACATTGCTGCCTCTCCTATACAACTGCATGTGTAAACCAAAGAGGAGTGATTGAAGGCAGGATGTGCCCAGCAGAACAACATCCTGTTGCCAGCATCCACTGTGTGAAACTGTGTAGACTCTGTTGAGTGGATATGGCCCTGGACATTTTGGCACATGGACCAGTGATGGCTGGCCCTTCTGGCACCTTGGGGAAAAGGTCTGGAAGCTGGCCTCTTGTATGTTTCTAGAGTAACAGCAGAGTGGTCCCCAAAAATCATGGTAGTGTACCCAAAATGACCAGGAGGTAAGAGCTCTTATGGGTAAGTTTTGTTTTGTCATTATGGCCAGTACATGTATCTCCTGTAGCCCTACATATTGACACATTCATAACTCCCACAGGGAGAGTGATGAAGGTTTGGTATGCTAGCCTAGGATGAGACCCCATCCTGCCACATCCTCTCACAGGACTAGCTCTTGCAAGCATCTTACCTGGCAGACAGGATTTGCCTATGCTGTCTTGTCTTATCATGTATCTTATCACCTGTAAAGTTATCCTCTTCTATAGTCCTTGTGGATTGGGCCTGCCTCCTAGCCACAGCTGCTGCTTATTGAGTGTGCACTGAACTCCCTACTGGTTCAGCCACTGGCCTCCTGTGGAATGCACTAGCTGTGGACTTAATCTGAGTAGGAGTTGAACCCAGCTGGATTCTCAGGCTTAAAGATTGTCATGATTTTATTGTTACCTGTATTTCTGTTGTTATTGTATGTTGTTAGTCTGGTTACAGTGCTCTAGTTTTCTTGAACAGGGGCCCTGTGGGAGAATAGGAATGCATAGATTGTGATGCAAGAATTCTGGAGGACTGGATTGTGGGGTAAATGACAGAATTTCCAGAAATTCTACCCCCAGCCTTAGTCATTTACATATCAATAGGTGTTTACCATGCTGAGCCTCCATTATCTTCTGGAGAAGTAAGGGGCATTCTCTCCTCCCTTCCATTCTTGGTACTTAACTGTTATCTGGCATCTGCCAGTCACCAAGGATACCCCAGTGGAGCTCCTTCTGGAAGGGTGGGTAGAAAGTAGAGAGTGTGCCATGGCTACAAAACGTGAGCTGTGGCCAGAGGAGATGGATGGTGCTGGGTCTGGCCAGTGAATTTAAGCAAGCTGTGAGCAATGCAAATGTTTTCCCCCCTTTCCCTTGATTTATTTCCGTTTCACCAGTTTCATAAGGGATTCGCCCTGGGGCAAGAACACCCTTCACCTCAGAGCTACAACCTCCAGCACAGGTCTGTGTGGATGGCCTTTTCAAAGAAGCTTTATAAATGGATGGAGAGTACAGCACTGAAGGAGCAAGACCAGTGATGAAGTTCAGTCTCCCTGGTCTTCTCTCCTCAGCAGTGAAAACAAGCAGCAGAGTATTTGGAATAAATTTTTCTTTGACTCGGTTAACTTAAATTCTTTAGGATACCTGAAATGATAGTAAACTAATTGATATGAGCAAAACTCAAGGATTACTATTATTAAAATTATTGTGGGTAGCCTAGATGATTAGATGGCAAGATGCAATTGGTTGTCAAATAAAGGTTTTTCATAATCCATTCCTTTTTAACTGCCATCCCTCAAGGAGTCAAAGAGAAAATATATTCATGGCAAGTGAAAGACAAAACAAAAAACAAGACTGTGGAACTTTCTGATAAGGTACCTTCCAACTTTGTTTTCATTTTTAGAATGTCAACAGGCTAAGTATCTATTGGAACTTGCCAATGATAGCAAAATTACCAGCTGCCTACAGTTTCATTTTCAATAGAAACTCCATATTTTGCTTGGGGAGAAAAAATAATTCAGTCATTTCTTTTGCTTCCACATACCTTATACCATCTATATCTATCTATCTATATCTATCTATCTATCTATCTATCATCTATCCATCCATCCATCCATCATCTGAAGAAAGTATATCTCTTGCCAAATCCCTTCAAACCTTCAAAGAAATCATAAAAATGCTAGGAGGAGCTCAGAGCAGGTATATATATGAAGCAGGCTCAGGAGGCTTGTTTTGGTGATTAGTTATTTTTCCCCTCCTGAATATTTGTAGTCAGGTTTTCTTGAACATGGAACTATAAAATGAACTCAGTAGGCATTGAGTTTCCCTGAACAAACCTCAGAGTGACATACCTAAAAACTGTTCAGCCAAAGGCACAGTAGGGTACCCCAATGGGGTGATGCTTAGACTGCCCCCATGGAGGCATAAAATTCCTCAGGTGGAATCTTTTCTTCTGCTACAAATGATAGCACTTCCAAATTTTCCCAGATCATAAATTGAGAGGATGTGTCTGCAAATTATATAATCCAATGCTAAAAATCTCACCCATTATTCATTTCCTTACTGTATGACCCCTTAAGGCTTATTTTTTCTTTCCATCCAATCCTATCTAAGAAGGGAAAGAGGACATAAATTAGAACTGAAGGTGGGAAAATGGAATTGACATTCGCTTCTTTTCCTTCAGCCCCTACTGGTATTGTGTGCTTTCTGAAATGTGGTTTCAGAATTCAGCGTTATTTTGCTTGGTTTAATCCACTTCCTGGATGAAAATAATTGACTTTTGATGTCTTGAGATACAAGGCCTCCATCATGTTTCCTGAAGAGCTCTCTTTTTAACTGCTTAATATCCCTCTAGTATGAACTTGACCTAGGTGGCATGATTTCTCTGGCACTAGGATTTGGGAAGTAATAATCTTTTTACACATGTGAATATCCATGTACAAGCTTAGAATCTAGTTAGGAAGGCAGTACATTAGAGATGGGTATTTGAAAGAAGATCCAAAAGTCTTTTAAAACCTCAGTGGGGATCTAAGAGATTGGAGGCCCAAGATGAACTCAAACAAAAAGCAAAACAAACCAACTCTAGGGAATCATTATGGTTCATACAGGTGAATAGGAAGTTACCTGGGCAAATGGATGATATATGACATAGTTTGTACTCTTGTTTGGTCTTTTATTTGCACTTTGAAGCAAATCTCAAGGCAGTATTGATCTTTGTAAACAGCCAAGTGTGAAGCAGAAACCTCTACTACCCCAGGTCTAGCTACTCTGTATGGATTTTTGTGAAAACACTTCAGCCCTTAAGTGGCCCACATTGCTTTGACTCCATGCTTTGCACATAGAATTTTCTTTCCTGCAATATCCCCTCCTTTATATGACACAATTGTATATAAAGTCCTCAAATCCAGCTCACTCCTTTCTATTCTGTCAAGCCCTCCTGTACCAGTTTCCTGTAGATGCCCTAATGCATTACTGTAAACTGAGTGACTTAAAACAATAGTTCCTGAGACCAGAAGTCCAAAATCAAGTATTGGCAGGGCCATTTTCCCTTCTTCGGTTCTAGGGGGTGCCCTTCCTTGTTTCCCTGTTTATTAGTGGCTTCTTGTGCTCCTGGTTTATGGCAGCTTCACTCCAGTCTCTGCCTCTGTCTTCACAGAGTCTGCTCCTCTGTGTGGAGCTGTGTGTCTGTGTCTCTGCTTTTTCTTATAAGGATACCAGTGTTTAGCTTTAGAGCTCACTCTAATCCAGTATGGCCTTTTTTTTTTTCTTAATTTACTTCCTAATTACTCTACAGAGACACTATTTTCAAAAATGTCATGTTTCATAGGTTCCAGGAAGACATGAAAATTTGGAGGGGACAATGTTCAACTCAGTAGCTCTTGTCAAAGTTTTCCTGCTTCCACTAAAGAATTACATACTCTTTCCTTTGTTTTGTAGCAATACTTAGCATAAATCTTATTTTGCAATCATTACACTGTCTTAATTTTCTATGTCTTTCCTCCCTACCATTTGACAGCTCCTTAAGTACAGAATATGTTATTTATCTTCATAACCCAGTATCCCACACAGAGTGTAGTTCACAGTTGGTGCCAAATAGTTGTTTACTTGATTGCAAATAAGTTCTCAAGATTGCACATAAGACCTCGAGAATAGAGCCAACAGTATATTTGATCAAAATATGAGTGCATTTTTCCTGTGAATTTTAATTTTAGCAGTAATGCTATTTCCACCTGTGTCTTATTTGTATTTTTATATATAGCACTGATTATTCTAAACATTAAGTGGTGAACTATGCTTCGTAAGTTGCTTTTTTTTCCAAAAGAAGTCAGTACACATCATGAAGGAAAAAAAGTGTTCCTTGTTTGGGCTTCTGTTTTGAAAAACTATTTTTTAAATAGTTTCTGAAATAATTATATTTGTCCTACTTAAACAAAGGATACAAACCATTGTTTATTATGTTTTTGATACTCAGGGTCTTTATTATGAACATAAACTATTTTACTGTATTGAAATAAAGTAAACACTCAGAATAATTGAATATTCATGTTTATTAGCTTCCTATGGTAAACTAATAATTGCGAGCATTGAGTGTGCCAAAATTTTGAGGACTTTCTGTCATTTAATCTTCACAACACAGGAATAAAGCTGGCCCTGTCAGTCCGTATCCCAGATTAGGAAACTGAGACATGAAATTATTAAGTGCTTTGCCCAAGGTCATGCAGCTAATAAATGGCAGAACAAGAGTTTAGAATGGTATTAGAATACTAGAAGCAGCACTTTCATAATTAAGCAACATGGCCTTTGTTTTCTTCCCTGAGCACACCATCAGCCACCTGGCTCTTATTTTCACTGCCATCTTTCCCATGAAAACCTCATCTTCCCTCATTGTCCATGGCTTCTGATTTGTCAGTGTGGTTGAGAACCAGGAGGAAATTGGGACAGCAAGTCCTGGGAAGCCTGTGACTGTGGGCCTTCTGCCAGCTTTGGTGAATGTGTCGTGTGTGTCATACCACACTTCTCCCGGCAGAGTCCTGGGACTGGGGCTGCTGTGCACTCTGGGCACCAAAAGCTTCCTTTGGTCTCATAGGCAAATAGACTGAACTCACTTTAGTAAGCTTCGTGTAAATTCCTAAATGCTCCATAGTGCAAGATATTATAAACAGGATGAAAGGATGTGTAGTGTAGAGATGACTAGAGGATATAAACTTTAGGAGTGAGAGAGAAGCCTACTCTGAAGACGGGGGGGTGAACCAGAACCACGGAGGAGGTGGGTCAGATGCGGGCGGTGGTAAGGAGGGTGGCTCCACTGTTGATTGGTGGCAAACAGGAAAACAAAAGTAAGTTCCTGTTTACTATTTCTTTTACTCTGTCTTCTAATCTCTGTTCATCAGCCTTTCTTCTATTGTCTAGTCAAAAAAAAATTAGAAATATTATTAACATGCAGTACTAAATAGACTGGGGCCAGGAAGGGGGAGATCAAGGGAAAGAGATCAAAAGAGAGTGAAGAAGAGAGAGAGAAGCAAACATTAAGGGTCAGTGAGGAATGAAAGATTAAGGGGACAACTCAGATTTTAACACGTTCTGAAATGCCCTTAGCTGTCTTTATAGACTGTTGACTGCATGGGAGAGTATGGATAGATCACGCTAATTGAAAAATACAGAATTTAATATAGCCTAGGTTTTTTATTTATTCCAACCAACTGAAGCTCTCTGGTAAACTGTTCCAGACACTACTGGAGGAAAATTTAAGTGTGTTGCTGTAGACACTCTTCTCCTCTTGGCCAAATAGCCTAATTGTTTTATCTTTTATAATAGAATTTGTTTTATTCATACTATCTCTAATATTATTTTCTTAATTATAATTTATAATAGTTTCATTAATGCAAAAATGAGAGAAAAATATTTCTTCACTTTGTATGTCCCATTAATTTTAATGAGGGCGTACATTTTTCCAAAGGGACACTTGTGGAAAGACTAATTTTTGCCTTTTGGACTTTCTCAAGGATAGGGGACTGAGCACGTGACATACAATTTGCCTCAAGACTCAAGCACATCACATCACTTGTGGGTGCTCAAGGATTACTTATTGAGTGGTTGAGTAGAATAAGTAGATGTCTGGAACTTTAGGTTCTCCTTGTGTGATTCTACCCTTCAAATTCTTTATGTCATGCGTTCTTGATGGTAGGCTGCATGGCTACCATCTTCATTTTAGCAGCTATAGCCTATTCAGGAGGATCTGTTTTCCTCCTCATTTCCAACCTCAGTTTTCATAGTTGTGGGTAAAATTGCAGTATTTCCAGAATCTCTCATCTGGCCTCAGTGCATCTCCATATCAATAGGTGATTACAAGGGAGAGCAAGGTCATATCTGGACCAGAGAGTTTGGGTGGGGTCCCTTTTTGCAGCCGGGTTGTGAGAGACATGGGTGAGCTTATAAGCAATAGATGACTGCTTATAAGCATTAAATGGGTGTCTCCTACTTCATTTCTCCCTTTTACTGATTTCAGCTTCAAAGCTAATTTACCCCAGGCTGGGAGCATATTTTCCCCCCGGAGTTACAATAGTGACTGCACACCTAGGTTTTTCTAAGCACAAATAACTGTCCTAGAGAAAACTTTTGAGCTTAGAAACTGGTGCATAGGAAAAATTAATTGCCTCTAGGAATGTTCAAGCTTTCAAAGTTACCTATGAGACTCATTAAGGTGGAGGAACTATGAAATAGCATGGATGTGAGGGACAGATAGGTGACAGTTATTAATACTAAAATGATAGATTTCATATCCTTGAAACTTAACAAATTTCAACTCTAGGTTTAGCAACTCCATAATTTGTGTAAGTACCATCTGGGTCAGTTTATTAACAGGTCATTAGTAAGTGTGCCAAAGATGTTTCAAAAATCTTCTCAGAAAAATCATGAGGGAATATACCAAAAAATAAGATTGTATTGGAAGCTTACTTTTAGAGAAAGGTGTGCATGTATGTGTACGTGTGTGTATTTTGTATTTAATCTAACTTCATTTTATAAAATTTCAATTGACGTGTAGTTGAGATATGTTAGTTTCAAGGGTACAATATAGTGATTTGACAGTTATATACATTGTGAAATGCTCACCATGATAAATGTAGTTACCATCTATCACCATGCAAAGATAAGACAATAGTATTGGCTATATTCCCTTTGCTGTCCTTTTTATACTTGAGACTATTGATTTTGTAACTGTAAATTTGTACCTCTTTATCCCCTTCACCTAGTTCATCTGTCCCCCATCCCTCTTCTCCTATGGCAACCACCAAAGCTATTTAGTGAAATCATATGGTATTTGTCTTTCTTTTTCTTAATTCACTTAGCATGATACCCTCTAGGTCCGTCCATCCATGTTGTTGTGAATGACAAGATTTCATTGTTTTTTAATGATTGAGCAATATTCCATTATATATATATATGTATATGTGTGTGTGTGTGTTTATGTGTGTGTGTGTGTTTGTGTATAATGGAATAATATATATATATATATATATATATATATATATATATATATATATATATATATATATAAAATCTATTTTCTTCAGGCTAATATCCAGAAATGCAACTGCAGGATCTGATGGTAGGTCTGTTCTTCATTTTCGAGGAGCCTCCACACTGTTTTGCACAGTTGCTGTGCCACTTCACATTCCCATGGCTCTCATCAGGTGTGCATGGGTCAGTATTTATCCTCAAGGCAATGTGAAGGTCAATTTCTGAGAACTGATTTGGATACCCAATGGGTTTTAATATTTTACAAGCCATCAACTCAGCATCAAAGGTCACAAACTGGTAATTCATCCAATTTTGTTCCAGACTTTTAGTGACTTTATGGGCACTGGCTGTTATCCCCACTATGCCTGGGCCAATAGTTGCTTTTGCCTTATTCCAAAATATTGAGCTCAGATTGCCAAATCCATGTTAGCTATAGCCTTTACAATATTTTCAAAGATTTCTAAGGCCTCACATTCTTAAGATCTGGGTTTTTATTGCTCATACATGTCTTTCTATTCTAATTAAATGGCTAGTTATGTGTTCATTACCAGCCACACGTTGGGGCATGAATCTCCATCCTTCCTCCTGAATTTGCTCTCTCAATTCAGGGTCTCATATTCTGTTGGTAACGCATCTGCAGAGCCAGCTCCTCACTCATACCTGCTGAGTGTTGTCTACATGTCCTCATGAATATTTGTTGTGTGATGATATAAATTGTGATGAAAGGCCAGGGAAAATATGACTGGCAAATAAAATTTGTTTTTTAGCAGACTTAAGAAGTATATGTCCAAGCATTCCTAAGCACATATTTCTTTTCATAACTTTCAAAAAGCATATGTAATTTTCTGATTAAATACATGTAACTATTACTATTTTCATCCAGATAGATGTTATAAATCTTAAGGTTAGCCAGGCCAACTTGCTTCCCAAAGCAGAAATCCTTTTACAAAATCCACCTCAGCTGGTACTGAGCCTGAGCTTGAATATCTCCAGTCTCACCCACCACCATCCCCGATTCAAACTGTCTAATCCCCCTTTGGCTTTCAAAACTGGCTTCAGACCTGCCCTCTAGTGAAACAGCTCAGGACTATTCCTTCTCCATGTGAGAGAAGTTTGTGGTTGTTTTCATATATTTTAGAACTTGAATTCTGAAATACTGGATTTGGATACTGCTGATAAATCTGATGAGCTTGAGCATAGAGTTCTTTTTGGACCTTTCAAATACAAGTTTGACTTTTGATGATTTAGATCAAACATTCACCCTCCTGAAGTGACATTTCAGCCTTGTGGGCTTCGGTGTCTCTCACTTCCACCATCCATGAGCATTTGTCAAAAACCAAAGCTATTACATTAAAGTCAGAGAATTAAAAAGAACAACTCACAGAGGGAGATTTCATGGGAGGGGGGAGGAAGGGCATAGGCCTGAGAGCAGCTGCTTCACCAGGCAACATAAAGGCCCTTGGTGAGCTGACAGTAAAAGTAAGGTCAGTGGGATAGGTAAGGGCTGAGAAATGTGCTCATCTGTCTCCTGGCTTCTTGGTGGGCTAGTCCCACCTGGAATCTGTTTTGAGAGGGAAAAAACAATTCTGTATCTCTATCTGTGATGAAGGAACAGAGTTTTACATGGTGACTCTTGTCTTCCTCCTGTGCCTTCTGCATATGCAGTAGTCAGTTGCCTCCCTTCTGGCTCCTGCCTGCCCTGGGACTCTCCCCCAGAGTTGATCTGAGTTCTGTTTTCACGTCCAACCAAAATACATTCCTACCTCAGATCAGCTTCCCAGGGGGCCAATTTGATAAAAGGCTGTACCTTTCTATTGCGACCATTTCTCTTTCTTTCTGGTGAGTAACTACAAGCATATAAGTAGCCTGTAATTACATGGAAAAGATCTTAACCAAACTGTATCCTTAAGATTTTCCACTGTTTGCTCATTCAATTCTATTTCTTTCTTCTTGATGTTTTTGGGATACAAACCATCAGGTAAGTATGCCTTGTGTTTCCTTCTTATTTAAACACTACATAGGAAGGAAGATAAACCTAACAGTAAGGTCATATTTACTATTGTTATTTATCCTAATTCTAATAAAAATACTTTCACTTGCTAATGAGTAAGAAATTCACTAATTGAGAGAATGTCACTCTTAGACTCCTAAGAATATTAGGTGCAAATTTCAGGTTTATGCAGTTCCAGCTTGTTGCAAAAGGCAACACTAGGAGGTACTGTACACATTAACCCACTACGTGAAGGCCACTTTGAGGCAATCTTCAAGTGCATGGCATTGACCAAGGATTTCTTATAAATGTTCTTTTCCCATGTTCTAAACTGCAGAGTTTATATTTTTGGCAAAGATAATGATAAGGAAAATATTCAACACAGCCATCAAGGTCAGCAAACTGCATTTTTGCTCACTCCAGCTGGCAGTCAGCAAAGCACTCCCAGCTCCCACCTCTCCTCTTTATCCGGGCTCCTTTTTTGCCCTGTGCACCCTGAAATGCCACATATCGAAATTATATAAATTGCTCCCCTTGCTTGTGCTCAGGGCTCAGACCTTGGGAGATTACTCCCCTCTGAGCCCGCCAGTGTAAAATAAAACTCAACCCTCCAAGACCTTGGAGTGCCACTTGGTTCGATCCAGTACAGGTTTTCAGGTTTTTCCATAACAATAGTACTGCCTTGGTTAAGGCAACAGGCGAAACCCTTGCTTAGAGTACTAACTGACACATAGGTTGTATTATCTGGGATAACTTACCTAATTTCTCTTAAGTCTTCAACCCCTAATCATAACTAAGAATAATAATATTGTTTTCATTATAAGATTTTTGTGAATATCAAATGACAATCCCATCCTTTAAACCTAGTTGTGGATTTCAGTTTTATTGTAATTAACTGGCAAGACATATGCCTTGAGATTGTTACAGTATAAAAGAGGATGCACTGTTCTCAAATCTCAACTGTGAAAGTGGTAGAATTTTTTGTCCAAGAGCAAACTTCTGGTGTCAACATGGCAGGATTTGAATTGTAGTCTTCTAAAAACAAATTATGAAAATTTAGGCATATCATATAATCTCAAAGTAGCTCAATTTATTCAGCTATAAAATGTTGAAAATAGTTTGTATTATATTGTTATGAGACTTAAGTGAGGTAATACCTAAAAGGCATGGGTAATTGCTTATTTTATACAATATTTTTCCACAGAGCAGAACTTCTGCTAGTGGAATACAATGATTTCCTAATCTGAAACAATGAACACTATTTTATTAAGATTTAGTTCAAGTTGATTGCAATTTGGCAAGGTACTGTTGATCAACATAAATAACAACAAAAATAAAAAAGTAAAGTCCTGAATCTAAGCATCTATAGCAATCAAATCTTAAATTTAAATCAACATTGATCTATAATAGTTTTTGATAGTAGCTAATTGACAGTAATATAACTGGCACTGGAAACACATTTGAAGTGGTGGTTAAGGAGGGAGCAAGGGCCAATAATTTAGTTGGGAAAGGAATCAAAGATTGGATGTAGGCCAAGGAATGGGTTTGGATGTGTCTTGACAAATGCCTTATGATAATCATGCAGAGGATGCAGTTAAAAATGTCAATTGTACATTGTTTAAAATAATAATATCTAAGTAGCTTATCGTACTAGTCAGTATGTACAATAGGATGGCATAGACCAGACCAAAGTGTGTTCTTGGAATAATTCAGAGAAGCTTTGCTGGAGATCAAAAATTAATGTAAGAGCTATGTCAGTCAGTCAACTCGGACAGTAGCCTGAACCATGGGGCTTGGCTCCAAGTTCTAAGGTTGGGTCTAGGATCCCAGGTTACATCCTCCTTAGGTCAATGGGCAACTCCTCATGACAATGGTAGAACAACAAGAGTGAACAGAAATGTGCAATGCCACTTGGGGCCTAGGCTCTCAAGGGGCTCATTATTATAGTCACCAAATTCCATTGGCCAAACAAGATCAAAATCAATGGGACAGGGAAATACACTGTGCCTCAGCAACAGGAACTGTCAGAGCACGTGACAAAGTCTCAGGTTATATTGAGGAATTAAGAATTGGGACAAAAATGGAATCTACCACAAACACTGTGGGCTGAAAACTATTATTTCCACCCAACTTTCAAGGTTCTCTTACTTGTGAAACAAAATTGAACAAATACACTGGCAGCCATGTAAATATCAGAAGTTAAGTTGTTTTGGTTACCTGTCTTTTCTAAGCTAGATACCACAAACTCTTAAGTTTTGTTTATTTTTCTTTGTGTAGTCCCTGCTATAATAAATAGATTCCTCATCATCATGAACATTATCTTCTGGATTTGTGAATATATCCTAGATTTCCTGGTTTGCTTCTACTATGTCACCCCTGCTATTGAACAGAAAAGTTCAATTAATATGTATACTCTAGAGCTTAGTTCCCTTAATGCAGCTAAGGATATCACTAGCCATTTACAATTCATCATACGATGCTATTATTTGTTCACATTGATCCTAAGTTCTTTGAAAAGTTCAAATATTTTTCTATAAGAGCTGTTACCAAAGCACACTTTCTTCAAGCATTATTTGACAGGTTGATACTGTTTTCACATCTGTTGAAATTCATGTTGTGATTTCTCTGAGCATACCCAGAAAACAAGGGACGGGAAAATAGAATGGTGTAAATAACAAGGAAAGCCTTCCTTTGTAATTCATTACAAAGGTATTTGTTCTTTATCATTGTAAAATGATGAAACATCTTAACGTATTCATACTTCATTCTTGGTGTGATTTAAAGTTTGAATCATTTCATTCTGATAAAATCTGCTCAACTTCTCTTTGAAATGTTATGAAAGTTAAATTTCTTACTTAAGCTCCAATTTTCTTTCATCCTGACACAAACTACATTTTTAAGTGTTATATAATTTATATTGCATTATATCATATTTGATTAGAATATTAAAACACAAATTTATAGTCAATCCATGACATTTATTGAAAACTACTATTAGTACAGAATTGTGCTACATGTTCTATTTATCACATAGAGAATATATAGATTCATTAATAAGGATATGAAATTCATCAATTAACTATACTGATATTAAATCCAGTGCACATAGCTAAGTAAATTATTAAGTTAAAAAAATCAGGAATTTGATATAAATTAAAATTCCTGAATATCACTACAAAACATTATCTACACAATTGATGAGGTGGGAAAAAAAATGAGAGAAATCAAGATGTAAAAATATGCTTTAATATTATTTATTTAACCTGATACTTGTAAATTCACATAAGATATTCTATTCAGTGATATCTTCATTGCCACCTTGTACTTTTTCAAATAAAAATGATGTATGTTTCATAGGAAAAAATAATGTCAGTACATTTTAAAGAATATCAGCAGTACATTTGCTTAATATCTGTCTTAAAGTGAGTTTTTAACCTGAGAAGTTACTTAAGATGCTTGTTATTCATTAAAAAATGCTTATTTGATCCACCATATATTCAATACTATGCAAAACACTAAGTCACAGAACTGATCATGCATATCCAAGTGAGAATTTTCATATCAAACTACACATGAATCCAGAAACACCTCTCTCATCTCAAAATCTCTATGGGAATTGCTTAAAGTATAAAATTTTTTAATGATTCTGATTGTTTATATATATTCAGAAAATTTAAGACATATTAAAAGAGATAAATTATAATAAATCCCAAGAGCCCACTCTCTACCATAAAACAAGACAACAATTTGAGGATATCTATGTACCAGAACTGTGCTGGCTTCACATCCCTTGCCCCTTCTCCAGAGGAAACATTGACCTATGCATTTCTTCATAGTTCTGTTTCTATCTACCTATCATTGTATTTCTTTCTCTCTATATATACTCACACACACACACATACACACACATTTTTATATATATAGGAATTATTTTATAACTAATAAATATTTTCAAAATATTACCATTTTATTTTAAAGAAATAAAGGCATGTATAATAAAAAGCAACCTAAAAGTGTTTTATAGGGTATGATACTATTTATGTTAAAAAGATAAAACTAAGTAATATCTAACTAGAGTTTGCATTTATGTGTATAATTAAATATGTAGCTTCTATCATATTACAGTGCTTTATATGTTTTTAAACTTTACATAATGTAATCTCTACACTCTATAAGACTTTTTTAACTTGCTTGTTTTATTTCATTCAGTATTATACTTGTGGATTATCTGTATTGATGTTTGTGTCATATTTCCTTTGTCTCACCTCTGTTTGGTATTACATTGTATGAATATGTTTTAATTAATTTTTCACCTGTTCATTGCTTCCAACCAGGTTGTCTCCAGTTTCTGGCTATTACAATAGCGCCTTGAACATTTTAGTATGTGATTTCTGTAGCATATACATGCGTAATAATTTTTTCCGTGTATATAAGTAGTAGTATCAGAGGATATATTTAACATCTTTAACATTCAAAAACCTCATAAAGAGGGAGTACATTAAGCTGGCATCTAATATTTGAATATGTTACTAATATTTGAAATAATAGTGTGATTGATTTTATCATGTATTGTTTTACATCTAGAGTTTAACTGGGCAAAAATTCACAGGTCTATCAGAGAGCTGGTTACTTCAGGAACAGAGAGTGAAGAGATATAATGAAGAAAAGGGTAGAGGGTGGACCAAAGTCTGTAAAGCTAATATGTATTTTATGATTCATCATGCTCTGGATTCATTTTTGCTGAATGGTATATCCAATCACTTTCTTATATTTTTAGTATAAGATCAATTTAGCAATAAATGTTCTTTGCATATTTCCTAGAGTTGTTCCTTTGTAGTTCTAGAAACCAATTTCCTTTACCTAACTTTAGCCAGCAAAAGGTGCTTCTTAGTGTATTAGAAACAAATGCAAATAGTTCACATTATCAAGAATGGAGGTGCAAAAATGGGAGCACCAGGGAGAAAACCAGGGAAACTGAGGTCTGTCACTATGTCTAAGGCATGAATGTTGAAGAAAAAGGGAAGACAAAGCTAGGAGAGGCAGAAGCTCAGTCAGATGTCATAAAAGCAAAGGCAGGAGTTTTGTTTATGGAAGTACTTCTATCTTCATGGTAAGTCAGGGACCCTTTTAACACCCTGACACTTATCAACCATGGTCACAGCAAAGACAAAACCAAACCACCAAAATGACAAGAACAACATTAAATTCAGCAACTAGAAAGTCAGAAATCATTTTGGTTGGGTTCCTCTGAAAGACTGCACAATTCAAATAATTTTTTTCCAGGATTTAACAGGGATCCTGGAGGAGTATGAACAAGTTTCACATCCCTAAGCACTGTGAGGAGGAAATGATCATTATCTTTGTAGGTATATTATTACTGTTTCAAGCAGTAAGACTCGTAGTGCTGAAATGCACTTGAAAAAATAAGTCAATAAACTGAAATGTTGGGGTGATCAGAAATCATTGTTCCTGAATAATTAAACCACATGTCAGATAATATTAAAACTGTGCTCTGGACTTGATGACATTAAGACTGCGTCCTGGAACTGAATAGAATGTCCTCTCAGAAACTGAATTTCCCATAAGTCATTGGTGGTTCTCCACTGGTGTTTTTCTCTGTTAGAGAACATCTGTGATGATTTTAAAAAAGGAAACTTAAACAAGATGACACCTCTCAAGGTGGCAGCACATTTTATGCCTGAAATCTGGAGCCATCTGGATTTCATAATTAAGATAGTGATTCTAGAAACTTTTACTTAATTAAACTGAAAGTTATGAATTTCTTGCTTGCTATGTCTTTTATTGCTATTAGATATTAAATATTAATAGCATATTTAACTTGAACCAAGGCTGACACTTCTATGCTAAAAGAGCTTTGGGATTTACTGACTTTTATGGTAATACCTAAGGTGACCTTAAAATATTTTTAATTATATTTTTCTCAAAAATATTTTTGGTTGATTAGTGAATATCTTATAACTTTTTTTCAATTAAGTTAGCACTAAATAAAGCTAATTATTCTTTTTTAAAACCTTGTAATTATTATATCACAATTACTGGCTTTTGTAATACTCATTCCAAATACATGCATACACATAGTCAAATAAGCAGTTAAAATATTTAGATATTTCCAAAATCTTGTATAAATATTTTCAGTTGGCTTGATCCATTTTTTGTTTGTGGATCCAATTTCTTAGCAACAGAAAAACCTATCAGTAACAATAGAAAATTACTTACTTAACTGGACAAATTGCCCATTAAGTAAAAAACTTTGGTTCCTTGATTTCACTTCCAGGGTTTGCAACCATCAATTATTTTAGAGCAAAGAATGAAAAAAACAAATTACAGATTTAAAAATACAGTGAATGCCTTGATTGAGAACTACTAAAAATACAGAACTATATGGCATTCCAGAATCAACCCATTCATTTCTTTTAAATATATAAGCACTTTTTCTCATATTTGAAATACATTACAGCTCCAACACAACTGACATCAAAAAAGTTATCTTTGATTACTTCATAAAGAGACTAGATTAGAAACCATACCTCTTTCTACAACCCCCTAAGAAATACACATTTCATCTTTTTCCCATGCTTAAAAAATGTTTATTTAAAAAAGATGTTAATATGTCATATAGTTCTCCATGGATTATTATGTTCTTGGGATGTTTTGGGAACTTGTGACAGTTTGAACCAGTCATTTTGAGGCAGGAGGTAGCTGGTGGGGTAGGTGGAACAGTACACATTGCCTTGGTAGAGATCGGCCAAGAGGGATGCTGATACCCACTGTGGTGAGCCAGTCAAAGTGGGATGCATAAGAAACCACTCCCTAGAATGGCCAGCCTGGGAAACAATGGGGTTTACTGATCCTACAGTCCAGCCCTAAAAACAGGTCCTAGGTAACTAGGAGGACTTCGTCTTTTCCAGTGCGTGTAATCCCTAAGACACTGCAGCCCAAACAGACACCTTCTTTGGATCCCTTCCTGATATGCAGGATCCCTCTTATTTTCAGTCTTCATTAAAAGCTTTGCTGGTTGCTCTGCACTCTTGTCTATTGGCTTCATTCTTTGTAGCATCTGAGACATGATCCTGGGAAAAACAGCATCTCGTCTGGTAACAATTTCTGCCAATGAGTCACTAGTCTGAAACAGAAGGTATCATATAATCCAGTTCTTGCCAGAGACAAAAATATTTTCACATATCAGGACTAGTTTACAGACCTCCCAGAAACACAGGATAACATTAGTTGTTAAGAGTATATATTTCAGATTCATGGAATGTTTTGATTTCTAAGCGTCTGATAATTAATCCAAACACATTCATTTTTTTCCATTTTTTACATCTCACTGCTAGAGACTGGGGAGGTAGATATAAAAGGTCTCAACCCTGAAGAGTCTTTTGGTTTACCGGGATTCAGAGTAATGTTGATATCTATTTGTAGTATCTTTCACAGATTGTCACAGATAAATAACAAAATGGCATAACAAAAACTATGACAGAAATTTGCACCATACTTTGGAGTTTCAAGTTGGGTGATAAAGAGAAAGCTTATCATAGGAGGGTATATTTGAGCTGTTATCTGGCTGGCATGATAATATGGAAAGATCATATTTCATATTCAAATTTCTCTGGAATTAAATCTCAACTCTGTCAACTGTGTCAACAGAATTTTCTCTATAAACTAATTAGCCTTACTTAAGCTGCCTTGATTTAAATTTTCTCCTCTATAAAATGGGGATAAAATTCTCCACTTCATAGTTCTGTTATGAGGAGTTTTCAGATTAAGTACTGTTAAATATTAAGTAGCTTGACTAAATTCACACAGATGGGAAGGGAAATCTGAACCCAAAGAAAGTTGGCTTTAGACTCTATGTTCTTAAATTCAGTGCACTAACTAATCCCCTCAACATGCTTAGAACTACCCTCCTTCCATCTTTGAGATTGCCTCTTAATTCTTTCAGGACTGTAAATTGTATCTACAATTTACAAACTATCTTATTGAGAGATGGTTTTAAAAAAACTCATGAAGAATGTCACTGGTTCAAGTTCAAACTTCTGTAAGTTCAATTTAGAAGTTTCCTGGTGAGAAATGGGCCAACATGTAGGATCACCTAGATAGACCACACTTCAAACCTCTGAGTGGAGGATTAGAGTCCTTCACTTAGCTGAGGTTTGGGAGTTGTGTGCAGTATGTTCAGGGGGTGACTCACCAACACAAACTTCATTTCTGACCCCACCCTTACTTTTCTTTATTTCTTCAGTAGTATAACTGTTTAATATCAGTTGCAACATAAGATGGGAAAAATTCTAGGGAGTCAGATAACTAAATCCATTTATCTTGCTTTTTCTCAAGCTTTTTATTTTTTTCTTTGGTGAATGACATTCCAAATATACTATGAACTTTTTAACTAACCTATTATAATTATACAAATTATAAATATATAATTGTATAAAATGTTTACAATGAATTATCACAAAGTGAACACACACACACACACACACACACACACACACACATATATATATATATATAAATCCATCATCCAGATTATGAAATGGAACATCAGAAGTCAGTCACCTTTGTGCCTCTTCTTAATCTTTATATCCCATTCATCTAATATCACTATCTGGAAATTTAACACCATAGATTTATTTTGACTGTTTTTGAACTTTAAATTAATGGAATCACATAGTATATCCTCTTTTGTGTTTGACTTCTTTCACTCAAATTTATGGTTGTTTTTTGCATGTAGAAGTATTTCATTTATTTTTGTTATTGGATATATAGTTTCCATTTGGTGAATATGACCTGATGTATTCATCTATTTTACTCTTGAAGGATATCGGGATCATTTCCACTTCAGGCTTTAATTTAGATTCCTGGGGCTTCTGTAACAAAGAAGTCACAAACTGGTGGCTTAAAACAATAAGAATGTACTGCCCATAGCTCTAGAGTCTAGAAGTCTGAAATCAAGGTGCTGGCAAGGCCATGTTCCCTCTGTAACATGTAGAAGAGAAGCCTTCCTTCTGTCTTCTACCTTCTGATGTTTGCCAGCAATCCATGCCTTTCCCCAGCTTTTAAATGCGTCACTTCAGCCTCTGCTTCCACTATTAGACAACCATTTTCTCTCTGTGTGTTTGCTCTTAGAAGGACACCAGGCATATTGAATTAAGGACCCATTCTATTACAACATGATCTAATCCTAACTTAGCTAATTATATACTCAACAATCCTATTACCAAATGAGGTAATATTCTGCAATACTATTGGTTAATACTTCCATATATCTTTTGGGAGACACAATTCAACCTGTACTAAGGCTATTATTTAATAAAGTCACTATGAACATCCTCATGCACATTATTTAGTGTACATATGAAATAATTTCTGTCTGGAGTGTGCCTAAGAGTGGAGATGCAGGATCAAAGGATACAAACTGGGCACTGCGAGGTGTTTGTACCAATTTACATTGCTTTCAATAGCTCATGAGGATTCTAATTTGCCTATCTTTTCCGAAACATGTAATTCTCCATTTTTTAAAAATTTTAACCATTCTGGTGGGTAAGTAGTGGTATCTTATTGCGTTTTAAATTCCACTTTTCTGTTATTAATAGGGCATAACTCTTTATCATAAGTTTATTGACTATCAAGATATGCCTGTTTATGCTTCTTGCTTTTTTCCTATTGGGTTGTCTGATTTAATTTTCTTACTGATGTACAGGAGTCTTTAATTGATTATGAAAATAGTATATTTGTCTCATATATTGCAAGTATCTTTAACCATATGTCTTACATATCACTTTCCTAATAGTGTATAGGAATGAAGAGGACTTCTTTATTTTAGTGCAATCCAGTCTATCAGTCTCTGCATTTATAGTTAATGCTTCTCTTTTTGGCCTTATTGAAAAATTTCTTCCTAACTCAGGGTTCTAAAGATATTTTCCTAAATTATCTTCTAGAAATGTTCTTGGTTTATTTTTCACATTTAGATCTATGCTCTATCTGGAATAATTTTAGTGTATGGTATAATTAGAGTCAATATTAATTTTCCTCCCCCTGTAGGTATTCACTGAACCCATCATTATTATTAAAAACATCATGCTTTGTCCACTTCTCTCCAGTGCCATCTTTTTTGTAAATCACTTGCTTATCCATATGTGGGTCTGTATCTATATTCTCTATTCTGTTCTATGATTATATTAATCTTAATCCAATCAATGACTGAGGGATCTGAAAGCTGGGCCCCAGTGCCTTTGAAGGCTTGCCAATTATTGCTTGACTCTACTCTTAGGAAACAGTTTTCTGGGGGTCCCCACTAAAATTCTGTTTTATTTACTAGGGCCATTCTTCCTTTGCCAGCCCTGAATCCCACCTGTATTCTTTCAGCTCTATAATTCTGAAATCTCCTCATAGATCCAGTTTCCCAGCCACTCCTTTCAAATTTTTCAATGCATTGATGGATGAGTGACTCCAAATATCTAGCTTAATTCTCTGTGCACAGGTCCTCACTGCCCTGGAAGATTTCCAATGACTTCAAACACATTTTAGTATTTTTTTGTATTACTTATCTACTTGTTTTTAGGTAGAAGGATGGTCTTAAACAAGCTAGTCCATCATTGCTGGGAGCAAAACTATTTTTGCTGCCTTTTGGATAATTTAATGTTGGGAAATCTCTGTATTATGGCTGCAGAAAGTGTTGACATCTTTTTTCAAGAATTATGGTGAAGAATATTTATATGTATATCCATGTATATCAATTAACCAAAATTCCCAAGATTGGGGGAGAGAGGGCATGACAATAACTGCATGGACTATCACTTTACTTCCACTTTTCTTTCCTGGGAAATAATAGTCTTAACACAGTAGTAAGTCCTCAGCTTTCATATTTTGGCCCCAGCAATTACTACTCATATCTAATACTTTATTCCACCATTCTATTACCTTCTCCCTCATATTACCTTTGCAAATCCAATTTCAGCTCATATGTCTCTGCCATTACTTGTCTTTATTATCCTCTGCCTTTCTTAAGTTCCAGCTCTTTCTAATTGGAGGTGCCCATTTATTTTTGAGGAGATAAAGAAAAGAATCAAAGATTTAACTGCAAGTATTTCTAAGACTCTGTTTGTAGTCAGTGGTACACAATTAAATGAAGAGGTGAAGCTGTGAAAAGCCAGAAATGTTATCTTGAATAAAACAGAACTTCCAGTCCATTCATTATATCATTAGCTGAAGGCTCAACATCATCTAATAAGTAAATAGCTCTATCAGACAGGGTCCTAAAAGTAAACAGAACACAATCAAATTAATATATTTGTGGAGAGTTTATTTAAAAAGATTAATTATGTGTGTTGATGGCCACAAGGGACAGTGCAGCAGAACTAGAGAAACCGTAGGGCTAGAAATGCAGCACAGCTGTCAAGGTCCCAAGGCCCAGAAGGAGGAGTACATGGAGAAGTTGCTGGAATGGGAAGGAAAAGAGCCATACACAGTATCTACCTTGAGGAAGACAGTTAATGTCAGTAAACACACACAGACCGAGATACCCTTATAGGGAGAGAACAAGCATCCTGAACTCAGTCTTTTGCCTGGATCTTCACTGGCCAAACAGCTGGGAGTCAGGCTGCACAGGGGCCATAGATGTAATCCCTTTATCAGCTGTGCAAGGCAACAAGGAGAGTAAATTCAGGTAGAGTAGACCTGGAAGGACAAATGGAAGATGTCTTGGACAGTGTACATATTTCTGCCTGGGATTCACCTTTGTCCTGGATCACAAAGGTGAAAACTTGTCACTCCAACACAGGGGATGCACGAAGTCCCATCACCACAGGTAAGGGCAGTTCAGTCACACTCCCACACAAAACCTAAAATGCTCAATGTGTCTCCTGTTCTTTACACACAGGGAAAAAAAAAACAGAGAAAGGACGCAATTCAGTCACATAAAATATATCTGCTGTCACTCTTCTCTTTGTAGTTGTTCGCAAGGCTTAATTTGATAATAATTGTGATCTTTTTCTACCACCAGTTTCATATTTTCCTAGTTTTGTGCCAGCAGTTCAGTTGATGAAAATCCTTATCCTGCAGGATCTGTCTCCTGGATGGTCTTGTTATCTTTATTGGATTGACAAACTTTTCTAATATATAGACTATAAGACACAGACTATAAGAGAGTATTAGCCCAGCTTTTCCAGAAAAATAGAACCAATAGGTCTATGTGTGTATATTTATAATGCATATATTTACCTTAAAACATTGGTTTGCACAATTGCAGAGGCTGAGAAGCCCAACATTTTCAGCTGGCAAACTGGAGACCCAAGAGGGCCACTGGTGTAATTCCAGTCCAAGTCCAAAGGCCTGAGACTGAGGAGAACCAATAGTGTTAAGTTGTGATCTGAGTCTGAAGGCGGGAGACCATGTCCTAGCACAGAGACCGTCATGCAGAGGGAGGGAATTATTTCTTTCTCAGCTTTTTATTCAATTTAAGCCTTTAATAGATTGGATGGGGCCTGCTCACACTGGGGAGGGCAATCTGCTTTTCTCAGTTTACCAATTCACATGCTAATTTCACCTAGACATATTTTTACAGGCACACCCAGAATAATGATTAACCTAATATCTGACCACCCCATGGCTCAGTAAAGTTGACACATTATATTAACCATCACAAGGTAAATTAGATGTATCCTGGAGAATCCCCTGGGATCTATACATAGTTCTGCTTGAGTTTTTTTATAGCAGCAATCCAGTTTCCTTCTGGAAATTAGAATCAATCACCAGGACAATGATCCCTTATTCTACATTTTTGTCTGGAAGTATGAACAACCTAAAAAGATCAGTAGCAATCTCCCAGAGTCCCCACCTCCTAATACCATCACATTAAGGGGTAGGATTTCTACATGCATTTGGGGGAAGACAGGAACATCAGGCCATAACACCAGCAGAGCACTCCTCTTATGCCCTTAAGCCAACCCCTTATTTCTGATTATTGGGTAAGTACATCCATATCAATATGAATGGATTTGGTCTCATCAAGTTTTATATTTTCTCTCTTTTGGTATATATAGAATCTACTTCCCACTTATTCCCCATGTTCCTGCCAATACTGATTAGCAAGATTTTTTTATAACTCTTTGTATTATAAACTATTTGCCCCCTAAAAGGTTTGCATCTCTAAGTTTCATATAGTTTTGGAGGCACTGAATGGTACTAAGTCTTAAGGAGAATCAGCATTAATTTGTGTGTCCTTTAAAGGTTTTTAAGTAGAGGAGAACTATCCCATTAGGAAGAGGATATTTTGAGATGCAAGGTTTCAGCCCTGGCCATATATGCCTAAATGATCTTATTCCTTGAGGCAGGGTCCTGTCCCATTCCTCAGTCACTGGTCTTCTTACTTTGGCCTGAGAAATGTGATGAGGCTGAGTGAAATTGCATTGCAACTCTGCGTACTTTCCAAACAGATCCAGGGTCTGAGCCTCAGCTGTATTTGTCCTGGAATTACAGAAAATGATTTGAAGCCACTGGGGTGGCTGTGTATTTTTCTACATGTTTATTATCATACCTCTAATATATTCTTTTCCCCTTGCATACTTTCTTAAGGTGTAATAGGAGAATCCAGATGACTCCATAATCACTAAAGTTGTGGTGGAAACTACATGACTCAGATCTTTGATTTCCCCAGGATTTACTCTCTGTCTGCATTTCATTTTATGCCACTACCAGTGACAATTTCAGTAATCATACCACCATCACATACCATAGGTTATCTGTGTCCCACCTGTGTGCCATTTACCTCCTCCCTCATCCAGCAAGGATGTTAGCCAGCATTTACTCAAATATGTGACTAACACAACACCGATGTCTAATTTTGAGGGCCTCTTTCCTGAGGCTATTTCAGTACAAATTACTGTGTCAGTCAGGGAGTCAGCAGGAAACAGATGGTATGCTCAAATTAGGATCATTTAAGGAGAATTATTTACAAAGTGCTTAATTACAAAGGTATGAGTGAGGTTTGGGAAAACCACAAGAGACTGTTCAAGAATCTGGGGGCAGTAAGAGCAGCAGAGATGTCACCATCAGTGGTGAGGAGATAAAGGGGAGCAGGGATGTCCAGCTGGCTTAAGTTTATATCAGTCAGAGAGAACCAGAAGGATAAATCCCTTAGTGCCAGTCTCATCTAGCCTAATGATTTCCTCTTGGCCTGTTCCTTCAGTTTTCAGCTCTAAACTTATCTCCTGCAGGACTTTTCCTTGTTCTGACTATATAACACAGCTCCACTGTCTCCCTGTCCTCAAGTGCTATCTACTTTTTTATAGAATGTGTATTTAACATTATCTTATGTCCTCCTCACCTATAATCTTACATTCTAGTACAATTCCTTAACTACAGGAATCATGTATGTCTTATTCTTTGTTGTTTCATCACTGCCAGAAGAATATCTAATACATAATAATGAAAATCAATAAATGTTTGACAAGTGGTGAATGAATGAAGAAACAAACAAGAGCACTGAAGACTAAGCCTAATAGAAGCCATTGATTGGAGAAGAAAAGACAAAGTAGAGAAAGTGATTAAGGAGACAAATTAGAACTTGGAAAAAGAGAGGAAGAAGATAAAGATGATACTGCCATGTCAAAGATGGCCAAATGGAACATTTTGTAATATTTTTGTAGATAACTCAGAAATGGTGCTCTTTTGGGGAGATTATGTGTTTAGCCATGGAAATCTTTAAAGGACTTCTTTAAACTTTGAGACTTCCAAGCAAAATGTATGAAAGGCATATGGGCAAAAACAAAGTGGCTATTAAGGAACTGCTTCAAGAGTCAACAAGAAGGAAGTTATATGAGTAAGAGCAGTCACATATTCTCCATGCCTCAAATGTTTGACTTTTTGTTTTAACCAAGCTATATCCATATAGCAATCGATATATATTTACTGAAGTGCTTCTGTAGGCCCCAACTTCATTTCATAAGCTACCCACATTTTTCTCTCAGTAATGTAATATGAATAAGTTTATTTTGTAAAGCTTTAAGATCAAGCACATCTAACTTAGACAACAAATTTAATCATTCATTTCCCTGAGCCATGTTCAGATTACATGTTAGTAAAATAAATAAATACATATTTCAATGGATGAATTGAAGAAAAAAAAAAGGCAAAAAGGAGAGAGCAGAAAGGCAGGAAATATTGAGTCCAGGACACATGCCAGCATTGGGCTAAGCTATTTTTTCTTAACAGCTCATTGAATCCTCATGTAACTCCTGGGGCTAGATATTATTAATTTAAGTTGGAGATTTTTTAATTGAGGAGGCAAGAAGATAAGAAAATTTCCCAAAGTTCATTTTGCCAGCAGAGCTAGAAATCAAATTCTCATTTGACATCAAGTTTCACAGACTCCACTGCTCACTGGTTCTTTCACATGAGAAGAAAGGACACAGGTCACCATCCCCTGTGTTTATATTGCATACGAATTCAGGAGGCATTTCCTGAAAGAACAAACAAGAGTTGATGTATAAATATGTCATCTTATTTTTAAAAATAACAATTATTTATTTCCATTGCATTTGCTTCTCTCCTACAGTATATATTCTAACATCTTAACAGGATTTGAATGTGCTTTATTTAAATCTACTTGAGCTAGTATTGCAGACTCTCTAGGACTTATTTCTCATCTGAAAGTTTGTTCCAAAAGTTTGTTCTTCCTGTCACCTTCATCCTCCCATCAATTTGTCCTGTTTCTTTTCCCCGAGCCTCTTCTCCTTTCCACCTTTTGACATGCTCATCATCACGGACAGCTTCCCAAGACAGCTTGGGGCTGCAAAGGCCTGGAGTCAGAAATCCCTCCCTGTGTGGCCAGATGGAAAGAATGGGAGTCCGCGTGATGCCGAGAGCCTGAACAGATAGTGGAGGGGCTCTATTATTTTGACTCAAAATTTTAAAATTCCACCTACATAATCATTGTTGGCACATTTGAATTTTATAATAATTTTCATTATCAAATAGCTTTTAATTGTTAGCACATTATTTGTCAAAGAGCATGTAGATATCAGACTCTCCACTCATGATTCTGGTCATTCTCGTCCTTGAAGAGTTACAGTGTCATGGGAGATCTGGAGAGGGACATGTATGGGTGGGTGTACTGAAGCAAAGGGGAGGTGATTAATTCATCTTGCAGGTGTCAAAGGAAGTCTTCATAGGCGGATGACACATAAACTAAAGCCTTAAAGAATGATTAGCACTTGCTAGGCAGTAGAAAAAAGGTAAAAGGATGGAAAGTTATATAGTAATGTGAAATTTATGTCTTTGTAGGCAGGAGACATGCTGGAGAATCTACTGTAAGAAGTTAATTACTGTGTCAAATGGCCTCATCAATGTGGTTCTGATTACAACACAATATTCTTGTTACCTAATAGATTATTGAGCTCACAAACACTAATTTTTTAGTAGATTTTGAAATATGATATATCTTCTTACTTCCCCTAATAGGAAGATGCATTTTGGCATTTGTATGAAAAGTTAAAATTTTATTTGGGCCTGATTTTTCTTTTCTGTCTGGCTCTGAAATGTAACTTTTGCCTCAGGAATTTAAGAGGGATGGTTTCTGTGATAGAAACAGATCACATAGGCATGCAATATAACCTTTGTTGATTTGATCCTAAATCATCGTCCTTCCACTCTTTCTGCATCACTGACAGATCCCATTGCTGTGGCAAATTAACTATCTTTTTGTGTGATCTTATCACACTTCCTCCACGGTAAAACATGTTACAGCATTGCTGACATTCTGCCTGATGTTCTGATGCTCCTGCTCACCAGTACCCCCCCACCGAACACAGTATCAGTTTGATCACCCTCATAGTGCCAGCTCTCTATGAGGTGGAGATAACAGAATAGTTGTACTTCATGTACACTCTAACTGCCATGCATTACCTTTTACTCTGTAAATACTGCTTGGAAATATGACTCCAGTGGCTAGTTACTGGGAAAATTTACAGCATGCTTTCCAGAAACCTGTAAAAAAGACAAATCTCACTATAGAAGACTTTGATTCTGCTTTTTTCTGGGTTGTCTGTATTTTATATGTTTTATTTTGTACTTTGTGATCTGAAGTATAACTCAACATTGTAGCAGATTTTGCAATTAAAAATGGCATAGAGAGATAAGAAAATGTACCAACACAGAAGCTAAGCTTGTCTGACACACACTGAGGCTGCAGAGAAGCTCTTTCTGTCAGAATGTGACACCATTTTGTGAAAAGTGCTCAAGAGACCTGTTTATCTCATACCTGGCTTCCTTTAGAACACATTTTTCAATGCTAACCTTTTCTCTAAAAACAAATGATGAAACTTTTCATAACCAATGGGAAATTTCCATACGATATGTAAGGTGGTATCAATATTCATCTGAATACCAAGTTTCAAATATTCCAAAAAGCAAATTTGCAATCATTCACACTAGTTTTGACCATTTTTAAAATCTAATTATACAGGCGTAAATAGTTTAAGAATTCACAGTGATGGAGGTGCAATGCAGCAGATACCTGTGTTAGACACTTTATAGCTTTCATGTGATTTAACCTTCATAACAGGCTGTTGAGGGAGGTATTAGTATTTCTACTTCATTGCAGAGTCAACTGAGACCCAGAAAATTTACACAGCTACTAAATGGCAGGTAAAGGGAATATTTAACTTGAAGCTCTTATGTTTGTCTAATATATATTACCTTACATAGGTAAGGTTCAATTTTAGTATCTTAAAGGATCATTTCCACCTATTCAATCCATTTGACAATATCCAAGAGACTCAGTCTTGCTTGAGTCTCAGATTTACATCTAGGTGGAGAATAAGTGAGTGGGTTAGAGAGGGAAGTGAGGGTTGGTATCTAATTACTAACTTGCTCCTAATATTTGATGAAAAATTGTTCTGTTAGTGATAACACAGTAAAAATTCTGCAACCTATGGAGTTATTAATGATCTGGGGAAGTTACTCAACTTAAGAAATGGTTTGCAAATGAATAAGTGATGAGGATATAGTAAATATGAATTCTAATAAGATCATTAGGATATATAAAGTGTATTTAAATAAAGTTGTGACAAAATCAATGGTGTTATTGCCTAAATGAAGAATTCATTCCAACCAGAGTAGCTTATGAAATCTAAAATTGGGAAGTGGGAAGGAAAAAAAATAATTTATCTCTGAAGGCCATCTAACTGTCTTTATCTATAATATACTCTTAAACTACAAAGCTCATTTAGGTTAAAACTAACATAAATACTTAGTTAAAATATAAATATTTTTTAACAATAGAACTGACTTTAATTATCAATTTAACTACATTTTTATGATAATTATTCCTCATAATTAAAATAACATGTTAACAGAAAACATGGAAAAGTATAGAGACTAATATGAAAATACAGTACTGGCAACATACATCACATCTGCTAGTTGGGATAATATTCTCTTTAATTTTGAATCTCAATATTTTCACTCTATTTATACTATGCAATTTTTTCCATATCATTAAATATTTTCTTCAAAAACATGATTATAATGATACATAAAATTTCATCACATGCACATACTAATTTAATGGATCTTATAAAAATAAGTTTTCATGTTTTTATAATGGTTAAGAATACTGATATAAATATCACTGTTCTAAAATCTTTGTGCAAATCTCTATTCCCTCAGGAGAAATTCATAGAAGAGAATTATGTGAAGGAAAGGTATGAATATTTTGAAGACTATTTGATAGATTCTACCAAATCAACTTTCATGGAATTAGTAACAATTTATTCCCATCAGTAAGATATTGGTATGTTAATGTGATTTTTTAAATATGCGTGAGGCTGAATATTCTCACATATTAATTAGCCATCTGTATGTTTTGTTATATGACTTTTTTGTCCATAATCTTTGAAAATTTTTCTCCCATGATGATTAGCCATTTTTACTATAGATTTTAAAGTTTTTCTATGCATCAAAGATATTAACATTTTTGTATTTTAAGTGTGTCAGATATTTTTCCCACTTAAGAAATTGATAGTAAAAGCATTTTTTTGTTATCAAATGTACATCACACTGGTTAAACAGTCTCCCTCCCCTTTCCCCTGACTCCTGCCACTCCCCTGCCCATTGGTAACCACTAGTCACTTCTCAGTGTCTATGAGTCTAATGCTGTTTTGTTCCATCTGTTTTGCTTTGTTTTTATATTCTACAAAATAAGTGAAATAATATGGTATTTGTGTCACTCAGCCTGGCTTATTTCACTGAGCACAATAACTCTAGATCCCCCCATGTTGTTGCAAATGGCAGGATTTTTTCTTTTTATGGCTGAATAATATCCCATTGTATATATGTACCACCTCTTATTTATACATTCATATATTAAGGGGCACTTAGGTTCCTTCCATATCTTGGTTATTGCAAATAAACATAGGGATGCATATGTTTTTTTGAATCAGGGATTTTGTTTTCTTTGGATAAATTCCTAGGAATGGAATTCCTGGATCAAATGGTATTTCTATTTTGAGTTTTTTGAGGAACCTCCATATTGCTTTCCACAATGGTTGAAATAATTTACATTCACACCAACAATGTAGGAGGGTTCCCCTTTTTCCAAATCCTTGCCAACATTTGTTGTTCCTCATCTTTTCGATGTTGGCCATCCTGTGAGGTGACATCTCACTGTGGTTTTAATTTGCATTTCCCTGATGATTAGTGATGTGGAACATCTTTTCCAGTGCTTGTTGGCCATTTGTATTTCTTCTTTGGAGACAGGTCCTCTGCCCATTTTTTGAGTAGGTTATTTGTTTTTTTGGGTGTTCAAGTGTATGAGATCTCTATATATTTTGGGTATTAACCCCTCATCAGATGAGTCACTTACGAATATATTCTTTCATACTGTAGGATGCCTTTTTCTTCTGCTTATGGTGTCCTTTGCTGTACAGAAGCTTTTTGTTTTGATATAGTCCTACTGATTCATCTTTTATTTTGTTTCACTTGCACAAGGAGATGTATCCAGGAAAAAGTTCTCATACTTACATTCGAGAGACTTTTGCATATGTTTTCTTCTAAGAGGTTTACGTTTTCACGACTTACATTCAGGTTTTTGATCCATTTTGAATTTACTTTTGTGTATGGAGTTAGACATAATCCATTTTCATTCTCTTACATGTAGCTGTCCAGTTTTGACAACACCAGTTGTTGAAGAGGCTGTCTTTTACCCACTGTATATTCGTGGCTTCTTTTTCATTTATTAATTGACCATATATGCTTGGGTTTATATCTGGGCTCTCTATTCTTTTCCATTGATCTATGGGTCTGCTGTTTGTTCTTGGGCCAGTATCAAATTGTTTTTATCACTGTAGCTTTGTAGTAGAGCTTGACATCAGGAAGCATAATCCTTCCAGCTTTGTTGTTCTTTGTCAGGATTCCTTTGGCTATTTGGGGTCTGTGTGGTTCCAGATGAATTTAAGGATTATTTGCTCTAGGTCATTGTAAAATGCTGTTGATATTTTGATAGGGATTGCACTGAATCTGTAAATTACTTTGGGCAGGATGATCACTTTGATAATATTAATTCTCCCTCTACAAGAGCACATTAAAGAATTCCATATATTGGTGTCTTCTTTAATTTCTCTCATGTGTGTCTCACAGTTTTCTGAGTACAGGTTTTTCACCTCCTTGGTTAGATTTATTCCTAAGTATTTTATTATTTATGATTCAATTGTAAATGGAGTTGTTTTCCTGATTTCTCTTTCTGCTATTTCATCATTAGTATATAGAAATGATGCAACTGATTTCTGTGTTTTAATTTTGCATCCTGTAATTTTGCTGAATTCAGTTATTAGTTCTAGTATTTTTTTCATGGATTCTTTAAGGTTTTCTATGTATAGTATCATGTCATCTGTAAATAGTGAGGGTTTAACTTCTTTCTTGCCAGTTTGGATGCCTTTTATCTCCTTGTGTTATCTAGTTGCTGTGGCTAGGACCTCCAGTACTATGTTGAATAAAAGTGGTGAGTGGTACTCGCTTTGGCAGCACATATACTAAAATTGGAATGATACAGAGAAGATTAGCATGGTCTCTATACAAGGATGACATGCAAATTCATGAAGCATTCCATATTTAAAAAATAAAAAAAAGTGGTAATGGTGGGCATCCTTGTCTTGTTCCCAATCTTAGAGGAAAAGCTTTCAGTTTTTCACTATTAAGTATGATGTTGGCTGTGGGTTTGTCATATATGGCCTTTATTTTGTTGAGGCACATACCGTCTATACACATTTTATTGAGAGTTGTTATCATGAATTGATGTTGAATTTTGTCAAATGCTTTTTCAGCATCTATTGAGGTGATCATGTGGTTTTTATCCTTCTGTTTGTTTATGTGTTGTATGATATTGATTGATTTATGAATATTCTACTATCCTTGCATCTCTGGAATAAATCCCACTTATCCATGATGAATGATCTTTTTTGATGCATTTTTGGATTTGGATCGCTAATATTTTGTTGAGGATTTTGCATTATTCATCAGGGATATTGGTCTGTAATTTTCTTTTTTTGTGGTGTCTATCTGGTTTTGATATTAGAGTGATGCTTGCCTCATAGAATGAATTTGGAAGTATTCCCACGTCTTCTACTTTTTGGAATGCTTTAAGAAGGATGGGAATGAACTCCTCTTTAAATATTTGGTAGAATTCAGATGTGAAGAATTCTGGATATGGAATTTTGTTTTGGGGGAGCTTTTTGGTTATCAATTCAATTGGTAATTTCATTGCTGTTAATTGGTCTGGTCAGATTTTCTGTTTCTTCCTGGATCATTTATGGAAGGTTGTATTTTTCTAGGAAGTTGTCCATTTCTTCTAGGTTGTCAGATTTACAGGTATATGATTTTCATAGTATTCTCTAATAATTATTAGTATTTCTGCTGTACCCTTTGTTATTTTCCTTCTTCAATTCTGATTCGGTTTATGAGTGTAGACTCTTTTTTTCTTGATAAGTCTGGCTAGGGGTTTATCTATTTTTTTATATCATTAATGTATAATTACTTGAACAACATTATAGTTACTAGACTCCCCCATTATCAAGTCCCCCCCCACATACCCCATTACAGTCACTGTGCATCACCATAGTAAGATGCTATAGAATCATTACTTGTCTTCTCTGTATATACTGCCTTTCCCGTGTCCCCCTCCTACATTATGTGTGCTAATCATAATGCCCCATTTTCCCCCTTATCCCTCCCTTCCCACCCATCCTACCCAAACCCTTTCCCTTTGGTAACTGTTAGTCCATTCTTGGGTTCTGTGAGTCTGCTGCTGTTTTGTTCCTTCAGTTTTTCTTTGTTCTTATACTCCACAGATAAGTGAAATCATTTCATACGTGTCTTTCTCTGTTTGTTTTATTTCACTGAGAATTATACCCTCCAGCTCCAACCATGTTATTGCAAATGGTAGGATTTGTTTTCTTCTTATGGCTGAATAATATTCCATTGTGTATATGTACCACATCTTCTTTATCCATTCATCTACTTTCCTCAATAGTTAATCTAGTTTACATTCCCACCAACAGTGTAGGAAAGTTCCCCTTTCTCCACATCCTTGCCAACATTTGTTGTTGTTTGTCTTTTGGATGGTGGCTCTCCCAACTGGTGTGAGGGAATATCTCATCATGGTTTTAATTTGCATTTCTTGATGATTAGTGATGTGGAGCATCTTATCATGTGCCTGTTGGCCATCTGAATTTCTTCTTTGGAGAAGTGTCTATTCAGATCCTCTGCCCATTTTTTTATTGGCTTATTTGCTTTTTGTTTGATGAGGTACATGAGCTCTTTATATATTTTGTATGTCAACCCTTTATCGGATCTGTCATTTATGAATATATTCTCCCATACTGTAGGATGTCTTTTTGTTCTACTGATGGTATCCTTTGCTGTACAGAAGCTTTTTAGTTTGATATAGTCCCACTTGTTCATTTTTGCTTTTGTTTCCTCTGCCTGGGGAGATATGTTCATGAAGAAGTTGCTTATGTTTATGCCCAAGAGATTTTTGCCTATATTTTTTTCTAAGAGTTTTATGGTTTCATGACTTACATTCAGGTAATTGATCCATTTTGAGTTTACTTTTGTGTATGGGGTTAGACAATAATCCAGTTTCATTCTCTTGCATGTAGCTGTCCAGTTTTGCCAACACCAACTGTTGAAGAGACTGTCATTTCCCCATTGTATGTCCATGGCTCCTTTATCATATATTAATTGACCATATATGCTTGAGTTTATATCTGGACTCTCTATTCTGTTCCACTGGTCTATGGGTCTGTTCTTGTGCCAGTATCAAATTGTCTTGATTACTGTGGCTTTGTAGTAGAGCTTGAAGTTTGGGAGCATAATTCCTCCTGTTTTATTCTTCCTTCTCTGGATTGCTTTGGGTATTGGGGTCTTTTGTCATTCCATATGAATTTTCAAACTATTTGCTCTAGTTCATTGAAGAATGCTATAGGTATTTTGATAGGGATTGCATTGAATCTGTAGATTGCTTTAGGCAGGATGGCCATTTTGGCAATATTGACAATATTAATTCTTCCTAACCAAGAGCATGGGATGAATTTCCATTTATTAGTGTCCTCTTTAATTTCTCTTGAGTGTCTTGTAGTTTTCAGGGTATAGGTCTTTCACTTCCTTGGTTAGGTTTATTCCTAAGTATTTTATTATTTTTGATGCAATTGTGAATAGAATTGTTTTCCTGATTTCTCTTTTTGCTAGTTCATCATTAGTGTATAGGAATGCAACAGATTTCTGTGTATTAATTTTGTATCCTGCAAGTTAGCTGAATTTAGACATTAGATCTAGTAATTTTGGAGTGGATTTTTTAGGATTTTTTATGTACAATATCATGTCATCTGCAAACAGAGAGAGTTTAACTTCTTCCTTGCCTGTCTGGATGCCTTTTATTTCTTTGTGTTGTCTGACTGCTGCGGCCAGGACCTCCAGAACTATGTTGAATAATAGTGGGGAGAGTGGGCATTCTTGTCTTGTTCCCAATCTTAAAGGAATTGTTTTCAGCCTCTCACTGTTAAGTATAATGTTGGCTATGGTTTTGTCATATACAGCTTTTATTATGTTGAGGTATTTGCCCTCTGTACCCATTTTGTTGAGAATTTTTATCATGAAAGGATGTTGAATTTTGTCAAATGCTTTTCCAGTAACTATGGAGATGATCATGTGGTTTTTGCCCTTCTTTTCGTTGGTGTGGTGGATGATGTTGATGGATTTTTGAATGTTGTACCATCCTTGCATCCCTGGGATGAACCCCACCTGATTATGATGGATGATCTTTTTGATGTATTTTTGAATTTGGTTTGTAATATTTTGTTGAGTATTTTTGCATCTATGTTCATCAGGGATATTGGTCTGTAATTTTCCTTTTTCGTGGTATCTTTGCCTGGTTTTGGTATTAGAGTGATGTTGGCCTTGTAGAATGAGTTTGGGAGTATTCCCTCCTCTTCTACTTTTTGGAAAACTTTAATGAGGATGGATATTAGGTCTTCACTAAATGTTTGATAAAATTCAGCAGTAAAACCTGCTGAAGGGGTCTGGTCAAGGGGTTTTTTCTTAGGTAGTTTTTTGATTACCAATTCAATTTCTTTGCTGGTAATTGTTCTATTCAGATTTTCTGTTTCAGGTTATATTTTTCTAGAAAGCTGTCCATTTCTTCTAGGTTATCCAGTTTGTTACTATATAATTTTTCCTAGCATTCTCTCATAATTATTTGTATTTCTGTGGTATCTGTAGTGATTTTTCCTTGGTTTATCTGTTTTGTTTATTTTCTCAAAAAAACAGCTCCAGGTTTCATTGATTTGTTTCTAATGTTTTATTCTTCTTTATTTTATTTCTGCTTTGACCTTTATTATGTCTTTCTTTCTACTGACTTTGGATTTCTTTTGTTCTTCTTTTTCTAGTTTACTTAATTGTGATTTTGGACTTTTTTTTTTTGTATTTTTCTTTTTTCTCCATGTAAGCCTATATTGCTATGTATTTTCCTCTTAGAACTGCCTTGCCGCATCACACTGATTTTGGTTTGTTGTATTTTTGTTTTCATTTGTCTCCATGTATTGTTTGATTTTTGTTTTAATTTGTCCATTAATCCACTGATTATTTAGAAGCATGTTCTGTAGCCCCAATGTGTTTGTAAGTCTTTTTGTTTTATTTGCATTATTTATTTCTAGTTTCATACCACTGTAGTCTGAGAAGCTGCTTGATACAATTCAATCTTTTTGAATTTGTTGAGGCTCTTCTTGTGGCCTATATGTGATCTATTCTGGAGAATGTTCCATATACACTTGAGAAAAAACGTGTATCATGACACTTTTGTGTGGAGTGTTCTATAGATCTCTTTTAAGTCCATTTGATTGAATATATTGTTCAGTGCCTTTATTGCCTTATTTATTTCCTGCCTGGTCAATTTGTTATTGATGTAAGCGGTATATTAAAGTCTTCTAAAGTGAATGTGTTGCAGTCTATTTCCTCCTTTAATTTTGTTAGAATTTGTTTTACATATTTAGTTGCTCCTATATTGGGTGCATAGATATTTATAATGGTTATATCCTCTTGCTAGACTGATCCCTTTGTCATTATGTAATATCCTTCTTTGTCTCTTTTTACTTTCTTCGTTTTGAAATCAATTTTGTATGATATAAGTACTGCTACTCCTGCTTTTTTCTCCCTATTATTTGCATGGAATATCTTTTTCCATGCCTTCACTTTTAGTCTGTGTATGTCTTTCCTTCTGAAGTGAGTATCCTGTAGGCAGCATATAGATGGATCTTGTTTCCTTATACATTCTGCCACTCTACATATTTTGATTGGTGCATTCAGTCCATTTATATTTTAGGTGATTATTGGTATATACTTATTCCCTCTATATGAATATTTTTCTGGTTGGTTTTTTATATCTCCCTTCTGTTTCTTTCTTCCTCTTATACTCTTCTCTTGCAATAATGTTTTTCTTTAGTTTTATAATTATATTTCTCTTTTTTAGTTAGTTAATTTTTCTTTATGTGTACTTATTATAGGCTTTAGTTTTGTGGTTACCAAAGGTTCAAAAATGGCTTCTTTACTATATAATAGTCTATGTTAAATTGCTGATTACTCTATTTCAAACAAAATCAAAAGCTACTTTTTCTTTCTTTCTTCTCTTCCTCCTCCACATTTTTCATATTAGATGTCATAATCTACATTTTTTTGTTTATCCCTTGATGGATTTGGCATATAGTTGATTTTGTTTATTTTGTTTTGTTTTACTTCATACCTGTTTGGTAATTAGTTGGTCTAATACCTTTACTGCGTGTTTATTTTCACTATTTAGGGAAATAAGCTATTTAGCCTTATGGTCATTTCATCTATAGCCATCTCTTTAACATATTCCATAAGATTGGCTTAATGGTGGTGAAATTATTTTATCTTGAAATGTTTAATACCTGATTCAAATTTAAATGATAATCTTGCTGGGTAGAGGATTCTTGGTTGGAGGTCCTTCTGTTTCAGTACATAAAATATATCATGCCACTCCCTTTTGGCCTATACAGTTTCTATTGAGAGGTCTGCTGATAGCCTGATGGGATTTCCTTTATAAGCAATCTTTTTCTCTCTCTGTCTTCTTTCAATCCTCTCTTCTTATCCTTGATCTTTGCTATTTTAATTATAATATGTCTTGGTGTTTTCTTCCTTGTGTTCCTTTTGTTAGGGGATCTCTGTGCTTCCATTACTTGTCTATTTCCTTCCCCAGATTGGAGAAATTTCCAACAATTATTTCCTTAAAGAGACTTTCTATCCCTTTGTCTTTCACTATTATATGAATATTCTTTAATTTGGATTGGTTACATAGCTCTCTTATCATTCTTTCACACCTAGGGATCCTATTTTCTCTCTGTCCTTCAGTTTCCTTGTTTTCCTGTTAATTTCCATTTCATGTACTGCCTCCTCTGCATGTTCTAGTCTATTCTTAAATCCCTCTATTGTACGTTTCATTTCAGATACTGTATTCTGCAGCTCTGAGTGGCTTTTTTTCAAGTTTTCTATCTTTTTGTTGAAGTCCTCCCTGAGATCTTGAATACTTTTCTGTAAATCTGTGAGCATGTTTATGATTTATTTTGACATCTTATCTATAATATTGGTGTTCTCTGTTTCATTTAGTCCTCTTTCTGGGGCTCTTTCATGTAGTTTTGCTTGGATCAAATTCCTCTTCCCATTTTTTCAGGGATTCATGTTTCTTCCTTTGTATTAGATGGCTCTGCTATGCTTTCTGGTCTAAAGAGTAATAGCTTTATGGGGAAGGTGTGCTATGATGCCCAGAAGCTCAAAATTCTTTACTCTGCTGTGCCTGGTTCTATTTTTTTTGAGGGGGGTACACCAGCTGTTGGCATGCTATACACAGGGCTGCCTTTCTATTTGGCTTCTTTAGTGGTCTAAGTCTGGGTGGGAAGTTTGCTTGAGCTGTTGCCTTTGTGATCATCTCAGGAATTTCTGTTGAGCTGACTGTGAGTGGGGCCACCCTCTGGCTGGCCTTCAGTAATGATGGGGCTGCAGGGTTAATAGGTTGGGCAGACTGATGTGCCCTGGGCAGATGTGTAGTACTGAGTTTGGACACCTGTGGGGAAGAAGGAGCTCTTGGGGCTGGCTCCTCCAGGCACATCTTTGGTTGTGCTGAAATGGAACCAAGCAAGCTGGGGGAGTCTCCTTTTGCCTACCAAGCAGCATAGTCTTATGCTGCCCCTGGGCCATGTGGGTTGTCTGTCATCAGTGTGCACAAGGATAAGCCTCAGGGCTGTGTTGTCATCAAGAGGAGTGGAGCATCTAGGTCTCCCAAGAATTCCCAGTCTGTTGGGCCAAGGAAGGGCTAGGGAAATATCCTCCACCTGCCTTTTCTCCTGAGGAGATTGTTCCATTCAACCATCATCCCTTCTGGTACCCCTCCCAGTGCTGGCAAATCTTTCAAACTGCTATCTCTGCTTTGGGTCTCAGGACTGGTGGACTGTGCCTGCCCTCTACACTGGCTGGAGTCCCCAGCCTCCCAGAGTATTCCTCCTGACCCTGGTGTCCATCCCTGATAATCAGCAGAACCCAATGTAATGTGGGATTGTGGTTCTGGAGCAGATATCCAGGTCAAGTTGAGCATCACTCCTGGGCTCCTACACACTTGCTGCTCTATTTTTATTTCTCCTTCCTGTAGTATGGGGTGGGGGCAGTGCTTGGGTCTGACTTGATCTTGGTTTTGTCTCCTCACCCTTTTCTGTGTGGTCCTCTCTTCTTTAAGTGTAGGTGGTCTGTTCTGCAGTCTTTGGGTCATTTTCAGGTCTAGTTGCATTTGCTGCATTTTCCTCTTTTATGTGTTTTGGGGAGGTGGCTTCCATCTTGCCTTCCTATTCTGCCATCTTTAATACTCAAGGTTGGAAATCAACAGTTCAAGAATTTTATTGCCTTTTTTAAAAAAGTTGCTCAGATCTGCTGGGAAATTATTTTATGCTATATTCCTATGCATTTATACTTAGCAAGCCTTCCCTAGCTTGAGTACAGTTTTATTTGTGTTCCTTTTGGTTCATTTGCACTTAATTCTTTAAAGTCCAGATTTATATTGATCTGTTTAGATGTGTCATCTGTTGATATAAAATATTTTGACAAATTTGTAAATTAAATCCTCTTCTTTGTTTCCCTACTTACCAGAGTAATTCCATGCCTGTAGACCTCTATTTTCTCATGTTTAATGTGTGACCACAAAAAAAAGGTAATCAACATAGACTCTAACTCCTTGTTTCTTATAATTTTATTGTGAGACAGACAATTTTATAAGTGCAGTTAAACAAAACTGTAAAGTGACTGTACAAGAAATGCTGTCTGGGAATAGTTTGGTAAATAACAAATGAAAGACATCACCAAACATTACATAGAAATTCAGAAGAAAAAGTGCTTGAGAGATCTAGAATGCCTAATAGAATACCTAAGAAACCAGGATGAAGTTCAGTTATATTTGAGGGATAAGTAGGACATACTACAATTGAATTAAATTGTAGCAAAGAAATAGCAATGAGGAGTTGAGAAGAGCATTAGGAGTATTAACCATTTTGAGGGGTGATGTGTATACCAGATTCTGTTTTAGCAAATAACAGCTTTGTTGTGGCCAAATACTTACTGAATATAAATATAAGTGTTGGTAATACTTAACTGATGGCTTATTTATGCCACAGATTGGCTATATAACCTATGAAAATTCACTTCACTTTTCTCAGTATTAAAATGAAAGAGATATTCAAAGGTCACTGAAAATATACAATTCTACAAGTCTATGATTCTATGAATGCTTAGAATTTTATTCACCTTGGTGAACTGAAGAACAATGGAGAAACCTTTTATCAATTCTTGACATTCCACATGGGTGGATGTCTAGTCTGTCCCCAGACAAGATAAGGGAAACCATATTCATCTATCTTACATTCTCTTTCTTTCTACCCTGGCTGCCTCATCTCACATGGACTCTTTCTGACTATTCTACACCATGACAAGTAATAGTCTTTCTTAAGTATTTATTAAGTAGTTAAAACTACCCATTTCAATAATCCATACCACTTGGATGTAAAAATAACTGAAACTATCAAAAAATACTCTCAAAATGAACTCAAAGTATACATATACCAAGGCACATTGACTTATAGGTTTAAAACATAGTTTGGTGTAGAAAGAAATTGCTGTGGAAAACAATTTTCAGTAACCTCTCCTGGTCAGAATAATCTCAGGTCTGTGTTTTGCTGAGTCAATTGCTTCCTATACATTTCACTCAGTTGCCATGCCAACATCCCAATTTTTCTTAATGTGAAGATGGCTGGATGTTAACCTGGGCATTTGGAAAGGCAAGTTGTTAACTTGCAAACAGAAGCGATGAGTTAGGATGTATATTGGGTGAGATGCCAAATGTCTGTTCTAGTCAATTTCAGTCTTCCCAACTTTATAAACTCTTCAGATCACATACTACTTCTATTTGAGAAAATAAATTTGAACTCTTTATGATGACTACTGAAAAGCAATCCATGTTTTAGCATTTTTCACTGATAAAGTTCCAGTGAAATTTTGAAACTCCCTAGTACTAGCCTTCTGTGAATTTCAGAGTGGACTGAATACTGCTTATCAAGGAAATAGCAGGTCGATACAAATTTCAGGAATGTTCAGATTGTCTTTAATTTTGAAAGAGTATATATCAGTTTTTCATGGGATTCTTTCAATTTCAGTTCTCTAAATTTCAGTATTATAATTATTCATTTCAGGAAGCTAATTGATTTTGTAAATTAAAAAAACTTAAATAAAATAATAAGTCAGGTTTTCTTAGATTCTTTAGAGACAGAGAAAGGGAGAGAAATTTTATTACTTCAGAAAATATAGCCACTTTGCCAAAGCAATCTACAAAACAGTTCTCTAGCTCTTCAAAAAAACATGTTAATTTTGAAATAGAAATTCGATATCCTTGGAAACTAAAATCTCTTCAACTAATTGAATCTGGAAGATAATTTCTCTCAACGTTCACCTAGTTATGAATTTCTGTTCTGCCAAATCTGATCCTTCTTCACTCAATCAATCTATGATCACAATACATAGGTATTGAACTCAAAAGCATGCTTCTTCAGACAAGTATGTGGATCATAAGTGACCATGGATTCTCTCACTTTGTTCCTTTTACTTCTTGCTCTCCTTCTTTGTTTTTGTAGTTAGTTACATCTTTATCTATGACTTCTGAGTCCAATGTTTTACTCCTACAAACAGCAAGAAGTTTTGCTTCTTGATTTTGACCCTCATTACTACTTTTGCATTATTTGCTCATAGGCTTATTTTGGTCCTTGATTCTCCAACATCCAGCTAGAATCAATTCAGATGTCAGGTCACCCAGCATGTCTGAGCCTCTGACTTTGCTTCTTCATCCCATGTGAGCTGTCCTTTCCATGGTTGCAATAGAAGACTGGCTCTTGGTGGAAATTGCCAGAATATTTTGATACAAGAAATATGGAATGAAATTTCAGTTTGAATCATAGTTATGTTATTTGCCAGATAGAAACTTTTAAATATCTTACTTAAACTCTCTATAACATTTCATATAATATTGGGATTTCAAAGTTTTCATCACTGAGTTATAGCAATGATGGAATTCAGTAACATTTTCTAAGTACCTAGTATTGTATTTAGCCCCAGTATGTGCTCAGTAAGTGGTAGAACAAATCCAGAAACTCTCAACATTAAATTTTGTGTAAATTTTTTTTTATGATAAGCAAATTGAAGTTTCTTAGCACTACAGGGCAGTCACACATCATTAGACATCACTCCCCACTGAAAAACAGTGAAACCACCTTCTATAACCTAAGAAACCTATGTTCTATTCCTTGTAAATTTGTGAGGAATGTAGTCTTACTCATTAATCCAGACTCAGAATTAATTGGGACTCAAAATAACCTCACCTTTAAGAGAGCAGATACTAAAATTATAGCCTCCTCATCCTCTACTCACATTAAGTCAGTACTAAAGAGAAGACCATTCCTCTAAATATAAGGATGCATTATTCAAAGGAACTTTGTTCTCAAAGGCCTTTTTGATTGAATTACTGCTGATTCTGCATAAACTTAATTTTCCTGAAGTGCTATTTCAAAAATATTTTAATTCTGTAGAAGTTAAAATCATAAGGTAAACTTTAGAACCAAAGAAGTTTACAGGTTGAATGTTAATGTTACTCTCTGTTCTATCCCCAGAAATTTATAATCTTAGAGTAGAAAGCCATGCACTTTTGCCATCAATCGAGGTGATCCAGGCTACTTATTTGTTCTTCCAGATTCTATTTTTATAATACTATAAAGAAAATTTAACATTCCTTCTTCAAAACCTGGAGAATAGAGTAGGGGAGCAATTTGGTGGAGAAAGGAGCAAAAAAAAAATGGAAAAGTTTTTTTCTTACTTCTAATTCTCTAAAAGGAAGTATATGTCCATACAAAGACATATACATAAGTGTTCATAAAAACTTTATTTGTAATAGCCAAAAAAAAAAACCCTGAAACACCCCCAAAGTCTATCACCAGATGAATGGATAAACTAATTGTGATATATCCATAAAATGAAATACAACCCCACAATAAAAAGGAGTGAACAATTGATTTTCACAATATGGATGAATCTCAAATTGTGCTGAGTGCCAGAAACCAAATGAAAAAAAGTGCAGACTGCATGATTTCATTTATGTAGAACTCTAAAACATCATATGTGACTTCTACTTTGAAAGAAAATAAATTGTAAAATGAACATTGGACTTTACCTAAAAATATACACTTTAGGGAAAAGTATACTAAGTATATTTAGTTAACTTTGAAATACATAAAACAACTATGATTGATTAATATATCAATAGAGGGATGGATAGATGGGTAGCTATGTGATAAGATGGGTAAAATAAAATGTTAATGGTAGAATTCTGTTCAGCATAAATTTATTTCAACCATTTTGTGATTTTGAAATTTTTCATAATAAAATTTTGGGAAAAATGAACAAAAAACACAAACTTTAGAGTTTCTAATAAACATAATATTAGAGAATATAGTATGCAAGCAATAATCAAATAGTGCTGGACTAGTTATGCTAGTAACTGACAAACAGACTTTAAGAGAAAAATTATTATTAGAAACATAGAAGGATGCTTTATAATGATAAAAGGATCAATCAGTCTGAAGAGATAATATCTATAAACATATATGCATCAAAATATGAAGTGAAAACTCACAGAACACAAGGGAGAAACAAGCAATTCAGTAATAATAGAGACTTGAATATCCTTTCACTAATGAAAAGAACAATTAAATAATATCAGGAAGGAAATAGAAGACTTCAAAAAATATATAGACTCATTTGAATGACTCTATAAATCTATAGAATGATGTAACTCAAAAGAACAGGATATACATTTTTCTCAACTTCACATGGAGTATCCTCTAAGATAGATCATATGTTAAGCTGTAAAACAAACCCCAAGAAATTTAAAAGAACTGAAATCATAGGAAATATGTGTTCTGAACAACAGAATAAAATTAGAAACCAATAACAAAAGGGAATTTGGAAAATTCACAAATATGTGAGAAGGAAAGAACACACTTCTTAATAATTAATGGGTCAAAGATGAATATTAACTACATTGAGATGAGTGACAGCAAAAACAAGAATGCCAAAACTGAAACACAGCTAAAGCAATGTTTAAAGGGGAATTTATGACTGTAAATTCGTATATTCAAAATCAAAAAGATCTCAGTTAAATAGCCTAACTTTCCATCTTAAGAAACTAGAAAAAAAGGCAACTTATATACCCAAAGCAAGCAAAGAGAGAAATAACAAATATTTTAGCTGCAATAAATGTAAGGGAGAATAGAGAAAAATCAATGATACCAAAAGCTCATCATTTTTAAAAAAATGAACAAAATTGACAAACCTTAGCCAGACAAATGAAAAAAGTAAAGAAGGTTCAAATTATGGAAATCATGGGTGAAAAGGAAGACAGCATTAACAACTTACAGAAACTTTAAAAAGTTATAATTATGAACAATTGCATGTTAATTAAAATGCATCCATGTTGCAAATAAAATACAAAACTATCTCCACTTAAAACAACATGAGGTCTTATGTAGGAGATGCTAAGAAACACACACAGATACACACATATGCGAATGCATGCACAAAACTATTAAAACTAATAAATGAGTTCAGTGAAGTGGCAGAAAGAACATAGGAGCAAATCTTCATGACCTTGGAAAAGAAAATGCTTTCTTGCCAAAAGCATAAGCAGCAAAAGAAAAAATAAATAAATTTAGAGATCACATTTAAAACATTTCTTCTTTAAAGGACTTCATCAGGAAAGTAAAAGGATACAATACAGTATTGCACACTTAAAAAATTGTTAAGGAAGTAGATTTCACATTAAGTGCTCTTACACACACACATACACAAATACCAAAGGGACACATTGACATTTTTGGAGGTGGTAAATATGTTTACTGTTTTGACTGTGGTAATGGTATCTGGGAGTATGCCTATGTCCAAACTCATCAAATTGTATACATTAAATTGTACAGTTTCTTATATCAACTATGCCTCAACAAAGCTGTGAAAAAAACTCATGAAATTGGAAAAAATATTGCAAATCATGCATCTATGAGAACTTTGTATCTAGACTATATAAAGCACTATTAAAAAAATAATAAAGATATAAATAATACAACAATACAGGCAAAGATGTAAGTAAACACTACTCCAAGGAAAATAAACAAACTGCTAGTATATACATGAAAATATTCTCAACATCACTAATTAAAGGGGAATGTAAATCAAAACCACAATAAGATACCATTTCACACTGAGAAGGATGACTAAAGTAAAAAGGACAGGTAACAAGTGTTTTTGAGTAAGTGGAGGAATTGGAATTCTTAAACGTAAATGCTAGTGGGATTGCAAAATGAGGTAGCCACTGTGGAAAAGAGGAAATCCTCAAAATGTTCAATGTAGAATTATGATATGGCCTAGCACTTCTACTCTGTGATATTTATTCTAACAGATGTCGATACAAAAATCTGTATGAGAATGTTCATAGCAACATTATTTGTAATAGCTAAAATGTAAAGACAACCTAAATGTTCATCAACTGATAAGTGGACAAAATGTCATTTATCCATTCTATAGAATATTATTCCCCCAAATATAATGAAGTACTGACACATACTACAATATATATGAATCTTGAAATTATTATTAAATGAGAGAGGCTTGTTACCAAAAAATTTATGTACTGTGATGCAAGATTCTGGTTATATGAAATGAACAGAATAGGCAGGTCCACAGAGACAGAGCAAATTTGTGGTTGCCAGAGTTTAGGTGTAGCAGGAAATGGGGACTGACTGCTCTTGGTTATAGTATTTCATTTTGGAGTAATGAAGAGGACCTGAAATTAGAAAGTGTTGACAGTTGCACAACTTACTGAATATATGAAAAACTACTGACTTGTTTGCTTTGAAAGATTGATTTGCATGGTATGTGAATTATATCTCAATTAAGCTGCTTTTTTTTTTTTTCACTCTCTCCCAACTGTTTTATCACAATGCTAGAGGTCCCTCTGGGGAGTACCTCTCTCTCCCTTTTTGCAGCAAACTAAAAAGACTTACAACTTAAGTGAATTCATATATGTTCCTTGGGTCTTTGACTGGTAAATTTTGCCAGTTCCTCAATCCCTATAATTTGCAGTGATAATAACAATGATATATATTCAAATGATTTACGATTTATTAATTTTGTTTGTTTTCTTTTAGCCATGTGTCATGCAGTCTTAAAAGCCCATGGAGGTATTACTATTAAAGAGTAAGAATGAGAGGGGTTGCTTGCCATGCCTGAAGTTACAGATCTTGTGCAGGTGGTGTCAAAAGCAGAACCCAAAAGCAGAACTCTAGATTAAAAAACGTTTTATTTCATTTTGAGCTTGTTCCAAAGATTAGTCATTTCATTTTAATTTTTCAAGATACAAAGTGACACTCACTTTGTTTAGTGGGGAAACCTATATTTTCCTGCCAAAATTACTGCAGCTTTAATTTTTGCCTCTAAATTAATTTCATCTGTTAATGTATAAGACTGAACTCCTGTGGCTTTCCTTGGTATGAAGTCATAAAGAGGTCATTTATATTGAAATGTAATATCATTTTATAGGAAGGCATATTCTCCAGTAACCAATAAAGCAATAGACTTATATATTCTTTTTTTTCTCCTCTAACTACTGGGTAATGTGACTTTAACTCCAACTTGGTTAGGAAAAAGAAACTGGACTGTTTTCCTCCAACATACATTGCAAAGAATATTTTAAAAGTAAGATGATGTTGGCTTAAGATGGTGGCATGAGTAAGACAGCAGAAATCTCCTCCCAGAACCATATATATTTTCGAAAATATAACAAATACAACTATTCCTAAAAGAGAGACCAGAAGATACAGTACAATAGTCAGGCTACATCTACACCTGGAAGAACTCAGCATCTCAGGAAAAGGGTTAAGATACAAAGCCGTGACCTGGCAGGGCCCGAGCACTCCCCTCACCCCAGCTCACTGACTGGAGGAAAAGAATCAGAGAGGGGAGGGAGTGGAAGCACCATACTACTAAATAACCAACCCCAGTAATCTGCACTGGGAGCACAGATACACATTGCATGGTGTACTGATATTAGAGAAATGGAAAAGTAAAATCCAAGATGGAGACTACAAGCAGGTACCCACAGCTGGCTCCCCTGGGACAAAAGAAAAGTGGGCACTTTTTAGAAGTCCTAAAGGGACAAGGGCTTAACAGTTGGACAAAATTGTCCTGGCACACTCAGCCCAGCAGGCTGGGAATCTTAAGGATCTTCAGGCACCCTAACCCCTGGTTAATGCAGCCCCAAAGTCCCTCACGGCGATAAGCAGCCTGCCATTCATTACCCCTGGCTGGCGCTGCAAGCAAACCGGCTGACCCACCACAGCTGTGGAGTAACCAGAGAACAGCCCTGCCTATAGCAACCACACAGAGTCTTCCCCCAGTGCCCAGCTAACCAGGACAGAATCAGAGGCTGACACCAGCATGCAACTGCCTGGGACAGACAGAGGAAGTTGGAGCAAGGTCCGGAGGCATGAAGGGCTGTTGCTCTTGCAGGAGAACACAACTGGCATGTCTGTGACCCCCTGCAGGGCCCTAGGCTATCCTGAGGGCTGCCCCACCTGGGGCAGCTTAGGATATTATCACAGAGACTGCTCCTTGTGTGCAGATAATTGACACAGGCAGCACAGAAGGGCAAGTCAACCAGCAAGCAGGAAGGGAATTTGTTCTCCCAGCTGACACATGTGCCACTTGCCTATGACCACTTCTATCACCATGAAAAAGCAGAAGAATCTGGTCCAGTCAAAAATAACTTAGACAACCCCAGAGAGATATAAGGAATCTTCCTGAAAAAGATTTAAAAATAAAAGTCATAACCATGCTGATGGATCTTCAGAGAAATATGCAAGAGATAAGGTATGAGGTCCAGAGTGAGATAAAAGAAATGAAACAATCAATAGAAGGTCTTAAAAGCAGATTGGACAAGGTGCAAGAGACTGTTAATGGAATACAAACCAGAGAACAGAAATACAGAGAAGCTGAGGCAGAGAGAGATAAAAGGATCTCTAGAAATGAAAGAATATTAAGAGAACTATGTGATTAATCCAAACAGAACAATATTCACATTATAGGGGTACCAGAAGAAGAAGAGATAGAAAAAGAGATAGAAAGTGTCTTTGAAGAAATAATTACTGAAAACTTCCCCAAGCTGGGGAAGGAAACAGTCTCTCAGACCATGGAAGTTCACAGATCTCCCAACACAAGGGACCCAAGGAGGACAACACCAAAACATATAATAAATAAAATGGCAAAGATCAAAGAAAAGGACAGAGTACTAAAGGCAGCCAGAGAAAGAAATAAGATAACCTACAAAGGAAAACCCATCAGGCTATCATCAGAATTCTCAACAGAAATCTTACAGGCCAGAAGACAATGGCATGATATATTTGATGCAATGAAATAGAAGGGCCTTGAACCAAGAATACTGTATATAGCATGATTATCATTTAAATTTGAAGGGAGGATTAAACAATTCCCAGACAGCAAAAGTTGAGGGAATTTACCTCCCACAAGCCACCTCTGCACGAGATTTTAAAGGGACTGCTCTGGATGGAAGCACTCCTAAGGATAAATAGATGTCACCAGAGAAAATAAAATTACAGCAAAGAAAGTAGACCAACCAAATAATAACTAAAGAAAAAAAATAAAATAAAATATCCACAAAAGCAGTCAAAGGAAACACAAAAGAGTACAGAATAAAACACCTAACATACGAATAATGGAGGAGGAAGAATTATAAGGGAGAGAAATAAAGAATCATCAGACTGTGTTTATAGAAGCTTAATAAGAGAGTTAAGTTAGATTGGTAGATAGTAAAGAAGCTACCCTTGAACCTTTGGTAACCATGAATCCAAAGTCTGCAATGGCAATAAGTACTTATCTATTGATAATCACCCTAAATGTAAATGGACTGAATGCACCAATCAAAAGACACAAAGTAATAGAATGGATAAAAAAGCAAGACCCATCTATAAGCTGCTTACAAAAGACTTACCTCAAACCCAAAGACATACAGAAACTAAAAGTGAATGGATGGAAAAAGATACTTCATGCAAACAATAGGGAGCAAAAAACAGGTGTTGCAGTACTACTATCAGACAAAAGAGATTTTAAAACAAAGAAAATAACCAGCAATAAAGAAAGACATAACATAATGATAAAGGGGGCAGTCCAACAAAAGGACATAACCATTATAAATATCTATGAACCCAACACAGGAGCACCTACATTTGTGAAGCAAATAATAACAGAATTAAAGGAGGAAATGGAATGAAGTGCAATCATTTTAGCAGGCTTCAATACACCACTCACTCCAAAGGACAGATCAACTAGACAGAAATAAGTAAGGACACAGATGCAATGAACAACACACAGAAAGAGATGGACCCAACAGTCATCTACAGAACACTACATCCAAAAGCAGCAGGATACACATTCTTCTCAAGTGTACATGGAACATTTTCCAGAATAGACCATATACTAGGCCACAAAAAGAGCCTCAGTAAATTAAAAAAGATTGAAATTCTACAAACCAATTTCTCATATCACAAAGGTATAAAACTAGAAATAAATTGTACAAAGAAAACAAAAAGGCTCACAAACACATGGAGGCTTAACAAGATGCTCCTAAATAATCAATGGATCAAAGACCAAATTAACACAGAGATCAAGAAATATATGGAGACAAATGAAAACAACAGCACAATGCCCCATCTTGGGACACAATGAAGGCAGTTCTAAGAGGAAAGTATATAGCAATCCAGGCCTAGTTAAAGAAGGAAGAACAATCCCAAATGAATAGACTAAATTCACAGTTATTGAAACTGGAAAAAGAAGAACAAAAGAGGCCCAGAGTGAGCAGAAGGAGGGACATAATAAAGATCAGAGAAGAAATAAATAAAATTTAGAAGAATAAAACAACAGAAAAAATAAATAAAACCAAGAGCTGGTCCTTTAAGAAAATAAAAAAAATAGCTAAAACTCTAGACAGACTTATTAAGAGAAAAAGAGAATCTACATGCATAAACAGAATCAGAAATGAGAAACGAAAAATCATGATGGACCCCACTGAAATACAAAGATTACTAGAGAATACTATGAAAATCTATATGCTAAAAAGCAGGAAAACCTAGAAGAAATGGACAACTTCCTAGAAAAACACAACCTTCCAAGACTGAACCAGGAAGAAATAGAAAATATAAACAGACCAAATACTAGCAATGAAATTGAATCAGTAATCAAGAAACTACCCAAGAACAAAACCCCTGGGCCAGATGGAGTCACCGCTGAATTTTATCAGACATACAGAGAAAACATAATACCCATTCTCCTTAAAGTTTTCCAAGAATAGAAGAGGAGGGAATACTTCCAAACTCATTCTATGAAGCCAGCATCACTCTAATACCAAACCAGACAAAGACAACAACAAAAAAGAAAATTACAGACCAATATCCCTGATGAACACAGATGCAAAAATACTCAACAAAACATTAGCAAACCGAATTCAAAAATACATCAAGAGGATCATACACCATGATCAATTGGGATTCATCCTAGGGATGCAAGGATGGTACAACATTTGAAAATCCATCAACATCCTCCACCACATCAACAAAAAGAAGGACTAGAACCACATGATCATCTCCATAGATGCTGAAAAAGCATTTGACAAAATTCAACATTCATTCATGATTAAAACTCTCAACAAAATGGGTATAGAGGGCAAGTACCTCAACATAATAAAGGCCATGTATGACAAACCCACAGCAAAAATCAAATTTAACAAGGAGAAGCTGAAAGTGTTTCACCTAAGATTGGAAACAAGACGGGGATGCCCACTCTCCCCACTTTTATTCAACATAGTACTGGAGGTCCTAGCCATGGCAATCAGACAAAGAAATACAAGGCATCCAGATTGGTAAAGAGGAAGTCAAACTGTCACTATTTGTAGATGCATGATATTGTACATAAAAAACCCTAAAGAATCCACCCCAAAATTACTAGAACTAATATGTGAATTCTGCAAAGTGGCAGGATACAAAACAATACACAGAAATCTGTTGCTTTCCTATACACTAATGATGAACTAGCAGAAAGAGAAATTAGGGAAACAATTCTATTCACAATTGCATTAAAAACAATAAAATACCTAGGAATAAACCTAACCAAAGAAGTGATAGACCTATACTCTGAAAACTACAAGATCCTCTTAAGAGAAATTAAAGAGGACACTAACAAATGGAAATTCATCCCATGCTCTTGGCTAGGTAGAATTAATATTGTCAAAATGGCCATCCTGCCTAAAGCAATCTACAGATTCAATGCAATCCCTAACAAAATACCAACAGCATTCTTCAACTAACTGGAACAAACAGTTCTAAAATTCATATGGAACCACAAAAGACCCTGAATAGACAAAGTAATCCTGAGAAGGAAGAATAAAGTGGGGGGTGGGGAGATCTTGCTTCCCAACTTCAAGCTCTACTACAAAGCCACAGTGATCAAGACAATTTGATACTGGCACAAGAACAGGCCCACATACTAGGGGAACAGAATAGAGAGTCCAAATATTAACCCAAACATATATGGTCAATTAATATATGATAAATGAGCCATGGATATACAATGGGGAAATGACAGCCTCTTCAAAAGCTGGTGTTGGCAAAACTGGACAGCTACATGTAAGAGAATGAAACTGGATCATTGTCTAACTCTATATACAAAAGTAAATTCAAAATGGATCAAAGAACTGAATGTAAGTCATGAAACCATAAAACTCTTAGAAAAAAACGTAGGCAAAAATCTCTTGGACATAAACATGAGCAACTTCTTCATGAACATATCTCCACGGGCAAGGGAAACAAAAGCAAAAATGAAGAAGTAGGACTATATCAAGCTGAAAAGCTTCTGTACAGCAAAGGACACCATCAATAGAACAAAAAGGCATCCTACAGTATGGGAGAATATATTCATAAATGACAGATCTGATAAAAGGTTGACATTCAAAATATTTAAAAAGCTCACACACCTCAACAAACAAAAAGCAAATAATCCAATAAAAAAATGGGTAGAGGAGCTGAACAGACACTTCTCCAAAGAAGAAATTCAGATGGCCAAAAGGCACATGAAAAGATGCTCACATCACTTATCATCAGAGAAATGCAAATTAAAACCACAATGAGATATCACCTCACACCATTTAGGATGACCACCATCCAAAAGACAAACAACTCAAATGTTGGTGAGGATGTGGAAAAAGGGGAACCCTCCTACACTGTTGGTGGGAATGTAAATTAGTTCAACCATTGTGGAAAGCAATATGGAGGTTCCTCAAAATGCTTAAAAGAGAAATACCATTTGACCCAGGTATTCCACTTCTAGGAATTTACCCTAAGAATGCAGGAGCCCAGTTTGAAAAAGACATATGCACCCCTATGTTTATTGCAGCACTATTTACAATAGCCAAGAAATGGAAGCAACCCATGTGTTCATCAGTAGATGAATGGATAAAGAAGATGTGGTACATATACAGAATGGAATATTATTCAGCCATAAGAAGAAATCAAATCCTACCATTTGCAACAACATAGATGGAACTATAGGGTATTGTGTTGAGTGAAATAAGCCAGGCAGAGAAAGACAAGTACCAAATGATTTCAGTCATCTATGGAGTATAAGAGCAAAGCAAAAACTGAAGGAACAAAACAGCAGCAGACTCACAGATCCCAAGAATGGACTAACAGTTACCAAAGGGAAAGGGACTGGGGAGGATGGGTGGGAAGGGAGGGAAAAAGGGGAAGAACGGGCATTAAGATTAGCACACATAATGTAGTGGGGTGCACAGGAATGGCTGTACAACACAGAGAAGACAAGTAGTGATTCTATAGCATCTTACCATGCTGTTCGGCAGTGACTGCAATGGGGTATGGGGTAGGGACTTGATAGGGGGAGTCTTGTAACCATAATGTTACTCACATAATTGTAGACTAATGATACCAAAAAAAGAAAAGGGTAAGATGATATTTGTATCTTAAAACCACCTTTTCAATTTCATTTTATAGTTTGTCAAAATACAGTTTGCAAGAGGTCCCTTTTATAATTTTTCTTAGTGCTATTTCCCAGTTACTCCTGTATTGACTGAGCAGTGTGTATTATCAGCTTTTATAATTTGCTTTGATTGGAAAAGGAATGTTTGTCTTTATTTCATTTTAAGAGGTTATTAGCTTATAAATGTAACTCTTTACTGATCTATATTTGTTGTTGTATTTTATTTTTTTCTCTTTAGTCTACTACTGCTACTAGTCATCAATTTGCTTTGCATATTTTTTTTTCATCATGGCTTCATTTGGTTTTTGTTTTGCCTTCTTTCAAAGAAACATGCTACTTAACTTCAGTTTTATGTGTTTTTTTCTTTTTTTTTCCTGTAGAAAATTATGTTCAGGGTCCAAAATGGTAGTATTTAGAGAGAGAGTTGTGAGTACTCAACTTATTTTATTCAATTTGTTCATGTTGAGTTGATCTTTTTAAGCATCATTCAATGTAATTTTCTTTCTTATGCATGATGACAGTGTACTATGTTTGAGTGCACTATGTAACATTCTTACAAAAAATTTTTCCTATTCCTTCATTAAAGTGATTTTGATGATTTATTCCTATTTCATTAAGGCCATGATGGCTATTTTATATTTCACAGATTCTAGACAATAATTTCTTGTATGTGTTAATCTTTCTCTGAAGTTTATTCATTGTTTCCAATTTGAGAAATAGTCCCTGAATCCTGACTACCTCATTTATCTGTTTGTCTTATGCTCAAGAAATCTTGATGCAATATTGGATTTTAAATTTTATGGCATCTGGCATAAAGATCTTACAGTTTTTAATTTATTACTTGTAAACTAATGTTAGAAATTCTGTGACATGCATTTGAAATGTATTAAAAAATAACATTGGGAATATCATAGAATTAATTCTAGACAGCACATAGGATGTGTTTACTTTCCTTTGTGAATGAATGGATATCTTATATTCTGAATCAGTGTTGTTCAACAACATATTCTATCATGATGGGAAAATTATATCACTATGCTAGCTAATACTGTGGTTGTGAGTCTCATGTGGCTATTAATCATTTGAAATTTGACTAGTACTAATCAGGAACTAAATTTTTAATTTTACTTAATTCTAATTAAATTTAAATCTAACCAACCACATGTGGCTAGTTTTCCATATTTAAAGAGTAGTTCTAGATCTTGCAGCTTATTATATGTGCTTTATACAATGTTTTGACATTACTTGTTTAGAGAATGCTGCATCCAAAGCCAAAAGAGTTAAAAAAATAATAAAAAGTCAGTGATAGAGTGGAAGCAACATGGATTTTGAAGCCATACAGAACTTGGTTTATACTGAAGAAAGCCACTTAATCTGTCTTTGGCTCTATAAAAAAGGGTTACAATACTTTCCTCTATAAACATGTGGATTTTTGGAGTTAAATCAAATATGCATGCAAATTCTAGCAAAAATAAGAGACTCAATCAGAATAAGTCTCCTTAAATTTCCCCTAGTGTGAGTATCTAGAGGTTTATCACAGGGCATTTCCCATTGGTCAGATCAGGAGTCCTCATACAGGCATGTGGATACTCACATGCTTTTTTGTGAACACACATTAATGATAATATGTTTTTAATTGTGTGCTAAATATTTTGACCATCATTCTTTTTGTAAATAGAAGCATATGTTTATATTACAGCTTATTATCAATTTTAGTATTTGCCTTTTCCTCACAGATCTATTTGTAAAATTCTGTATATTTGGATTTGGTTTTAACAACATATAATTGAACAGGAGCAAGAGCAGGGAGCTAATTGTAACCTTGTGCATCTTTTTTCTTTATTAGTCATTATCCTGACAGGAAAACTGAAGTTGCTGCAAAGAAAACTATATGCGCATATTGGAAGATCAGAGAGAAAGAGAGATGGGGGTAGCAAATTAAGTCAAATGTTAGTATCATCAAAAGAAGCAGCAGTCACCTGCCAATATAACCCAGGTGGGTGAATTACATTGAGAAGGTGTCAGGAGGGTACCTTCAAAGAGGAGGGTGCACATCGCCAGTACTGGAATTATAGACATGGAGCAACCACTTTTCTGGAACAATGAAAGTTGATTTTGTGGTTAAAGCTAAAAATTCCTAACAGAAGCACATATTTATAAATGCTGCCAGACACTGAAAGAGAGGAAGAAAGTGACTTATTTGTTTCACATGCTATCTGATTTCCCATCATGCCTCCGGGTGGCAGAAACAAAGAGGAAGCAGCTATCAAAAGGAGCCTGGGCAGTGTAATCTGCATGCCCTCATTCACAACATTACAGGGCAAAGAAGTTGTATGTGGGGATGAAAAATAAAGGTTTATAACTGGGATATCTTCTGTCAAATGAGAAAAATTTACAAAAGTCATAACAGTGAGTTTGCTGATCTTAAAACTTCTTAGATCTGTAATTTGGTGTTTGGTTATACTTTTTAGAACATTCTCCCTCTTCATTTTTTCAAATATTTCTTCTGTCAATTTTTCTGTCTTCTCATTTCTGATATTCCAATTACAAGCATATTAGACTATTTGCTATTGTACTGCAGCTCTGGGATGCTATCTTATCTTCTATTTTCTTTGAGTTTCCTTTTGGTAGTTTCTGCTGACCTCTCTAGAAATTGATTTACTTGTCTGAATTGACCCCACTGATAAAGCTATTGAAGGCATTCTGTATCTCCACTACTGTGTTTTTCTTTTGTCTCATTTCCATTCAATTCTCTCATATAGTTTTGAGATCTCTGCTGAAATTTCCCATAATATCTTATCTCATGTCTGCCTTTCTAATATTATTATTATTAGTCATTTATTTTAAGTTTCTTGTCAGATAGTCTCAACATCTATGTACTATGTGAGTTTTGTTGATTGTTTTGTCTCTTGGGCAGCATGTTTTTCTCTTGTCTTTCCTTATAGTCTTCATTCTTCAAGTAAAGACCTCTTGTGTGGGACAGTAGTGACTTAGGTAAATAGATGTTATACCTGAAAATAGACATGGTTTTCTATCTGTTTTGCCTTTGTTATGGAGTCATGGTTTAATTTATTTAGGTGTTGGGCTGGGTTTGAGACTTGAAATTGCTACTGTTAACCTGCAGAGCCGTATATCCTTCAGATTTATCCAGTGATACCTCATGAATACGGCAGTGTAGGAGCTGTATTGTAAGAGGATTTTTCTCAGGGTCTGCTCTACCTTGATTTTTAGGTCTTTCTTTTGTGTTGTATTCTTTGGAAGGGCCTTTTTCAATTCCATGTCTCTTCCAGCTTTTCCTTTCATTCATTCATTCACTCATTCAATAACATTTTAACAAGTACATGCTCTATAAATGGAAAGGCAAGGCCCTCTGTATATTTCACCTGAAGGAGTTAATATTTTTATTTTATAAAACCTTAAGACTATTTTGGCTAGTTACAATATTAGGAAAACATTTTTGGGCATTTGATTTCAGTTAAATTTCACTCAGAGATTAATTTGGTATGAAATAACAATCTAAATAGAAATTATTTTAAACCAGAAAAAGAGAGTGCTCAGTATTTTTAAAGTTTTCTTTTATGCCCTGAGATGGTATTTTATAATATATGACTAGATTTATTATTGAAAGAAATATCAATCCCTGACTTGCTAGAGCTTCCTTATGCAAGAGATAATTTGATAAGGACACTTGCTGAATAATGAGGAAAAAAAGTAATTAAAACATCACATATTTTGCCAAATGACAGGCCCAAAACAATATGAATGAACCTGAATCAATAAACGAATAAATGGTGATTTAAAATATTAATTGCTATTATTAGGAGAAAACTAGTTTCTGCTTTTTTCCCCCCATATTAACCTTTAGGTCTAGAATTGTGCAGATAAAAACATCAGCTCAAAAATATGTATTTAATTCTGTGATACTATAACATATTATTTGGCTTACACATATTAAAAATGGATTAAAATTAATACATATACATTTCTTCTAATTTATTATAAATTTTTATTCTAAAAAACTTGTATTAATTAGAAATTTTATTCATACCTTCAGTTTTAATTATTGCCTTTTCCACATGATTTCTAAACCTTATAGGATATCTAAATATATGAAAATCTATATTTATATCTGAACCCACCTCTAAAATCTGAATCTATAATACCAACATCTCTGTCTATCCTCTGCTTATGTACATGGAGTTACAGAAATCTATAGGTTAAAGCTGAGAAATCTTTTTTGACATCCAGCACTGTGTTTTGAACTACTTACCTGTTGGTTTGTAATGTATGATTTATAGATCTCTAAATTCAACATGCCCCAAACTTAAATTTTTCTCCTGCGGACTCAAGATAAGCTTTTCTTCTGACTTCCTGTTTACACTATGATGGCACCAACCCCAGATCAAGGAGTTATAGTTAATTGTCTCTAGCTACCAAAGAATCTAAACTTTGTTCTCCAGAAATAACAGGGGTTTGGTTAAATTTTGCTATTCCCAGAATGACACTGAATGTCTGCCTTGACTTTTGAAACAAAAATGCAGTCTGTTGCATTTCATTTATCCATTCAACACCTACTCTTTGCAAGGCAGAGAAAACATAAAGGGATAAGATACTTGTCCTGATCTCAGGTGTAGGTAAATAAATAATTACATTGTGATTTATTGACACCAGTGTATTATCCTTAACTATTTTATTCCACTAGCTCTTGCAAGAAAAACTAAAACATCACCTCTTCTTTGTCCTACTCCAAAGTCCCTATAGCCTGGTGATTTACACAGTACTTAAAATGTCAATATTTTGACCAATTTTAAATTATTTAGTACTGTTTAATTGATTGTAAACTCAGCAAGGAATATTCAACTTTGATTATCTACAGTTCCTGGAACTAACAAGAAATCAGTAAGGGTGGTGAATTTAAATGTATGTAAAATTGTGAGGTGTCCCTGTTTTATCAGAAAGAGAATATTTCAAATTCCTTTCTGCTCTCTTTTCCTGCTGTATTCATCGTTTTTCTTCTTCACCACTAAAAAATTATAGAGTTATCATGCTTTCTTACAATTATTCACTAGCATTATGTGACACAGGGTGGATATTTTATTATTTTATGAGGATAACAATAAAATAAAGCAAGATGCACAGTAAACAAATGAATTCAGAAATTATCCCAGGTAATTCTTTCCATCATTTTTATGAATGCATGTAGTAGGTAAGATTAGATTAACTAAACCTGCTTAATGAATTCTAAAGCCCTGGGTTTTTTTCATGTTTAATTTAACATATTGAAGTAAGCAACTAAAATGAAAATAATGAATTCAGAGTACATGCTATGTAAATGTATATATTTTAAATATGAGAATGGAATTTCATTGCTTGATCATTTTCATATTCATCATATGGGTATGCAAATTTAAATATCTCTCCATTCCAATCCTCCTCAAAGAATGACAGTATATGACCAGTTATGATAACTGAAAGAATACATCACATACTAAGTAAGGGAGCAGAAGTTTCTTTTGGAAACTTAATTTGAATGAATTGCTTTCTGAAATCCCAAAGTCTCTAAGCTACAAGGGTGTTCAGCTTTATTAGTTTGCTAATTAGTAATTAGCTTACTGCTGGGTAACGGTGTTATATTTCTAAAAAAAGAGAGGCTTACCAGTGTCACAAATAATGACACCAGTCTTTATTTATCTATCATCTATCTATCATCTATCTATCTATCTATCTATCTATCTATCTATCTATCTATCTATCTATCTATCTATCTATCTATCTATCTATCTAATCTATCTCTTTTTTTATTTTGTTACCATTAAAGAACAATTACATGAGCAACATTATGGTTTCTAGACTCCCCCCATTATCAAGTCCCCACCACATACCCCATTACAGTCACTGTCTATCAGCATAGTAAGATGCGATAGAATCACTACTTGTCTTTTCTGTGTTGTACTGCCTTCCATGTGCACCCCCCCCATATTATGTGGGCTAATCGTAATGCCTCTTTTCCCCCTTTTCCCTCCCTTCCCACCCATCCTCCCCAATCCCTTTCTCTTTAGTAACTGTTAGTCCATTCTTGTGTTCTCTGAGTCTGCTGCTGTTTTGCTCCTTCAGTTTTTTCTTTGTTGTTATACTCCACAGATAAATGAAAACACTTGATACTTGTATTTCTGCCTGGCTTATTTCACTGAGTATAATAAGAATTTCTAGCTCCATCTATGTTGTTGCAAATGGTAGGATTTGTTTTCTTCATATGGCTGAATAATATTCCATTGTGTATATGTACCACATCTTCTTTATCCATTCATCTACTGATGGACACTTAGGTTGCATCCATTTCTTGGCTGTTGTAAATAGTGCTGCAATAAACATAGGGGTGCATATGTCTTTTTCAAACTGGGTTCCTGCATTCTTAGGGTAAATTCCTAGGAGTGGAATTCCTAGGTCAAATAGTATTTCTATTTTGAGATTTTTGAGGAACCTCCATACTGCTTTTCACAATGGTTGAACTAGTTTACATTCCCACCAGCAGTGTAGGAGGGTTCCCCTTTCTCCACATCCTCACCAACATTTGTTGTTGTTTGTCTTTTGGATGGTAGCCATCCTAACTGGTGTGAGGTGATGTCTCATTGTGGTTTTAATTTGCATTTCTCTGATGATAAGTGATGTAAGCATCTTTTCATGCACCTTTTGGCCATCTGAATTTCTTCTTTGGAGAAGTGTCTGTTCAGATCCTCTGCCCATTTTTTAATTTGATTATTTGCTTTTTGTTTGATGAGGTACATGAGTTCTTTAAATATTTTGGATGTCAGCCCTTTATTAGATATGTCATTAATGAATATATTCTCCCATACTGTGTGATGCCTTTTTGTTCTATTGATGGTGTCCTTTGCTGTACAGGAGCTTTTCAGCTTGATATAGTCCCACTTGTTCATTTTTGCTTTCGTTTCCCTTGCCTGTGGAGGTATGTTGATGAAGAAGTTGTTCATGTTTATGTCCAAGAGATTTTTGCTTATGTTTTTTTCTAAGAGTTTTATGGTTTCATGACTTACATTCAGGTCTTTGATCCATTTTGAGTTTACTTTTGTGTGTGGGGTTAGACAGTAATGAAGTTTCATTCTCTTACATGTAGCTGTTCAGTTTTGCCAACACCAGCTGTTAAAGAGGTTGTCATTTCCCCATTGTTTATTCATGGATCCTTTATCATACATTAATTGACCATATATGCATGGGTTAATATCTGTACTATCTGTTATGTTCTACTGGCCTATGGGTCTGTTCTTGTGCCAGTACCAAATTGCCTTGATGACTATGGCTTTCTAGTAGAGCTTGAAGTTTAGAAGCAAGATCCCCCCTGCTTTATTCTTCCTCCTCAGGATTGCTATGGCTATTCTGGCTCTTTTGTGTTTCCATATGAATTTTAAAACTATTTGATCCAGTTAGTTGAAGAATGCTGTTGTTAATTTGATAGGGATTGCATTGAATCTGTAGATTGCTTTAGGCAGGATGGCCATTTTGACAATATTAATTCTTCCTAGCCAAGAGCATGGGATGAGTTTCCATTTATTAGTGTCCTCTTTAATTTCTTTTAAGAGTGTCCCATAATTATCAGGGTATAGGTCTTTCATTTCCTTGGTTAGATTTATTCCTAAGTATTGTATTCTTTTTGATGTAATTCTGAATGGAATTGTTTTCCTGATTTCTCTTTCTGCTAGTTCATCATTAGTATATAGGAATGCAACATATTTCTGTGTATTAATTTTGTATCCAGCAACTTTGCTGAATTCAGGTATTAGATCTAGTAGTTTTGGAGTGGATTCTTTAGGGTTTTTTATGTACAATATCATGTCATCTACAAAGAGTGACAGTTTCACTTTTTCCTTACCAATCTGGATGCCTTTCATTTATTTGTTTAGTCTGGTTGCTATGGCTAGGATCTCCGGTACTATGTTGAATAAAAGTGGGGAGTGTGAGCATTCTTGTCTTGTTCCCGATCTTAGGGGAAAAGCTTTCAGCTTCTCACTCTTAAGTATGATGTTGGCTGTGGGTTGTCATATACGGCCTTTATTATGTTATGGGTACTTGCCTCTATACCCATTTTGTTGAGAGTTTTTATCATGAATGGATATTGAATTTTGTCAAATGCTTTTTCAGCATCTGTGGAGATGATCATGTGTTTTTTGTCCTTCTTTTTGTTGATGTGGTGGATGATGTTGATGGATTTTCGAATGTTTTACAATCCTTGCATCCATGAGATGAATCCCACTTTATCATGGTGTGTCATCCTCTTTATGTATTTTTGAATTCGGTTTGCTATATTTTGATGAGTATTTTTGCATCTATGTTCATCAGGGATATTTGTCTGTAATTTTCTTTTGTTGTGTTGTTTTTGCCTGGTTTTGGTATTAGACTGATGCTGGCTTCATAGAATGAGTTCTGAAGTATTCCCTCCTCTTCTCTTTTTTGGAAAACTTTAAGGTGAATGGGCATTATATCTTCTCTAAATGTCTGATAAAATTCAGCAGTGAATCAATCTGGAACAGAAGTTTTGTTCTTGGGTAGTTTCTTGATGACCAATTCAATTTAATTGCTGGTAATTGGTCTGTTTAGATTTTCTGTTTCTTCCTGGGTCAGTCTTGGAAGGTTGTATTTTCCTAGAAAGTTGTCCATTTCTTCTAGGTTATCCAGTTTGTTAGCATATAGATTTTCATAGTATTCTCTAATAATTCTTTGTATGTCTGTAGTGAATTTTCCTTTCTCATTTCTGATTCTGTTTATGTGTGTAGATTCTCTTTTTCACTGAGTAAGTCTGGCTAGTGGTTAATCTATTTTGATTGTTTTTCTCAAAGAACCAGCTCTTGGTTTCATTGATATTTTCTATTGTTTTTTTCATCTAAATTTTATTTATTTCTTCTCTTATCTTTATTATATCCCTTCTTCTGCTAACTATAGCTTCATTTGTTCTTCTTTTTCCAGTTTCAATAATTGTGAATTTAGACTCTTCACTTGAAATTGTTCTACCTTCTTTAACTAGGCCTGGAATGCTATATACTTTCCTCTTAGAACTGCCTTCACTGCATCCCACAGATGTTAGGACATTGTGCTGTTGTTTCCATTTTCTCCATATATTGCTTGTTCTCTGTTTAATTTGGTTCTTGATCCATTGATTATTTAGGAGCATCTTCTTAAGCTTCCATGTGTTTGTGAGCCTTTTTGTTTTCTTTGTACAATTCATTTCCAGTTTTATACCACTGTGATCTGAGAAACTGGTTGATAAAATTTCAATCTTTTTGAATTTACTGAGGCTCTTTTTGTGGCCTAATATGTGGTCTATTCTGGAAAATGTTCCATGTGCACTTGAGAAGAATGTGTATTCTGCTGCTTTTGAGTGTAAAGTTCTGTAGATGTCTGTTAGGTCCATCTGTTCTAGTGTGTTGTTCAGTGCCTCTGTGTCCTTATTTTCTGTCTGGTTGATCTGTCCTTTGGAGTGATTGGTGTGTTTAAATCTCCTAAAATGATTGCATTGCATTCTACTTCATCCTTTAATTCTGTTAGTGTATGTTTCACATATGTAGTTGCTCCTGTGTTGGGTTCTTTGATATTTATAATGGTTATAACATCTTGTTGGACTGATCCGTTCATCATTATGTAATGTCCTTCTTTATCTCTTGTTACTTTCTCTTGTTATTTTGTCTGATACAAATATTGCAACACCTGCTTTTTTCTCCCTATTGTTTACATGAAATATCTTTTACCATCCCTTCATTTTTAGTCTGTGTATGACTTTGGGTTTGAGGTCTCTTGTAAGCAGCATATAGATGGTTCTTGCTTTTCTATCCATTCCATTACTTTGCATCTTTTAATTGGTACATTTAGTCCATTTATATTTAGAGTGATTATTGATAGATATGTACTTATTGCTATTGCAGGCTTTAGATTCATGGTTACCAAAGGTTCAAAGGGAGCTTCTTCACTTTCTAACCACTTTACTTTAACTCACTTATTATGCTACTATAAACACAGTGTGATGATTCTTTATTTCTCTCCCTTCTTTATCTTCCTCCTCCACTCTTTATATGTTTGGTATTTTATTCTGTACTCTTTTTGTTTCCCTTCACTGATTTTGTGGATGGCTGATTTTATTTTGTCTTTATTTAGTATTTGGTTGTTCTACTTTCTTTGCTGTGATTTTATTTTCTCTGGTGACATCTGTTTAGCCATAAGAATACTTTCATCCAGAGCAGTAGAACCTGGTGTTGTCCAAAATCACTCAAATGCCAGAGAGAGGGCCTGGTGAGACTGAAATACACTGTAGAGTTGGTTTGTGGGAGGTAAATTCCCTTAACTTTTGCTTATCTGGGAATGGTTTAACCTCTCCTTCAAATTTAAGTGATAATCCTGCTGGATACAGTATTCTTTGTTTGAGGCCCTTCTGTTCCATTGCATTAAATATATCATGCCATTCTCTTCTGGCCTGCAAGGTTTCTGTTGAGAAATCTGATGATAACCTGATGGGTTTTCCTTTATAGATGATCTTTCTTCTTTCCCTGGCTGCTTTTAATACCCTATCCTTTTCTTTCATTTTTTCCATTTTAATTATAATGTCTTGGTATTGTCCTCCTTGGGTCCACTGTGTTGGGAGATCTGTGGACTTACATGGTCTGAGAGACTATTTCCTTCCCCAGATTGGGGAAGTTTTCAGCAATTGTTTTTTTTTCCAAGACACTTTCTATCTCTTTCTCTCTCTCTTCTTCTTCTGGTACACTATAATATGAATATTGCTCCATTTGGATTGCTCACACAGTTCTCTTAATATTATTTCCATTCTGGAGATTCTTTTATCTCTCTCTGCCTCAGCTTCTCTGCATTCCTGTTCTCTGATTTCTATTCCATTACCAGTCTCTTCCACTTCATCCAGTCTGCTCATAAGTCTTTACATTGTTTGTTTCATTTCTATTATCTCCCTCCAGAATTCATCTCTTAGTTCTTGCATATTTTTCTGCAAGTCCATCAGCATGGTTATGAATTTTATTTTGAGTTCATTTACAGGAAGATTGGTTATTTTGATCTCACCAGGCCCTCTCTCTAGTATTTGAGTGATTTTGTACTAAAGTGATCACTGACCAGTGGCACATGTGTCAGCTGGAAGAACAAAGTCCCTTCTTGCTTGTTGTTCACCTTGCCCATCGCCATTGCCTGTGCTGGTCAACTGTACACAGGTGGCTGCCTCTGGGTTAATCCCTTGAGTTGCTGTGAGCAGAGTGGCCCTTGGAATGGCCTAGAACCCTGGTGGGGGTCACAGATGAGCGACATGTGTTCTCCTGTGAGAACGGCACCCCTTTGTGCTTTCCAGACTATGTGCTGGTTTCCGCTGCCTGTGCTGCTCAACTGCACACAGGGAATAGCCTCTGGGTTGATGCCATGAGCTGCTGTGCGTGGGGTGGCCTTCGGAATGGCCTAGGGTACTGGTGGTGGTTGCAGGTGAGCAGTGCATGTTTGCCTTGAGAATAGAGCCCCTACGTGCCTTGACTTTTTGCCAGCTTCCTCTGCCTGTGCCAGTCAACTGGGTGCAGGGGGAAGCCTATGGGCTAATCCCCTCAGCTGCCATTAGCAGGGTGGCTCTCACGATGGCCTAGGTCACTGGCAGGAGTTGCAGGCAAGCAGCACATGTTTGCCACATGAATAAAGCCCCTTTGTCCCTTCCACACTCTGCGCCATCTCTCCGCTGTCTGTGCCGGGCAGCTGTGCACAGGGGGCAGCCTCTGCATCTGGCTTGGTTAGCTGCATGCTGGGAGAAGACTCTGTGTGTTTGCTGTTGACGGACTTGCTCTGCGGTTGCTCCACAGCAATAGCAGTTCAGCTGCTTTTTTTGCAGTGCTGGTGAGGGCATGAATGACAGGCTGCTTATTGCTGTGAGGGGCTTTGGAGCTGTGTAGTCAACCAGGGGGTTAAGACACCTGAAGTTCCTTAAAGTTCCCAGTCTGGGCTGAGTGTGCCAGGATGAATTTTGTCCACCTATTAAACCCTTGTCACTTTAAGACTTTTAAAGCACCTGCTTTTCTTTTGTTGCAGGGCAGCTGGCTGTGGGGACCTGTTCACCTTCTTAGTCTTGGATTTTACTTTCTGTTTCTCTAATATCCAGTACACCATGCAATGTGTGTCTGTGCTCCCAGTACAGATTACTAGGGCTGGTTATTTAGCAGTCCTGTGGTTCCACTCCCTCCTCACTCTGATTATTTTCCTCCCACCAGTGAGCTGGGGAGGGGGGAGTGCTCAGGTCCCTCTGGGTCATAGCTTTGTATCTTACCCTTTTCATGAGATGCTGAGTACTTGCAGATGTAGATGTAGCCTGGCTGTTGTACTGTATCTTCTGGTCTCTCTTTTAGGAATGGTTTTATTTCCTGTATTTTCAAAATATATATGGTTTTGGGAGGAGATTTCTGCCACCTACTCATGCCGCCATCTTGGGAATCCCTCTATCTATCTTAATAGTAGCCCTAATTATTTCCATGGTTGAAAATAATCCTGAGTAAGCAAAGATAGTGTATTTGGTAAGATGGCATTTTTATATAATTAAGGATACATTGATAGTGTAGTTGGTCAGTGAGATGCAGCTAGTGAAATCTATTTTATTCTTGGTTAACTGTTATTGTTTTGCTTTTCTAAATTCATGTAGAGAAAAAGTCAAATCACATAAATTGACTTTGTTTTCACGTGGGTCTTAAAATGTAAGCAAACACATATTTGTCTATCAACAAAATAGTAAAAAAGTAAATATGTTTTATGATCATTTCTGGCACTCTTCCCAACCACATCTTGTAAACTATCTCTTCTCAGCCTGAAAATAAAAGCCACAATGAGAGGCAAATGAGTGTTTATTTGAGACCAGGGAATCACAGATTCAGGTAGTTACCCAAATAGCATCCTGCTCATAGAGTGAAATCATGTTTTTTCTCAGGAGGAAAAGGAATGGGGATGGGGGTGAGGGTCAATTATCTGAGTGGAAGAAAAGAAAAATTTTCAGTTGGTACTATAAGGCTGAGCCACTTTTGGTTACACTGACTACTCTGTTGGTGTTAACAAATGAAATTATTCCTATTATTCATTAGTTAATTATTCTATCTTCAGAAAGTCCATAAGCAACAGTCTTATGATGATCAGGGCACCCATAGTCCCCTCAACTTTTTCAGACAATTGCCTATGAAACAGGTGTCACCTTTGGGCTATTTAAAAAGTTTTGACTCAGTTCAATCAAAGGAGAGTAATATGGTTTCTCTCCAGTGATGACTCTGACTCCATTTATTTAAATTAAAATATCATTATACAATCATATGATGGTTTCAAATACACAACACAGTGGTGTAACATTAACCCATATTATCAAACCCTTAACCCCTGCAGTGCTCTCACTGTTCACCAACATAGTAAGATGTTATGGAAAGATTAACTGTATTTTTCATGATTTACTATATCCCTGTGATCAATTTATATTGTGATTGTGAATTATTTTGCCCCTTAATCCCCTTCTCTCTTGCCCCACATCCTCCCGAATCTCTCCCCAACCCATCCCCTTTGGTAACCACTAGTCCCTTCTCGGTGTATGAGCCTACTGCTATTTTGTTCCTTCTGTTTTGCTTTGTTTTTGTACCTCACAAATAAGTGAAATCATTGGTATTTGTCTTTCCCTGTCTGGCTTATTTTATTGAGCATAATACCCTCTAGATCCATCCATGTTGTTGCAAGTGGTAGGATTTCTTTTCTTTTTATGGCTGAATAATATTCCATTGTGTATGATGTACCCCATCTTTATCCATTCAACTGTTGAAGGACACTTAGTTTGTTCCCATATCTTGGCTATTGTAAATAGTGCAGCAATAAACATAGGGGTGCATATGTCTTTTTGAATCAAGAATATTGTTTCCTTGGGGAAAATTCCTAGGAGTGGAATCACTAGGTGTAACCCAGGTGTAATACACCTTCCCAGCCCCAGGCAAAATACCTTTGAAATCAAAATCAGTCAAAGGGAGAAATACAGTCGGAGAAACCCATTTATTGCTTACAAGCAGTCATCCACTTTTGCTCACCTGTGCCTCTCATGACCCAGCTGCAAAAAGGGACCCCACCCAACTTCTCTGGTCCAGATATACCTTTGGTCCTGCTTGTAATTCCCTATTGATATGGAGAGGGACTACTATCTCCACTCCTTGGAAACACCTATTGGTATGGAGATGCTCTGAAGCCAGGTGAGAAATTCTGGCAATGTTGCAATTTTACCCACACAAAGTCAAATGGTATTTCTATTTTTAGCGTTTGAGGACCCTCCATATTGCTTTCCACAATAGCTGCATCAAATTACATTTCTATCCACAGTGGAGGAGTGTTCCCATTTGTCCACCTCCTACCAGCATTTGTTATTTCTTGGATTCTGACTCTATTTTAAAATGGCTCCTGTCATGTCTATTTTTCACATCCTCTACTGAAGTTTCGATTTTCAAATGCAGCTTTTTAAGCAGTTTCCTAAGTGATCATTAAGCAAGTTAGCCAGATTGGCCACAGCTTTGTGTTCCATGTAGAAGGAACATATCAGTTAAGATTAACTAAATCTTGCCACTCTAATAGTGGATGGAATCATGTTATTTGCTGCTCTATAATCAGAGTCTGGCCAGCAACTATGAACTTGAGAGATACGGACAACTACAACAGGCAGATAAGTGAGTATCTTTTCCCAGAGTGTGTCCTGGTCACACTGATGTGAAGTGCTTTAGCTGATGTCACTTGTTTGGATCATTTAACATGGCCATTTTAATAACAAACACTTTCATAATGTATCATAGTATTTTAGTAGATGAGTACTTGGGAAATACATACACAAGCAAGCATGAATAGGAGTTCTAAAAAATGTGGAATTTCAGAGTTTTTCCTCATAGAAACCCCCTCTGCAGATAACAATATTAGAGTTTCAGATACACATACAATTATTTGCATAAAGATTATTTTTTGAGAAGTTTCATAAAATCATAAATATCTGTTAAATGATTATGACATATGTTGTTTGATAAATAAAATAATGACATGTATAGTCCAAGAAAAAATAAATGCCAATCATTTTGAGGATAGTGATTTTTTTTAATGCAGGATCAGTGATATATACACTTGTAGCCTGAATAGTATTCCCAGAGCCTCAATATTTTCTGCCCTTTGCTCTTCTTAAATGCATTTCCAGAGGACTAAAATCATTCCTTGAGGAAATATTTATAAAATGTTTTTGAAGTAGGGACTAATCACATGTTATTCCTTTCTATTAAATAAATGCTTTGGCATAATGTTCTTGTTTGCAACTCTTTCCCTTGATAGCTCAGTTTTCTATCATGGCTGAAAACTAAACATCTTGAATGTAGGCTCCATTAATTTCCCAGTTGGGGAATTTTTTTTTTTTTGTGTGTGTGTGTGTGTGTGTGTTAAGTCATTTTGTTAAAGATATTTCTATCACCCCAATCCAATGAGCTCGTTGGTTTTTTATGAAATTACTTTTTTAATAAGAGAAAATGTTCCTTTTTCCATAGGAAAAAAAATCTTTATTCATTAGAATGACTTTTCATGTGTGTGTCATCTGTATATATAGTATTAGAAGTGGAGCATGTGAGTAGAATTTAGAGAGATAGTAAGAACATGTCATCTTTTGAAACTGAAGCAAATAGAACAAGAATAAGAAGAAGAATAAACCTCCTTAGGCATAGATGGTTTCTCAGTGTGTTGTCTAAGAAACAATAATATTAACTTTAAAGGTTATGTGTGATGTGTGATGTTATAATAGAAAAGCATGGAAGGGAATGCAAATGTAACAGATGTATATATTTCACTTTTTTCTGCATTTTTTATGGAATGTGGTATACTGAGAAAGCAAAAATAATTTCCAGTTTTTAATCTAGGCTTGGTTCTTATCAGTTGCTGGGGTGGCTGATAAAAGGAATTTGTAATTGTATCACAAGCTAGAGCCATGATACTAGAATGTGTCTTCATGTGTCCTGTGGTTGATGAGGTATTGAGAACACCAGGAGTGGTCAGGAGTACAGAGCGGGTAAGTGTCAATCTTGTTCTAGAAGAGTCAAGAGTCAGGAGTTCTTTCATCAAGCTCTGAGCATAAGCCAGGAAATGTTGGAGCATATGCCAGGGGCATAAACTTGGTAGTTTGGTAGTTATGAGCAAAAAGAGCAGGGGTAAAGGAAAATGGCTACATAATTTGTAGGACCTATGTAAGATGAAAATAAGGGACCACTGATTCATAATTGTTAAGAGTTTAAGATTGGGGCAGAAGAGTATTAAACCAGCATGGGCCCTTCTGAGTACAATTCCCTGTGCAATCAAACACACATAAAGGCAGCCATGGTGGGAGGGGCAAAGTCAAAGGGTTCACTCTGAGACATCCTTTAAAAGCATGACAACTATAGGAATTATGTTATTCATATTATTGCTATATTTAAGTGATTTTCTCCCATTTAGTTTTATAAAAGTTTTAGTTACCTATTGCAAGAAAATGCATGGGAAACATTATCTCATGTGGCCACCTAGAACTAATTTTTACATGTTTTTCCTTAGTAATTGAGTGAACATTGCTTATTTTATAATCTTGTAGTCTAATTTAGTCAATAGGTAAACTAGTAATGAGAAGGATAGTTTCATTTATGAAATCCAGAGAGACTGCATGGAACATTAAAAATTGTATGTGTGATGTATCACTAACATATATATGCCTGTCAGTAAATCAGTTAAAAAACTGTTAAATTAATATTATGTATGTTGCTGTAAGTGAATCAAAGTATTTGAAAGTTAATAAATGTTTCCTTATTTGTAAAACAAGGGTCCCTAAAGTCCCTTTGACAATAGTGTTGCAACAATGTGTGGATTTGTGTTTGTGTGTGTGCATTTGTGCATCTCTTTTTATTTTTATTTTATTTATTTATTTATTTTGACATCATTAATGTACAATTACTTGAACAACACTGTGGTTACTAGACTCCCACTATTGTCAAGTCCCACCCCACATACCTCATTACAGTCACTGTCCATCAGTGTAGTAAGATGCTATAGAATCATTACTTCTCTTCTCTGAATATACTGCCTTCCCCATGTCCCCAACCCTCTACATTATATGGGCTAATTGTAATGCCCCACTTTCCCTGTTATCCTTCCCTTTCCACCCATTCTCCCAGTCCCTTTCCCTTTGGTACCTGTTAGTCCATTCTTGGGTTCTGTTCATCTGCTGCTGTTTTGTTCCTTCAGTTTTTTCTTTGTTGTTATAGATAAGTGAAATCATTTGATATTTGTCTTTCTTGGCCTGGCTTATTTCACTGGGAATAATACTCTATAGCTCCATCCATGTTGTTACAAATGGTAGGATTTGTTTTCTTCTTATGGATAAATAATATTCCATTGTGTATATGTACCACATCTTCTTTATCCATTCATCTACTGATGGACACGTAGGTTGCTTGCATTTCTTGGCTAATGTAAACAGTGCTGCAATAAACATAGGGGTGCATATGTCTTTTTCAAACTGGGCTCCTGCATTCTCAGGGTAAATTCCTAGGAGTGGAATTCCTGGGTCAAATGGTATTTCTATTTTGAGTTTTTTGAGGAACCTCCATACTGCTTTCCACAATTGTTGAACTAGTTTACATTCCCACCAGCAGTGTAGGAGGGTTCCCCTTTCTCCACGTCATCGCCAACATTTGTTTTTGTTTGCCTTTTGGGTGGTGACCATCCTAACTGGTGTGAAGTGATATATCATTGTGGTTTTAATTTGCATTTCCCTGATGATTAGCGATGTGCAACATCTTCTCAAGTGTCTGTTGGCCATCTGAATTTCTTCTTTGGAGAACTGTCTGTTCAGATCCTCTGCCATTTTTTTATTGGATTATTTGCTTTTTGTTTGTTGAGGTGTGTGAGCTCTTTATATATTTTGGATGTCAACCCTTTATCGGATCTGACATTTATGAATATATTCTCCCATACTGTAGGATGTCTTCTTTTTCTACTGACGGTATCCTTTGCTGTACAGAAGCTCTTTAGTTTGATATAGTACCACTTGTTCATTATTGCTTTTGTTTCCCTTGCCTGGGGAAATATGTCCATGAAGAAGTTGTTCATGTTTATGCCCAAGAGATTTTTACCTATATTTTTTTCTAAGAGTTTTATGGTTTTATGACTTACATTCAGGTCTTTGATCCATTTTAAGTTTACTTTTGTGTATGGGGTTAGACAATGATCCAGTTTCATTCTCTTACAGGTAGCTGTTCACTTTTGCCAACACCAGCTGTTGAAGAGGCTGTCATTTCCCCATTGTATATCCATGACTCCTTTATCATATATTAATTGACCATATATGCTTGGGTTAATATCTGGATTCTCTAGTCTGTTCCACTGGTCTATGGGTCTGTTCTTGTGTCAGTACCAAATTGCCTTGATTACTGTGGCTTTGTGGTAGAGCTTGAAGGTGGGGAGTGTAATTCCCCCTGCTTTTTTCTTCCTTCTCAGGATTGCTTTGGCTATTTGAGATCATATCTGGTTCCATATGAATTTTAGGATGATTTTCTCTAGTTCATTGAAGAATGCTGTTAGTATTTTGATAGGAATTGCATTGAATCTATAGATTGCTTTAGGCAGGATGGCTATTTTGGCAATATTAATTCTTCCTATCCATGAGCATGAGATGTGTTTCCATTTATTGGTATCTTCTTTAATTTCTCTCATGAGTGTCTTGTAGTTTTCAGAGTATAGGTCTTTCACTTCTTTTGTTAGATTTATTCCTAGGTACTGTATTCTTTTTGATGGAATTGTGAATGGAATTACTTTCCTGATTTCTCTTTCTGCCAGTTCATCATTAGTATATAGGAATGCAAGAGAGTTCTGTGTATAATTTTATATCCTGTAACTTTGCTGAGTTCAGATATTACATCTAGTAGTTTTGGAGTAGATTCCTTAGGGTATTTTTTTTCCTTTTTTAACATTTAACTTTTTTTTAATTTTTTATTTTTTATTTCGGTATCATTAATCTACAATTACATGAAGAACATTATGTTTACTAGGCTTCCCCCTTCACCAAGTCCCCCCCACATACCCCTTCACAGTCACTGTCCATCTGTGTAGTAAGATGCTGTAAAATCACTACTTGTCTTCTCTGTGTTGCACAGCCCTCCCCATGACCCCCTACACTATACATGCTAATTGTAATCCTCCTTTCTTTTTCCCTGCCCTTATCCCTCCCTTCCCACACCCCCTCCCCAGTCCCTTTTCCTTTGGTACCTGTTAGTCCATTCTTGGGTTCTGTGTTTCTGCTGTTTTGTTCCTTCAGTTTTCCTTTGTTGTTATACTCCACATATGAGTGAAATCATTTGATTCCTGTCTTTCTCTGCCTGGCTTATTTCACTGAGCATAATACCCTCTAGCTCCATCCATGTTGTTGCAAATGGTAGGATCTATTTTTTCTTATGGCTGAGTAATATTCCATTGTGTATATGTACCACATCTTCTTTATCCATTCATCTACTGATGGACACTTAGGTTGCTTCCATATCTTTGCTATTGTAAATAGTGCAGTGATAAACATAGGGGTGCATCTGTCTTTTTCAAACTGGAGTGCTGCATTCTTAGGGTAAATTCCTAGAAGTGGAATTCCTGGGTCAAATGGTATTTCTATTTTGAGCATTCTGAGGAACCTCCATACTCCTTTCCTCAATGGTTGAACTAATGGTCTTTTTATGAACAATATTATGTCATCCAGAAACAGGGACAGTTTGACTTCTTTCTTGCCAATCTGGATGCCTTTTATTTCTTTGTGTTGTCTGATTGCTGTGGCTGGGACCTCCAGAACTATGTTGAATAAAAGCGGAGAAAGTGGGCATCCCTATCTTGTTCCCGATTTTAGGTGAAAAGCTTTCAGCTTCTCACTGTTAAGTATAATGTTGGCTGTGGGTTTGTCATATGTGACCTTTATTATGTTGAGGTACTTGCCCTCTATACCCATTTTGTTGAGAGTTTTTATCATAAATTGACGTTGAATTTTTTCAAATGCTTTTCAGCATCTATGGAGATGATCATGTGTTTTTGTCCTTTTTGTTGATGTAGTGGATGACATCTTGGATTTTCGAATGTTATACCATCCTTACATCCCTGGGATGAATCCCACTTAATCATGATGGATGATCTTTTTGATGTATATTTGACTTTGGTTGGCTAATATTTTGTTGAGTCTTTTTGCATCTATGTTCATCAGGGATATTGGTCTGTAATTTTCTTTTTTTGTGGTGTCTTTGCCTGATTTTGGTATTAGAGTGATGTTGATCTCGTAGAATGAGTTTGGGTGTATTCCCTCCTCTTATACTTTTTGGAAAACTTTAAGGAGAATAGATATTAGGTCTTCACTAAATGTTTGATAAAATTCAGCAGTGAAACCGTCTGTTTAAGGGCTTCTGTTCTTAGGTAGTTTTTTGATTACCAATTCAATTTCTTTGCTGGTAATTCATCTATTCAGACTTTATGTTTTTTCCTGGGTCAGTTTTGGAAGGATGTATTTTTCTAGAAAGTTGTCAATTTCTTCTAGGTTATCCAGTTTGTAACCATATAATTTTTCAAAGTATTCTCTCATAATTCTTTGTATTTCTGCATTGTCCGTGGTGATTTTTCCTTTCTCATTTCTGATTCTGTTTATGTGTGTAGACTCTCTTTTTTTCTTGATTAGTCTGGCTAGGGGTTTATCTATTTTGTTTATTTTCTCAAAGAACCAGCTCCTGCTTTCATTGATTCTTTCTATTGTTTTATTCTTCTTAATTTTATTTATTTCTGCTTTAATCTTATTATGTCCCTCCTTCTACTGACTTTGGTCCTCATTTGTTCTTCCTTTTCTAGTTTCATTAATTGTGAGTTTAGACTGTTCATTTGGGATTGTTCCTCTTTCTTGAGGTACTCCTGTATTGCAATGTATTTCCCTCTTATCATGGCCTTCGCTGTATCCCACAGATTTTGTGTTGTTGAATTATTGTTGTCATTTGTCTCCATATATTGCTTGATCTCTGTTTTTATTTGGTCATTGATCCTTTGATTATTTAGGAGCATGTTATTAAGCCTCCATGTGTTTGTGGGCTTTTTTGTTTTCTTTGTGTAATTTATTTCTAGTTTCATACCTTTGTGGTCTGAGAAGCTGGTTGGTGCAGTTGCAATCTTTTTGAATTTAGTGAGGCTCTTTTTGTGGCCTAGTATATGATCTATTCTTGAAAATGTTCCATCTGCCCTTGAGAAGAATGTGTATCCTGTTTCTTTTGGATGTAGAGTTCTGTAGATGTCTATTAGGTCCATCTGTTTTAATGTATTGTTTAGTCCCTCTGCCTCTCTACTTATTTTCTGTCTGGTTGATCTGTCCTTTGGAGTGAGTGGTGTGTTGAAGTATCCTAAAATGAATGCATTGCATTCTACTTCCCTCTTTAATTCTGTCAGTATTTGTTTCACATATGTAGGTGATCCTGTGTTGGGTGCATAGATGTTTATAATCGTTATATCCTCTTGTTGGACTGACCCCTTTATCATTATGTAATGTCCTTCTTTGTCTCTTATGACTTTCTTTGTTTTGAAGTCTATTTTGTCTGATACAAGTACTGCAACTCCTGCTTTTTTCTACCTGTTAATTGCATGAACTATCTTTTTCCATACCTTGACTTTCAGTCTGTGTATGTCTTTGGGTTTGAAGTGAGTCTCTTGCAGGCAGAATATAGACGGGTCTTATTTTTGAATCCATTCAGTTTCTCTTTGTCTTTTGATTGGTGCATTCAGTCTATTTACATTTAGGGTAGTTATCAATAGGTATGTACTTATTGCCATTGCAGGCTTTAGATTTGTAGTGACCAAAGGTTCAAGGGTAATTCCCTTACTATCTAACAGTCTAATTTAACTCACTTTTTGCACTATTACAAACCCAACCTAAAGGTTCTTTTTTTTTTTTTTCTTATTTTCATCCTTTTTATTCCTCCTCCATTCTTTGTATGTTATGAATCATTTTCTGTGCTCTTTGTCTTCAGTGACATCTATTTAGCCTTAGGAATACTTTCATCTATAGAAGTCCCTCCAAAATGCACTATAGAGGTGGTTTGTGGGAGGTAAATTCTCTCAACATTTTCTTATCTGAAAATTGTTTAATTCCTCCTTCAAATTTAAATGATAACCTTGCCAGGTATAGTATTCTTAGTTCAAGGCCCTTCTGATTCATTGCATTAAATATATCATGCCACTCCCTTCTGTCCTGTAAGGTTTCTGTTGAAAAGTGTGATGATAGCTTGATGGGTTTTCCTTTGTATGTGATCTTTTTTTCTCTCTCTAGCTGCTTTTAAAAGTCTGTCATTATCCTTGATCTTTGCCATTTTAATTATTATATGTCTTGATGTTGTTTTCCTTGGGTCCCTTACGTTGGGAGATCTGTGCATCTCCATGGCCTGAGAGACTATCTCCTTCCCCAGATTGGGGAAGTTTTCAGTAATTACCTCCTCAATGACACTTTCTATCCCTTTTTCTCTCTTCTTCTTCTTCTCATACCCCTATAATGTGAATATTGTTCCTTTTGGATTGTTCTCACAGTTCTCTCAATATTCTTTCATTCTTAGAGATTCTTTTTTCTCTTTGTGCTTCAGCTTCTTTGTTTTCCCCTTCTCTATATTCTATTCCATTTTCCATCTCTGCTACTACATCTAATCTGTGTTTAAATCCCTCCATTGTATGTTTCATTTCAGATATGGAACTTCTTAATGATTGAATTTCCAACTTAAATTTGTTCCTGAGTTCTTGAATACTTTCCTATACCTCCATAAGCATGTTTATGATTTTTATTTTGAACTATCTTTCAGGCAGATTGGTGAGTTCAGTTTCATTAGGCCCTTTTTCTGGGGTTTGTGAGATTTTGGTCTGAACCATGTTCTTTTGACATTTCATATTTCTGTGTGGTGCCCACTAGTGCCCAGAAGCTCCAGTCTCTGGAGCTTCTCAGCCCCTAGAGTGAGGTTGGGGTTCATAGGGGAGTGAAGATGGTGCCTGGAGTAAGGTAAGATCTATTTCCTGATTCCCATCTGTGGTGGGTCTCCGGTGTCAGAGCCAGTGGGCCAAGCACACAGGTTTAAGCCTCTGTGCTTTGCATCTCTAGATGTTGTAGGTGGGGCCTCCCTGTGCATCTTTTTTTACAGAATTTCACCAAGGGTGGGAAGACCATGCAATGGACCTGAGCTTTTAGGAATTCCATTTATTAACCAAATAAAGGAGAAAAAGCTAACAATCATTGAGGAACAAATAAAGAAAAAGAAAAGAATGTACTTCATTATGTTCTAATTCTAAGCCTATTAAACCATGTTTGGCAGCTAGATACATATATATTTCCAAAACAAATAAAGGTCTTTGCTGGGGTTACTTACAAAGAAATGAAAGTGGTATCTGTTTGATCCCATCACTGCTGTCATTTTTCTAGCAACAACACATTCCAAATTAAAGGTCACAAAACCCCTCAGAATTATCGTAGGGGCCAGAACCTTTTCAGATTACACTTTTTGTGTCTAAGAAATAACTGTTACAGGCAATTTACCCATGAGTTTTAGGATTTAATAAAAATACACAATTTTTTTCTTCAGAAAGCCATTAGAGAAGCCCCTGCATGTGAAGATCTAAAGCTATCCATGTAAGCCCTAGCTATCTTTAAGGAGTATTTGGGGAGGTTTGCACAGACACAGATGTGCAGGCCCACTGCCACAGATTTTGAATAACTGATAAGGCTTTGGGCTCACTTGCTGAAACTACTAAGTTCCTCAAATAATCTCAATGTTTAGGGGAGTTTTGGAAACCACTGTTTCTAAGTCTAGATGTTAATTTATCCTGTCCATTGAGGTGGAGGGAAGGAGAAGTTGTGTTTTGATAGGGAGAGATAAGCATTCCTAAGCATTGGTATCCCTTCTCTGTATGTAGTTTGGCATCTTAGGTCTGGGAACTTGAAAGATGATGCTGAGCCTGCTCATCACTTTCCTCCAATGTGGCAAGATCCTAGAAGGAGATGGCTTCTTGGGGCCGGGGAGAAAGTCACAAGGAGTGTGTTTATGGGAGCCTTGGGGTAGGTCCATCCAGGGAACCTGTGGGAAGTAGAAAGAACATCAAGAGGTTTCCTTTGCCAGGAGCTACTATTTGAGATAGATAACAATGAGTCCTAACTTTAAATAGTGACTGATTTGGAGTTAACACTTTCATGGAATAAAGGAAAAGATAAGCAGACAACTTCTGTCTCTGTTTATGTAACTAGGTGAGGAGGAAAGTTAAAAGCTGGCTTCTGTAATAAGATCCAAAAAATAACAGTATTTTTAGCATAACCCAAAACCCCAGCAGTAAACAGCCAGATGTGATTACAGAAGAGCAGAGGGCTTGCATTATAGCACAGTCACAGTGACTGACAGCCTGGACACTGGGAGCCACAGAGCTTGAATCCAAATTCCCAACCTATTGCTTATGAGCTGTGGAACTCTTGGCAAGACACTTTTCTAGGCTTGATTCCCTCACCTGTGAAATGGGAAATCAAAATCACCTAATTTGTGGGGTTGCTTAGAGGCTTCAATAAGCTAAAACAAGAATAGGGTTTAGTGTGTAATAACTACCCAATATGTGTCAATGATTATGACGATTTTCATATATTGAAACTCTGATAGTCTAAAAACAATGGAGAATATTACCAGTAATTTAATACTTACTATGCTAAATAGCTTATAACTCTGAGCCAGTGGGAGAAACCCACTATCAAGAGCTGTGAAGGAGATGACTTACCACCAGGCTCACTTCCATCTGTTGCTGTTGATTGAACATGCCATTGGAATTAAAGTTGTCACACACTAATTATAAAGCCAGTGATGGCTAATTCATATGCCTTTGAAACACTCTCCTGGAGTAGCAGGTAAACAATGTCAGCAATTATAGCATCGCATTAATTCTGTAAAAAGTGATAATACTAGTTTGAATTAGGTGGTTAATAGCCCCCTTTTCCAGAAAAAAGTAGAAATTATAGGGACTGAAAAGTTTCTAGTCTGCTACCAGATGTGAAATGTAAGTAAAAAGGAGGATCCTTTAATTTGAAGCAGGGAGGTTTTCCTTGGCAAGCAAACAAAACCTATGCTGCATTTAGTTCACTAAGTTGGATGTGACTCGACTTGAGTTACAGAAAAGCTCAGTTTGGTCCAGGCTCCAAAGAAATGATTCCCCAGACAGTCAGACAAATGGAGGTATCTTTTGTAGGTCCACATTCACTGTAGCCATCATGAAATTCACTGGGCTAGAGCTGCAAACCAGAGCCAATTAAGAAAATTCTAAGACTTCACAGGACAGTCAGGCCCAGCTCTTCAGTGTGTCTCAGTCTGAGTGATTAATGCACTAGTTAAGACTGGGAAAAATAAGAATGAGAAGGTCATGGAATATTCTTCCCTTACTTATTTGCTGTTAAACATGCTTCTCCTGGTTCTTTCACCACTGGTGGGAGCATTTCTTTGACCAATAGGCCATTTTTCTTACGTGTATTATCTCATGTTTGCACCACCAAATTCTAGAATCTCCAGGGTTGGCAGATGCTAAATTCCTTTAAAAACTTTGTTAATGAGGAAAAGAACTATCCTTTGACTCCCTAGAGTACATTTATTTACCATAAACATATATATATGAATTAATAAACTCAAAGACAAGACCGGTATACTAAAAGATAGGTTAAAATAAATCTTCTCACTGCTCCTTTTATTTTTACAAAAAATTTATAACAAAATTATGCTTTCATTTAATATAGCAACCAATGCATTTTAAAAAAGACAATTCATCATTGTTTAAATGAAGAAAAGGACAAGCATTCTTTGGGAACTACCATCCAGTCTCTTAACTTATATAATTTTATTAAATTTAGTGGGATTTTAATTCCCATTTTAAAGAAGAAAGGGAGGATCTTAGAAGTTAAGTTGCCCAAGGTCACAAAACAAGAGGGCTTACTCCAAAATGAGAAAACTTTCCAGTACATCTTGTTATTTCAGGTCTCTATTGTTACATATGTCAACAAACACACAAAATAAAGAGTAGAACTATAAGACTTATGTTGAATTATGAGGTGTAATTTAAGCAGTGGATTACAAACTTGGTTGTTCAACCAAATTTGAAACTTTAACATTTTTTCCTTTTGATTAATTTTATGACTATCACAATTTTACTGGGGAATGCTAAATATTTTTCCTTGGTTCAGGCAACATGGTATGTCAGAATAAAAACCACTAAAATCTTTCAGTATGCTGATATTAAAATATTATTGGAATAAGAAATCAATCTGAGCTTAATACTTTGTAAAATGAGGAAGACAATGTTTGGATTTCCAATATAAACTAATATGTGCCCAGTTCATTATGATTTAAATAAACCTTCAACCTGCCTTTAGAAGAAAATATCACATAAAATTAAGTTTCCAACACATTTGTACTGGCTATAGACTCTCCTAAATTGCTTGTTCAAATCTCTTGATTTTCATCCTGCTGTTTCTGTGTCTTTCATAGCTTTAAAATCCAGTATTAGTTGCCCTTTAAAATAATTTTGCCTTGCTTATTGTCAGTGAAATTTGATAACAATTTGTGGAGACCAGTTCCACAAAGCAGCTGAACCTGAGAGGAGTGGGTGGGAGATTCAAGAAATACACAGAAAAAGATACAAGACACAGAAACCAAAGTTGGGATCAGGAGGTTCACTGACCACTGGTGGCAGACAAGTGATACAATTATATTTCTGAGCACAGCTCATATACACAGGTTCATAATGATGTCACTTCTGGGCTGATCTCACATCCAGCACTGTCATTTCCATTTCTGATGTTCCCACTTCAAGTGACATCATTTCCAGGGATATTACTTCTGGTGACCAGATCCAGTGATCTCATTTTCCAGCTCTCCACATCTCTCCCTTTTTTCCTTATTAAAAAGTTCAGGTAGATAGATATAATAAAGATTATAGCAAACAGAAATGTCTCCTAACACAGTCCTTCCCTTTATTCCCTGTAATGCAAGATAGAAGCAGGAAACTGAGTCTAGTGCAATGAGGGGGCAGCTACAGTTGGTCAGGTCTATGTCCACAGCCTGGGTCCTGATCTGAACTGAGCATGGGCAGCAAAGCAGCCATGGGGGGAGGAGACCTTCCTGAGAGATGGTGAAGGTTCAGGCCTCTGCAAGATTAGGGGAGAAGATCTGTGCCCCATCTCTTTTGGCCCCCAAGTCCTCTCCTGAAGGCCCCTCTGTGACTGTGCCTGTCTTACGTTGTGCCTCCCTTGAGGAATCTTACCTGTCTCTGGCTAACCAGTCATCCTCTGGGGCCAGGCAGGATGATGTAAAGCGTGTGAGTGAGAGAGAAGCAGCGTCCTTTGAGAGGGTTGATTCCCTGTCACCTTGGTTGTTTATGCCCCCATGGCATCCATGCCCAGGACCTACTTTGGAGTTCCCTCACCAGCCAGTGGGGCCCCAGCTCAGGTTATATCTTGGGGAACTCAGGCTACTTCTTTATAATGTAAGATGTTTTCCCTGGAACAACAGGGTAAGGAGGTTTTAAAAAGGGTTTGGTTCGGGAAGAAAGGAGAATGATTCCAGTACCAGCAAACAGGAATAAAAGTGAAAAAATTAGAAAATCTCAGGGGTTTGGGAGCTCTCCCCTCTTTTTCTGTAGTTTAATCTGTAGGTGATGTAATTCACTTGGTCTGCACAGATACTTTTTTTGAGGACTTGACAGCTGACTAACACTAAACAAAATAAAATTATTATTACAGACACCAAAGCAATCATGTATCAGACAGTATGTTTTAGCATATTGAAAGGATTAAAGCCTTTAAGATGATCCAGAACTTGTTTTGCTAAATCTCTGGGATCTATCATATTCAACCGAGCATTTTGAGTGCCTAATATTTCTTGATGTAAGTTACATATATCAAGACTAAGGTTTGTGTGTTGCCATACTCCTAAGAGATGGTTGTAAATTTTATTCCATTCCCATTGGGAATTTTATATGGTACATTGGTAACATACTTTTGAATGCAACATGGCACCAGAGCTGTAATTGCCATTGGAGGGCTTCCACCTCATCACCTATGGCTAGTACTATACTTTCCAAAGCAGCTCTCTTATCTTTACATGGATGGCTTCTTGAGTTTTTAGAGCTTGAGAGGTGTTATGGGGAAATGTTTTCTGTAATGAATCTGCCAACACTGCACCTTGCATGTAGGAAAGTCCCACATTTGCACAAAGTTTGACAAAATTGGAGAGTCCCTTTTTTTCTAAAAGGCCAAATGAGATCCTGGCATGCACTGTTTGTGTTTTCAAAAGCCAATTGTCTAGCAAGAATATTCCCTGCTTCAGAATCAGGGACCACTCTGGATATTGCTTGCAGTAAATGATAGATAAATTCCTGAAATGGCTCATCTGGGCCTTATCGAATGCTGCTGAGCTCTTCAGTTTTAGCACCTGTGGTGGGAAGGCTTCTCTGAGCCTTGCCTCCACAAATGTTAGTTTGCTGATATGCTTGCAAAGTGAGTTGAAGCTGATCTGTCAAGGCAGAATACTGCTATTCTTCAGTTAGCATATCCAGGTTGATAGGAATGTTATGCATTCAATTTCTATTGGCCTGCTGTGCACACAAATCTACAAATTCACTTTTCCATAGCAAATAATCACCTCCAGTAAGACATGCCTTAGCAAGCATTTTCCAATCATTAGGAGCCAGAGCATCAGTAGATACTCCCTCCAGGAGAGCAAGGGTAAAAGGAGCAGTTGGACGATTTTGAGAGCAAGAATTTTTGAGCTCTTTCAAAATTTTGAAAGGAATAGGATTATGTTGTCTGATATTTCTATCTCCTTCTTGCCTTTCAATGAGTGGTTGGCAGATAGAGTGGAATTCAGATGTATCCTCTCCCTGCCTCTGGGCTTCTTGGATGCTCTGTTGCAAAACTGAGCAATGAGCAGGACTGAAATTCAGTCTGGTAGCAACAGAAATGGAAGGTCCCTGGTTAGATTGACCACTAGGGGGACGCATAGGCATGGAGGGATTCCCTGCTTGTAATCTGTGGCTTTGAGGCCTTTCAAAACAAACAGGTGATTGCAGGGTTCTAGGGGAAGACAGTCAATTTTGAAAAAGCGGCTAAAACAGATCTGGCATCAGTAGGAGGTTCCAAGGTATTAGAAGGCCTGTGTGGCTCTCTCCCTCCATATTGGTCTCTGAAGAAATAGATTCCTTCTACTAACAACCTCCTGGTCACCATATTGGTTGCAATGTTGCTCATTCCCAAGGGGCTTCTTTTCATAATGCTGCTTTTCTTTTAATAACCCTTGTTCATACTTAGGAGGCAATAGCTCATTGTCTTGTTCACTTGGACTTGTTCACAGCCCATGGGGGCTATGGCATTAGCCAAGGCCTCATAACCAGTGACCGTTTGATTCCATTGTTCTACTACAGGCAAACAGGTAACCTCAGAGATGGATTCAAACTTTTACTAAATTCTACAAAGCAAACATATTTACAGGAAAATCTAGAGGTCCATGAAGGGTGAAGTGCTGTTTAAGTTGCTGCCCCACCTTTTGCCAAATCTGCTCATCTATGGTTCCTTCTTTAGGGAACCAGGGGCAAGTTTCCTGCACAAAAGTAAGAAAAGCATCTAACTGCCAGCCATGCACACTACTCCCACAGGCACGAAGCGTAGCTTTGAGTATATGTACAAAAATTGCTTGGTCTTTTTGTTAGGCTGGAGGAAGGAAAAACAAGGACATGCAAACAGAACAGAGAGATACTATAAAAGGAGAATAGATCAGACTCCAAGGTCCATGCCTTATATGGAAAGGGGACAGCTCTTCCTGAATTCCATTCTTCTGATGTGTCAACTAAGACCCAGATGTCAGCCTCCTCCCTCTTGGAAGGAAAAAAAATTTATAGTTGTCTATTATGTCACCTTTAGTCAATCATACCTCTCCACGCCCCCTAGGATAGCTTGCCCACTCCTCCCCCTCCTAACCCCTTATAAGCCCCCACCTCCCTGACTGGGTGTGACTTCCCCGGCCTGAGATAGCCAGACTGTGGAACATCACCCCGGGAATTTGCATTCAAATAAACTACCTGGCCCTTTGTTGCCTCTCTTTGCCTGCTTATATCGGATAGAATTTATCTTACACTTTTGACCCAGACTGTCCCGTGTTTATAGCTTTAAGCATATATACAAAATTTTATGGTCCTTTGACCCTTACTGTTCCAGTACTTACTCCTGATCCTATCATTCCCATACCGCCCTCCAGACTTTATCATTGCTGTACCTTATTAATCTGTGCGTCTGCCCCTCGGGGCCCTCTTGGAAGTCTCCTCACCTAAGTTGCTAGCTGCCTTGCAGAGGCAAGCTCTGTGGAACCCCATTTTTTCAGGTCCCTGTCACTCCATTCTCAGGTCCCCTTTTTGGCACCACCTGCAGAGACCAGCTCCACAAGACAGCTGAACCTGAGAGGAGTGGGTGGGAGATTCAAGAAAAACACAGAAATTGATACAAAAAAGGCACAGAAACCAAAGCTGGGATCAGGAGGTTCACTGACTGCTGGTGGTGGACAAGTGATGCAGTTTTATTTCTGAGCACAGCTTCTATACACAGGCTCATAGTGATGTCACTTGTGGACTGATCTCACATTCAGTGTTGTCATTTCCGGTTCTGTTCTCTCTTCCAGTAATATCAATTCTGGAGATATTACTTCCTGTGACCGAATGTGGTGATCTCACTTCCTGCCCTCCACAATAATTACCTCACTCTTACCTTGACAGCATTTCAGCTATTTCCTCAGCACTTGACCTCAAACTACTCAGGGTAAGCAAAGACCAGTCAGTCTGTCCTGACCCTGTAGCCCTGTATCTTGTTACACTCCCCTAGACGTGCCATTCTCATTTAGGATTTTACTTGGGGGCAAGGGCCGATCAGATCAGATCTTGTAAAAGAGCTGGAAAAATATCAAGGGAAATATACATGCTAAATTTATGGCATTACATTGATAACATCTTGCTTGACATCTTAGAATTTGATATGTACAGATTGTAGAAAACTGTACAGGATAAATTACCTGATTTCCTCTATAAATATATTACTGATGGGAGAGGGGGACAATGTAAGCAGAACTTGATTAAAATATATTTAAAAAGATATTAAAAATATTAGGCAAAACTATGACAGATGTTAGATGCTAATGTTATTTTATCCTTAATATTGTATGTATGTAAATTATATACTACTGATGTTCTCTTTAAAAATTATGATTAAAAGCACTAGGAGGATTCTTTACTCAACCGGTTTGGGTTAATAAAATCATATGAGAGGGAAGGGGAAGAAATGTAATATTAATAATACACAAGAATATTGTGATTTAGGCAGGATACTTAGACTGTCTTATCCCTATAATTTCCATTTTCAAATAGCTTTTAATGATTAAATCTTTAAAAGAAAACACACACAATCAACTTTACCAGTTCTCCATACCAGGATTCATACCTGCATTATCTATCAATTTAAATAGGACAAATCTATTTGATCAGTTAAACTCAACCAGATGTTTCTCTAGGTAAGAGTCAGAATCATAGCCCAGGTATTGAAGGACCCTTAGAAATCATAACTTAATTTCCTTAATTCTATTCATTAATTTTTTTCTCATTTCCCATCCATAGTCTCTCAAACAGGTATATATTTGTAAATGTACTCACGGGTTGGGTTAATTCATTACCAAAGCAGAGCAGACCCTTATGTCATCTCTGCACTATGGGATATTCTGAGAAATCTGATGTTGATCTGGCAGGGTGATTTGCCTGACATGGTGGTGTTCTAGCTCACTTAGCCATTATTCTATTTCAGCATGTACATTGATAAACAGACATAATAACATGATGGAAGGCTTTTAATTTCATAATTTGATTTTTACTTTGGGAAATCACAGAACACTGCAGATTAATTGAAATTAATCAATTGCAGTGCAATTGGAAGTATGTGATGTCATAAAATCTCGTAAGACTGATACCAGATGAGTTAAATATTGTTCCGTTCTCCCTCTGCTGTTTTTAATAAGAAAAACAAAACATAAGCCTCCCTTCACTTTTTTCATGACATCTTTAGAAGCATCCTAATGATATGCAAGTTCTAAATGCCATATTAGACATTTTTCTAATTTCTAATAGGGAGACCTAAACTCCCTATTAATGAATATACCCACCCAGGGGGATCTGGGTGTCCCAAATCAAGATGAAGTACATAAAAAAACTCCATTAAATATTAGGCCAGAGGTAAGGCCCTTTCATCAATGGCAGTGCCTAGGGAGCATACCTGTAAGCCATTGAAAAGATATTTAAAAAGGAATAGTAGGAAAAAGGGATCTTTTACTTAAGAATGTAGAAAAGAAGAAGGTAAAAGGGTATGACATGCAGATCTTGATTTACCCTCTTCATTTGATGCTATTAGTTTCCTAAACATATTTAAACGTTCAGTTGCAAAAATTTGTACTGTATGTTACCCATTTGCTTCAGTACTAGCCTGAGAGTGGAGTTAAGTTAAAAATAGGAACTGTTCTTGGATTGTTTGGAATGGGATGTGTGTGGTGTGTATGTGTATATGCATGTATATGTATTTTAATGGTAATATTTTATCTTCTTAAAACATATTCATTTGATAAAGAATAATGCAAGAAAAGAAGGGGATAAAAATGGAATTTTATAATTTGTGCAGATATGTACAATTACACTTCTTTTTGAAACAAACAAATGAACCATTGGTTTTAACTTAAGTGGTTAAAAAAACTTAAAGATAATGAATTGATATTTGCTTACTTTTAAGAAAGGAATTTAGGTGCAGAAAATGAGACCCAGATGTCTTCTAGTGGCTGGCCAACTTAAAGTTTGGATTTTTCATTAGCTGTTTACTATTTTTAAATTATTTTCAATAAATGTGTGGTGGACGTAAGACTCAGTAAGACAGAATAAAGGCTTTGGGAATTCATTTTTGGAGGCATCGTGGGGGACTTGGAGGATCATGATAGGCCAAGTGGACGCAGGAGTTGCTGAGATTTCAGTTGCTCATGCATATATCCTGAACTGGTAGAAAACTGCAAATGAAAGGCATCACAGGCCTTCTCTCAGTAGCATGCTCTAGGCCCAAGGAGTGGATTGTGATGTCCTGGAAAATCGTCTTTCACTAGCAGTCTTGAGTCTATTGCCTTGTAATGTTTGTTTCAGAACTCAGCAAGCAGAAGTGTTCTTTGAAAAGGTTGTAAAAATTCACTTACAGAATTCTTATTAGAACTCACAATAACCCCTTCAAGACTTCAGTTAATCATATTGATGAGAGAACCAAATAGAAACTAGACTTATGCTAAAACTTTCATGGTCTTCTTTATAGATAAAAGGAAATTACTCACATTTTAGGGCTCATCAAATTCCACAGTGAAGCTATTTGCCCTTCAGTTCCTCAGTTGAATGCAGAAATATTTCTACCTCATATTATTAGAAGATAACTCCCTTTACATTTGTTACACCTAAAATAGTGTCTTCTACTGGTTAAATCTTCCCTCTGTTTCTTCTACAATTGAAAGAGAGACCATTACTATATATCATAATTTAATGGACTATCTAAATGTTTCAAAAGCACTTTAGATAGAACATCAATTGTATTTGTGATCTGAAGAACTTTATCTTGGTTCAAATGTCTCCCAACTTGCACAACCTTGCTCATAAAATTTATTCTCTGCATTGGATTTGAAAGATTGTGATAATTACTTTAGGCTAAAACTAATTAAGACTGAAGTATTAGGATTCCAAAGAATCAACAGGGGAAATATATATATTTATATTTGAGAGAGAAAGAAAGGGAGAAATTATGAGGAATCCATTTACATGATTATGGAGGCTGAGAAGTTCCAGTTTACCATTTGCAAGCTGGAGACCCAGGAAAGCAGATGAGGTAATGCAGCCCAAATCCAAGGTCAGAAGAAGATGAGAAGAGATGTCCCAGGAGGCAGGACAAAAGGAGTACATTTCTCCTTCCTCCACCTTTTTGTTTTATTAAGGCTCTCAATGGATTGGATGATGCACATCCTGAGGAAGGCCATCTACTGAGGCCACTGATTTGAATGTTAATCTTGTCTAGAAACACCCAGAAATAATTTTCAATCTAGGCACCCCCCTAGCCAGTTAAGTTGACACATGAAATTAACCATCACAAATCCACCCTTTGTCAATTTGGCACCCAATGCATCTTGTTAAAACATACCTAATCTCCAAATTAAGACAAAAACAAAGTCATAATGCTGCCTAACATGAGAAAATTATCTTATATTCAATCAAAATATGCACTAATCCTTTCCTCAGAAGTTGAAGTAGTCCTTGAGCCATGTTTATATCCCTTGCTATCCCATAACTTAAATGCTATGTGGTAAAATACACTGTATGTGTGTGATACTCGGATTAAATAAAATATAAACATTCATAACCAAATAAGGGGGAAATCTCTTGACAATTACAGTCCTCATTTCTGTAACTAAGGACCATAATTGTGATTGAGAGCGTATATAGCTTTCTGGAGAAACTTGCACCAGCCCTTAAGACATATCCACGATCTGGCATTGTAACTAAGTCTTCAAAAGGTCATTCCATCATTCGTCAAGCCAGCTACCTCAGGAAGGAAGGGAAGATGGTAAAAACACTAAATTCCATGAGCGTGACCCATTGCTGCATTTCCTTTGCTGTGAAGTGGGTCTTTGATCTGAGGCCATGCTCTGAGGAATACCATGATGGTAAATAAAGCTCACTGTAAGTCTATGGATGGTAGTTCTGGCGGAAGCACTCAGTGCATGGAAGTCATCCCTTTCCAGAGTAAATGTCTAGGCCAGTAAGAACAAAATGCTGTTCCTTCCACAATGGAAGTTAGTCAGTGTGCTCAGCATTGGTTTCTATCGGTGGCAAAGTGAGCACTCGGCAGCGGTCACTGCCAAGTTTGGCCTTGGTGAATTGGAATCCATATTGCTGAGCCCAAGAATAATCTCCATTCTTACTACCATGTCTGCTTTGTTCATGAGACCATTGAACAATAGCAGGGGTGACTGAACAGAGACTGACTGGTATCTACATGCTGAGGTCACACTTTGGTGAGCATTCCCATGGGACACAAATATATTCAGGGTTTTTTCCCCATTCAAAGAGATTTATCCACATACTAATTCCCCAAATTTCTTTGTCACCAATTTTCTAATTATGTTCCTCCCAAGAGCCTGACCATCAGCCAAGTCATTGGTACAGTTCATGAATCAGTATATAATCACAGGTCTGGTCCTTTTTCTTCCAAGAAAAAATGAACAGCTCAGCACTCTGCCTGAATTTTTGCCCTCTGAGATGATTTCCTTTCACAGTTGTGCCCCCCTTCATGGATGTCCCAGAGAGGGGCTGCCATGGAGTAGCCATCCACTTTTGTGTGGTTGTCTGCATGTAATGCAGAATCATCTGTACACCAGGCCCAAGTCTTCTCTCCCTCTGTCAATTGATCATGGTAAACTCCCCATGAGTTTACCTGTTAAGTGCAGGCTGGGAGAGAGAAGGCAGAGTAACATGAATGGGGACCATGGGCATTTGGACCACTTTTCCTGTAACTTACCTGTGTCTTCAGGGCTTGCTTGAACCTGATCATATGGGCACTGCTTCCATTTGATGACAGAGGACTCCTGCACATGCCCAACTTTGTGACTTGGTGTGTCAGATAGCACCTGGTTCAGGTTGCATAGGAACTGGGTGGCTCATCCTTAACCTTCAGTCCCTGCTAAGGCCAAGTAGCGGGTGAGGAGCTATTCCTCAAAAGGAAAGTAATCTGTGGAGGATGGCAGGTTCTTGCTCCAAAATCTTAAAGACCTGCCCTGCAAAACACCCATGTGTTTGCTAAAGGCTAAAAACAGTATCCCTATCTTCCACTGGTACATCAATGGCATTGGACATGATAGCTCATATGGCCCAATGGCAGAGAAGCTTGCAAAGTCTGCTGGACCTATTTCAGAGCCTTCTCTTGTTCTGGGCCTCACTCAAAATTAGGACCACTAGTGACTGAGTCACTTGATAAATGGATTAGAGTAACACAGCCAATTGAGGAATACAGTGCCTCAAAAATGTAAAGGCCCACTAAGTGTTATGTTTTCCTTGGTTTTTAGAATGTCTGGGTGCAACAATTTATGCTTCACCACAGAAGAGGTTGTTCAACATGTCCCACACCAGTGATCAAGAAGAAACTTCACTGAAATAGAAGGTTCCTCAATTTAGTAGGATTTATTTCCCATCCTTTAACATGCAAATGTCTGACCAGTAAATCTACAGCAGTTGCTACTTTTTACTCACTAGGTTCAATCAGCATAATGTCATCAATGTATGGACCAGTGTGGTATCTCGTGAAAAGGAAAGGAGATCAAGATCCCCAAACTAAATTATGACATACGGCTGGGAAGTTGATATACCTCTGAGGTAGGACAATAAAAGTATATTTCTGTCCTTACCAGCTGAAAGCAAATGGCTTCTGGTGGACCTATGGACAAATAGGTATGAGGAAAAAAAAGGCATTTGCTGGATCAATAGCTGCATACTAGGTACCAGGGGATGTGTTAAAATTTGCTGGAGTAATAAAACTGCATTTGGTACAGCAACTGCAATTGCAGTCACCACCTGGTTAATTTACGATAATCTACTGTCATTCTTCAAGAAGCATTTGACTTCTGCCTCAGCCAAACAGGAGAATGGAATGGTAATGTGGTGGGAATCATATCCCCTGCATCTGTCCAAACCTTGACAGTGGCACTCATCTCTGCAGTCCCTCCAAGGATGCAGTTGTGTTGTACATTTATTATTTTACTAGGTAAAGGCAGTTCTAATGGCTTCCAATTAGTCTTTCCTACCACAAAAGCCCTCACTCCACAGATCAGGGAGCCAATGCGAGGATTCTGAAGCTGCTAAGTATGTTTATTCCAATGACGCCTTCTGGAACTAGGGAAAAAAGCACAGGAGGGGTCTAGAAACTCACTGGACACACTATGAGTCACACCAGAGCTAAAACATCATTGATTACCTGACCTCCATTAGCACTTATTCTTACTGGTGGACCATGGTGAGGTTTCATGTCTCCTGAAGTTACAACAGTTTGGAGTCAATGTCCAGTAGGCCCTGAGAAATCCGATTTTACCTTCCCCAATGCATGGTTACTCTGGTGAAAGTCCATAGGTTCCTTTGGGGAAAGCTGAGAGAAAGATTAATAGTATAAATTTTTGGTAGCATACAAGAGTCTTTTCTTAGGAGCACCTGGTCTCCCCTTCATTCAAGGTTCTCTGGCTCCACAAATGGGCTCAGAGTGGGAATTGCTTGATGGGTGTGACTATTTTCTTCTGATACAGGTTAGATTTTTGTTCATTTGACCTAGATATTTTCTGCTTATACAGATCAAGAAGAATGTTGTAGGCTTTCTATTTACTTCCTTTCTAGGAATACCATGATCAACTAACCAATAGGTCTGCATGAGTCAGAATATTCTGACTGTTGCTTTGATTCTGCTGTCCATTATGGCAACCACACTCATCTTGCTTGTAAAGGTCATGTGGGCTGCTAGGCCCCTGGCACCACAGGATCTCATTACTCCCTCTGCATTTAGATTTCCCAATTCAGTGACTGAAGTTTCCATGGTGAAGCCTAGTCTAATGCCAGGGCTCCCCTCGCATATTTATTTCTCATTGTATTGGTGAAAGATATTGGTAAAAGGTCTCTAACTTTCCCAGTGTGGGTAAGAGGTCTTAAATGACAAACACACTGTAACATTCTAATCTCTCTGAGGCTTTGAATCCCTCCTACATTAAACCAGAGCAAGTCTGGCATTACCAGAGCACTCACAGGGCCACCTTTCTGTCCACATTTCAGCCAACCAACCAACCAACCAGAGACCATTCTAACTTCTCGGGCCACAGCACTAAATGCAGACTCTCCCCTTAGTGAGCCCATGGTCAGTAAATTCCACCTGATCTGAATTTGTGCTCCTTTCCACATTTCCCCCGACTTTTCACATCCCTCCCCACACATTCCCCCATATTCCTGTCTATATAAATTAGACAAAGTAAGTAGTTCTGGAGTGTAATGCACCTTTTCACAGGTCACACATTATACCTAATCTTTAGACACCTAGATTTGAGTCTAGGTAATGGTTCAGAAGCAAAGAAGGTCCTGAGGAGAACAGATCTGTCTTGCATGGCAACTGCCTGAGAGGAAGCCATTCCATTTCCTTAGGTAATGTAGAGTTGATTCCTTCAGTGAAAAGTGAAAAGGCCAAAACTACTGTGTGTGGAGAGATCAATATACCGGGGTAAGGAGTATTGTTTTGCCTCTGGGGATGGGAGGCTGTTTCCAGTGTGGGTGGAGAGACCTCTTCCAAGAGTAAAGAAGACTCATCAGAAATTAGGGGCTCGATGTCCTTGCTTCATCAGGATCCTCCCACACACTCTCATCCCAACTGATCCCCTTTTTTCCAAAACAGTGCTCTCAATTTAACAGCAGATACTTTGTGCAACTGGAAGTTCAACTTGTGTTGTAATTCAGCCAATCACTGGATGAGGTTCTGCCTTTTCATTCCAGCATTTTTACCCCTGCAACTACAGGAGATAAGGCTCTCCTTCCAGGCACACATAGATGTTTTTAGGTTATCTATACTTGATTTGCTCTGAGAATTCTAGGGTTTTATTTACCTCTTTGTCCAGAGAGTTAGGAGCCATCAATATCATTACATTCCTTTGTTTTCCAAAAATATTCAACAGTATTGTATATAGATTCACCTAGCTCCTTACTTCTTATAAGTGGTTAATTACAAATAGGCAGTGACAATACTTTGTATATCTTTATAAACGGTTCCCACTGTGAGTGATCAATACTCTTTACTGCTAATAGAGTTATTAGCATCTTTGAATATAATCAGATTAGAGCAAATTTGAGACCTCAGAAACAATTCAGAAAATTCATCCTAAAATTCTAGAACCACTTGTGGTACCAAAACCTGAATTAGTAGGTTCTTCAGAGAAACAGAAAAAGTCAGATATATACCTCTCTACAGGTATATATTGATTTATTATGAGGAATTATCTTACGTGATTTAGAGATTGAGAAACCTCCCAACCTGTCATGTGCATGCTGGAGACCCAAGAAAGCTGATAGTATAATTCAGTTCAAGTTCAACGGCTGGAGAAGATGAAATTACATGCCACAGCTCAGAACTGAGGGAGGAAAGGGTTGAATTCCTTCTTCCTCCAATCCTTTCTTCTGTTCAGTCTCTCAGTGGATTGGATGATGCCCACCCAAATTGGGGAGGCCTCAGTACTTTATGGAGTCTGCCAATTCAAATGCTTATCTCATCAGGAAATACCCTCCCAGTCACACCCAGAAATAATGTTTAATCTGGGCCCTCTGGCTAGTTTTGACACAGAAAATTAACCATTTGCTAAAAAAAGAAAAAAAAACCCAATAAGCCCAAATAGAGTCATTTGCCCCCAGACTAAGACTTAATTACAGCTTCAACTTATTCTAGTAATGTGACCTTTTAATAGTTAATCAGGAATTTTCTGATCAGCACCAAAGAGGCAATCTCATTGGCCCTCTTCAGCCCCCAAAAGATGAGGTAGTCTGCATGATTAGACCCCTGCTTTACCTCCTTAAGGGAGGGTGGTCTTGTCTGAAACAATGTTTTCTTTTCTTTTAATAATTTCTTTGCCCCATCCTCCTTCCTAAGAAAACATTCCAGTTTGTACAATTCTTTGGAGCATCTCTCCACTTGCTAGGTAGGATGCTGCCTGATTCATGAATTGTTTAATAAAGCTAATTAGATCTTCAAATTCACTCAGTTTTGTTTGTTCTATGTTTTAGAACACATCACAAGCACTTGTTTAATGTTTTGAATAAAGTCAGGCAATTCCAGTTTTAATCCTGTTTCTGTCACTAATGTTTCTGTATTACCAGAAGAAAATCATGTAACTTTTTCAGATTTTGAAACTTGCTTTTGCAGCAGACAAAATAGAGGATTAAGTTTCCTTGCAATTGTAAGAAAACTCAAATGTCAGAATTTTTAAACTAAGTTTTGTTAGGACTCCTTTTAGTTTTGAAGTGATTGCATTTAATCTGAAAATATTTACTTGCTTTGTATCACATCTCTTAATGCTTTAAAGGAGAGAGAAGCTGCCCATTATGGTGTATTGCATTTGAAAGTATATTTTAAAGGATCCAATTGACTTTTCCTTTCTCTAGTTGAGGAAACCAAGGATCAAAGTTAGGAAGTAACTTTCTTTAGATCTACATACCATGAATCCCAGATTTGCTGGTCATATATTTGGCTTCCACCATATTGACTTCATGCATGTGCTCAGAATGTGCTGTATTTTTTCTTCTCTGGGTATTTAGCAAGGGCCCAAATTTTTGTCAAATATTCATTGAATAAATGAATAAGTGAGTAGATGAATGATTTGTTTGTGAGAGAGATTAGGTATGCTAATAGAATTTAATGGAATATTAATTTTCTTAGCAATGGTATGACATCTACTTAAATGTTCTCTCTTTTAGGACTCTTCTGGTGAGAAAACAAATGTCCTTATCTGTGGGTTGACAACACCAATGGGAGTAGAATGTGTATTGTTTCTCCAGACTTACAGATATTGATAATGGCATTTCTTATTGCTCATTGTAATGTTTTTTGTGTTTCCTGCAGGTGCTGGAGATTGCACTGACTTCAAAAGATCATGTACTAGTAGTTCAGCATATATATAAGTAAGTAAACTTAATGGCAGATTACAGTCAGCTATCCCTCTTGTAAGGCTCCACAGATAATCAGTATATAAATGAAAAACCCATATTTTGATGATATTCACAGTTCAAGTAATAAGCAACATTTGCAAATACTAAGTATTAATATTTTCATACCTTCAATTTTTATTAAATTTTACTGAATATTATACACAAATTCAATAGCCAGGGCTAAGTACTCTAGACAGATCTGAGAGAGGTACTATAATTCTCAAAGACATAAGTCATGGTCTATCATTTTTCCCCCCAAAATCAGAGGATTCAGTGAATAGTTATACTTTACAGTTTCAGCCTATTCCAGATATCTTTTTATGTTCTTGAGGTGTTCTAAAATAAATGGAATATATAAGTATGTGAGGTTAACATCAAGCCATATCTTGATCTCTAGAGGTTCCATCACCATTTGTTAAAGAGACTGTTTTATTCCATTGAATGGTATTCATATCCTTGTCAAAAGCCTTTGGCCATAGATGTATGGGTTTACTTCTGGACACTCAATTATAATCCATTTATCATTATGCTAGTACTATCAATTTATCATTATGCTAGTACCACACCATTTTGAAACTGTTGCTTTGTGGTAAATTTTGAAATGAAGAAATGTGAGTCTTCTGACTTTGTTTTTCTCTGTCAAGATTGTTTTAGCTATTTAGGTCACCTGAAGTTCTATATGGAAGCTTATTATGGATTCTATATGGATGACTTTTACTATTTCTATAAATAAGTCTGTTGGAATTCTATAACTCTAGGGGTGGGGAAAATATGTTCCCAGAAAAAATTAACTTAGAAGCTGAAATCAAAGAGGGAAATAAGGTGGGAGAAACTCACTTACTGTTCACAAGCAGTTGTCTACTTCTGCTTGCCTGTGTCTCTCATGAACCAGCTGCAAAAAGGGACCCACCCAACCTCGCTGGTCCAGATATGCCCTCATTTCCCCTTGTAGTCACCTAGTGATAAGGAGATGGACTACTCTCCACCCCTTGGAAACACCTGTTGTTACGGAAATGCACTAATGCCAGGTGCGAGATTCTGGAAATAATTGCAATTTTACCCACAAATTCGAATAGGGATTTTTATTTACATCTTAACTGTATTGTCAGCCAGTCCAAAATCATGCAATCTTTTTCAGTTATTTAGGTTTCTAGTTTCTTTCAGCAATGTTTTGAAGTTTTCAATGTACAAGTCCTTCATCTTCTGGGATAAATTTATCCCTAGGTATTTTATTCTTTGTTATGCTGTTATACATGGGACTATTTTCTTACTTCCTTTTTATATTGTTCTTTTTTTTGAATAGAAACACAACTGATATTTGCAGATTGATCTTTATAAACAACTTTGCTAAGTGTGTTTATTATTTCTAGAAGGGTGTGTGTGTATATGAGATTCTTTGTTATTTTCTGCTTATAAATTCATGTCATTTGTGAATAAAAATAATTTAACTTCATTATTTTTAATTGGATGACTTTTTTTGTCTTGCACAATTTTTCTGGCTGGAATTTCCATGCAGTGTTAAATAGTGATGTTAATAGCAGTGATGAAAACAGCCACCTTCCTCTTCTTTATCTTTTATAACAGTTTTTGACTTGGTCCATGTGTCTGATATTTACATACCTATGTCAGTTTTTTGGGGGTTACTATTTGCATAGAATATCTTTTTTCCATCCTTTTTTTTTTTTTTTTTTTTAAATAATTATTTTTTATTGAAGGGTAGTTGACGCACAGTATTACATTACATTAGTTTCAAGTGTACAACACAGTGGTAGAACATTTATATACATAATTCTAGGTTCCAGCTATCACCCTACCAAGCTGTTACAATATCTTGACTATATATTCTTTATGCTATACATTACATCCTGGTTACATATTTACTTTACCATTGGAAGTCTGTCCTTTTTTTTTTTTTTTTTTTTTTTTTTTTTGTGAGGGCATCTCTCATATTTATTGATCAAATGGTTGTTAACGACAATAAAATTCTGTATAGGGGAGTCAATGCTCAATGCACAATCATTAATCCACCCCAAGCCTAATTTTCGTCAGTCTCCAATCTTCTGAGGCATAACAAACAAGTTCTTACATGTAGAACAAATTCTTACATAATGAATAAGTTACATAGTGAACAGTACAAGGGCAGTCATCACAGAAACTTTCGGTTTTGCTCATGCATTATGAACTATAAACAGTCAGTTCAAATATGAATACTCATTTGGTTTTTATACTTGATTTATATGTGGATACCACATTTCTCTCTTTATTATTATTATTTTTAATAAAATGCTGAAGTGGTAGGTAGATACAAGATAAAGGTAGAAAACATAGTTTAGTGTTGTAAGAGAGCAAATGTAGATGATCAGGTGTGTGCCTGTAGACTATGTGTTAATCCAAGCTAGACCAGGGCAATAAAACATCCACGTATGCAGAAGATTTCTCTCAGAACAGGGGGGGTGAGGTTCTAAGCCTCACCTCTGCTGATCCCCAGTTTCTCACCTGATGGCCCCCCTGCGACTGTGCCTGTCTTAGGTTGTTCCTCCCTTGAGGAATCTTACCCGTCTCTGGCTAACCAGTCATCTTCCAGGGCCATACAGGGAAATGTGAAGTTGGTAAGTGAGAGGGAAGCCTTATTGTTTGAAAAGGTTAGCTTTTTACTTCTTTGCATATTTATGCCCTGTGGCTTCTATGCCCAGCATTTGTCTTGAGGTATCTTTAACACTTGGAAGAATTATGAAACTCAGTAAATTTGATATGAGGCACGAATTCTATTTAAGGGTTGTAATTAGGAAGGAAGAAGAAAAGCTATAGAAGTAGCAGGCGGGAGAAAACATGGGAAGATTGATTATTTCTTTGACATATCTTCTTGTAGAGTAACTTCAGGATATATAGGTTTTAAGCTACTACTTAAATTGCGCACACACATTAACATAATAGGAGTATAGTTACATAACCAAAGCATATCTGTAATTACCAGCCATCTCCAGTGAAACCAAGAAAACCAGTTAGGCACCTTAGGCATTTGTGAAAACTTATCTATGATATGGTGGATATTGTCCAACTGAACTTGAACAGTCTGAGAGAAATCAGACAAATTAAAACAACCCATTCCTGGGGACTGTTCACATGCCATATGTTCTTTTAACAGTAAATAGTCTGTAGTTGTAAGACTTTGGAGCACTACAATTTGCACTTCTCCAAATTCTTGGTTGAGTTCCAACAGTATAGATCCAGTCAAATTTGTTGTTTTACTGTATGCACAGGCCAGCTTAGATATGTCCTTCCTCATTCCCATGGCAAGTCCAGGAACTGGTGGGATGAGTGCATCTACAGCTGTAGCAGTGCGTGGATCTTTGTTGGGGTTTTTTGATGATCATCTTCTGGCATGAGTCTTCCAGAGAGTGCAGATGTTGGAAGTTCTTTTTCATATCGTATCTTAGTTCATTTTCGGGGTAGCCCAATTAGGCTTTGATCCTCTGTATAAACACAAACAGACCCTTTGCCTACACTTTTATAAGCCCTTTATACCCTTGTGTAGAACTCGTTGGAGGTTACCACACAGGAACTGCCCTTTTTTTTTTTTTTTTGCTTTGTTTTTGGTATCACTAATCTACACTTACATTACGAATATTATGTTTACTAGGCTCTCCCCTATACAAGGTCTCCCCTTTAAACCCCTTTACAGTCACTGTCCATCAGCATAGCAAAATGTTGTAGAATCACTACTTGCCTTCTCTTTGTTGTACAGCCCTCCCTTTTCTCCTACCCTCCCATGCATGTTAATCTTAATACCCTCCTACTTCTCCCCCCCTTATCCCTCCCTACCCACCCATCCTCCCCAGTCCCTTTCCCTTTGGTACCTGTTAGTCCATTCTTGAGTTCTGTGATTCTGCTGCTGTTTTGTTCCTTCCGTTTTTCCTTTGTTCTTATATACCACAGATAAGTGAAATCATTTGGTATTACTCTTTCTCCGCTTGGCTTGTTTCACTGAGCATAATACCCTCCAGCTCCATCCATGTTGCTGCAAATGATTGGATTTGCCCTTTTCTTATGGCTGAGTAGTATTCCATTTTGTATATGTACCACATCTTCTTTATCCATTCATCTATTGATGGACATTTAGGTTACTTCCAATTCTTGGCTATTGTAAATAGTGCTGCAATAAACATAGGGGTGCATCTGTCTTTCTCAAACTTGATTGCTGCGTTCTTAGGGTAAATTCCTAGGAGTGGAATTCCTGGGTCAAATGGTAAGTCTGTTTTGAGCATTTTGATGTACCTCCATACTGCTTTCCACAATGGTTGAACTAACTTACATTCCCACCAGCAGTGTAGGAGGGTTCCCCTTTCTCCACAGCCTCGCCAACATTTGTTGTTGTTTGTCTTTTGGATGGCAGCCATCCTTACTGGTGTGAGGTGATACCTCACTGTAGTTTTAATTTGCATTTCTCTGATAATTAGCGATGTGGAGCATCTTTTCATGTGTCTGTTGGCCATCTGTATTTCTTTTTTGGAGAACTGTCTGTTCAGTTCCTCTGCCCATTTTTTAATTGGGTTATTTGTTTTTTGTTTGTTGAGGCGTGTGAGCTCCTTATATATTCTGGACGTCAAGCCTTTATCGGATGTGTCATTTTCAAATATATTCTCCCATACTGTAGGGATCCTTCTTGTTCTATTGATGGTGTCTTTTGCTGTAGAGAAGCTTTTCAGCTTAATATAGTCCCACTTACTCATTTTTCTGTTATTTTCCTTGCCCGGGGAGATATGTTCAAGAAAAGGTCACTCATGTTTATGTCTAAGAGGTTTGTGCCTATGTTTTCTTCCAAGAGTTTAATGGTTTCATGGCTTACATTCAGGTCTTTGATCCATTTTGAGTTTACTTTTGTATATGGGGTTAGACAATGGTCCAGTTTCATTCTCCTACATGTAGCTGTCCAGTTTTGCCAGCACCACCTGTTGAAGAGACTGCTGTTTCGCCATTGTATGTCCATGGCTCCTTTATCAAATATTAATTGACCATATATGTCTGGGTTAATGTCTGGATTCTCTAGTCTGTTCCAATGGTCTGTGGCTCTGCTCTTGTGCCAGTACCAAATTGTCTTGATTACTATGGCTTTATAGTAGAGCTTGAAGTTGGGGAGTGAGATCCCCCCTACTTTATTCTTCTTTCTCAGGAATGCTTTGTCTATTCGAGGTCTTTGGTGTTTCCATATGAATTTTTGAATTATTTGTTCCAGTTCATTGAAGAATGTTGCTGGTAGTTTCATAGGGATTGCATCAAATCTGTATATGGCTTTGGGTATTATGGCCATTTTAACGATATTAATTCTTCCTAGCCACGAGCATGGGATGAGTTTCCATCTGTTAGTGTCCCGTTTAATTTCTCTTAAGAGTGACTTGTAGTTTTCAGAGTATAAGTCTTTCACTTCTTTGGTTAGGTTTATTCCTAGGTATTTTATTTTTTTTGATGCAATTGTGAATGGAGTTGTTTTCCTGATTTCTCTTTCTGTTGGTTCATTGTTAGTATATAGGAAAGCCACAGATTTCTGTGTGTTGATTTTGTATCCTGCAACTTTGCTGTATTCCGATATCAGTTCTAGTAGTTTTGGGGTGGAGTCTTTAGGGTTTTTTATGTACAGTATCATGTCATCTGCAAATAGTGACAGTTTAACTTCTTCTTTACCAATCTGGATTCCTTGTATTTCTTTATTTTGTCTGATTGCCGTGGCTAGGACCACCAGTACTATGTTAAATAACAGTGGAGAGAGTCGGCATCCCTGTCTAGTTCCCAATCTCAGAGGAAATGCTTTCAGCTTCTCGCTGTTCAGTATAATGTTGGCTGTGGTTTTATCATAGATGGCCTTTATTATGTTGAGGTACTTGCCCTCTATTCCCATTTTGCTGAGAGTTTTTAACATGAATGGATGTTGAACTTTGTCAAATGCTTTTTCAGCATCTATGGAGATGATCATGTTTTTTTTGTCTTTCTTTTTGTTGATGTGGTGGATGATGTTGATGGACTTTCGAGTGTTGTACCATCCTTGCATCCCTGGGATGAATCCCACTTGGTCATGGTGTATGATCCTTTTGATGTATTTTTGAATTCGGTTTGCTAATATTTTGTTGAGTATTTTTGCATCTACGTTCATCAGGGATATTGGTCTGTAGTTTTCTTTTTTGGTGGGGTCTTTGCCTGGTTTTGGTATTCGGTTGATGTTAGCTTCATAGAATGAGTTTGGGAGTATCCCCTCCTCCTCTATTTTTTGGAAAACTTTAAGGAGAATGGGTATTATGTCTTCCCTGTATGTCTGATAAAATTCCGAGGTAAATCCATCTGGCCCGGGGGTTTTGTTCTTTGGTAGTTTTTTGATTACCGCTTCAATTTCGTTGCTGGTAATTGGTCTGTTTAGATTTTCTGTTTCTTCCTGGGTCAATCTTGGAAGGTTATATTTTTCTAGGAAGTTGTCCATTTCTCCTAGGTTTCCCAGCTTGTTAGCATATAGGTTTTCATAATAGTCTCCAATAATTCTTTGCATTTCCGTGGTGTCTGTCGTGATTTTTCCTTTCTCGTTTCTGATACTGTTGATTTGTGTTGACTCTCTTTTCTTCTTAATAAGTCTGGCTAGAGGCTTATCTATTTTGTTTATTTTCTCGAAGAACCAGCTCTTGGTTTCATTGATTTTTGCTATTGTTTTATTCTTCTCAATTTTATTTATTTCTTCTCTGATCTTTATTATGTCCCTCCTTCTGCTGACCTTAGGCCTCATCTGTTCTTCTTTTTCCAATTTCGATAATTGTGACATTAGACCATTCATTTGGGATTGCTCTTCCTTTTTTAAATATGCTTGGATTGCTATATACTTTCCTCTTAAGACTGCTTTTGCTGTGTGCTACAGAAGTTGGGGCTTAGTGTTGTTGTTGTCATTTGTTTCCATATATTGCTGGATCTCCATTTTGATTTGGTCATTGATCCATTGATTATTTAGGAGCGTGTTGTTAAGCCTCCATGTGTTTGTGAGCCTCTTTTCTTTCTTTGTACAGTTTATTTCTAGTTTTTTGCCTTTGTGGTCTGAAAGTCGGTTGGTAGGATTTCAATCTTTTGGAATTTTCTGAGGCTCTATTTGTGGCCTAGTATGTGGTCTATTCTGGAGAATGTTCCATGTGCACTTGAGAAGAATGTATATCCCGCTGCTTTTGGATGTAGAGTTCTATAGATGTTTATTAGGTCCATCTGCTCTACTGTGTTGTTCAGTGCTTCCGTGTCCTTACTTATTTTCTGCCCAGTGGATCTATCCTTTGGGGTGAGTGGTGTGTTGAAGTCTCCTAGAATGAATGCATTGCAGTCTATATCCCCCTTTAGTTCTGTTAGTATTTGTTTCACATATGCTGGTGCTCCTGTGTTGGGTGCATATATATTTAGAATGGTTATATCCTCTTGTTTGACTGAGCCCTTTATCATTATGTAGTGTCCTTCTTTATCGCTTGTTACTTTCTTTGTTTTGAAGTCTATTTTGTCTGATATTAGTTCTGCAACCCCTGCTTTCTTCTCACTGTTGTTTGCTTGAAATATGTTTTTCCATCCCTTGACTTTTAGTCTGTACATGTCTTTGGGTTTGAGGTGAGTTTCTTGTAAGCAGCATATAGATGGGTCTTGCTTTTTTATCCATTCTGTTACTCTGTGTCTTTTGATTGGTGCATTCAGCCCATTAACATTTAGGGTGACTATTGAAAGATATGTACTTATTGCCATTGCAGGCTTTAAATTCGTGGTTACCAAAGGTTCAAGGTTAGCCTCTTTAGTATCTTACTGCCTAACTTAGCTCGCTTATTGAGCTGTTATGTACACTGTCTGGAGATTCTTTTCTTCTCTCCCTTCTTGTTCCTCCTCCTCGATTCTTCATATGTTGGGTGTTTTGTGCTGTGCTCTTTCTAGGAGTGCTCCCATCTAGAGCAGTCCCTGTAAGATGTTCTGTAGAGGTGGTTTGTGGAAAGCAAATTCCCACAGCTTTTGTTTGTCTTGGAATTGTTTAATCCCACCATCATATTTGAATGATAGTCGTGCTGGATACAGTATCCTTGGTTCAAGGCCCTTCTGTTTCATTGTATTAAATATATCATGCCATTCTCTTCTAGCCTGTAGGGTTTCTGATGAGAAATCTGACGTTAGCCTGATGGGTTTCCCTTTATAGGTGACCTTTTTCTCTCTAGCTGCCTTTAACACTCTTTCCTTGTCCTTGATCTTTGCCATTTTAATTATTATGTGTCTTGGTGTTGCCCTTCTTGGATCCTTTCTGTTGGGGGTTCTGTGTATTTCCGTGGTCTGTTCGATTACTTCCTCCCCCAGTGTGGGGAAGTTTTCAGCAATTATTTCTTCTAAGATACTTTCCATCTCTTTTCCTCTCTCTTCTTCTTCTGGGACCCCTATTATACGGATATTGTTCCTTTTGGATTGGTCACACAGTTCTCTTAATATTGTTTCATTCCTGGAGATCCTTTTGTCTCTCTCTATGTCAGCTTCTATGCGTTCCTGTTCTCTGGTTTCAGTTCCATCAATGGCCTCTTGCATTCTATCCATTCTGCTTATAAACCCTTCCAGAGTTTGTTTCATTTCTGCGATCTCCTTTCTGGCATCTGTGATCTCCTTCCGGACTTCATCCCATTTCTCTTGCGTATTTCTTTGCATCTCTGTCAGCATGTTTATGATTCTTATTTTGAATTCTTTTTCAGGGAGACTGGTTAGGTCTGTCTCCTTCTCTGGTGTTGTCTCTGTGATCTTTGTCTGACTGTAGCTTTGCCTTTTCATGGTGATAGGAATAGTCTGCTCAACTGGGACGAGTGACGGCTGGAAGGACTTCCTTTCTTGTTGGTTTGTGGCACTCCTCTCCTGGGAGATCAGCGACCTCTAGTGGCTTGTGCTACGCAGCTGCGCGCAGACAGGGTTTCTGCTTCCTGCCCGGCTGCTATGGAGTTAATCTCCGCTGTTGCTGTGGGCGTGGCCTAGCTCGGGCAGCTACTCCAAAATGGTGGAGTCGCGTTGGAGCAGGAGCTGCTGGGAGGCTATTTATCTCTGTAAGGGGCCTCCCTGCTCCCTGCAGCCCAGGGGTTAGGGTGCCCAGAGATCCCGGATTCCCTACCTCTGGATTAAGTGACCCACCCTGTCCCCTTAAGACTTCCAAAAAGCACCCGCCAAAACAAAACAACGCCCACCAAAAAAAAAAAAAAAAAATTTTTTTTAATTAAAAAAAAAAAAAAAAGGTGGTTGTTCGTTTTTCTTTATTCTCCGGTGCCAGCCTCAGGCCTCTGCTCACCGGTCTTTCTGCCCTGTTTCCCTAGTATTGTGGTCCCTATCCGTTTAAGACTTCCAAAAAGTGCTCGCCAAAACAAAACAGCAAAAAAGCAAAAAAAAATGGTCGCGCGCTTTTCTTATGTCCTCCGACGCCCGGCCTCCAGTGCCTGCTCACTGTTCTTGCTGCCCTGTTTTCCTAGTATCGAGTGACTTGCACTCTGGCCCGGATGGCTGGGGCTGGGTGTTCGGCAGTCCTGGGCTCCGTCTCCCTCCCGCTCTGCCTGCTCTTCTCCCGCCGGGAGCTGGGGGGAGGGGCGCTCGGCTCCCGCGGGGCCGGGGCTTGTATCTTACCCCCTTCGCGAGATGCTGGGTTCTCTCAGGTGCGGATGTGGTCTGGATATTGTCCTGTGTCCTCTGGTCTTATTCTAGGAAGGCTTGTCTTTGTTATATTTTCATAATATATGTTGTTTTGGGAGGAGATTTCCGCTGCTCTACTCACGCCGCCATCTTCCGCCCCTCGATTTTTTTTCCATCCTTTTACACTTACCCTGTTTGTGTCTTTGGATTTTAAGTGAGTCTCCTATGGTTAGCATATATTGGAAACAGTTCAACCTGAAGGAATCCTTAGTCCATGTTTTAGAAGAGATCTGGTAGCAACACTTCCTCAGCTTTTGCTTATCTGTGAGTGTCTTAATTTCTATTTCGTTTTTGAAGGAAAGTTTTGTTAGACAGAATTTTTTGTTGACTGTTTTCTTTTTCCCAGCACTTAAAAATGCCATCTCATTCCCATCTAGCACCATGATTTCTGATGAGATATGTGCTGTTAATATTATTGAAGATCCCTTGTAAGTGAAAAGTCATTTGTCTCTTGCTTCTTTCAAGATTCTCTCTTTATGTCTTTTAACAATTTGATTATAATGTATTTCAATGTAAAGCTCTTTTTAAAAATATTTCTTATAATTCATTGCACTTGAATGTGTAGATTATTGTCTTTTTTAATCAAATTTGTGAAGTCTCTGAGCATTGTTTTTTCAAATATCCTTTTTGTTTCCTTCTCTCTTCTCCTTTTGGGATTCCCATAATATATATGGTGGTCTAACTGATGGTGCCCCACTGGTCTCTTCAGATGTATTAATTTTCCTTCATTCATTGCTCTTTCTGCTCTTCAGGTTGGATAATTTAATATATCTGTTTTTAACTTTGCTGATTCTGTCTTCTGCCTTCTCAAAACTGCTATATAACCCATTTTTGCATACTAGAATTTTTAATTAGTGCATGTTTTAGTTCTAGAATTTTTGCTTTTCTCCTTTTCATAATTTCTATCTCTTCATTGATATTCTCTATTTATTCACTCATACATCATGCTCTTGGTTTTCTTTAGCTCTTTGGGTATATTTAAAATTGTTTTTTAAAAGTCTTTTTGTAGTAAGTCCAATATCTGTCCTTTCTTAAGCACAGTTTCTCTTTCCTTCTGTTAATGAGTCATTCTTTCATGATTTTTTGCATGCTTAATAATTTTTTTGTTGAAAATTGGATATTTTTGAATATTCTGATGTGTTAACTCTTCAAATAAGATTCTTCCCCTTCCTCAGAGTTTGTTTTATTGCTAAGCTGATAAATTAGTGACTTTTCTAAACTATTTTTATAAATTCTGTATTGTTCCTTACGTGTTCTCTGAAGTCTATATTCTCTTAGCTTGTGTTTAGCTAGTATTTTGACATAGGTTTGTTTGAACACCAAGAGTAAAAGAGAGAAAGAAAAAAAGAGGAGAAGGAGGAGGAGGCAGAGGAGGGAGAGGAGAAAAGGAAGGAAGGAGAGAAGTAAAGGAGATGTAAAAAAGGAAAGGAAGTAGGGAGGAGGAGAAATTGCCTGGTCTTTGCAGACTGGTTCTGTGCTGGGGCTCTTCTTCAATGCTTAGCCAGGATGTCTGCAGCTCTGTCTTATTTGGTACTTCCTGCCTGTACTGACCTTCATAATCAGCCAGAGGGAAAGGCATCAGGTCTTCAGGTCTTTTCCAAGCATTTATCCAGCTCTAAGCAGGCATGTGACTTTACCAAATCCCTAATATACACATGCACTTTTGAATTCCCCAGTCTCCTAAAGAAACTCTCTCCCATTTTTTCCTATTATTGTTTCAATGCTCCATTGTGGGCCTAAATTACAATCTTCAGCCCCCAATGTCTGTGGGTTGTTTGCCTTACAATGTTTTTGAGGAATGGCAACCACTTTTTCACTATGCATCCCTTTTTAAGTATAGCAACAAAGACAAGCACCTTGTTTCCATACTTCAGACATCCATTAGACAGACTAGAAGGGACAAACAATTATTTGTGAGGAAGATCTTCTGTCCTCCACCTAGGACCAGGGACCAGTGTGCCACCCTTCTAATGTGGGCTGCATCTTCAAGACCACCACTGTGTAAAGGGCAGAGACAGGGAGGGGAGCAAATACAAACGCTCTGAAGTTTTCATTTATTTTTTAGTTGCTTTTCTTCTTGATGCAGTGTTTACTTGGTATTTACAGTGTTTTCTTCCTTTAACTTTTCCAGAGTTTTGACCAAGTTGATTCTGACAGTTTTGCTTGACTTTTCAATGTTTTCTATGGAGGGACAGGCTCATGGAACTTTTCTACTAGAATCACTTCCTTTACTCCTTTAGAAAAGATAACAGAGGTCCATTTAACTGATCTTTATACCTTTCTTCTCAGTTCTGTAGATTCAAACTGATTCCTCTTTGTATACATTTCAAAGGAGATTTTAAATAATTTAGCTTGAGGTCTGAGTCAAGGGGAATTATCTGTTGGTTCCTTGTGTTTATGAGGAAACCTTTCTTGTCTTGGAAAATGCTTTTTCAAAACATTTCAGAGAAAAAAAATCCTTTTGCCCTTGTTACACAATCTTAGAGTTTTTATCAAGTTGAAAAAGCCAAGGAAATGCAGGAGTCCGTATTGGTGACAGTAAGATTTAATAGACTTCACTACAGAGGTAGTGAGGGGCTGAGTGAGAGAGATTTACAGCACTGAAAGGGAAAAGTTTTGGGGTTTTATAATGATTAGTCTTTGGCCAAGCAGATGTTCCCAAAGATCTGGACAAGATGAAAGAATTTCCATCTCTTGGTTAGCAGGACTTGAGCTGCCCCGTGGATCTTCTCAAGGTCTAGGCAGGCTGTTGGCCAGCTCCTCTCCAAGCCTGCAGTTCATCTAAGAGTTAAACTTAAAATATTACAATTAGATTTCTTGTTTCTGCTTTCTCTGCACTTTTCTTTTCATAAACATCAAAATGTATAGGCCAAATAGAGTACAATGTCTCCTGATCTACTTTAAGGATATAATAGGGTACTACCACTTATGATAACAGTAGCCCAAAAGAAAAAACCTTGGAACTATAAGAGTTGCCCCAGGTTTTGAGGGTGGGTAGGGGGTAGAGTCCACACAGCTTCTGCCTTGTTCTCCATGCTATCAAAAGCACGAGCTACATGAAGACATATGGATGCTTTGGTTGACAGACTCAGCTGAACCCAAATGTTGACTATATCAGACCTACCTCAGATGTTTGAGTGAAGAGGCACATTAAGATGATTCCAGCTCCCTGATATTGGAGGCCTCCCAACTAAGGCACAGGAAGAGAGCAAAACTATGGCTACTGTCAAATTCCTGATCCACAGAATCAGTGAGAATTACAAAATGCTGGTTAGTTTATGCCACTAAATTTGGGTGGCTTGTTACTCAGAAAGAGATAGCTGGAATGGTAGATTAAAAATAAGAACATCATCTCATAAATTTCTAAAAGTTAAGTCACAAAAGGAATATAAGGAATCTAGCAGTTTCTAACATATAACAAGTACTCAACAATATTAGGCCCTCAACCATCATGTCCAGGGAGTTTTATTCACATTAATTGTACATGGTTTCTGAGATTCATGTCTATTTACCAAATAAGAAACTCAAGTCCTACCTATTTCCAATCTCATCCATGTTTCCACCAAATGGCTAGCATGCTGTGGCTCTTTTTTTGAGAAATAGATTTAATACACAAAATGGCTCATACTTACATAAAATTAATTTCCATGGAAACATTTCTGACACATTATATCAGCAGGTCAATTATGCTAAAAAGGAAAAAAATAAATCTTTACAACTAATACATCCATTATGGATTTATATTAAGTAGTAATGTTTTGATTTTAAGAGAAATGCTAGCCCACTTCTGAAAAATACCAGTACTTTGCACATTTCATATATTCTTTGAATGAGAAAAGACTGTGGTGATAATTTAATATTTTTTAACTTCTCAACTTTCTCTCAGAATAATTAGAATATAAGAGATCTACCAGAACATTTTTCTGACAGCCCTTAATCATACACTTTGTATTATAGTAAGGAAGAATATAATTTTTATAAGGTGTGAGCTTTTATATTCCTGTTACTATTTAATGTGGACTTAAAAACTGAGATACAGATACATTTGAAATACATAGTTTTGTTAAAGTTCACTTGGATATTACCAGTGGAAGAAGCCCTCAAGGAAATAAGGAAATAAGTAATTGAGTCAATAACATTCTCTGGATGTCTATAGTATTCCTCTCATAAACAAGACCATGACAGACAAAAATATATCCCATTATAGTGAATCCATCCACTACTCATTGAACATTTCCCAGGTGCATTATACGTGGTGCAGTGGAAGGATATAAAATGAATTTCATGTGTACTTATGCTTTCTAGAAACTTTTAATTTCATTGTGGAGAAAAGACAGATAAAGCAGTTAACATAAATTCAAATGCAGCATAGGAATAAGAGATAAAATGTAAGTTACTGCAGGTATGGTCTTAAGGCTTTGGAAGAAAGGAGTTAGCAATGGAGAAAGAAGTAACCACATAGATTTCATGATGAAGGTTGAATTGTATCTGCATTTTGAAGGAAAAAACACACTTATATTTTAATCTTAAAGATTTGAATGCAGCATTTTGTTGAAAGAAAATATGTGTAGAGAAAATCATGATGTTATGAATTAAATTACACTTACATAAGAGTGTCTTATTTACTTATAATAATAAGTCAATTTACTTACTCATTTACTTTTAAGAATATTTCCCATCCTCTGCTTGTAAGATATCCTAATACCTCCACATTTCTTAGAAATTATATTACATTAAAATAATCAAGGTATGTGACTTTCTCTTTCATTGCATCATGGATCTTTTGAAAGAAAAGACTGTATCTGATTCTTATTTGCACATCTAGTGTTTTCCATGGAATATGGTAATTTATGTAAAAAAAAGTACATGAATTTCAAGTGGTGGTTAAGGCAATCACCAAAAATTGTAATGTTAGTAAAATGCAGAACTAGGATTTAAATTCAAAGCATCTTGGACAGTAAAGCCCATGATATTTTCACTAAAATGTGCTGCCAAAAATGATAAATAAGAATATATGGCTAATTAAATTTCTGTCATCTACATCTCCTGTCTACAGACTATGTTGATCTGATATATTCATCTGGGAATGCAACAAAAAGATAGATGACTTGAATTACTGCCTCAGTGAAAGGTGACTAAATCAAGCAGTATGTGAGTAGACAGGGAAGATATAGTCAGAAGTGTTTGGGCTTCTTGAAGAAGAGTATGACCACACAGAATTGTAGAAATTGTAGAAGAGGAAAGCATGTAACTCCCTCTGAGTTTCAGAAAGAGAAGACCAACATCACAGAAATCACAGGATAGTCTGTGAAACATGTGTACTTTCCTGAGCCAGGCTTAAATAGGTGTCTATGTTAGAGAAATTTCTGACTCTGAGTAAGTGTTTTTTATGGAAACAGGTTTTAACTTCTAGAAAGAAGATAAAAGTACTCAAGTTTTAGTCTTTGATGGGTGTTTTTCCTCCCAGACCAGTGGGAGAATAGCAGTTAGACCATGGCTCCTACTGTGTGGGTAATGTCTTCATTTTGGGGCTGTTTCATGCTTCATCTGGGAACGAAGTAGTCAGTGACATGGAACCAAACCAGAGGAGGTCATTTGGTCCATGTTGTAGGTTTGGAAATACTTATTTCTATTATTGAACAATTATAAATTAAGACATACAAAGCAGATACAGATTATAAGTGTACAGAACTTCCTACCCACCAGCCCCTAATAATTTTTTTTTAGCAGTTACATTTATTTATATATTTTTATAAATTACATATGTACTATTCTAATGCATTATGATCTCTGTAAAACATAGAAAAGAATAAAAATTCTAAAAGGTAAATTAAACAATAATTTAGTATAACATCATTTCATTTCATAACTGTAAAACATTTTCTCATTCATTTTTTTTTTTTGAGAGGGCATATCTTATATTTATTGATTAAATGGTTGTTAACAACAATAAAATTCTGTATAGGGGACTCAATGCACAATCATTAATCAACCCCAAGCCTAATTCTCAACAGTCTCCAATCTTCTAAAGTATAACGAACAAGTTCTTATATGGTGAACAAATTCTTACATAGTGAATAAGTTCTTACATGGTGAATAGTGCAAGGGCAGTCATTACAGAAACTTTCGGTTTTGATCATGCATTATGAACTATAAACAATCAGGTCAAATATGAATATACGTTTGATTTTTATACTTGATTTATATGTGGATCCCACATTTCTCCCTTTATTATTATTATTATTATTATTATTTTTTATAAAATGCTGAAGTGGTAGTTAGATGTAAGATAAAGGTAGAAAACTTAGTTTAGTGTTGTAAGAGAGCAAATGTAGATGATCAGGTGTGTGCCTGGAGACTATGTGTTAATCCAAGCTAGACAAGGGCAATAAAACATCCACGGATGCAGAAGATTTCTCTCAAAACATGGGGGGAGAGATTCTAAGCCTCACCTCTGTTGATCCCCAATTTCTCACCTGATGGCCCCCCTGTGACTCTGCCTGTCTTAGGTTGCTCCTCCCTTGAGGAATCTTACCCATCTCTGGCTAACCAGTCATCTTACGGGGCCATACAGGGAGATGTAAAGTTGGTGAGTGAGAGAGAGGCCATATTGTTTGAAAAGATTAGCTTTTTACTTCTTTGCAGATTTATGCCCTGTGGCTTCTGTGCCCAGCATTTGTCTTGAGGTATCTTTAGCACTTGGAGGAATTATGATACTCGGTAAATTCGATATGAGGCATGACTTCTATTTAAGGGTTGTGATTACAAAGGAAGAAGAAAAGCTATAGAAGTAGCAGGTGCAAGAAAACATGGGAAGATTGATTATTTCTTTGATATATCTTCTTGTAGAGTAATTTAAGCATGTATAGGTTTTAAACTACTAATTAAATTGCACACACACATTAACATAATAGGAATACAGTTACATAACCAAAGCAGATCTATAATTACTAGCCATCTCCAGAAGGCCAAGAAAACCAGTTAGGCACCCTAGGCATTTGTGAAAATTTGTCTAAGATATGATGGATATTGTCCAACTGTACTTGAACAATCTGAAAGAAATCAGACAAATTATAACAGCCCATTCCTGGGAACTGTTCACATCCCATATGTTCTTTTAACAGTAGATAGTCTGTAGTTGTAAGATTTTGGAGCACTAGAACTTGCACTTCTCCTAATTCTTGGTTGAGTTCCAACAGTGTAGATCCAGTCAAATTTGTTGTTTTACTGTATGCACAGGCCAGCTTAGATATCTCCTTCTTCATTCCAATGGCAAGTCCAGGAACCGGTGGGATGAATGCAGCTACAACTGCAGCACCGTCTGGATCTTTGTTGAGGTTTTTTGATGATCATCTTCTGGTATGACTCTTACAGAGAGTGCTGATGTTGGAAGTTCTTAATATCGCATCTTAGTTCATTTTCTGGGTAGCCAAATTAGTCTTTGATCCTCTATATAAACACAAACAGACCCTTTGCCCACACTTTGATCTGCCCTTTATACTGTTGTGTAGAACTCATTGGAGGTCACCACACAGGAACTGCTTTTTTTTTTTTTTTAAGAGAAAGGAATATTATCAGAAAAGTGTACCTCCATAGCCGATCATCTGACACCCTTTAAATGATCAAAGTTAAAGATATTTAAAGCATGCATTAATTGTTGATTTACAGTTAGTTTTATCCTATCATGGAGTAATCCCCCTTTTCTTTCTTTCCTTTTTTTTTGTTATCTTTAATCTATGCTTACATGAAGAATATTATGTTTACTAGGCTCTCCCCTATACCAGGTCCCCGCTTTAAACCCTTTTAGAGTCACTGTCCATCAGCAGAGCTAAATGTTGTAGAATCACTACTTGTCTTCTCTGTGTTGTACAGCCCTCTCCTTTCTACCCCCCCATGCATGCTGATCATAATAGCCCCTTATTCCTCCCCCTCTTATCCCTCCCTACCCATCCATCCTCCCCACTCCCTTTCCCTTTTGTACCTGTTAGTCCATTCTTGGGTTCTGTGATTCCACTGCTTTTTTGTTCCTTCAGTTTTTCCTTTGTTCTTATACTCCACAGATGAGTGAAATCATTTGGTATTTCTCTTTCTCTGCTTGGCTTATTTCACTGAGCATAATACTCTCCAGCTCCATCCATATTGCTGCAAATGGTAGGATTTGCCCTCTTCTTATGGCTGAGTAGTATTCCATTGTGTATATGTACCACATCTTCTTTATCTATTCGTCTATCGATGGACATTTAGGTTGTTTCCAATTCTTGGCTATTGTAAATAGTGCTGCAATAAACATAGGGGTGCATCTGTCTTTCTCAAACTTGATTGCTGCGTTCTTAGGATAAATTCCTAGGAGTGGAATTCCTCGGTCAAATGATAAGTCTGTTCTGAGCATTTTGATGAACCTCCATACTGCTTTCCACAATGGTTGAAATAGTTTACATTCCCACCAGCAGTGTAGGAGGGTTCCCCTGTCTCCACAGCCTCACCAACATTTGTTGTTGTTTTTGTCTTTTGGATGGCAGCCATCCTTACTGGTGTGAGGTGATACCTCATTGTAGTTTTAATTTGCATTTCTCTGATAATTAGCGATGTGGAGCATCTTTTCATGTGTCTGCTGGCCATAGGTATTTCTTTTTTGGAGAACTGTCTGCTCAGTTCCTCTGCCCATTTTTTAATTGGATTATTTGATTTTTGTTTGTTGAGGCATGTGAGCTCTTTATATATTTTGGACGTCAAGCCTTTAACGGATGTGTCATTTTCAAATATATTCTCCCATACTGTAGGGTTCCTTTTTGTTCTGTTGATGGTGTCTTTTGCTGTACAGAAACTTTTAAGCTTAATATAGTCCCACTCGTTCATTTTTGCTGTTGTTTTCCTTGCCTGGGGAGATATGTTCAAGAAGAGGTCGCTCATGTTTATGTCTAGGAGGTTTTTGCCTATGTTTTTTTCCATGAGTTTAATGGTTTCATGGCTTACATTCAGGTCTTTGATCCATTTTGAATTTACTTTTGTATATGGGGTTAGAAAGTGGTCCAGTTTCATTCTCCTACATGTAGCTGTCCAGTTTTGCCAGCACCATCTGTTGAAGAGACTGTCATTTCTCAATTGTATGTCCATGGCTCCTTTATCGAATATTAATTGACCATATATGTTTGGGTTAATGTCTGGAGTCTCTAGTCTGTTCCACTGGTTTGTGGCTCTGTTCTTGTGCCAGTACCAAACTGTCTTGATTACTATGACTTTATAGTAGAGCTTGAAATTGGGGAGTGAGTTCCCCCCTACTTTATTCTTCTTTCTCAGGATTGCTTTGGCTATTCAGGGTCTTTGGTGTTTCCATATGAATTTTTGAATTATTTGTTCCAGTTAATTGAAGAATGTTGCTGGTAATTTGATAGGGATTGCATCAAATCTGTATATTGCTTTGGGCAGGATGGCCATTTTAACGATATTAATTCTTCCTAGCCACAAGCATAGGATGAGTTTCCATTTGTTAGTGTTCCCTTTAATTTCTCTTAAGAGTGACTTGTAGTTTTCAGAGTATTGGTCATTCACTTCTTTGGTTAGATTTATTCCTAGGTAATTTATTCTTTTTGATGCAATTGTGAATGGAATTGTTTTCCTGATTTCTCTTTCTATTGGTTCATTTTTAATGTATAGGAAAGCTACAGATTTATGTATGTTAATTTTGTATCCTGCAACCTTGCTGTATTCTGTTATCAGTTCTAGTAGTTTTGGGGTGGAGTCTTTAGGGTTTTTTATGTACAATATCATGTCATCTGCAAATAGTGACAGTTTAACTTCTTCTTTACCAATCTGGATTCCTTGTGTTTCTTTGTTTTGTCTGAGTGCCATGGCTAGGACCTCCAGTACTATGTTAAGTAGCAGTGGGGAGAGTGGGCATCCCTGTCTAGTTCCTGATCTCAGAGGAAAAGCTTTCAGCTTCTCGCTGTTCAGTATAATGTTGGCTGTGGGTTTATGATATATGGCCTTTTTATGTTGAGATACTTCCCCTGTATTCCCATTTTGCTGAGAGTTTTTATCATGAATGGATGTTGAATTTTGTCAAATGCTTTTTCAGCAGCTATGGAGATGATCATGTGGTTTTTGTCTTTCTTTTTGTTGATGTGGTGGATGATGTTGATGGGTTTTCGAATGTTGTAACATCCTTGCATCCCTGGGATGAATCCCACTTGGTCATGGTGTATGATCCTTCTGATATACTTTTGTATTCGGTTTGCTAATATTTTATTAAGTATTTTTGCATCTACATTCATCAAGTATATTGGTCTGTAATTTTCTTTTTTGGCGGGGTCTTTGCCTGGTTATGGTATTAGGGTGATGTTGGCTTCATAGAATGAGTTTGCGAGTACTCCCTTCTCTTCTATTTTTTGGAAAACTTTAAGGAGAATGGGTATTATGTCTTCTCTGTGTGTTTGATAAAATTCCGAGGTAAATCTGTCCGGCCTGGGTGTTTTGTTCTTGGGTAGTTTTTTGATTACCGTTTCAATTTCTTTGCTCGTAATTGGTATGTTTAACTTTTGTGTTTCTTCCTTGGTCAGTCTTGGAAGGTTGTATTTTTCTGGGAAGTTGTCCATTTCTTCTAGGTTTTCCAGTTTGTTGGCATATAGGTTTTCATAGTAGTCTTTAATAATTCTTTGTATTTCTGTGGAGTCTGTAGTGATTTTTCCGTTCTCATTTCTGATTCTGTTGATGTGTGTTGATTCTCTTTTTCTCTTAATAAGTATGGCTAGAGGCTTATCTATTTTGTTTATTTTCTCAAAGAACCAGCTCTTGGTTTCATTGATTTTTGCTATTGTTTTATTCTTTTCAATTTTGTTTATTTCTTCTCTGATCTTTATTATGTCCCTCCTTCTGCTGACTTTAGGCCTCATTTGTTCTTCTCTTTCCAATTTTGATAATCGTGATGTTAGACTATTCATTTGGGATTGTTCTTGCTTCTTCAAGTGTGCCTGGATCGCTATATACTTTCCTCTTAAGACTGCTTTCGCGTGTCCCACAGAAGTTGGGGCTTTGTGTTATTTTTGTCATTTGTTTCTGTATATTCCCTGATCTGCATTTTAATTTGTTCATTGATCCATTGATTATTAGGAGCATGTTGTTAAGCTTCCATGTGTTTTTGAGCCTTTTTGTTTTCTTTGTAGAATTTATTTCTAGTTTTATACCTTTGTGGTCTGAAAAATTGGTTGGTAGGATTTCAATATATTTTGGATTTTGCTGAGGCTCTTTTTGTGGCCTAGTATGTGGTCTATTCTGGAGAATGTTCCATGTGCACTTGAGAAGAATGTATATCCTGTTGCTTTTGGATGTAGAGTTCAATAGATGTCTGTTAGGTCCGTCTGCTCTACTGTGTTGTTCAGTGATTCCATGTCCTTACTTATTTTCTGCCCGGTGGATCTATCCTTTGGGGTGAGTGGTGTGTTGAAGTCTCCTAGAATGAATGCATTGCAGTCTATTTCCCCCTTTAGTTCTGTTAGTATTTGTTTCACATATGCTGGTGCTCCTGTGTTGGGTGCATATATATTTAGAATGGTTATATCCTCTTGTTGGACTAAGCCCTTTATCATTATGTAGTGTCCTTCTTTATCTCTTGTTACTTTCTTTTTTGAAGTCTATTTTGTCTGATATTAGTACTGCAACCCCTGCTTTCTTCTCACTGTTGTTTGCCTGAAATATGTTTTTCCGTCCCTTGACTTTTATTCTATACATGTCTTTGGGTTTGAGGTGAGTTTCTTGTAAGCAGCATATAGTTGGGTCTTGCTTTTTTATCCATTCTATTACTCTGTGTGTTTTGATTGGTGCATTCGGTCCATTAACATTTAGGGTGACTATTGAAAGATATGTACTTATTGCCATTGCAGCCTTTAAATTTTTGGTTACCAAAGGTTCAAGGTTAGCCTCTTTAGTATCTTACTGCCAAACTTAGCTCTCTTATTGAGCTGCTATATACACTGTCTAGAGATTCTTTTCTTCTGTCCCTTCTTATTCCTCCTCCTCCATTCTTCATATGTTGGGTGTTTTGTTCTGTGCTCTTTTTAGGAGTGCTCCCATATAAAGCAGTCCCTGTAAGATGTCCTGTAGAAGTGGTTTGTGGGTAGCAAATTCCCTCAGTTTTTGCTTGTCTGGGAATTGTTTAATCCCGCCGTCATATTTAAATGATAGTCGTGCTGGATACAGTATCCTTGGTTCAAGGCCCTTCTGTTTCATTGCATTAAATATATCATACCATTCTCTTCTGGCCTGTAGGGTTTCTGTTGAGAAGTCTGATGTTAGCCTGATGGTTTTTCCTTTATAGGTGACCTTTTTCTCTTTAGCTGCCTTTAAAACTCTTTCCTTGTCCTTGATCTTTGCCATTTTAATTATTATGTGTCTTGGTGTTGTCCTCCTTGGATCCTTTCTGTTAGGGTTTCTGTGTATTTCCGTGGTCTGTTCGATTATTTCCTCCCCCAGTTTGGGGAAGGTTTCAGCAATTATTTCTTCCAAGATACTTTCCATCCCTTTTCCTCTCTCTTCTTCTTCTGGTACCCCTATAATACGGATATTGTTCCTTTTGGATTGGTCACACAGTTCTCTTAATATTGTTTCATTCCTGGAGTTCCTTTTATCTCTCTCTATGTCAGCTTCTATGCGTTCCTGTTCTCTGGTTTCAATTCCATCAATGGCCTCTTGCATCCTATCCATTCTGCTTATAAACCCTTCCAGAGTTTGTTTCTTTTCTGTGATCTCCTTTCTGGCATCTGTGATCTCCCTCCGGACTTCATCCCATATCTCTTGCATAATTTTCTGCATCTCTGTCAGCATGTTTATGATTTTTATTTTGAATTCTTTGTCAGGAATACTGGTTAGGTCTGTATGATTTTTATTTTGAATTCTTTGTCAGGAAGACTGGTTAGGTCTGTCTCCTTCTCTGGATTCTCTGTTATCTGGGTTTGCCTGTAATTTTGTCTTTTCATGGTTAGAGGAATAGTTTGCAGAGCTGGTACAAGTGACGACTGGAAGAACTTCCCTTCTTGTTGGTTTGTGACCCTCCTGTCCTGGAAGAACAGCGACCTCTAGTGGCTTCTGCTGGGCAGCTGTGCACAGACAGGGCTTCTGCTTTCTGCCTGGCTGCTATGGAGTTTATCTCCGCTGTTGCTGTGGGCGTGGCCTGGCTCGGGCAGCTGCTCCAAAGTGGTGGAGTTGCGTTGGAGGGGGAGTGGCTGGGAGGCTATTTATCTTCATAAAGGTCCTCCGTGCTCCCTGCAGCCCAGGGGATTAGGGCGCCCAGAGATCCCCTACCTCTGGATTAAGTATCCTGCCCTGCCCCTTTAAGACTTCCAAAAAGCACCCGCCAAAACAAAACAATGACCACAAAAAAAAAAAAATTTTTTTAAATAAAAAATATAAATAAATAAAAAATGGCCGCTCGTTTTTCTTTATTCTCCGGCGCCAGCCTCAGGCATCTGCTCACCTGTCTTGCTGCTCTGTTTCCCTAGTATTGGGTTCCCTGTCCCTTTAAGACTTCCAAAAAGTGCTCGCCAAAACAAAACAACAACAACAACAACAACAAAATGGCCGCTTGCTTTTCTTATGTCCTCTGGCACAGGCCTCCGGTGCCCGCTCACCATTCTTGCTGCCCTGTTTCCCTAGAATCCAGGACCCTGCGCACGCACTGTGCTTGCGCTCTTGTCCGGATGGCTGGGGCAGGGTGTTCAGCAGTCCTGGGCTCCCTCTCCCTCCAGCTCTGCTTACTCTTCTCCTGCCTGGAGCTGGGGGTAGCGGTGCTCAGGTCCCGCTTGGCCGGAGCTTGTATCTTCACGAGGTGCTGTGTTCTCGCAGGTGTGGATGTGGTCTGGATGTTGTCCTGTGTCCTCTGGTCTTTATTCTAGGAAGAGTTGTCTTTGTTATATTTTCATAGATATATGTGGTTTGGGGAGGAGATTTCCACTGCTCTACTCATGCCGCCATCTTGGCTCCACCCCTAATCATTTTTATAAAAAGAAAATACATAAACATTTTTAAACAGAAAGTGAATGAACCATTTTGCCACGCTGCTTCTGAATAAGCCAGAGAATTCAGGGAAGCATAGATGGAACCTGATTCTTACACCATTAATACAAGTTTGCAGACCCAAGTGTTGCTTATTGTTTGATTTGCATAGTTTGTCAATACCTTTGTGTGAGGTGGTTGAGGCTGAATCATCTATTATTTATGGCTTTGAAAAGACCTAATTTGGTGTCATATCCTCTTGGTAGGAAAATAAAAGTATTAGGCATTAAGAATTTAAAAGATGAGAAAGTTTGGCTCTCTATAAAAAAAACCTGCATTCGTGGCTATGTAGCTGATCCTGGGGACACACAGTCCCACCTGCTATTTTCCAAATAACCACAAGTATTTGGTTTACATGCTTAATAGGGATGACCAGAGGGCTGCAGGATGTTGCTCTTTATGAATATAGCACCATTGAGTTACAGCCCATGACACATTTCAATGTAAAGAACACCTGGATATGACTGCTCTTCAAAATGAGATTTTTACCTTTGCCTCCTTGACTGATACTACGTGTAATATAAGACAGCTAATAGATACATCTTAATCAAAGGACAATAGAATTATAGACTATCAAAGTCATGGGGAAAGCTGAAATGGTTTTCATTTTTAATTCAACAGGCATTTTTTGAGCATCTGCACTGAGCTAAGCAGTGACCCAAGCTTGCTTCCTGGGTGGGTCAGCTTGAATTTTTGGTGCAAGAGAAAGGTGAAGTACAGCTACACAGAAGGCCCATTCAGGGGCTGTGGGAAGATATCAGGGAGAGGGGCCTATGCTTCATCCACAAACCTTCCTTTTGTTAAGTTTACCTTTGAAAGAAGCCACCAGATTCCTGAATGAGTTGTTCTTAAAATATATTAAGCAAAGCTAGTGAATCCAAATAGCATGTAGGGTAGATGATCGAGGCTGCTTTTGATTAGTCACCCAGACCCCTCCCCTTTACAGTAAGACTGAAGCTTGCATTGTCCACAGATGTCATTGTAGGTGATTGCCACCTTTCAGCTCCCCCCTCTCTGGAAATTACCCTCTGCTGAATTGATCCATTTTTATGTTCCCTTCCTTAGCAAGCACAGCCTGGGACTGATGATAACTCAGGGGCATAATGGCCTGGACCTGCTGCCTCGATGCAGGATGACTGAGTCATCATAGCAGCTCCAGAGCTCTGTCAGAGCAGCTGAAGTCATTGTGACACACTGCAATTCACTGCTGTCTCACCTCAATTCTGTTTCCCCTTGAGAACATGTGCTGATCTTAAGAGAATTTTCTGGTAATCTCCTACATACAGATTTGTATCTCAGAGTTTATTTTCCAACAACCTTCAATATGGCCCAATGTAAAAATAGGAAAGTTGTGAAGAAAGAGGGACATCATTCTTGAATCAATGGGTTCAGGACTTAGACCTGGTGATGTTGATTGTTATCTACAAAGCAGCTGTTGAGACAGAATTTGATAAACATAATATTTTTTGTGGATCTATACTCTGTCCAATCCCACTGGAATGTCTGGAGCATTGTCCGCCTTTTCCTGGAATGGCCAGTCCCTTACATGCTTGTTTCCATAGTCATTGGACATGGGAGGCTTCAGGAGTAGTGTGGCCTTGGACAAGGCAGCACATGCCCCGAGACGAGCCATAAAGTAGTCAACTGGAGGCTGTCTACTGATAGCACTCCCAGCACGTGCGGAAACAAATCTTTCTTGAAGGCTGATTTGGGGAGAGCATCTCCATGTCTGCTACATCAATGAATTAGGGCTCTAAAATGTATCAGTTTTGACCTTGGGCAAATGCTGAATCTCTTGAATTTCGTTTCCTCCTCTAAAATTAAAAAAGTCATAATAGTACCCAGATTTTTGGTTATGAGAATCAAATTAAGAAACATATGTATTTTCCATAGGTTGGTGTTGGTAGGTACTTAATATGGGTCAGGCTGTTGCTGTAGTTAGGATTCTCACCTGGCCATGGTTGACTAGCTCACTGCACACCTGTGGACAATACATGGCTGTTGATTCTATAAAAAGAGCTCCACCCAGTGCTCTGGGAGTGACACAGTGGCAGGGCTGCAAGGCTGCAGGAGAGCAGAGCAGAGGCTGGAGTGGTGGCAGCCGGGGACAGAGGCCCAGAGGATGGCTGTGCAGGATGACTGTGCAGAGGGGCCCGGAGGCAGAGACCAGCTTGCTGCATGCAGACTAACTCTGAGTGAATGGGATTTTAGTGACTGACCTGCCACCTAGAAATACAGTTGGGTAGAACCCTTTCACCCCAAGAACATTTTGCTGTCATTTTCTTTGGTCACACTGAATCCATAGTGAACTTGCCCGGGGCTGAAACCCATTGGCAAGACAGTTTGTAATTGACTAGTTAGAAGAGTTAAAAGAGAGAGGAAGGAATACCTTTCTGTTTTAACAGAAATGTTCACTTGGCCAGAGTATAAGAGACAATCAGATTGCAGGGAGTTTTAACGTTTAAGTATGGGGTTCCTATGTGGTCTCCTGACAGCACTACATGGAGGACTCCTTAAAATACAGGTTTTCAAGCCCCTTCTACAGAAATTCTAACAGTGTCAGTCTGGGGAGGTATCTACAAGATTTCACTGAAAGAAAGAAAAAGGCTTTACCAAGTGATTTGCCATGTTTAGGTGCTACTGCCCTAATGGACCGAATGTCCTGTCACCAGGTAAGCATTTGACTTGTGCAATTTCTGTGTGAACTGTGTATTTAATGAGTAGATTGACCTAGTACTACTCAAATTTCTCTTCCCACTCTGCTAGTCTACCATTCCCAGGTACAAAGCTCTCCACACTCTATTCTGCTTTCAAACAGTGATGATGTTAAATATTTTTTCATATCTAAATGGTGCTTGTGAAATAAGAAATACATATATTGATCTCTGCCCCCAGCTCCTGACACAGACTATGAGAACCTTTGTAAATGAAGGTTCTAGGAGAATCTTTTGTTCTAAAATTGAGTTTTTGACCCCAGTTCCTAACACAGAGCTCCTAAAACCTGAGTGATAGAAACATCTGATACCAACCTCCCAATCCTTGGAATTTCCTGGGTGATAGGAGCATCTTCTGTTGTAATGAGGGGAATCTGGGTGGGCTTCTGGGTGGGGGCTGGGGATCAAAAAGATGAAGCCATGATTGGAAACTTTCCACACCCCCCACCTCCACCCTGTGGTTAAGAGAGAGGGGCTGGAGATGGAGTTAATAGTCATGCCTAGATGATGAAGTCTCCCTAAAAGTGCAGATAGTATGAGATTTGGAGAGCTTTCAGGTTGCTGAACACATTCTGGGGGTGTGGCACACATGGAGACAGCCTGGAGGCTCCTGCCTCTTCTCATATTCCTTGTGTTATGCATCTGTTTCATCTAGGTGTTCCTTTGTATCCTTTATCATATTCTTTTATAATAGACTGGCAAATGGTAAATGTTTCCCCAAGTTCTGTGAGCAATTGTAGCAAACTATCAAACCCAAGGAGGGTGGTCATGCATGGGAAGTCCAGTTAGAAGTACAGCTGACATGCAGTTGGCATGTAAATGGGGAAAGGAGGCAGTCTTGCAGGACTGAGCCATGCACTTGTGGGATCTGATGCTAACTCCAGGTACATAGTGTCAGAACTGAATGAAATTATAGGACACCTAACAGGTATGGTGAGCATTACCTGATGTGTGGAAAACCCATACACCTGGTGTTAAAAATGAAGAGAAGTGAAGTGTAGGAGTGATATGAGACTAAAGGAGAAACATGCAGGAGGGTGTGCTTTTCCCATAGGGTGCCACATAACTATATAATTTCCCCAAGCCCAAACCAACCCCCTAAAAAGGCTGCATAACACTCTAGATTAAAGTCTACTATTCTCTACCTGCTATTAATTTCCCACCTCATATAACTGTTTGCTTTGCCTCTCTGCTTTACGGGAACATTCTTTGGATAAGGATGCTAGCCTTCTTACCAGGGAACAGGAATTAATCCATTCACGTATCATAGGACCTACTGTCCTCTGCTTCTGCTGCTCTAACCATAAATAGCTAACTCTGAGGATCCACCTTTGTATTATATGAACAATAAATAAACTATTGAAAATATTTTCCTCGGTGATTGAAAAAAATCTAGGTGGAATAGAAACTAAGACAAAAGATAAGTTATTAAATGTCATCCTTCCAAACTTTGAATATTTAATGAAAGCATTACTTTCTAATCCAACCAACCAAGCTCATCATTTCAACTCATTTTGAGTACCTTTTTTGGGGGTACATTTCCTTGAATATATATTGATAGATACACAGAGGAAAAACAGGGGAAAATCTAATCTAAACTTATTGTGTACAAACTTTCCAAGTACTGTCAAATCTGAAAGTAACACAAACTCAGTTTTTGTCTGTATCGGTAAAGACAAGAGTACCATTTTGACCACAAACAATTGAATACACAAAGAGCATGAAAGAAACTTCAAACAATCTTACCACTTGCACAAGGCAGTTTTGAATATGTCAAGTGTATGCAGAGCAATACAAATGAACATTTTGTTCTTATATTCTTAATTCTTTTATTGAGTGACATACTCTCTTTTCAAATGCTTGGTATTGATACACTTATTGTGACAAATTATAGGAATGGTCCTGAAGAGCCTGCAATAGTTTTTGATTCCAAAAATCACCTACAGATATTTTTTAAATGCAGATTACCATGCCTTTTATTGCATTTACTAATTTAATGTAATTAAATTTAAATTTAATTTTAGTTTAAATTGATTTACTGTAGGCAGCAACATCTCAATAATAATATATAGATATCAAAGGGGATTTTAAATTTCTGCATTGCCCTGTTTCCATTTATTTCTCAATATCTAGACTGAGTCAATCAATTTAGGTAAGTTGCTAACTCCATGGACGAACAAACATGCTTTGACAACGTCTGGTGATTTTTTTCTTGTTTTCAAAAGAACCATGTGTTTGTTTTTATCATCTTTTTCCTCAAAATCGTTTTTATGTGAAGACACAAATTGACTGATCTAATTATATGATATGAAAAGGTGCAACATTAGAAGGAGAAGTGGTTTAAGAGCCTCACCAACCCTTTATTAATACTCCATTAACTGGATGTGTTCGCTTTGTGGAACTGGCTTAACCTCTGAAACTTTTACCTTCACCTTCAAATCAGGGTTGTTAATACAAATCTGACAATGTTGTGGTGAGAATAAAATGAGAAATATATAAAGTGCCTGGCACAATTCATGGAAAAGTAAATGGAAACTATTAAACTATTATGCAGGTCCACTAGAGGTTCCTGGACGATAAGTATCTGCAGGCAATAGATTTGATACCAACTCTCAGTATGAAGTAAGGAAAAGCAACACAAAACTTACCAATGAGAGGAGCAAACATATTTATGAATTGAAAGCCCACAAGGAAAATCACACTGGTTCATGTCCTAGAAGATTTGGAGCTAACTGTGATTTCCATGCTTATTCATAAATTATTCTTCCTACAAAAATCATTATTGACTAGAAAGAATAGAGGAAAGTGGATTTAGGAACAAGACTTAAGAAATATACAAAATTACTGTCTCTGTAAAATATGTAAATTTTCAAAGTAAATTGAGAAGGATTAGTCTTTAAATAGGACAAAAAAAACCCCACAGGAGAATGTTTCTTATGGAAGCAAGTGAAAGACTTTCAGAAAGAGTGGGGGCAATCATGCTGAAAGTGCTGAGGGCTGGTGGAGTAAGAAGATGGCTGAAATATATTATTTGTATATAATGACTGAAAAAGGAGCAATTTGGCTAGCTGATATTACAGTATATTAAGGTGTGAATGTTAGTTGAGGGTATATATACAATGCTCATCAAATAAATACAGTTCTATAAAATCTAATTTTGAATTTTTTGACTTTCAAAATATTTAACTAAGAAAGGATAAGGGGAGATGGGAAAGAAACACAGAATTAAAGACCAGCTGGACTTTGAATTAAGAGATATGTGATCCCAGCGTGAATCTGCTCATTAATGAAGAAAGTGTTCTGGTGTGTGTTGGATGGTATGAGAGGTGGTATAGGAGGAGTGGGAGACATGGTGCAGGATAGCCTAAAACCGTGAGAGGTAACACTCATAAGGTATTTGTATGTGAATATATTATATTGACACTTTATCAGGACTCCTTCTTATTCTCCAAACATTTTTTCAAAGCAGGCATTTTAAATCTTGCCATTGTATAGAGGACAACTTTCCCCAAATCACACAGCTAGAAAGCAGAGGAACCAGCACTTGCACCAGGCAAGTGCAGGCACCCATTCCTACAAGGAGGGCTTCAGGGGCACCAGCATACTTCCAAATGACAGGAGCCTTAACGAGCGAAGTTGTCTTTTGTTTGTGAGAAGTGGCTAGATAGTAATTATTTTGAAGAATTAGAGATATTACTGGGTATCAAGTTGGACAAAAGCCCCATTTCTTTCAAGCTACTTGGGATGTAGAAAAAAAAAACAGCCTCATGCAGAGGGTTTCAGGGGAACCAGCAGCAGGTAGATTCTCTTCCTGTTTCCTTTCCTCTGCCTTATTTCTAAATAGTTCACTGAATCCATGCAATCAAAAGTTGATTGCTCTCAATTAAAAAATGGGAAAGGGACTTGAATAGGCATTTCTCCAAAGAAAATACACAAGCACATGAAAAGACTCTCAACATTAGTCATTAGGGAAGTAAATTAAAACCACAGTGAGGTAACATCTCACACAAAATGAGATACTATAATTTAAAAAAGGAAAGAAAAATAACAAGTGCTGACAAAGATATGGAGAAATTTATTTGACTCCTGGTACATTGATGGTGGGAATTTAATGGTTTAGTGTCTGTAGAAACTAGTTTAGATAAACAGAATTTTATATGACCCAGCAATTATACTCCTAGGTATGTATCTCCAAAGAACTGAAAACTGGTACTCAAAAAAATACATGTGCTCACATGTTCACAGCAGCACTATTCACAAGATGTATAAGGTAGAAACAAAATAAATGTCCATCAGTGGATGAATGGATAAATTGTGATGCACACATACAATGGAATGCCATTCAGCCATAAAGAGGAATGACATACTGATACAGGATAACACGGATGAAACTAAAATATTATGCCAAGTGAACGAAGCCAGACACAGAAGATCCCATATTGTTCAATTCCATTTATATGAAATGTTAGAATAAGTAAATTCACAGAGACAGAAAACAGATTGGTGGTTCTCGGGGGCTTGAGGGCGGGAAGGCATGCAAAGCAGATGCTTCATGGGTGTGGGGTTTCCTGTCAAGGTGGTGAGAATGTCTGGAGCCAAGTAGAGATGGCAGCTGCACAGTGTTATGAATGCAGTAGATACCTCTGGCTGTAGCAATGTCAGAATGGTTAATTTTATGTTATGTGGATTTCACCTAAAAAAAAAGATAAAGATAAACTGATATGGATTTGAAGTCTCCTTTTAAAACATGTACACTGGGCAGATACAGTATTAGATATCGGCCATTTATAATGATTTCTCCATTGACTCCACTACTCTTCTTATTAGGTGGAATGTGTTTTAATATGTTCTGGGATTCTCAGTGAGGAGAGAGGAACAGGTCAATTTTTAGTGTGAAGCATGTTTGCGAAGGACTTATTGAAGGGTCTGTCGATAACCTCAGTAGTATATACACATGGGGAGATTTGGAGTAGCAGAAATTGGGTGAATATGTGTGGGCATTGACAAAAAGAAAGAGAACAAGATGGAATTCAAATTTCTCCATAATTTTAATGAGTATTTCTTGTTGTTGGCAAACAAGACTATTTACATATGAGCTTTCCTTGGTAATGAGTTTTCTAGGCAAACCATCTGCTAGGTAGCTTTCCAGGGAGGCTCTTCCTGCGGTGTGTGTGTGGGGGCGTGTGTGTGTGTTTTAATCATTTTGAAGCCTTCACATGCAGGCTTGAGGGAGATTCACAAGCAGGATCAGAATGAGAGTCAGGGTTTGGAAGTTCCTTGTTTGTGAGGATTTGATTATCCCACCATGCAAACGACAGCATGTTTTACATGGTCTCCATTTGCTGACATTTATTTCCCTGGTGCTAGTCCTCATTTTTCATCTTAAATATTGAACATGACTTTTTAATTGGAATTTTCTGGCTAGTGACTCAATCCAGTTGGGAAAGAGTCTTTTCCCATTTGTTCAAAAGAATGGATTTTTATTAACATACTTGTAGGGAAATGTGTTATATTTTTCAGTATATCAATAGAACATAATTTGTATTCTAGCCATATATTTCCTATTGACTCTCATGGTGGGACAGGAGTGGGGAGTCATTGTCTCAAGAGTATTTCTACTAATAGAGAAGAGGGATAGATAGGGTCACCATTTTTGTCTTTGTGACAAAATTGACCTGGGGCAACAATTATTCAGCATACTACTTCTATTAGTCTTAGTTGAAACCAAAAAGATTTCTTTCAAGGTCTGCTAGGGAAAGAAAGAGTCAGATATTAAAATCTAAATTTGTTAGAGAATTCATAGAAAAAAACAACACCAATCTAGACTCTTAATGAAAATATCCTTGGGTGATAAATCTTATCTGGAGTTTAATCACTTTAGATTTAATTATCTCTTCCATTTTAATCAATTGTGGTAAATACATAGGCATAGTAGTCTCATTCCTGAATCTCAAGGACAAGTACTGTGTTGTATTAATAGCATTTCTGGAATCTATACTACCTAACTCATTTCCTAGACTCAGTAAGTACATACATTAATGAAGAAATGATCCGAATGTTTTCCATATTTCTACAATAGTCTCTGATTTTATCCATTACGGTCACCAAGTTAAACTTCACTGTTCCTCAATCTTCCTCAGTATCTGCTATTTGAAGTACATTTTAAGTGCAGGTCACATCTGTCTTAACTGGCCATCCATAATTTGATGTGCTTGACTCATCTAGCTTTATTTGCTCCTATTTCCGAACTTGAATCCTCACCCTTCTGTGCTCCACATCAGGTCCTAGTTTTGTGCCTTTTACCATTCTGCTTATCTACTGAGAACATTTGTAAAAAGCAAAGGGCGCTCAGGTCAAATGAAACAACATAACAACTCTGTAGTGGAAACAGTTGGCCTGACTGAATGTTCTCTGGGCCCTGGACACTTGATTCTAAGAATTAAGGTCCTCTACAGTTGTCACTGTATAATCATAATTAAAAGCTACTTTACATCAATGCACATAATGACTTTGGCTTCTCTGTATTCTCTGTTAGAACACTGTTCATCAGTATGCTGTCCAAAAATACATGGTTTCATGTGTATAAAGTAAGTGACTTTACCTTTCTTTTGACTTGATTATTAAAAGCTGAACGTGTGTTCTTCATATGTGGATGGATGGCAGTCAATACAATGTGCCACTAATATTTCCCCTTCTCAATCCCAATATCTACCTTAGATCTTGGAATTATATGAAATATTTTATTTTTACTTTGTTATGGACAGTATATTAATATTACAGAAATCTAGTTTGAATGATGTTCACTTCCTTCCTTTCCATCCTACTTAATATATATATATATATATATATATATATATATATATATATTAGAATAAATTAGCTAGCTGTCCTCAAACTTTTTTTGTCCAGAATCCCTTTACATTCACAAACGTTATTGAGGACTCCAAAAAGTTTCTGTTCAACATTGGTTGCCAGAGGCAGGGGATGGAGGAGTGGGTGAAATGGGTGAGAATGGTTAAAAGGTGCAAACTTCTAATTATAAGATGAATGAGTTTTAGGAATATAGTCTACAGCATCGTGACTAATAGTTAATGACATTGTATTGTATTATGCATTTGAAAGTTGCTGAGGGAGTAGTTTTCAAAGTTCTCATCACAAGAAAAAAAGTTTGTTAACTGTGTGTGGTAATGGATGTTAATGAAATTTATTCTGGGAATCATATGTAAGATCATATAATTTATAAAATCATCTTGTGCACAAATCATGTTATACACATAAAAACATATACAATGTTATATATGTTAATTACATCCCAATATTTTTAGAAAAGAGTTTCTGTTCATGTGCATTATAGCTATCAAAATTTACTATAGTAAACATTAAATATAAAATATAGGTAAAGATATTATTATTACTATTTGCCTACTCATTTAAAAAATAATAAATCCTTTACAAATTAGCATAAAATATTTTTAGGAACAAGTTTTTCAAAAAGAAATGGAAGGAGTGGCATTTCTTACCTTACAATATTTATGTACTTAGAGTTTTCTATCTGCTCTGTGTCCAGTCTGTTGTGGTATCACACAGATGGTGATATCACACACAAACATGCCATGCTGCCTTTGGAAAAGCCACTATATCAGCCAAGTGAGAATGGGAATGAACCAATAACCAGTGATTTAGCTTTGTTTTGCCAATGGTACTGACCTCGCAGATTCCCTGAAAGGGTCTTGTGGACAGATTCTCAGACCACATTTGAGAGCTGTTGAACTAGATAATGCAGAGACTATTGGCTATAAAATAACTTTGTATTCTCTTGACCCATTTTCTACCAGTTCTTCAATCTTTTTATTAAGATCGCCTCTTTCGTGAAGACCTCTGAGCTGTCAAGGTAATTCCAGGACGCCTGGAATTGATCTGGCCTCTTTTGTTGAAATAGTTGTTTGATGAAGGCATGAAATCTACTAAGAGCTATGCTTTGGAATCAGGGGCCTTAGGATTTCCTGGGAAATTCTCACATCATCTTGTCAGCATTATATATTGATGACAGTGAGATTGACGAATTATACCTGGTCTTGATGAGACCCCCCAGAAGGGTTTTGATATTGGGACTGGTTACACAGCAGGAATATGCCTGCAGGACCAGCCAGACATGAGAAACATGGATCAAGATTTAATTTTGTACTCCCTGGTGTCAGGTGCTCCATGCAAATGTTCACAGTTTCTGTTCCAGTAAAAAAGTGTGTTGGGATGGCCCTTATAGGTCTCTTGGTTTTCCAGCCTGTCCTGTCCCACACCTGTGTGAGGCACCTTTGGCTGAGATGCATATCTTTACTTTAGTGTTGCTGCTATATTGTATCATTTTCCTGCAAAAATGTGTATTTTCAATCATTGTTATTTTGATTATGTAATTCTTTAGAAATTGAACCCTATCTGATGGCCACTATCAGAGCATGTTCCCTGATGATTCCAGCTCATTGTGATCTCTCCTTCCTATGAAACTCTAGCAGTGTATATTATGTTGCATGCTTGCCATCAAATTGCACTGTGCATTTATTTTTAAACTTATTCCTAAGGGTACATCATATCTTTCCATTTAATTGTAAGTTCCTTGAAGAAAAACTTTTTTTTTTCTTTTTTCAAACTCCACAACAGCCAGTGTAGGTCTGGCTTTGTGCGTGTTCGGCCTACCAAAATCAAATACCACAGATTGTGTGGTTTAAACAACAGAAGTTTATTTTCTCACAGTTTCAAAGGCTTTAAGTCCAAAATCAAGGTGTTAACAGGGTTGGCTCCTTAGATCAGTAGTCTAACTTGGTTTATAAAAACAAAAGTCTCATTTACATACCCTAAAGCATTTACATACCCTAAAGTGACCCTGGTGGGTGATAGGAAATCAGCATCCTAGTATTTGTTAATATTCTAATGTCTGCTTCTTTTAAGTCATCCAGTCATTGTGTTAGGGGGCATTGTTTATTTTCCTCAGTTCTTGTCCCTTCCACAACAAAGAACTGAAGGGCAGGGACACGGTGGTGAAGCAGAGTAAAAGATTTATTTGAAGTTATGTACTTAAAGGGAGAAAAAGTGCAGGCGACCTTAGGGAGGAGAGGTGCCCTGAATGGTTTAAGTTTTATTTTATTTTATTTTATTTTGGTATCATTAATCTACAATTACATGAAGGACATTACGTTCACTAGGCTCCCACCCTCACCAAGTCCCCCCCACATACCCATTCACAGTCACTGTCCATCAGCGTAGTAAGATGCTGTAAAATCACTACTTGTCCTCTCTGTGTTGCACAGCCCTCCCCGTGCCCACCCTCACACTATACATGTTAATCGTAATGCCCCCTTTCTTTTTTCGTGCCCTTATCCCTTCCTTCCCACCCATCCTCCCCAGTCCCTTTCCCTTTGGTAACTGTTAGTCTATTCTTGGGTTCTGTGCTTCTGCTGCTGTTTTGTTCCTTCAGTTTTCTTTTGTTCTTACACTCCACATATGAGTGAAATCATTTGGTACTTGTCTTTTTCTGCCGGGCTTATTTCACCGAGCATAATACCCTCTAGCTCCATCCATGTTGTTGCAAATGGTAGGAATTGTTTTCTTCTTATGGCTGAGTAATATTCCATTGTGTATATGTACCACCTCTTCTTTATCCATTCATCTACTGATGGACATGTAGGTTGCTTCGATATCTTGGCTATTGTAAACAGTGCAGAGATAATCATAGGGGTGCATCTGTCTTTTTCAAACTGGAGTGCTGCATTCTTAGGGTAAATTCCTAGATGTGGAAATCCTGGGTCAAATGGTATTTCTATTTTGAGCATTTTGAGGAACCTCCATAATGCTGTCCATAATGGTTGAACTAATTTACATTCCCACCAGCAGTGTAGGAGGGTTCCCCTTTCTCCACAACCTCACCAACATTTGTTGTTATTTGTCTTTTGGATGGTAGCCATCCTTACTAGTGTGAGATGATATCTCATTGTGGTTTTAATTTGCATTTCTCTGATGACAAGCGATGTGGAGCATCTTTTCATGTGTCTGTTGGCCATCTGAATTTCTTCTTTAGAGAACTGTCTATTCAGCTCCTCTGCCCATTTTTTAATTAGATTATTTGCTTTTTGTTTGTTGAGGTGTGTGAGTGCTTTATATATTCTGTATGTCATCCTTCTATCGGATCTGTCATTTACGAATATATTCTCCCATACTGTAGGATACCTTTTTGTTCTATTGTTGGTGTCCCTTGCTGTACAGATGCTTTTCAGCTTGATATAGTCCCATTTGTTCATTTTTGTGTTAGTTTCCCTTGCCTGGGGAGATATGTTCAAGAAGAGGTCACTCATGTTTATGTCTAAGAGATTTTTGCCTATGTTTTTTTCTAAGAGTTTTATGGTTTCGTGACTTACATTCAAGTCTTTTATCCATTTCGAATTTACTTTTGTGTATGGGGTTAGACAGTGATCCAGTTTCATTCTCTTAAGTGTAGCTGTGCAGTTTTGCCAGCACCATCTGTTGAAGAGACTGTCATTTCCCCATTGTATATTCATGGCCCCTTTATTGAATATTAGTTGACCATATCTGTTTGGGTTGATGTTTGGAGTCTCTATTCTGTTCCATTGGTCTGTGGCTCTGCTCTTGTGCCAGTACCAAATTGTCTTGATTACTGTGGCTTTGTAGTAGAGCTTCAAGTTGGGGAGTGAGATCTCCCCCACTTTATTCTTTCTTCTCAGGATTGCTTTGGCTATTCTGGGTCTTTGGCGTTTCCATATGAATTTTTGAACTATTTGTTCCAGTTCATTGAAGAATGCTGTTGGTAGTTTGATAGGGATTGCATCGAATCTGTATATTGCTTTGGGCAGGGTGGCCATTTTGATGATATTAATTCTTCCTAGCCAGGAGCATGGGATGAGTTTCCATTTGTTAGTGACCTCTTTAATTTCTCTTAAGAGTGTCTTATACTTTTCAGGGTATAGGTCTTTCACTTCCTTGGTTAGGTTTATTAATAGGTATTTTATTCTTTTTGATGCCATTGTGAATGGAATTGTCTTCCTGATTTCTCTTTCTATTGGTTCATTGTTAATGTATAGGAAACCCACAGATTTCGGTGTGTTAATTTTGTATCCTGCAACTTTGCTGAATTCCAATATTAGCTCTAGTAGTTTCGGAGTGGAGTCTTTAGGGTTTTTTATGTACAATATCATGTCATCTGCAAATAGTGACTATATAACTTCTTCTTTACCAATCTGGATTCCTTGTATTTCTTTGTTTTGTCTAATTGCCATGGCTAGGGCCTCCAGTACTATGTTGAATAACAGTGGGGAGAGTGTGCATCCCTGTCTTGTTCCCGATCTCAGAGGAAAAGCTTTCAGCTTCTCTCTGTTCAGTATGATGTTGGCTGTGGGTTTATCATATATGACCTTTATTATGTTGAGGTACTTGCCCTCTATGCCCATTTTGTTGAGAGTTTTTATCATGAATGTATGTTGAATTTTATCGAATGCATTTTCAGCATCTATGGAGATGATCATGTGGTTTTTGTCTTTCTTTATGTTGATGTGGTGGATGATGTTGATGGATTTTTGAATGTTGTAACATCCTTGCATCCCTGGGATGAATCATGGTGTACGATCCTTTTGATATATTTTTGAATTCGATTTGCCACTATTTTGTAGCATATGTTTGCATCTACATTCATCAGGGATATTGGTCTATAGTTTTCTTTTTTGATGGAGTCCTTGCCTGGTTTTGGTATTAGGGTGATGTTGGCTTCATAGAATGAATTTGGGAGTATTCCCTCCTCTTCTATTTTTTGGGAAACATTAAGGAGAATGGGTATTATGTCTTCTCTGTATGTCTGATAAAATTCCGAGGTAAATCCATCTGGCCCGGGGGTTTTGTTCTTTGGTAGTTTTTTGATAACCGCTTCAATTTCATTGCTGGCAATTGGTCTGTTTAGATTTTCTGTTTCTTTCTGGATCAGTCTTGGAAGGTTGTATTTTTCTAGGAAGTTGTCCATTTCTCCTAGGTCTCACAGCTTGTTAGCATATAGGTTTTCATAGTATTCTCTAATAATTCTTTGTATTTCTGTGGGGTCCGTCATAATTTTTCCTTTCTCGTTTCTGATTCTGTTGATGAGTGTTGACTCTCTTTTCCTCTTTATAATTCTGGCTAGAGGCTTATCTGTTTTGTTTATTTTCTCAAAGAACCAGCTCGTGGTTTCATTGATTTTTGCTATTGTTTTATTCTTCTCAATTTTATTTATTTCTTCTCTGATCTTTATCATCTCCCTCCTTCTGCTGACCTTAGGCCTCATTTGTTCTTCTTTTTCCAATTTCGATAATTGTGACATTAGACCATTCATTCATTTGGGATTGTTCTTCCTTCTTTAAATGTGCCTGGATTGCTATATACTTTCCTCTTAAAACTGCTTTTGCTGTGTCCCACAGAAGTTGGGGCTTTGTGTTGTTGTTGTTTGTTTCCATATATTGCTGGATCTCCATTTTGATTTGGTCATTGATCCATTGATTATTTAGGAGCGTGTTGTTAAGCCTCCATGTGTTTGTGAGCCTTTTTACTTTCTTTGTACAATTTATTTCTAGTTTTATGCCTTTGTGGTCTGAAAAGTTGGTTGGTAGGATTTCAATCTTTACAATTTACTGAGGCTCTTTTTATGGCCTAGTATGTGGTGCATTCTGGAGAATGTTCTATGTGCACTTGAGAAGAATGTGTATCCTATTGCTTTCGGATGTAGAGTTCTATATATGTCTATTAGGTCCATCTCTTTTAGTGTGTTGTTCAGTGCCTCTGTGTACTTACTTATTTTCTGTCTGGTGGATCTGTCCTTTGCAGTGAGTGGTGTGTTGAAGTCTCCCAAAATGAATGCATTGCATTCTGTTTCCTCCTTTAGTTCTGTTAGTATTTGTTTCAGATATGTTGGTGCTCCTGTATTGGGTACATATATATTTATAATGGTTATATCCTCTTGTTGGACTGAGCCCTTTATCATTATGTAATATCCTTCTTTTTCTTTTGTTACTTTCTTTATTTTGAACTCTATTTTGTCTGATACTAGTGTTGCAAAACCTGCTTTTTTCTCTCTGTTGTTTGCATGAAATATCTTTTTCCATCCCTTGACTTTAAATCTGTGCATGTCTTTGGGTTTGAAGTGAGTGTCTTGTAAGCAGCATATGGATGGGTCTTGCTTTTTTATCCATTCTATTACGCTGTGTCTTTTGTTTGGTGCATTCAGTCCATTTACATTTAGGGTGATTATTGAAAGGTATGTACTTATTGCTATTGCAGGCTTTCATTATGTGGTTACCAGTGGTTAAAGGTTACCTTCTTTTCTATCTTGTTGTCTAACTTAACTCGCTTATTGAGCTATTATAAACACCCTCTGATGATTCTTTATTTCTCTCCCTTCTTATTCCTCCTCCTCCATTCTTCATATGTTGGGTGTTTTGTCCTGTGCTCTTTTTAGGAGTGCTCCCTTCTAGAGCAGTCCCTGTAAGATGCCCTGTAGAGGTGGTTTGTTGGAGGCAAATTTCCTCAACTTTTGCTTGTCTGGGAATTATTTAATCCCTCCTTCATATTTAAATGATAATCGTGCTGGATACAGTAGTCTTGGTTCGAGGCCCTTCTGTTTCATCGCATTAAGTATATCGTGCCATTTTCTTCTGGCCTGTAAAGTTTTTGTTGAGAAGTCTGATGATAGCCTGATGGGTTTTCCTTTGTAGGTGACCTTTTTTTTTCTCTCTGGCTGCCTTTAGTACTCTGTCCTTGTCTTCGATCTTTGACATTTTAATTATTATGTGTCTTGGTGTTGCCCTCCTTGGATCCCTTGTCATGGGAGTTCTGTGTAACCCTGTGGTCTGAGAGGCCATTTCCTCCCCTAGTTTTTGGGAAGTTTTCAGCAATTATTTCTTCAAAGACACTTTCTATCCCTTTTTCTCTCTCTTCTTCTTATGGTACCCTTATAATGCAGATATTGTTCCGCTTAGATTGGTCACTCAGTTCTCTTAATATTCTCTCATTCTTGGAGATCCTTTTATCTCTCTCTGCATCAGCTTCTCTGTGTTCCTGTTCTCTGTTTTCTAGTCCATTAATGGTCTCTTGCATCTCGTCCATTCTGCTTTGAAGTCCTTCCAGAGATTGTTTTATTTCTGTATTCTTCCTCCTTAGTTCTTGCATATTTCTCTGCAACTCCATCAGCATGGTTATGACTTTTGTTTTGAATTCTTTTTCAGGAAGACTGGTTAAATCTATCTCCCCAGGTTCCTTCTCAGGGGAAGATGTAGCAGATGTCAAAGCTGTCTGGGTTAGTCTTGTCTGGATGAAATTTTTTTGCCTTTTCATGTTGATAGGTGCAGTGGTGTGCTATTGACTCGTCTGTCAGGTGGGTGAGTCAAGACTTTCCGCTTGCTCCTGGCCTTTCTTTACTGGGACAACTGTGACCCCTAGTGGCTTGTTTTGGGCAATTTTGTGTAGACTGGGTCTCTGTATCTTGCCCCGCCGGTATGAAGGAAGCTCCCTTTACAGTGGGCGTGGCCATCCTCAGGCTGCTCCTCTGCTATGGAGGGTTCCCGGAGGGGTAATGGACGGGGGGCTGTTTGGCTGCTTACCTCCGTTAGGGGTCTCAGAGCTGTTGCCCAGGGGGTTAGTGTACCCAAAGTTCCCTGGAATTTCCAGCTTCTGGACTGTGACCCGGGATGCTTCCATCTAGTTGTGGGGTCCCTGTCCCTTTAAGACTTTCTAAAAGCACTCCCTTTTCTTTGTCCCAGAGGTGCTGGCTGTGGTACCCACTCACAGGTCTTACTGTCTTGCTTCCCTAGTTTATAGCACCCCACGCATGCACTGTGTGTCTGTGCTCCTGGTGCAGATGGCTGGGGCTGGGTGTTCAGCAGTCCTGGGCTCCCTCTCCCTCCCTGCTCTGACTCCTCTCCTCCTACTGGGAGCTGGGGTGAGGGTCCTCTGGTCCCACTGGGCTGCAGCTTGTATCTTACCCCTTCACCAGGCTCTGGGTTCTCGCAGGTGTGGATGTAGTCTGGCTGTTGTCCTGTGTCTTCTGGTCTCTCTTTTAGGGATAGTTGTATTTGTTGTATTTTCAAAAATATATATGTTTTTGGGTGGAGATTCCCACTGTCCTACTCACTCTGCCATCTTGGCTCCGACCCCCTGGTTAAAGTTTTATTTAAAGAAAGAGAATATGTGGGAGATCTCAGAGAGAAACACGCCCTGAAGGGTTGAGAAAAAAGTTTTAAGGCAAAAAGGTGCACACTCAGAAAAAGGGTGATGTGGCCTACCTCAGAGAAGAGGTGCACTGAAAGATTGGGGTTTCCCCTTTTAAGAATTTTTCAGGAATGTGATAAAGGGTGTAGACTTGTCAAGTCATCTCAAGATGTTTATCTTTGATGAGAGACTTTAAGTCTCTTCTATTATCAGTTTTTGAAGTAATTCTGCAAAATCAACACAAGAAATTTATTGATCAGATTCCTTCTCAGGATAGCAGCTTCCCTCTGGAAATGTATCAGTCAAGATCTCCTGCCCTGCCTCCAAGGTGGGCTGAGTTATTGTCTGTTTGCTAAAGAATATGTTCAGAGTCTTACTTCCTAACTTCCTAAGTTTTAAAATGAAATCTTAGCTTTAGATGGAATCTTTGCTGTTTATACCTGGGTTTGTTTGCTAAATTAATCATGATGCTTTCTCCTGCCCAGGTTGCAATTTACTTGATTTCGGGGCTGAAGGAGGAAAACAAAAAATGGCATATAGGTTAAGTTAAAGAATAAACTGCACCTTTTAGTAGGCTAAAGTAAATCTTACAATGACATAATCTAGTTGACACAAAGGAGACATGGCTGTGTTCATATGCTTTTATTTATTTGGGGAATATTTGGACATTGCAAGTTATTTATGGCCTTTGGAGCTTCAACTGATTAACTCATTAACTCTGAGTCTTTTCTAACTCTCTAGTGTTATCTGGTTAACTCTTTGAGTCCCTTTTAGTGGGCTTTACTGGCCTTATTCTCTCTCTACGCTGCTCATATCTATTTTCCTGCCTAACAATTGGAATGACTTTGAAAACTAGGCAGCAAAGGAGATGTACCTATATATGATGCTAGTTCAGTTGTTTTATACCACTAAGCTAGTGGTCCAATCACTCTAATCATGTAAATCACTCATTCTAAGATTGTTGATATCCTAGGTATTTGTTCTTACAAAATAAATGACTTGCATGGTGGATATAGCACCTTTGCAAATGAGTTGGCACAATTTAACATAGGTGCAGAGAGATCTCAATGGATATCTTTAGAATTAATTTATCTATTAACATCTTTTAAATACTTCACTAGGAAGAAATTGTAGCTCTCATAGTAGCACTGCTGGGTTGTAACAGCCATTCTGGTGATTCTGGTTCAATATTTTCCCACATCTTGATTAATAGCCTACAAATCTGCTTTATGCATAAAAGTCTTTGGGAAAACTTTTTTTAAATGTTGGTGTCACCAGAATATGATTTAATTGTTACAGGGTTGCAGTTAGGCAACACTGATTTTTAAAAAAACCCAGGTGATTACAATGTGTAGACATGGTTGAGTACCACCGACCTAAATTAATTTGAATACCATTTAAAAGTGAAGTCATAAGACTGTTTTGTAACCTCAAGCAGAGTTTATAAAGCACTCCAGGATTCTTATATTAGGCTTATTTCTGTTCTCCATCTTCCTTTGACATTTTAAAGACAGTTGCATTGATATACAAATAAATGTTTCCTTTATAGGTACACACTTCAGTGGGTTTTGATAAATGTATGTAATCATGTAATCACAATCACAACCAAAGTAGAAAATATTTCCATCACCCTAAAGTGTTCACTCTTTACCCTTTATCATCAATGCCATGTTCACACTCCCAGCCCCTGGCAACCACTGATCTGATTTCTTTACCTGCAGTTTTGCCTTTTCTAGAATATAATAAAAATAGAAGCATACAGGATATATGGTCTTGCATTCTGCCTTCCTTTACTTCTTCACTTAGTAGAATAATTTTGAGATACACACAAATCATTGCATGTAACAATACTTCTTTCTTCTTTATAACTGAGTGTATCCCTTTACATGTGCATATCAACATTTGTTAAGCTAACCACTGGCTGATGGACATTTGGGATATTTCACTTTCAGTACTATTATGAATAAAGCTGCTATAAACATTTGCATGTAGGTCTTGTGTGGCATATGCTTTCATATCTCTTGGATATGTACCTAGGAGTGTGACTAATGAGTTGTAAGGTAAAGGTATGCTTACTTCTTTAGGAAACTGATAACTGCTTCCAAAGAAGCCATATTATTCATATTATCACCAGCAATTTGTGGGAGTTCCAGTTGTCCTGCATCTGCCAAGTACTTTGCATTTTCTCTTAGCATTTTATTTTGTTTGTTTTACCATTCTAATAATGTGTAGTAGTATGTTATTGTGATTTTTAATTTGCCTTTCATAATGATTAGTGCAGTTGCGCATATCTGCCACTTATATCTCTTCTTTGATGTAGTATCTCTTCAAAATTTCACCAAAATGTTTAATGGATTGTCCTATATAATTATAGAATTGGAAGTGTTCATTATATTGGATTCCAGTCCTTTATAAGCTATATTTTTTGCAAATATTTTTTCCTATTTCACATCATAAAGTAATTCTTCACCATTATCTTTCAAAGCACTTAAATTTGCTTTAATTTTTATGAAGAACAATTTATGAGTTATATACTTTTATTCACATTTTTTTCTGACATAGGAAATCTATGCTTACACCAAGGTCATAAAAATTTTTTCATGTTTTCTTCTAGAAGTTTGGTAAATTAAGTTTTACATTCAAGTTTGATACCCATTTTAATTTGATTTTTTGTATGTGGTACAAGATATCAGTTGAGATGATGTTTTGTTTTGTTTTGTTTTTCTTTGTATATAGAAGCCCAAATGTTCCAATAAATTTGTTGAACAACATCTTTCTCTGTTGAATTACCTTGACACCTTTATCACAACTCAACTGGCAAGATATGTGTGAGACTCTTTCTTGATTTTCTATTCTGTTCCTCTGATCTATGTGCTTCACCTAGTGACAATAATTTGTTTTGGCTCCTCTAGGTCTTTTTAATTCTATATAGGTTTTTTGTGAAGTGTCCTTGAAATATCTGTTATCTCAGCTGTTCGAAGTGCTGTTTGGATCTTTTATATAAACTTACTAATTTGCTGTCTATTTGTTCTACTGTTTACTAAGAAAACAATGTTAACATACTCAACCATTTGTGTATTTATTCATATCTCTTTTCTATTAATCATTTTTTTCATATATTTCAAAGCTCTGTTGTAAGGTTTATACATACATCATTAGGAGTGTTGCATCTCCTGGTTGAATTGACCCTTTTATTAGTATGTTATAGCCCTACTTTGGTAATTTTCCTTGTATTGAAATTTATTTTAACTATTAATAACCGAGGTAGCTTTATTTTGAATAGTGTTTGCTGGGTATATGGGCTTCCATTCTTTTACTTTTAATGCATCTTTATATTTAAAAGGAGTTTAATGCAAGAAGGACATAATAGGGTCTCATTTTCTCTTTGTCACATCTGACAATCAATTGATTTTGTCTGGAGTATTTAGTTCATTTATACCAATTATAGTTATTAATATATTTAGATTCAAAGCACCAACACAATAATTTTTTCTATTTGTTTCATCTGTGCTGTTTTCTTCTTCCTCTATTTTCTGGTCTTCAACTGTATTGAGAATTTGTTATTGACTTCACTTTATCTTCACTATTGGATTGAGTTTTACCTATTTTGTAATTATTTTTAGTGTTTGCTATATGCTTTACAATATATATCTTTCAGGTGTAACATTCTACCTTCAAATAGTACATTTTAAAAAATTTCTTATACTTCAAGTGTGGTGTAAGAAGCAAAAAACAATATATACCTATTACCTCCCATCTTTTGTTTACTATTGTTGCCATATACATTAGAAATTCCCAATATGTTGTTATTATAGTTCTCTGTATAGTCCTTAAAATCATTAAACATAACAATAGAAAACTAAAATTTTGTGTATTTATATTTATTTGTGACTGTATCTGTTGCTCTTCTTTCTATGTGTATAGCCAAATTTTCATTTAGTATCATACTCTTTCTTATGTAGAATGTTCTGGTAAGAAATAATTCTTTCAGCTTCTGTTTGCCTGAGTCATTATTTCATTTTCATTTATGAAAGATACTTTTGTTCCTATTAAAATGCTGATTTGTTAGACTTTTTCCTTTACAGAGTTTAAAAAGTCACACCATTTCTCTTGACAGAAACTGTTCTGCAATTCTTAATTTTGTTCTTCTGTATGCAGTCAATATCTTCCCTGTCCCTGCCGCCACCACCTGTGACTGCATTGAAGATTATCTCCTTATCTTAGGTTTTTGCCACTTTATAAAATTTCTTGATATGTGTGTATATGTTTGAGTGTGCTTTTGTATTTATTCTGATGCACACTTTGAGCTTCTATATGTATTTTGTAGACTTCTATTAATCTTGAAAAATTCTTGGCCATTGTATCTTCAACTATTCCTTCTGCGCCATGTATAAGGATAATAATTTATTCATGGGTCCTAAATGTCTAAGATGTATATGAGGCTACAGATATTGATAAAAATACATGTATAAAACAAACAAAAGTAGGGAGAGAACAAAGGTTAAAACCCAATGAAGAAATGTAAAAAATACTCTTTTGATACTGAACAAATCAACAGAGATTTTTTTTCCTCATTAGTTCTAAATCCTTAATTCTGTGAAAGTTGTCAGACTTAAGGCTTATTTTTTTCCTGCCTAAGTTTACATTTTTCAACTTCTGCCTATAATGGAGTTCGGGACACACTACCCCCAAAATTCGGCACTTTGACATATTGAATATTTTAAGCCAAAGGAATTTGAGAAAACAGAAGAAGCAGAAAGTTCTGTTTGAACTTCCTCTTCCCCTTCTTCCCTGAAAAAGATCATAAAACCCTCATGTGGGGGGCAACCATCCTATACTCAGAGCTTCCTTATTTCTGAAGATGAGGGGATGCCAAGAAGCCAAGAAAATAATTGCTTTCTATACAGGTCATAGCTTAGTTTCTATTTCTCTTTCTTCTATATATCATTGTTATGACCATCAGTTAAATTGCTTATTTACATGTAATAAAAAGTTTTTCTTTTCATGCCTATCATTTCCTTCAACTTGAGCTACAAAACTGCCAGTACCTATAAAATGAATCTAATCAGTTGAGTAAAGAAAGGATATAGCAAAGGGTTTATATCACAATTTATTCATCTCTTCTTAACTCCCTGCAACAAACACAAAAGTTTGTGTCTTTTTACTACTAATGTAATTATTGTAATTGGGAGATGATAATAAAAACCAAGAGCATTTAATAAAAAATACTCAATAAAATTTTTACAGCACAATATTTCAAAGCACTTACCTGTCCATTTTTCACTTCTTTCTCACGATAAACCTGTATGGTAGGCAAGAGAGGTGTTATTACCCTTGAGGAAATTGGCATATATGGCTCAGAGAGTAACAGGGAATTAGATGTGTCTCAGACATAATGAAATGTTCTGCTAAGCAAGCTCAAAGGGCTACATGAAATCACCAAAGGTTTGCTTTCTGTCCTCATATGAAAAGAAAAATAAATAGTGCAAAAAGGGAAAATGATGTGTGGACTAGGAAACAGGAGGCTTGGGATACTACTTCTATTTAGCCATTTACGATGTGACTCAAATAAGCCACCTGACGTTTTAATTTCTACATCTGCAATAAGATGATGGTGGTGAGTGCATTGCCTTTCTCACAGGTGCCTGAAGTACACTCTGAAAGTCAATATGGCTTTCTTTTCCCCTCAAAAGCCCTGATTTGTGGCATTTGCCAATTCCCATAGTGTAAATAACACCGATTTATAGATACTATTGAAATATATTAGGATAATAAGGGATTTGAGTATTTATTACCTTTGTTTCTAAAGTATTTGTTAAGCTTTATTTTTTAAGAGCAGTTTTAGGTTTACAACAAAATGGAGAGGAAAGTAAAGAAATTTCCCTCATACCCTTTGCCTCCTCTCCTATTATCAACATCACTCACCAGAGTGGTACATTTGTTACCACGAATGAACCAACTCTGACACAGGATAATCACCCAAATTACATAGTACTTTAGGACTCACTTTTGGTGGTATACATTCAATGGGTTTGGACAAAAATATCGTGCATTTGGTTGGGTTTGGACATGTATCCATCACTATGATATAGTACAGAATATTTTCACTGCCCCCAAATTCCTCTGTGCTCTGCCTATTCATTCCTCTCTCCTTCCTAATCCCTGACAACCACTGATCTCTTTACTATCTACATTGTTTTGCATTTTCCAGAATGTCGTATAGTTGGAATCATACAGCATGTATCAAACAGCATTTTTTAGATTGGCTTCTTTCACTTAGTAATATGTATTTAAGGCTCCTCTATGTCTTTTCATGGCTTAATAGCTCAATTCTCTTTAGTGCTGAATACTAACTCTGTTGTCTGGGTGTACCAGTTTATTTACTCATCTACTAAAGAACTAGTTGCTTCCAAATTTTGGCAATTATGAATAAAGTTGCTATTAACATCCATATGCAGATTTTCCTGTGGACATAAGTTTTCAGCTCATTTGGGTAAATACCAAGGAAATGTATTGCCAAATTTTATGGTATAAGTATATTTAGTTTATAAGAAACCACCAAGCTGTCTTCTAAAGTGTCTGGGCTATTTGCATTCACTCTAGCAAAAAGAGTTCCTGTTGTTCAACATCTTCAATAGCATTTGGTGTTGTATTCTAATGTATTTTCTGTTGTAAACTTAGAAAATTTAATTCTTAATAGTAGTGGATTTAACAACCAGCTAACAAAATTCCTGAAAATTTAACACTGGCTCCCATATGCTAGCAGTACAGCCCTGCCCAACTCCCTTGCAGAACACTAGCTCTGCCTCTGCTTTTCTCTGGCACCGGTGAAAGAGTCTTTCTGTCTTTAGTCAGAATTTTTTGCCTTTCTAGAAACTCCCTTCCAAAGCCAATTGCCCCAAGTAAAGCTACAGTTTTCACATGTTCATTTTGACTTGAGTGTCCTCTGCCATTAACTCTTTATGTATTGGAATTTTGGCCAACTCCTCAGAGGATGAACAGAGTAGAAGTGGGTCCAGTGGCTCACCCCAGATCACTGATGCCCCCTTCTTTTGGATTAAACCATAAATAAACTTGACCATAACTGACCTGTTGAAAATCACACGTCTTATTGGTAACAGACTGGGGCTACATTTAATCTGCCAATGTCTACATGCTCCAGCCTGGGCTTGCAGCCTGCCCCCCAGGTGAGGAGGGCCAGAGCCCTGTGGGAGGTGGAGACACTCCTCTGTCTGTCACCTCTTTTCAATCTGTGGCCTGGCTGTCCTCAAGGTGTCTCCTTTAACACCATTTTGGAGTTATTCCCAGCCTCCTGACAGCTTTCAGGGCCAAGAGTATCCCTTTTTGAGAAGAAAAATCCATGGGAATGAATATTTATTTCCAGTAAGTTAGACCAAGATGAAGTGTGTTCCTCTAGATTAGCCATATATGTCCCTTAATAGCTTGAGAAAAGGCTCCAGATCATCTAATAAATAAGCACCAGAGAGAAATAAAAAAGGCACTGTGTTGCTAGGATACCTGGCAGGGCACTTGTTTTATCATCAAGTCAGTAAGTGTAAAACAAACAAATGACAGTCACTACCTCAAAGAAATACAAATGCTTGTGAGAAAGTGACAGAAAGGAAAAAAAGATGATCTCTAGAAAGGGGAGACCCTGCCTCTGGTCACACATTAAGTTTGAAGAAATGTTTTTTCTTTTTACCTTCTCTCTCAGAAGCTACCAAAAGCAGCCATGGTAGTTATGGCAGGCTGTAATTACAGCTGCAAATGCAGTGTTGTGTACAATTGTCCTGTTGCTGTTTCCTTGTACCTTCTTTACAATCAAGAGACAAACATGGCTTGTGCATGGCAATGAATCCACTAAGTAGCACAATACCTTTAGGTTGTATCTACACAAGGGCAGGACCATTGATCAATTCAGTCAACTCAACAGAAGATTGAGAATCCATTAAAACTACTTCTGTAGCCTAGTAAACACAACTGTTTGTTGGGCTTTCCTGTTGGCTTCACTGAATTTTAATCACCTAACTATATGAAAGTATTTTTCAATTGCCTTTATGTGCAAAATTTATGGCTGCAGCATGAAGGTTACACATGTAATAGAAAGAAAAGCCTTCCTGATCAAGGTATTTTTTGGCAAATAGACTATAGTCAGTTAACCCTGTTTTGACATTGGTCCTTAAGTTAGGTGGTAACCAAGAAAAATCAGACTCAAAAAAGACTTCAAGGAAAACATTCCATGAAAATGGTCAAAGGTAAAAAACAAAACTGGAAAGTCAAATATGTTACTGAATGTAAGAGTCAATTCTAGGTGCCTGGAACATGTACTTAAGCTAAAAGGTCAGAGCCTGTTAATAGAGACACTGCGAAGGAGGTGAAGGGCAACAGGAATGAACAAAGGAACACCCTACTTTTTCTCTGCACACTAATGGGCATGCAGAGTTTCTTCTCACAGGATTCCAGTGCTTTGATTTGTCCATAGGTGAGCTAGATTTAAAGGGAAATTCTCTTAAATGGAAAACAGGCTCATGAAGAAGGCACAGTTAGAAATGTATATACATCAAATCCTGAGTGATTTAGTGGCACCATTATGCTGTTGGGAGAAAGTGAAGATCAGTTTGGGCTGATATTTGATAGGCTTTGAGAAAAATAGCATCTTCATCTGGATTTTTTTTCACAGATAAAGAATTTAAGTCATTGAAGAGAGGAATGGAGTGTTTTCCGGAAATGTTTGTTTCAAAACCATTGTTTTGTTGTGGTAGAGATAAAATTTTTTATTTGTAATAACAGCTATAATCTTTTTTCTTGCAAAAGCAAATGCCGACCAAATCCTTAACACTTCACATTTTTCTCACCACTTTTCCCCAGAGACCTTCAATCGATTTGAAGGGACAGTAATGAATGCTGAGAGGAGGATTCCTACTACCAAACTCCTTCAGGTTTGTTCTTGTCAACTGAATTATTACCTTAGAGAAGCCCACAGAATAAGTTTTCTTCTTCTTCATTTATTCATAGGGAGCAATATTCTCCATGCCTGTCAGCCATGATTTTTTTTTTTCCTGGATTGACCTAATAATGTCAGTGTTTAACTGTTCTCACTAACTCCACAAAGTATCAGGAACTTGGAAGATGCACAGTTGTACAAAAGATTATGTGATAAGCTATGAGATCATGATGCAAATGATGGGTTAAACAATCAAGGTAGCTTCAAACTTCTAAATCCTGATCTCTCAAGGGTGTCCCTGGAACATAGTTCTTATATGAAAAGGATTCTGGTCAAAATCCCACCCTGGTAATGTTGAAGCTTTCCCTAGCCCAGGTCTACAAGATCAATATGGTTTATTTTTCCTGGCTCTTGCTCTAGAAGGAAGCATTGATATCTTCTTTTATTAAAGTTAAATCTTCTCCATAAATTTTGATGGAAAGCACATTGCTGAAATGCTTGCTCTACAATCTTCTTTTGTCTTACTCATCTTTTTCCTTTGAAAAAAGGTAATTCTGTGGTCTTCAGCACTGCTGCCCCAAAACTGCAGGGAGTGGTACATGAGGACATTCAGATAATCAGTCTATTCTGCTGTTTGTACATAAGACTCTTCATTCTCAGTAATAACATGACTTTACAGGAGCAAATATTGCCACTTCTATTGTATCCTGCCCCAAATCCTTTGCCTATAGAACCCAGTCTTCAAGCTGTCCTCTGACTATTTCAACTCTGTGCACCTGAGAAGCAGCACTAGCAAAAGTTTGCAAATGTAATGCTTCTCCACTCATGTTTGATAAAATGAACATGGAGAAAGCAGCTTGGCCTCTTAGTGCCTTCATTATAGGCTAATGAGGCTCAAGAACACCTACCGGGGGATCTTTGCTAGCCAGAACTCTGTGGGATTCAATATACTGAACATTGTCAAAGAATTTTAAGAGCTCAAATTTGTACCTCTATTGGTAACAACTTTTATTGAGAATGATTCACCTAACATACAATTCACCAATTAAAGTGTCCAATTTAATACTTTTTAGTATAATCACAGAATTACGTGATTAATCATCTTAATCCACATTAGGCCATTTTTATCACCCCCAGATGAAACCCCATATCCTGTAGCTGTCTCCCCTCCATCCCCCTGGATATAGGCAACCACTGATATACTCCCTATCAGTTTGGATTTGCCTTATCTGCACATTTCATAAAGATGGGCTCATATGCTAGGTGGTCTTCTGTGATTGGCTGCTTTCACTTAGTTTAATATTTTAAGGTTCATCTGTGTTGGATAAATTATTTATTTTCAGTATCCTTATCCCTTCTAAATCCCATTCATCCTCTAAATGTTAACCATTTGTAAGTGTACAGCTCAGAGTTGTTAAGTACATTCACAAGGTTGTGCAACCAATCTCCAGAAATCTTGCAAAACTAAAACTCTGCCTATGAAACAGCTTCCCCACTTCCCCTCTCTCCAGCCCCTTACAACTACCATTTTCCTTTCTGTCTCTCTTAATTTCACTGGTGTAGCTACTCAAGTGGAATCATACAATATTTGCGTTTTTGTGATTGGCTTATTTCACTGAGCATAATGTTCTCAAGGTCCATCCAGGTTGTAGCATAGGTTAGAATTTCCTTCCATTTAAGGTGAATAATATTCCATTGCATGTATATACCACCTTTTGTTTATCCATTCGTCTGCTGATGGACACCTGGTTTCCTCTGCTTTTTGGCTATTGTGAATAATACTGCTATGAACATGGTGTGAAATACATGTTGCAGAAACTTGCTTTAAATTATCTTGGGTATATACTGAAGGGGATCAAGATATGCTACCTTAAAATATACTACTTTGACATAAAGATTACTTTGACATTAAGATATTTGGAAATCAACAGATGCAGAAAGACTTCTCTGTCCTCCCCTTATTTGCCTGAAATAGGACATGTTTCCTTCTGTGAAGGTGTCCCCTCTCTATAAGAGAATACTCTTATCACCAGAGACAGTCAGCACCAGTCTATATAAAAATGTCACTAATACCCATCTCTTCCATTAGTTTTCCCCATATATTTCCTAATCACTTCCCCACTATTTATCCTGACTCAAAGCCCAAACCCAAGGCTAACTACTTCTTGAGCTTCATTTCTTTTCATGCACATAAAATATTAATAAAGACTGATGCCTTTTCTCCTGTTAATCTTTCATTAGTTTAACTCAGTTTCAAGACACTAAATTTAAGAGGCTTGAGGAAAAAATTTTTGTCCCAGTAATACCTAGAGGTGGAATTGCAAGATAGTATAGCAATGATGTTTTTCATTTTTTGAGGAACTACCATACTGTTTTCCACAGCAGCTGCAATATTTTACATTCCCATCAACAATGAACTAGAAGAGTTCTGATTCTGCCATATCCTCATCAAAGCTTATTTTCTTTTCCTCCCCTTGGTAACCATCTAAATGGATGTGAGACAGTACCGCATTGTGATTTTAATTTGCATTTGGTTCTTTTGTTTTGAGTACTTTTTCATTGCTTATTGGCCATTTGTATATCTTCTTTGGATAAATATCTATTCAAATCTTTTGCTCATTTTTTATTGGACTTTTTGTTGAGTTGTAGGAATTCCTTATGTATTCTGGCTATTAACCTTTTATCAGATATATGATTTGCAAACATTTCCCCCATCCTGTGAGTTGTCTTTTCATTCTTTTGATTGTGTTCTTCAATGCAAAACTCAAATTTTTAAAAAAATTGTCCTGATGGTATGTATGAACAGTTTTGTTTCATGATAACTATTGTCCAGCAATATCCACCAAGAAGTTTGGGTACTTCCCTTAATTTTAGCTCTCCAGGCCATACATCAGGTGAAAGGGGCCGTTGTTACCACCTCCCCCTACACCCCGTATCATACCCTCAAACAGTTTACATCATGGAAGGAAAATCCTGCTGACTGAAGCCTCCTCAAGACTCTTCCTACAGAACAATTCATGCCGCCTTTCAGAAGAAATGAGAGGGAAAGGGCCTCCTTAGTTCATTAGCTGTTACTCTCTGGAAACAGCTTTTAGACCCTCCTTTGGAAATTTGATTTGACTGCTACTCCTGCTTTGGACACTGATTATGCATTGAATTTATGTGTCCTGACTCTACAACAGATTATATCCGACACTGTGCCTGCCACTTGTCTCACATCTATATGATGTATTAATATGTACTGTAGATTTCAAAGCTTCTGCTTAGGAACATTTGCTCACATATATGAGGATGATAATAATAATGCTTTTTCCTTAGAGTTTTGATATTGTTGTTAAGATTATTGTATTAAATGTCTATAAAGCACTTAGTAACTTCCTCTTAAAAAGTATAAATGTTTACTACTGCTAATGCTTCTAAAACCCAATCTGTGTTATATTCCCCAGTTAGCTGCTTTCGACTCTACATCACTAATTAGTTATCTTTTGGGTTTCTTGCTATGATCGTTTAGCATCTTTAGAGACTTCGGATGGCCTAGTTCTAATACTAGTCTTCTTATTATGTAAGCAAGATAGCAAATAAAAATCATGCCTCCAAAAGAATATCCTGCTTTTTTCACTGTTTGTTGGAGGTATAATTTGAATACTGTCTTAACTGAAATAGGAAACAAAGTACAACTTTAATAATAGGTTATATATCTACAACTTTTGTAACAAATGGGTTATAGAAAGCAGCTTAGTAACCATGATCTGGGACAACCTTTACATCCTACTTCTTCTGCCCTTAGTCTACAATGTGTGAGTCTATGGTGATGTCTCTGGTTTGATTTATCCATCCAGAGGAAAATGAACATGTGGAACAAACAAGCCAGTGATGAGACTCTACTAATAGAAGTTGAGTGATTTAGTCTCCTTACCAATGGGGTCAGGTCAAGAATGTTGATAGGAAGAACAAGCCTGTGATCAGCCAGGTGTGCTTAGCTAAGATAGAAGGGGTTTCCAGACCTGGAAGCTGACCTTAGTCACTGACGACTTACATAATATGGTGGGATTTGAAAAATCTGATTGGCAACCCCTCCATCTTTAGAGAGGCCCTAGTCCAGAAGGTGGTCAAAAGAACAGGAATTTGGACAGAAATTTCTTTCTTCCATGGGTAGAAGTAAAACATGTGTTGAACGGCAGATCTTTCCATTCCTCAAAACTCAATAGTGAAAAAGCAAACAATGGAGAGAAAAAGGTCTATGAATATCACACTTATTTACAGCTTACTGAGTATCATACCACCTCAAATTACATTCAATCTGGTTTTTTTTTAAATATAAAGTTCCCTCAACATTTTCCAACTCAAAGCAGTTCTTTTGATCAAACAACTCTTTTCTTTTTTTGTGCTTATCTGTCACAGTTATTCCAACACAGAGAAACCATACTTTCCTATATAGTGTATCCAACTTCAGTCCAAAAAATGGGCCAGAAACATATTTGAAATATCCCCTGTGATATATAATTCACATTTGAAAGTCAGACCAACTGCAATATGAGTTTCTCCTAATAGAGGTGAGAAAGCTGGACAGGTGTGTTTCAGTACCAAACCTCTGATAAGCAGCTTAACTGTATTGATCAGACTTAATGCAAAGATTTTTGGCCATGAAAAGAATTTAACAGACAAATGTTTATTCTTTTTCTATTGGGTCAACACTTATGAAAGATATATGTCACTGTAATGTTTTATAATTTGAGGAGGCAGTCAGGCCAGAGAAGAGGCAAGTAAGGGTAGAGTGACTGCCCACTACCAAACTTCCAGAACATATCTGAGCTCTCAATCCTTCTTTGTTGTTGTGAAACTGAAAGTATAATTCATTGCCCACCCCTCACCTACTTGTCCAGACACCACTAATACTGTCTGTCTTCAACATATAATCAAAGCATTTCACCTTGCTTTCCTTCCCACTGCCATTACCTGATAGAGCAGTCACTTTATAATGGAAGATGATGGGGGAGGAAAAACGACCCTTTACATCAGTCATCAAGACCTCTAAGATGCCAGTGCTGAATTTATTCCCAGTGGCTGTGTCCTTCCCATGGGCAGAGCAAAATTCTTGTACTCCTTATTCTTATAACTCAAAAGTTTTATAATAGGGCCAATAGAAATAATCCCATTTTTTCTGTTTTTGTTTTTAAAAGACTTGTTGGGACTGATACTCACAGGTATCATTTTTGAAGCATTGGCATTATTGAAAGAATTATGACCATCAGAGATTCCCTAAAACCCTGGCATCTCCTGAGGCAAGCAAATCATCTCATGCAATGGACATTTGTTACCATACAATTTCCCTATATTAATTAGGTAGCATAGACTTCAGCCCTGAGAAAGCCTGAATAGATGTCACATCACTCAAAAATAGAAATACCATTTGACCCAGGAATCCGATTTCTAGGAATTTACCCTAAGAATGCAGCAGCCCAATTTGAAAAAGACAGATGCACCCCTATGTTTATCACAGCACTATTTACAATAGCCAAGAAATGGAAGCAACCTACGTGTGCATCAGTACATGAAAGGATAAAGAAGATGTGGTACATATACACAATGGAATATTACTCAGCCATAAAAAGAAAACAGATCCTACCATTTGCAACACCATGAATGGAGCTAGAGGGTATTATTCTCAGTGAAATAAGCCAGGAGGAGAAAGACAAGTACCAAATGATTTCACTCATCTGTGGAGTATAAGAACAAAGGAAAAACTGAAGGAACAAAACAGCAGCAGATGCACAGAACCCAAGAATGGACTAACAGTTACCAAAAGGAAAGGAACTGGGGAGGATGGGTGGGAAGGGAGGGATAAGGGAGGGGGAAAAGAAAGGGGGCCTTACGATTAGCATGTATAATGTGGGGGTGGCACAGGGAGGGCTGTGCAACACAGAGAAGATAAGTAGTGATTTTACAGCATCTCACTACACTGATGGACAGTGACTAATGGGGTATGTGGGGGAGACTTGGTGAAGGGGGAAGTCTAGTAAACATAACGTTACTCATGTAATTATAGATTAATGATACCAAAAAAAAAATCAATGCAGCTTCTTTGGACTTTGGAGGTACAGACACGGTAACTTTTCTTACAAATAGACAACATATATTGAAAATAAGAAATTAACAAAAGAAAAAATGTAACTGGTCAACTTAATAACACGTTTTTTTCCAATATCACCAGTAGTAAAAAACAGTGCAAAGTAATGGATGTCACTGTTTGACTATTAAACTGCAAAGATTTTTTTTTTAATTTTGGTATCATTAATCCACAATTACATGAAGAACATTATGTTTACTAGGCTCCCCCCTTCACCAAGTCCCCCCCTTATACACCTTCACAGTCACTGTCCATCAGCATAGTAAGATGCTGTAAAATCACTACTTGTCTTCTCTGTGTTACACAGCCCTCCCCATGCCCCCCCACACTATACATGCTAATCGTAATGCCCCTTTTCTTTTGCCCCACCCCTGTCTCTCCCTTCCAACCCATCCTGCCCAGTCTCTTTCCCTTTGGTAACTATTAGTCCATTCTTCGGTTCTGTGAATCTGCTGCTATTTTGTTCCTTCAGTTTCCCTTTGATGAGTGAAATCATTTGGTACTTGTCTTTCTCCACCCGGCTTATTTCAATGAGTATAATACCCTCTAGCTCCATCTATGTTGTTGCAAATGGTAGGATTTGTTTTCTTCTTATGGCTGAATAATACTCCATTGTGTATATGTACCACATCTTCTTTATCCATTCATCTACTGATGGACATTTAGGTTGCTTCCATATCTGGGCAATTGTAGATACTGCAGTGACAAACATAGGGCTGCAACTGTCTTTTTCAAACTGAAGTGCTGCATTCTTAGGGTAAATTCCTAGAAGTGGAATTCCTGGGTCAAATGGTATTTCTATTTTGAGCATTTTGAGGAACCTCCATACTGCTTTCCACAATGGTTGAACTAATTGACATTCCCACCAGCAGTGTAGGAGGGTTCCCCTTTCTCCACAACCTCGCCAATATTTGTTGTTGTTTATCTTTTCGATGATGGCGATCCTTACTGGTGTGAGGTGATAACTAATTGTGGTTTTAATTTGCATTTCTCTGATGACAAGCGATGTGGAGCATCTTTCCATGTGTCTATTGGTCACCTGAATTTCTTCTTTAGAGAACTGTCTATTCAGCTCCTCTGCCCATTTTTTAATTAGATTATTTGATTTTTGTTTGTTGAGGCATGTGAGCTCTTTATATATTTTGGATGTCAATCCTTTGTTGGATCTGTCATTTATGAATATATTCTCCCATACTGTAGGATATCTTTTTGTTCTATTGATGGTGTCCTTTGCTGTACAGAAGCTTTTTAGCTTGATAGAGTCCCACTTGTTCATTTTTGCTTTTGATTCCCTTGCCTGGGGAGATATGTTCATGAAGAAGTCACTCATGTTTATGTCCATGAGATTTTTGCCTATGTTTTTTTCTAAGAGTTTTATGGTTTCATGACTTACATACAGGTCTTTGATCCATTTTGAATTTACTTTTGTGTATGGGGTTAGACAGTGATCCAGTTTCATTCTCTTACATGTAGCTGTCCAGTTTTGCCAGCACCATCTGTTGAAGAGACTGTCATTTCCCCACTGTATGTCCATGGCTCCTTTATCGTATATTAATTGGCCATAAATGTTTGGGTTAATGTTTGGAGTCTCTATTCTGTTCCACTGGTCTGTGGCTCTGTTCTTATGCCAGTACCAAATTGTCTTGATTACTGTGGCTTTGTAGTAGAACTTGAAGTTGTGGAGCAAGATCCCCTCCACTTTATTCTTCCTTCTCAGGATTGCTTTGGCTATTCGAGGTCTTTGGTGGTTCCATATGAATTTTTGAATCATTTGTTCCAGTTTACTGAAGAATGCTGTTAGTAATTTGATAGGGATTTAATCGAATCTGTATATTGCTTTGGGCAAGATGGCCATTTTGACAATATTAATTCTTCCTAGCCAAGAGCATGGGATGAGTTTCCATTTGTTAGTGTCCTCTTTAACTTCTCTTAAGAGTGTCTTATAGTTTTGAGGGTATAGGTCTTTCACTTCCTTGGTTAGGTTTATTCCTAGGTATTTTATTCTTTATGATGCTATTGGGAATGGAATTGTTTTTCTGAATTCTCTTTCTATTAGTTCATTGTTAGTGTATAGGAAAGCCACACATTTCTGTGTGTTAATTTTGTATCCTGCAACTTTGCTGAATTATGATATTAGTTCTAGTAGTTTTGGAGTGGAGTCCTTAGGGTTTTTTATGTACAATATCAAGTCATATACTGACAGTTTGACTTCTTATTTACCAATCTGGATTCCTTGTATTTCTTTGCTTTGTCTAATTCCCGTGGCTAGGACCTCCAGTACTATGTTGAAAAACAGTGGGGAGAGTGGGCATCCCTGTCTTGTTTCTGATCTCAGAGGAGAAGCTTTCAGCCTCTCACTGTTCAGTATGATGTTGGCTGTGGGTTTATCATATATGGCCTTTATTATGTTGAGGCACTTGCCCTCTAAGCCCATTTTGTTGAGAGTTTTTATCATGAATGGATGTTGAATTTTGTCGAATGCTTTTTCAGCATCTATGGAGATGATCATGTGGTTTTTGTCCTTTTTTTTGATGTGGTCGATGCTGTTGATGGATTTTCGAATGTTGTTCCATCCTTGCATCCCTGGGATGAATCTCATTTGGTCATAGTATATGAACCTTTTGATGTATTTTTGAATTCTTTTTGCTAATATTTTGTTGAGTATTTTTGCATCTACGTTCATCAGGTTTATTGGTCTGTAGTTTTCTTTTTGATGGGGTCTTTGCCTGGTTTTGGTATTAGGGTGATTTTGGCTTCATAGAATGAGTTTGGGAGTGTTCCCTCCTCTTCTATGTTTTGAAAAACTTTAAGGAGAATGGGTATTATGCCTTCTCTGTATGTCTGACAAAAGTATGAGGTGAATCCATCTGGCCCAGGGGTTTTCTTCTTGGGTAGTTTTTTGATTGCCACTTCAATTCGTTGCTGATAATTGGTCTGTTTAGATTTTCTGTTTCTTGCTGGGTCAGCCTTGGAAGGTTGTATTTTTCTAGGAAGTTGTCCATTTCTCCTAGGTTTTCTAGCTTGTTAGCATATGGATTTTCATAGTATTCTCTAATAATTCTTTGTATTTCTGTGGGGTCTGTCGTGATTTTTCCTTTCTCCTTTCTGATTCTGTTGATGTGTGTTGACTCTCTTTTTCTCATAATAAGTCTGGCTAGAGGCTTATCTATTTTGTTTATTTTCTCGAAGAACCAGCTCTTGGTTTCATTGATTTTTGCTATTGTTTTATTCTTCTCAATTTTATTTATTTCTTCTCTGATCTTTATTATGTCCCCCCTTTTGCTGACCTTAGGCCTCATTTGTTCTTCTTTTTCCAATTTCGATAATTGTAACATTAGACTATTCATTTGCGATTGTTCTTCCTTCTTTAAATATGCCTGGATTGCTATATACTTTTCTCTTAAGACTGATTTTGCTGCGTCCCACAGATGTTGTTGTCATTTGTCATTTGTCATTTGTTTCCATGTATTGCTGGATCTCCATTTTAATTTGGTCTTTGATCCATTGATTATTTAGGAGCATATTGTAATGCCTCCATGTGTTTGTAGGCCTTTTTGCATTCTTTGTACAATTTAGTTCTAGTTTTATTCCTTTGTGGTCTGAAAATTTGTTTGGTAGGATTTAAATCTTTTAGAATTTACTGAGGTTCTTTTTGTGGCCTAGTATGTGGTCTATTCTGGAGAATGTTCCATGTGCACTTGAGAAGAATGTGTATCCTGTTGCTTTTGGATGTAGAGTTCTATAGATGTCTAATAGGTCCATCTGTTCTAGTGTGTTGTTCAGTGCCTCTGTGTACTTACTTATTTTCTGTCTGGTGGATCTGTCCTTTGCAGTGAGTGGTGTGTTGAAGTATCCCAAATTGAATGCATTGCAGTCAATTTCCTCCTTTAATTCCGTTAGTATTTGTTTCACATATATTGGTGATCCTGTTTTGGGTGCATATATGTTATAATGGTTATATTCTCTTTTTGGACTGAGCCCTTTATCATTATGTAGTGTCCTTCTTTATCTCTTGTTACTTTCTTTGTGTTGAAGTCTATTTTGTCTGATACTAGTATTACAACACCTGCTCTTTTCTCCCTGTTGTTTGTATGAAATATCTTTTTCCATCCCTTGACTTTTAATCTGTGCATTTGGGTTTGAGGTGAGTCTCTTGTAAGCAGCATATAGATGGGTCTTGCTTTTTTATCTATTCTATTACTCTGTTTCTTTTAATTGGTGCATTCTGTCCATTTACATTTAGGGTTATTATTGAAAGATATGTACTTACTGCCATTGCAGACTTTAGATTCATGGTTACCAAAGGTTCAAGGTTAGCTTCTTTACTGCCTTACTGTCTAACTTAACTCACTCATTGAGCTATTATAAACACAGTCTGATTGTAGGGGATGGCCTTTGTCTTCTCACATGTCTGAATGCAGCATGGAAAGCACCAGCTGGAGAACAACTGGTGTATTCCTTGGAAGTTATCTGCCCACAAAAACATATCTTGTCCTCGAAGACAAGCCGAAATGCCTCACTCTGAAAATAGGGAGACCTTGAGGATGTGTGAAAACACTGCCCCTGCTTACCAGGCAGGTTCTAAGAAAATCAACAAGGTGCTCTGGCCTGCGCCCCCCCCCCTGAGAAGGGAGAGATGAGTATAGCACTTGGCTGAGGTCCCAGAAAGGCAGCATAAAAATAAAGGTGCTGTGCCACATCGGGGCTGCAGCCATTGTTTGTCTGTATGTGTTATCTGTGTTTTTTGTTCTCTCATTTCACCCAAAGAAAATGTGTGGCACACTACATCTGGCATCCTCTCAGAGTGATTTGTATATTTATTCAGCTCCACACCTCCCCTTCAGTACTGTTCGACTTCGACGGCAGGCGCCATCACTGATGATTATTTCTCTCCCTTCTTATTCCTCCTCCTCCATTCTTCTTATGTTGGGTGTTTTGTTCTGTGCTCTTTTTAGGAGTGCTCCCATCTAGAGCAGTCCCTCTAAAATACCCTGTAGAGGTGGTTTGTGGGAGGCAATTTCCCTCAACTTTTGCTTGTCTGGGAATTGCTTAATCCCTCCTTCATATTTAAATGACTATCATGCTGGATACGGCATACTTGGTTCAAGGCCCTTCTGTTTCATTGCATTAAATATATCATGCCATTCTCTTCTGGACTGTAAGGTTTCTGTTGAGAAGTCTGATGATAGCCTGATGGGTTTTCCTTTGTAGGTGACCTTTTTTCTCTCTCTGGCTGCCTTTAATACTCTGTCCTTATCCTTGATCTTTGTCGTTTTAATAATTAAGTGTCTTTGTGTTGTCCTCTTTGGGTCCCTTCTGTTGGAAGTTCTCTGTTCTTCTGTAGTCTGAGCAACTATTTCCTCCCCAAGTTTGAGGAAGTTCTCAGCAATTGTTTCTTCAAAGACACTTTCCATACCTTTTTCTTTCTCTTCTTCTTCTGGTACCCCTATAATGTGGATATTGTTCCTTTTGGATTGGTCACACAGTTCTCTTAATATTGTTTCATTCCTGGAGATCCTTTTATCTCTCTCTGTGTCAGCTTCTATGCATTCCTGTTCTCTGGTTTCTATTCCATCAATGGCCTCTTGCATTTTATCCATTCTGCTTATAAATCCTTCCAGAGATTGTTTCACTTCTGTAATCTCTCTCCAGACATCATCCCTTAGCTCTTGTATATTTCTCTACATCTCTGTCGCATGTTTATGATTTTTATTTTGAATTCTTTTTCAGGAAGACTGGTTAGGTCTATCTCCTTCTTAGGGGTTGTGATTTTGGTCTGTATCAAATTATTTTGCCTTTTCATGGCGATAGAGATAGTTTGCAGAGCTGGTGCAAGTGATGACTGGGAGAACGTCCCTTCTTGTTGGTTTGTGGCCTTCCTCTTCTGGGAGAACAGTGACCTCTAGCAGCTTGTGCTGGGCAGTTGCATGCAGACAGGGCTTCTGATTCTTGCCCAGCTGCTGTGGAGGTTAGCTCTGCGGTTGCTGTGGGTGTGGCCTGCCTCGGGCTGCTGCTCTGATATGGCGGAACCACTTCAGAGGGGAAACGGCCAGAAGGTTGTTTATCTCTGTGGTGGGCCTCTGAGCTGCCCTGCTGTCCGGGGGTTAGGGTGCCTGGAGTTCCCTGGGATTCCCAGCTGCACTAAGTGTCCCGGGATGCTTCCATCCAGCTGTGGGGTCCCTGTCCATTTAAGACTTTCAAAAAGCACTTGCTTTTCTTTGTCACAGGGGCACTGGCTATGGGGATCCACTCACGGGTCTTACTGTCCTGTTTCCCTAGTTCCAGCACCCCATGCACACACTGTGTCTGCTCTCTGGTGTGGATGGCTAGGGCTGGCTATTTAGGGGTCCTGGACTCACTCTCCCTCCCTGCTCTGACTCCTCTCCTCCCGTCGGGAGCTGGGGATAGGGGCGCTTGGGTCCTGCCGGGCCACGGCTTGTATCTTAACCCCTTTGCAAGGCACTGGATTCTCACAGGTGTGGATGTAGTCTGGTTGTTGTCCTGTGTCTTCTGGTCTCTCTTTTAGGAAGAGTTGTATTTGTTGTATTTTAAAAAATATATGTGGTTTTGGGAGATTTCCACTGCTCTACTCATGCCACCATCTTGGCTCACCCTCCTCTAAACTGCAAAGATTTTAAAAATAATATATGCATTGATTGGGGTAGAGAGACATAAACACTCTCTGTAATGGTTAAAATGCATATTTAGCACAATCAACCTATCTGTGCCTGAAGCTTTGAAGAGGTACATGTGACAACTATCCAGTATGTTCTCCTCTGTTGCCAATGGTTATGTGTGAAATCTTCAAATAAAGCTATCAGTGACTTTGTGCTCTACATTTGGTCACTTTATAAGCACAATAATAATGTTGTCAGAAAGAGGGGCGGAGCCAACATGGCGGCGTGAGTAGCACAGTGGGAATCTCCTCCCAAAAACATATATATTTTTGAAAATACAACAAATACAACTAATCCTAAAAGAGAGACCAGAAGACACAGGACAACAGCCAGACTACAAATACAACAGCGAGAACCCAGCGCCTGGAGAAAGGGGTAAGATACAAGACCCGGCATGGCGGGACCGGAGCACACCTCCCACCAGCTCCCGGCCGGACGGAGAGGGAGCCCAGGACTGATAAACACCCAGCCCCAGCCACCCACACCAGAGCGCAGGCACAGTGCATGCGTGGAGGGCTGGAAACTAGGGAAACAGGGCAGCAAGACCTCTGAGCGGGTGCCAAAGCTGATGCCCCTGTGACAAAGAAAAGCAGGGGCTTTTTGAAAGGGACAGGGATTTAACAGCTGGATGGAAACAGCATAGGTCAGAGCCCAGTGGCTGGAAATTACAGGGAAAACCGGCGCACTAACCCCCTGGGAAACAACTCCGAGACCCTTAACGGAGGTAAACAGCCAAACAGCCCCCCCGTCCATTACCCCTCCGGGCACTGCGAAAGCACCCACAGAAAGGCAGAAAGGAAAATTCTAACCCTTCAGCTGGGAAACACACCAAGACCCAGCCTACACGCAATTACACAACACAAGCCACTAGGGGTCGCAGTTGCCCAGTAAAGAAAGGCCAGTAGCAAGTGAAAAGTTTGGCCCTCCCAGCTGACAGTCAATAGCACCTATCAACATGAAAAGGCAAAAAAATATGATCCAGACAAGACTAACCCAGACACCTTTGGTATTTGCTACATCTTCCCTTGAGAAAGAACCAGGGGAGATAGATTTAGCCAGTCTTCCTGAAAAAGAATTCAAAACAAAAGTCATAACCATGCTGATGGACTTGCAGAGAAATATGCAAGAACTAAGGAAGGAGAATACAGAAATAAAACAAGCTCTGGAAGGACTTCAAAACAGAATGGATGAGATGCAGGAGACCATTAATGGACTAGAAAACAGAGAACAGGAACACAGAGAAGCTGATGCAGAGAGAGATAAAAGGATCTCCAGGAATGAAAGAATTTTAAGAGAGCTGAGTGACCAATCAAAAAGGAATAATATACACATTATAGGAATAACAGAAGAAGAGACAGAAAAAGGGATAGAAAGTGTCTTTGAAGAAATAATTGCTGAAAACTTCCCCAAACTAGGGGAAGAAATGGCCTCTCAGACCACAGAGGTACACAGAACTCCCATGACAAGGGATCCAAGGAGGGCAACACCAAGACACATAATAATTAAAATGGCAAAGATCAAAGACAAGGACAAAGTATTAAAGGCAGCCTGAGATTAAAAAATGGTTACCTACAAAGGAAAACCCATCAGGCTATCATCAGACTTCTAAACAGAAACACTGCAGGCAAAAAGAGAATGGCATGATATACTTAATGCAATGAAACAGAAGGGCCTCGAACCAAGACTACTGTATCCAGCACGAATATCATTTAAATATGAAGGAGGGATTAAACAATTCCCAGATAAGCAAAAGTTGAGGGAATTTGACTCTCACAAATCACCTCTTCAGAGCATCCTATAGGGACTGCTCTAGATGGGAGCACTCCTAAAAAGAACACAGAACAAAACACCCAACAAATGAAGAAGGGAGGAGGAGGAATAAGAAGGGAGAGAAATAAAGAATCATCAGACCACGTTTATAATAGCACAACAAGCGAGTTGAGTTAGACAGTAAGATAGTAAAGAAGCTTACCCTGAACCTTTGGTAACCACAAACTTAAAGCCTGCAACGGCAATAAATTCATACCTTTCAGTAATCACCCTAAATGGAAATGGACTGAATGTACCAATCAAAAGACACAGAGTAATAGAATGGATAAAAAAGCAAGATCCATCCATATGCTGCTTACAAGAGACTCACCTCAAACCCAAAGACATGCACAGACTTAAAGTCAAGGGATGGAAAAAGATATTTCATGCAAACAACAAAGAGAAGAAAGCAGGTGTTGCAATTCTGGTATCAGACAAAACAGACTTCAAAATAAAGAAACTAACAAAAGACAAAGAAGGACATTACATAATGATAAAGGGCTCAGTCCATCAAGAGGATATAACCATTATAAATATATATGCACCCAATACAGGAGCACCAACATACCTGAAACAAATATTAACAGAACTTAAGGAGGAAATACAATGCAATGCATTCATTCTAGGAGACTTCAACACACCACTCACTGCAAAGGACAGATCCACCAGACAGAAAATAAGTAAGGACACAGAGGCCCTGGAGAACACACTAGAACAGATGGACCTAATACACATCTACAGAACTCTACATCCAAAAGCAACAGGATACACATTCTTCTCAAGTGCACATGGAACATTCTCCAGAATAGACCACATACTAGGCCACAAAAAGAGCCTCAGAAAATTCCAAAAGATTGAAATCCTACCAACCAACTTTTCAGACCAAAAAGGCATAAAACTAGAAATAAACTGTACAAAGAAAGCAAAAAAGGCTCACAAACACATGAAGGCTTAACAACACGCTCCTAAATAATCAATGGATCAATGACCAAATCAAAATAGAGATCCAGCAATATATTGAAACAAACGACAACAACATTAAGCCCCAACTTCTGTGGGACACAGCAAAAGCAGTCTTAAGAAGAAAGTATATAGCAATCCAAGCATATTTAAAAAAGAAAGAACAAGCCCAAATGAATGGTCTAATGTCACAATTATCGAAATTGGAAAAAGAAGAACAAATGAGGCCTAAGGTCAGCAGAAGGAGGGACATAATAAAGATCAGAGAAGAAATAAACAAAATTGAGAAGAATAAAACAATAGCAAAAATCAATGAAACCAAGAGCTGGTTCTTTGAGAAAATAAACAAAATAGATAAGCCTCTAGCAAGACTTATTAAGAAGAAAAGAGAGTCAACACAAATCAACAGTATCAGAAATGAGAAAGGAAAAATCATGAAGGACCCCACAGAAATACAAAGAATTATTAGAGAATACTATGAAAACCTATATGCTAACAAAGTGTGAGACCTAGGATAAATGGACAACTTCCTAGAAAAATACAACCTTCCAAGACTGATCCAGAAAGAAACAGAAAATCTAAACAGACCAATTGCCAGCAATGAAATTGAAGCGGTAATCAAAAAACTACCAAAGAACAAAACCCCCGGGCCAGATGGATTTACCTCGGAATTTTATCAGACATACAGGGAAGACATAATACCCATTCTCCTTAAAGTTTTCCAAAAAACAGAAGTGGAGGGGATACTCCCAAACTCATTCTATGAAGCTAACATCACCCTAATACCAAAACCAAGCAAAGACCCCACCAAAAAAGAAAACTACAGACCAATATCCCTGGTGAACATAGATGCAAAAATACTCAACAAAATATTAGCAAATCGAATTCAAAAATACATCAAAAGGATCGTACACCACGACCAAGTGGGATTCATCCCAGGAATGCAAGGATGGCACAACATTCGAAAGTCCATCAACATCATCCTACATCATCAACAAAAAGAAAGACAAAAACCACATGATCATCTCCTTACATGCTGAAAAAGCATTTGACAAAGTTCAACATCCATTCATGATAAAAACTCTCAGCAAAATGGGAATAGAGGGCAAGTACCTCAACATAATAAAGGCCATCTATGAAAAACCCACAGCCAACATTATATTGAACAGCGAGAAACTGAAAACTTTTCCTCTGAGATCGGGAACTAGACAGGGATGCCCACTCTCCCCACTGTTATTTAACATAGTACTGGAGGTCCTAGCCATGGCAATCAGACAAAACAAAAAAATACAAGGAATCCAGATTGGTAAAGAAGAAGTTAAACTGTCACTATTTGCATGTGACATGATACTGTACATAAAAAAACCCTAAAGACACCACCGCAAAACTACTAGAACTGATATCGGAATACAGTAAAGTTGCAGGATACAAAATCAACACACAGAAATCTGTGGCTTTCCTATATACCAACAATGAACCAACAGAAAGAGAAATCAGGAAAACAACTCCATTCACAATTGCATCAAAAAAAATAAAATACCTAGAAATAAACCTAACCAAACAAGTGAAAGACTTATATTCTGAAAACTACAAGTCACTCTTAAGATAAATTAAAGGGGACACTAACAGATGGAAACTCATCCCATGCTCCTGGCTAGGAAGAATTAATATCGTCAAAATGGCCATCCTGCCCAAAGCAATATACAGATTTGATGCAATCCCTGTGAAACTACCAGCAACGTTCTTCAATGAACTGGAACAAATAATTCAAAAATTCATATGGAAACACCAAAGACCACGAATAGCCAAAGCAATCCTGAGAAAGAAGAATAAAGTATTGGGGATCTCCCTCGCCAACTTCAAGCTCTATTATAAAGCCATAGTAATCAAGACAATTTGGTACTGGCACAAGAGCAGAGCCACAGACCAATGGAACAGACTAGAGAATCCAGACATTAACCCAGACATATATGGTCAATTAATATTTGATAAAGGAGCCATGGACATACAATGGTGAAATGACAGTCTCTTCAACAGATGGTGCTGGCAAAACTGCAGAGCTACATGTAGGAGAATGAAACTGGACCATTGTCTAACCCCATATACAAAAGTAAACTCAAAATGGATCAAAGACCTCAATGTAAGTCACTAAACCATTAAACGCTTGGAAAAAAATATAGGCAAAACCTCTTAGACATAAACATGAGTGACCTCTTCTTGAACATATCTCCCTGGGCAAGGAAAACAACAGCAAAAATGAACAAGTGGGACTATATTAAGCTGAAAAGCTTCTGTACAGCAAAAGACACCATCAATAGAACAAAAAGGAACCCTACAGTATGGGAGAATATATTTGAAAATGACACATCCGATAAAGGCTTGACGTCCAGAATATATAAAGAGCTCACATGCCTCAACAAACAAAAAACAAGTAACCCAATTAAAAAATGGGCAGAGGAACTGAACAGACGGTTCTCCAAAAAAGAAATACAGATGGCCAACAGACACATGAAAAGATGCTCCACATCGCTAATTATCAGAGAAATGCAAATTAAAACTACAATGAGGTTTCACCTCACACCAGTAAGGATGGCTGCCATCCAAAAGACAAACAACAACAAATGTTGGCGATGCTGTGGAGACAGGGGAACCCTCCTATACTGCTGGTGGGAATGTAAATTAGTTCAACCATTGTGGAAAGCAGTATGGAGGTTCATCAAAATGCTCAAAACAGACATACCATTTGACCCAGGAATTGCACTCCTAGGAATTTACCCTAAGAACGCAGCAATCAAGTATGAGAAAGACCAATGCACCCCTATGATTATCACAGCACTATTTACAATAGCCAAGAATTGGAAGCAACTTAAATGTCCATCAATAGATGAATGGATAAAGAAGATGTGGTACATATACACAATGGAATACTACTCAGACATAAGAAAAGGGCAAATCCTACCATTTGCAGCAACATGGATGGAGCTGGAGCGTATTATGCTCAGTGAAACAAGCCAAGCGGAGAAAGAGAAATACCAAATGATCTCACTCATCTGTGGAGTATAAGAACAAAGGAAAAACTGAAGGAACAAAACAGCAGCAGAATCACAGAACTCAAGAATGGACTAACAGGTACCAAAGGGAAAGGGACTGGGGAGAATGGGTGGGTAGGGAGGGATGGGGGGGAGAAAAAGGGGCGTATTAGGATTAGCATGTATAGGGGGGTGGGAGAAAGGGGAGGGCTGTCCAACACAGAGAAGACAAGTAGCGATTCTACAACATTTTGCTACGCTGATGGACAGTGACTGTAAAGGGGTATATAGGGGCTACCTGGTATAGGGGTGAGCCTAGTAAACAAAGTATTCGTCATGTAAGTCTAGATTAATGATAAAAAAAAAAAAAGCAGTTCCTATGTGGTGACCTCCAATGAGTTCTACACAATGATATAAAGGGCATATAAAAGTGTAGGCAAAGTGTCTGTTTGTGTTTATACAGAGGATCAAAACCTAATTTGGCTACCCCAAAAATGAACTAAGATACGATATGAAAAAGAACTTCCAACATCAGCGCTCTCGGGAACACTCATGCCAGAAGATGATCAGCAAAGAAAAACCCCAACAAAGATCCACGCACTGCTACAGGTGTAGATGCACTCATCCCACCAATTCCTGGACTTGCCATGGGAATGAAGGAGATATCTAAGCTGGCCTGTGCATACAGTAAAACAACAAATTTGACTGGATCTATACTGTTGGAACTCAACCAAGAATTAGGAGAAGTGCAAATTGTAGCACTCCAAAATCTTACAACCACAGACTATTTACTGTTAAAAGAACATATGGGATGTGAACAGTCCCCAGGAAAGGGCTGTTTTAATTTATCTGAATTCTCTCAGACTGTTCAAGTTCAGTTGGACAATATCCACCATATCATAGATATGTTTTCACAAATGCCTAAGGTGCCTAACTGGTTTTCTTGGTTTCACTGGAGATGGCTGGTAATTACAGGTATGCTTTGGTTACATAACTGTACTCCTATTATGTTAATGTGTGCGCACAATTTAATTAGTAGTTTAAAACCTATCCATGCTGAAGTTACTCTACAAGAAGATATGTCAAAGAAATAATCAATCTTCCCATGTTTTCTTCTGCCTGCTACTTCTACAGCTTTTCTTCTTCCTACCTAATTACAACCCTTAAATAGAATTCGTGCCACAGGTCGAATTTACCGAGTATCATAATTCTTCCAAGTGGTAAAGACACCTCCAGACAAATGCTGGGCATAGAAGCCACAGGGCATAAATATGCAAAGAAGTAAAAAGCTAACCTTTTCAAACAATAAGGCTTCTCTCTCACTTACCAACTTAACATTTCCCTGTATGGCCCCGGAAGTTGACTGGTTAGCCAGAGACGGGTAAGATTCCTCAAGGGAGAAACAACCTAAGACAGGCACAGTTGCAGGGGGGCCATCAGGTGAGAAAATGGGGATCAGCAGAGGTGAGGCTTAGAACCTCCCCCCTCCTGTTCTGAGAGAAATCTTCTGCATACGTGGATGTTTTATTGCTGGTGTCTAGCTTGGATTATCAGATAGTCTACAGGCACACACCTGATCATCTACATTTGCTCTCTTACAACACTAAACTATGTTTTCTACCTTTATCCTGTATCTACCCACCACTTCAGCATTTTATTAAAAATAATAATAATAAAGAGAGAAATGTGGTATCCACTTATAAATCAAGTATAAAAATCAAATGAATATTCATATTTGAACTGACTGTTTATAGTTCATAATGCATGAGCAGAACTGAAAGCTTCTGTGATGACTGCCCTTGTAATGTTCACCATGTAACTTATTTACTATGTAAGAATTTGTGCTCCATGTAAGAACTTGTTCGTTATGCTTCAGAAGATTGGAGACTGACGAAAATTAGGCTTGGGGTGGATTAATGATTGTACATTGAGCATTGACCCCCCTATACAGAATTTTATTGTTGTTAACCATTTGATCAACAAATATGAGAGATGCCCTCACAAAATATATATATATATGAATATAGTCAAAATATTGTAACAACTTGGTATGGTGATTGCTGGTACCTAGAATTATCATGTATATAAATGTTGAATCACTGTGTCGTACACCTGCAACTAATGTAATACTGTGTGTCAACTACCCTTCAATAAAAATAATTATCTAAAAAAAATAATAATAATGTTGTAATTTGGTTCCTAGGAACTGCTCTGGGTTGATGTCTTGGCAATCTGATGTTTGTTTCAAAATATAACAGTTACTTCCCAAATAATCATACATTCTTCCTTCTGGATCTTTGGAAATAGTGTCTTTCTGCCTAGAATTTACTCTTCTCTCATGTATTCTGGAAGACATCCTTGCTCTGCAAGAGTAAAGTGAGTAATCATCTGATTTCTGATTCTGAATTCAACATTTTTTTAATTCCATGTGTAAATGATTCCATACAGTATCTGTCTTCTGTCTGACTCATTCCATTTAATATAATTTAAGTTATATGCAAGGTGTGGGAGGTGGGGGCTCTAGGGAGATGCTGATCAAAGGACACAAGCTTCCAGCTATAAGATCAATGGTCCTGAGGATCTAACGTACAGCATAATGACTATAGTTAATGATACTGAATTGTACACTTGAAATTTGCTGAGAGTAGATCTTAAACATTCTCACTACACAACCAAAAAGGTAACCATGTGAGGGAATGGATTTATTAATCAACTTGCTCGTGGTAACCATTTCATAAAGTATATGTATATCAAATCATCATAGTGCACATTTTAAATATACATAATTTTATTTGTCAGTTATACTTCAATAAAGCTAGGGGAAATGACAATAATCATCTTCTTTGGAAAGTTTTCAAAATAGTTTCCTTCACTTTTATTTCTGCCGAAACATATAGGCAAGCCCATGATTCTTTATTCCTATAATACCTAGAATATGTTCATTCTAGCTCATATCATATTACTTTAGAACTATTATTTTTTCATTTTCTCATGTGTTATGCTGAAAATGAGTGACTTGAATGACACCATTTTGTCTTTTGAATTTATGTGTCTTGTACCTTACCATAGTGCTTACTATGTGAGTATATGTAAAATAATAATGTGGCTGAAAAAATGAATTATTGGAGCGTTCTTGAATGAATGTATATACATGTTATATTATTTTTAACATAAGAAAATATTTTGACATACATTATTCCCTTATATTATCAGAAAATTGGTCAGGTGGAAACAATACTGAATATATAGTAATAGATATTATTAGGTTTGAATTTTCACTCTCCATCTATCTGTGAAACCTTGAGTATGTCTATGAACTTCTTTATTTTGGGGATCTGTTCAAGTCTATACACTTTTAATTTTTTGTTAGAAAGGAAATAGTACAATTTAAATTAGCTCTTCACTTGAAGCATGTTTAAAATAGATCCAGTATTTTTGAATTCTGTTTCTAATTCTAGGATCATGTTACATGTTTCCAAATGCTCAATCTTCAAAAAGTACTCTTAAGTTATTATTATCAAGTCTAGAATGTTTGTGAAGGCTATATAAGGTATCTCAGGGCACCTACCACAGTTGACTAGACATGCAATATCTTTGCTGTATATAATTAATATAAAATTAGTGAAATAGTTAGTTTAAATTTTGTTTTCCATTTGACAAGTGTGAAACTAATGTAGTGAGTTTTTTAACTTGCCAGATCTTTTACACCTACTTATCTGACTTCCAGTCAATGTCCTTATTTAACTTCTAAATTACATTTATGAACTATAATGCCCCACACGGAAAAAGTGAAAATGTATAGCAATTCATTTTTCCTTTATACGTTTGCATTTTGTAACACCAACCTTCTGAGAAATCCTTGAGAGGTGTTTCCAATATCTATTCCCAAAATGTCACCTTTTCTTTCGCCTTCCTTCTTTTATTTTTCATTCTACATCATCCAAAACTAACCTTAAAGAACAATAAGCCTGAAAGAAATCAATCCAATTTTTCTGATATCACTCCAATATAAAATTAAATAGAAAGTAGGCTGGAGAAAATATGCCACAGGCCTATATAAATTCCTTATGTAGTATGCCCGTTTTCAAATCTCCCCTCTTCTGGAATTCAGGTAATTTATTTTGAGAGAACGACTGTGTTGATGTCTTTGTCTCTGTGCTTTACTTTTTTTATTTTTCACTTGAACTACTAGAAGACCTTTTATTAACTGAGCTAAAATGAGTCCCCTTAGAGACCTGTTTTGTAGCTTTATAAAAGTTTGCACTTTCCCCTAAAGTGTCACAAATGTTATCAGTGGAGGCTGTGAAAAGCATAGAGTGCCATTATGTCCTGTAAAAATTATGCTCTCCAAGCAATTGCCCTGCTACAAATAAATCTCAGCCAGTGCTGTGGTTGCTGAACATTGAAATTAGAAGGCAGCTTCCCAAATCGTAACATCCGTTGCTGCTTTTCCCTTCACCAAAGAAGCTCAACACAAAGAACTAAACAAAAGAGCAAGGACTGGAAAAAAAGAACTATCTTAGGTTTCTCAGTTTCCCATTTCTGGCGACCTTAATCCACTCAAGAAACACAAATAACCAGTAGACTCATCATACATAATCATGCCTTTTTTTTTTCCTTGGAATTTACCACTAATTAGGTCTATCTTTAGTGTTCAGGATCAGGTATTTTTCATTTTATACACAGTACCTAATTGCCCTATGGCAGATAGTAGGTGAAACTAAATGATCCTTTATGTTCCAGAAAGATGATGAGGTAACCTTAGGTACTGTGTTTAAGCTGATTTTAAACATGTTCATTTCTTAGTGCTTTGTTGTTGTTATTGGTAAGATGGTGAGTGACAGTGGTGACAAAACCCTATTTCAACAACTCAGACACAAAACAGACCCAACTATGAAGTGTATGGACATTGCATCACATTGAGGGTTCAAGAGATCCAACTATTATTAGAAACTGAAACCAAAAAATAAGCACTTCATGTCCCTTTCTCTGAGATTGTGAGTCCATCACTTCCACTCCTCCATGATGTTTCTCCAATGGTCCCCTCCTATGGATCTGTGGTCTTTCTTCTCCACACACATGGTAGAAGATGACCTTCATAGGTTCACATATACCTCAGCTCAAACTATGAAGATAGACTCCATAGAATCTCTCAGTCTCAATTACCAATACCTAAGACAAACTACTTCCAAAAATCAAATGGTCCAATCAGCCTGTCACCAGGAGACCAAAGTATTGGAGCCCCAACACGACTGCCAGGGCTTATTCCAAAGGAGGGTGATCTTAATCCAACACAGGCAACCATGAAGATATCACCCTCAAATCACAGAAATGTTATGGGTTTAAAAGAAATATTAATGAGAAAACTTCCATGGACACATCTCTAAGAGCCTCCACTTCAAATACTTCTCACTTTTCTTCAAATGTGGCTTCTGTAATACAAATGTTCATTCAGCAACGCCCTGAAGTTCCTGATATTTGAGGAGCATGAGTTGAAAGTGACACCCTTCCTCGTAAGCTAGGTTCACGCAGCTTTCTGAGCCATCTCTGCTGCAAGCCAGGGAAGCACATACATCAGCCTTGTTACTTTGCCCCATTAAACACTTTAAAGCCTTTTGGTCTTTGGCTTTTAATCTCAAGTAATTATCACTTAGGAGTGCTGGGTACCTCAGGACACCAGTCTTAATTAGTCATTTAGAGGGCAATTCCCTGCAGCTAATGAAAAATGAGAAGGGAGCCAACTGAGCAATAAAATATTTAAGGCAGTACCTTTATTTTCACTCCTCTGTCACAGTTGTAAAATACCAAGTGGCAGATTTTTGCTCTTTGAAATATCCAGCATTTGATTTACACAAATTGAATAGCTGGTTCAGTCAATAACAAGCGGATGTGTTAATATCAGTCTGAAAAATGAACAGATTAAAAAATTCCATTTATACCCACATTAATTATTAACAATATTCTTAAAAATGGTAAGCCAATAGGATTGCTGATATAAAGAAACATTACCATTGTAGATAACAGGACCAATAATTTTATTAGGCATAGGAATAAGCAGGTAAATAAAAGTCCAATTTTCCTGACCAATCAGGCTAGCCAGGCTCTGTTGCAATAACAATCAACTCCTATGTTTAAAGGCTTAAATCAACAACTTTGTATTTCTTGCTTATGTGGCTGCCACTCATGCGGGAACTATCTTCAGTGGTTCTTGTCCAAAGTCTGACCCACTGACCCAGACAGGTTGTACCTTATCATGAAATCATCTGAAACACATGGTATCTAAGGGCATGATGGAAAGGCGAGAGTATTGCATGCGTAATTTTTAAGGTCAGGCGTGGAAGTAGCTTACAATGAACTTCTTCTGTCTATAACTGGACAGAAGTCAGCCATATATGCCTCCACCTACAAGCAGGGAATGCAGTTTCATGTCCTGCTCAAGAAGAGGAAAAGACAGGGGCAACAGAGTCATCTCTGTGTGGTCAGTCAATGAGATTTTTTGGACAACTGAATGAAAAAATACTATTTTGAGAAAGTTAGAGAGGTTATTAATTTTTAATTATTTATGAATGAGTTCCTAAGCTGGAAGAGTTCAGAATCTAGTATCTTCACTTTTGGAAAAAGAGAAATATATTAGAAAGATAGCTGGAATTCAGCTCCATGAGAGAAGGCTCTTATCTGTCTTATTCACCACAGGAACCCTAGTACTTATGTTACTAGTTCTTAGTATTTATAAGCATTATTAAGTACCTAGTACTTATAATACTGCCTGGGACATGATACTCAATAAATATTTCCTGAATATTTTAGGAAATATTAGAGATGCCAAGTTTCTTTTATTTGGCATTGCACTACAGTTCTTAGAGTATAGTTCATTTTCAATATTTGAGAACAGGAGTGATTTTATGAAGTTATTTTAATTATTTAACATTATTTCATTACAAAAAATAAGTGAATGATTAAGGTAATTATTTTTGCTTCTTTAATACCTACTTTACTAAGAAAGAAATCATTCATATATACCTGCTCACACATGTAATCCCAATTAATTGAGTACCTTATATATATATGCTCTACACTGCTCTCAGTGCAGTGAACAGTATGGAAAGAATACTTTCCCTCATTGGGTTTATATTCTAATGTAAATACAGGCAAATAAGACAATTAGGAGATATATTTTATGTATGGTCACCCTTCAAAATCTGGAGGAACTTCCACTCCAAATTTGGGTGAGATGTTGAAGCTGTTGATCACACACACACACACACACACACACACACACACACACACACACACACACAAAGAAGGCATGAAAAGGCCTATTACCTGATTGGGATCTATGAGGAGAGTGGAGGAGGTCTTTCAAGCAGGTCTGGAGTGGCTGGAGAGAGTAAAGGAGACTGACATAGGTTTGACTGCGGGTAGGGGTTGAGGCCAGGTGGGGGTTCCCACCCATGAGCAGGGGCTTGTAAGGTTGGAATCTCCTACCAGTGTCTATAGGGAGCGCCCAGGTTTCTGACCAGCTTGCCTAGATGTGGAGCATGAGAGAAGATGGGAGGCAGTGAGGCATAAAGCTCTCAGCAAATATTTAAATATGGGTAAGACTCCTCATTATATTTATATTATATTGCGGCATGTGCTAAGGAGAAAATGTAGTAAGATAGGGTAATCACGAGTTTTGACATGGTTTCGATTTAGATAGCCTGACCAAATTAGATAGAGGTGTCCTTATCATAGCCTTGTAAATACAAATTCCTAGATTCCTGGGCATGGCACATCCCGCGTTCTCAGAGTGAAGCCATCAGAAATGACGGAAGTGGTATTTCAGGACCCATTTAAATGCTATTGTGGACCAAAATGTAGTAGGGAATGATTATTCTTGTTGAGCTCTCTAACTCCAACTTTGGAATTGATTAACTTTTTCCAGGTACTGGATTTCTCCAATTTTTGACAACTTCCAAGCATCTTCTAAAATAAACAGTCTCGATGGCCTTCTCTAAGTTGGCTCACAGTTGCCTTTGCTCTACACTTTGCTATCCACATGCCCAGAATATTCACTTGGCTAATTACCATATCCTGCTTATCTCCTCAAAGAATTACACCTTCAAGCCCATCATTGCTTCTGTAAGTATCCAAATACAAGCATATAGAGCAGAACTCAGATAGGGATAGGCTACATATATAAACTGAGGACAAGAATTGTCCTAGGTATCATATAATTACATTAAACTAATTAGTAATCATATAATAATGGTAAATATTATTTGTAATTATATAAAATATAAACATTAAGTAATAAACACATAGTGCATACTGTATATAACTATATAATATTGTATTCCTGCTGTAATTAATTGCCACAAATTTAGAAACTTAAAAAACACAATTTATTATATTACAGTCCTAGAGATCAGATGTCCAAAATAAGCAGTCAAGATTGCGCTCCTTTCTGGAAGTTTCAGAAAGAACCCATTTCCCTACTCATTCTCATTATTGGCAGTTTACCTCCTTGAGGTTATAGGAATGAAGTCTCTGACTCCTTGCTGTCAGCTTAGAGCTGTTCTCAGTTTCTAGAAACTGCCCACATTCCTTGGCTCATAGCCCCCTTCTCCAGTGTAAAGCCAGAAACAGTGAACTAAATCCCTCTCTCACTTTGGAGCTCTCCTGTCTTTTCTCCTAGTCACGTCTCTCTGATCATAGCTGGGAAAGGGTCTCAGTTTTTAAGGACTGGTGAAATTACATTGGGCTCATCTGAAAATCGATGACAATCCCTCCATTTTAAGTCCACAACCTTAATCACATCATAAAACCTCCCTTTGCTATATAAAGTATTCACAGATTTGGGGACTTAGTGTGTGGCATGTTTGTGTGTGACATTTCATTCTTCCTATCACATCAACTATGATAAAGTCTAAACCAAACTGTGCAGATACTTTGAAGCCTTCCTCTATGGTAATTTATCATACACTTCATTAATAATAAATTATTACTGTTCTTTGGAACATTGATAACTATATTTTAAAGGAAAAAGGGTAGGAGTATTTCTAGTAGTTACAATAAGAAGAAAACTGAGATGGAATCTGTGGTGATGTATCTGATAACACATCAGGTTTCTGGATGAAAACTGAACAAATAATCATGATTTACAAAATGAGCAATATTTAGATAATTCGGTTGCACACTGTTAAGTGAGGTTGGTGTTTTTGCATGTGCAGAAGCTGAGCTTAAGAAAAGAAGTGAGTGAGCCTTTCCAGTCTTGGTTAAAGCTCTTGATATTAAATCTGTTACTGCATAGATGAGGGACTACAGGATATTAATCATCATTTACATTTATACAATATTTGTGCTTCAAAACATGGTCACATACACTGTCACATTTTCTTCTCTTCACACTGCGCACAGTAAAAAGGACACGTATGTTAGGCAAGAGCAATCATTTTCTTTTAACATATAAAAGGCTGTAAATAATTCTCTGAAAATGCAGAGCAACTTTAGTAACAAACTTCCTACCAAGAAGAGCTAAAATTATTCAGTGCTTTACCATATGCCAAGCTTTAAAATAATGAACTGATTTTAATTCAAAGTATGTGTATTATTGTGTACCCACTTAACAAATGAGGGACCTGAGGCAAAGAGATATTAAATAAGTTTCTTAAGATGATGCCATCAGAAGGGGATATGCCTAGAATTTGAACCCTGGCAGCCTAATCTCTTAACCAGAGCAACAGTATCTGGCATAATCCTTCCTTTATTTCATTCATGACTTTGTGAAAAAAATGAGGGAAAATATATCCATCACTTACCTAATAGCCATCTACATCTCTCCCAGTTGCTGTTGTATGGGAGTGTAAAGATAAGTGGGAATCTATCTTATCACACTGGTTTCTTTCTTCTAGGATTTAACATTTTATTAACGATCTTTCCTAGATTGGAGGTATGGAGTACCTGTAAGAACAATATACATGTAACTTTGTAACCACTACTGACTGACAACAAATCTTTAAGGGCCATATGGTGGTAAAATCCTTCAAAGTATACACAAACTCTAAAAACAGATTTAGGAGTATATTCTTCCATCAATATGCTAGCCTTGACATGAATAACTTCCATTAGCATTAAAAAGAATTTTCAGGTTAAATCTCCCAGGAGAAAAGATCCAAACCCTGTCATCTATTTCACAGACATATTAAATTATTTCTTATGGAGCATGCAGAATGCCCAAATCAAACACCCAAATGGAGGCAGTAGAGTTTTAGTGGTGATGGTTCTTAAGAAGGGGTGGAAGCTGTTCATAACCATTTAAAAAATTAATGGTCCAATATAACTAGAATCTATTACTTCATGATAAACTTGAATAGTGTCAATTATTCCCTCAGTTGCATGCAAAGTAGCTGGAGGACATCTGAATACAAATCTGGATCACTGCAGAGATATTTTAAAACTTATCAGATACTGTAAGTGGGAAGTGTCTGATTTTGTAGAAAATGCAGTTCAGTTATTCATACTTTTCCCAACTAAAGAATGCTAACCCTGGCATTTGTCCTTGTTTCTCATATATCTCTTAGTGTCTACTTGATATGAATAAGATCCTGTTAAAGCCAGGTGGGCTCCTGACACATTCAAAATACAGATGCATTTCCCGTGAAAATAGGGTTGCTTTCAAAATTCTCTTCATGAATTTGACATTCTCAAAGAAATGGAAGTTGTTAAAAATACAGAAGTTTGTGAAAAAAATCCATAAAATTGATAGAATACAATTCAAGCATGATCGATGAAAATTAGAGAAAATGTATTGTTTGCCTCTAAGATCACCACTGCCTAAAACGAGGCCTTCTACTCTGATTATATAGTTTGTTTTCTAATTTATCCATTTTTCAATTCACTGTTATGTTGGTAATTATGTCCTATTCCCAATAGCATGAGTTGGGCCTGCCCCATCTCCCTTGCTCAGCCCAGCTCTCCCTGTCTGACAGAGGTCCTGCATCAGTATATAAGAATGATATTCAATGATTCACTGTATTCAGTGATTAGGAGTCACTTGCACTCTCTGTTATTCAGGCTTCTAGCATTCATTCAATTCCTTAAATATATTTAGGAAACTAAAATTAGAAGTGCTTCACTAACTTTATTAATTAGAAATCTGTAATGATTAGACTCAAAGAAGATTCAGTTTATAGTAGCTTGAGTGCTACTTTCCTTGTGGTGTTCAAGCCAGCACCTCTGCAGTTCTCCCCACCATGACATTACAGTAACAAGATGACTCTCCCAGTTCTTGTCATGTTCCCTTCTAAGGCAGGAAGGAGGGAGACACGGTAGGGCTATAGCCAAGAAGCTAAGTGTTATCCAGCTGAATCTTACAGTTGACCTAAACCTTTTCTTATAGGATCAAACTGGGTGTCCTGGCCATGCAGAGCTCTAAGGGAGACCAGGAAATACAGACTTTTACATTTCAAACCTTCAGAGTTAAAGGCAGCATGGGAAACATAGGTTCGAAATGGCTTTTGGGAAGTTAGTCACTATAGTTTCTTGGAGTATGATATCATTTTGTTTATGTGAAAATTGATTCTTTCAATATTAAGAACTCTTTCAATAGTCCAGAGATTTTGATGAAATAACTTTAATTAATTAATTAATTTATTTATTATTTTGGTAACTTTAATTTACAATTACATGAGCAATATTATGGTTATTAGACTCCCACTGTTTTCAAGTACCCACCACACACCCCATTATAGTCACTGTCCATAAGCTTAGTAAGATGATATAGAGTCATTACTTGTCTTCTGTGTTATACTGCCTTCCCTGTGCCCCTCCCCCACATTATGTGTGCTAATCATATTGCCCTTTTTTTTCCCCTTGTCCCTCCCTTCCCACCCATCCTCCCCAGTCCCTTTCCCTTTGGTAACTGTTAGTCTATTCGTGGGTTCTGTGATTCTGCTGCTGTTTTGTTCCTTCAGTTTTTCTTTGTTCTTATACTCCACAGATGAGTGAAATCACTTGATACTTATCTTTCCCCGCCTGGCTTATTTCACTGAGCATAATACCCTCTAGCTCCATCCATGTTGTTGAAAATGGTAGGATTTGTTTTCTTCTTATGACTGAATAATATTCCATTGTGTATATCTACCACATCTTCTTTATCCATTCATCTACTGATGGACACTTAGGTTGCTTCCATTTCCTGGCTATTGTAAATACTGATGTGATAAACATAGGAGTGCATATGTCTTTTTCAAACTGGGCTCCTGAATTCTTAGGGTAAATTCCTAAGAGTGGAATTCCTGGGTCAAATGGTATTTCTATTTTGAGTATTTTGAGGAACCTCCACACTGCTTTCCACAATGGTTGAACTAATTTATGTTCCCACCAGCAGTGTAAGGAGGGTTCCCCTTTCTCCGTATCATCACCAGCATTTGTTGTTGTTTGTCTTTTGGATGGTGGCCATCCTAACTGGTGTGAAGTGATATCTCATTGTAGTTTTAATTTGCATTTCTCTGATGATTAGCAATGTGGAGCATCTTTTCATGTGTCTGTTGGCCATCTGAATTTCTTCTTAGGAGAAGTGTCTGTTCAGATCCTCTGCCCATTTTTTAATTTGATTATTTGCTTTTTGTTTGTTGAGGTATGGGTGGTCTTTATACGTTTTGGATGTTAACCCCTTATTGGATATGTCATTTATGAATATATTCTCCCATACTGTAGGATACCTTTTTGTTCTACTGATGGTCCTGAGAAAGAAGAATAAATCAGGGGGGATCTTGCTTCCCAACTTTAAGCTCTACTACAAAGCCACAGTAATCAAGACAACTTGGTACTGGCACAAGAACAGACCCATAGACTAGTGGAACAGAATAGGGAGTCCAGATATTAACCCAAGCTTATATGGTCAATTATTATATGATAAAGGAGCCATGGACATACAATGGGGAAATAACAGCCTCTTCAACAGCTGGTATTGGCAAAACTGGACAGCTACATGTAAGAGAATGAAACTGGATTATTGTCTAACCCCATACACCAAAGTAAACTCAAAATGGATCAAAGACCTGAAGGTAAGTTATGAAACCATAAAACTCCTAGAAAAAATCATAGGCAAAAATCTCTTGGACATAAAAATGAGCAACTTCTTCATGGACATATCTCCCAGGGGAAGGGAAACAAAAGCAAAAATGAACAAGTGGGTCTATATCAAATCAAAAATCTTCTGTTCAGCCAAGGAAATAACTTTTACTTTTATTATCCACACTTTCCTTACAGCCTTTGAACAAATCTCATTTACTTATTTCATCTTCCTGAATTATTAATCTTAATTTCATTAGTTTGAGTTTCTATAAAGAGACACTATGTCTTCTGTAATTGACCTCTCAATGCTAACACTCTCTTGAAGCACATCTGCACATGAGGACAGATTGGATAGAAGCTGAATTTCTGACCTATTTTCCTCTTGGAAATAGCTTTTTAAAACTGACCTAAAGATTTTATTCAATTGTTCACAGCACCTGAAATTGTCAAATAGCTGGGAAATGCCACAGTAGAGAATTTATGCATATGTGTTTACTATAGATGAGTTTAATCACTCCTTCAACCAAGATCTTTCCTGATTTGTCTTTTTTCTTAACCCATCAAATAAGGAAATGTAGTATTCTCAGCTTTCTTAACATGACTTATCAAGAACAGATTATTTTCTCCATTTATCTGATCAACCTCTAAGTTTATTATGGCACAATGAGTTCCATAGTGAGGTTGTCAGAACAATGTACATCCCCTCTCCTCTCCCTCAAAATAAGAAAATGTTGTCTATGTCCTAATCCTAAAACCTATAAATATGTTACTTTACATGACAAAAGGGATTTTGCAGATGTGGTTAAGGTTAAACACCTTGGGATGGGGAAATTATTGTGGATTATCCAGATGGGCCCAACCTAATTATATGAATTCTTAAAAATGGAGAAACTTTTACCTGTAGTAAGTCAAAGATATGAAGACTGCAAAAGGATTAGAGAAAGCTTTTGGCTTTGAAGATGGTGGAGAATGGGGGCCATGAGCCAAGGAATGTCAGAGGCATCTAGAACCTGGAAAAGGCAAGGAAATGGCTTTTCTGGTCTAGTCCCAAGAAAGGAATGCAGCCCTCCTGATACCTTGATTTTATCTTTCTGAGACCCCTGTTAGATATCTGACTTACTGTGTTCTCCTAAATGCTAAGTTTATGAAAATGTGTTACAGCAGCAATAGAAAACCATTATTGTACTAAATACCTAAAAATGAGAAGTGGCTTGGGAATTGGGCATTGAGCAGAGACTGGAAGAATTTTGAGAAACATGATAGAAAATGTCTAGATGGCCTCGAATAGGCTGTAAACAGAAATGTAGATGTTAAAGATTATGCCAGTGATGGCTCAGGGAACATGAGAAGCAAGGTAGGAAAACAAGTCATCTCAGAAAATTCCTAAAGTATGTGCACAGGTGGTTAAAAGAAACAAGAGCTTTTAAGTCCCTGCTGTTGAACACTCAGAAGGAAATGAGGAAAATATTATTAGAAAGTTAAGAAGAGGAATTCCTGGTTATAGGGTGGCAGTGAGCACCAAGAAAATGGGTCCCACAGGTAGTTGGAAAGCAGAATTTGTACATGATGACATTGGACATTCAACCAAAGTTGTTTCCGAGTAAAGTGTTAGAGATGTGGGCTGGTTTCTTCTTCCTGCTGATACTAAAGTAAGAGAGGAGAGAGGTAAATTAAGGGAAGAATTGTTAAATAAGAAACTAAGATTTGATGGTTTTGGAAATTCTCAGCCTATCCAGATGGAAAAAAACTGCTAAAATTAAGAGATACCTGTCAGAAAAGCATGCTCTTGAGAAAAGATTGAGGATGTGGCTATAAAACCTTTAGTAAACTCTTAGGAAGATGAAAAGCTAAGAGTATCCAGTCACACAAGTACTCTTTGAAGAGATAAAGACATGACTCATAGATTTGGCTACCAGACAGCATCTTAGTGGCATAGGGCATGTTCCCTCAGCCATTTCAGTAAAAATCAACACCAGAAAAGGGGTTATCCTGGAAAGATCTGTAGATGAGCTTCTTGCTTAATGGAGGGAATCCCCACTAACATACATAGGAAACTAGCATGGCTCTTAAGAACATTATATGGCAGAACCTCTACCAACTTGGACTGAAAAGAGTAGAGAGGGTACAAAATGAAAGACCCCCCAGGTTCTCTTGGGAGGAAATAGATTGATAAAAGCACATGTCAACACAAATGTGCTACATTTCTTGAAAAAGGAAGACTAACTCTGAAGGCAGAGTTGCAAGTCCAGGAGAAGAGCTAAGAGTCCCGAGCATGGAACCATGAGCCAAAGAGGATTATTTCCATCCATTGAAAGCAAGTGGAATTCACCTGGCTGGATTTTTAAATACTTGGTATGAATGACTCCTTTTCCTTTTCCATATTTTAGAGCCAGAATGTCTATAACTGTTTTCCTATGCCTGTCTCGCCATTATATTTTGGTAGTAGTCAATAACTTATTTCTTAAGTTTTACATGTTCACAGATGGAGTCAAATTGTGTCCCAGAATGATAAATTATACTTAGAGTTTCACCACCACTTAATTTACATTTTATTTAGGACTTTTAATCTGATATCAATGAGCTTTTTGGACTTAGAGTTGATGATCAATGTGTTGTGACTTTCAGAGACCTTGGGAAAGGGTGAAAGTATTCTCTGTATAAGACGGATGTGAACTTTGTGGGTTAGAAGGTAAGCTGTGATAGGCAGAATTATTGCCCCACCAGCAATGTCCTTGCCCTAATCTCAGGAACTTGTTTCCTTACATAGTAAGGTATCTTTCCAATTGTGATTAAGGCTAAAGACCTCAAGACAGTAGAATTATTCTGAATTATTCTGGGTGGACCCAATTTAAGAGTGGATAAATTACAAATCCAATTGTAGTCATGCACAGGCAAGGATCTAAGAAAGTACTTACTAAGGTACCCCAGAGGTCACCTCCAAACTCTGAATATGAGGCCAATTCTAATAAGTATGCCAAAGACTTTGAGAAATGAATTCAGAGATAGACCACCATCCAGATCTCACAATGACTGTTACATGGCACACACCCAGGACAAATCTGAAGATTTCTACAAGGTTTGAAAAATAGTTATGATGTTGTAATCATAGTCCTCAGAAGGTGGGTTGAAACTAGTGGCTGAAGCTAACCAACTCAATTAACTGCTAAAACAAACATTTTCATAAATTTAAATAAGGCCCAGAATCTCATGATAATATTCAAAATGTGCAGGGTGTGATCCAAAATTACCAGTATAGAAAAAGCCATAAAAAACTTAACTTTCATTGGAAAATATGATCAATAAATGCCAACAGTAAGATGACTCAGGTATTGGAATTATCTGACAAAGACTTTAAAACAGCTATTGTAAAATGCTCTATGGATCATGCATACTCTGGAAAAGAGGATTAAAAGAGAAAGTGCCAACAAAATATATATATGTATATTATGTTTATGTGTGTTTGTGTTATATATATATCAAAAGGAAATTGTACAAATTAAAAATATAGCTACTATAATAAAAAGTTCATTGAATGAACTTAATAGCAAAATGGAGATAACAAAAAAGGGAGTTTTTTTTTTTAAAGTTCGCAGATAGATCAGTACAAACAATGCAGTTTGATCAAGAGAGACAAAAATACTGAAAAAAAAATAGCAGGCTGAGGAACCTGTGGAAGGCAACAAAAGTCTAACATTTGTGTCAGCAGTGTTCCAGAGAGTGAGGAAGAAAAATATATGAGGAAATAAATGATGATTGAAAACTTTCCACATATAGCACAAGACGCAAATCTACAAATCCAAGAAGCTGAGCAAATAGCAAGCAGGAAATCCAGTTAGATACATTGTAATAAACCTGTGAGAACTAAAGACCAGAAAATCTTGAAAACATTCAGAGAAAATGATGCATTGCCTGTATACAGGGAAATGGGTATGCAAATGACTATGGGATTCTCATGGTTAGTCATTGGGTTCAGAAGGAAATATCACAATATTTTTAAAAATGCTAAAAGAAAGGTATCTTGAATTTTATGCTCAACTATCACGTCTTTTAGGAGTAAAGATAAAATAAAGACAAAGGAAAACTAATGATTGATTGACTGGTTGATTGCAGACATAAAATGAAAGAAATTTGGAATTTCAGGTATGAAAGAGCAAAATTATTGCTATTTTAAATAAAATATAAATATAAATACAAAAACATCTGGGTAAATATTGTTTTTTCTTCTCTTAAGTTAGTTAAAATATATTTGGCAGTTGAAATCAGAGAGAGAACATTGTTAGATGAGGTTCCACTGTATTTAGACATAAGACAACTATGATAGCATAAGATGGGGAAAGCAATGAAACCTATAAGGTAGTAGTATTTTCAACTTCCAAGTGATTGGTAAATTATTGACTTTGAATAGGCTAGGAAAAGTTAAATATGCATAAATATCATACCTAGTTATAAAGATATAAATAATTACTTTAGATGTAAATGTTGAACATACTAATGTCTAAATTGCTGTCTAAATGTACTAATTAAAGGAGAGATATTCAAACTACAAACAAAACATGCTCCAACTATATGAAGTCTACAAGAAATTCACTTCAAAAATAATATATGTAGGATAAAATAAAAGTATAGAAAAAGATACACTGTGAAAAAACAAAACTTAAGATTGAAGCTATAGTGACTATATTAATATTAAACAAAAATTGACCAGGGAAAACAGAGATGTTACATACTGATAAAAGCAATGATTCCCCAAGACTTAAAAATTCAAGATGTGTATGTGCCATACAAGAGAGCTTCAAAATATGTAACATATATTATACCATATATTGAATATATATGAATATTTGAAGCCAAAACTAACAGAAATAAAAGGAGATAGAGATAAATCTACAATTATAGTTGGAGATTTCAACACTGCTTTCTCAGAGATGTATACAAGTAATGGACAGGAAATCAGTAAGAATATAGGAGACCTAAGAATACCTATTCCAGCCAGACCTAATTGATACTTATAGATCACTTCACCCAAATGCACTTAGAATAATAACTAAGATAGATTATAACTTTGCAATAAATCAAACCTTAGTAAATCTAAAGATTTGAAATCATATAAAGTATTTTTTCATACTAAATGTAATTTAAGTGGAAATTTGGAACAGAAGCATTAAGAGGACAATCTCCAAAGAGTGGAAAATTAAACAACACACCTCTAAATAACCTGAATAAGGAAGTCTTGGTGTAATCTATAAAATATTTTGAACTGAATGAAAATTAAAAATTAGAGGTGTGCAGCTAAAACAGTGCTTAGAGGGAACTTTAAATCTTTAAATGCTTATATTAACAAAGAAGTAAGGTTTTAAATGATTAATCTAAGTTTCCAATTAAACAAAGTAGGAAGGGAAGAGGTAAATAAACCTAAATTAAGCAGAGGGAAGGAAACAAGGATAAGAGCAGAAATCAACAAAATTGAAAACAGGAAAAACATTAGAGAAAAATCCAAACAGAAAGCATTTTCTCAGAAAAGATTAACAAAATTGACAGAACTCTAAAATACTAACATAATAAGATAAATTGCCAACTTTAGTAATAACAGGCAGGATTATCACTACCAATCTCACAGACATTGAGAGGATAATTTGGAATACTATAAACATCTCTATACACCTAAATGTAACAACATAGATGAAACATCACAGTTCTATTCAGCCCCTTGTCCAATGAGTCTTGTCAATTTAAGTATTTTTCTTAATGGCTACCTTCCCTTTAGTTATACTTGACTCACACCACTTTCCAACATATTATTGGAACAACCAAAATCCCTTTATTTTCTAAAGCTTATCATATAACTCCTCTCTTCCATATTCTTGGGTTCCTTCTAGGGATTTACTAGGAAAATAATGAATTTAATCGGTCTATCATGATATACTCCTTCTACATGCTCAGCATCTTTTTGTATGACTCATTCCTTGTTTTGAAAAACTACATTATATGTGGCTACCCTAATACACAATTATTTCTTATATACACCTAGAATACCCTCCAAAGATTTAGAATTACAAACTCCCAGACTCCCTAGTAATCCAGGTCACTTTATTTTTGAAGATTTATAGTGTTCCTCCAAGTTAGTTTATGTGTTCTTTTACACAAGCACCTATTGCTTTTGTTTATGCTTCAATTACTGCATGCATCTCATGTTTTACCATTATTATTTGTAGGCCTGCCTTCCATTAGAAGACACTTTGGGAACAGGCAGGCACTTACTTATAGTGTAAATGGGTTTAGGTTACAATTGGTTTTAAAGAGGAGACAGAATTTTCTGAATGCAGGGTCTTACATGCAGGGTCTCTTTAAATTTGTATCTTCATTGCCTTATACATAGCAGACATTCACTATCTTTAGATGAACAGGCATATATAAATAAGGAGATTGTCAAAACCTAACACCTACAAAAAAATTCCAATAGCTGGTGGTCCAACTGAATAATTGGTACCATACTAGTCCATTAATTTCCAAAATGAAAAATTAGTATGAGTTAAATATATGAATTATATCATTCTTTAAATGTGCCAAAATGATTGCTTCTGTCTTCATGTCTATTAACATAATATTAATCTGCTAAATTTGACCCTAAATTATCAACTTGACTCAGAATATTGTCTTATTACATGTGTAATAAAACGTACCGTAACTTGTAAAAGCCTTTTGACATTATCTTCCACACATACAATTAAGTCTTCACTCTCTCCATTTGCTATGAATCAATTCACACAGCATATGCTCAGTGACATTCTTTCTAGGAACAGTAGATACAAAATATCATTATAGCATTATTAATCATGAAATATCATGGACAGTCAGATGAAGGCACCAAAGGATTAATACCATGTGATATTGCATCTCCACTATTTCAGAGCATGCAGCACTCCAAGTGAGGCTGTAATTTATGATTTGCTTCCCACAACCTGGTTTAGCAGGAACCTGTCCCACTGGCAACATCTTCAAAAAGTGACCCTCCCTTTTGTTATTTGGCAGGCCTCTTGACCTGCATCATGTGTTGATTTTGCTCTACTTCATTTACTCATGTATAAACACTTTGGGAACAGGCAGGCACTTACTTATAGTGTAAATGGGTTTATGTCACAATTGGTTTTAAAGAGGAGAAAGAATTTTCTGAATTAGCAGCAGTCGTCTATTCCATTAGGCAATGTAGTGTGAAAAAGTGACTCATCTGGGTGACAGACTATTCACTTGAAATGGAAAAAATCAGAAGTGGCATTATATTCTGGTAGTCTTTTTTCTTTGCTTACCTTCCTAGAAATTAAACTAGTCCAATTAGCTCAAATGACTGGAATGCATCAACTCCGTCAGGGTATCTCTTTTGGAACAGAAAAACAATGGATGACTTGGGCAGACTTTTAATTTCTCCAAAGGGCAGCAGTATTATTCTCTTTGTGTGATTTTCCTGCAGAGAGGCAGCTCTTCTCTGCAGGAATGTAGCCTTCTCTACTGGAAGGTTAATCTGCCTTGAATCAGGTCATTCAGGGAGACCCCAGACATGTCTAAACTGACCTATCTTCATGCAGAGGAATCTGTACTTGTCACCCTCTGTCCCCAGAGATTCCAGCAGAGGGACAGCTCTGTGGACAAGGCCCTGGAGAACAAAGGTGGCTGCCTACTCAGAGGCCTAGAATGAGACTGCAGCTCAAGTTGAGGGGCACTGAGATATCAATAGGTTGGAAGAATTCCAAATGTGTCAGGCTTACAGAGGAATAGGTGGATGTCTAGTGTTTGGAATAAGAAATGTCTTCAAGGAATGGGAGAGGCCTCCAGAGGTCACTTTGTCCAGTTAGGTCTATACTTCTACCTTCCTAAACATGCAGGGCCTGACATTCCTCTAGATGGCCTATAGGGAGGAAGCAAGGGAACCAGTCCCTGAGAAAATGAGTAGGGCTTCTATGGCACAGCCTTACCCGTGGCACTCCACATGCTGCTTAGAGTCTGGCTCACTGTTCTGTTTTTCTCAGAAGCAGATGTAGCACTCTAAGCGGGGACAGAATTTACACAAGACCACAAATTATTTGTTGGCTAGTTACTCTCCATTTAACTTACATATGAAAACTTGGCTCTTTAACCATTACTTAGCACATTTCATTTGTGCTTGGCACCCAGGCCTGTTCCTTATTCATGTCTGGCCTGGCATGTGGTTGAGAAAACACAGGTTCTCTATGGCTATACTTCTGCCTTATTTAGGTTCTTTTTCCAAACCGTTGCAGCTCAGCCCTGCTCCCTACAAATGTCAGAGCCCTTCTGGAAGGACAGTGGATCTTATTCACTCAGTGTGCTAAATGCTCAGGGATTTTATCAAGGGCTCCATAACTTCACATGATTTTCCCCACACCTTTTCTTCATAAAGACTGAGGTTCCTTCCTTTCCTGTGGTCCTGCTATTATGTTAGTTTCCACATAAGTGACACTAAGCAATCTCTTTGCATTTTTCAAGGCAAAAGAAGTGTTTCTGAAGAGTTTTCTGAAGGACTAACTTAAACAAGTATTCCAAGGTCCTTGAAATTTAATTTCAGAAAGGGATGAAAGTTTGAAAAATTGTTCAACTTCATCATCAGTTTAGGAAAATAAGAGTTAAAGCTATAATGAGACACATTATTACCTTATGAAATTGGGGAAAAATAATAGAGCAACATCTAATGTGGGCAAAGATATGGCATGGGCACTTATTGCTGGAGAAAACATTAACTTTTATTAAAACTAATTTGGAAGAGCCCATTAAAATTGCAAACATATCTGCCCTTTGACCCACATTTTTGAAAAATTGATCAATAGAAAATCAAACATTAGTCTTTAAAAAATACATGTAAAAGTTATTACAGTTATATTAGCAGAGTTATATTGGCAAAGCTTTGGAGAAAACCTAAATACGTATTAAAGTAAAAGAGTAAAAGTTAAATCCAAATTCTTAAACATTAAAAAGAATGAGATAAAACTGCGTTAGACAATCTGATAACCTGTAGGGATATTCACTGGTGCTGTTAATTGAGAAAAGCAAAGCAAGTTATAATAAAATGTGGGTAATACCTTTCCAATGAAATAACAAATACATGCATTCTCTGTGTGTAGGCATATCATATATCAGCCTGCAGGCTGTTTTTTTTTCCTTTTTAAGAGGTAGAGAAGTGATAGATGGGAGTAGGTACATTTTTCTGTATTATTTCACTGATCATGTGAAACTTAATTTTTAAATATGTATTTAACATTTTAAAAAAGAAAATGGAGGAGATCAGATAAGATAGCCAAGATCCTCAGTAACTCATATGTCATCATAGTTCTGCCTTTCCACATTCTGTCTCAGACCTCGGAATCTCTGACTAGCGATAGAGATTTGCTATTATTCTTTGCCTGACCAGAAAAGGTAAACTTAGATCAACATTATTTTACTGAGCAAATTTATTCAGGTACTACGACTAAAAAGAAAATAAGCCCAGAAGGAAGGAATGTCTTGAAGTGAAAAGAACATGAATTTGGAGTAGAAGCTGGCACCCTGGCTCCTTGTAAATGATGAAGGTTAAAGAGAAGAGTAGGTGAAGAGTATGTGAGGAGATGCATAAACATTCACAACATATTGTTCTATCTTATGATCTAACATCACCATTGAACGTATTTTTAGACAAAAAGTAAGTGTTCTTCTTTTGCACTACTTTATTTTGTGTTATTTTGCTACCAAATGAAAATATACATAAGAACATTAAATAATTTAACAAGTTCAACTCACATTTATTGAATGCCAGTCACTGATCTAAGTGTGGGTTACATTAGTGAACAAATTTGACCAAGATCCTATCCCTATGAATTCCAAATTTTGCCTGTTCTCAAATAGTCTCTAGCAACCAGATTATAGGTTCTACATCTTATATTTATTAAGAAGAGTTAATTTCTAGGGTGAAAGGGAGCTTTGAAGGTATCAAACAATATTTTCCATTTATAAAGGAAAAGCATGGAGTCCTGGGTCTCAATATTACTATGCATACTATTCAAAGGAATAGTATGAAAATGCCAATTCCTGCCCTGCATTCCAAGCTGAGGACTTTGGTATAGAGCTCAGGAATCCACACTTTAAAAGCATTTCTGACAACTCCATTACAAGGTGTTTGGGCAGCATGCTTTCAGAAGCAGTAGACTAGATAGTAACTAGAATGGTGACCCACCACTGCTTGACTAGAGATGTCCTCAACCCCTATTTTCATGGTTGCAGATGAAGTTATATTAGAAATTATTCCTTCTTCCACATATAGTTTGTTTTCCAAAAATAGAACCTGCTCAATGTTGGTTCATCTAGTTGCCCATCCTTCAGATTAAAATTTATTGATCTGGAATGGGACATCTGACACAAATTTGATGAAGCAGTTGACCTGGGGACAGAGTGTTTTGATGAAACTCTAGCCCCTCCTTTCAGGTAATCCATTAACCTAGCTTTTAAGGCTCCAAAAGACATACACAAATTACTAAGTTAAACTTTCAATTTAATTACTAAATTAAATATACATCATTAAAATAAGCTCACCATTTTCTCTAAGCTATTTTAGTTGATTTTTCTGTCTCAAAATCCAGGAGTCCTGACTAACCACCAAACAAAAGCCCCAGCCCTTGCCTAAAGCTACCAATAATAAGCAGCAGACGTGGAAGTGACTTCAAATCCAGCATCCTTCCCCCCACTGCCTTTCCCACATATCTTAGTCTGATGCCCAGTCACCACTGGCTCTGTGGTTCTTTGTATCCACTAACCCATTCCCTTTGGTCAATGTGGTTCATCAGTTACAAGGAACCAAAGTAAATTCTCAGTTTCTGTGAGGATCTCCACCCAATCCCACTTAAAATCAGCCCATATTTCATCAGGAAGGTGGAGGATGAGAATGTTCTCTAATTAAACTGGAGTTAAGTGGAAAGACTGTTTTGGTCACCAGCCTGCATGGCTAGAAAAGTATTAGAGTTCTAGTTTGGCCTTTTCATTCCACCTGATGGTTACATCTTGAGGGAGAAGAGATCTGCTATTGTTCTCAAGGAGTGCCTGTGCTTTGGAGAGGAGTGGTTATTCTGCATGCTGCATGGCTTTACATTTCTTTGGGTGACTTTCTTTCTCTAAGAGAGAAAAGAGGCAGGATAACTGTCCACCTGACTAAAGAAAAGTAGTCTGTATGTCTGTGTGGCATGTCTGCTTTGACTGTCTTCAAAGCTTGCCTGCTTTCTTGTCTAATTTACCATCTCTAGGGGAAATGATTATAGGAAGAAACAAAATTGGCCTATTCTTAGATTCTCCAAGAACAGCTTTCTGGCGGTAGGTAGTTTGGCAGGAGGTTTGTTGATGTATTTTTTAAGCATTTATTTTTTTCAGGAAAAGAATAGCAATAGAATAAAAACACAAAATATGAAAGTTCAATGGATGAACAATTATCTCAGCAACATTTGTACACTTTTCTAAGAATCAGAAAAAAATAGCATGAAAACTGTGACATTTTGGGATATTTTTTGTTGTGAAGTTATTTAATGGGAAAACTACCATGGAATGTTTTTCAAGTATCAAACTACTTAGGTTCAGAAAATGCACTTCAGCATCTTAATATCTGCCAGAGAGAATACCTGGTTAGGAATCAGGAAACCAGGAACTGATTCTGTTTTTCTCACATTCAATGTTTCGTTCTTTATCTATGAAATAAGGAGGAGAATTTCTACCAACTAAATTGTCTGAAGATCAAATAGATGATGTATGAAATGTGCATTGTAAATGGTAAAAGGCTGAACAAATATGAGATTGTCTTTTTATTGGGATACAATTTACACTGAATAAAGTCCATTTTTTTCAATGCACAGCTCTTTGAGCATTGACACAAGCATACACCTTAATGTAAGTATCACCACAGTCAGGGACTAGAACAATTTTGTTATCCTCATAGTTTTGCCTTGAGTCTGTCTTTTTTTTCACTTAGCTTAATACAGTTGGGCTCTCCATACTGTGGCACCAAGAGTCTTTTTTCCCTTTCTTGTTGGGGAGCCTTCCATTGGATGGATTTATGACAGTTTGTTTATACATTACCAGTTGAAGGATGTTTGGTGCTTCAAGATTTGGATCTTTTCTATTTTTGATGATTATGAGTAAATCTGCTATAACCTTAAGTGTACAAGTTATTGTATAAATACATTGTTTAATTTCTATTGGGTAATACTTGGGAGTGGGATTACTAAGTCTTATGGTAAGTGTACATTTTACTTTATATAAACTCTTTTCCAAAGTGGCTGTATAATATTTCATTCCAGTCACCAATGTAAGAGAGTTCTAGTTGCCTCCATGCTCACCAGCACTTGAAAGTATTAGATTTGTTTGTTTTGGTTTGGTTTTGTCCTGGTTTCTGGCCATTACAGTAGGCACGCAGTGGTGGTACATTGTGATTTAATTTCTATTCCCCTAATGGCTAATGATGTTAAGCATATGTTCATTGCTTACTTGCCATCTATATGGTTTTTATGGTGAAATGTCTTTTCAAATTTTTTTCCAATATATTCAAAGACTTTTTTATATTATTTCATGTTAATGTTTGCACTATTTCAATAGAAGGATATATCAATTTCCTGTTACAAATGACACAATTGAGTCTCAGTGTGGCTTAAAAATGTGTTTGAAAATGCAAACCATTAGGTGTCACAGCTGGGATGAAGGACATGCTTTTCTGGTTACAAACTTCATGATAGTCATGGCTGCAGCACTTGTTTAGAAACCATTGTGCTCTCCTGTCTTTTCAAAGCCTGTCATTTTCTAGTTGGCTTTAGGGAAATTATGTTTTTGAGAATATTTTGAGTGGAAGGTTTTGAATATGAGGTCAATTTGCACCTGTTTTTCAATTAACCTTCAGAACTAACTCAGTTTTCTGCACTAGTCCTATTTACCGAGAAGGTGCAAAACCAATTCACTGTTTTAAAGTAGGAAACAAATCTGCTGCAGCAATTGCATGTGATTCATGCTTGAATATTAGGTAAATATAATTTTTGGTTACCTGCTTCTTTGGCTTGTTCATTTCGACCCTCTTCCATTGGTCCAGTGAATCAAAATTACTATGTGTTTCCTGATTATTACTCCCACAAGGACAAAAGGAGCTTTTCTCATGACAAATATATATGCTTTTACAGACATTCAGTCTGTAGGGAAGAGGGCCTGAGCCTCAATCTTCCTGCCCAGAAAATAAGGATTATAAAAACTGCCACACTGGATTCTGCAGATTAAAGTTAACATATGTGACATGCTCAGTGCAGAGTTTGTTAATAGTAGTTAACTTATAATAATGTTACCTACTACTATATGCCAGAGATTTTGTTAAATGAGTGAGATAATTTAAAAATTTCATGAAATAAATATTATTATTTCCACTTTACATGTGAAGAGAAACTAACATTCCAAGAGATTAAATTACTATACAAAATCACCCAAACATGAAGAAGATGGAACTCACCCAGGTCCATCTGATTCCAAAATTATAACCTTGAACCCTCCCCTCCACATCTTGTTTTAATGTAAAATGTTTACAACACTCCTAATAATAACGTAATACTTAAGATTCCACCAATATCATTAAAAGGTCATTTTTATGTGTCCACAGATATAGAAAACACAATCCTTGGAATCAGAAATAAATAACAGCTATTAGCTACAGTTATAAAGAGGAAATTTAAAAAAGAACACTTCTGAATCAGTCAAGATTTGATCAGGGAAGTAGAACCATTATGACAAATACAGAATAAGGTTTATGCGAGAATAAGATCTAATAAGGAACTAGACATAACACAACTGTAATTGGAGTTTGGGAAGTACAGCCACAAGGGGAGCCACAGGATCAGAGAAAAGTCCTAACTGGCCCTCTTAAATATCAGTGCATGGGAAAAATCATATCTTGCAGGGAGTCTGGTAAGGCAGCATGTCCAGCTGCCAGTGTGTGACAAAGGGGATCTGAAGTGAGGTCTGTAGAATGCAGTGGTCTCTGTCACTGTAGTGCATGTGGGGTTACTGTTGTCAACAGAGCCAGAGGTAAAGAAGAAGAGTTGGACACAAAGTGGGGTGAGTGAGTCAAGCCATGCTAGAACTCACTGGCACCTTTGCAGTCTCTCACTGAACTTAACCTTCAGAGTGACATCTGCCACTCCACTTCAACCTTCCAAAACTCATGCGAATGTCTCTTGTGGGTACCTCTAACCCAGAAGTGGACACTGAGAAATTAGATCCATCTTACTGAAATCATCATTTAAAAAAATTAAGCACCAATTGCCTATATTAATTTTGTTTTGGCATTGTATGAAATCCACTGGGTTCCCAACTTCTTATAAAGAAAGTTAAGTTTGTTTTGAGATGTTTCTCCTTTCTTTAAAGGCTATTTCAGTAGCTACCATACATGTTACTGGTGCTGAGAGGGGCCATTTACTGGCCTTACTATTGTCAATGCTTATTTCTAGAATATACCGTGCCTTATTGAATGCATGTAGTGCTGGAAATCAAAGGGGAGACAACTGTGAAGGGACAGGGAGTGGGAATTTCCTGGAAGGAATGGTAACATGAGCGAAGATAGATAACAAAAGGTTGAGAGTAGGCTCAGTTCAGCTACCAAATACAAAGCAGGGTATGTTCTTCCAACTTAAAGGCCAGTATACATAATGGGACCATAAATAAGTTGGGTAGGGAATAGGTAACGAGAAATACACAGGTTTTAGAAATACAGAGCAGAGGTGTGGATTTCAGACATATATGGTTCTCTCTGGAAATTTCATCAGATGACATACTAAGGGAGAAGAAAAATTGTGGTTGGCATGAATAAACAAGTGCTAGTTCATGGACCACTAGTTATAGAGCAGCACTGTGCATGCTTTATTGTGCTAAGGCAAATGAGAAGGCAAACACCCAACAGATCCAGGCAGAAGGGAATTAGAAAGGCACATCAGCACACTGATAGACTATTCTGTGTATATATATATCTAAGAAATATACATATTTCTTGTGGTTTTGCAGATAACCATAAGAGTTCTGTTTATTAAATCTATACTGTGTATGTAGTCTCTTTTTTACAGTAATCCTAATATTCCTTCAAAACATGGAGGAAAATATTCTCTATCTTATAGGGGAAACTGAGAATCAAGAACTTTGCAAAATGTCACATAGCTAGTAAGAAGTAGATCTTAGAAAACCAGTTGCTTTCACCTGAAAAACCCATGTTCTTTCCATTATACCATACTCCCCCTAAATCGAATGTGCTAGATATCTCCACACTGGGCATAGAGAATCATAACTGCTGTTGCCAGATATCTTCATGTTATGTGAAGCTGGTCACTCACTGACTCTGGTCAAGGGAAGTGCAGGGAGGCCTGGAGCTTGCTGGAGGCTTCATATGAAAGCCAGAGAAGGTGCAGGGAAAGGACAAGCTCTGAATACCGTGTCCTTTTACACATTTTATGTAGTATTTCAAAATTGAACCTGGAGAGAGCTGTAATATCCACAGGAGGCAAAGCAAACAGGAAAAGGCAGAAAGGGTTTTATTCCATTTAGAGTTAATAAGCCCTTCCCATTAGATAGAAAATATCCTCTCTGAAGATCAGTAACAAAGTACTGTTAGATTCCTTAAATCATCATAGTTCTGTACTATGCTCTGGAGCACAGGTCTTTGTGCCTGTATTTCTTTTATTTCATTTTTAATTTATTTTTTGGTATCATTAATATACACTTACATGCACAACATTGTGGTTACTAGATTTCCTCCATTATGAAGTCCCCAACACATACCCCATTACAGTCACCGTCCATCAGCATACTAAGATGCTATAGAATCACTACTTGTCTTCTCTGGGCTATACTGCCATCCGTGTGCCTCCCCCAAATTATGTGAGCCAATCATAATGCCCCTTATATCCCTTATCCCTGCTTTCCCACCCATCCTCCCCAGTCCCTTTCCCTTTGGTAACTGTTAGTCCATTCTTAGGTTCTGTGAGTCTGCTGCTGTTTTGTTCCTTCACTTTTTGCTTTGTTCTTATACTCCACAGATGGGTGAAATCATTTGAAACTTGTCCTTCTCCACCTGGCTTATTTCACTGAGCATAATACCCTCTAGCTCCATCCATGTTGTTCCAAATGGTAGGATTTGTTTTCTTCTTATGGCTGAATAATATTCCATTGTATATATGTACCACATCTTCTTTATCCATTCATCTACTGATGGAGACTTAGGTTGTTTCCATTTCTTGGCTACTAGAAATAGTGCAGCAATAAACATAGGGGTGCATATGTCTTTTTCAAACTGGGCTTCTGCATTCTTAGGGTAAATTCCTAGGAGTGATATTCCTGGGTCAAATAGTATTTCTATTTTGAGTTTTTTGAGGAACCTCTATACTGCTTTCCCCAGTTGAACCAATTTACATTCCCACCAGCAGTGTAGGAGGGTTCCCCTTTCTCCACATTCTTGCCAACATTTGTTGTTGTTTGTCTTTTGGATGTTGGCCATTTTAACTGGTGTGAGATGATATCTCATTGTGGTTTTAATTTGCATTTCTCTGATGATTAGCAATGTGGAGCATCTTTTCATGTGCCTGTTGGCCATCTGAATTTCTTCTTTGGAGAAATGTCTGCTCAGAGCCACTGCCCAATTTTTAATTGAATTATTTGCTTTTTGATTGTTGAGGAGCATGAGCCTTTTGTATATTTTGGATGTCAACTCCTTATCAGATATGTCATTTATGAATATATTCTCCCATACTGTAGGATGCCTTTTTGCTCTACTGATAGTGCCCTTTGCTGTACAGAAGCTTTTTCATTTGGTATAGTTCCATTTGTTCATTTTTCTTTTGTTTCCCTTGCCTGTGGAGATACGTTCATGAAGAATTTCCTCATGTTTATATTCAAGAGAGTTTTGCCTATATTTTCTTCTAAGAGTTTTATGGTTTCATGACTCACATTCAGGTCTTTGATCCATTTTGAGTTTACTTTTGTGTATGGGGTTAGACAGTAATACAGTTTCATTCTCTTACATGTAGCTGTCCAGTTTTGCCAACACCAATTGTTGAAGAGGCTCTCATTTCCTCATTGTATATTCATGGCTCCTCTATCGTATATTAATTGACCATATATGCTTGGGTTAATATCTGGAACCTCTATTCTGTTCCACTTGGTCTGTGGGTCTGTTCCTGTGCCAGTACCACATAGTCTTGATTACTGTGGCTTTGTAGTAGAGCTTGAAGTTGGGAAGCTTTATTCTTCCCTCCCAGGATTGCTTTGGCTATTAGGGATCTTTTATGGTTTCATATGAATTTTAGAACTATTTGTTTGTTCATTGAAGAATGTTTTCAGTATTTTGTTAGGATTTCATTGAATCTATAGATTGTTTTAGGCCATTTTAACAGTATTAATTCTTCCTACCCAAGAGCCTGGGATGAATTCCCAATTATTAGTATCCTATTTAATTTCTCTTAGGAGTATCTTGTAGTTTCCAGGGTATAGGTCTTTCACCTCTTTGGTTAGGTTTATTCCTAGGTATTTTATTCTTTTTGATGAAGTTGTGAATGGAATTGTCCTGATTTCTCTTTCTGCCAGTTCATCGTTAGTGTATAGGAATGCAACAGATTTCTGTGTATTAAGTTTGTATTCTGAAACTTTGCTGAATTCAGATATTAGACCTCATAGTTTTGGAGTGGATTATTTAGGGTTTCTTATGTACAACATCATGTCATCTGCAAACAGTGACAGTTTGACTCTTCCTTACCAATCTGGATGCTTTTTATTTCTTTGTGTTGTGTGATTGCCATGGCTACGACCTCCAGTACTATGTTGAATAAAAGCCGGGAGAGTGGGCATCCTTGTGTTGTTCCCGATATTAGAGGAAAAGTTTTCAGCTTCTCACTTTTAAGTATGATGTTGGCTATGGGTTTGTCACATATGGCCTCTATTATGTCAAGGTACTTGCCCTCTATACCCATTTTGTTGGGAGGTTTTATCATGAATGGATGTTGAAATTTTTTGAATGCTTTTTAAGCATCTGTTAAGATGATCATGTGGTTTTTGTCCTTCTTTTACTTATGTGGTGGATGATGTTGATGGATTTTCGAATGTTGTACCATCCTTGCATCCCTGAGATGAATCCCATTTGGTCATGGTGTATGATCCTATTGATGTATTTTTGAATTAGGTTTGCTAGTATTTTGTAGAGTATTTTTGCATTTATGTTCATCAGGGATATTGGTCTGTGATTTTCTTTTTTTGTGGTGTCTTTGCCTGGTTTGGTATTAGAGTGATGCTGCCTCATAGAATGAGTTTGGAATTACTCCCTCCTCTTCTATCTTTTGGAAAACTTTATGGAGAATGGGTGTTAAGTCTTCTGTAAATGTCTGATAAAATTCAGCAGTGAAGCCATCTGCAGGGGCTTTTGTTCTTGGATAGTTTTTTGATTACCAATTCAATTTCATTGCTGGTAATTGGTCTGTTTAGATTCTGTGTTTCTTCCTGGGTCAGTCTTCGAAGGTTGTATATTTTTCAAAAGGTGTCCATTTCTTCTAGGTTACCCAGTTTGCTAGAATATAGATTTTCATAGCATTCTCTAATAATTCTTTGTATTTCTGTGGTGACTGTTGTGATTTTTCCTTTCTCATTTCTGATTCTGTTTATATGTGTAGATTCTCTTTAATTCCTAATAAGTCTGGCTAGGGGTTTATCTATTTTGCTTATTTTATAAAAGAATCAGTTCTTGGTTTCATTAATTTTTTTATATTGTTTCTTCTCAATTTTATTTATTTCTTCTCTGATCTTTATTATGTCCCTCCTTTTGATGACTTTGGGCTTCATTTGTTTTTCTTTTTCCAGTCTCAGTAATTGTGAATTTAGACTATTTATTTGGGATTATTCTTCCTTCTTTAAATAGGCCTGGATTACTATATACTTCCCTCTTAGAACTGCCTTCTCTGCATCCCACAGAAGTTGGGGCTTTGTGCTGTTGTTTTCATTTGTTTCCATATATTGCTTGATCTCTGTGTTAATTTGGTCATTGAGCCATTGATTATTTAGGAGCATGTTGTTAAGCCTCCACTTATTTGTGTGTCTTTTTGCTTTCTTTTTGCAATTTATTTCTGGTTTTATACCCTTATGATCTGAGAAGTTGGTTGGTACAATTTCAATCTTCTGGAATTTACTGAGGCTCTTTTTGTGGCCTAGTATGTGGTCTATTCTGAAAAATGTTCCTGCACTTGAAAAGAATGTGTATCCTGCTACTTTTGAGTGTAGAGTTCTGTGGATGTCTGTTAGGTCCATCTGTTCTAATGTGTTGTTCAGTGCCTCTGTCTCCTTACTCATTTTCTGCCTGATTGATCTGTCCTTTGGAGTGAGTGGAGTGTTGAAGTCTCCTAGAATGAATACATTACATTCTATTTCCACCTTTAATTCTGTTAGTATGTGCTTCACATATGTTGGTGCTCCTGTGTTGGGTGAATAGATATTTATATCCTCTTGTTGAATTGACCCCTTTATCATTATGTACTGTGCTTCTTTGTCTCTTGTGACTTTCTTTGTTTTGAAGTCTATTTTGTCTGATACAAGTACTGCAACACCTGCCTTTTTATCCCTATTAGTTGCATGAAATATCTTTTTCCATCCCTTCACTTTTAGTCTGTGTATGTCTTTTGTTTTGAAGTGAGTCTCTTGTAGGCAGCACATATTTGGGTCATTTTTTATCTATTCAGTGACTCTATGTCTTTTTATTCATGCATTCAGACTATTTACATTTTGGGTGATTATCGAAAGGTATGTACTTATTGCCATTGCAGGCTTTAGATTCATGGTTACCAAAAGTACAATGGTAACTTCCTTACTATCTAACAGTCTAACTTAACTCACTTAGTATGCTATTACAAACACAATCTCAAGGTTCTTTATTTTTCCTCCTTTTCTTCCTCCTCCATCTTTATATATTAGGTATTGTATTCTGTACTCTTTTACTATCCCTTTTTATTACCTGTGATGACAGCTATTTAACCTTAGGAACACTTCCATCTATAGCAGTCTGTCCAAAATACAGTGTAGAGATGGTTCATGGGAGTTAAATTCTTTCAGCTTTTTCTTATCTGTAAATTGTTTAATCCCTCCTTCAAATTTAAATGACAATCTTTCCAGATAAAGTATTCTTAGTTCCAGGCCCTTCTGCTTCATTGCATTAAATATATCATGCCACTCCCTTCTGGCCTGTAAGTCTGATGAGAGCCTGATGGGTTTTCCTTTGAATGTAATATTATTTCTCTCTCTGGCTGCTTTTAATAGTCTGTCCTTATCCTTGATCTTTGCTATTTTAGTTATTATGTGTCTTGGTGTTGTCCTCCTTGAGTCCCTTGTGTTTGGAGATCTGTGCACCTCCATGGCCGGAGAGACTAAGTTTTCAGCAGTTACTTCCTAAAAGACACTTTCTATTTCTTTTTCTCTCTCTTCTTCTTCTGGTACCCCTATAATATGAATATTTTTCCATTTTGATTGGTCACATAGTTCTCTCAGTATTCTTTCATTCTTAGATATCCTTTTTACTCTCTGTGACTCAGCTTCTTTGTATTCCCCTTCCCTAATTTCTATTTCATTTATCTTCTCCTTCACCATATCTAAACTGCTTTTAATACCCTCCATTGTGTTCTTCAATGATTGGCTCTCTGTCCTAAATTTGTTCCTGAGATCTTGAATATTTTTCTGTACCTCCATGAACATGTTAATGATTTTTATTTTGAAATCTCTTTCAGGAAGATACTTGAGGTTGATTTCATTTGAATCTTTCTCAAGTGTATTCATAATTTTGCTTTTAACCAGGTTCCTTGATGTTTCATAATTTTGTGTGTGGTGCCCTCTAATGTCCAGAAGCTCTACTCTCTGGAGCTGCTCAGCCCCTGGAGGAATGTCAGGGGTTGCAGGGGAGCAGTGATGGTGCTAGGGGGGAGGAAAGAACTGTTTTCTGCTTCCTGGCGGCTATGCCTCTCTCCACTGCTAGAACCAGTGGGCCAAACACACAGGTGTAAGCCTCTATGCTTTGTGTTTGTAGCTGCCATAGGCAGGGCTTCCCTCTGGCTGGCCTGATGCCAGGTCAGGGTTTGCCAGTTTACGAAACTGAGCCAGGTACAGGCTATCCTAGAGGAAGACACAGCAGATTGCGTACCACAGTGGGGGGCCTTGGAGCTGTGTAGCCAGCCAGGGGGATGGAGTGTCTGAATATCATTTAAGCTCCCAACCTGCTGGGCAAAGTGCACCCAGACAATTTTGTCTACCTGTCCTTTCTCCTGAGCAGTAAGCTCTGTGCAATCCTTCCTCCTTTAGCAGCCCTCCCACTTTTAGGAAGTCTCTCAGACTGCCCACCCAGATCAGCCAGATATGAACCCCTGTTTTCCAAAAGCAGCTGGAATCTCTGTCTCTCCAGGTATTCTGCATGTCTTAGCTTTTCAACCCCACTAAATCACCAGAGAACCATGCAATGTAGGTTCATACTTCCAGAGCAGATCTCTAGGGCTCGGTGTTCAGCAGTCCAGGCCTCCACTCCCTCCCTGCTCTGTTTCTCTTCCTCCCTCTGGTGAGCTGGGGTGGGGGAAAGGCTTGGGTCCCACTGGGTCACAGCTTTGGTATGTTACCCTGTTCGGTGAGGTCTGCTCTTTTCTCCAGGTGTAAGCAGTCTGGTACAGCCTTCTTTCGTGTCGCTCTTTCAGGATTAGTTGTATTAATTATGTTTTCATATCATATGTGGTTTTAGGAGGAGGTCTCTGTCTCATGCCACCATCTTTCTGTGCCTGTATTTTTAAAGGTAAATTCAAAGAAACATGATCTTATGCCTTATGAAGTTGAATTGCATCAATAAATGAATCCACTGTTGATATGACATATACTGTCCTGTGTGTGTGTGTGATAGTGTACTATTTAAGATGGGCACCAGAAAACATATAGCATATTTATAAACTCAGAAATACTTAGTTAAAAGATAAGGAGAGACTTCTGGTCTGTTACATGGTAATGTGTACTCATTTCCCCTGCTCTTTACCACTAAATACAACAATAACCCCTAGAAAAATATTCACAAAGGATGAAAGTACAGCATAGAGAATATAGTCAGTAATTCTGTAACATCTTTCTATATTGATAGATAGTAACTATACTAGTAGGAGTGAGCATCTGTTAATGCAGATAACTGTTGAATCACTCTGTTGTATACTTGATACCAACATCATACTGCATATCAACTATACATCAATTAAAAAAAAAAAAAGAAATCATGAAGCAATGAAGAACGCTTAAGGGTAGAAAGTGAAAGGCAGACTGGTTATTGAGCCAGGACTGGGGTAACTACATAGACAGCAGGGTTATTTATAACCCTTTAAGTCACCAAGGCCCAGCATTTCCTGATTACCAACCTGATGCCAGAGGGTGGTCCAGGGAGTATAATCCCTCATCTCTATTCAGTGGAATCCTGCTGGTGGACCCATGAGCAGGGCCAAGTGGAAGCCAGAGGAAGCTCTCTCCTTTCCTAATGAGATTCCCCCTACTTCCCCTGAGACAAGAGAGGCCAGCACTTTTACTTTGCAGATAACTGCCTGTGAAAACACAAGATTTAAGTAGTTTTCAAATATAATAGCCAAACTGCCAGGATACTTTCAAAACTCAGCCTTCATATCCAAGAGCAGGGAAAATCATAACCTGTAGAAGAAAAGACAATAAACTAATGCCAACCAACATCAAGATCAATCAGATTTTGGAATTTTCTGACAAGGATTATTATTTAAATTTTTCAATTTAAATTCAGGCAGCTATTCCTCTTCTGGGAATTTTAAACTGGAAATTACCATAGATACATAATAAATAAGGACAACTTCATGTTCTTTGAGAAATAATGCATTAAAATACAGAAACTAAACCTGCTGACATCTTAATCCTGGACTTCTAGCCTCCAAAACTAAACAAAAAGTAATTTCTGCTGTTTAAGCCACAGGATTTATGGTATTTTGTGTGTGTGCTAGCCCTCACAAACTAATATGCATATTATATTTAAGTGATATTAACTTCCTCTAACTTTTATTTTCTTGTTCAACCTGCATTTTCATGGGCCAGAACAATGTACACTTGTCAGTTCTTAAATAGTACAGAAAGTAAGCATTAATTTCTACCTTTGATGCCTATGACCAATTCTACTTTGTGTTCCAGATAAGGCACTATATCAATACTTTTTTTCTATATTGTAAATATCTGGCTTAGAATACTATAAAATAATTTTGTGGAACAGTAAAACAGATTGAAGTGAATATGAATCAGTCTTTGAAGCTTGATGTTTTTACTAAAGATAATTTTCTTGTCTTTTCACTATTTTCTTTTTTCCTTATTCTTTTCTCTATTGTCCTCCCTTTTCTTTTTTACCTTTTCTTCTTTCTTTCTAACTTCAGGACTACAGGTTAATTGAAACATAGTAGAAAAAATAATCCTAGGAATATCCTTGGAGAACTTGGTTTTGCTATTTACATTCAGGAGAAATGTGATTTTTTTTTGTAAAAATATTAATTACCCTAAATCCAGATAACATTGAAATACCTAAAAATAAATATTTATTCAGCTATTGCTTTGTTTTAATTATTCTCTTTTCCTTTTCTTCCTTCTCTTTCTCTTTCTTTCATCTAGGTAAGGACTCCTACTCATCTGGATTACTCAGCATGATTACTAATACCCTAAGCCTGGGCGGTTTTCCATTCTGCTATTATAGGGTTTGTGTTTTTGAACCATTTTGCTTTTTCAACCTAGTTTTACCCCATGATGGTAGCAGGAATGATTATCTTGTTTTCTCTCTTCCTCCTTCTTCCTTGCTTGCATATTTGTTATGCCTTAAAGACCACATAGAAATTGTAATTTTGGAAAATTTTTATCATTTTAACTCATTCATTTCTAATAGATATTAGTGATTATTTTAATGTCAAAACATATCAGAAAAATTAGTACCTCCACATCCTTCCTCAATATTTTATGGAAAAGTAAAACAAAAGCAAAAGAAAAATAAGGCAGAAATATATATTCCATGTAAATATTTACTTATATGAAAGAAGCCTGGTATAAGCTGTTATAGGTCATAAACTTCTCAGGATATTAGGTTGTGCTATCTTTTTACTATCAAAAGGAAATTAATTTGGAGGTTTTTTGGTGTTCTGTTTTGTTTTTATAATTACCCTGCATATGAACTTTATAAGTCTTACTATTTTATGTCTAAGGAAGAACTTAAAAAAACATATATATATAGAACATTAATATTTTAAGAAATTAAATGTTCATACCTTAATTAGGAAAAATAAAAACCACATCAATTGAATGAGAATGCAAAAACTAAAAACTTTTGTCAAAGAATTATAATCACTTTAGTTTATAATTTTTATATTCAGTGTAGTGTAATCCACTATCATATTTTTGAACAATTTTGGATTGTGTCAGGATCTTCTAAATCTTAGTAACCTTATGTATCTCAGTTATAACTTTTGGAAATATTCCTGATTACAGAAAAAAGTTTGACTCTGGATTTGTGAAAATAGAAACATTCAAAAGAAGAAGCTGGCTAAGTAAATAACAGTAAAGTGGTTCAATGAAATATTATGTGGTAATTCAAAATATTTTGACAAAGCATATTAATGGTATTGGGAAATGCTCAGGAGAAAAACCTAAGTGACAAAAGCAGGATATAAAGTACAATTATATGTATTGCCTCAATTATTCCTACTGGTTAACCAATGGGTCAATAACCCTGTCATTGCTTTAAGTGTTTGCAATTGTATCTATCTCTTATTCATTTAGTTCTGCTAAATAAACACTGCTCCTGCGTCAGAGAAAGGAGCTTGTGTCACTGGGAAATAAACATAAAAGGGATAGGGCTGATATTTGGTAACTATTTTTAATACTGTGATATGTTCCCCAGCTAATTAACTCATACTTAGCTTCCATTTTTGCCATTAATAATCTCAGTCAATGGCAATTTTGAAAGTTGCATTTGTGACTTCCTTCCTTCCTTCTATCTCAGAGTTGATTTGCTTCTGAAACTGGCTGTGATTATCAAAACAGATAATAGTGGATTTTCTGATTTCTAAGGCTACAAATAGATGTAGTCAATTATGAACTTGAAAACAAATACACACAATTAGCTGGCTGACTACACAAAGATAGAAGACACTAGCACCTGTCTAAATAAGCAGGATGAGAATGGCAGTGTCATATAAATCTCTTCATGGAGGGATTCTATTTTGATGTCTTCAGATTAGATGCACTGTCCATATGACATCTAACTAATAAAGACCAGACAGTTCTCCTCTGAGCCACATTTCTGGAAATTGATGGGGTGAGAACTATGAACTATGTAATTATGAAGTACATCATTCTGGTGAATGAGCTTTGGAATGTGATCAGAAGAGAAATAATAGCATGATTACTATAATTTTTAATTTAATCTAACAAACTACATTTTGAAAACAGTGATAGTTTATATAGGTTTTATTATTCAAAACTAATGATTCTTTTTATGACAATTTCTAATTGAAAATCAATGTTAAAGTTTTGGTACAGAATTTGAGAGAAGTAGCATGGCTGGGCATTCCTTTCAGAATCGCTCTCTCCACAGTTCCAGAGTGACCTTGCTGAGTCAATGTTTTATAGAGCTAATGGCATCTGCCTGGACCAAGGATCAGACCCATTACCTAGACTTAATCAGTCATTGTAGGATTTCCCTTTCTGTACTTAGATATTGATTGAAATGGCCAAATGAACCTATATAGGCCAGTTTGAATCATCTATAGATTCTTACCAGAGCTGCTGTTTGGAATGATAGTTTCTTCCTCTGTTGTGACCATATACTATGAGAATTCTGAAATATATGACATGATATGAAACCTAATAAAACCATTTGATCACCTAGATTCAGCTATGTCTGAAGTAAGTTTAACTCAACTAAGTAAGTCAATGGTTTATTATTTTTTTTAAAAAATACTATCAGTTGTTTAAACCATGCTTTTGTTAATTGCAATAAGAAAGTACTAAATTAAAGACCACACTAAACCCACAATCAAAACTCCATGATGTAGCTAATTCAAGAGTTAGTGTTTATTTTAGAAATATCTGAATAAATCTGTTTTGTACTTTTTACTCAAGAATTTGAGATAATGATTTCAATTCCTTTGGATGTATACCCAGGCATGGGATTGCTGGATCATATAGTAGTTTAATTTTTAGTTTGTTTGGGAGCTGGCATACTATTTTCCATAATGGTTATGCCAATTTACACTCCCACCGACAGAATTTAAGGATTCCCTTTTTTCCACATTCTTGCCAACATTTTTTATCTCTTGTCTTTTTTCATCCCAACAGTTGTGAGGCAATATCTCACTACGGTTTTGATTTGTGTTTCTCTGATGACTGGAGATGCTGAACACCTTTTCATATACCTGGTGCCATTTGTATGACTTCTTTGTAAAAACATCTATTCAGTCCTTTGCCCATTTTAAAATTAAACTATTTAATTTAATGCTGTTGAGCTGTATGAGTCCTTTCTGTATTTTCAATATTGGTCCCTTATCAGATACACAGTCAGTGAATATTTTTTCCCATTCTCTAGGTTGTCCTTTCAATTGATCTATTGCTGGTTTAGTTGTGCTGAGCTTTTTTATTTAATGTAGTCCCACTTGATTATTTTAGTTTTTATTGCCTGTGGTTTTGTGACCTACCCAAGAAATCATCGCCTGGACCACTGTCAAGGATCCTTTTCCCTATCTTCTAAGAGTTTCATGGTTTCAGGTCTCATATTTAAATTTTTGATACATTTTGAATTATAAAATTAGAGTATTCGAATATCAGGGTTTCTCTCCTTATAGCATACCCTGACTGTACAAGCAGAAAACACAGACAGTAAATCCTTCATTTCTGGGCATAGTATGGGGGAGGAGATGGGGGTATTTATTTCAAATGAACATGAGGAAACTTTGGGAGATAACAAATATATTCATCCTTTTGATTGTAGTGATGATCACATACTATACATACATATGTTAAAGTCATCAAATCATATGCTAAATTTGTATCGTTTATTAAATAAATATGATCTATGATCATTCTTGTACTTAATGACCACCTTATAAGTGGTAGTAGTTGGCTTTTTTAAATCTGGGTAAATGAAATCACAAGGAAATATAATTAAACTTTTTTCAAAAGATATTTATCACAGAGTTTTAAGAGAAGAGATCAGAATAGCAAAGGTTGAAGGTTAAGTATTTTGTGAAGTATGCAACCTACAGTAAATATACTAATTGTGTGTATTTGTTTTCAAGTTGTAACTGTTTCTTAGGTAGAGATGATTCCATTCTCTAAAGACTGTTCTCAAAAGGCTAACCAATTTGTAGGTGTCTCTCACTTATACATGTTCAATTCCTAAAATAACTTGAATTTCAAATTGGTTGGAATGAACTGAACCTTATTCCTTCCACACCCTAGAAATGTCAAGAAAAGGAATCTAAATCTTAAAATAGCCATTTCTTTTGCACAGAAAAGTATTTTATTGCTGCATATGCTTAACACATACCAAGTACAGCTAAATAAGTAAATTATCTCATTAGTAGTAATAATAATATAATAATAATAATAATACTTGCCAACATTTCTGAGATAAACTCTATATAAAGTGTTTGGCATAGAACTAATATAAAGTTATAAACAATGGGAGAGGGGCTGGGGAGTTTAAAGTGAGATCTTCCAGTCACTGTTCTTCAGAATTCATCGTATGATAATTTCTGGTCTGCCAGCAGCAATCAGAAGTTAAGACAGAGGCATGGATTTCTCCAGCAGTGCTTTGATTTTGAAATTCTGGTCTCCAAACTTAGAGAATAAATTTCTGCTATTCTCAATTACAAATTTGTTTTAATTTGTTATGACAACCCTAAGAAACTAATACGATGACTTTTGAGGTTATGTGTTGAATTTAGTGATGTTAAGATGGATCCCCGAGTCACTCAGTAGGAAGAGGTAGGTGCTCTGGAAAGCCACCTAGTTAGTAAGTTCATTGTTGGATTTAGGAGTAAGAAACATGAATTATATTTAAGCCACTGAAAATGGAGATTCTTTTATTCTTTCTTCTTTTTCTAAACAATAGTTGGTATACAAACTGGGAGATTTCATTTATTAACCTGTGAAAGTGTCATAGCCCATGCCTTGTGTATGGAATATTGAGGGTTAATTTCTAAGTTAAATTTTTGGCCATCCTTTGTGAGCACAGAAATAGTTAACTGGATTTTCTTAAGGATCAAAGAACCTTGGAAGAATTGCTCTGCAAATGTATTCCAAATGAACATTAGTGTTCAGAGGATAATCAATTTGGGAATGGAAGGGCTTATTTTGTAATTGGCTAGGAATTTCAAATACTATCACGAAATGTGTACAAAGGTTCCTTCTCTTTATTTTAGTTGAATTTACTTGTCAGGAACAGCAACAGAAACCTGCAACTGGCTTAAACACTAAAGGAAGTGTTACTGGTTGGACTGTGCCCAGTCCCTAAAATGCACATGTTGAAATCCTAACCCCCAGTTTCTCAGGTGACCTGTGACCGTATTTGGAAACAGTGTCCTTCTAGATGTAATTAGTTATATTTAAATGAGGTCATGCTGGAGTAAGGTGGGTGCCTCATGCAAGATGATTGGTGTTCTTCTAAAAGGAGAAAATTTTGGACACACACACATGTGCGTGCATTCACATACACACACACACACACACACACACAAGCACAGAGAGCACCATGTGAAGAAGGCACAGATCAAGATGATGCTTTTACAAGTCAAGGACCCTGGAAGATTATCACCAAATCATCCAACTAGGGGAGAGGCATGAAACAAATTCTTCCTCGCTGCCTCAGAAGGAACCGTGCAGCCATCTTGGTTCAGACTACTAGCCTCCGGAACTGTGAGGCAGTCAATTTCTGTCATTTAAACCACCCAGCTTGTTCCAGCAACCCTAGCAAATTAACTTTGGGACTTTACTGGTTCACATAAAGGAAAAACGTCCAGAGGCAGGGTAGATTTCAGCTAAGGTTTCAGCAATCTCCACCTTAATTCTCTGAAGCATTCTGTCTTTGGTGCCGTGACTGGCTTCCCTCATAATAATTAGAAGTATTGAGTGTACTAAGTAATCAGGCTGTGCTCTTAGATTTGATGGCTGACCAACTTCCCTTAAAGCAAAGGAGCTGTGGGAGGGGGTGCGGTGAGGACATCTCAACAAAAATAAGATACCGTGGAACGTGGAAATGAGGTAAAGGAAGCCGAACAGGCAGCAAATGTAGATACCTTTTGACCAGAGATAAATATTTTAACATTGCTTTTGCATTCCAGATATCAAGTTTTTCTAGTCTAACCTATCAGGTTTATGCTTTGCAATTTCTGATTTAAAGTTTTCTTCAAAAAATAATGCACATTTTTTGAAATTGTTAATTTTATGCCTATTATTTACCATTTGGTTTTGATGCAATGAAGGATAGAATGGATTCTGATGTCTTGGGGCATAATATTTATTAATGGCTTATGACTAGTAAGGATAAAAGAACACTGATGTGTAAAAATACATATGTACACATGGAGAAGTAGATGAGAGTCTTGGTGATTTGTTTTACTTTTTAAAATATTTCTTTCTTAGTATGAGTATTTCTTTATAATGATGAAAGATGAATTTAACTGAAACAGCATTTCAACCTCATGTATATATCACATTGCTATTTCTTTAAAATGTGATGTAATCACATCGTAATTTTTTCAAAATAATGGCATTAAATTTTTTAATAGCTACCTGAATTTATAAGATGACATCCTGAATTTTTGTAGAGATACTCTGTATTTCTTATGTTGTTAAAAAAAGTCATCTGTATTATCCTAAAGGGAGGAAAAAACACAAGCCTCTATTTTAAGATCTTGATTACTGAATGTACTCTTTTTTTTGTTATCATTAATCTACAATTACATGAAGAACATTATGTTTACTAGGCTCTCCCATACCCCAAGTCCCCCCCACAAACCCCATTACAGTCACTGTCCATCAGCATAGTAAGATGTTGTAGAATCACTACTTGTCTTCTCTGTGTTGCACAGCTCTCCCCTTTCTCCCACCCCCCACATTATACATGCTAATCATAATATCCTCTTCCTTCTTCCCCACCCTTATCCCTCCCTACCCTCCCATTCTCCCCAGTCTCTTTCCCTTTGATAACTGTTAGTCCATTCGTGGATTCTGTAATTCTGCTGCTGTTTTGTCCCTTCAGTTTTTCCTTTGTTCTTATACTCCGCAGATGAGTGAAACCATTTGATATTTGTCTTTCTCCACTTGGCTTATTGCACTGAGCATAATACCCACTAGCTCCATCCATGTTGTTGCAAATTGTAGGATTTGTTTTCTTCTTATGGCTGAATAATATTCCATTGTGTATATGTACTACATCTTCTTTATCCATTCATCTACTGATGGACATTTAGGTTGCTTCAATTTCTTGGCTATTGTAAATAATGCTGCAATAAACATAGGAGTGCATCTGTCTTTTTCAAACTGGAGTGCTGCATTCTTAGGGTAAATTCCTAGAAGTGGAATTCCTGGGTCAAATGGTAAGTCTATTTTGAGCATTTTGAGGAACCTCCATACTGCTTTCCACAATGGTTGACCTATTTTACATTCCCACCAGCTGTGTAGGAGGGTTCCCCTTTCTCCACAACCTCACCAACATTTGTTGTTACTTATCTTTTGGATGGTAGCCATCCTTACTGGTGTGAGGTGATATCTCATTGCGGTTTAAATTTGCATTTCTCTGATAACTAGCGATGTGGAGCATCTTTTCATGTGTCTGTTGGCCATCTGAATTTCCTCTTTGGAGAACTGTCCATTCCACTGCTCTGCCCATTTTTTAATTGGGTTGTTCACTTTTTGTTTGTTGAGGTGCATGAGCTCTTTATATATTTTGGATGTCAAGCCTTTATTGGATCTGTAGTTTATGAATATATTCTCCCATACTGTAGGGTACATTTTCATTCTATTGATGGTGTCCTTTGCTGTACAGAAGCTTTTTAGCTTGATATAGTCCCACTTGTTCATTTTGCTTTTGTTTTCCTTGCCCGGGGAGATATGTTCATGAAGAAGTCACTAATGTTTATGTCCAAGAGACTTTTGCCTATGTTTTTTTTCTAAGAGATTTATGGTTTCATGACTTACATACAGGTCTTTGATCCATTTTGAATTTACCTTTGTGTATGGGGTTAGACAGTGATCCAGTTTCATTCTCTTACATGTAGCTGTCCAGTTTTGCCAGCACCATCTGTTGAAGAGACTGTCATTTCCCCATTGTATGTCCATGGCTCTTTTATCGAATATTAATTGACTATATATGTTTGGGTTAATGCCTGGAGTCTCTAATCTGTTCCACTGGTCTGTGGCTCTGTTCTTGTGCCAGTACAAAATTGTCTTGATTACTATGGCTTTGTAGTAGAGCTTGAAGTTGGGAATGAGATCCCCTCCCCCCCACTTTATTCTTCTTTCTAAGAATTGCTTTAGCTATTCGGGGTCTTTGGTTTTTCCATATTAATTTTTGAACTATTTGTTCCAGTTTGTTGAAGAATGTTGTTGGTAATTTGATAGGGATTGTGTCAAATCTGTATATTGCTTTGGACAGGATGGCCATTTTGACTATATTAATTCTTCCTAGCCAAGAGCATGGGATGAGTTTCCATTTGTTAGTGTCCTCTTAATTTCTCTTAAGAGTGTCTTATAATTTTCAGGGTATAGGTCTTTCACTTCTTAGGTTAGGTTTATTCCTAGGTATTTTATTCTTTTTGATGCAATTGTGAATGGAATTGTTTTCCTGATTTCTCTTTCTATTGGTTCATTGTTAGTGTATAGGAAAGCCACAGATTTCTGTGTGTTAATTTTGTATCCTGCAACTTTGCTGTATTCCGATATCAGTTCTAGTAGTTTTGGAGTGGAGTCATTAGTGTTTTTTATGTACAATATCATGTCATCTCCAAATAGTGACAGTTTAACTTCTTCTTTACCAATCTGGATTCCTTGTATTTCTTTGTTTTGTCTAATAGCCGTGGCTAGGACCTCCAGTATTATGTTAAATAACAGTGGGGAGAGTGGGCATCCCTGTCTTGTTCCCGATCTCAGAGTAAAAGCTTTCAGCTTCTCTCTGTTCATTATGATGTTGGCTGTGGGTTTATCATATATGGCCTTTATTATGTTGAGGTACTTGCACTCTACACCCATTTTGCTGAGAATTTTTATCATGAATGGATGTTGAATTTTGTCGAATCCTTTTTCAGAATCTATGGAGATGATCATGTGGTTTTTGCCTTTCTTTTTGTTTATGTGGTGGATGATGTTGATGGATTTTTGAAAGTTGTACCATCCTTGCATCCCTGGGATGAATCCCACTTGGTCATGGTGTATGATCCTTTTGATATATTTTTGAATTCGGTTTTCTAATATTTTATTGAGTATTTTTGCATCTACGTTCATCAGGGATATTGTTCTGTAATTTCCTTTTTTGGTGGGGTCTTTGCCTGGTTTTGGTATTAGGGTGATGTTGGCTTCATAGAATGAGTTTGAGAGTATTCCCTCCTCATCTATTTTTTGGAAAACTTTAAGGAGAATGGGTATTACATCTTCTCTGTATGTCTGATAAAATTCGGAGGTAAATCCGTCTTTCCCAGGGTATTTTTTCTTGGGTAGTTTTTTGATTACTGCTTCAATTTCTTTGCTGGTAATTGGTTTGTTTAGGTTTTCTCTTTCTTCCTTGGTCAGTCTTGGAAGGTTCTATTTTTCTAGGAAGTTGTCCATTTATTCTAGGTTTTCCAGCTTGTTAGGATACAGGTTTTCATAGTAGTCTCTCATAATTCTTCCTATTTCTGTTGGGTCTGTCTTGAGGTTTCCTTTATCATTTCTGATTCTGTTGATGTGTGCTGATTCTTTTTCTCTTAATAAGTCTGGCTAGAGGCTTATCTATTTTGTTTATTTTCTCAAAGAACCAGCTCTTGGTTTCATTGATTTTTTTCTATTGTTTTATTCTTCTCACCTTTATTTATTTCTTCTCTGATCTTTATTATGACCCTCCTTCTGCTGACTTTAGGCCTCATTTGTTCTTCTTTTTCCAATTTTGATAATTGTGATGTTAGACTATTCATTTGGGATTGTTCTTCCTTCTTTAAATATGCCTGGATTGCTATGTACTTTCCTCTTATGACTGCTTTCACTGCATCCCACAGATGTTGGGGCTTTGTGTTGTTGTTGTCATTTATTTCCATATATTGCTGGACCACCATTTTAACTTGCTCATTGATCCATTGACTATTTAGGAGTACGTTGTTAAGACTCCATGTGTTTGTGAGCCTTTTTGCTTTCTTTGTACTATTTGTTTCTAGTGTTATACCTTTGTGGTCTGAAAAGTTGGTTGGTAGAATTTCAATGTTTTTGAATTTACTGAGGCTCTTTTTGTGGCCTAGAATGTGGTCTATTCTGGACAATGTTCCATGTGCACTTGAGAAGAATGTGTATCCTGTTGCTTTTGGGTGTAGAGTTCTATAGATGTCTATTAGGTCCATCTTCTTTTCTAGTGTGTTGTTCAGTGCCTCTGTGTCCTTACTTATTTTCTGTCTGGTGGATCTGTCCTTTGGAGTGAATGGTGTGTTGAAGTCTCCTAAAATGAATGCATTACATTCTATTTCCTCCTTTAGTTCTGTTAGTATTTGTTTCACATATGCTTGTGCTCCTGTGTTGGGTGCATATATATTTATAATGGTTATATCCTCTTGTTGAACTGAGCCCTTTATCATTATGTAATGTCCTTCTTTATCTCTTGTGACTTTCTCTGTTTTGAAGTCTGTTTTGTCTGATACTAGTACTGTAACACCTGCTTTTTTCTCCATTATTGTTTGCATGAAATATCTTTTTCCATCCCTTGACTTTTAGTCTGTGCATGTCTTTGGGTTTAAGGTGAGTCTCTTGTAAGCTGCATTTAGATGGGTCTTGTTTTTTTATCCATTCAGTGACTCTATGTCTTTTGATTGGTGCATTCACTCCATTTACATTTAGGGTGATTATCGATAGGTATGTACTTATTGCCATTTCAGGCTTTAGATTTATGGTTACCAAAGGTTCCAGGTTACTTTTCTTACTATCTAAGAGTCTAACTTAACTCACTTAGTATGCTGTTACAAACACAATCTAAAGGTTCTTTTCTATTTCTCCTCCTTTTTCTTCCTCCTTCATTCTTTATACATTAGGTATCAAATTCTGTACTTTTTCTCTATCCCTTGATTGATTTTGGGTATAGTCAATTTAATTTTGCATTTGCCTCGCAATCAGCTGCTCCACCCTCCCTACTGTGGTTTTACTACATCTGGTGATAGCTATCCAACCCTAGGGACACTTCCATCTATAGAAGTCCCTCCAAAATAGACTGCAGAGATGGTTTGTGGAAGGCAAACTCTCTCAGCTTTTGCTTATCTGGAAATTGTTTAATCTCTTCTTCAAATTTAAATGAATTTTTTTCTGGATAAAGTAATCTTGATTCCAGGCCCTTCTTCTTCATGGCATTAAATATATTATGCCACTCCCTTCTGGCCTGTAAGGTTTCTGCTGAGAAGTCTGATGTTAGCCTGATGGGGTTTCCTTTGTATGTGATCTTATTTCTGCCTCTGGCTGCTTTTAACAGTCTGTCCTTATCCTTGATCTTTTCCTTTTTAATTACTATGTGTCTTGGTGTTGTCTTCCTTGGGTCTTTGTGTTGGGAGATCTATGGATCTCCATGACCTGAAAGACTATGTCCTTCCCCAGATTGGGGAAGTTTTCAGCAACTACCTCCTCAAAGACACTTTCTATCCCTTTCTCTCTTCTTCTTCTGGTATCCCTATGACGTGAATATTGTTCCGCTTGGATTGGTCACTCAGTTCTCTCAATATTCTTTCATTCTTAAAGATCCTTTTTTTCTCTCTGTGCCTCAGGTTCTTTGTATTCCTCTTCTCTAGTTTCTATTTCATTTATTGTCTCCTCCAACATATCCAACCTGCTTTTAATACCCTCCATCGTGCTCTTCAACGATTGGATCTTTGACCTGAATTCATTCCTGAGTTCTTGGATCTCTTTCCATACCTCCATTAGAATGTTGATGATTTTTATTTTGATCTGCCTTTCAGGAAGAGTCATGAGATCCATATCATTTAAATCTTTCTCGGGAGTTTTATTAATAATTTTACTCTGGACAAGTTTCCTTTGGCATTTCATGTTTGTATATGGTGCCCACTAGTGTCCCAAAGCTCTTTTCTGGAGCTGCTCTGCCCCTGAAGCAATGTCAGGGGTCTCAGGGGAGCAGTACTGGTACCTGGGGGGAGGAAAGAGCTGTTCCCCACCTCCTGGCTGCTGTGCCTGTCTCCACTGCCTGAGCCAGTGGGCCGGTCACACAGGTTTGTTTTTGTCCCAGTGCAGCCAGATATGGATCCCTGCTTTCCACAAACAGCCGGAATCCAAGTCTCCCCAGGAACTCTGCCTGTATTAACTTTCCAACCCGGTAGTCATGCGAGTCTCATGAAAGCACCATGAAATGTAGGTTTGTGCTCCCAGCGCAGATCTCCCGAGCTAGGTATTCAGCAGGCCCAAGCCTTCCACTCCCTCCCTGCTCAGTTTCTCTTCCTCCCACTGGTGAGCTGGGGTGGGGAAAGGGCTTGGATCCTGCAGAGCCACAGCTCTGGTATGTTACCCCTTTCAGTGAGGTCTGCTGTTTTCTCCAGGTGTATGCAGTCTGTCCCCGTCCTCTTTCCTGTTGCTCTCTCAGGATTAGTTGCGCCAATTAAATTTTCTAATTGTATCCAGTTTTAGGAGGAAGCTTCTGTCTCTCCTCTCATGCCGCCATCTTTAATACTAAATGTACTTTTAAATGGAAACATTTCAAGATCAGCTTCATACAATGTTATTTTGCACATTTTTCATTCCATTGACCTAGCCTAATTTTGACTTCCAAAGAGATTCTGATTAAGAAGGATGCCACCTAGTTTAAAGCACTGAGTTTCCATTTTAACAAAATGTACATTTTGCAAGGCCTACTGCATGAAAGAAACATTTAGTAGGCAAGTTTAGAAATTAATGTCAAGGCATGATCTATAGTGAAATGTAATGAGAAAATATCATATTACTGTGATGTAATCAAAAACTGAAATGATAACTGCAACAGTATTTATCTAGAATGATTACATTTTAAAGAGCATCTGGATTTCAATGCAGTTTGCAGATTGATAAACTATGCAATTAACCAATATCCAATTTAATAGAGTAGCAAGTCAGGCAATCAGATGAGACTGGGTCAAAATATGCAATAGTTTCCTATTTGTGGCTTTAAAAGTATTTCAGAGATTAAACCAGAGTTCTTCCATTACTTTAAACAGAAAACATTTCATTTCTTTATTTATTGTTTGCATCTTTTTAAAAATTAGTCTGAATACTTTGACTATTTCCAGCCCCAGTTTCAAGCAAAAAATTTTTCCATGGGATTTTTAATTTATTACTTCCTGAAACTCTGTGATTTTATTAACATCGTAATATCTTAAAAGACTCCAAACCTGAAAAATGCCCATGTAAGATCTACTTTACCATTTGTATATCACATTTAGCTCTGCACTGCTTCAGAACTTGTTTAAAAAACAATGACTGCCATAACTCCACAATGATTAACATGTATGTAATAAGTATTTTTGCAATAATTTTTAGTTTTTCTTACTGTGAACTTCAGATGTTTCAGAGATCTCTCTAGTAGTCTTGCATCTTAGAGTAAAAAAATTTAGTTCCTATCAAGTGCCATTTACTGTATTATGCAAAATCCTGAGAATGCAATAATGAAGCAGTCTCCATTCTTGTCTTCAGGATATCCAGAGCAATGGCACAGATTGAAAAAAGACAATTTCGGAAGGAAAACTTGGTATTGTAACAATAAAGAAGAGCCTGGGGTACCATATGGCAGCAAGGTATGTCTCCTTGGAGATGAGCTGTGAATGGCATTGTGGGGGCAAGTCATAGTTAACAAAGTCAAAAACAGAAAGGGGACCAGGGATTTGAGGAGGTGTCCAGGGGGAGGCAACAGAATGAAGAAAATCTATGGAATTAACACTCCAAAATTAATTTTCAGTATCTAAATTTATTGAGGGCTTTCCTCTAGGCAAGTGTCAACTTCTTCAGACATATTATTTTGAAATAATCCTGAGAAGCAGGCACAATATTTCACTCTGTGTTATGTGTGAGGAATGAAAACAGCTCAGCATTTGGTGGATGTTAACTGTAAGGTACACAGTGATGTGGACAAAAAACTAGAGTGAGACAGGCAACAGTTTAAAGATCAGCCAATCTTTTGAGTTAAGGAATTTGATTTTTGGTTCATGGCTGATAAAACATTTTTGCGAAGTCATCCACAGAGAATTGGCATATTTTCTGACTATTTGAGATCAGTTACTCTGGCCACTCTGTGGAGCGTGGATTCAGGGGCACCCAGGGAAGATAGAGACACATGCTTGGAAGTTAAACTGCAAAGGCAAGAGATTCTAGACACAGAAACCTGGGGAAGTGAGAGTGGGGCAGACAGGATGCTGGCAGTTTGAGAATGACCTGCTACATTTTCAACTCCAGCATTTTTAATTAGGGGAAATATTTACCACAAGGAATTCTCTTAAAGGAAAAAATGAAACATAAAAAATAAAACCAAGAAGTTCTGTATGGAGGCAAGAAGATAAGCATTTTTAAAAGTGACATTTCCCTTTTCAACTTCCTGAGAAATCAAATAATGAAATGTGTACAGTCCACAAGGCATTCTGTGCTCACGACATTGGAAAATGTTAGATTTATAATGTCAGTAGCCACCATGTCCGGGCATTTAAAGACTTTTTCTTCACCGTCAGATCTGGGCACCTCAGTTCAGGCAAAAACTGAAAAGAGAATAGGAAATTTTAAATTCTAAACAGCAAAGAAATGGTTTCTAACTGTGCTTTTTCAATAAATGGGTAATTTTCATAGATGCTGTGTGAAGTCTGTTACAGTACCAATCTGAAGGCAAGTGAGACAGCAAGACAGGAGGACAAATATTTGGGTGGAAGACAGACCTGGGATATTAAAGCACGTACCAGTGGCCCAGCAAACAAAAATGTCCAGATTACAAAGTGCCAGCAAATGCTCTTGTTCTGGAGTCAGTAAAATGTGCGTATGACTACTACTCTCCAGATCTTAGTACATCACTTCCTTGCCTATCATCCCTCAGGTTCTTTATCAATATAATGAGGTCCAAAGTTTCTGTACGTTTCTGGCTATGATAGGAGGACCCCAGTTTTCAGTAAGCATTAGGCAGGTACATTGAAAGACAGAAGTCAAGAGACACTAATGTAAATATTCTTTAAAATCCAAGTACTAGTGTTACCTGCCTCCCACCCAGTCATCCTTACAAGATGACTTCTATTACTATTCACCTTCTAGGAATAGTAGAGCTTTCTAAGTGAGTATTGAATCAAACATCTTCCAAGAACCAATGTTACACTTTCGTAAAGAACAAATTTTTTAAGATCATAGGAAAAATGTGTTTCAGTGTTAAGGAAATTAAAATTAATTTAATAAAAGCATAAGAAAACTGTAAACAAAATTCCTCAATTTTAAATTATTTTTTAGGAATTTAGATACTGCCTTTAAGCTTAATGAAGTCAATTTCCATAAATAATTTAAACCAAAATTCATACTGAATACTAAGATTCTTTTGAACATTTTAGTTGCTTTAAATAAGAGGCAGCACATATGCAAATACATTGATTATGAAGCATATTACTACACTGATACTTAAAGCTATTTTAAAATCTCAATACCATGTCATCATCATTTCTACTCTTGTTTTATAACCTCCCAATGTTCATTCTAGTTCCTATTTTGATAATTTACTAGGATTAAGATATTTGCAGACACAATATATGTATTAAATCTTCAAGCTGAAAGCGATTACAGGCTGTGCATCATCAACCAGTTGATGCTTGTGTTGGTTCCTTAGACTGGGTTGATTCACCAAAGGCGATTTCAACCAGTCACTAGTCATTAGGTCAAGCTTTGTTTTCAGGTATAGACTTCATTTATAACATCAATAAATTATTTGATCTATTAATGTTCCCTACTTTTGTATTGCAATTAATATAATACACTCTATGTTAGCTTCTTACTTTCAAATTTCACTACAAAGTCATGGTGTTTCAATAATTGAATTTTTTTCCATTAATTGTGAAGATTTTTCCTGTAATTACGTAAAATTGTTATAGTCAGCCATTATGATCCCCTTTCATGTGGTTCTTTTGTCATTTTAATATTACCCAACCCACAGGCAGGCATCCTTCAATGCATCCTTCCTTCTAGCAACAATAGTATATTCTAAGTCCAAATTGAATTTTTTTCTGTCCTGGAACATGAAATCAAACACATTCCAATGAGCATAGCTATTTTTTTAGCAGAGAACATATTGGAAGACAAAATCATAGGAAAAGATGATTACTGGTGTAAAGGAAATTTGCTGGGTTTGTTATCAGATTTCTTGTACCAAGAACATGGAAAATGGTATTTATTTTTGTTTATTTATTTTTGATTGCTATTTCCAATTTATTGCAATTCTAACTTGCTGTCAGATGGAACTTATTAGTCACTAATATTTTCCATGACACTGAAAGCAAGAGTGGGTATAACAGGCAGAATTAGTGAACTGATTTTGGGTCTGAGGTTCTTATTTATCTCACTTTGTATTGCTTATTGGGTAGATATACTCCAAAGCCAAGAGTCATTAATCATAACCAGAAAATAAACACTTTCTTAGTGAATCTTGCTTCTGTAAAGGAGAAAAGGGGGTGTTAGGATTAGAGTGACATGAACCCAGTAATGGTAACAGCATTAAATAAGGGTTGGGGGTTTTGGCTCCAAAGACACATGATGATAAGATAGATGATAGATAGATAGATAGATAATAGATAGATAACAGTTCAATCACACATTATTTGCTCTCTACTTAGCATAATCAGATGTGATTAAAATTTAAACCTGTGGACTGAGTAAAATAAATTTCCCTCTTTAATATAGGTGGGTTTCATCCAAAACATTGAAAGCCTGATTAGAATAATATGAGTAAGAAAGAATTCACTCTCTTTGCTTGACTGTCTTTGAGGTGAAATATTAGTCTTCCATCTTCAGACTCAGACTCAGACTCAGACTAAAATATATACCATCAGCTCTTCTGGGTCTCCACCTTGCTATCTTCAGATTTTGGGACTTCTCAGCCTCCATAACCACCAATTCCTTATAATAAATGTATATAATTTTAATACATATTTACATATATATAAATTATATATTGATATGTAAAATTTTCTATGTGTACCTATAGTAAGACATATAGTAAGATTATATATATAATAAATAATTTTATAATAATAGTAGATATGAACAATTATATATATCCCATTGAATTAGGGTTCTCTGGAGAACCATAATACAGATTGCAATAAAGTAAAACTGAAAAATCAGGAGATAAAAATTGTTTTAAAAAGTTGTCAAGTAATACAAAATGAATAACAGAACAAAATGCTGATATTTCAAAGTGATTGTTCCAGAGGGAGAATTGGAATAGGAAATAGATGATCTGTCTTCCTATCTATCTACTATCCATCTATCTACTATCTATCTGTCTACCATCTATCTATCTATCTATCTATCTATCTATCTATCTATCTATCTATCATCTATCTAAACAATCTGTTTTTCTGCATAAATCTTGATAAATTATTTGTAAAACTACTTACAGGTATTTTTCTGAAAAAATTAAAAGACTACTGACTCAGGATAAAGGATACTTTGAAAACTGAGGTAAAGCATACTTAAAGAGTGTATGATTCTAGGAAGAGAAAGGAAAATACCGAATATCTCTTAGAACCTACAATAAAAGATATGTCCTCTTTGAAACAAGAGAAGAAAACCATACAGGAAAAAAGATAAAGTGAGAAACCCTGACAACAAGCAATGATGAACATAATAATAGCTAACTGCATAGAGTACATAAAATGTGAGAGGCACGGAGAGGGGCGGAAGACGGTGGCGTGAGTAGAGAAGCGGAAATCTCCTACCAAAACCACATATATCTATGAAAATATAACAAAGACAACCCTTCCTAGAATAAAGACCAGAGGACACAGGAAAATATCCAGAACACATCCGCACCTGAGAGAACCCAGCGCCTAGCGAAGGGGGTCAGATACAAGCCCCGGCCCCGCGGTAGCCGAGCGCCCCTCCCCCCAGCTTCCGGTGGGAGAAGAATAGGCAGAGCGGGAGGGAGACGGAGCACAGGGCTGCCGAACACCCAGCCCCAGCCATCCGGGCCAGAGTGCAGGGCACTCAATACTAGGAAAACAGGGCAGCAAGAACAGTGAGCTGGCACTGGAGGCCGGGCGCTGGAAGACATAAGAAAAGTGCGTGACCACTTTTTTTTTTTTTTTTGCTTTTTTGCTGTTTTGTTTTGGCAAGCGCTTTTTGGAAGTCTTAAAGGGATAGGGACCCGAATACTAGGGAAACAAGGCAGAAAGACCGGTGAGCAGAGGCCTGAGGCTGGCACTGGAGAATAAAGAAAAACGAGCGACCATCATTTTCTTTTTTTTTAATTAAAATATATATATTTTTTTAATTAAAATATATATACATTTTTTTAATTAAAATTATTATTATTTTTTTTTTGGTGGTCATTGTTTTGTTTTGGCGGGTGCTTTTTGGAAGTCTTAAAGGGGCAGGGCGGGTCACTTAATCCAGAGGTAGGGAATCCGGGGATCTCTGGGCACCCTAACCCCTGGGCTGCAGAGAGCAGGGAGGCCCCATACGGAGATAAATAGCCTCCCAGCAGCTCCTGCTCCAACGCGACTCCACCATTTTGGAGTAGCTGCCCGAGCCAGGCCACGCCCACAGCAACAGCGGAGATTAACTCCATAGCAGCCGGGCAGGAAGCAGAAGCCCTGTCTGTGCGCAGCTGCGCAGCACAAGCCACTAGAGGCCGCTGTTCTCCCAGGAGAGGAGGGCCACAAACCAACAAGAAAGGAAGTCCTTCCAGCCATCACTCGTCCCAGTTCTGCAGACTATTCCTATCACCATGAAAAGGCAAAGCTACAAGCAGACAAAGATCACAGAGACAACACCAGAGAAGGAGACAGACCTAACCAGTCTTCCTGAAAAAGAATTCAAAATAAGAATCATAAACATGCTGACAGAGATGCAGAGAAGTACGCAAGAGAAATGGGATGAAGTCCGGAAGGAGATCACAGATGCCAGAAAGGAGATTGCAGAAATGAAACAAACTCTGGAAGGGTTTATAAGAAGAATGGATAGAATGCAAGAGGCCATTGATGGAATTGAAATCTGAGAACAGGAACGCATAGAAGCTGACATAGAGAGAGATAAAAGGATCTCCAGGAATGAAACAATATTAAGAGAACTGTGTGACCAATCCAAAAGGAACAATATCCGTATTATAGGGGTCCCAGAAGAAGAAGAGAGAGGAAAAGAGATGGAAAGTATCTTAGAAGAAATAATTGCTGAAAACTTCCCCATACTGGGGGAGGAAATAATCGAACAGACCACGGAAATACACAGAACCCCCAACAGAAAGGATCCAAGAAGGACAACACCAAGACACATAATAATTAAAATGGCAAAGATCAAGGACAAGGAAAGAGTGTTAAAGGCAGCTAGAGAGAAAAAGGTCACCTATAAAGGGAAACCCATCAGGCTAACATCAGACTTCTCAACAGAAACCCTACAGGCCAGAAGAGAATGGCATGATATATTTAATACAATGAAACAGAAGGGCCTTGAACCAAGGATACTGTATCCAGCACGACTATCATTCAAATATGACGGTGGGATTAAACAATTCCCAGACAAACAAAAGCTGAGGGAATTTGCCTCCCACAAACCACCTCTACAGAACATCTTACAGGGACTGCTCTAGATGGGAGCACTCCTAGAAAGAGCACAGCACAAAACACCCAACATATGAAGAATCGAGGAGGAGGAACAAGAAGGGAGAGAAGAAAAGAATCTCCAGACAGTGTATATAACAGCTCAATAAGCGAGCAAAGTAAGGCAGTAAGATACTAAAGAGGCTAACCTTGAACCTTTGGTAACCACGAATTTAAAGCCTGCAATGGCAATAAGTACATATCTTTCAATAGTCATCCTAAATGTTAATGGGCTGAATGCACCAATCAAAAGACACAGAGTAACAGAATGGATAAAAAAGCAAGAACCATCTGTATGCTGCTTACAAGAAACTCACCTCAAACCCAAAGACATGTACAGACTAAAAGTCAAGGGATGGAAAAACATATTTCAAGCAAACAACAGTGAGAAGAAAGCGGGTGTTGCAGTACTAATATCAGACAAAATAGACTTCAAAACAAAGAAAGTAACAAGAGATAAAGAAGGACACTACATAATGATAAAGAGCTCAGTCAAACAAGAGGGTATAACCATTATAAATATATATGCACCCAACACAGGAGCACCAGCATATGTGAAACAAATACTAACTGAACTAAAGGGGGATATAGACTGCAATGCATTCATTCTAGGAGACTTCAACACACCACTCACACCAAAGGATAGATCCACTGGGCAGAAAATAAGTAATGACACGGAAGCACTGAACAACACAGTAGAGCAGATGGACCTAATAGACATCTATAGAACTCTACATCCAAAAGCAGCGGGATATACATTCTTCTCAAGTGCACATGGAACATTCTCCAGAATAGACCACATACTAGGCCACAAAAAGAGCCTCAGAAAATTCCAAAGGATTGAAATCCTACCAACCAACTTTTCAGACCACAGAGGCATAAAACTAGAAATAAACTGTAAAAAGAAAGCAAAGAGGCTCACAAGCACATGGAGGCTTAACAACACGTTCCTAAATAATCAATGGATCAATGACCAAATCAAAATGGAGATCCAGCAATATATGGAAACAAATGACAACAACAACACTAAGCCCCAACTTCTGTGGGACACAGCAAAAGCAGTCTTAAGAGGAAAGTATATAGCAATCCAAGCATATTTAAAAAGGGAAGAGCAATCCCAAATGAATGGTCTAATGTCACAATTATCGAAATTGTAAAAAGAAGAACAGATGAGGCCTAAGGTCAGCCGAAGGAGGGACATAATAAAGATCAGAGAAGAAATAAATAAAATTGAGAAGAATAAAACAATAGCAAAAATCAATGAAACCAAGAGCTGGTTCTTCGAGAAAATAAACAAAATAGATAAGCCTCTAGCCAGACTTATTAAGAAGAAAAGAGAGTCAACACAAATCAACAGTATCAGAAACGAGAAAGGAAAAATCATGACGGACCCCACGGAAATGCAAAGAATTATTGGAGAATACTATGAAAACCTATATGCTAAAAAGCTCGGAAACCTAGGATATATGGACAACTTCCTAGAAAAATACAACCTTCCAAGATTGACCCAGAAAGAAACAGAAAATCTAAACAGACCAATTACCAGCAATGAAATTGAAGCAGTAATCAAAAAACTACCAATGAACAAAACCCCCGGGCCAGATGGATTTACCTCGGAATTTTATCAGACATACACGGAAGACATAACACCCATTCTCCTTAAAGTTTTCCAAAAAATAGAGGAGGAGGGGATACTCCCAAACTCATTCTATGAAGCTAACATCACCCTAATACCAAAACCAGGCAAAGACCCCACCAAAAAAGAAAACTACAGACCAATATCCCTGATGAACATAGATGCAAAAATACTCTACAAAATATTAGCAAACCGAATTCAAAAATACATCAAAAGGATCATACACCATGACCAAGTGGGATTCATCCCAGGGATGCAAGGATGGTACAACATTCGAAAGTCCATCAACATCATCCACCACATCAACAAAAAGGAAGACAAAAACCACATGATCATCTCCATAGATGCTGAAAAAGCATTTGACAAAGTTCAACATCCATTCATGATAAAAACTCTCAGCAAAATGGGAATAGAGGGCAAGTACCTCAACATAATAAAGGCCATCTATGATAAACCCACAGCCAACATTATATTGAACAGCGAGAAGCTGAAAGCATTTCCTCTGAGATCGGGAACTAGACAGGGATGCCCACTCTCCCCACTGTTATTTAACATAGTACTGGAGGTCCTAGCCACGGCAATCAGACAAAATAAAGAAATACAAGGAATACAGATTGGTAAAGAAGAATTTAAACTGTCACTATTTGCAGATGACATGATACTGTACATAAAAAACCCTAAAGACTCCACCCCAAAACTACTAGAACTGATATTGGAATACAGCAAAGTTGCAGGATACAAAATCAACACACAGAAATCTGTGGCTTTCCTATATACTAACAATGAACCAACAGAAAGAGAAATCAGGAAAACAACTCCATTCACAATTGCATCAAAAAAAATAAAATACCTAGGAATAAACCTAACCAAACAAGTGAAAGACTTATACTCTGAAAACTACAAGTCACTCTTAAGAGAAATTAAAGGGGACATTAACAGACGGAAACTCACCCCATGCTCATGGTTAGGAAGAATTAATATCATCAAAATGGCCATCCTGCCCAGAGCAATATACAGATTTGATGCAATCCCTATGAAACTACCAGCAACATTCTTCAATGAACTGGAACAAATAATTCAAAAATTCATATGGAAACACCAAAGACCCCGAATAGCCAAAGCAATCCTGAGAAAGAAGAATAAAGTAGAGGGGATCTCACTCCCCAACTTCAAGCTCTACTATAAAGCCATAGTAATCAAGACAATTTGGTACTGGCACGAGAGCAGAGCCACAGACCAATGGAACAGACTAGAGAATCCAGACATTAACCCAAACATATATGGTCAATTAATATTTGATAAAGGAGCCATGGACATACAATGGCGAAATGACAGTCTCTTCAACAGGTGGTGCTGGCAAAACTGGACAGCTACATGTAGGAGAATGAAACTGGACCATTGTCTAACCCCATATACAAAAGTAAACTCAAAATGGATCAAAGACCTGAATGTAAGCCATGAAACCATTAAACTCTTGGAAGAAAACATAGGCGAAAACCTCTTAGACATAATCATGAGTGACCTCTTCTTGAACATATCTCCCCGGGCAAGGAAAACAACAGCAAAAATGAACAAGTGGGACTATATTAAGCTGAAAAGCTTCTGTACAGCAAAAGACACCAACAATAGAACAAGAAGGATCCCTACAGTATGCTAGAATATATTTGAAAATGACACATCCGATAAAGGCTTGACGTCCAGAATATATAAGGAGCTCACACGCCTCAACAAACAAAAAACAAATAACCCAATTAAAAAATGGGCAGAGGAACTGAACACACAGTTGTCCAAAAAAGAAATACAGATGGCCAACAGACACATGAAAAGATGCTCCACATCGCTAATTATCAGAGAGATGCAAATTAAAACTACAATGAGGTATCACCTCACACCAGTAAGGATGGCTGCCATCCAAAAGACAAACAACAACAAATGTTGGCGAGGCTGTGGAGAAAGGGGAACCCTCCTACACTGCTGGTGGGAATGTAAGTTAGTTCAACCACTGTGGAAAGCAGTATGGAGGTATATCAAAATGCTCAAAACAGACTTACCATTTGACCCAGGAATTCCACTCCTAGGAATTTACCCTAAGAACGCAGCAATCAAGTTTGAGAAAGACATATGCACCCCTATGTTTATCGCAGCACTATTTACAATAGCCAAGAATTGGAAGCAACCTAAATGTCCATCGATAGATGAATGGATAAAGAAGATGTGGTACATATACACAATGGAATACTACTCAGCCATAAGAAAAGGGCAAATCCAATCATTTGCAGCAACATGGATGGAGCTGGAGGGTATTATGCTCAGTGAAACAAGCCAAGCGGAGAAAGAGAAATACCAAATGATTTCACTTATCTGTGGAATATAAGAACAAAGGAAAAACTGAAGGAACAAAACAGCACCAGAATCGCAGAACTCAAGAATGGACTAACAGGTACCAAAGGGAAAGGGACTGGGGAGGATGGGTGGGTAGAGAGGGATAAGGTGGGGGGAGAAGTATGGGGGTATTAAGATTAACATGCATGGGGGGGTAGGAGAAAAGGGAGGGCTGCACAACACAGAGAAGGCAAGTAGTGATTCTACAACATTTTGCTATGCTGATGGACAGTGACTGTAAAGGGGTTTATAGGGGAGACATGTTATAGGGGAGAGCCTAGTAAACATAATATTCATCATGTAAGTGTAGATTAGTGATACCAAAAGCAAAGCAAAACAAAACAAAACAAAACAAAAAAGGCAGTTCCTGTGTGGTAACCTCCAATGAGTTCTACACAAGGGTATAAAGGGCATATAAAAGTGTAGGCAAAGGGTCTGTTTGTGTTTATACAGAGGATCAAAGCCTAATTGGGCTACCCCAAAAATGAACTAAGATACGATATGAAAGAGAACTTCCAACATCAGCACTCTCTGGAAGACTCATGCCAGAAGATGATCATCAAAAATCCCCAACAAAGATCCACGCACTGCTACAGCTGTAGATGCACTCATCCCACCAGTTCCTGGACTTGCCATGGGAATGAGGAAGGAGATATCTAAGCTGGCCTGTGCATACAGTAAAACAACAAATTTGACTGGATCTATACGGTTGGAACTCAACCAAGAATTTGGAGAAGTGCAAATTGTAGCTCTCCAAACTCTTACAACTACAGACTATTTACTGTTAAAAGAACATATGGCATGTGAACATTCCCCAGGAATGGGTTGTTTTAATTTGTCTGATTTCTCTCAGACTGTTCAAGTTCAGTTGGACAATATCCACCATATCATAGATAAGTTTTTACAAATGGCTAAGGTTCCTAACTGGTTTTCTTGGTTTCACTGGAGATGACTGGTAATTACAGATATGCTTTGGTTATGTAACTATACTCCTATTATGTTAATGTGTGTATGCAATTTAAGTAGTACCTTAAAACCTATACATGCTGAAGTTACTCTACAAGAAGATATATCAAAGAAATAATCAATCTTCCCATGTTTTCTTCTGCCTGCTACTTCTATAGCTTTTCTTCTTCCTTCCTAATTACAACCCTTAAATAGAATTCGTGCTTCATATCAAATTTACCGAGTATCATAATTCTTCCAAGTGGTAAAAATACCTCAAGACAAATGCTGGGCATAGAAGCCACAGGGCATAAATATGCAAAGAAGTAAAAAGCTAACCTTTTCAAACAATAAGGCTTCCCTCTCACTTACCAACTTCACCTTTCCCTGTATGGCCCCGGAAGATGACTGGTTAGCCAGAGATGGGTAAGATTCCTCAAGGGAGGAACAACCTAAGACATGCACAGTCGCAGGGGGGCAATCAGGTGAGAAATTGGGGATCAACAGAGGTGAGGCTTAGAACCTCACCACCCCCTGTTCTGAGAGAAATCTTCTGCATATGTGGATGTTTTATTGCCCTTGTCTAGCTTGGATTAACACATAGTCTACAGGCACACACCTGATCATCTACATTTGCTCTCTTACAACACTAAACTATGTTTTCTACCTTTATTTTGTATCTACCTACCACTTCAGCATTTTATTAAAAATAATAATAATAAAGAGAGAAATGTGGTATCCACCTATAAATCAAGTATAAAAACCAAATGAGTATTCATATTTGAACTGTTTATAGTTCATAATGCATGAGCAAAACCGAAAGTTTCTGTGATGACTGCCCTTGTACTGTTCACTATGTAACTTATTCATTATGTAAGAATTTGTTCTACATGTAAGAACTTGTTTGTTATGCCTCAGAAGATTGGAGACTGACGAAAATTAGGCTTGGGGTGGATTAATGATTGTGCATTGAGCATTGACTCCCCTATACAGAATTTTATTGTCGTTAACAACCATTTGATCAGTAAATATGAGTGATGCCCTCACAAAAAAAAAAAAAAAAAAAAACGGGAGAGACTTCCAATGGTAAAATAAATAAGTAACCGGGATGTAATGTATAGCATAAGGAATATAGTCAAGATATTGTAACAGCTTGGTAGGGTGATAGCTGGAACCTAGAATTATGTATATAAATGTTTTATCACTGTGTTGTACACTTGAAACTAATGTAATGTAATACTGTGCATCAACTACCCTTCAATAAAATAATAATTATTAAAAAAAAAAATGTGAGAGGCACTCTTCTAATTGCCTTGCATAAATTAACTAATTTAATCCTCGCAATGATTCTGAGTGTTAGCTGCTATTATTATCCCAAGTTTACAGATGGAGTAAAAGGCACACAGAAATCAGGAAGATTCCCTGAGGTTACCCAACAGTAAATGTTGAGTGGAGCTTGTATTTGAACCTAAAGATATTTGGTTCCAAACCACAAACTTTAAATTCCCACACTATATTGCCTCTTAAGGAATTGCTGTATATAATTAGAAAGAGAAATAAGGGCATTTCGGATAAGAAGAGGAGTATAAGTAAAGGCATGAAAGGAGTAAAAAAATAGTAGAGTACACAGAGTCTTAAGGAAACATGATTCTAGACTTGCCAATGATGTTGTCTCACATGTGCCTTGCTGAGGCCATCTCTGATCCTCTGCCTCCTCATCTAAAACTGAAGAATTACGTAGATTAGCTCTAATACCTCTAATTCTCAGAAACTATAAAAACACAATTTTAACTGGATAGATCACTTAAGCTGTGAAAATATTATTTCAACTTCAATATCCTTGTATTTCCAGAGAACAGAAAGGCTTCAAATTATAGGATGATCTGGCATCCTCTATGAAATATTGCTTATTTTCATTGTAAGTGGGAAAGCCACCTTATATACTCATTCTTTCCATAGGCATTGTTCCACTCATATCCTTGCCCCATGTTTATTTTCCTTATCAATGAAATTTCTATCACTCAATGTCATAAACAGTGCACTATCAAAAATGTGATTTCTTTCATGATTATCAAATTAATGGTTCTCAGTCCTACATACTCATTAGAAATGTAGGAGCAAAACAGCACAAACAATAACAATAATAAATTAGTACTTGTGCCTAGTCCTTATGACAAAGCATATGAATTAATAGGTAATTATCATGGTTCTAAAAGTCAGTGACTCTAGTAAGGATCCAGATTTTGGAATCTTAGCACATGCAGACAGTCCATAAAATAGAGATGTACACTTGGCATTAGAAAATAGTCAAGTCATTACCTATCATCCTATGTATTTTCTATATGAAAATCACCAGTTGATTAGATACTTTAGTGCAGAAAACAATTCTGATTAACTGAAACAAAAATGGGTCAGGGTTATTCGAAGGATGTGGTATGGCTAAAATAAAGAAAAGCAGTTTAACTAGGCAATGCAAAGGACAGGACCTGAGGCATCTTCTGAGATCACAGTAGCAGAACTGGTGCAACTTCTTAGGCAGTATCCTGGGGATAAATCAGCCCCCATCATTTTGTTATCCATATCACCCTACTCAAGAGTCTTCCCAACAGGAAGAGTATGGTTGGCCAAGTGAGGCATATTCCCCTTAACCAAAAGAGGAAAGAATCAAGACAGCACAATGAACAAAGGGTAGTTTTCCAAAGGGAAATAAGGATTTCATTACCACTGAAGAGAAGATAGATAATGAGCAGTCAAAAGCACTAGATATGCAATCAAAACTCTATTTCCTTACATGTATCCCCATATTACTGTAAGCAATATTACTTTTTAGAAATATCCAATATATGAACATTCAAACTTACACATTTTCAGACAATGATTATATCCATTAACAAAAACTTTATTGCACAATTTCTTTAATGAAAAATTCCTTCAAATTGCAAATATGGCTTCACAAATGTGTTTTAGTTGTCTGTTCTGTAAGAAAAAATGTATTACTCTGCTTAGGATTTTAAAAATCTCTTTTATCTTCAATAGCGATAGGTTACTTCATTGAATACAATCAGTGGAGACTTAAGTAACCAGTGAGGTTCTGGTTATCTAAAAGAGTTGATAAAGCACAAAGGAAACACACTAGCTAAGGAAAGGACTAGAGCTCTCTTTTCCCTCATGCTTCCCATTGGTAATAGAGGTTCTTTTGGACATGCATTATTTGAGTTTCCTTCAAAACACTTTCTTAGCACTGCTGAGTACACTTTTTATTTCTTTAATTTTCCATTTGTAAAACTGCTGAGAATATTTTGAAGTACATTGAACGTAAAAGTTTTCTATATGAACATGTTCATGCCCACAGTGGCTTCCACAGTTCTCTATGTAAAAATGCTATGGTTTCTTTTAAGGTGATTCTAGAATTTAAGTAATTTTCATTCAGTATTTCATATAAAGTATATTAGAAGGCTTAGAATGATATTTATTAAGAGAAAGCAGACTATAGTTGACTTCCAAAAAAGGCAAAGAGTTTGAATTAATCAAAAAAACATAGTTCTCAGATCAAATGAGAAGTTCTTTTCTTAAGTAAATCATGGCTACAATGGCTTTTTCTAACAGCACAATGTTTGTGTGGTAGATAAATGTTTCATTTACTCAAATAAGAGCTATTTTTAAAAAATGGCTTCTCCTGAAAGATTTACTTCTTTGATCTGACTAGATCAAATGAATAAAAGGAATGTGCAGATGTAAACCTGTAGCCAAGAAAATTCTCAAAGGGCTTTCTCAAACATCTAATTTAACCATCATCATAAATCTTCAAAGTAGAGGTATAATAATATTTGATAAATGAGAAATGAAGAGAACCTCTACTTTCATACTAGCAGTTTGGAATTATCTATCCACTGAGGATGATCAGAGATGCTTCATAAAATGTAAAGCGTATCCTGGGAGCTTACAAGACTGTGAAGAATTCTTAGAACAAGATCTAAGAAGTGGAAATTCAGAGAAATAAAACTTAGAAGTTTTTCTCTGGCAGATTTTTTAATTGAATAAAGGAAGTTGACTCTGAAAATTACATCACCTTTTAGAGCTTTAGCTATTGACAGACTTGTAGGGCTTGGATGACAAAACATACATTGGATTTTTGGAAGGTACATCCCAGAATCAGGGATTAATTGGAAGTAGTCCAGCTTTCAGTAGCTTCAAACCAATTTTAAATCATTTTGAACATTAAATTGGATTAATTGATTTAGATTACTAGCATCTCAAGGCACTTTGCAAAAGAAAAGGTAATTTCTCTTTTCTACAAAGAATTGCTACAGATAATCTTTCAGCTTAATGCCTAATACACTATGCAAAAATAACAAGGGATGAAGAGAGGAAAGAAAACATGCAAGAAAATAAACAGAAACAAATTAGAGAAACCAAAATGGGTTCCAGAAAAAAAAGGGGGGGTATTAAATAACATGACTAACAAACTTGATAAAATTTATACTTATAGAATTCCACATCCAAACATTGGGGGACACTTTATTTTATACCAAGTACACATAGAATGTTTACAAAAAAGTGACTACATACTGATTTTCGGGAAGTCCCTAACACCTCCCCTGGGTTTGATAATTCACTAGGAAGACTTACAGGACTCCACAAATAGTTGTATTCATGGCTATGATTTATTACAGGAAAAAGGTATGGTTATGGGTTGAATTGTGCACTCCCTATATTTTGAAGCCTTACTGCCCAGCACCTCTGAGTATGACTTCTTTGGAGATAGGGCCTTTGCAGTAGTGATTAAGTTAAAATAAAATAATTAGAGTGGACCTTAATCAAAAGTGACTATTGTCTTTATAAATAAAAGGCAATTTGGTCACACAGAGGACACCAGGAACATGTGCACAGAGGAAAAACCATATAAAGAGAAGCACATAGAAAGAGAAAGGCCTCAGGAGAAACCAACTCTACCAGCACATTGATCTTGGACTTCTGGAATCCAGAACTGTAAGAAAATAAATTTCCATTGTTGAAGCCATCCTGTCTGGAACTTTCTTATGAAGGTTTTAGTAAACAATTAGGATCCTGAAAATCAGCAAAGGGAAAAGGCACATGCAGTAAAATACTGAGGAAATCATGAATGAGTCCTTTCCTCGGAGGCTCACACAAGACATAAAGCTTTCTTGGCAACTAATTATGACAACATATGTAAAATGCTGTCATCAGTCTCATCAGAAACTCACTGAACAATGGTTTATTGGGAGTTGATCATGTAGACACCCTGTGGCTATCATGTATCAAAATTCTAGACTTTCAGATGGAAAGCAGGTTTGCAGAATCAACCAAATTGTACAAACAATCCAAGCATAGTGACCCATACAGTCCTGGGAATGTCTAGAGGCCCCCTGAAATCTAAGTTAAAAGACCCCAATCCAGGGTCACTCTGTTAAGCAGGCTTTCCTAAGGATAACAATTTCAGTCCTCGTATTTCAACTGTTTTCTATACAATCCACCCTTTGCCCTCTGGTTAAAGTATATTTACAGCAAAATTATTGTCAAGGGGATTCGCTAAGCTTCATTGTTATCTCAGTTATAACCTTAGGGGTCATGGATTTATTCCCTTAAAAAGAATACTGTTTACCTTAAAAAGGGTAAAAAGTCCTCTATGGAAGACACCCCCACACACACTCTCCCTACTGTTCTATGACAACTGTCCACTGCTTCACCCTGGATATGTTTGACCTTGTCATGAAACCTTGAAAACACAGCATGTTGTACCCATGAGTAAGGAGCTAGATAAAGGCCTTGAAAGCTGGACACCTGGCCATGAAGGTCACATGCATGCACATCTTCAATACTTATGCAACCATGAATCAGCACTGTAGCAGTATAAAAAGTATAGCTTTACGCAGAATAGTGGCTTCATTTGAGCAACCCTCCATGATGATTCCCATCTCCTTGTTTGCTCTTTGCATCACCCAAAGACCTCAACAGCAACCTCCAAACCCTGACAAATCCCATTTACCTTTTTCTTAAAAAGCCAAGGGACTTTCTCATTAAGTTTCTGCATGACTCTTTTTTACCTTTTAGGCACAGCAGAATTCTGGCCAGTAAGCTGAAATTGATCTGAATGTCTTCTAGGGCTGAGACAGTGTCATGATAGGACACGCAAACAACAAGCATAAACTCAGAGAGCACACATAGTACTCTTTTAAGCTTAATGTGTATATCTTTCAGTGGATCAATTTGGATTCTAAGACTGACAAGACAAAAAAGGCTCAGGAAATCATTGCTCATCACTTAGACTTAGAACACAGCTGTTTGGACTTAATATTTTTTTTTTACTATTTTACTATTTTTACTATTTTTTTTTTTTTTTACTATTTTTTTTTACTATTTTTTGGAGTTTACTATTGCTAGGCGTCCCCCAAGCAGCATCTACATTACCAAGCAGGATAAGTTAACAGGGCCCCTGATGTGGCCTCCCACCATGAACCTATCTATTTTTCTAGAACTGTTTCTAAGTCCAGTCCCCTTAGTTCAGTTCAGTGCTTGGTTTCAAAAGGGACAGTCTGAGACAGTTAATCCCATATAGTTTTGCTTTACCCTGACACCACTTCATCCTCCCCACAAATATGGATGGCATTTGGAGGTGTTCTGAGTGAAAAGTGCTGGTGCCAACCCCTGCTTTCTCACAGACAGGTGTGGTTGTAGGCTCAGCAATGAAATCAATTCAAAACGCTCACAGTAACTTTGAAAGTCAATATGGGGGTTTTCTCTTTTCTTTGGGAAGAGGAAAAAGCTTCCAGGAACAGTTTTGAAAAACAAAGATAATTAATTCTCTCCATTCCCCATGCCTGCCAGGTGCCAGGGTTTTGTGTTTTTCTCTCTTGCTATAAAGAAAGTGTGTCTCATCAGCAATCATAACTTTGCACTCTTTCAATTATTGCCTACACTCACCCATATCATTCACCTAGAAGAGTGTTCGAAGAGGGTCCAAGCATTTTCTCAGAAAATACAAACACTTTTATACAACTAATCAGAATGACACATCATGTTTAGGATTAGTATGAAATTCTGAATTTCAAAGCAGTGTGAAAGTTTATACAACCTCCCAGCTCTTTCATTTGGATCATTTACTAAGTGTGCAACCTACAAAGCAATTGTCCTTTTCTGAGGACAAATACATTTAATAATAAAATTGCCTACGTGAGGTGTGTGCACCAGGAGAAAAATGAGGAAGGACACTCAAGCTATTAGTTCATTGATTCAAACTGAAAATAATTAGAAAAGCCAAACACAGTAAGTCAACAGCAATACCACATCCCCCAGCTGGTCAAGAATCTTGTCTACCAGAGTGTGTGAAGGGCTTCCAGTATCCACCGTGTGTCCTCCTCTCAATTTCCAGCTCTTGGCAGAGATCACAAGTGAGGAATGCAATCAGTATCAAAATATAAAGTTGATCAGGAGCTCAACTTCAGATGATTCCATCATGGAATTACTTAACTCTTTTTTGTGACCATCTGTATGTGACACAGATGGTCCAGTCAGCATCAGGGATATTTTCATAGTTTATGGCTCCACAGAGGAGGATTCTAAATCTACAACAGACTTAGAATATGAAGTCTGTTCATTAAGCCTATGTCTGCCTTCCGTTCAGCATAATCCATGCAGAGGCCAAAACAGCTCATAATAGAATATACTGGTTTCAGCTTGAAGTTGGGTCCAGGCCATTAGTGTCAAAATTCAGATTCTAAAAAAGCCAGTGTCTTTTCTTCAGCAGCAGCAAAGCCAAGATTCTATTAAGTCCAAACATCTGTGTTCTAAGTCCAAGTGATGAGCAATGATTTCCTGAGCCTTTTTTGTCTTGTCGGTCTTAGAATCCAAATTGATCCACTGAAAGATATACACATTAAGCTAGAAAATTATCTGCCTCTAAGGGTCAGATATCTGATTTCATAAGAGCTCATTAGCAACTAAAAATTGTTTATACAACATTAAAATTGTGTCTCCATCTGGAGATTGACTCTCTGTTCATGTGTCTCTCTTTATTCAGAAGCTCTAAATAGGCAAAAGGCAGAGCCAAAACTGTCAATTACAAAGACATATTTTGTTTTAAGTACTTAAAGAATTTAAATTCCAACCAACCCACCAGTGAGAAAAAGCAGGGAATCTGTGTCCCATGAGTACTTTTCTTTGCAGCTTTGCCTGATTGTGATGAACCCTCTAGAATTTATAAAATTACAAACATTTAAAATTTGAATTATGTATGCAGGTATAATAACCACAGTAAAACGCCAGTTAAAAATATCCCTTCTTTATACCATTGCAAATTAATTAAGACTTCTTTCATTAAATTCCACATCTACAGATTTAATATTATAACTGCTCAGAGAGATTCAACTGAAACACAAGGCAGCAGTTGCAGGATTGGGGGCTGTCTCTACTAGAGTATAAGAAGCAGTTAGACTGAGGAAATGGGAAGAATGTTTTTCCTTTATCCTCCTTGTTTATATAAAACCAGCTCTATTAAATCAATGGGTATTGATTTAACCTTTTTTATCCCACTTGGAGGAGAGAAAATAGAAACTTTTAACATTTCTGGCCCATCCAATGGTCACATTTAGGAATGTTTGGGTACTTGGCTTCTCTTTCCAGTGGAATAAGAGACAAAAGAACCAAAGATATCACTCAGGCTATATTCTTTTCTCCTCATTTTAGCTAAGATGACCAAAAAGAACTATAGCATCCAGCAAGCTATCTCTTCTGGAGTGGATTTTTCATATTTAAATACCTTCTGTAACTTCTGTCTTTCACCATATTCAGCAATTCAGTTGTTTCATACCATGGGTAACTTATAGACAACAGCAAGTGAGTGCTTATCTTTGCCTGTCCCCTGAGCCTTCCTTTTCCAAACAATGTTTTTTACATATTTCAGTGGGTCAGGTTCATTTTTACATATCCCACTTCTGACACCAACTATGTCAGGGGTGGACAGATAGAAATCAAAATGTAGTCTTACTCAGAACTATGATATATTGCAACAAAAAGGATATTAAGAAAAATCATCCAAGGGAAATAGTGATGATGTGAGTCTGGAGGAAACCAAGTTCAAGTTTTCTATGTCTTCCCCAATAGAGTCACATAAGACGCACTTAAGTCCTTTAGTATTGAGCTGTGATAACAACACATTTGAAATGTTGTCTAGCAGGGAAACTCACTAGAGACTCACTGCTAGAGTTTTTATTGAGGCTTGGTTATATAGACATCTTCTGACTTACCTGTAAAAGATTCCAGGTACCCAGAAGGAAAGCAGATGTTCAGTATAAACATTATTTGAACAAAGATTTTTTAGTCATTGTAAGTAACTCTTATCATTTTGAGAATGATGGGAAACCTCCCAATGTTTAAATTCCCATATGCCAGGGCCAGCCTTAAAGCAGACTTTTCTACACCAGTTTCAGATATACTATATTAATTATTTTCTGTGCCTAGACCCATTTAGTAAGGTTCAATCCATGTCAAAGGTTAAATACATGCAATGTGTTATTTTAATTGTGTTCAGTTGAGCTAGAAATAATAACAAAATATTACAAGTTAATCCCCATATATTTGAACAATAATATATGTACATTTAAATATCTCACAGGCCAAAGTAAAAAATCACAATAAGAATACAATATTTTGAACTAAATGGTATAAACTTATTAGGAATCAGGGAAATGAAGTTTTAAATCATAGTAGTATGTCAACATAGCCTTATCAAAATGGCTAAAACACAAAATTAAAAACACCAAGATTTGGTGAGGATGTGGAACAAATAGATCCCTTATATGCTGTTCTTGTGAGTATAAGTTAGTATAAAACCAAACTGTAAAGAACCTATGTAGAATGGTAAATTTATTGTGCTATATTCAGACATCTAAAAAATATACATTCTGAGCATAATTTACATTTACACACACACATGCACATGCACACACACATACATATACATATATGTATGTATGAGTCTTAAAACAAAATGTTGAGTGAATTAAACCAAGCACAAAATAATACACAATAATATACATTGTTTGATTCTATTTATATAAAAATAAAAATAAAACACGAAAAACTAAACTCTTATTTTTATAAATGTGTGCTTACATATTAAAACAATTCAAACTCAAGAAATCAATTACTGGAATTCATGAAATTATGAGTATATGAAGAGTTGTGATTGGGAGATGACACAAGAGAGGCTTCTGGGATGCTGTCAATGTTCTCTTTATTCAGCTGCATGTAGATTATGTAGGTAACTTCATTTTGGCATATTTTGAGCAGTATATTTTAGTTTTGTACATTTTCATGAAAGTACATTGTATTTCAAGTAAGAAAAAGTTTAAGAGAAAAGCAGAAATATTTCTGAGAGAATGAAAATAAATTATGTAAGAATACACATATGTCTATGCTCTAAAAGCCAGCATTGTTGAGTGTCTAAATCAAGATATTTATAATACCTTGTGCAAGAAAGCTTATAGTATGTCAGTTCTTCAAAATGTAACCACATGACTCTATGATGTAACTGAAGCTAATAGTATTGATTTCATATAAAATTAATATTCAGACACTGTCCATAATCTATTTGCCACACCTTTTAAGCCATTAAATTGTTCTTAATCCTAGAACCCATGATCTTCTAACTACATCCTCAGCTTTCAGGATACTTGAGTTAGATCTCATGCATTCTTTCATTTTTTTAACCATTTATTCACAAAATAAACATTTTTGGGCACGTGGACATTTTAAGGACTTCCAGATCATTGTGGAGGGGATTTGGAACTCCTTATAAAACACAATAATTCCATAAAAGTTTCAAAATATAGATACACACACATATATACACATATGCATACTATACACAATATGTAGCTACATCTATTAATATATCCACACATACACTTACATAAATATTTACATATATATAGTAAGGAAAACTGAAAATGAAAATTAGATTAACATGTCTCTGTTGGAGGAAAAACAAAATGTAAATACACAGCAGTGAGTGGGGGTTAAAACAATAAAAAAACAAGCAAACAGAAAACTGGACCTCTGGTTTAGAAATTGGCAGAAAAGGCTTGGTCCAGTTCCCATGGAATTTTAGAGAGGTTCCAGAGCACAGAATGGGTTTCCCAGTCCATGTAGGAATGCTAAAAACAATGCTACTGCTATGAGGGCTGTTGGCATAGCAAAGCTAAGGCCAACAATAATAGAAGGAAGAGAAAGAACTGTGAAACCTGACCTGGACCAGCTGCTTATTAACTTGGGGACTTTTTTCTGATTTTTCAAAATCCCTGTCAATATTAGACTTTAATGTGAAACAGATTCTCACTACACAGTTTGAAGGCATGTGTAAAACCACTAGATACAGAGGGGTGCATTTCAGCAGAATAAGGAGGATTACTAACAGAAAGGGAAAGTGTGCTTTGTAGACAGTAGGACAAGTCATGATGAGAGCAGGAAAAAAATGCTCAGAATTTTAAGATACAAAAATTCCATTTGGCTATGACCTAGTGAGAAAAGGTGAAGTGACTGAGAATGGAGTTCAAGATGTAGGCAAGGCAGCTGAGTCATGTATACTTTTGTTGGTCATTTTAAAGGATTTGAATTTTATATAACCACAGTAGGAAATCACTGGAATATTGTAAAGAAAAGAGCATCATGATATGATTTTGAACTTATTATCCTGACAACTCTGAGGGCAAAAGATCTGATGGGAGAAGTATAAAAGAGAAATGCCAATAATGAGAGTTTTTTAGCAGTTAAGGCAAGGAATAATGAAAATTTTAAATAGACTAGTCTCCCTAAAATGCAAAGCAGACAGATTTAAGATATATTTTGAAGATTAAAAAAATAAAATAAAATGATGCCAAATGTTGATTTATGTTATATATAAAAAGAGGAAAAGAGAAACCAAGGATGACCCCACAATTTTCTGTCTTAAGAAACTGGAAGGAGAGTTTAAATTTGGAAGCCATTATCATGTAGATGTTATATATTGCTATTAGAGTAGGTGAGATTACCTATAAAGAGTATGTAGCAATGTATGGCTAAATATAGCTAACATTTATTGCTTATTAACTGTATTCCAGGAAGAGTGCTAAGCACTTTAAAATACTTGCTTAATCTTTGCAAAAACTCTGGGAAATAGGTAGTGTTATTATACCCCATTTAAAGAAGCAAAAACCATTATTTTGAATGGTTATACAATTTTCCCATGCCTATACAATTAGTAAGTGACGGGGACTATTTTTAAATTCAGACACTCTGAATCTAGAACCTGTAAGTTGAACAGCTATTATTACAGCTATTATTACTATCTTAGGAAAAAATGCATGCTTTGAATCAAGCCTTAAAGGAGCCCATTTAAAAACAAGTAATAGAGGAGCAGCCTACAAAAGAGATTGGAAAAAAGAAGTGTCCTTATATTAGGAACACCAAAGGAATCAAAGGAGGAGTGTGTTTCCAGCTGAGGATCTGGTCACTTAATTGAATGGCTGCTGAAACAAAGCCAGAAGTAGCAATTATCTTTGGTATTATTAAGATCATCACTAATCTTGACAAGCTCAGTTTCCCTAGAGTGTTGAGTGCCTGATTGAAGTTGTAGATCTATGTGGCATAAAAGGAAAAAAAAAGAGAGTTTGATATCCTATCTTATGTTTGTGACCCAAAGAGAATGATTGAAAAGAGAGAGAGAGAGAAAGAGATATTAGAGAAATTAACAATGCAGAAGTGGGAGGAAAAGAAATATAAAGAAAATTCTAGAGATGTAAAGAGAAAAAGTGTGACCTTTTTATAACAGAAGTGGTCCTATGTAGGCAGTCTGGTTCCAGGTAGCTGGTTGATCATGCTGAGAAATTAAGAAATAATATCAGGGCTCCAGCATTGATCTGTGTTTTTGGAAAGTTAGATGCTCAGCTATGAAAATTGCCAGATTAATTCCCAGATCACCTAGTCACAGGCAACTCCTTTTGAGGCCAGAGCTGACAGCTGAGATGGAGAAGGCAACAAGATGGGAGTAGAGTTCATGGCTATCTGGGTCCCTTGGTCCTGTAACTTACTGATTGCTTCAGGATTTGCTTGGACCCTCTATTTTATATACTATTTTCATTTGATGATGAAGTTTTGCTGTGATCAACCAAACTTGTACCTTTCTCTGTTTGAAAATACCTAGATAATGATGGTAATTAGATGTCAATACTCAAGTATTCAGCCCTACTAGGGACCACTGAAAACCAAACACTAAAAGAAATAGCTAAATATCAAGGATGGGGGAGCTTTATTCCAAAATTTTAAGGGATTGTGCTTTAAATGATTGTGATTCACCTTTAAATGTCTATCATAAACTTTCATACAGCCTCTTTTATCTGCCATACATTCATCAATCACCACTGGATTTATTCAGCCACATAAGCCAAGTAGCGGAGCAGCCTGAACCTGCTCCAGAACCTATCCTTTTCTGAACCTGTCTTAATCCACTTTGGCTGTTAGAGCAAAAATGCCAGAGACTGAATGACTTATAAACCATGGACATTTATCTTATATCATTTTAAGTAATTCCAGTCTAAAAGTCCAAGTCTATAATCCACAAAGTCTAGGACTCTAGAGTCTAGAGTATAGAAGTCCAAGATCAGAGTGCCAGCATGGTCAGGTTCTAGTAAAGGCCCTCTTTGGGTGCAGATTGCTGACTTCCCACTGTGTCCTCCCAAGGCAGAGTGGTTAGGGAGCTCTGTGGAGTCTCTTTTATAAGAGCACTAATCCATTTATGAGGGCTCCATTCTCATGGTCTAAGTTACCTACCCAACAAAAGTACCATCTAGTGCCATCATATTGGGCATTAGGATTTTAACATATGAATTTTGAATTTCATAGGTTGAACATTTCAACATATGAAACATTCAGACTATAGTAGAAATGCACTGAAATCTGTAAGTCTTTGGGGTTATTTGGTAAGTAGTTTATCATAGCACTTCAGATAAGTACTATATCCCTATGAAGAGTCCCACCAGATACTGGGTATTTCTTAGTTGAGGAAGTGTCCTTTGGAAAAGATAATTGAAACACCCAGACCACAGATGATGCAGATCTCTGAATTCTTTTGGATTTATTCCCTACCCTCTGCCATATATGCATTGGACCAAAACGTTTAGTTATGACCACTTCTTATTCATTCATTCCATTTAGCATGGTATCTTCAGGGGAACAGAGCAGGGTGATATAACTGATTGTGCCATGAATTAAGATGATTAAGATGCACTATGCCCCCTGACAGCCGAAAATAAAAGTGCTTTTGATGGCTTTTATTAATAGGTAAGGAGAAAAAGGCATTTGCCAGACTCATAGTTGTTTACTAGAGAAGGGCATGTTAAAAGTTGCTTCTGACTGTAGTGCCATAAAATAAAAATTTTATTATACTAATGAATTCAGTGGGCCAAGAATTCAAATACAGCCGAAATGGCTTTTCTCTTTCTCACTATATCTGTTTCTTCAGCCGGGAAATGTTGAATAAATGGGCACAATTCAACTGTCTGGGAAAGACTTCTTCAGTCACAGGACTGTTGCCTGGGCTAGGATGGCTTAAAGGTTGAGTTTAGCTTCGACCAAGTACCTACCTACAGGTGGTTTGGGTTTGCTTACAGCCTAAGATCCTCAGAATAATCAGAATGCTAATATAGTAAGTCAGTACTCCAAGAGCAATTTGTTTAGTGAAGAAAAAAAACATTACATGATTCTTCATTTTTGCTTCATATGTAGTAGCCACACTTCTGCAGCATCCCATTTGCTGAAAATAAATCCATGCTATATTAGTCCTATGTTGCTATGTAACAAATTAACCTGAAACTTAGTGGCTTAAAACAAACAAACAAAAGAGATGTTATTATCTCTCAGTTTCTATAGATCAAGAATCTGGGTGCATCTTGGCTGGGTAATTCTGTCTCATGTTCTCACACAGCTAAAATCAAAGCATCAGTCAGCTCTGCTGTCTCATCTAAAGCTTTGAGAAGGGGAGGATTTGCTTCCAAGATCACTGATGTGACCAATAGCAGGACTTAGTTCCTCACTGTTATTGACCTGAAGACTCAGTTTTTCCTTGGCTGTTGGCCAGAAACCCCCCTCCATTGCCTGTTGCATGACTTCTCTACTGGGCAACACACGCAATGACAACTTGCTTCTATCAGAATGAGAGAGAGAGCAAGAGAGGGCAAAGAGGAGAAAGAACGAGGCTTTTTGTAGGCCAGTCTCAGAACGGACACTCCGACATCAAGCAAGTCTGCAGGCTCAGTGAAGTGATGGAGATAACCCAGGTGTGTGAATACCATCCGAGGAGGTGCTAATCACCAGGGGCCACCTTAGAGGATGCCTTCTATAATCTCCCCTTAGACCCCCAATCATTCATATGCCTTCCATATTCAGTATACCTTATGTCCTACCAAGTTCTCCGAAGTCTTATCACTTTACATAACCAGCCTACAATCCAGATTCTCACCATCTAGCTTGTTTCCAGGTATGGTGAAACTCCTCAGATATAGAACCAGAGGTTCACGTCCTCAAGTACAGTTCCTCTCATTCTATTGATTTATAAAATTAAAAATAAATTATATCACACACACACTCATCATACAGTGGTGGAACAGGCATAGGATAATCCCTACAGATATTCATGTTCAAAAAAGGAGGAGGTAAGAAGCAAAAATGAGTAGAAATTCTGAAATATAACCAAGTCAAATGTTGGAAGGTCCTTTATTTGGTCTGAAGGTCTGAGAATAATTCTCCATTATCCATGCTCCCATCTTCTCCATCTGGGCTTTCCGTTGTGCCTTTTAACTCTGTGGGTAAATTTGAAATATTTTCAGAATCTCTTGCCTGGCCTTAGTGCATTCATCTCCATGTCAATAGGTGTTCCAAGGGCTGGAGAGAAGTAGTCGTCTCCATATCAATAGGCAATTACAAGGGCCCATGTTGGCATATCTGGACTTGAGAGGTTGGGTGGGGCACTTCCTCAGCTGTGTCGCGAGAGACATGGGGGAGCAGAAGTGGACTGCTTGTAAAATATAAATGGTTTTCTCCCACTTTATTTCTCCCTTCAACTGATTTCAGTTTCAAAGGTATTTTGCTTCAGCATTTTCCCCCCGGAATTACAAATCATACTTAATTTTTCATAAAAGGTAGTCAGGGTTGTAGGCAACTAGTGTTCTCAGCCTATAGAATTTTAAAGGTCCAAAAGCATCATTTTCTTCCATCTGTGCCCTATTCCACTGTGACATTAGTGTTTTGCTGATACACTTTACTCAAAAACTTCATGTGAATACCATTGAGCTTAGTCATGAGACAGAAGTAAAGAACCACAAATTTATTTGACGTAAACCTATCTCTATTTTTGGTTCCTGTAGAGGCAGCTGAAGAAGCTAATTAGCCCTGGCTTCCATAAGAAAATACCCCAGCCTGGGTGGGCTACCCAACACATTGTTTTTCTCACAGTTCTGGGTGCTGGAAGTCCAACTTTGAAGTGTTGTCAGGTTTGATGTCTCCTGAAGCCTCTCTTCTTGGCTTGCAGACAGCTGCCTTCTCTTGTATCTTCACATGGCCTTTTCCCTGTGCACCACATCCCTGTGTCCCCTACTCCCCTCTCCTTGTAAGGACACCATTATATTGTGTCAGGTCCCATCCTAATAACCTCATTTCAACTTAGTCAACCCTTTAAAGGCCCTATATCCAAAAACAGTCTCTTTCTGATACAGTGGTGATTGGAGTTTCAAGATGCGAAATTTGAAGGGGACACAATTCAGTCCATGACAGGTTTTTGTAGAGACCTTATTGTTGTTTGATTGAGAGGATTTGTGAAGTACATTCCATCCTTAAACTTTTTTCAAGGGCATTTGTCTGATCACATCCTACTCTGTGTTGTTACCTTTGATATCTCTGAGGTTTGAGCAGTATTTTTTTCTAATCAAGCCTTTTTGCTTCATTTTAGATAATTTTTTTTCTGACTATTAAAGAGTTTTGAACTCTGCTTAAGTTATTTCTTAATTTTAGCATCTTTCTGTCATCTAGAAAGACTGAGAAGTTTTTTAATCATCAAGTCTTAGCTCCTTTTTATTTAACTATCCTTCCCTCAATTTATGTCTCTCTTGTCTCATTTCACTATGATCAGCAAGGAAAAGTTCAGCAATGTCTTCAGCACTTGACTGCAAAGTATCCTTACCTAGATCACCAAGTTCATTAGGCCTACTTTATGCTTTTTACAATGACTTCAGAGTGAATGTTGCTAATCTTTTGACCATAACTACAAGGATCATCCATGTTCCAGGTCTAATATGCTCAGCACTTCCTTTTGAGCCCTAGCTGGCTGCATCCTCACAGTCTGGTAACAGTCTATTCAATGCAAAACAGACTTTCTCTAATATGCTCCTCAAAATCCTTATATTCTCCCTCACCTGGCTAGTTTTAGGCTGTTATTCCTTTTTAGGTATTTGTTTCAACATCTCTTTCCCAGATACTAAAATCTCTGTTACCCAAGCTTAGTAGCTTAAACAAACGTTTATTATACCATAGTTTCTTTTAGTCACAGATATAAGAATAGCTTATCTGGTTTTCTATACTTCAAACTGGTCTCTTACAATGATGTAGTCAAGGTTTTCAGATGGTGCTTCCATATAATCTGAAGGCTTGACTGAGAGAGGATCCACTTCAGTAATCACTCATGTGGTGACTCTTAGGATTCAGCTCACAAGCTACTGGCCTCAGGACCTCAGGTCCTCCCTGACTATTGGCTGTAGGACTTCCTTAGTTCCTCCCACCAGGGGCTTCCCCATCACGGTGCTTGTAACATGGCAGCTCACTTCCATCAATGCACATGTGCAAGAGCAACAGGAGGGGGCAATCAAAGTAGATGTCATAGTCTTCTTTTCACCTAGTCTTAGAAGTAACATTTCTCACTTTTGTTACATTTTATTCATTGAAAGCAGTCACTAGGCCCTGTCCAAACCAAGGTGAAGCGTTTGCAAAAGGGCATGTACACTGTGAGGCAGGGATTATTTGGGGCCATTGTAAGGACTGCCTGTTATAGTAAAGCTTTCCCACATCCAGGAGAAGGGAATCAATTCAACTTCTTAATTTCCACTGTATGGAACTATTTGCAGGCATATTTAAAACTGAAATATTGGCACTTTCTATTTTTTGACATTGTGTTCAGACACTACAGTTTATGACGGTTTCATTTCCTTCAAAGAATTCCCCAGAAATTACAATTGGGCAAATTTTTTCTCTTTTCTGAGACCTCTTTGGATTTTTATCTTCCAAAATAATTGTTTCCACTATTTTTCAGTTCATTTTTCAATTTTAAACTCACCTATGACTAACCTTTGTAAGTCTTATTTGATTTTATTGACTTTCTTGGATACCCAGATATCCACATTACTGCTGACACCAGTAATAGAGAGAAACTTGGGGTCTTTGATTAGATACAGCCTCTAGATTTCAGTCAATTTACTTATACATTATTGGATTTAAGATTTTCTTCATTGCTGTAAATTAATCCTGTATTAGCCATTCTCTCAACCCACAAAATTCCTTCTAAAATCCAAAAGGTTTCCATGTTTAAGTTCTTACCATAAGAATTTAAGTCAATATATGGGTTTATAGCTTTTTATATAATTTTTTTCAAACCAATAACATAATATCCTAGTCATAATTTGATAAATATAAAGATTGTGTAAAAAAATGAGATATATAATTATTTTTCAAAATGCACCAGAACTTATACCTCGGAGTGCTACATTAATTACTTGTATGATATTTAAAAATTTTTTTCAATTTGGCTATTGTTCAAATACATTTGGAAATAATTCTCAGAGAATGCATTAAATTGTTTGAATATGTGTTTATTAATTTTCTCATTCATTCTATTACTGTTCATGCAAAGAGTTTTTAGTATAGCTAAGCACTATGATATGTGATCTTTATCACAGAAAGTTTGGTACAGCCCTTGATTTGAAGGACTATAATCACATGATCACATGAAAATATACCAAATAATTGGTGATAAACAATATTCATGAATAAAATTATGTGAAATTTTTAAACTTAAGAGTATTCACTGAAAGTCAAACTTTGTAACAGGATATTAAATTGTAGAACAAGATATTTAGTTTTATGACAAAGATATTGATTTGCTTCTACTGGAAACAGACTGAAGAATATTACTAAACCTAGAATTGGGCTTTTGAGACAGTTACAAACCAGTGTGCCATACTGAATAAATTGTATGTAACTGTGTGTGTATGTGTGCTTGTGTTTTACAACCTAGATATTATCTCAGAATTAATGGGAGTTGCCTGGATCATATCCTTTTCACATATCTGTTTGTCTCCTTTCTCCACTCACAAATCAGCAAGGTTTTGCAAATTATATCATACATGACCCATCTTTTCAGTTGTACACGAAAATGAGAATGCTACAAACTTCACATAATTTGTAAGTTGGCAAACAGTAAATACCAACAGATCTCTTGTCACCGTTGAAAGATCATGGGTACAAGTGTGAAGAAGGATCAAACATACTTATGAATATTAGGAGCAGGGTATATGACATAGACTATGCATCATATAAAAATTTTACCCTACAAAGAAAAAATGTCAAATATTAAGTGTCAAAACCCTGTGCACATTGCTAGGACTTGGCAATTCACTGCATTAGTTAAAACGAAGTGACTTGAAAGTATGAATGACCAGCTGTGTCACCTTCAGGGAAGCATTGTTTCCAGGAACCCCTACTTCCCACCAGAGAATCAGGCATATGAAGCAGTGGAAATAAAGAAGGAGCCAAGAGGAGGAATCAGAAGATCCTGTAGAAACAAAAGAAAAATAAGACTAATCAGTTGTTTCTCCTCCAAGATTAAAAAATATATATTTCTTCATTATATTGATGGATAGCAGAAGATACCTTGAAGGAACACAGTACACAGACGCCAAGGAATAGACACAATACTCAAACCAACCCCATACAAATTTACCATAAAAAGAGAATTGAACACGCTAACTAACACATCTCAACTAAGAAATATTATCCTCAAATTATCAACTTCAAAGCAGAGAATCATTAAACAACAGTCTGAAAGAATAAATATACTTAAACATAAAAAATATACATAATAAAAATTCCCACCAACAGAAAATAATTCAAACTTAAGAACAAAAGGGAGACAATGAGAGTGATGATATTTTTTTTCTTCAGAAGCAGTGAGGGTTTAGTTCAATTAAATATCATTTTTTAATTGCTGAATAAAAAAGGAAATTCATCACAGAATTCTAATTCCAGTGAAAGTGTACTTTAAATGTTAAGGCAAGATAAAGAAATGTTCATATAAACCGAAAATGAGAGCATTTGTTGTAGCAGATCAGCACAATAGAAGACATGTAAAAGAAATATTTTCAGGCTGGAGAACAATGATGAGATTGAAAATTGGGATATACAAAATGGAATAAAGAACATCAGAAGTTGTAAATGTGTGGTAAAAGATGAGTATTTTTATTTCTTCTCTTAATTTACTTTAAACACAAATGACATGTACCTAAGGGACATCTGTAATTATAAAATAAATACATAGGCAAGTGCTCAAAATTAAGGAGATATGAATTAAAACCACATTAAGATACTGCCTCACACATACAGGAGTGGTTTAAAATTAAGAAAAACAAAGAAAACATCAAATGTCAGTAGACCTCACAGTAACTAGAACTTTTCTGTCTTGCTGGAAGAAATGTAAATAATACAAGCTCTTTGGAAAGCTGTTTGGAAGTTTTGTAAATATTCAAATACCCATCCTATAAGATTCAGAAATTCTATTACTCAATAATTACCTAAGAAAAAATGAACACCTGTATAGAAAAGACTTGTATGTGATTATTTACAGTAGTTTTGAGATTTTCATCTATAAGAAGCAACATAAGGATTGATTAACTGATAAACTGGCAAACTATGATTTGGGTAAAACAGCACAACCTCTACACATGCTGCTTATAATAAAACACACTTTACATATAAAGATAACTATATTAATGGTAATAGGATGTAAAAGATACATTATGCTAACTATAATCAAGAGAAATCTAGAAGACTATTAGTATCAGAACAGAATTTTCAAATCAAGTAATGATACTAGGAGTAAAGATGTTCACTTAATAATGATGAAATGTCAGTTCATCAAAGGACCTAACAATCTTAAATGTTATTACCCATAATAACTGAGCTTTAAATTATATGAAATAAAGCTGATGACCAGCAAGAAGATTAAATGAATCCACAGTTATAATCAGATATCTCAACTTCTCTCCCTCTCTCTCTCTCTCAATAAATTATTTTTAAAAAGGATAGAGTGTTTCTGGTTCCATACATAAGGAGCTTAGAATTTGCCACTACATCCTAGCAAGTAAAAGGTTAAACAGACTGAAAAATCAAATCATGCTGGATCAGTAAGAGGGGAGAATACAGTGCAAAACCACTTGCCCTCACATTTGGAGAGATAGACAGGAAAAATCAGGCAGTCACAGCTTCCAGAGTAGTCTTAGGAATAGAAGTTCCCAGAAGAACTAGGGCCAGGGTAGGAACACGTAAACTGTAATTGACTAATTGCTAGAGGCTCAGTGTGAACAACCCTGAGAGTTAAGAAAGACTCATTATGAGGGACCCCAGAATATTTTGTGATTTACCTCCAGGAGCTCAACCAAGTTCCCACAAAAAAATATTTAAGGAAAATATTCTCCTGCTTCCAGCAGGTGGAGGGGAAACGGAACCTGCAAATGATCTTTCAAAAGTGAAGGAAGATACATACATCCAGGAGGGGGCGGAAGCTGGCGGCATGAGTAGAGCAGCAGAAATCTCCTCCCAAAACAACATATATTATGAAAATATAACAAAGACAACCCTTCCTAGAATAAAGACCAGAGGACACAGGACAACATCCAGACCACATCCGCACCTGAGAGAACTCAGCGCCTCGCGAAGGGGGTAAGATACAAGCCCCGGCCCCGCGGGAGCCGAGCGCCCCTCCCCCCAGCTCCCGGCGGGAGAAGAGCAGGCAGAGCGGGAGGGAGACGGAGCCCAGGACTGCCGAACACCCAGCCCCAGCCATCCGGGCCAGAGTGCAGGGCCCTCAATACTAGGAAAACAGGGCAGCAAGAACAGTGAGCGGGCACTGGAGGCTGGGCGACAGAGGACATAAGAAAAGCGCGCGACCATTTTTTTTTGCTTTTTTGCTGTTTTGTTTTGGCTAGCGCTTTTTGGAAGTCTTAAAGGGATAGGGACCCCAATACTAGGAAAACAGGGCAGAAAGACCGGTGAGCAGAGGCCTGAGGCTGGCACCGGAGAATAAAGAAAAACGAACGACTACCTTTTTTTTTTTTTTTTTTTTTAATTAAAAAAAATTTTTTTTCTTTTTTTTTTTTGGTGGGCGTTGTTTTGTTTTGGCGGGTGCTTTTTGGAAGTCTTAAAGGGGCAGGGCGGGTCACTTAATCCAGAGGTAGGGAATCCGGGATCTCTGGGCACCCTAACCCCTGGGCTGCAGGAAGCAGGGAGGCCCCATACGGAGATAAATAGCCTCCCAGCAGCTCCTGCTCCAACGCGACTCCACAATTTTGGAGTAGCTGCCCGAGCTAGGCCACGCCAATAGCAACAGCGGAGATTAACTCCATAGCAGCCGGGCAGGAAGCAGAAACCCTGTCTGCGCGCAGCTGCGCAGCACAAGCCACTAGAGGTCGCTGTTCTCCCAGTACAGGAGGGCCACAAACCAACAAGAAAGGAAGTCCTTCCAGCCGTCACTCGTCCCAGTTCTGCAGACCATTCCTATCACCATGAAAAGGCAAAGCTACAGGCAGACAAAGATCACAGAGACAACACCAGAGAAGGAGACAGACCTAACCAGTCTTCCTGAAAAAGAATTCAAAATAAGAATCATAAACATGCTGACAGAGATGCAGAGAAATACGCAAGAGAAATGGGATGAAGTCGGGAAGGAGATCACAGATGCCAGAAAGGAGATTGCAGAAATGAAACAAACTCTGGAAGGCTTTATAAGCAGAATGGATAGAATGCAAGAGGCCATTGATGGAATTGAAATCAGAGAAGAGGAACGCATAGAAGCTGACAGAGAGAGAGACAAAAGGATCTCCAGGAATGAAACAATATTAAGAGAACTGTGTGACCAATCCAAAAGGAAAAATATCCGTATTATAGGGGTCCCAGAAGAAGAAGAGAGAGGAAAAGAGATGGAAAGTATCTTAGAAGAAATAATTGCTGAAAACTTCCCCACACTGGGAGAGGAAGTAATCGAACAGACCACGGAAATACACAGAACCCCCAACAGAAAGGATCCAAGAAGGGCAACACCAAGACACATAATAATTAAAATGGCAAAGATCAAGGACAAGGAAAGAGTGTTAAAGGCAGCTAGAGAGAAAAAGGTCACCTATAAAGGGAAACCCATCAGGCTAACGTCAGATTTCTCAACAGAAACCCTACAGGCCAGAAGAGAATGGCATGATATATTTAATACAATGAAACAGAAGGGCCTTGAACCAAGGATACTGTATCCAGCACGACTATCATTCAAATATGACGGTGGGATTAAACAATTCCCAGACAAACAAAAGCTGAGGGAATTTGCTTTCCACAAACCACCTCTACAGAATATCTTACAGGGACTGCTCTAGATGGGAGCACTCCTAGAAAGAGCACAGCACAAAACACCCAACATATGAAGAATCGAGGAGGAGGAACAAGAAGGGAGAGAAGAAAAGAATCTCCAGATAGTGTATATAACAGCTCAATAAGCGAGCTAACTAAGGCAGTAAGATACTAAAGAGGCTAACCTTGAACCTTTGTTAACCACGAATTTAAAGCCTGCAATGGCAATAAGTACATATCTTTCAATAGTCACCCTAAATGTTAATGGGCTGAATGCACCAATCAAAAGACACAGAGTAACAGAATGGATAAAAAAGCAAGACCCATCTATATGCTGCTTACAAGAAACTCACCTCAAACCCAAAGACATGTACAGACTAAAAGTCAAGGGATGGAAAAACATATTTCAAGCAAACAACAGTGAGAAGAAAGCAGGGGTTGCAGTACTAATATCAGACAAAATAGACTTCAAAACAAAGAAAGTAACAAGAGATAAAGTAGGACACTATATAATGATAAAGGGCTCAGTCAAACAAGAGGATATAACCATTCTAAATATATATGCACCCAACACAGGAGCACCAGCATATGTGAAACAAATACTAACAGAACTAAAGGGGGATATAGACTGCAATGCATTCATTCTAGGAGACTTCAACACACCACTCACCCCAAAGGATAGATCCACTGGGCAGAAAATAAGTAAGGACACGGAAGCACTGAACAACACAGTAGAGCAGATGGACCTAATAGACATCTATAGAACTCTACATCCAAAAGCAGCGGGATATACATTCTTCTCAAGTGCACATGGAACATTCTCCAGAATAGACCACATACTAGACCACAAAAAGAGCCTCAGAAAATTCCAAAAGATTGAAATCCTACCAACCAACTTTTCAGACCACAAAGGCATAAAACTAGAAATAAACTGTACAAAGAAAGCAAAGAGGCTCACAAACACATGGAGGCTTAACAACACGCTCCTAAATAATCAATGGATCAATGACCAAATCAAAATGGAGATCCAGCAATATATGGAAACAAATGACAACAACAACACTAAGCCCCAACTTCTGTGTGACACAGCAAAAGCAGTCTTAAGAGGAAAGTATATAGCAATCAAAGCATATTTAAAAAAGGAAGAGCAATCCCAAATGAATGGTCTAATGTAACAATTATCGAAATTGGAAAAAGAAGAACAGATGAGGCCTAAGGTCAGCAGAAGGAGGGACATAATAAAGATCAGAGAAGAAATAAATAAAATTGAGAAGAATAAAACAATAGTAAAAATCAATGAAACCAAGAGCTGGTTCTTCAAGAAAATAAACAAAATAGATAAGCCTCTAGCCAGATTTATTAAGAAGAAAAGAGAGTCAACACAAATCAACGGTATCAGAAACGAGAAAGGAAAAATCACGACGGACCCCACGGAAATGCAAAGAATTATTGGAGAATACTATGAAAACCTATATGCTAAAAAGCTGGGAAACCTAGGAGAAATGGACAACTTCCTAGAAAAATATAACCTTCCAAGATTGACCCAGGAAGAAACAGAAAATCTAAACAGACCAATTACCAGCAACGAAATTGAAGCGGTAATCAAAAACTACCAAAGAACAAAACCCCCGGGCCAGATGGATTTACCTCGGAATTTTATCAGACATACAGAGATGACATAATACCCATTCTCCTCAGAGTTTTCCAAAAAATAGAGGAGGAGGGGATACTCCCTAACTCATTCTATGAAGCTAACATCACCCTAATACCAAAACCAGGCAAAGACCCCACCAAAAAAGAAAACTACAGACCAATATCCCTGATGAACGTAGATGCAAAAATACTCAACAAAATATTAGCAAACCGAATTCAAAAATACATCAAAAGGATCATACACCATGACCAAGTGGGATTCATCCCAGGGATGCAAGGATGGCACAACATTCGAAAGTCCATCAACATCATCCACCACATCAACAAAAAGAAAGACAAAAACCACATGATCATCTCCATAGATGCTGAAAAAGCATTTGACAAAGTTCAACATCCATTCATGTTAAAAACTCTCAGCAAAATGTTAATAGAGGGCAAGTACCTCAACATAATAAAGGCCATCTATGATAAACCCACAGCCAACATTATATTGAACAGCGAGAAGCTGAAAGCATTTCCTCTGAGATCGGTAACTAGACAGGGATGCCCACTCTCTCCTCTGTTATTTAACATAGTACTGGAGGTCCTAGCCACGGCAATCAGACAAAACAAAGAAATACAAGGAATCCAGATTGGTAAAGAAGAAGTTAAACTGTCACTATTTGCAGATGACATGATACTGTACATAAAAAACCCTAAAGACTCCACCCCAAAACTACTAGAACTGATATCGGAATACAGCAAAGTTGCAGGATACAAAATCAACACACAGAAATCTGTGGCTTTCCTATATACTAACAATGAACCAACAGAAAGAGAAATCAGGAAAACAACTCCATTCACAATTGCATCAAAAAAAATAAAATACCTAGGAATAAACCTAACCAAACAAGTGAAAGACTTATACTCTGAAAACTACAAGTCACTCTTAAGAGAAATTAAAGGGGACACTAACAGATGGAAACTCACCCCATGCTCATGGTTAGGAAGAATTAATATCGTCAAAATGGCCATCCTGCCCAAAGCAATATACAGATTTGATGCAATCCCTATGAAACTACCAGCAACATTCTTCAATGAACTGGAACAAATAATCAAAAATTCATATGGAAACACCAAAGACCCCGAATAGCCAAAGCAATCCTGAGAAAAAAGAATAAAGTAGGGGGGATCTCACTCCCCAACTTCAAGCTCTACTATAAAGCCATAGTAATCAAGACAATTTGGTACTGGCACAAGAGCAGAGCCACAGACCAATGGAACAGACTAGAGAATCCAGACATTAACCCAGACATATATGGTCAATTAATATTTGATAAAGGAGCCATGGACATACAATGGCGAAATGACAGTCTCTTCAACAGGTGGTGCTGGCAAAACTGGACAGCTACATGTAGGAGAATGAAACTGGACCATTGTCTAACCCCATATACAAAAGTAAACTCAAAATGGATCAAAGACCTGAATGTAAGCCATGAAACCATTAAACTCTTGGAAGAAAACATAGGCGAAAACCTCTTAGACATAATCATGAGTGACCTCTTCTTGAACATATCTCCCCGGGCAAGGAAAACAACAGCAAAAATGAACAAGTGGGACTATATTAAGCTGAAAAGCTTCTGTACAGCAAAAGACACCAACAATAGAACAAGAAGGATCCCTACAGTATGCTAGAATATATTTGAAAATGACACATCCGATAAAGGTTTGACGTACAGAATATATAAGGAGCTCACACGCCTCAACAAACAAAAAACAAATAACCCAATTAAAAAATGGGCAGAGGAACTGAACACACAGTTGTCCAAAAAAGAAATACAGATGGCCAACAGACACATGAAAAGATGCTCCACATCGCTAATTATCAGAGAGATGCAAATTAAAACTACAATGAGGTATCACCTCACACCAGTAAGGATGGCTGCCATCCAAAAGACAAACAACAACAAATGTTGGCGAGGCTGTGGAGAAAGGGGAACCCTCCTACACTGCTGGTGGGAATGTAAGTTAGTTCAACCACTGTGGAAAGCAGTATGGAGGTATATCAAAATGCTCAAAACAGACTTACCATTTGACCCAGGAATTCCACTCCTAGGAATTTACCCTAAGAACGCAGCAATCAAGTTTGAGAAAGACAGATGCACCCCTATGTTTATTGCAGCACTATTTACAATAGCCAAGAATTGGAAGCAACCTAAATGTCCATCAATAGATGAATGGATAAAGAAGAGGTGGTACATATACACAATGGAATACTACTCAGCCATAAGAAAAGGGCAAATCCAATCATTTGCAGCAACATGGATGGAGCTGGAGGGTATTATGCTCAGTGAAACAAGCCAAGCGGAGAAAGAGAAATACCAAATGATTTCACTTATCTGTGGAATATAAGAACAAAGGAAAAACTGAAGGAACAAAACAGCAGCAGAATCACAGAACTCAAGAATGGACTAACAGGTACCAAAGGGAAAGGGACTGGGGAGGATGGGTGGGTAGGGAGGGATAAGGGGGGGAGAAGTAGGGGAGTATTAAGATTAACTTGCATGGGGGGGTAGGAGAAAAGGGAGGGCTGTACAACACAGAGAAGGCAAGTAGTGATTCTACAACATTTTGCTATGCTGATGGACAGTGACTGTAAAGGGGTTTATAGGGGAGACCTGGTATAGGGGAGAGCCTAGTTAACATAATATTCGTCATGTAAGTGTAGATTAGTGATACCAAAAACAAAGCAAAAAAAAAAAAAATAAGGCAGTTCCTGTGTGGTAACCTGCAATGAGTTCTACACAAGGGTATAAAGGGCATATAAAAGTGTAGGCAAAGGGTCTCTTTGTGTTTATACAAAGGATCAAAGCCTAATTGGGCTACCCCGAAAATGAACTAAGATACGATATGAAAAAGAACTTCCAACATCTGCACTCTCTGGAAGACTCATGCCAGAAGATGATCATCAAAAAACACGAACAAAGATCCACGCACTGCTACAGCTGTAGATGCACCCATCCCACCAGTTCCTGGACTTGCCATGGGAATGAGGAAGGAGATATCTAAGCTGGCCTGTGCATACAGTAAAACAACAAATTTGACTGGATCTATACGGTTGGAACTCAACCAAGAATTTGGAGAAGTGCAAATTGTAGCTCTCCAAACTCTTACAACTACAGACTATTTACTGTTAAAAGAACATATGGCATGTGAACAGTCCCCAGGAATGGGTTGTTTTAATTTGTCTGATTTCTCTCAGACTGTTCAAGTTCAGTTGGACAATATCCACCATATCATAGATAAGTTTTCACAAATGCCTAAGGTGCCTTAATGGTTTTCTTGGTTTCACTGGAGATGGCTGGTAATTACAGATATGCTTTGGTTATGTAACTATACTCCTATTATGTTAATGTGTGTGCGCAATTTAAGTAGTAGCTTAAAACCTATATAGGCTGAAGTTACTCTACAAAAAGATATGTCAAGGAAATAATCTTCCCATGTTTTCTTCCGCCTGCTACTTCTATAGCTTTTCTTCTTCCTTCCTAATTACAACCCTTAAATAGAATTCGTGCCACAGGTCGAATTTACCGAGTATCATAATTCTTCCAAGTGGTAAAGATACCTCAAGACAAATGCTGGGCATAGAAGCCACAGGGCATAAATATTCAAAGAAGTAAAAAGCTAACCTTTTCAAACAATAAGGCTTCCCTCTCACTTACCAACTTCACATTTCCCTGTATGGCCCCGGAAGATGACTGGTTAGCCAGAGACGGGTAAGATTCCTCATGGGAGGAACAACCTAAGACAGGCACAGTCGCAGGGGGGCCATCAGGTGAGAAATTGGGGATCAACAGAGGTGAGGCTTAGAACCTCACCCCCCCTGTTCTGAGAGAAATCTTCTGCATACGTGGATGTTTTATTGCCCTGGTCTAGCTTGGATTAACACATAGTCTACAGGCACACACCTGATCATCTACATTTGCTCTCTTACAACACTAAACTATGTTTTCTACCTTTATCTTGTATCTACCTACCACTTCAGCATTTTATTAAAAATAATAATAATAAAGAGAGAAATGTTTTATCCACATATAAATCAAGTATAAAAACCAAATGAGTATTCATATTTGAACTGACTGTTTAGAGTTCATAATGCATGAGCAAAACCGAAAGTTTCTGTGATGACTGCCCTTGTACTGTTCACTATGTAACTTATTCATTATGTAAGAATTTGTTCTACATGTAAGAACTTGTTTGTTATGTCTCAGAAGATTGGAGACTGACGAAAATTAAAAAAAAAAAAAAAAAAAAAAAAAGTGAAGGAAAAACAAAAACTTTGTCAAATGTCCCACCCTGGTTGGGGATGCTGATAATGGGGAGCCTATGTATGTGTTGGGGCACAGAGCATATGGGAAATCTGACCTTCCCTTAAGTTTTGCTGCAAACCTAAACTGTGCTAATAAGTTCAGACAACCAAGAAAGGGAATAAAATCAGTAAAGATATTGAAAACCCAACAAAATGATCAAGCAATTTTAAGAATGTTCATACCTTTTATGAAACAATGAACTGCTTACCATATTTATACATAAATGAACCAACAAGTTAATGTTATTTTTATACAAACTGCTTTTTAATGATCACATGTAACCCCACATTGTAAGATGGATGCAGTGTAGATAGGTAAAGAATCATATACAAAGTTAGGTACATCAATAGTGAACCTGATATTTTGAAATAACATGGATTTTTTTTCTACATTGACTGTTTTATTTATGTAATGATGCTAAATTTCTGAGAGTTGTGAAAGAGCAAGATAATTGACATGTATTGAGTGCTCCATATAAATCCAAGAACCACTAAAAACATCACAACTGAACAGTGGAAGAGATAGCATTAACATTAAATTGCAGGTCTTATAGCCAACACATTTCAGATACTTGATGAAAACTAAAGCTTGCCTAAATCCAGAATCTCTGCCTTTTCTCTTTTAAAAATGGTTCTTGGTTTAGTTATCTTGACTTTATATTCTAAAACACATACTTTATTATGTTATTTACCCCATGTACCATGTTATACTCCCTGCCTTGCTTTAAATATTTTTGCTTTTTTAAAATCAGAGTCATCTCTTCATCCATCAACTGGATGAATTTTAGTTATGGCGTTCATAGGTGATATTTGCATTAAATGCTCTTTACTTTCTCTAATTGTATTGCAAGAATAAATACATTATACTGACAAACTCTGCCAGGATCTTAGCCCTTGGAAATGGTACATTGCTATTACCGAGTCTTAGAATTTTAGAGACAACAGTGTGAATCAATATGGCATAGTTCCATTTTACATTTCCCACCCAATTGGACTGGTTTAATAGATAGCATGTTTTTTCACCTGCAAGCTACAACTAGTAGTGTGTTCTGGAATTAGTGGGTCATGGAGGAATTTTTAAATTAAATGGAAAGAATAAACTAGTCCAGAGAAGAGTAAAACAGACTAGGAAATGTAGAAGTGCATTGTAAAAGTAAGTATTTAATAAAGTATACAGGTAAGGAAATATAATGAGTTATCACTAAGTGATCAGCTCTTTGTAGCTTTCTGATGCTAATAGTAGTTTTCATACTATTTAGTTAGTATATATTCTCCAAATATTATTAAATATTTTTCATGTAAAGACATAAATATTAATCAGAAACTCTTATCTCAAAAAAATTATCATCTAATTTTGTACCTTCTGATTTTGTTTTTATTAACATTTTATTAAGAGTATATTCTGGTTCCAGATTCTGGCAATGGCATTATACATATTGTGGGTGAAACTTTCTGCAGGTTACAGTTACAAAATTTGGAAAAAGTTTTTAAAACAGCAGCAATTTGAAGTCCTTGGATAGAGTCACAAAGAAAGTAGAAACCAGAGGAAAAGTTACCATTGAAATACTACAATTCTAACAGATAACAATTTTTAGTTTCTTGCTGATTTTCTTGATAACATGGTGTTACCCAAATCCTTACAGTTACAGTTGAAAATATTTGGAGCCAAACTGATTGGAGCAATAGAGAAAAGAGGCCAGAGCTAGCAAAACAGCTGGAAATGAAGGTTACATTCTGAAAGCAAGAGAACCACATACGGGGCTAGACCCCAATTCTGGATATAATCTCTGCCTCAATGCCTGGATAACTCCTAACCTGTATGTGCATGGGGAGACTCCTGGAAGCCTAGTGAAAAAGCAGACAAAAACGAGCAAGGAGACTACCCTTCAAAGAAAGTACTGTATGGGTTCGAAATTGTGATTCTGCTCACTTTTCACCATGTGATTCCTAAGCCTATGAGCAATTACACACAGGTAGAGTTGTGTTACTGTCTTGAGGTGTCAAAGAACAGAGCTTGGAGCTGCCAGAACAGTGGGAAATTTAGAGGGCAGGGGCATCTGGGACCAAGGCAATCACAAAGCAGATGAGTTTCCAACAGTGACTATCAACCACCAAAATCCTTGTCTGGCCCCTTAACCTACATAGATTGAAGGGAAAGCCACATCAGGGCAAGTGGTGGACATAAAATAAAAGCAGTAGGTGAAGCTGAAAGAACTGAGCAGGGTTATTAGTTACTGAACAGTGCAGGAAAGAATGAGTTTGCTGTTTGGGTGCAAACAAGTTAAGTTATTTCTAGAAGAAAAATTCTCAGTAGGACACAGTTGACACAATTGATTCCAGAATAGCTATAATAGACTATTACCTATAAAGTATCACTTCCAACCAAAACTTGTAATATATGTCAAAAAAAAGTAAAGAAAATTTGTTACCTGAAGGCTGGTAGTGTAGGGATGGATTGATTAAAGATGATGAGGAGGCTTTTAGGGGATGGTAGAATTGTCGACTCTTTGTTGATGGAGGTGATAGTTATATGGATGTGAAAATTTGTCAAAACTTTTCTAAAGGTGTACATAAAATGGGTGCATTTTAATGCACAGAGTCTATACCTCCATAAGACTGATAAAAGGCAAATGAAGTACAATTAAAAGTAGATGGTTTCTCACAAATCCATTAATTTCAAAGTAAATGTTAGAATATATATTTTTTATCTTCAGTCCTTCATAGCAAGTAATACAGTCATGTATGTATACTTTTTTATTGAGTTATAATTGACATACTAATATAATATTACATGTTTCAGGTGTACAATATAATGATTCAACACTTGTGTGTACTGTGATGGGATCACCAGCATATCCAGTTGACATTTGTCATCGTGCATATATTTTTTTCTTGTGATGTAAACTTTTAAGATCTATTCTTAGCAATTTTCAAGTATGCAACACAGTCTTATTAACTGTAGCTACCATGTTGTATATTAAAAATCCCTGTGACACTTTTATTTTATAACTGGAGGTTTGTATCTTTTGACGTCCTTTATCCATTTAGACAACCATCAATCTGTTCTCTGTGTCTATAAGCTTATTTTCTTTTCCTTTTCTTTAGGTCCCACATACAGGTTAGAGTATACAGTATTTGTCTTTCTCTGTCTGACTTATTTCACTTGTCAGAACACTGTCAGAGTCCATCCATGTGGTCATAAATAACAATATGTCATATTTTTATAGCTGAGTAGTATTCCAGTGTGTGTGTGGAAAATTTTCTTCATTTTCTTTATCCATTCATCCATCTGTGAAACTCAGTTTGCTTCCATATCATGACTATTATAAATTAATGATGCAATGAACTTGGGGGTGCATATATCTTTTCAAGGTAGTGCTGTTGTTTTCTTCAGATATATACCCAGAAGTGAAATTGTTGGATCATATGGTAGTTCTATTTTTAATTTTTTGAAGAACCAACACATGATTTTCCACAGTGGCTGCACCAATTTATATTCCCACCAAGCATGCACAATGATTCCATATTCTCCATATCCTTACCAGCACATGCAATTCTTGTCTTTTTGATAATAATCTTTATAACAGGTGTGATGTGATAGCTCATTATAGTTTTGATTGCATTTCCCTGATGTTTAATCATATTGAACAGTTGTATGAGTTCTTTATGTATTTTGGATATGATCTCTTTATCAGATACGTGATTTTAAAATATTTTTCCCATACAGCAAGGTTGCCTTTTCATTTTGTTGATAGTTTCCTTTGCTGTACAGAAGCTTTTAAGTTTGACATAGGCCCACTTATTTATGTTTGCTTTTGGAGACAGATAAAAAAAAAAAATCATTGCTAACATTGATGCCAGGGAGCTAACTGCTCACATTTTCTTCTAGGATTTTTATGGTTTCAGGTCTTACATTAATTCACTAATCCATTTTGAGTTAATTTTTGTGTATGGTATAAGATAGTGGTCCAATTTCATTCTTTTGCGTGTGGTTGTCCAGTTTTCCCACCATTTATAGAAGAGACCATCCTTTCCCCACTGCATATTTTTGCTTGCTATGTTGTAAATTAATTGGCCATACATGTATGGATTCATTTCTAAACTCTCTGTCCTGTTCCATTCATCTGTGTTGTTCCATTCATCTGTGTCTGTTTTGGGCCAATACAATACTGTTTTGATTACTATAGTTTTATAGTTTAGGTTGAAATTAGGCATTGTAATACCTTCAACTTTGTTCTTCTTCTAAAGATTGCTTTGGCTATTTAGGGTCTTTTGTGAGTCCATACACATTTTCAGATAATTTGTTCTATGCCTGTAAAAAAATGCCACTGGAATTTTGATAAGGAGTACATTGAATCTGTAGATTTCTTTATGTAAAATGAACATTTTGGCAATACTAATTCTTTCAATTAATAAGCATGGAATATCCTTCCATTTATTTGTGCATTCGATTTCTTTCATTAATGTCTTATAGTTTTCAGTGTGCAGGTCTTTCACCTTCTTGGTTAAATACATTCCTAGACATTATATTCCTTTTGATGCAATCATAAGTGGGATTGTTTTCTTAGTTTCTCTTTCTGATAATCTGTTATAAGTCTGATAAAGTTCTATAGTTATTTTTCTGATAGTTCTGGGTGCATGCTTATTGAATGATTTATTATAACTTTCATTCTACCACTGCAAAAAGGAAAAAGCTCAGAAAATGTTTCAGAGTCAAGAGACATGGAGATTTTAAAATGTGTTTTGTTCCTAAAATGTCCATGCTGATTTGAATATCTCTGCTAAATATATGTGTGTTACAGCATATCCTATTCATGCCTTGTGATTAGAGAAAGCCAAGTGCCATGACAACTACGTGCTAATAACTCTTGGACCTCACTTCACTCAGAGGGGATATCCTCCCAAGCTGCAAGTCATCTCTCAGACCTGACTAGTGAGACTGATCTTGATGAAAAGGCTTTCTCAACACATTGATATCTAGGGTTGATTTAACTGATGCCATATGTAAATGATCAGTTCATGCATTTTAAAATAAATGTTCACTTTTTATGAGACTCTGGCCAAGTATATGGATGGGAGCTTTCCTCGTGGGACATCTGATCATTCTTTTATTTTATATGTACTTATTTTTTTTGTTTCTCACATGGTGTTCCTTCTGTTGAAAATACATTACCTCCACTCTAACTCACCCTCATCTTTTATACTCAGCACTCAGCTCAAGTGTCCCTTTATCACTGGAGCCTTTTTGATCTCTTGGTGTGAATTATATGTTTTCCCTCTTCTCTTCTTCCCTATCCCTCATGTGATTATGTCAATAAATATTTGCCATTTTAATTTATCTACTTTCCTTTACAAGACTGGGAGCCTAATGGAAGTTTTCCTGGTAAAGAATAGTTGGTAAATTGCTTTTTCCTCTCTGAATTAATTGGAAGGTGTTTATATGTAAGCAAGAGTCTGAAATGCAATAGCCAGAGAAAGTATTTTAACAGAATTCTTGGCCTCATGATTGTCTATGATCAGAAGTTCCTATGGTTCATATGGTCAAACACCATGAGAAGTTTAGATAGATATTCTCTAAGAATGTGGAAATAAAGTTCATATTTGTATTGAGCATACCTAGCTAATGGGCTTTTCACTGAATAAGTAATCATTACATAATTAAAAGGCATCAAGCCCACCACAAAATATTATTTTATTTACAATCGATTATAAGCCAGTTGATTTATGCTGATAATTTGTACAAATATGCTAATCAACCTTTATGAAAATTATTGTTCCAATGGCAAAGATCACTTTTACTTTCTGTATTGTGAAAAAGTGGAGTATAATAAAACTGTCATGAGTTTCTGTGTAGACCTGAAGAGCAAAAATCACCCTGCTGACATCAGATTGTGGTACTCCCTCCAAATAAGACAAGGCAATGCTAAGATCACAAGGAAGAGTAACTCCCCTTTCTTCTCATTAACATCTTTTCTAAGATACTTGTCCATATTGGCCAGTGACAGCTCTAATACTGTTTAAAATTCTTACCTCATCATTAAAAATCACTACATCGTCCCAACTTCTTGAAGACATCCAATGTAGAATAGGTGTTCTCTTCCCTTATCCCTTCTCAAAATCACCCAACAATGTTTTCTCTGCCAATTCTTCTTTACTGAGATGTCCCTAAAACTCCCTTAGGTTTCATATTCTCGCACACAGCAAACTAAACAAATATAACTTTAGAAAATGAGTTCCTGGCAATCTTTAGTGTATGGGCCTCAAAAGAACTAGGCATAAAATACACATTTCACAAATGATGTTTCAGTTTATATGTTGACCAGGGGGTTAACAAAGATATGTGCAGTTAGAAATTGCATGCTGTCTAGTTACTTACATTCTTTTCTCTTCACAGCTCTAGAAACCCAGTTTCCTCATTTCTGTATAGGGAGGTGGGTGTTTATGTTCCTTACAAGACTGAAGTTTTGTAGCTCTATCCATCACTGATGTGCAAGAAATATGTGTACTCATGCGCAAGTTCTTGTATATTGTTCCTAGGGTCAATTCTACCCACTTGCTGTGCGAGAATTAAAGGAAAATTCATTAAATAAGAGTGCATTATTTACAGGCAAACTTTTAAGAGCTGTTATTGGTTGTAGATACAAATATTATCTTTGTCTTGGGTGGTTCCACTACCCTCTTACTTTGTGATCTGCAATATGCCCATAAAAATCAAAGAAATGAGATATACTGAGATATCTTGGCAGTTAGATCCCCCTCATTATTTAGTCTCAATCAGTTAGCAGGGAAATAAGAACACATAGATCCCACATATTAATTGGGTATGAGCTGAGCATCTAGGATGCAATTGTTTAAGATGAGGAAATGCAGGCCAACCTGCTAGAGGATCAAATCCAGAGCTGCTCTGTCTCCATATCCTGCCGCTTAACTGGAGAGCCCTCTACTCCCCCCAAACTCACCAGAGGCATTCCAACAGTGTAAACAAACAAGAGAGAAGACTTCTTCTTGCAAGAGAAGTGATTATGTTAATAGGAGCCATCAAGTCTAATAACCTCATTATAGTGTCCTAGCCTCCTTTCAAGTACTGGCGGCAGTAATGGGAGATGGCTATGTCCAGATAGCAGTGGATGAAGTTGATTTCACTCCCTGAAATGGAAATATTTCTCTTGATGGAATGGATCTGCCACTGTCTTGTAATATTGGAGCCGACATATGGTAATATACTCCCACCCTTATAAATTAGCACTGAAGACACACAATATCCTTTTCCATTTAACTTTCTGCTTTTGTCAAAAGTGGAAATAAGTACAAACATTAAATTGGGAATAAAACCTTAACGACTAGTAGGATTTTTTATGTTATTTAAAACAGATATAGTCCTCTGGTACATTTTCATATTTGAGGCGTGTAATGGAAAACAAATATTTGAATAAACATTGCCAGTTAGGAAGGCTCTCTTTTGTTTACTCCTTTGTATTCTGTCCTTTTTGGTTTACAAATATGTTTGTTTATTGTCTCTTATACTTACTTCGTAAGCAGAGACAATGGCCTATGCCCAGTGCCCCCAGGGAAATTATTAGCTGCTCAATGAAGCATTGCAGCTCACTTATAGGTGTCATCCTGAGAACATTCAATGCAACTTAAACAATAAGTAATACAACCTTTTTGGAGGACAGTGTGTCAAAAATTGGTGAAAGACTCATGAAAAATTGCTGTGTTCAGTATCTGCTTATTGCTGCAATCACAATCAGAATTTTCACTGAAAGCTATCCTAGGCAATAAATACACCTGATGACTGTCATGAATGAGCACTCATAGGCTTACATGAAGCACAGATTGTTTCTCCTACTATGTCACCAAGGAGACTTAGCAAGTAGACAATTCTATGTGTGTGTGTTGCGGTGTGTGGGGTGTGAACTATTTTGGGAAGTTTGATGGTCTTCCACAGCCTAGTGTCTCCCCGTGTGGAAAAGAACATGGAATTAACTGGTAAAGGCTGTGGAAGTTAAATAGCTATTAACTGCTGGTGTAAAATGTCTTTCTTTGCCTTCCTACTTTCTCAGTCTAAATTCCTTTACACTAGATTTCAGAAGCTATTTGAGTAATTGCAGTAGAATCTGGTGATGTAAGAATCCTGTTGAAGGTAGGCAATGTATTTTATTCACCTTGATCAGCCACATCTAGCTCAGTAAATATTCAATAAAACAACTTAGAGTAAACTAAACCTGTAAGATTACTTGTATAAAAAGGTAAGTATGGTTTAGCAATAGCATTAATTCTTTTGCACTGTGGAATATTTGATTTGTTCTAACTCAATCAACAAAGCACTAATAAGAAGAAAAAAAACTTTTCCTTCCTCTTTTGACTAAGTACGGAGCAGCATGGGAGACCTTTAAATGTTTATGTTTCTGCATAATGAAGTAACTTAACCATCAGATCATTATGAAGAAAGATATCACAAACACTTCAGATTTGCCTACTTAACAAATATGTTAGTAGAATTATTAGTGTTTTAACTAACTGAATTTTCAAAATTTCATAAAAAACTGAATTTGTGTAGTAAGTCAGTTATTACAGTTTATTTTTTGTCATTAATAATTTAGGCTATGAGTAGAAGTATGCACCCAAAGATTTTCTGTTTTCTCCAAAATTGTTTCTAATGTCCAGCTTTCTAACTTCTCTGACAAGTTTAGCTATAAATTCTATTTTTTCATAACACAGATAATATGTTCAAGCTTATCTTAATTAACACTTCAGTTGTGTAAATGGTGTCCCTTTGCTCTCTTTGAGGATTCCTTAACTTTCTATTTGGCCAAAGTAGTCTTTCTGTACAATTTACTTGAGAAGGTTGCACATCTTGTTTTGTTTTAAATCTAAGAACATGGACAATTTAGAGTGATATCAACTGAGGTCCACTAGCTCTGGTTTTGTGCTTCAATGATACTATAAATTTTTCCACACATCATGACTTGGATGTAACACATGTAAAATGTAGTTTTTGCAAGGCACCTCCCTCTCACCCTCATTCCCATAAATATATTAATTTATCAGTAGTCTTCTTCTGAATAAAGTCTTCTTCTGATTAAGCCAGAAAATTAGCAATTATACATATTTTTTCATATTAATCACTCCCTATATCCAACCAATAAGTCCCATAAGTTTACCTTCAAAATATTTCTCAAGCAAGTCCATAATCCATATCCTGTTTTTTAACAACAGTCTTGTCCAAGTTACTTCATTTATCCTTCATTTATTCCCACTATAGAAATGAACTCCCCAGAGGTGGGACGATGGTGGCATAAGTAGGACAGTGGGAATCTCCTCCCAAAAACATATATATTTTTGAAAATACAACAAATACAACTAATCCTAAAAGAGAGACCAAAAGACACAGGACAACAGCCAGACTACATTCACACCTGCGAGAACCCAGCGTCTGCTGAAAGGGGTAAGATACAAGCCCCGGCCCGGCGGGACCCAAGCGCCGCTCACCCCAGCTCCCGGTGAGAGGAGAGTAGGCAGAGCAGGAGGGAGAGGGAGCCCAGGACTGCTAACCACCCAGCCCTAGCCATCCACACCAGAGCACAGACACAGTGCATGCGTGGGGTGCTAGAAACTTGGGAAACAGGGAAGCAAGATTTTTGAGCAGGTCCCGAAGCCGGCACCCCTGTGACAAAGAAAAGCGAGTGCTTTTTGAAAGTCTTAAAGGGACAGGGACCCCACAGCTAGACGGAAGCATCCTGGGTCACAGTCCACCAGCTGGAAATTCTAGGGAACACCGGGCACACTAACCCCCTGGGAAACAGCTCTGAGACCCCTCATGGAGGTAAACAGCCAAACAGCCCCCCATGCATTACCCCTAAAGAGCCCCGCCATAGCAGAGAAGCAGCCAGAGGCTGGCCACACCCACAACAAGGGAGCTTCCTCCATACCAGCCAAGCAAGATAGAGACCCAGTCTACACGCAATTGCCCAACACAAGCCACTAGGAGTTGCAGTTGTCCCACTAAAGAAAGGCCAGGAGCCAAGTAGAAAGAGGCTTGACCCTCCCAGCTGATAGACGCGTCAATAGCACTCCACTGCACCTATCAACATGAAAAGGCAAAAAAATTTGATCCAGACAAGACTAACCCAGACAGCTTCAGCACCTGCTACATCTTCTCCTGAGAAGGAACCTGGGGAGATAGATTTAACCAGTCTTCCTGAAAAGGAATTCAAAAAAAAAGTCATAAACATGCTGATGGACTTGCAGAGAAATATTCAAGACCTAAGGAGGGAGAATACAGAAATAAAACAAGTTCTGGAAGGACTTCAAAACAGAATGGATGAAATGCAACAGACCATTAATGGACTAGAAAACAGAGAACAGGAATGCAGAGAAGCTGATGCAGAGAGAGATAAAAGGATCTCCAGGAATGAAAGAATTTTAAGAGAACTGAGGGACCAACCGAAATGGAACAATATCTGCATTATAGGGGTACCAGAAGAAGAACAGAGAGAAAAAGGGATAGAACGTGTCTTTGAAGAAATAATTGTGGAAAACTTCCCCAAACTAGGGGAGGAAATGGCCTCTCAGACCACAGAGGTACACACAACTCCCATGACAAGGGATCCAAGGAGGGCAACACCAAGACACATAATAATTAAAATGGCAAAGATCAAAGACAAGGACAAAGTATTAAAGGCAGCCAAGAGAAAAAAAGGTCACGTACAAAGGAAAATCCATCAGGCTATCATCAGACTTCTCAAAAGAAACCCAACAGGCCAGAAGAGAATGGCATGATATACTTAATGCAATGAAACAGAAGGGCCTCGAACCAAGATTACTGTATCCAGCACGATTATCATTTAAATATGAAGGAGGGATTAAACAATTCCCAGACAAGCAAAAGTTGAGGGAATTTGCCTCCCACAAACCACCTCTACAGGGCATCTTACAGGGACTGCTCTAGATGGGAGCACTCCTAAAAAGAGCACAGAACAAAACACCCAAGATATGAAGAAGGGTGGAGGAGGAATAAGAAGGGAAAGCAATAAAGAATCATCAGACCGTGTTTGTAATAGCTCAATAAGCAAGTTAAGTTAGACAGTAAGATAGTAAAGAAGCTAACCTTGAATCTTTGGTAACCACAAACTTAAAGTCTGCAATGGCAATAAGTACATACCTTTCAATAATCACCCTAAATGTAAATGGACTGAATGCACCAATCAAAAGACACAGAGTAATAGAATGGATAAAAAAGCAAGACCCAACCATATGCTCTTACAAGACACTCACCTCAAACCCAAAGACATTCACACACTTAAAGTCAAGGGATGGAAAAAGATATTTCATGCAAACAACAGAGAGAAAAAACCAGGTGTTACAATACTAGCATCAGAAAAAATAGACTTCAAAATAAAGAAAGTAACAAAAGATAAAGAAGGACATGACATAATGATAAAGGACTCAGTCCAACAAGACGATATAACCATTATAAACATATATGCACCCAATACAGGAGCACCAACATATGTGAAACAAATACTAACAGAACTAAAGGAGGAAATAGAATGCAAAGCATTCATTATGGGAGACTTCAACACACCACTCATGCCAAAGGACAGATCCATCAGACAGAAAATATGTAGGGACACAGAGGCACTGAATGACACACTAGAACAGATGACCTAATAGACATCTACAGAACTCTACATCCAAAAGCAACAGGATACACATTCTTCTCAAGTGCACATGGAACATTCTCCAGAATAGACCACATACTAGGCCGCAGAAAGAGCCTCAGTAAATTCCAAAAGATTGAAATAATACAAACCAACTTTTCAGACCACAAAGGCATAAAACTAGAAATAAACTGTACAAAGAAAGCAAAAAGGCTCACAAACACATGGAGGCTAAACAACACGCTCCTAAATAATCAATGGATCAATGACCAAATCAAAATGGAGATCCAGCAATATATGGAAACAAAAGACAACAACAACACTAAGCCCCAACTACTGTGGGACAGAGCAAAAGCAGTCTTAAGAGGAAAGTATATAGCAATCCAGGCATATTTAAAAAAGGAAGAACAATCCCAAATGAAAGGTCTAATGTCACCATTATCGAAATTGGAAAACAAGAACAAATGAGGCCTAAGGTCAGCAGAAGGAGGGACATAATAAAGATCAGAGAAGAAATAAATAAAATTGAGAAGAATAAAACAATAGCAAAAATCAATGAAACCAAGACCTGGCTCTTCGAGAAAATAAACAAAATAGATAAGCCTCTAGCCAGACTTATTAAGAGGAAAAGAGAGTCAACACAAATCAAAAGAATCTGAAACGAGAAAGGAAACATCACAACGGACCCCACAGAAATACAGAGAATTATTAGAGAGTAGTACTATGAAAACCTATATGCTAACAAGCTGGGAAACCTTGGAGAAATGGACAACTTCCTAGAAAAATACAACCTTCCAAGACTTACCCAGAAAGAAACAGAAAATCTAAACAGAACAATTACCAGAAACGAAATTGAAGCGGTAATATAAAAACTACCATAGAACAAAATCCCGGGCCAGATGGATTTACCTCGGAATTTTATCAGACATACAGAGAAGAAATAATACCCATTCTCCTTTAAGTTTTCCAAATAATAGAAGAGGAGGGAATACTCCCAAACTCATTCTATGAAGCCAATATCACCCTAATACCAAAACTAGGCAAAGACCCCACCAAAAAAGAAAACTACAGACCAATATCCCTGATGAACGTAGATGCAAAAATACTCAACAAAATATTAGCAAACCGAATTAAAAAATACATCAAAAGGATCGTACACCATGACCAAGTGGGATTCATCCCAGGGATGCAAGGATGGTACAACATTCAAAAATCCATCAACATCATCCACCACATCAACAAAAAGAGAGACAAAAACCACATGATAATCTCCATAGATGCTGAAAAAGCATTCGATAAAATTCAACATACATTCATTATAAAAACTCTCAACAAAATGGGAATAGAGGGCAAGTACCTCAACATAATAAAGGCCATATATGATAAACCCACAGCCAACATCATACTGAACAGCGAGAAGCTGAAAGTTTTTCCTCTGGGATCGAGAACAAGACAGGGATGACCACTCTCCCCACTGTTATTCAACATAGTACTGGAGGCCCTAGCCATGGCAATTAGACAAAACAAAGAAATACAAGGAATCCAGATTGGTAAAGAAGAAGTTAAACTGTCACTATTTGCAGATGACATGATACTGTACATAAAAACCCTAAAGACTCCACTCCAAAACTACTAGAGCTAATATCGGAATTCAGCAAAGTTGCAGGATACAAAATTAACACACAGAAATCTGTGTCTTTCCTATACACTAACAATAAACTAATAGAAAGAGAAATCAGGAAGACAATTCCATTCACAATGGCATCAAAAAGAATAAAATACCTAGGAATAAACCTAACCAAGGAAGTGAAAGACCTATACCCTGAAAACTGTAAGACACTCTTACGAGAAATTAAAGAGGTCACTAACAAATGGAAACTCATCCCATGCTCCTGTCTAGGAAGAATTAATATAATCAAAATGGCCATCCTGCCCAAAGCAATATACAGATTCGATGCAATCCCTATCAAATTACCAACAGCATTCTTCAATGAACTGGAACAAATAGTTCAGAAATTCATATGGAAACGCCAAAGACCCAGAATAGCCAAAGCAATCCTGAGAAGAAAGAATAAAGTGGGGGGGATCTCACTCCCCAACTTGAATCTCTACTACAAAGCCACAGTAATCAAGACAATTTGGTACTGGCATAAGAACAGAGCCACAGACAAGTGGATCAGATCATAGACTCCAAACAGTAACCCAAACATATATGGTCAACTAATATTCGATAAAGGGGCCATGGACATACAATGGGAAAATGACAGTTTCTTCAACAGATGGTGCTGGCAAAACTGGACAGCTACATGTAAGAGAATGAAACTGGATCACTGTCTAACCCCATACACAAAAGTAAATTCAAAATGGATAAAAGACTTGAATGTAAGTCATGAAACCATAAAACTCTTAGAAAACAACATAGGCAAAAATCTCTTAGACATAAACATGAGTGACCTCTTCTTGAACATATCTCCCTGGGCAAGGGAAACAAACACAAAAATGAACAAATGGGACAATATCAAGCTGAAAAGCTTCTGTACAGCAAAGGACACCATGAATAGAACAAAAAGGTATCCTACAGTATGGGAGAATATATTTGTAAATGACGGATCCAATAAAGGGTTGACATCCGAAATATATAAAGAGCTCACACACCTCAACAAACAGAAAGCAAATAATCCAATTAAAAAATGAGCAGAGGAGCTGAACAGACAGTTCTCTAAAGAAGAAATTCAGATGGCCAACAGACACATGAAAAGATGCTCCACATCACTTGTCATTAGAGAAATGCAAATTAAAACCACAATGAGATATCTTCTCACACCAGTAAAGATGGCTACCATCCAAAAGACAAGCAACAGCAAATGTTGGCGAGGTTGTGGAGAAAGGGGAACCCTCCTACACTGCTGGTAGGAATGTAAATTAGTTCAACCATTGTGGAAAGCAGTATGGAGGTTCCTCAAAATGCTCAAAATAGAAATACCATTTGACCCAGGAATTCCACTTCTAGGAATTTACCCAAGAATGCAGCACTCCAGATTGAAAAAGACAGATGCACCCCTATGTTTATCGCTGTACTATTTACAATAGCCAAGATACGGAAGCAACATAAATGCCCATCAGTAGATGAAGGCTTAAAGAAGATGTGGTACGTATACACAATGGAATTTTACACAGCCATAAGAAAACAACAGATCCTACCATTCACAACAACATGGATGGAGCTAGAGGGTATTATGCTCAGTGAAATAAGCCAGGTGGAGAAAGACAAGTACCAAATGATCTCACTCATATGTGGAGTATAAGAACAAAAGAAAACTGAAGCAACAAAACAGCAGCAGAAGCACAGAACCGAAGAATGTTCTAATAGTTACCAAAAGGCAAGGGACTGGGGAGGACGGGTGGGAAGGGAGGGATAAGGGCAGGAAAAAAAGAAAGGGGGCATTATGATTAGCATGTATAGTGTGTGGGGGGGCACGGGGAGGGCTGTGCAACACAGAGAAGACAAGTAGTGATTTTACAGCATCTTACTATGTTGGTGGACAGCGACTGTGAACGGGGATGTGGGGGCAACTTGGTGAAGGGGGGAGCCTAGTAAACTTAATGTCCTTCATGTAACTGTAGATTAATGATACCAAAATAAAAATTAAAAAAAGAAAAAGAAAGAAATGACCTCCTTATCTGGGCTCTCTACTGTGATTTTTATGTCCTTCTAGTTCATTGAATAGACAACAGCTGAAATGATAGACCTTTCAATAGAAATAAATATCATGTTGAAACTGTACCTGAAACTCTTGAATAGCATTCCTCCCTTACATAAAAGAAAAGTATCTTAATAAAGCCTAAAAGGCATTTTCACTATGATGCTTGGTCTTCAGAAAATTCTCAAATAAATACTTGTTCAATTAATAAAAATATTTTGTTGAGTATCTTTATGAGAAAAAAAGTTAAGTATTTGTTAAAAAGACTAAATCCATACTAAGTAAAACAGATTAATGCTAACTTAAAGCCAGTGCATACTGCAAATTTAAAAACAAACTTAAGGACTGACAGTTAAATCATTTGGTAAATATATGAATTTATCTATATTCTTCCTTAGATGATAGTACTGAAAAGCCATAAACAGGAAAGGAATAACAACAGATGTACAAAAATATAAAGGATAAGAATAAGGACAAAACAATAATAATTTGAAAGCTAAAAATACAAATGAATGAGTAGTACCTGACTTGGCATGTCCCAGAACACTGGTATGTACCTTACAAGGGGAGAAACCACAGGAAGCAAGGTTTTTTTTTGTAACAAATCCTTAGGAATTAGAAATACTGAAAAACTGAAAATGGCACCAAGAATATATTCCATCTTCAGAGGAAGCAAAACAGTGTTTTGTGTTAAAGTGGAACTACATCTGGCTACATTAAAAGCTACCAAACCCCAAAATTTGGAGTAAAGAAAGTATGGGAAGTCCATGGAAGTTATTATGGACAGAAACATGTCCCCTCAAAATTAACTCGATGAAGCTCTCACCCTCAAGGTGATGGTATTTGGAGGTTGACCCTTTAAAGAGATAAGTCAGGTTCAATGAGATCGTATGAGTTAGGCTCTCATCTATAGGACAGTTGTCCTTATAAAAAGAGGAAAAGACATCAAGGATGTGTTGCCCCAGAGAAAATGCATGTGAGGACACGGAAAGAAGGGGGCTGTATGCAAGACAAGGAGGGAAGCTTCAGGAGAGACAGAATCTTCTGACACTTTAATCTTGGACTTCTAGCTTCTAGAAGGGTAATAACTATATATATACATATACGTATACATAAATTTATGATAAATATATATATTTCTTATTATAGATTCTTATTATATAATGATGGGAGGAGAAAGAGAAAGAGAAAGGGAGAAAGAGGACTCATTTCCCTTCATTAAAATATAAATAAAGGTATTGCCTTTGTTACAGTCATGATAAGGTTCCTGCAATTTACTTACTTAGGTTTTCCAATTGCCTCTTCTACTCCTTTATTGTCAAGGTCCCTGCCCTTCATTTCATTAAGACCATTAGGATAGCTACAGGAGTTACTGTCTGCAGATTTCTAGTTGTCATTTTCCTGTGTTTCTGGGCTTCTTATCCCAGTGCTTACTTGGATCTGTCCTAGCCAAAATCAGCAACAACCTCAAACACACAGATCTGATGTCCCTTCTCTGTCCTTGGCTGTCTCTAAACCCTGTCAATACACTGGACTCTGTTGCACCTTTTAAAAAACTCTTCTCTCTTCCATTTCTTGACATGACTCTCTCTTGGGTTTCTTCAAATCTAATTTTCAATTCTACAGATCCTTTTTTCTTACGTTACCTGCATGATTTCAAATGTTGGGGTCTTCCAACATTTTTGACATTTTTATAGTTATTCAAACTAGTCTTAAGATTTTATATACCATCTATATGCCTTATCTTGAATACTAACATCTTTAGTGAGATCAGTGCCTGTCTGATAACCTCTATGCAAAATTTTCAAATCATAACCTTTACTTCTATTTGCAAAACTTATTTTGCCTGAATCTTCCTAATGTGATCCTTTCTTGGCAACTCTCAACCAAATCATTAAAAAATCCTTACAGTTAAAACCATAATGAGATATCACCTCACACTAGTTAGGATTGCCAAAATCGAAAAAAGAAGAAACAACAAATGCTGGTGATGATGCAGAGACAGGGGACCCATCCTGCACTGCTGGCTTGAATGTAAATTAGTTCAATCATTGTGGAATGCAGTATAGAAGTTCCTCAAAAAACTCAAAATAGAAATAACATTTGACACAGAAATTCCACTCCTAAGAATTTACCCTAAGAATGCAGGATCCAAGATTCAAAAAGACATGTGCACCCCTATGTTTATTACAGCACTATTTACAATAGCCAAGATATGGAAGCAACCTAAGTGTCCATCAATAGATGGACTAATAAATGACATGTTTAATACTGATTAGTTGTTTGAATGAACCTTATATTTTTTCTTTCTCCTTTAACTATTTCTTTTTAGCCTACCATCCCATGGTCCTTCCATTATTTGCTTCTATCTAACCATTAGTCCTAAATTGAAAGACTATATCACACTTTTGAGAGCAGTGAATGAAAAATCACCTGTGTTCATATTAGTAACATGACAAATTCACTGGTAACTTCTAACACAAGTGATTCATCTACACCGCCTAAAATTCTTTTTCTTCCTTCTTTCCCATTTTATTTCTTATGTTTAACTCTTTTACACAGCTGTAATTACTTTTATGTGCAATGTAAGATAGAGATCTATGTTTATTTTTATAATCTGAGAATCAACAAATTTTATTTTGAGAATTTAATTCCTTCATATCCCATTATTTTTCTATTGGTTAACTTCTCAAACCCCTATATATATTATTATAAATCCTCTATTCTAGCCAGTATATCTCTTCATCCTCTTACTTATATATACTCTATTCTTTCTTTTGAAGATAGATGACAGTGTACAGCCATTTACTCTTGCCTCCCACATCTCCCATGTTGATCTTGGATTCTTTGTTATAAATGATATTTTTTTGTTTCATATTTATATATGATAAATATAAATACATATTTATACATCACTATCATATAAGTATATTGCATGAGCATAAATAATATATACTGCATATACATTTTTATTCTTACAGGATTAACTGTATATTTTATTGGTTTCTTTGACCATTGTTATTTTAAAAATTTTACATAGTCTTATTTTTTTTCTGTAGTGTACTTTCTTAGTAGTAATTCTTCCGTGAATGTCTGTAGGTTTTAAATTTCTTATTTTAAATTTCTGACTTTTTATAAGTCCTAAACTGTTATTACTATATATGTATATTCTCAAATCTCTGAGATTGTGTAATAGATCTTTCACCACTCAATCTGTTAACAAGTCAACATTATTTTCCTACTAGCTCACTTCATTTAGGGTACACCTTTTGACTTTTAATTTGCCATTTAGAATTAAGGGTTGGGATAGAAGGAGCTGGACTCACTTGACCAGCTGCTTAGGATTATTTCTTTAATTGCCTTCATAATTGAGTTCTCAATACTCTTCCTTATTGTTTGTATTTCTCAATACTGAACTTAGTATATTTTCCTTTTTAGTTTTTTATTTTGTGTATTTTGAGCTATGGTTTTTCAGTTCTTGTCAATCTGATATCTTCCCTGTATTTACTCATATGTTTTGGAATCTATTTTGTAATATTGCCAATTAATCTTATGTTTTTCATGTATGCATAAGTGGACACACGTGTGTGTTTATAAATTATATGTACACTTCCACACACACACTTTTCATAGAAAACTTCATAAGAGAGGAAAATTTAAATGTGTGTGCTCAGATTATCCAAGTAGTCTAGTCTTTTCCACATTTCACAATTTTTATCTAGGCGTGCCAGGATGTGTGACAAGTCAGTGGTTGAACAATCAGAAGCTTGCTTGATCATGCAGTAAAACAAGATTTCTATTGCACTTTAAAAAATATATATTTATGCCCTATAAATATACACTCTGTCTCTAATCATATCCAAGGAGAATATCTAGGCTCTGGAAAAGTCTGGATGTTCAGACTCCTCGCTCTGTAGCAAGAACTTCACAGCTTTGAAAACCTAATCTGATTCCACTCAGAGCGAGAGCATAACAATGATCTTTTCATCGTTTTGTGCTGTCCTTTCAACATTAGAGTTCAAAACAAAACAAAAATAAAAACCAGGTTTTTATAAAGTCTGTGGAATGCATCCATATATCTCATTGTCTATGTCTTAGATTCTCTTAAAGAGGTGATATCACAACCTGTATTAGTTCTGATGTTCAAACTCCTCTTATTCATTTATTCATTTAATCAATACTTACTGACCACTTACTATACAAAAGTCTTGGTCATTGAGATGCATTTGTGATGAGAAGTAAGCAAATCCCAATTCCTAGCCTCTGGAGGGAGGTTTATATTCTAATAAACTGTGTCTCAACATAAGCTCATTTTCTTCTCAATAATTCACAATAGAACTAAATTTATTGATAAATTTTCTTACATCTCCAAATAGAGTCAGGTATAACAAGTTCCATTAAACTAAAAGATTTCTTGAAAATACTGTAGAGTAACAGTAAGTGTTTTATGTTGGTATTTGAAAGTATCTTCAAAGCCAAGAAATTAAAAAAGGGTTAAAGTTTCTATGTATATGTTAAACATTTAATATAGTTTGGGTGTAGATTTAAGACATTTTCCTTTACTCTTTTCTTTCAAATTCACAGCCCAGTAAAATGGCAATTGAAAAATGTGTAATTTTAAGATATGCCAATCATTCTAAAATAAGATTCTAGTTCAGAAAAAGGGGCTTTTTCAGATGAAGCCTGGGTCAACATACTGCCAGAACTTCTAGTTGATAAAAGAAAATGTCAGTCAATCATTGTATGTTTCCAAATATCTGGATACTTGACACTACCTAGACAAAGCGTATGGGTTAGGAACTGAATTTTTATATTTATATTTTTTCACTGGGATGTATCAAATTAATGCCACCACAGAAATCTTTCAGCTTATATTAGCTCCATCAAGATTAAATAACAATAAGAATAGTTAAAACCTCTCTAGCAAGAGGTTGTAGACTATGGTAGCAGCTCTGATTGAAATCCATAGACAGTTAAAGAGCAATTTATCTTTTAACCTCTCATCCTTCTCCCTTCAATCTCCAAGTAGAAACAAAATTAAATGAACTATTCACATTTATCAATGAGCCCTTATTCTCACCTTAGACTAAAGTGACTTTATTCCCCTCAGAACACAGTATCACAATGAGCTGATTGCCTTTAATCTTTACGTGCAATTCAGACAACATTCCAAAGAATTCACCTTCAATTCTAAAAGTAGATTATATATATATTATATAGAGTTATATGTGATGTATATATAATCTTATATAGCTAATTATATAAAATATAATTAAGCCAAAAGTCACATATACATAAAATAAAATATATGAAATAAATTACATGAAATTTCATATACATGAAATTTGAAGAAAAGGGAAATAGGAATAGGTAAGCGGGTAAGCATTAGGTATATTGCAAGTGGCTACTATTGTTTTTCTAACATAATCTGATTTGGGGGATTTTACTGAAAATAATTTAACTTTAAATAACTTTGTATATTACATACAATGTTACTTAAATCCTTACATGAGACTTACGCTGAAAATACAAAAGTTCTGATAACTAGAACTTAAGAGTTGTACTTTCACAAATACACTACCTCCCTTAGAGCACTTGTATTTCACTTCATATTGTATTCATTTATACAGTATTGTCACCCAATGCAGTATCCATGTCTCTAAGACGTATTTATACTCCCACCCACCCCCTTTAAATGAACTCGAGTGAGGAAAGAGTGGAGTTGGTCACAAAACTGGCTGGAAGATGCTCCCAGACTGTTACAACTCTGTTAAGGTCCAAAGCACACACAGAAGTAGAGAACATTCCCTTGATCATTAAAAGTGTTGTCATTTATTCCCTAGAGAAACTGAATCTTGAACAAACACATCTTACAATTCTGAAAATGTCTGTTTGTTATTTGTATCCTTTCTCCCCCACTCTACACCATTCCCACTCTGATTAATATGGGATTGGAAAAGTTCAGCACATACCTGTTAACACATTGAAAGTCTTCCTTTCTTCACCTTTTCCCTAGTCTCTAGATATTACAGCAAAAAATTACTGTATCTTAGAAGAGCACTTGAATTTATTCTTTTATGAAAAAGTTTTAATTTTCTTTACCTTGCAATTTCTTCTGTTATATTCTCTTGGGAGAGTTTAATAAGTATTTCTTTATTATTCCATGATTTACATTTATCTCAAAATAATATTTAGGATATTATATTTATTCTTCACATTTTTCAGTTTGAGTCTCTAATATGAAGAGAAAATGGATCTTTTAGTTGACTAATCAGTTAACTATCTCTGGAATTTTTCTTGCCATTATGCCCATGACCATTTTTGTTAATTTGTTTTCTTTATGCATCTGTGTTATATTGCTTAACATAGACAGTTAGTTGGAAAAATTAATACACAATATTGATTTCTTTTATTTTCATATAGACCTTCCAAAATCAGTACTTCAACCAAGTTAGAATATGTATTTAAGGAGAATAAAGATAATATGTTTCCACTCATTTTTACATCTTTTATATCCCTTACCAGTCATGTGACGTAAATAAGATTTCCAGACTTTCCTTTACCTTAATATTTTCATTGTTAAATACAGAGGATCAGATAAGATGATTTTGAAGACATTTTCCACATTTACAATGACCCCTATTCTAAAGCATAGTCAGTGTAGCTAAGAAGATGCTCATATTTTATTCCATATTTTGGTTGGATATTCTCTGAAAGTGTTTATAATGGAAAATTACACCTTTTTTACTTATCTGTGTGATAGATTCATGTTTGCTATCTTGAAGACAAGTCCTCAACCTATAGAACCTAGAGTTGCAAGAAAGGAAATAATACATTCTGCAGGTAGGTCATAGTCTGAGAGTGTTGACAGTATCTCATCCTTGCAGGGCACCATTATGAAACTGGTACATTAATTAGGTTATTCAAACATTGTATCAGGCCATCAGCTCCCTGGTACAGCTGCACATGATAGAACATCCTTGTTAGAGAACAGGCCCATTGTTTATGCAAAATCCTGTGTTAATGGATCAAATACTCTGTAAATTCTTGAATAATGGTTCTTGTTTAGGTCTGTGTACAGGTAAAGCAAACTCATACCAATAATGTATTTTTATTTTACCTAAAATGAATTGCTGTATCTTCCAGGGTGGAAGGATTCCAATGCAGTCAACTAGATACCAAGTAGCTGGTTGTTTTGTTTGAGGAATTGTGTCATGTGATGGCATCATTAGTGTTAATTTCTGTTTCTTGAAGTTAGAGCAGCAGAAATAGTTAATTCAGCTTTGAGAAGAGAGATACCTTACTTTGGGATCTATGTCTCACCTCCATCTCAACCAAAATAGCTTCTTTATTAATAACTTAATTGTACCAGCACTGTTATGGCCAATTAACAGAGGCTGTCTGTGCACGAGCTGAGAGTCATGTTATTTGATTTAGGGCCTTGACTCTGGAATATTTTCTCTGGTGGTGTTTACACATGATACAAAGATCTTCACACCTCAAGCCCATTCCCGTATGTCCATCTGTATGTCTGTTCTGCAGATGTTCTTCCAGTCTTCCAATATATCTCCTTACAGTTCCCTTAAGCAAACAGTCTATAAGTCCATGTACATTCTAACCTCAGGACCTATCATTCTCCAGAAAATATAGGTAATCAGTTGGACCACCAGGAATTCTGCATTTTTGGAGGACTTCCCCTTAGCACTGTCTTTCCATTGCATCTCTAAATAGAACTATTGTATAACAGCCATCCATTTTCAGCTTGCATGAAGTGCTGAATTTATTCATCTATATGCCATTTTGGAATTTTTTCTTTTTTGTCAGTGACTTCTAAGGGATCTCCCATACAGCTGTTGTGTGTGAACCGAGGAAGAAGGTTCAGTCAAAAGTGGTCAATATCATGGAGATCTAGGCCACTTTGCAGACTTTTTGAGTCCTTTAGTCCAGATCGGTAATGAATAGGTTACTTATATCTTACAACTGATTGCTGCTGGGCCTGCTGTGTATGGCTTGGTGGATCTGACACAGACAGCCCATGGCAGTCTGTCTACATAGACAGTTTATGCCCCATAATCAGACAATCTGTCTCTGCAAGTGTCAATCAGCATGCCAAGAGGAGTTTTCTAATTCTCTGCTTCAGATGTAATAGACTTGACCCAGAATATTAAAGATCTATGTTGTGATTCCCCTTTGGGCCTTGCCATAAACTCTACATGGTGTTTCTTCCCAGCACAGGTATCTCTGATATTATGGGGTCCACCACTTGCATTTCAACCTGGACTTGCTCCAAAACTTTTCATTTGTTCTGGGCTGTACTTAAAATTGGGGACTTACATGTCACCAGTTTTATGACTTCAGCAGTGTTTCCAGGTGTGGAATATACTGTCTCTAAGACCCAAGGAGGCCAAAAATATGCTATGCTTTCTTCATAATGAGAGGTAGAAAATGGAACCATTCATCTTAAGCTTTGAAGGGAAACCATATGCTATTAACCATCTCCCTATCTCTATGTTAGATTCTGGCTTCTTCTCTGACCTGTTTTCTACAATAATAAACAATTGTGCTCAACTCTATTCTTGCCTCTATCCACTCAGGAGCCTGTCTTTCCCACTTCCTTCCTATACCCTAGTAATATAAATGCATACCCACCATCAGATATGGACTTCAGAAGGCATATACCACAGCGCTTCTCAGTGATTCTGGGGACTTTCCCACTAACACATTCATTATTGTTTTAGAAAATGGAATATCCACCAGAAGTATAGTCATGTTCTGGTTATCCCAACCTTGACTAATATATCCATGCTAACATAACCAATTCTCTGAGCCTTTTAATCCCTTCTTCCACTATCTGTCACAGTGGTTTCAGTGTTTCCATTTTACTTACTATTTTCCACTTGTTAGTGCTATCTCCAAGGGCCTTTACTGTAGTGTCAATTCCTATAAACTGAAAGTAGGATCACACATGAAAAAACTCACCATTATCCAATTTCATGGTTTACCCCCTTTATCTAGAAGTCCCAGAATCCAGTCTCACAAATACACTCCCAATTCTTGCTTGTACATGCTGGCTAGTTCTGTAGGTCATTCAATATGCAATGTTTTTATCATTTCAAGGCCCAGCACATTATATTGTTTTAATGGTGTAGTGGTCAAAAGGCAGTTGGCAGCAGATTAAGAAAGGTCTCTAATTACCTTCAAGTATGGGGGTAGTATTGGCCTTGAATAGGGAGAAGTGGGTTATAACTGATGGCCAAAGGAACTCAAGATTTTAAGGGCATTACTCCAGATATCTATAAGTCCACATTTTAGGGTTCCATTCCTTCCCAATCAGGTCTTAACTTTGACATACTAGATGTACCATGACTAAATATTCAACCTTCTCAAGAGTTTCACTACATTGCTGATTATGGCCTGGGATTGGCCTGATGTTTTCCTGCCTTCTCAGTGCATGAGGTGAGAGTCTATTATGTTGTCAAGAAGCACTTCTGGCTTTCACACATAACATTTAGTTGTTGATTTAAACCCTCAACTCTTTATTAATTTTATCTACAGCATTAATTGCTGCCATTAACACCATCCACTTACATTAACTTATAATTATTACTTTCTCTGTTAATCAGAAATGTCTCATACTCCAGAGCAGTTCCCTTTCACTGGTGTATAACCCAGGGATGGAGAAAAACAGAGAAAGTTATGAGACATACTTTTACATTTGAGGATTTGGGGGATTGGTGTAGCTATACTGGTCTCAATTCTGATGAATGATTGATACTATGTGTCTTTGGAGAAGGAAATTTGGAGCTAAGAATTTTGTTCTTGCCTAAAATGTCTTCAGTTCTCAATTTTGCTCAGTAGCCTGATAGTAATACGACTAAATGAGTGTGTATTCCCTAACACCACTGCTAAATTTTACTTCAATAAAAACCTTCTGAAAATCTTTGAATGTTAAAATTTTAGTACACAGAGACCTATGCTGGGACTAGTTATACATTTAGCTTAATGATTTCTACTGTCACTTAACTAAATGGGATTTAAAATGGAGAGAAGACAAGAAACAGGAGACTAAACCAGTTTATTGATTGTATTATCCTAAAAAGTACTTTAAAACATTTTCTAATGATTAATCTAAAGTTAAATTGTAATGTAGGCAATATCTGTCACTAGCTGTTTTTCATCTTGTTTTAAGAATCTTCTGTACTCCTTGGCTATTATGCATCCTCAGGTCCTGTATTTTGGAGCATAGAATGATGCTATTAATTTATTTTTTGTGTAAAAAAAGTTAGTGGTAACTTTTTGTATACTTTTATTTATTTGTTTGTTTGTTTGTTTATTTATTTATTTAAAAACCTTAATAATAACTGAAACAACAAAAAATAACAAAATCTTTTCATTTGTCAGTTGTTGCTGCATAATAAAGCAACCCCAAATCCAGTGACAAATGACAGTATGGAACTATTCTCATGCTAACAGACCTCAGGTCAACTCAGGAAGATCTGCTTCAGATTTCAGGTCTATGAGCCAAGGAGAATGGCTCTGCCTCATGAGCCTCTCTCGTAAAACTAGAGGACCTTCTAGGGAATGTAGCAGGGAACAGAAAACAAAATACATAGAATACAACTGATCGATCATTTGGGATGTACAGCACGCACACAAGTACACTATCTTTTAAGGCATTTAAGAAAGTCAAGAGAGCAAAAGCTATTTTTATTAACTTATTTATTTAACAATATTTACCAGTATTTAGCACTTTCATGCTATATGCCAGACATAGTTCTAAATCCATGAGATTCAAAGTTGAGAAAAGTAGACACATTATCTTCCATTAGGAAGCTTATGAGTTCAAGAATGTATGTTCAGGCTGAAAACCTAGATTCTCACTGAGCAAGCTTTTTTACATGTGTTCACATTTAAATTTGGGTACGTTTATGTAAAATTGCAGTTATTTCTACAGAAAACGAGAGTTTGAGATTTTTAACCCTTAAATTTGTAAGATTATAGAATTCTCAATCTGAATCTGTCACTCACTTGCTGGGTAATTTTGAGAGTTCACTTACTTTAAACTGATGAATCTGCTTACATATAATGTAAAATGAGTGTGATGGGTAATCTTGATTTTCCTAACTAAAAATATTCTCTCATTCCTCATAGATACAATTTAAAGATTAACCTCTTAAATTTTTACTCACTATTTTCTCTATTTCTTTCATCACCATTAGGATAAAAGAAAGGCAGAAAATAGTAGGATTTTCCATTTTCCTTGGTCAGTGATTTTAAACGCCAATGCTCATCATCAGCTTACTTGCTTGTTCAGGCTTACCAGTGTTGGAAGTTCATGGTGCTCTATTAATCTGGTAGGATTTTGTTCTCTTTTTAGAGGTGGACTGAAGATGTACGCAAATCCTGACATGTTCCTCACATTGGGAGGTGGAGTATATTTCCCTTTCCCTTAAATCTAGCCAGGCCTGGTGACTGCTTGACCAATAGAATGCAGTAGAAGTAATGTCATACAACTTCTGGCAGCTCTTTGAAAGGGCTGGCAGAAGTCTGCTCCAATCCTGCTGGAAATCTGAGTCTTGTGTTACTACATCTCAGAGCCCAGCTGCCATGCTCACAAGTCACATGCAGAGGCCATGATGACAGCCCCAGATAAAATCATGGCCAACAGCCCTAGATAAGCACTCACTCAGTTGATCACCAATATGAAGTGCCAGCCGTGTGAATAAGTCATCTTGCTTGTTCAGCTTAAGTGATCAGCTGAATTTATTTCAAAGTATCTATTTCTGGTATCTATTTCAAAGTATGGGAGAAACACTAAGTACCTCCTAGCTGGTCATATCAACACCCAGAAATAAGAGATAATAGTAATTCATTGATTTAGCTTATTTTCTATTCATAATTGCATATTGTTTTCCATAAGGAGATTCCCTCCAAAGGCATAAACTGCAAGTATCCGGTTTGTGCCCAGTTCTCTTGCTTCCTGTAACCTCCCTTCTAAACTACTTTCAAATTTGCTTCTTCCTTATTCAGCCCCCATATCACTACCTGTGGGTAACTTAGAAAGTGCTAGTTTTCTACAGTTGTAAAATCATGCCTTCAAATGCCATTATTTTACTACCCTTCTCTAAATTACTTATTTTGTGTTCAAGTTAGCCACCTTAGGAGAAAATATGTCCCCATATGGTTGTGGAGCATCTTAAAAAAGAAATGTCATGTATATCACATGGCACATGGCACATAGCCTTGTTTGTTGTTTACAGCATGTACTCAATAAACATTTACTGCCTTTTCCTGAGCTCTGTCTTCAGTGTTGTCTTTGTTGATGACTGCCTTGCCAAGCAGCACACATGACTGCAACTGCACCCCATCCCCACCCCACTGTCCAGGTCACTGAAAACGTAACATCTTCACTTGATGTAATGCCTAGCGCTCATTTAGGCTCAAGTCTTGCAAGCACTAGAATTTGATTACTGCAAAGAAAACTAAATCTCTGGTGGTTGTTTTTACAAGATAGTGCTTCAAACAATGGTGGGTTTAATTAACACAATTTATATCAAGTCACACAGACACTTTTATGTATTCTCACACTGTAGCATATTTACCCAAAATAGACAACCAAATTACTTAACAAAATTGGCTGTATTTGTAGAACTGGAGTGTTATAAGAAAAATGAACTGCAGTTATAAAACAGAGAAGGATGGAAAAATGCCAAATTCTTACTATTTTTGTTTTGTTTTAAAAATGTCAATTAAGATATAGAGCTCAACTATTGTGAAGTTTAGTATAAGTGAATAAATAAATTTCTTCAATGTGGATCAAAGGGGAGATGTATCTTTTCTGGCTTACTAATCTAGAATTCCTAAATCCTGAGAAATTATCGCTCAATAATCATTACACGGTGATGAAAAAGGACACCATTGGCTCTGTCTCATCCACATGGAGAGGTTGAGTGTTCAATAAGGGGAGAAATTTTTCTGGGAACTCATTTAATGAAATTAGAAAGGGATATGAAAAATTTAATTATTACCAACAAAAATTTCTTAGAGTCAAATAAGAGGAGGGCATTAAATTTAACTTCACTCTCTGGTAGTTTTTTTTAATTCTACATTTCTAGAACAAATTCTTTAAAAAGTAAAACAAAAGGAATGAAAGGGGTAGTAGGTACAGATTACAAATATTACAGAAACCATATTTTTTCACAGGGCCATCTATTTAAGTGATATTATTATTTTTATTAGTTTTAACTAAATAGTGACCACAGGGCTGGTCAGAAAAAAATATAAGAAATAAAGAGAACTATGCTTTATACTTACACAAATGTTGATTGAATAGTTATTTTCTGAAGGTTACTGTGCTTGATATTAGGAAAGATAAAATGAGTAATTGAGATCTAGTCCCTCTCCTAACAGTCTTGTTTGGGAGCTTGGATAAGATACATTAATAAATTATATGATACAATAAATTTTTACAGTAAAGTAGACATATGTGAAAAATGCTAGAAGAACATATAAGGAACCATCAGTTCTAAGCTGGAAAGGAAGAAATGATAAGAGAAGTAACATTGACCAAATTTAGCCATTATAATTGCTGCCCAGTCCCATTCTTGACAAGTAGTGAATGTTCACAATAGGATGGATTACTAAGGTCTTTGGTACTTTGTTTCCCATATTATTATAAGAAATGGCTTTGAAATCAGTGATATGAATACAAATCCTGAATCCACCATCTTGGGTAAAAATTATTTAAAATTTTCAGTAACAATTTTCTTAACCTTAAATTGTGAGAAACAAAAATCTCAAACTCACAGCATTGTTATGAGGATTAAATAAGGTAGCAAATATTAAGCAGGATACTAAGCATATGATACTTATGCTTATTTTTCTATTTCCAATTCCACCTAGATTCCCAGTGCTCTCACCCAGATTTATTGGTTGTACCATAGGCTGCTTCTCCCAGTTATTCACTGCCTCATGATTTTTTATTTGATTATTTGGATTCCTTAACCAGATTATATTTTTCATAAGTACTGGCGGTGTGTCTAAGGTATGTTTTGTTTCTCCAAATCAAGCATAATACCATGTGCACAAACACTTCCATTAACACCATCTGATTAGTTGTTGATGGAGTAAATTGTAATTCAATGATCAAAGTAATGTGCCATTTGACCAAGCTCTGATAATATGTATATTCATTCAGTTGAAAGAAATTAGTCTTTATAGATCTTTTTGTGTACACATAATTTTAATCTTTTATGTGGTATAATTTGAAACTTTACAGAGAAGTTGCAAGAATATTACAAGAACCTTTCAAGCTTTTGAAGGTGGTTAGAGGTACCATCACTTTTTACCCCCAAACACTTCACCCCTAAGAAGAAACATCTTCTCCAACAAAACCACTTATCAATGATCCAACTCAGGAAATTTAACACTGATACAATGTTGTTATTTAATTTTAAATCCATATTCAAATTTTTTTAAGTTTTGTAATATTTTTTAGGCATGTTCTCTGTCATTCATGCTGGTCCCCTTGGACATGGTCCAGTCTGGGATTTGACTGCATGGATTCTCCAATTCTCCTTTCCCATTCTATTAGTACTGAACTGGATTTATAGGCATATTCCCTGGCCCTCCTCCAGCATTATATGGCTAATCCATGGACTTAAAATTTTGGCTTTAATCAAGAATTTTTAGATGTGCCATTCAAGACTGTGACCCTTTAAATGAAAACCATTTTGAGCTTGAGGTCAGAAAATCATAGTTTGGCTCAGCATGATTTCTTAACTTCAACTGCAAGTATTCTTAATATTTCACTATCTACAGTGAAAATACTTGTGTTGCTTCTTTGATAATGTGTTTTCTCATGTTTTTTATAGTGAATTTTGAGAAAGAATATTCAAGCAAAGGTACTTGCCCCTAGTTAACATTATTATTCCTGTATCAGGGAGATAACAATTAGGTACTACTATTTATAGATAATATTAATTGACATAATTTGCATTTTATTTATATAATTTATTATTTATTGAATCTTATATATTGTTTATGTTTGAAATATTTGTTGTTAGTATTAGATATATTTTGATATTTATAACACCTGTATTATTCATTATAAGTCATCATTATATCAGAGAATACTGAAACTCAAAGAAGTAAGTCAAATTTGCCTGCTTACTTGTAGAAGAACCCAATTTTCTCTATTTTTTATGGCAGCCACTTTCCACAGATCAATATCCTATTTACTCAGTTACCTAGGCCGGTAGAAGTTTCAGGTGAAGGGAGTGATGAGATTGTTGAGAAAGATAATGCTCATCCCAGCTCTAGTTACAAGTATATTCTCTTTGACTTGCTATCATCAAAGATGTAAAAGGAAAAATGTATGATTTCTCACATTTTCCCTTTATGTAAAAGTAATATACTTTTGATATATGGAGAATACAGGGACAAAAATACTAAATATTTCTTTTATAGTTGGTCCCAGTGACATTGAATAAACATATCTGAAGAAAATTATTTTTCTTTCAGTGTATTTAGAGATGTCTCAGGATAGGAAAATTATCAAGATAACTAGTAGTACCATAATAATTTTTAAATGATAGTTTTCTCTTTAATTCAGAAGATGGATGCAATACAAAATTCAATTATTTTAGTTAGATGTGAATGGTTATCGTAAAAATGCTTATCTATATCTTTGGAGATAACAATTTATCTCTGATAGTTTTCTGCTGCAGTGATGTTGTCTAATTTATTGTAAATGTTTAAACTTTATAGCATGTTTAATTGCCATTAATTTTCAATCTTCTAAAATATTGAAAATAATTGTATAGTCTTAGAGTATGGTAATTATTTTTAATAGAAAAGGAATTTAATTTAATTTCTAATTAAATTAATTTAAATAATGGAATTGATATTGGGTTCAGGCTATTGGGTGTTACATTTATAATATAAATCTCATGAAGAGCCTGGACTTGTCACTATAAAAATAGCATTCAAAAAGGCAATGATCTCATAAAGTGTGAGTAAAAATTAAAATTAAAATGCAAAATCTAACTGCAGAGAAAACAGGATCATAAAAAAGGAGATTACTATGTAAGCCACCATACAAAAATGATATGAAATATTTATAAAGGAGAATAAAAGCTGCAAATGGATAAAATTAGAAAGGACAAATGACTGAACAGAAATCGCCTCACAGAAAAATTAACATATATGTGAAAACAATCCAGAGAATGGAAAAGAATCAAGGGCCCCAAAACAGGCCTACAAACAACAGGGAACTTCATCTATGACAGAGTTGGTGTTGAATTACTCTAGAAATGACAGTGTCTACAACAAATAAGCTGGGAAAATTGGATATTCAAATGGGAAAAAGTTATATTTAGTCATTTCACACTATCATACAAATCAATTTTGCATGCATCAAGCCTCAAATAAGCAAAGCAATACCTTAAAACCTTAAAGAAAATGTTTGAGAATATAAACATTACTTTTGGCGATAGAAAAAGTTTTTAAACCAGATGCAAAAAAAAAAACTATGCTATGAAACATTTTATTTCTGTTAAAATTAAAAGCAAACAAAAAAAATCCCGCACATTACCAAATTAAAAAACAAACACAAAAATACTTCTGTTCATGTAAACCACCATGAAGGAATGAAAAGTAGCCTGAAGGAAGGATCTACAATATATATAATAACATGATTGGTATTATGAATATGATTTTTAAAAGGTATCTTCAACAATAGTTAAAAAATCTGCAGTAGAAAATATTAAATGTACAAATAGACATTTGAGATGAAGAAAAACATTTATGGCTAATAAACATATGAAAAGGTAAAGGAACCCACTATTAAATAGTGAGTTAAAATCATAACTAGGTCCTGCTTTAGGTGATTCATACTGACAAAGGGATCTGTTACTATGAGGTTCAAAAGAGAGTGTGGTGCATAGGTACTCTTAGATACTATGTTGAGAAAATACATTTAGTAGAACAAATGTGGACAACAATTTTTATAGATTATGCTGAGACACACACATCATAAAAGTATATAATAATGCATGGATTACTATCAAATTTAGGACAGAAGTTTCATCTGGAGAGGATGAAGGGGTATATATGAGATAAGAGAGAAATGCCCAAGACTCATTCCAACTATACTGGAAATGCTGTATTTCTAACCTAGGTGGTGAGTTCAAATATCTGGTTTATCTTTTTGATATGTTTATACTTTGTTGTATATTTTATATATTGCATGCTATTGTTTTTTCCAGAGGAAAAAAAATAGATGTAGAAAATGAAATGTATTTTTTGGGGGAACATTTTCCATATTAAGAAAATAACATTTTTGGATAGATCATCAGGTACTGGAAGGGAACTGGTGATTTCCTTAGTTCAGAATACATGTAATTATATTGGTATGATACTAAATTAACAATTCGATAATTGATGTTAAGATTCTGTCCTCTTTTTTATTTCTCTGCCTCTCAACACATAGACATTCCAGAAATGAGTAAAGCAAAACTGCAGAGAAAAAAACAATCATGTAAAGGACAACCAATCCACAATCAGATATTCTAGAAAGAAATGAAAGTAAGCTAAATTAGAAAAGGAACACTAATCAACTTAGGCCTAAACATATTTTCTTTCAATTACTCTTAATAGGTTTTCTTTAACATCAGTTAAAGTCTTAAGATCAACTGCAAAACAGTCTACTAGTGTTTACAAGTTACTTTTCATTCTAACAAAATCAGTTTTTCAGCTTAAGGTAGCTGAACTTAGTTCCTATTTTCTAAATAGTAATATAACAGAGATACCAAATTTACAGGTCCTGCATTCAAATCTGCTTTCACCTCTTCCATGAAAGTAAGTTATCTGTTCAAAGCATTGAACTTGGCCTTGTCTCTGACTAGGGGAGTATAATTTAACATTCCAGGCTCCAGGTAACCTTTTTGGAAAATAAGGATGCTGAAGAGGGAGACCAGGTTCCAATCACTGTCGTATCAACCATCAGCTATGTGATCCCAAGCAGATAAGTGGTCTTCTCTGTATGCATTTCCTTACCTATAAAACAGAATGACTAATTTCTCAGGGTCATCATGAGAATTACCTGATTTAATATTTATGTCAATGTGAATATTGGCTGACATGGGACAGGTGACCAGTCCATCAGATGGCACTGTATATCTGTATCTGCCCAACAGGCCAGCTTGTGCTTGAAGATATTTTCACCTTACAAAGGAAAACTTACTCCAAGTTCATGAATTCATTTTTTTCATATGTGAAAACTTTCATAAACTGAGTGTTTGAGTTTTATTTTGCCTAGCAATGGGTACACTTTTATAATATACATGGAAACAAAAAGACATAAGAAGCTAATTAAAGCCATCTTAAGTCTTCATTTAGTTATTAACTCATTTTTTTAAACTCCAGAAACATTATCCAAACTGGTAACTTTTGTTTTTCATTGAAATGTCATCAATATATTTTAGCTGTTTTCCCAATTTATATTTATTCTCTCTAGACAAAAATTAAGTGCTACTAAAGATAATTACATCCATATTACCCAGGTTCTCAAAATAAACTCCTTAAACACACTCAAAATTTCCTAATGCCATAAGTGGCAAGACTGTTAGAATAATTGGCTGCTTTCAAGGGTCATACTCAATTGGATATATATAAAGAGAATAAAAAAATGTAGCTGTATTTTTACTGTCTTAACATAGTATATTCTTTTAATTTAAGGTGATACAACTTCTTCTTTGGATGACTTGTTTCCTTGTAAACTAGTCAAATGTAGGTCTACCTTTACTTCTTAAAACACCTGGAATAAGAAATGGTTCATATTTTAAAATTTCTCAGAATTAGGAAGATATAAAATATGTAAGTAACACTGCCAGAATAGGCAGAGACACACTGACATTCTTCAGCAGAACATGTGAATAACCACTTTAAGTGAGATACATAAGGATTCTAGATCACCTTACTCAGTTTAGGTCAGGTTTGTCTGCCAAGCAGGTTATGAAAACACATCTTATTTCACAGACATTGAAATTCGTAATTACAGATAAAGTAATGTGGATATAGGGTTCCAGAAAAAGATGGTAGAGTAGGAAGGCAAGGTGGAAAACTCCTCCTAAAAACACATAAAAGAAGAAAATACAGCAAATACAACTAAACCTGAAAATCACATGAAGACAGTAGAACAAACTACCTACACCTGAGGGAGAAGAGAAGACAACACAGGAAATGGTAAAGTAGCAGAGCTGAGATCCAGAGCAGGACCAAAGCCCTTCCCCAACCACAGCCTACAGGCAGAAGAAAGAGGAGCAGAGTGGTTTGAGGGGATAGAAGCCCAAGAGCATTGCAACCAGGATATGGAAATATGTCCCAGGATTACAAGCCCACATTATATTGAGTTCTGATGATTAGAGGGACCGGACACCAGAGACAGATGGAACACTCTGGGGTGCTGAGACTCCAGCCAGTCTGGAGAGCAAGCACACTCCACCAGTCCTAACACCGAAAGCAGAGACAGCTGTTTGAAAGACTTCCCAGGAGTAGGAGGGGTACCAGAGGAGATGAGAGTGAGATGGAACTCTCTCCTCAGGAGAAAGGGCAGGTAGAAGGTTAAACCATTCAACTCTTCTTCAGCCCAGCAGATCAGGAACTCTCAGGAGCTCCAGGCACTCCATCCTCCTTGCTTGCAACACAGCCTTCCTTCATGTGCTGCTGGAAACCAATCTGCTCAGCAGTAACATCAGATTTTGCTGCCTGGCAGGCAGCGGGAGACTCTTCCAGCTTCTTTTGTTCCATTTTTGCCAAACCATGGAGGAGCCTGCAGGGATTAGCCCAAGAGGTCCTTCTACTATGCAGGAATCCAAACCCATGCAGAACCACACATCAGCCCACCCACCCAACTATCCCCACAGCCCTACCACTGCTACAGGCTAGGAAGAGGGCAGCCCTGGCCAAAGCAAGCTCACCAGACACTCCTGAGCTGACTGCAAAGGCAGTAGCTGAAGCAAACTACCAGCACAGACAGAAAGATGCTCCACCCACCACACACCAACATCTGGGGCTGCTGCAAAATCGAACTAGGATCTAGAGAGTAAAGACTATTGAGCTTCCAGGTACCATAGGATGCCTTCTACATAAAGCTATCACTCTATAAGCCAGGAAACATTTCAGAGTCATCTAATACAAAGGAAGAAACACAGACACCCACACAAAATGAGTAAGCAGATGAATAGGATCCAAACAAAACTACGGAACAGAGCCCCAGAAAGAGCACTAAATGAAATGGAGATCACTAGTCTTCTTGATAAATATTTCAAAATAAAATTAATAAACGTGCTCATGGCTTTACAGAAAAGTATCCAAGATCTCAGGGAGGACTTCTACAAAGAGATAGAAAATCTGAAAAGGAACCATGCAGAGCAGCAGAATACAGTATCTGAAATGAAACATATAATAGATGGAATTAAGAGTAGACTAAAACATGTAGAGGAGTCTGTAAATGAAATGGATATTAGAAAACAGGAAGACAAAGAAGCTGAGAAACAGAGAGAAAAAAGGATATCTAGAATTTAAGGATGATAAGATAGCTATGTGACTAATCCAAATGAAACAATATTTGCATAATAGGGGTACCAGAAGAAGAGAAAGACAAAGGGATAGAAAGTCTCTTTCAGGAATTAATTGTTGAAAAAATCCCCAGTCAAGGGAAAGAAACAGACACTCAGGTCATGGAAGCACAGAGGTTCCCTAACAAAAGGAACCCCAGGAAGACAACAAATACCAAGACTTATAATAATTAAAATGGAAAAGATCAAGGATAAGGAGAGAGTGTTGAAAGCAGCCAGATAAATTAAAAAGATTACTTATGAAGGAAATCCTATCAAGCTATCAGTGGCCTTCTCAGCAGAAACTCCACATTCAGAAGTGAGTGGCATGATATATCGATATATTTAATGTAATGAAACAGAAGGACCTACAACCAAGAATTCTTTACTCAGCAAGATAATCATTTAAATTGGAAGTAGGTGTTAAACATTTTCCAGACAAAGGAAAGTTGAAGGAATTTACCACTAAGCCAGCCTTGTAAGATATGTTAAAGGCACCACTGTAGATGGAACCATTCATAAGGCTAAATAGCTTTCACCAGTGAAAGTAAACTTACAGTGAAGGCAGTAGATCAACTAATTAACAAGTAAGTATGAAATAAAAACATAAAAAATGCAAGAACAACTATGTACAAAATCAGTCAAGGATAGACAAAAAGTGAAGGTTATGACATTTAATATGAAAAAAGTGGAGTTGGAAGAAGAAGGATAAAAAAGTATGTTTAGATTAAGTTTGAAAGAGAGTAATCAGCAATTTAGTAAAGACTATTATATAATAAGTAAGCTGTCCTTGAACCTTTGGTAACCACAAAACTAAAGACTACAATAAATACACACCAAAAAATTAATTAATTAAAAGAGAGAGAAATCCAATTACAACACTAAAGAAAACCATCAATAGCAATAGAAGTGTGTAAGAGAGGAAGACAGGAACAGAGAGGAGATATAAAAAAAGCCAAAAACCAATTAATAAAATGGGAATAAATATATATCTATAAAGAATCACCTAAAGGCAAATGGACTTAATGCACCAATCAAAAGACATAGAGTAGCAGAATGAATAAGGAAACAAGACTCATCCAAATACTGCCTACAGGAGACTCACTTCAGAACCAAAGACATACGCAGACTAAAAGTGAAAGGATGGAAAAAGATATGCCATGCAAATAATATAATAGAAAACAGCAGAGTAGTGGTACTTTTATCAGACAAAATAGATTTCAGAACAAAGAAAATAACAAGAGACAAAGAAGGACATTACATAATGACAAAGGGGTCAGTCAAACAAGGGGATATAACCTTTAAATATATCTATACACTCAACATAGGAGCACCTAAATATGTAAAACAAATATTAACAAAACCAAAGGAGGAATTAGGTTGAAGCACATTAACTTTAGGAGACTTTAACACACCACTTACGTCAATAAACACATCAACCAGGCAGAAAATAAATAAGAAAACAGGGACACTGAATAATACATTAGATCATATGGACTTAACAGATCTATAGACACTCCACCCAAAAGCAGCAGGATACACATTTTTCTCAAGTGTACATGGAATGTTCTTCAGAATAGATCACATGCCAGGCCATCAGAAGAGCCTCAAGAAATTTAAAAAGATTGAAATTGTACCAAGCAGCTTCTCATACCACAATGGTATGGAAATAGAAATAACACAAAGAAAACAAAAAAGCCTACAAACACATTGTGGATAAACAAAATTCTTCTATAATCATTGGATTAATGAATAAGCTAAAACAGAAATCAAGCAATACATGTAGACAAATGAAAACAAAAAACTAACAAACCAAAATCTGTGGGAGGCAGCAAAAGCAGTTCTAAGAGGAAAGTACATAGCAATGCAGACTTACCTCAAGAAACAAAAACAATCCCAAATAAACAGCCTAAACTCCTATTAATGAAACTAAAAGAAGCAGAATAAATGAGGCCCAAAATCAGTAAAAGGAGGGACATAATAAAGATCAGAGCAGAAATAAATAAAATACATAAGAATAAAACAATAGAAAAAAACAATGAAATCAGGAGCTAGTTCTTGAGAAAATGAACAGAATAGATAAACCCCTAGCCAGACTTATCAAGAAGAGTTTATACACATGTACACAGAATCAGAAATAAAGAAGGAATAATCACAATGGATACCACAGAAATACAAAGAATTATTAGAGACTACTATAAAAATTATATGCCAATCAATTGGACAACCTAGAAGAAATGGACAACTTCCTATAAAAATACAACCTTCTAAGACTGACCCAGGAAGAAACAGGAAATCTGAACAGACCAATTACCAGCAATGAAATTGAACGGGCAATAAAAACACTCCCAAAAAACAAAAGGCCAGGTGTAGATGGCTTAACAGCCAAATGCTACCAAACATTTAAAGAGCTAATACCCATACTTCTTAAAGTGTTCCAAAAGTAGATGAAAGAATATTTCCAAACTCATTCTATGAGGCCAACATTACTCCAGTTCTGAAACCAGACAGACCACAAAAAAAGAAAATTACAGACCAATATCCCTGATGAACATATACACAAAAATCTTCAACAAAATATTAGCAAACTGAATTAAAAAATATATCAAAGGATCATCCATGATGACCAAGTAGGATTTATTCCAGTGATGCAGGGATGGTACAATATTTATAAATAAATCACTATCATACACCATATTATCTAAAAGAAGGATAAAAACCACATAATCATCTTAATAGATACTGAAAAAGCATTTGAAAAAATTCAACATCCATTCATGTAAAAACTCTCAACAAAATGGGTATAAAGCATATGTACCTCAACATAGTAAAAGCTTTTCCTCTAATATTGGGAACAAGACAAGGATGTCCACTCTCACCACTTTTATTCAACATAGTACTGGAGGTCCTAACCATGGATATCAGACAACACAAAGAGATGAAAGCCATCCGAATTGGTAAGGAAGAAGTTAAACTGTCACTATTTGCAGATGATATATTATACATAGAAAACCATAAAAAAACACCAAAAATCCACTAAAACTAGTAACTTAATTCAGCAAAATTATAGGATACAAAACCAATACACAGAAATCTGTTGCATTCCTATATCTTAACAATGAAGTAGCAGAAAGAGAAATCAGGAAAACAACTGCATTTACAATTGCATCAAAAAGATTAAAGTACTTAGGAATAAACCTAATGAAGGAGGTAAAAAACCTATACTCTGAAAACTACAAGACACTCATGAAAGAAATTAAAGATGACACCAATAAATGGAAATCTATCCCATGCTCATGATTAGGAAGAATTAATATTGTCAAAATGGCCATCCTGCCCAAAGCAATTTACAGATTCAATGCAATCCCTATCAAAATAGAAACAGCATTCTTCAATGAACTAGAAATAATAGTTTTAAAATTCATATGGAACCACAAAAGACCCCAAATAGCCAAGCAATCCTGGAAAACAAGAACAAATCTGGGGGATTATGCTCCTTGACTTCAAGTTCTACTAAAAAGCTACAGTAACCAAAACAATTTGGTACTGGTACAAGAACAGACAACAAACCCATAAATTAATGGAATAGAAAAGAAAGCCCAGATATAAACTCATGCATATATTTTTAAATGATATATGATAAAGGGGCCACAAATATACAATGGAGAAAAGACAGAGTTTACAACAACTGCTGTCGGCAAAAATAGACAGCAACATGTAAGAGAATGAAACTGGATTGCTGTCTAATTCCATACACAAAAAGTAAACTCTAAATGAAATAAAGACCTGAATATAAGTCAAAAAACCATGTAAGTCACAAAACTCTTAGAAGGAAACATCAAAAATCTCTTGAATATAAGCATAAGCAATATTTTTCCTGGACACATCTCCTCAAGCAAGGGAAACAATATGAAAAATGAACAAGTGGGACTACATCAAATCAAAAATCTTCTGTACAGCAAAGGACACATCAGCATAACAAAAAGGTACCCTACAGTGTGGGAGAATATAGTAGTAAACAATTTATCTGATAAGGGCTTAATATCCAAACTATATGAAGAACTCACAGATGTCAACATCTAAAAACCAAATAACCCAATTAAAAAAATGTACAAAGGACCTGAATAGACACTTCTCCAAAGAACACATACAAATGTCCAACAGACACAGGAAAAGATGCTCCACATCATTAATCATCAGGGAAATCCAAATTCAAATCACAATGAGATATCACCTCACACCTGTTAGAATGGCCACTATCCAAAAGACAAGAAACAATAAATGCTTGCAAAGATGCAGAGAAATGGGAACTTTCCCACGTTGCCAGTGGGAATGTAAGTTAGTTCAAATGCTGTGGAAAGCAGTATGGAGGTTCCTCAAAAAACTAAAAATAAAAATACCATTTGACCCAGTAATTCCACTCCTAGGAATTTACCCAAAGAAAACTAAATCCCTGATTCAAAAAAATATATGCCTGTCTATGTTTATTGCCACACTATTTGCAAAGCCAATATATGGAATCAACCTAAGTGTCCATCAATAGATGAATGTATAAAGAAAAGGTGGTACATATACACAATGGAATATTATTCAGCCATAAAAAGAAATCCTGCCATTTGCAACAACATGGGTGAATCTAGAGGGTATTATGCTCAGAGAAATAAGCCAGGCAGAAAAAGACAAATACCATGTGATTTCACTTATTTGTGAAATATAAAAACAAAGCAAAACAGAAGAAACAAAGCAGCAGCAACCTCATGACACTGAGAAATGACTGGTGGTTACCAATTAGGATGAGTTGTTGGGGTGGGTACAAGGGAGCAAGGGAATGGGGATAAAGAGACACAATAATTCACAATCACAGTATAAGTTGATTATGGTTTGTTGAACCACTGTGACATTTTAAACCGGCACAAGATTATTATTAGCAACACTTTAATTTAAAAAATGATAATAATGTGGACATATGTTCCTTTGTGCAAACTTTCTTTGACATCAAAAAACTCATGTAAAATTCAATGGAAGACTACTTCCCTTCTCTGAGTTCCTGATTTTTACTATAATTGCTATCTGTTGTTATACACCTTCACCTTTAACTATAGCCAATACCACAGGAATATTATTATAATTTACCTTTTCTTCTCTTTGCTACAAGGAGTAAATCTTATGCTATTTGATGTCTTCCACTATGTCTTATACTCCCAGATCCATAAAGTTATTTCTACAAATAAATTACATCAAATGGAGTAAAATTCAATTTATGTTTTATAAATAATTGTGAATTTCATACTCAATAATGTTTTGTTTGTCTTTGAGTGCAAAGATAGGTCATTGCTTAACAATAATTGAAAATGGGTTTTCTTAACTCTTATTTCATAAGAAATTTTCTTTTAAATACATGGTATTTTCTAGAGGGGAAACTACAAGCATGTCTATAATCATTACTCTGGGTAGTTTGTTTTTCTTTGTGTTGTAATCTATTTTTAGTATTTCACACATTTTCTTATCTTCACTTGGATTGATTAGTTAAACTATTAGATTTAAATTGATGGTTGGTATTGTTCCTAGCTATTTGATAGGCACACAAAAATTATTGCAAAATGAAATTTCTCTGACTGTGGGAGCTCTAAGTTCCCCTTGCATGTCAATATTTAATAATTGCAACATAAATCGGTGAATGCAAGTATTTTAATTATCGTTTGTGGGTCTCATCATCTCTTTGACATTCAGGAACTGTCACTACTAAAATGAAGTGCTGATTCTGGGTTGTCTCCTTTCAAAGTTATTGCTCATCATCTGGTTTTATTTCTTTAGTTCACAGTGGCTTCTCAGTGATATAAATTGCTACATTCATTATTATTTTTATAGCAATTTCTATTACTAACTAATGCTATCTAGATAAGGCATTTCTAATGTAAATAAAAATAATTGAATAACAAAAATGTTTTCTTATTGTGGGGTAAATGGCAGAATTTCCAGAATCTCTCACCCAGTCTTTGTTCACTTACATATCAATAGGTGTTTATCACTGCAGAGCCTCCCATCAATCTGGGGCAAGGGTTTGAGAGAAAACGGCCACTTTCTCCTCCCCTCTGTTCCTGGTATGTAATTGGCCTGGTGTTTGCTAGTCATCAAGGTCTTGCCCATGGAGTTCCCACAAGAAGGAGTGGGCAGGGTAAGCAGAGTGTGAGCTGCATCTGGAGGACACTGACACAGCCTAGTGACAGTAATGAATAAAAGCCTTTCTCCCAACCTACACTTTCCCTTGATTTATTTCAGTTTCAACAGTTTCATAGGGAACTCACCCCGGGCCGGGAACACCCTTCTCCCTGGAGCCATACTTATAGACCATAGTTCTGCATTTTCTCCCAAGACAATGATTCTTTCTGACTTGTGTTGTAAATCTAAATTATTCCTGGAAAATATTGCTGCTGCTAATGTGTGACTGTGAGTGACCCAAATTACTTGAGTGATACTGGAAAACTCAGACCATATACAAAACAGATCTCCAGAGATTCAGGATCTCTGGGGAGGAGGTAAAAATAAGAGATTCATGTACTTCTAGAACAGGGAAAAGACGTTTATGTTCAGAAGTTTTTACTGAATCAACAGGGAACCCAGGGAAGCAAATAGGCTCTTGTTTTGAAGAAATACATATGTATAGCTTATATAAATCAAGGGAAAAGAAAGGATTAAAAAAAGAGAAAGAAAAGCACATGAAGTGTCTGAAAATAACTTGACTCAACAAAAAGGAGATACAAATATCTGTATATCTATGTCTATCTAAAAAATGGAGAAAAAAAGCAAATTTTATAGAATAAGTTTTTTGCTGTTTTGCTAAATATATATTGGTATGGAAATATCTGAGTGGACATCTGTGAAATGAAAAATATGAAAGTCATAAATTCAAATTCAAAATTGGGTGGGATGGGGAATGATACATCAAAAAATGAGCTAAAAAAGAACTCTGCTAAATTCAGTCAGTTGATGAGCTGGGTGATTAGACTAGGAATCCCACATGATACATCATATGTATGTAGGTGACAGAGAGAGAGAAAGAGAAAATAAAGTAAAATTTAACAGAGAGGAAAAATAAAATTCCATCGTCCACCAATACTTATTATATACAGATGGGACAGCAGAAAATAAGAAGAGAAAGTAGGGAGACATACAAATAACACTTTTGTTTTTAGAACTAAAGAGAAAACATAAGTCCTCAGATTTTCATTGTTTTCCCAAGATAAGAAAACTATATGAGCCATATATTGTCATGTCAGGATGAAATTTTAGAACTCCAAGGAATTCTTTCATTGGAAGTTCCATGAGATGTATGGGAGCAGAAACAATTATTAAATGAATACCCAGCAAAGACAACATGAATTTTCATTAATAAGCTTGGGTACAAGATTCTGAGGAATGTCTTTATATTTCTGAATTAAAAAGATTTTAGTTAAATCTATATTGGAGCTATATTCAGTCAAATTAACATCCCATTATGAGAATAGAACAAAACATTTAAAGCATGCCAAACATTTATTAACCATTACTCATATCTGAAAGAATTACTACAGGATATACTTTGAAAAAAAGAAACAGTGATTCTAAGAGAGAAATTATACATAAAATAGTGAAGAACAAGGAAACCAGAATAATTAATACTTAAGCTTAAATAAGAGTAGTTTATAAAGGGAAAAAAAGACAATTTGAATTTGGAAGTAAATTAAATGTACTGATGATCTCAGTGTAGAATAAGTTTTTTTCAGCTTACTGATGTAAAATATGGCAGGAGGTGAGAAGAAAGGAAAAATAATTTCTAAGATTCTTGATCTATATTATAAAAATATAAAGGAAATTATTAACAAAAGTCATTGCATAGAAATAGCAAAGCTTATATACACATTAAAATATCAAGACAATCAACATTAGAGAAAAATGAAACTAAGATAACTACGTGAGTTCATCCAAATATAAGAATAAGAATTTTTAAAAATAAAAAAGTAGAAAATATACAATAAATTTTCAGGAAATAGACTAAACATCTCAGTAATAACAAATGAAATATCTAAAAAAATAACAATTTGAATGCTTAGTCTCAGATAGGGTTTAAAAAACATGATCTGGTTTCCTGTTTAAAAGAGTTATATTTATAAGAAACTGACTCATAAGTGTCAGTAGTGAAGAAAGAAACAAGCGCATTATATCAGATATATATTAAAAAAACAAGTATGTCATTATTAATGTTAGAGCAAAGGACATGTTAGTTAAATACATTTAAAATGACAAATAGTTATCATTATAATATATAATAAATTTAACTTTGGCTAGAGTGCAAACAATATATTGGTAGTGTGCAATCTTTCAAAAGATGCATTAATTTATTCAGTCTGTCACATTGAAAGTCTATAGTTTTATCAGGTGTGTTTTGGCCTTTAGATGGAAAATAAATAAAGACGTAACTTCACAGGATTGTGAAATGAGGAACAGAGTCAACTTAAGCAGGAAGGCAAAGACTATAGGAGGAACAGGTGGTTGTGATGACATGTTAGAGTCTGAGAATTCAGTCTGGGGCATGTTTCCTTTGAGTTGCCTGGTAGAAGACCAAATACAGCTGTCAAGTAAAAGTTGGTTATATAAGTCTTTGGGTCAGGGTGAAATCCAGCTGGGAGACAAAATTTTAAAATCCTTAGTGTAGAAACTACATTTAAAAACATGTGACTGATATTTGGTAAATGTGTAAATTTTTAAAAAAGTCAAAACCCAAAAAAAAGAAATCTAAAGACTGATCCCTTGGTAATTCCTACATCATTAGAGCAGGAAATGAGAGAAAGCAATGAAGAAAAGCGAATATAAATGGCTAGAGCAGAGAATGATATCCAGGAGAGTGCTGATAGTCTGGATTACAAATTAAAATTGCTTTCTAGGAATGAGAGGCAAGTTTGGAGACAGAGATGCAAGAGTATGACTCGGGATTGACTGTGTGCTAAGAACTCTTGCTGACCTTGTGTGGGCAATTTTGGAAGAGTGATGGAAGCAATAGTTCTGACTGGAGTAGACTCAAAGGGTAACATGAAGAGAAGAATTAGAATTCATGAGTTTTAGATGAGTCTTTAAGGAGTTTTATTATAAAGAAAAAAAGCAAGGAAGTAAAATTTGGAGATTTGGGGGAGGTTTGTTAGTTTTGGTTTGTTTTAAGATGGGAGCAGCACATTTGAATAATAAGATCATACACATGCCTAAAAAATAAAAAAAATAGAGAAAGGGGAAAATTTATGGAGTGATGAACTTCAGGGAACTAGTGAGAATAGAATCTACTCCACAACTCTAGGTGTAGCCTTGGCCAGAGTGCAAACAATATATTGGTAGTGAACCAGAAAGATGCATGTCACCACAAATAAAATTAGGTGGGTTGAAATGATTCAGCAACTTGTGGAAAGTTCTCCTTTAACTGCTATAATTTCTTCAGTAAAACACAAAGTGTGATCTTCTAGTTAAGATGTAGCTGTTAGAGATTTAAGAAGAAAGGACAATATCTGGAATTCTCATCTGGAAGAATAACAGAGTGAACAGAGAACAGAAAAATGCAATACAACTGTTGAGCCGTAGGGGTACACAGAAGCTGGAAACATAATTCTCAGCATGAACACTCAACATGATGGCATGTGGTTCACCACCACGTTCAAGGAGATGGATTCAGGTTCAGGGTGGATAGAGTGAACCAGAGAGTAACCAGGTGAGGATAATAAAACTGAACAGGAGCATGGGAGCTGAGGATGTAAGCAAGGGGTTGATTAGAATGGTTGACAATGGAATTTAGGCTGGGTAAGTATAGAATAGAAAGCATGACATGAAGAAAGAACAGAGAAAAAAAGATCAGTACATTTTAGGTTTGTTTATTAGAGTTGGGATTTTGAGCATGTAAACTAGGAAAATAAAAGGTGGTGACCAGAGGACATTGTGCTTGAAATGAGATTATGAAAGATTTGCACCTACTTATAATGATAAAAGGTAGGATATAATCATGTTTGTTGGGTGAATTATCTATGTCAATATTTAAATCATCAGGAATTATGAAAGCAGTAATGTTGGACAGTGACAGTGCACTGGGACATACAATTTTAAGGGGTGTAAAATAAAACCTGTGTCTTTGGATATTTGTAAGAAGGAAAGATGACATAAAATTTCAATATGTGTGTCTCTAGGAATGAGGAAGGAACATTATCAAAGCTAGGTGTTTTGAAAGAAAGTGGAGGACACAGTGTAAATGGACAAGGAGGACACCTGATTCCACCTCCAGACACAGTGCTATGAGGAGTGAGGATATGAAACAGGCAGCAATTCAGAACCTTACAGGAGAAGCACTATTCTCGTGGGGGAGGTGGGAAGTGCTGGGTTTTTTACTAAGTGCAAGAAAATAAGGAAATTTTTAAAAACATGGTTCAGGTGATTGTATCAATTATTTATTTCAGCTTAAGAAAACATCCAAATCTTACAGTTTAAATTAACAACCATTTCCTCCCCCTCAAAAGTCTACAAACCAGCTAAGATGTTCTGTTGATCTGGGACAAAACTGTTGACCAGGATTGGGCTTGCTCGTGTGTCCGCAGTTAGTGAATTGGCTGGGGCTGGCTGGTCTAGGATGGTTTTAGCTAGAATGTCTCAGTTCTTCTGTGTGTTTCTTATATTACTTCAGCAGTCATTCTCTGTTCTCATGGTAATGGCAGAAAATTTGAATTAATTCAGAAAAGAAGTATAAATTGGCAAAAACCTGTTACACTGAGTTTACTCTTGTTAGTAATAAGTGAAACACAAGTCAAAATTATAAAATGATACTTTTTTTATACATCGTTTTAAGAAATATTTATGAAATTCAGTGATTGTAATGGAGTGGAAAATATATACTCTCAATCACTTTGGGACAAAAATATGTTGGTGTTTCTTTCTGGAGGGAGTTTCTGTAACTACCAACCCTGAAAATATACTTCCAAGTATCACTCATACAGGAATAGTCACAGAATGTATAGAATAGGATATTTAAGGATGTTCACTTTATCTTTTTACAAAATATCAAACCATTACATATGAAAGTGCATAAGTAAAGCTTAAAGTATATTAATCCCTCACCTATCAAAGACTTAAAAGAAAACACGACAAATTGGTTAACTAGACATATTTTAAGGAAGGCACTATTTTCAATGATATGAATACATTTTAGGAAAAGTGACAAGGGCGGTGCAGTGCCCGGGGATAGTAGCAGTGGGAAACTCCTAGCGCCTTGGGCCTGAAAGGAAACCCACGGCAGCTGTATATGGAAGGCCCCCTGACAAGGAGTGTGATCTTTGGTAGAGGAAGATGGCCAACTTGCAGGAAAGAAACACAAGGGAAGATAGAGAACCAATGACTCAATCTTGCATTTTTTTCCTTTCTGAACCTCCTGCCAATGCCTCTCACTTCTTTGGCTGGAGAAACCAGAAGACAGTGTGCAAGGCAGGTGTTGGTGATCAAGCACCCTGCAGGCAGGCACTGCAGTTGTCCCCAAGGGCACAGGAAAGGGTAGAGAAGAGTAGAGATTAGATCTGGGGAGAGATATGGAAGATAACCAGCACAGAATATAATAGAATATTAAACAGCAGATAAAAAATTGAGGTAAGCTTATGCTTATCGAAAAAAAAAGATTTCTCCAACATGGTTAAATGAAAAAAGAAAAGTTTTCAATTTGGTACCTACAACCTAATTTTTTTTGTTGATGTTTGTTTTATTAAGGTATCATGGATATATAATCTTATGCTCAGACTTCACATGAGAAACATTGTGGTTATTACATTCCCCCAATTCTCAAATCCCTACCATATATCCCATTATAGTAACTGTCCCTCAGCATAGTAAGCTTCTCTGTGCAATACTTCCTTCCCTGTGACCTCCCTATATTATGTGCGCTAATCATAATCCCCCTTAATCCTCTTATCCCTCCCTTCCTACCCACCCCCTAGTCCCTTTCCATTTGGTAACTGTTAGTCCATTCTTGGTTTCTATGAGTCTGCTGCTGTTTTGTTCCTTCAGATTTTGCTTTGTTGTTAAACTCCACAGATCCGTGAAATCATTTGGTACTTGTCCTTTTCCACATGACTTATTTCACTGAGCATAATACCCTCTAGCTCCATCCATGTTGTTGCAAATGGTAGGATTTGTTTTCTTCTTATGGTGGAATAATATTCCATTGTGTATATGTACCACCTCTTTTTTATTCATTCATCAACTGATGGACACTTAGGTTATTTCCATTTGTTAACTATTGTAAATAGTGCTGCAATAAACATAGGGATGCATATGTCTTTTTGAGACTAGGCTCCTCCATTCTTAGGGTAAATCTCTAGGAGTGGAATTCCTGGGTCAAATGGTATTTCTATTTTGAGATTTTTGAGGAACCTCCATAGTGCTTTCCACAATCATTGAACTAATTTACATTCCCACCAGTAATGTAGGAGGGTACCCCTTTCTCTGCATCCTTGCAAGAATTTGTTGTTCCCATTCTTTTCTATGTTGGCCATCCTAACTGGCAAGAGATGATATCTCATTGTGGTTTAAATTTGCATTTCCCTGATAATTAGCAATGTGGAGCATCTTTTCATGTGCCTGCTAGCCATCTGAATTTCTTCTTTAGAGAAATGTCTGTTCAGATCCTCTGCCCATTTTTTAATCAGATTATTTGCTTTTTGGCTGTTGAGGTGTGTGAATTCTTTATATATTTTGCATGTCAACCCCTTATCAGATCTGTCATTTATGAATATATTCTCCCATACTGTAGGATGCCTTTTTGTTCTACTGACAGTGTCCTTTGCTATACAGAAACTTTCTAGTTTGATATAATCCCACTTGTTCATTTTTGCTTTTGTTTCCCTTGTCTGAGGAGATATGTTCATGAAAAGTTGCTTATTTTATATTCAAGAGAATTTTTACTTATATGTTCTTCTAAGAATTTTATGGTTTCATGTCTTACATTCAGGTCTCTGATCCATTTAGAGTTTACTCTTGTGTATGGAGTTAGACAGTAATCCAGTTTCATTCTTTTACATGTAGCTGTCCAGTTTTGCCAACACCAGCTGTTGAAGAGGCTGTCATAGTTCCATTGTATATCCATGGTTCCTTTATCATATATTAATTGACCATATATGTTTGGGTTAATGTCTGGAGCCTCTATTCTGTTCCAATGGTCTGTGGCTCTGTTCTTGTGACAGTACCAAATTGATTTCTTGATTACTGTGGCTTTGTAGTAGAGCTTAAAGTTCCCCCTGATTTATTCTTCCTTCTCAGGATTGTTTTAGCTATTTGGGATCTTTTGTGGTTCCATGTGAATTTTAGAACTATTCCAGTTTGTTGAAGAATGCTGTTGGTATTTTGATAGGGATTGCATTGAATCTGTAGATAGCTTTAGGCAGGATGGCCATTTTGACAATATTAATTCTTCCTACCCAAGAGCATGGGATGAACTTCCATTTATTAGTGTCCTCTTTAATTTCTCTCAAGAGTGTCTTGTAGTTTTCAGAGTATGGGTCTATCACTTCCTTGGTTAGGTTTATTTCTAGGTATTTTATTCTTTTTGATGCAGTTGTGAATGGAGTTATTTTCCTTATTTTTCTTTCTGCTAGTTCATCATCAGTGTATAGCAATGCAACAGATTTATTTGAATTAATTTTGTATCCTGCAACTTTGCTGAATTCATATATTAGTTGTAGTAGTTTTGGAGTGGATTCTTTAGGTTTTTTTATCATGTCATCTGCAAACAGTGACACTTTGACTTCTTCCTTACCAATCTGGATGCCTTTTATTTCTTTTTGTTGTCTGATTGCTGTGGCTAGGACCTCCAGAACTATGTTTAATAATAGTGTGGAGATCAGACATCCTTCTCTGGCTCCCAATCTTAGAGGAAAAACTTTCAGCTTTTCACTGTTAAGTGTGGTGTTGGCTGTGGGTTTGTCATATATGGCCTTCGTTATGGTAAGATACTTGCCCTCTATATCCATTTTGTTGAGAGTTTTTATCATGAATGGGTATTGAATTTTGTCAAAAGCTTTTTCAGCATCTATGGAGATGATCATGTGGTTTTTACCCTTCTTTTATGGATATAGTAAATGATATTGATGGATTTTCAAATGTTGTACCATCCTTGCAGCACTGGGATGAATGCCACTTGATCATGAAGTATGATACTCTTGATGTATTTTTGAATTTAGTTTGCTAATGTTTTGTTGAGTATTTTTGCATCTATGTTTATCAGGAATACTCACTGTAGTTTTTTTTTGTGGTGTCTTTGTCTGGTTTTGGTTTTAGAGTGATGCTGGCTTCATAGAATGAGTTTGGAAGTATTCCCTCCTCTCTATTTTTTGGAAAACTTTAAGAGAAGTGGGTATTATGTCATCTCTAAATGTCTGATAAAATTCAGTGGTGAATCCATCTGGTTTGGAATTTTTGTTCTTTGGTAGTTTTTTGATTACCGACTCAATTTCATTGGTTTGTTTAGATTTTCTGTTTTTTCCTGGGTCAGTCTTGGAAGGTTGTATTTTTCTAGAAAGTTGTCCATTTCTTCTAGGTTACCCAGTTTGTTAGCATATAATATTTCATAGTATTCTCTAATAATTCTTTCTTTTCAGTGGTGTCCATAGTGATTTTTCCTTTCTCATTTCTGATTCTGTTGATGTGTATTATACTCTCTTTTTTTTTCTTGATAACTCTGGCTGGCAGTTTATCTATTTTGCTAATTTTCTCAAAGAACCAGCTCTTGATTTATTGATTCTTTCTATTGTTTTTTTATTCTCAATTTTATTTATTTCTTCTCTGATCTTTATTATGTCCCTCCTTCTACTGACTTTGGGCTTCATTTGTTCTCCTTTTTCCAGTTTCAATAATTGCAATTTTAGACTGTTCATTTGGGATTGTTCTTCCTTCTTTAAATATGCCTGAATTTCTATATACTTTCCTCTTAGAACTGCCTTCGCTGCGACCCATGGAAGTTGGGGAGTTGAGCTGTTATTTTCATTTGTCTCCATATATTGCTTGATCTCTGTTTTAATTTGGTCACTGATCCATTGATTATTTAGGAGCATGTTGTTAAGCCTCCATATGTTTGTGAACCTTTTTGGGTTTTTTTGTACAATTTATTTCTAGTTTCATACCTTTGTGATCTGAGAAGTTGGTTGGTACAATTTCAGTCTTTTCAAATTTGCTGAGGCTCTTTTGTGGCCTAGAATGGGATCTACTCTGGAAAATGTTCCATATGCACTTGAGAAGAATCTGTGTCTTGCTGCTTTTGGGTGTAGTGTTCAATAGATGTCTGTTAGGTCCATCTGTTCTAATGTGTTTTTCAGTGCCTCTTTCTGCTTACTTATTTTCTGTCTGGTTGATCTTTCCTTTGAAGGGAGTGGTGTGTTGAAGTCTCCTAAAATGAATGCTTTGCATTCTATTTCCCCCTTTAATTCTGTTAGAATTTTCTTGTACATTTTTGGGTCCTGCTATTTTGGGTGCATATATATTTATAATGGTTATATTATCTTGTTGGACAGAAGACCCCTTTATCATTATATAATGTCCTTCTTTGTCCCTTGTTACTTTCTTTGTTTTGAAGTCTATTTTATCTGATACAAGTATTGTAACTCCTGCTCTTTTCTCCCTATTGTTTGCATGAAATATCTCTTTCCATCCTTCAGTTTTAGTCTGTGTATGTCTTTGGGTTTGAAGTGAGTCTCTTGTAGGCAGCATATAGATGGTTATTACTTTTTTATCCATTCTGTAACTCTGTCTTTTGATTGGTGCACTCATTCCATTTACATTTAGGGTGATTATCTATATATATGTACCAATTGCCATTGCAGGCTTTGGATTCATGGTTACCAAAGTTTCAAGGGCAGCTTCTTTTCTATCTAGCATTCTACCCTAATCTTTATTATGCTGTTATAAACACACTCTGAAGATTTCCCCCCCTTCTTTTTCTCTTCCTCCTCCTCTCTTTATATGTTATGTATCATATTCTGTACTCCTTGCGTATCCCTTGACTGACTTTGTGGGTAGCTGATTTAATTTAGCATTTGGTTTGTGTTCAGTTGGTCTACTTGCTTTGCTGTGGTTTCATTTTCTCTGATGATAGCTATTTAGCCTTAGGTGTACTTCCATCTAAAGCAGTCCCTTTAAAATTCACTGTAGAGATGGTTTGTGGGATGTAAATTTCCTCAACTTTTGCCTATCTGGGATTTGTTTAATCTCGCCTTCAAATTTAAATTATAATCTTGCTGGATAGAGTATTTTTGGTTCGAGGCCCTTCTGTTTCATTGAATTGAATATATCATGCTGCTCCCTTCTGGCCTGTAAGGTTTCTTCTGAGAAGTCTGATGATAGCCAGATGGCTTTTCCTTTGTATGTGATCTTTTCCCTCTCTCTGGCTGCTTTTGATGCTCTTTCCTTATTCTTGATGTTTGCCATTTTAATCATTATATGTTTTGGTGTTGTCTTCCTTGTGTCCCTTGTGTTGGGAGATCTGTGGACTGTGGACTTCCGTGGCCTGAGAGACTGTTTCCTTCCCCAGTCTGGGAAAGTTTTTAGTAATTATTTCTTCAAAGACACTTTCTATCCCTTTTACTCTCCCTTCTTCTTCTGGTACCCCTTATAATGTGAATATTGTTCCATTAGTATTGGTCACACAGTTCTCTTAATATTCTTTCATTTCTAGAGATTCCTTTTTCTCTCTCTGCCTCATCTCCTCTATATTCCTGTTCTCTAATTTCTATTCCATGTACTGTCTCCTCTACCTCATCTAATCTGCTTTTAAATCCCTCCATTGTTTATTTCATTTCAGCTATCTCCCTTCTGAATATGTCCCTTAGCTCTTAAATATTTTTCTGTAGTTCCTTTAGCATGCTTATTATTTTTATGTTGAATTCTTTTTCAGGAGTATTGGTGATTTCAGGCTCACTAAGCCCTCTTTCTGGTTTTTGTGGGGTTTTGGATTAAACAAGGTTATTCTGCCTTTTCATAGCCCTAGAGTGTTGGGTGTGGTCACAGGTGAGTGGCATAGGTGTCAGCTGGGATGACAAAGTCCCTTCCTGCTTATTGGTCACAGTGCCTGTCTCTGCTGTCTGTGCCAGTTAACCGTGCACAAGGAGTAGCTTCTGGGTTGATCCCTTAAGTTGATGTGGGCAGGGCAGCCCTTGGGATGGCATAGGGCAATGGTGGGGGTCACAGGCCATCTGTGCAGGTTTTTCCATGAGCACAAAGATCTTTCGTGCTTCCCAGTTGCCATGCCTATCTCCACTGAGACAAAGGGAGAAGCCTCTGTGCTAAGCTGTGTATTTGTTGTAGACAGGGCTGTCCTCTGGCTGGTCTGTATCAGTGCTTCAGACAGCTGATTTGCATGCCGGTGCAGGTGGGTAGGAGGGAGAGACAGGCTGCTTATCACATTGGGGGACCTCAGAGCTGCATTGCCAACTAGAGAGAGGGATGGAGTGCTTGTAGCTTCTGAACATTCCCTACCTGCTGAGCTGAGTTTACTGGGCTGATTTTGTCCACCTGTTCCTTTTCCTAAACCCTTACCCCTTTAGCAGCCTTCTGACTGTTGAGAAGTCTTTCACAGGACCTGTTTTTCTTTTGTCCCAGGGCAGCCTTTTGTGAGAACCTGTTTGCAGTCTTAGTCTCTGACTTTGCTTTTCAGCCTCTCTAATCTCCAGAGCACCATGAATGTGTGTATTTGCTCCTGGGGTTGATTTCTAGGGCTGTATATTTAGCAATATTGTGCTTCCATTTCCTCCCCACCCTGATTCTCTTCCTCCCACAGGTGAGCTGGGGTCAGGGGAATGCTCAGGTCAGGTTCTGTCAGGTCGTAGCTTTTTTACTTTACCCTTTTCCGTGATATGTTCACATCTCCCAGATGTAGACTGGCTGGTGCACTCTTACTTCTGGTCACTCTTCTAGGAATAATTTTATTTGCTGTATATTCAAAATATATGTGGTTTTGGGAGATTTCTGCCACACTTTTCACACCGCCATCTTTTATCCATGACAACCTAATATTTTTATATGAAATACATAAAGTGGCCACATAGTTCTAAATATATATATACATATTTTTGATGGTTAATTCCATATATTAACTTGACTAGGCTAAGGGATACCCAGATAACTGGTAGAACATTACTTCTGGGTATATGTATAAGGACATTTCTGAACAGAGGAGCATTTGAATTGGTAGATTGAGTAAAGAAGACCCACTTTAACCAATGTGAGCAGGCATCAAACCAATCCACTGAAGGCTCAGACAGAACAAAAATTCCACTGGAAGGAGGACAAATTCTCTTCCTCTCCTCTTCAGCTGGAACATCCTGCCCTCAGGTGTCAGAGCTCTTGGTTGTCTGGCCTTCACTCTGGGACTCACAACTAGGGGCTCCCACAGTTCTCAAACCTTCAGTGTTGGATGAATTACAACACTGGCCTTCTGAGTTGTCTAGCTTGCAGGTGGTATATAATGAGGCTTCTCACTCTTCAGAATCATGTGAGCCAATTCCATATTCTTTTCTTATATATGTCTATATATGTCCTATAATATATGTATATATACACAGAAAGGAATATAGGATATATACATATGTTGTTTTTCTGGAAAAACCTAATACAATATATTTTTGAGTGAATTAAAAACAATTTGGATGTATGTCCTTTAATTGTTAACATGTGGATAGTAGTGGAAATGGGCAGGACATGAGGGGAAAACTTTTATTCTTTAGTATTCTAAATTTTAGAATAAACATGTATTTATGTATCAAGTTTATTAAAATTAAAAATTGTTGAAGTATATAAAACCAGTTTTAAAATTCTATAGAGCAATTACACAACTTTGTGAGTTGGACAAGATTTTTATTTTGATACACAATTTCTCTTCTAGTATATTAAATATGTAGAATCAAGATGAGAAAACCACAATGGAAGACTACTGCCTTAGCTTGTGTCCTTTATCAGTTTGTTATTATTCCATTGTATCAATTTGGAATGACTATTCATAATAACATCATGTAAATCCTGTCCTTTATGTCAATGTATGTTTACATGCGTTCTTCAGTTAACACTAAGAAATGCTTATACCTGGGGGTAAGCAGAAATAATGATCTCTTATCACTGAGAAATACAATTTGAAGTGAGGTGTAGATACACCACAGACTTTCTCCAAATATTCAAAGTGAGTTATTGACAGAACATAAAATAGAACACATTTCTCCCAAGTTCTTGCTTGGAGATCTCCACTCTATGTCACCTGATAATCAAAGGTGTTTGCCATAAGGAAAAAGTATGCATGGAAGCAATAAAGCAAAGTCATATTAATGGCTTTAGTACTTTAGAATCTATTACTAACCTCTATGGAAGTTGGGAAAAAAATTGATTTTATTTCTACAGGAAACTCTACAATAATCTAAGCTGTGGTTCTCAAAATGTGTGACAAGTATTCCCAAAGTATCATGGGGAACTCAATAGGGATGCTACAGGAAACTTTGAATTTTCATGCAAAGCACAGTGATACCAGACATTTTGCAACACTGAATGTACTACTGGCTCTAGATATACAGTATCTACATTAGATACATGCAGTATCTATATTGCGTACATATACTTCCATTATTTCACAACTTTCAAAGTCAAGTTTTGTTAGTTCCTGTGACCACAAGCAAGTACTATATGAAAATTAACCAGCAATGGAAAATGAAGGTGATTTTTAGCCAACTTGATTCTGAAATTTGAGTTGTGCAGTGACAAACAGGCATATAGATGCCTTTAGTAAGTAATACTATTTATTTAACTGTGGTTAACTTCTACTAATTTATTTGATTATTTTCTTTCAGATGGCTGCAATTTTTAGGGCATAAATACTCATGTTGTTTGTACCTAAGTCCCTTATTAAATAGTATTCTTAGTTATTTCTTTTGGTCTAGGGTCACTATGAAAATATTGCTGAGACACTAAGGGCACTTTGATCAGAGAAAATTTGGAAACCTCTGATCCAAAGTATTAAAATTATAGTTTAGAGAGACAAATTACAAAAGTTCCAGGCACAAATTCCCAAGTACATGTTGCACATATTACTCTTCTAACTCTAGGCTTATTCTTTCTGTACTCCAGATTATCAAACAACATTCTACTCTTTTACTGTCCTTTGCTATTTTGGGACAGGGGAAGAGGAGTTAATTGACATGGTCTCCTCTTACATGAATTTATATCCAAATGGTGTGTTTCAGGACTTACAATTGAGTATAATAAATAGGGAGAACCAATTCTTTGCTCCTTTCATGCACTAAGATTATTTCCCCAACTTTTATTAATTATTTGTGACTCATTTGGCAGAGAAAATATGCTAATGTATATAGTCTAGCAGAAAGCCGGTGTTAAGCATTGTACTGTGAAATTATGCTGGTTGATACCATGAGCACAAACATTTACAGAGAACAGAGATATGAAAAACAAGGGGAAATCATACATGCTGTAAATAGAGAGTTCTAGACAAGCAATCAGATCATGTCTGCTGCTGTGTAGTTACATTACCATGGACAACCCACACAGTCTTCTGGGTCTCAGTTTTGTTTTCACTTGGACTTACCAATCTAACAATAGTTTGTCAGCATATAGAGTGATTTGAGGAATTTAATGATGGAGGTAAAATAATATGTACTGTACAAATGGAAGAACTCAGGCATGTTCTTGCTTCTAAGGGTATAGTTGTGGATATTTTTCCTGATTACTCTGCCTTTTGTGATCTAGTTTATAATTTCTTCACTTCTTCAAAACTACAAAAGCTTACTAAACATGTTTTTTCAATGCATGAAAGTCTTGTATTTTTTTGCACTAGAAAACTAATGAAAACGAGTTTAAGAAAATGATTCCATTTTAAAGTAGGTCAACATTAATAAAATACAGAGAAATAGAATTAAGGTGCAAGAATTGTACACCAAAAATTATAAAAGATAGCTGAAAGAAATTGAAGGAAATAAATGGAAAGACATTCCATGATGATGCAAAGAAATAATACTGTTAACACAGCACTAGTATATAATATAATCTACAAATTTAATATGATTCCTATGAAAAATTCCAAAGGTCTTTGGGTAGAGATGGGTATGTTTATTTTTTCCTGTATTGTTTTCTTTTTTTAGAGAAACTAGGTTACTGCTTATAAAAACCTGTGTGAGCTCTCATGGCCATACCTTTCACACTTCCCTCGACTCAGCCTCTCCCCATCTTCCTGGAACTGAAACAAGGTGGGTGTAGTATGGCCACAACCACCAACTCAACATGAATGAGGCCTGTGTTCTGAGAATTCCCCACAGTAGCTAGGGTTCTCATCCTTAATACGGTTGCCATCACCATCCTGTTGCCATAGATGATTGTTGGTATTATTACCAAATAAGGTTCGTAATAACAATAATGTTATGCTGGAAACCTTCCATTTGCCAGCGTAGGTTTAGCAATTTCTGTCAAAATCTAAGATTGTTGTAGTTATAATGAAATTGTTCTAAGATTTATATGGTAAAGCAAAGAAACTAGAATAGCTAAAACAATTTTTAAAAAGAGTAGTGCAAGAGGTATCAGGCAATCCTAGTTCAATATCTGTCATATAATTAATCAAGACTGCAGCATGTGGACAGATATATATATAATTGGCACAGATATCTTCACGTTTTTATCCATCCAGAGAGGTACATCCATATATGTATATGTATAGATATGGGAGTTATATATTATCCCCAGACTTCCTTGTCACAAATTTTCTGTGATCCTTTCAAGTCCCTGACCACCCAGTCAAATCATTGTCCATAGCCCATGAATCGTTACATGTGGATAGTCCTGAGCACTCTGACCACCCTGCTGCACCTCTTCAGCTGTCCACTTTCAGATGGTGCCTGTATATTGTATAGAACCATCTGTAAACCAGGCCTGAGTTTTCTCTTCCTCAGTCAACTGACTGTAAATGTTAACCACATCTGCAAATATACTTTCATAATAGTGCTTAAATAACTGGGCACTGTAGCCTAATGAAATTGACATGTAAAACTAAGCATCACACCCCCTCAGAAAATACTTAGAGGCATCTTAGAGATTCTAGGGAAAAACCAATGACAAGAGGACAGGTTTGGGAAAGAAAGGGAGGGTAATGAAGCTGGCAACAATTTGACCCTATTTTTACATTAAGAGTTAATTTCTGGCTAGGGCTGGGGGAAAGTCATCAGCCCTGATGTAATTAAAACCTCTGTCACTGATAGTACTTTTTTCATAGTTACAAGTTCATTCAATTTTCACAACATCAGTGGGTAATTTTTATTATTTTTGCCTCATTTTTGGCACAGAGATGTAATTACGGCAAAGTTGCACAGATAGTTAATGGCAGAGGTTAAATGCAAACCCAGACAGTCTGGCTCTGGAATCTGGTTTCTTACCAATACTGCCTTGCAGGTAAATGGAAAATTTATGGGTTTTCAATATGTAGACTGAGTGCCTCCAATTCTAATAACTTTATTTCATATTCCTCAGACATTCTAACTCTACTAGCACAGTTTCAGCTTTCTTGGCAAGTCAACACCAAGACCAGTGCCCCCTTGGCAAGTGGTCAGAGCCAAGACGTGTGCCGCAGCATCCAGCATCCATGGGTAACAGCTGTATGATGAGCGACCAGCGTCCCTCGTGAATAAGAGAGAGCATATCAGAGAGCTGTGGGATGAAAAATGTTTAATTCCTGTTGTAGATCTGTCCTTCTGATAGACCAACTGACTGCTTGATAAATAGTTTCCAACCTCACCTTGATTTCTAAGTTTATTAATACTTCCATTTATTCACCCACTCACCCTGGTGTACAGCCTTTTGAGGAAGGTTTCTCCTGAATCTTCTTTCTGTGCTCAGCTTCTACTCTGAAAAGCAGCTGACCTCTGAAGCTGGGCCCCCTTATCAGCATTCCTGACCTCCTCTTGTTTGGTCTCTGGTTCTAGCTTGTCAACTATGGGGGTGCAAATCCCACAGGAAAGCAAATTTTATTTGAATGATGGAAGATGTTAAATAGCAGTTTGGGAGACATATGTGCACTTTCTCCTGCCGGCAATGTGGAGTCATTAAAGTTTTCTCTGCAAGGGGGTGCTATGTTTTCTTTGCATTTGTTAATGGTGCAGTTTATCCAACATGTACCATATGTGAAAGATCTCACCATTGGAATACTTAACTAACTTTTAATTATATTTCTATTATATTTTATTTTAGGTCATTTGAATACAAGCAGGTCTCCTGGGTAACCCAATCCTTTGCTGTTAAAGCTAAACAGAAGTACTGTCTACAGTGGTTATCAGAGAGGAAAGTAATTCAAGTAAAATACACCACACATTGCAAATGAGGATATGAAGCTATGGAGAAACTGAAAGGATCAGAAATCTCTGGAGAATTTACTTCCTCTAATTGGTTTTGTGTTTGACCCTCTAAAAACTTTATATTTTCATAAATGGCTTTGTTTCTGGGCAGAGGGGAGGGGAATATACACATAGGAGGTAGCTTGGTTAAAAACTGAATATTCTACATGTTAAAAAAAAGTGACTAGCTTGAAATTCAAAGACAGAGCTTTAAAGTTGTGTTTATTGCTTAAGCTCTGAAATAAGAAGTTATTTTTTCATTCTGAATTTACTTAAGGCCAATGAGATTGAATTCTTTAATTCCCCATTTCAGCATTAACTGTGAAATTGTGCATACATGTACTCTAATTAAAATCAGTAACATTTGTTTTACAGAACAACTTTCCAGAAAATAACTTTATAGTCTACTATGCTTAGCCTTTACTTCAAATGTAAAATTAAATTGTATAGTTTTCTTTCGTCATTGTTTTTCTGCTGGAGGAAAACATAATGGTGTTTTTTATGCAACAACTGTTAAATTTTCCATAACCACACTAGCTAAAAACATGAAATAATATACATTTTTCTAAGTTATATTTAGTAATTTGTTTCAGGAATATTAATGCACACCACTCTCTTTCATACCATTGTACACAATAGTAAGGCAAGCTGGGAGAGTAAGTCCCAAAGAACACCCTTCACTGAGGGCTCAAGCTTCTTTTTAGCTTCATTTCACTTTATGTAAAATGAGAGAATAAAGCCAAACTTGAAGTGTGTCATAAGTGCGAAATGACAATATTTATGGGACATAACATGGAATCAAGAATACAGTAGTACTAATAGTTTTTCTTTCTGCCCACATAGAGTAACAATCTCTCAGCTTTGCTTAGCTTTAATCAATGGGTTAGGAATGCTGTTTGGGTTAATATAGCTTTAAAACACTGCAGTAAAATTTATGACTTCATTAATGAAGATACTAAAGTATTCCACTGATTTTTTTCAGCTTTCCATGAGGTTCAGGGATAGGTTTTCATTTTGCTCCTCCTACTATCCTCAGTCAGTGTATCAATTCCACCTCCTTTCCAGGAAGATATAACAGGGCCAGGTTGCCACTCACTGATGCAGTCCAGCACCACTTCCATGTATTCAAAACCCAATGTTCCAGCTTATATGACAAGGTTTGACATGTGAAAGGACATTGAGATGACCCTTTGAGATAGAAAGCATCTGTGACTACGCCAATTTTTACCTCAGCACACATTGGGGCACAGAATAATAAATATTTGTATAACTGTGTTAATCAGACTTTAAGCAGTAAGTGTTTGTCTCTGCACTAGGCAACTACCACTTGGCTATAGGCACACAAAATGTCTGTAAGACTCCCTGACCCCAGAGAGCATACAGTCACACCAGGAAAGTGTCTCACAAACATGATATAATTCGACAAGGTTGTACATGGCTTCACATGCTTCACACAAGTACTGCTTTGGAGAAAAGATGTGAATTCTGTTGATTGAAACAATCAAAAAGTCTTCTTAAAAAGTAGGATGGCTAGACTCCTAATGCTTAGAAAGAGAAACAGAAGGCAGTGCACACTAAGGTACGTGTCTGTAGAAGCTTTATGATACTTTTGGTTCATGTTCTCCTATCTGTTCATATAAGTTGGTCACGTTCTTTTTGTCACTTCCAACAACACTTCCAACAACTGGAATAAACTCTTTCTTTATTCTATCTTTTGTTCTCAAAGTAAGGGGGATCATACTACCAAGTATTCCAGGATGGCTTTATCTTAAACTTACCTCACGCTCCCTCAGCAAGGAGAATCTGCAGGCTATCTGGGTATATTGACAACCATTCCAAATGCATCAAATGTGCTTCTTGTACCCTGCAATTTTCCTGCTTTTTTTGACCAGCTGTGTTTTCACATAAACCATCACACTTTGGCATATATTTTCCCAAATCTTGACATATTATATTGTTTCATGTCTTGACACAAAATCTCTGAGATGCATTGCAAAGATATAAAGTCTACAATTTACAAGGTTCAATTAATTACCAGTGTGTATAAATTTCCAGGCTCAATTTGAATTGTATCTCTTTGCAGAATGGAATGACAAATGCTGCTACATTTGATAACCAGGTACATCCTGATATAATTCTGAATTGGTACGTGACTTTTAAAAAATAATTTAAACTAGTAATAAATAAGGAATGGAGCTGTACAAACAAAAGAAGTGTAACTCCCATAAGAATTAAAATCTGGTCCAGTGGCTTATTTTAAAATTTATTTTTATGGAAGTGGTAGAACTGAATAGAGTTAATAGCCAACAGTCAGCAGATTTGCAGAAAGGATTTCTGTGTGGAAGGCCCTTAGAGCAGAGGCTCTAACATCCGGTTAGCCCAATCTGCATTTACCAGATGAAAACAGTGAGTCAAAAACTAAGGACTCTGCCACATACCTAGAAAGTGTCTGAAGGTGATTATAATCCATTTATCTTTACATTTAACCATTTTCACAATTAAATTATAAAAATATCACAAGTTAAAATTTACTTTGTTTCTATAATTTATGTACTTACAAATCATGGTCATGTGGAACTTGAGTTATAACACAGAGTGATTATATACATGTAAATCTATTAAATGTGTATATATTGAATGTGTATATGTGTAACTATATATAAATGTGCATTTATATAAATATGTATAAAATACATATGTGTAAAGAAGAAAATTTTCAAGTATTAAGAAAACTAAAATAAGTTGAAAAGTATATTACTCTTAAGATAAGAAAACTTTAACTTTACATTTAAGAAGCCCAGAGACTCAGCTAAAATTTCCAATGTTAATTTATTACTAATTTATTTATTTTAAAAAGAAACTTTTGTTGAAGTTCTATGTAGGTTACACACAAAAAGAATTCTCCACATAAGTGTCTGGAGTGCCTTTATTCAGAGCATCTGTTGAAATGTGAGCTCTTACTGTAGACCAGTGAGAGGAATGCATTAATAATTTTATATTTTGTTCAAAAATTATTTCTTAAGCCCTGACTTTGCCAGATACTGTTAGTGGTGAATGAAGTAAACATGATCCCCACTCTCATGCATCTTATGCTGTAGTCAGGAGAGAAACAGGTATTAAACAAATAAATCTGTTATTGCAAATTGGGAATGGGGTATAAAGGTGACAAAGTGAGAATCATGGTTTGACAAACTGAATGACTGGAAGTGTAGGAGGCAGAACCTGAGGGCTACTTGTGTAGGGTCATAAGACATCTGTCTATGAAGGTAACATTTAAAGTAAAACTTCCAGGATGAGAAGGATTCATCCGTGAGGGAGAATAGGAGGAATGATATTCCAGGCAGAGGGAGTGGCAAGTACAGAGGGCCTAAGCTAGGAACATACAGTGGGCTATGGGACCAAAAAGGGGGATAAAAATGTCAGGAGTCCACTTAATTTGAAAAGAATGGCCCCAAATGAGAAAGGCAAATCAAAAGGAGTCAGATCACCCAAGATGAGAAGTTTGGAATTCAACTGAAGTAAGATAGAAATTATTAGAAGGGCTTTCAGAAAAGGCTCATTGATATACAATAAAACACTATAAAAGTCACACATTTAACCTGTACAGCTCAAAGGTTTTCAGTATACTGGCAGAGTTGTGCAACCATCAGACTAATTCAATTTTGTAATTGTGGTAAAATACCTATGACATAAAATCTAATATTTTAACTATTTTAAAGTATATAATTCAATGGTTTATGTGTAGTCACAGTGTCATGCAACTACCACCATTATCTAGTTCCAGAACCTTTTCATCACCCCAAATGGAAACCTCGTACCCATTAAGCAGTCACTCTTCATTCCTTGTCCTCCAAGCCCCTGGAATCTACTAATCTTCTTTTTCTCTCTATGGATTTTCCTATTCTGGATATTTCATGTAAATGGAGTCATGCAGTATGTGGTCTTTTGTGTCTGACTTCTTTCATTTAGCATCATGTACACAGGTGTTCATAGCAGATCTATTCCCAATAGCCAAAAGATGTAAACAACCTAAATGTCCATTGACAGATGAATGGATAAATGACATGTGGTATATCTATACAATGGAATATTAGTCATAAAAAGGAATGATGTGTTGAAGAACGAACCTGGAAAAAATTATAATTACAGGACATTTTATATGAAGAGCTTTTAAATAGTGATGTGAGAGACTTCAGTTTACTTGCAAAAACATCTCATTGTCTGCTGTATGAAGAATGAATTGGAGAAGGCAGGAAAAGTAGGGATGAGAGGCAAGAAGCTTGTTGGTTTAGACTAGGAAGTTGACAGTGAAGAGAGAGGGAAGCCAACCAACATTAGAAAGGTGTTTACAAATAGAATTATCAGGCTTCATTGGATATAGGAGTGAAATGGAGAGAGAAATCAATGCAGCTGTGTCACTATAATATGAAAGGCAGTAGAAGAAACAGATTTCAGGAAGAAAAGCAGTAGCTAATATGTAATTATGGCCAGTATCATGTATTGGGGAGGATGTGAACCTATTAGAACTGTCATGTAATGGAGGTGGAAGAGTAAAATTTATATATCCACTTTGGAAAACTATTGAGTAGCATCCTCAAAAAACAAATAGGCACATAAAATATACCCCAGTAATTCCACCCTTAAGTAAATACTCAATAGAGATGAGTACATATATCCACCAAAAATAACATATATGAATTTTATTGTAATGCTATTCATAGTATTCTAAAACTGAAGCTACCAAAATATCATTGGCAGATAAATAAATTAATTGTGGGAGCAGATTATAGTTCCTGACTAATATAGAAACAGACTCTAAACAGGTATGAAAGTTCTCTTATATTACAGAGAAAGTAAATGGTAAAGCAACTTTAAACCTGTCACTATACCATAATATTTTATTTCACTTGCTACATATCATTGATTGCTGTCTCCCCTTTTTATGCTTCCTGCTGACTTACAGGTAGAAAACTGTAGCCAGAGGGTTAGTTGGAGGCCTGTAGCTAAAATCTGATATGAAATGGAGCAGAGGTTTTAAGATTACTGGCAAATTATCATATTAGGAAGATCTAAATGATGCCAATACATCACCATGACTTCCCCCATGGCACCTGAGCAATAAAATAGCAATGAAATTGTCATTATCAAATGAAAGAATATTTCACACAGTATCATCTTCCTGATATATCAGAGTGGCTGTCAACTGTTAAGCCATGCTGAACACTGTGGAAAGAATTTAAAGCACTGTATCTTACTATTTATCCCTGTCAACTGAACAGTTGAAATAAGCACAAATACATAAGAAACTTGAGACCACGTCACCTTCTTAGGGACTTACACATTCTTCTGAAAACAAGAAATAAACATACAACCAGAATTCTAAACACTGTATTAAAAGTTCCAAAAGAAGCTGTATTAAGAGACAGAAAATGGTGCAGGTCATATATCCCATCAGGTCATCTTTAGCAGCTCAAACAATCTGATGATGCCATGTAATCTTGTAGGGGAACACTAGGCTGCTAACTGCATGGGAACTAAGTTGGCAGTCAGTGGGTCAGCAGTGTTGGCTACACCAGAATACGGCATTTGCCAGCATCTGTCTCTTCTCCCTTCCTCTGGTCTGCCCCAGAAATCTGCCAACAAGCTCTTTTTCCACCCAGTTCTGTCCAGCCTTCCTCTGCCGTGCCTGCCTTGTCACCAGTTTGATTTCCTTTAACTGTAAGATTTTTATGAACCAAAGCAGAGTTTGCCTTTCTCTTCAGGTGTTGTGTTTAGCAGGTACAGAGAAGATTCCATCACCTCATGCAGCATTCCCATCTGGAGTGCCTCCCTCATCTTGCAGAACCTGACTGCCCCCTGCCCTCTCTTGGCCAGGCTTCTGAGATATAGGCACATTTTACACCTAAGTCTTCCTGATAGTTTTGGATGTTAAGGAATAGGTATGCCCCTCTTTCCTTTTTTGCTTTGCATATTTTTATTTACTATTTCACTTTGGAGATAATATAGTGTGTTAGTTTTCTAGCGCTGGTATAACAAATTACCACAAACTGCAAGGCTTAAAGAAACATAAATGTATCTTCTCACAATCCTCAAGACCTCAAGTCTGGAACCAAGGTATTTGCAGGGCTGCACTCTCTGTCCCAATGCTCTGGGGAGAATCCATTCCATGCCTTTCTTATGGTGACTGCTGACAACTGCTATCACTCCTTGGCTTGTAGCTTCTCTGTCTTCACACTGTCACCTCTTCTGCTGTCTGTGTTTCCTTTTCTCTACTTTAAGGACATTTACTGTTATGTAGGGTCCACCCAGTAATCCAGGATGATCACACCTTTATGTTTTTAGTTTAATTACATCTGCAAAGACTGTTTTCTCAAATAAGATAGCATTCACAATTTACAGGGATTGGGACATAGGCATATCTGCTTAGGGGTCACCATTCAACCTACTATATATAGTAAGATCCAGAGGGACATGTGACAAACTCCTTCCACATCATTTCTTGATTTTGTGGTCCTAGTTTCTTAGCTAGTGTGGCTCACGCAGTATGCAATATTTTCTACTCTTATCAGATAAACTGTCCCAGTTTACCTATGGTAAACTCAGTTTTGAAACATGCTGCTTTTTTTTAAGATTCCACCTTATATCTAAAAATATGTAATCAAGTAGGTTTATTTTATATTTTTATTGAAGTATAGTTCATAAACAATATTATATTAGTTTAAGGTATACAACACAGTGGTTCAGCCATTATACACATTAGTAAATCCTCACCTCTAACTGGTGCAGTTACTGTCAAAATAAAAAGATGTTACAGAACCATTGGCTATATTCTCCATGCTGCCCTACTATCCCCATGACCAACTTGTATTCTGATTGAGTTTTCAATCAGGTTTATTTAAACAAAATTTTTTTTCAAAATTTAAAGTTATTCAGAAAAATACAGGGTGCCAAGTATGAAATATGATCTGCTTTCATTGTTCTAGATTTCTCTTCTAGATATTTCTGCCTAATAACACTGATAATGAAAGATCAAATCTCAAAGCTCTTGTTGATAATTAGCCAGTATTATATATCTGATGCTGGAAAGAGCTCTACTATTTAACTGATGACAAGGATATATTCATGAAAATGAATAAATACAAAGGTTTGAAGAAAGTCCTGACCTCAATTACTTTGTAACCTTGGTCTTCTGCTATCTCATTGACTAAGAAGTATTTATGCAATTCTTTTAACTACTCTATTTTTTCCCTAGAAAGTTTAGTGATTCTTAGAAGTATTTATTTCCCTCCCCTTCTATGGAAACTTGATGTGATAAGAACACTATGGTTTCTTTTCAGCCACACTGATAATGATACTTCAAGTTATCAGAAAGTTACTTATTTCCTTCCAAAAGCAGTTGACTGCTGAGCACAGCCTCATAAAGCTAATTAATTACAGTAATTGTATCATATGCTTCTTCAAAATGGGTATTGATAGTGCTGAGAGAAATGTTCCTGCATGTAGTTTGGCAGGATAGCTTTGTGTTTTCAGTATGTATGAATTTGTGCTTTTCAATGTGTATTTTCCCATAAGCCACCAGGTATCCTGGAAAAACAAACTCATATAGGCTAAGACAACCTCTGAGTCCCATAATAGTCCAACTAAAGCCTGTCATACAAACAGATTAATGGCCCATTTGCTGTGCACTGATATGTTTGTCACAAGAATAAATGTATACTTTCTCCCCCTCCATTTTATGCTTTCATTATAGTCCATGTGAAAGAAAATTATTATCTTTTTCTTTTGTGGAAAAAATGTTCTGATCTTGATATAAAATCTGCCATTAGAGTTATAAAGAAAAATATAGCCACAATATTTTTAGATTCCTTGACATTTTAAATTCCCTGAAAAATTCCCCCATGACAGAAAATAAAAGAACACACAATAATCCCAAAATGCTTGGTAAATGTTAGAGTGCATTGCTTTAAAAAACAATCCACTGTCACAATTGTATTTTGGCATTAGTTTTTTTTAGATTTCTGCTTTATTCTTCTGCAGATTCTTTAGGTCTAGACAGGCAGTGGGCTTGTTGCACATCACACCTATTCCATTAATGGTATCAGGGAGGGCTCAGACGGAAGGGGCTCTGCATTTAGATAGCTCCAAAAAGCACTTTAAGCATCTTTGCTTCATTCATAGCAATGTGTAGAAGCAAGAGCTTTTGCCATTTTCCTCTCTTATTCCTTGTGCTAACTCACAGCATATGCTACAAATAGCAGGTGTTCAGACATCGGCTAACACTGAATCTGAGAACAAAGTATGTTTAAGTAAAAGAGGATTCGATTCGGGCCTCACTGGACATTTCTGTTACATTTATGTGGTAATATCTTAGCCATTTTGGCTTTCTATAATACTAGCTGGTGATATTATCTTAGGAAAGTAATTGTTATTTTCCCCAAATTAAAATGATATCAACATATATCTATCTCAGTATCTGATAACATAAAGACAATATAGAAACAATTTTTTAGTATTTTCCAATCATAAATGTTATTTAAATATCATTAAAATGGTTACAATTCTCTGCAAGACTAAAGACAGACCCAGCTCCTTTACTCATATAATACCAACCATGCTGGTTGAAATAGTAAATGTTTCTTCTAGAGTTTTTTCCAATTTTCAGCTGGATTTCAAGTCTTCAATGGCAGAAGCTATGCTTTTCCTCTTTTTGTTTGTCTTCAGCATATATCAGTGATGGACACCATACCTATAAGCCAGCCAGCCCTGTGGGCAACATCTGTTGTAGGAGTCTAACCTTTAAACAGGACTTGGCATTTATCCACATGCCTTAAAAATACACAAATACCTTCAAAAGTCATTAAGGTACAATCTAATATTTACTAAAGCTGATGTGCAGAAAGTATACCCACACCACCATAACCTTCAGGAGTCCTTCAGACTTTCTTCAAGGCCCCTTTTAATTCCCTCAGTCAACCAGGGACTTCCTTCTTCACTCCCCAGACATTGCTCAGTTTTTTAGCTTTTCCCTCTTTTCTTTATTAAACTAGGTAGCTTTCTCCTTCTGCCTAAAAATGCTTGCAGTTTTCTGTCTCTTGACAGAGTTATCAAAGCCATTTTCCCTACAAATAAAATTTCAGACCTATTGCTTGGAAGATAACATTTTCTCTGTGTATTACAAATACATAGCGAGTATTCTGATGAAGAAGCAGAACCCTCATGCTCCAACAGGTGTTCTAAGGCTCAGAGCTTCATTCAAATTCTGATTGTATCACTTATTTGTATAATATTTGGTAAATTGTTTATCTCTTTAAATCTTAATTTCCTTATTTTAAAACTTGATAATATTTTACACACCTTATTCTGTTTGTTATAGGATTTAATAATGATATTTGGAGAGCACTTAGGATATGCTTTGTGTTGTATGAAATAAGACCACAGACTGAGAATTTTTAAAAAGGCCCTTGTTCTTCATAAGAGCTATATTTTAGAAAGAAAGATGGTGAATGCATAGTGACCAGTAGCTGGATGACCATGGCATCCATGTTCCCTAACACAGCAAATTTATAATTCATACCTGAGCAACACCCAAGCTCATCTCAAAGAATTTTTCAAGTGAATGGGGATAGAGGAATCTTGAGATACTCAAAGGAAAGGACACAATGCTATACTTAACAAGAGAAAGGATGGTGCATCTTGCAGACAAAAGTAGAAAATGATGGCTATTTAAAAGAGACATTGATACCATGCATTTGAAAAAAAACATTACTGTGAGAGAGTCCATGTGGTAGTGTCTCTGAATGTGTTTGTCCATCAGAGTAAAACACTGAAGATATATAATTGGGTAGCAGTGTTTGTTCTGGGTAATACAATGCTAAGTGCCTCTAGTTGATATTTTAACTTTTCAACAAGACAGACTTCTATATATTGTGGAGGCTGATTTCTTCCTCTTGGCACAGAGTAAGCTCCCAATAAATAGAACAAATGTGCCTTCTGTGTTGAATTTTAATTTTTGTAACAAATGACTGCTTTGTCCAAGTATTTAAATGATGTGACACCTTGTTTTCATTTTGTCAAAAACCTTTTATACTCTGTTCAAATAAGTATTTTTATTCATCAGAGAGAAAAATAAAGAAGGTTAATTTCAATTCCAGGAATACATAGTTATACCTGTCAAATAAAAATGGGAAAACAGGAAGCTTCCTATTAAAATTAAATTACTGGCATCAGATAGACATCTTTGCACATGTTATTTTCATTCATATGCTGCCTGATAGGAGAAAAGAGAAACTCCAGAGAGCACCTCATGACTTCAGGGAATGGAATTGAGATCACAGTAATGAGATATTGGTTAAAGAAAACTGTTAAACAAGCATTTAATTAGCCTTAAATGCTGTCAGCTTTTCTGGCTGTGATGGGATTGAATGTGCTGGTTTTTATTTTATTTTTTCTCTGAATCTAAGTTTCTTTAGGGAAAATAAGGATGTTGTCACTGATAATGCCACCCACACTTATCATTGTAAATTTGATTGTGTGATGGTAAGTGTGGGCATGTAAGCTTGAGCATAAGGGGAGCCCTTTTCCTCGTTATACTTCAAAAATTCCATTTTAAATGTTGGTCACCATATGGCAAGCAAATGTGAGGACCCATCATTCAGTTAGTAATGGGTGATATGAAAAGGTTCAGGAGTTGGTATTTGAAGTCAGACCTAGCTAAAAATGTAAGCTTTTCTTTATTTTTTTACCTTATGATTTTAGTTTCCATTGATTGAACACCAATCTTATATGTTTTATATAGATAGATAGATAGATTAATGGTGTTATATTTGATATTTTATTAATAGTTTCATTAAATCAGTGATGTACATCTTAGTATCATTTAACAGATATGGAAATTGAGTTTCAAAGAGGTTAAGATATGTGCCTGATGTTAAATATTAATGGAGCAACATAAGTAGATCTAACTCATTTCATCTGTAGCTCAAATATCTTACACTGTTGACGAAGGGGTGGTCCTCAAAAAAGGGAATTTGCCACATATTTGAGGGTCACTGTTTTAAGTATCACTTTTTTTTGTCAATCCTACCTAGTTGAGTTATGAATTCAATAGATAACTTGGGCTCATGAATTTATGTCCATTACGTAAAGCCCAGGGTGATTATGTATTTTTTTGGAACCCTGTATCTGATTTTTTATAGCTCCTTTGACAATCTGTCTATCAGTTATCCTTTTTGCTATTCTCAGTGATTGCCCTCATCTAATTTTAGATTTCTAACGTCTCTGGGTTTGGGAACTGGATGGCCCAAGTAGAATGGAGAACCAAGTAACTGTTCAGCATCATGAGGATAGCCTGACATAAACATCAGCAGAAACAGGGCCAGTCATATGTAAAGTGCTTAATAAGTATATGTCAACTCAGACACATAAAGACACCTAAAGCTCCTGTTGTCCGATTCTGTATATATAAAATATGCTTCATTATTAATTTATCACTGAAGTATTCCTTAAGTCTTTCTTTACTCCTATTTTCAGAACCTTGAGATCACATAATTAAAATCATATAATTAATGAAAACTCAAGTTTCTTGTGATTGATTGGCTTAAATTTAGATTCTTTTTTGTCCAAAATGTTTTAAGAAATAGCTTTATTGAAGTAAAATCCACATTCAAAGAAGTGCACATATTTAATGTGTACAGTGTGATGGGTTTGGACCTATGCAAACACCGTCACCACAATCAAGGTAACAGGCATATATCCATTACCCCCAAAGATTTCCTATGTCCTTTTGTTTTTGTTTCTGTGCAGTAAACACATAACACTCTACACAGCCAAATTATTTATTTTTCCTTGGATTCTGCTCTCACCTCGTCCTTTGAACACAACAAAGTCTCAATACTAAAAGCCTTGGCCTATACATTTATCACAATTCTGGTTTACTATTTTTTTCTCTAGTCTCTTCTAATGAATTCTCTTACCAGCTCATCTGGTCCAAGACCATCACATCTGGGGAACCACACATCTATAGAGGCCCTCTAGGACCCCCCCAACCACCATAAATTAGAATGAAAAAGGGGTATTTTAGAACATTTTTTCTACAACACTGATCCCTAAGACCAATAAACAGTGACTTCCAAGAGTCCCTTAAGTATCAATATTTTAAATATGCTTTCCTCCATTTACTTATTAACTTTTGTGTCTCCTTGAAAAATATCAGAAATTAGTATTATTATATATTTTTAAAGGCATACTAATTTTCTCTTTTATTTTCAAACATTGTAGAGAGTCATTTGTAGAACTCAAATTCCAAGTCTCTTCATATCAAGAAGTATTTAACAGACTGATAACTCATTTATTCAGTCATATTCTGAACAAAATGTCCATTTATATCTGTGTGTGTATAACTATAATCATGTATATATAATTATCATATATGTATCATGTATATGTAATCAACTTCAATTTGAGAGGCTTTTTAAATTATAGTTGATATATAATCATATATTGGTTTCAAGTATATAACACAGTGGTTCAACAGTTACACACATTATTAAATACTCACCCAATTAGTGCAGTTACTATCTGTCAACATGCAAAGACTTTACAGAACTATTGGCTATATTCTCCATGATGCACTCACATCCCTGTGACCAACTTATATTATGATTGAGGTTTTTGTATCCCTTTACCCCCATCACCCTCCCCATTCACCCACCCCAACCACTCCCCCATGGTAACCACCAGGTACTTCTTAATCTATGAACCTACTGCTGTTTTGTTCATTTTGTTTTGTTTATAGATTCTAAAAATAAGTGAAATCATACACTATTTCTCTTTCTCCACCAAATTTATCTCACTTAGCATAATACCCTCTAGGTCCATCCCTGTTGATGCAAATGGCAGGGATTTCTTTCTCTTTTTTATGGCTGAATAGTATTCCAATGTGTATATGTGCCATCTTTTCTTTACCCATTTATCTACTGATGGGTACTTCCCTTCATATCTTGGCTATTGTAAATACTGTGGTAATAGCAAAGGGGTTCATATATTCTCTAGAATCAGGGATTTTTGCTACTTTGGCTAAATTCCTAGAAGTAGAATTACTGAGTCATATGGTAATTCTATTTTTAGTTTTTTGAGGACTATCCATGCTGCTTTATCCAATTTATATTCCTACCAACAGTGCAAGAGGGTTCCCTTTTCTCCACATCCTTGCCAACACTTGTTATTTCTTGTCTTTTGGATAGTGGCCATTCTAGTTGGTATGAGGTGATATCTCATTGTGGTTTTGATTTGCATTTCCCTAATGATTAGCAATGTGGAGCATCTTTCTATGTGACTATTGGCCACCTGTATTTCTTCTTTGGAAAAATGCCTGTTCAGATCCTCCACCTCCACCTATTTTTTAATCAGATTTTTTTTTTTTTTTTGGTGTTGAGGTGTATGAGTTCTTTATATATTTTTGGTGTTATAACCCCTTATCAGGTAAATCATTTAGAAATATAGTCTCCCATGCTGTAGGTTGCCTTTTTGTTCTGCTGATGGTGTCCTTTGTTGTACAGAAGATTTTTAGTTTGATGTAGGCCCAGTTGTTTATTTTTTATTATGTTTCACCTACCTGAGGAAACGCATCCAGGAAAAAATTTTTCATGTTTATGTTCAGGATATTTTTGCCTACATTTTATTATTTTCCCTATTGTATACCCAGGGCTCCTTTATCATATATTAATTGACCATATATGAGTAGGTTTATATCTGGGCTGTCTATTCTGTTCCATTGATCTATGAGTCTGTTCTTACACCAGTACCATACTGTTTTGATTTCTGCAGCTTTGTAGTACAGCTTGAAGTCAGGGATCTTAAGCATCTCAGCTTTGTTCTATTTTCTCAGGTTTGCTTTGACTATTTGGGGTCTTTTGTGGTTGAAAAATAGCATTGGTATTTTGATAGGGATTACATTGAATCTGTAAATTGCTTTGTGGCAGGATGGCCATTTTGACAATATTAATTCCTTCAATCCATGAGCACAGGATAGATTTCTATTTATTGGTATCTTCTTTAATTTCTGTCATGAGTGTCTTAGAGTTTTCAGAGCACAGGTCTTTCACCTCCTTGGTTAGGTTTATTCCTAGGTATTTTATTCTTTCTGATGTGATTGTAAATGGAGTTTCTTTCCTGATTTCTCTTTCTGCTACTTCATTGTTAATACATAAGAATGCAACAGATTTCTGTGCATTAATTTTGTATCCTGAAAATTTTCTGAATCCAGTTATTAATTCTAGTAGGTTTTTGATGGAGTATTTAAGGTTTTCTATATATAGTATCATATCATCTGTAAATAGTGATAGTTTAACTTCTTCCTTATCAATCTGGGTACTTTTTATCTCTTTATCTTGTCTGATGGCTGTGGCTAGGACTTTCAGTACTATGGTGAATAAAAATAGTGAGAGTGGGCATCCTTGTCTTGTTCCTAATCTTAAAGGAAAATCTTTTGGCTTTTCTCCATTGAGTGTGATGTTAAATGCAGGTTTGTCATGTATGGTCTTTATGTTGAGGTACTTGCCCTCTACACACATTTTGTTCAGAGTTCTTATCATGAACAGATGTTGAATTTTGTCAAATACTTTTTCAGAATCTACTGAGATGATCATATTATTTTTATCCTTCCTTTTGTTAATGTGCTGTATCACACTGATTAATTTATTAATATTATACTATCCTTGTATCCCTGGAACAAATCCCATTTGGCTGTGAATGGATGATCCTTTTGATAAATTTTTTAAATTTTGTTTGCTAATATTTTATTGATTATTTTTTCATCTATTTTCATCAATGCTATTGGTCTATAATTTTCATTTTATGTATTGTCTCTGTCTGGTTTTGTTATTAAAGAGATGTTGGCCTCATATAATGAGTTTGGAAGTATTCCCTCCCCTTCTACTTTTTGGAATTCTTTGAGAAGGTTGGGTATTAGCTCTTCTTTAAGTGTTTGGTAGAATTCAGGTGGGAAGCCATCTGGTTCTGGACTTGTGTTTATTGGGAGTTTTTTTTATTACCAGTTCAATTTTATTACTGGTAATTGGTCTGTTCCAATTTTCTGCTTCTTCCTGAGTTAGTCTTGGAAGGTTGCACTTTTCTAAGAATTTGTCAATTTCTTCTAGGTTGTCCAATTTATTAGCATATAATTTTTCATAGAATTCTCCAATAATTCTTTGTATTTCTGTGATTTCAGTTGTAACTATTCTTTTTTCATTTCTGATTTTATTTGTGTCCTCTTTTTTTCTTGGTAATTCTGGCAAGGGATTTGTCTATTTTATTTATCTTCTCAAAGAACAAGCTTGTGTTTTCATTAATTTTTTTCTATTGTCTTATTTTCTATTCCAGTTATTTCTGCTCTGGACTTTATTATGTCCCTCTTTCTACTAACTTTGGTTTTCATTTGTTCTTCTTTTTCTAGTTTCTTTAGTTCTGATGTTAGACTTTTTTGGTGGGATTCTTCTTGTTTCTTGCGGTAGGCCTGTATTGCTATGTACTTCCCTCTTAGAACTGCTTTTTCAGCATCTGAATATTTTCTTTTTACTTTGGGTAATTTATCTAAGTTCACTGAGATTTATTTTTATGCACATAGCAGTACTATTTATAACAGACCCAAATTGGAAACAACTCAAATATGCATATAAGCAATAAAATGGATAAACAAATGTGAAATATTTAGACAATAGGACATTCTACAGAAATGTTAATGAACAAACTACTGCTATACACACTACTTAATAACATGGATGAATCTCACAAAGGAAAAAAGGGAACAAAGAATACATAATGTAAAATTCCATGACTACAATTGGCAAATGAGGAGAAACTCAAGATGCTATATAAGTATACTACTATGTCTATACTTTACAAATAATGAAAAAAATTAACAGAAACATGTCGATTATCAGCATTGTGGTTCCTTTGAGAGGGGAGAGGGGAGGAGATTGGGCAGAATCACAAAGGGAGCTTCTGGGATATTGCTAATCTATCCTTTGACAAGCATACATTTTAAAGGTTGTGTAGATATTTATAGCTGTGGTTTGTACACTACTCTGCACATCATACTTCAATGAAAATGAGAAGTTCTATCTTTTTTGTCTGTTTAATCAGATCAAGTTAAATTCCTAAAAGCACTAATAAAGTGTGTTAATAGGTGATAGTCTACCTCTTATGAGAAGCACAGCAGGCTTTCTGCAGAATGTAGTTTTCCTTCATTTGCAATATTGCAGCAAGTACACCTGGGGCCTAGGATATAGTGTGAACAGATTGTCCTCCAGTAACTGACAGCAAACACCCACACATTAAGGACTCCAGGCTGCTGAAGAAATTTCATGGCATAAACCTAGGATTGTTTCTTCAAAATATAAATGAAATAAAATATATAAATGAATTTAAAAATATAGTTTAAGCTACAGCTATTTGGTAAATGAAGAAATTATTATCCAAATAGCAGTGTGCTTATTAAGAATACAACTATGCTTTGTGTTAAATTAAATATTAGCAAAAATATGCAACTTTATCATTCTTCCTTCTTGCAGTCAATGCTTTCTGTACATTTTCTTTCAAACTTCCACAATTAAGTAAGAATCTTATTCACTTACGCATCCCTTTATTCAGCAATTCTGTTTTAAGCTTCTACTATCTGCCACATTCTTTTCTATATCAAAAAGATATAGAAATGAAAGACACAGGCATGTCTCATTAAGGAGATTTTAGTATAGAGTATTATGGGGAGATTAAGTGATGATTATAACATGGTGCAATCTATGTGCTAAGATAGACTTACCCCTATTCTTCCTGCAGAAGTAAGGAAGAGTGGCTCCTAATCCAGAAGGAAGACAGTGGATCAGAACAAGGTGGAGAGGTTTTCTGACTAGGAGCTGACAAGCTTTAGTTGTTTAGTGAATGAAGAAGGGCAAGATCAAAGGCACTTTCATCATTGAATTTATTCTATTAATTATTAGTTATTTAGTACCCATCTTTCGGTAAAAGGCTCCAAGGGATGGAGCTGAACTAATTTTTAATCACTGAGAGCTGTCATTTTTTGAGAGATAAAATGTGACATATCCTTAAAAAATAGGGCATCAAATTTAATGTAGCCATTAAAGCAGAGCTCTCCTAACAAATAAGGGCTCCATGCAGCCAGCAAATCATTACTAAAATGGCTTCAAGACAATAACACTGTCTAGATATGAGACCAACTTAACTCCAGTAGGAAAGGCTTGACCTTGCATTGATCTCCTCTGCCTCTAAATCTTTACTATTAACAGAACTTATGTTCTACTTGGTGGGGTCTTTAAATAATTTACTAAGAGTCAAGTAACTCAGAAGCCATAAATGAGTGCTCCAGGAGAAAGACATTCAAAATGTAGAGCACAGGAGAATGGAGAGAGAGTTATTACAGTTCCAGAGAACATATGTTTGTTTATGGATTTTTTTAGACCATGGGAAATGTTCATGTCCTGAAATACGGTCCTAATCTGCCAAATTTAGATTTTTGTATTTGTGTCTTCATTGCTTCTAATCAAGAAGCTGTGTCTACATAAGTGTAGTCACTAAAACTGTTTAGCATACATTTGAGACTTAAAGAACATCTAAATGCATTAAAAGGCAAAACAAATTAAAAGACAAAAATAATATATAAGATACATTATCTTATTTGTGGGAAAAAACTTTTGAAAGGTCAGTTAAAGGAGAATAATAATGTAACATTCTAAAAAAAATTATGTAAAACTGGCCCATATAAGAAGACTCAGATATTGAAAGTAACTTTCCAAAGGGCAGATGGACACTTAATAACCAGTATGTAAACAGAAATTGAGGAGACAGTTACATGGAGTAAAAGACAAGATATGACAAAGACTGTGAAAAGATATTTGCTTCATTTATTCACTGTTTATTGCCTATGTGTAAGGCCATGTTCCAGGTGCTTGAAATACATTAATAAATGTATAAAGATCCCTGCCCTCATGGGGCTTACCTTCCAGTGGGAACAGACAATTCCCAGCGATATCTAATTTTCCATCTAAATGCAACAGTGATAGAAAGTGATAAACATGGCTATCTTGCTAATACACTTTGTCCATCTGTTGTGCTTCTGGAATCATTAAAGGTCCTCTGCCAAAGTCAAAAGAGAGGAAGTGAGACAGGGTTTGTACCCAAACTGCTGATTATCCTGGAGTTCAAAGTTTGGGCTTGATTGGAACAACTGTTCTCTTGGACAGCTGCCCTTTAAAGACTTACTCTTCATAGTGAAATAAAGCAAAGGTGTTTCTCTTCCATCAATTAGAAAACATGGATATATAATACAACTCTTCCACACACTGTTCCCAGTTGGACAGGCTTACAAATATTGTTTCACATATGTATAAAATCCAGGAATATTAATTGCTGGATCAAAAAGTGCTTGGAATTTATAAATCTAAGAAATTTGTTCAAATTTCCTTTTGGGGAACTCTATAAATTTTTATTTCCACTGGCAATGTTTTACCACAGCTTCAGCAACACAGTTATTGAACTTGGTCATGTGGATAAAAAGAAGAAGATATTTATCATGGTTTTTACTTTTATTTACTTATTAACTTGAGATTAAACTGTTGTAAAATTTAGAAGCATTTCTATTATCATTTCCTTGAGTTGCTTACTTATACCCTTTGTTCATTTTTCTATTGATTTACTAATCCTTTTTTTACTTATTTCTGGAAACCCTTAGTATCAATTGCAAATATTTTTTCTCAGTTTGTCATTTGCTTTTGGACTTAGGGTGTAGTATTTGCTTCATATATATATAATAGTTTTTATGTTGTTGAATTTATCCTTTAAGAAAAAGAAACTTTTTAAATTCTGTATTTTGAATTATAGTTAAAAATATCTCAGCCCCTGAGAAGATCTAAAAATTTATTCCTTTCCTCTTCTATTTTTATGATTTTATTTTACTTTTTTGAATTTAATTTAACTTGGGATTCAATTTTGTATTCAGTAAAAATAACAGATCTACCTTCAGATTATTCTAATGGCCCTCAGACTCACAAAACCTTTGAGTGATCTAATTATGCACTGACTTAAGATGACACATAAAATATACTAAATTTCCATGTACATTTGGGTTTATTTTTGTACTTCTTATTCTATGTAGTGACCTGTGTGGCTAAATACAACTTTATTGTATTATATGTTAATAATATATGATTATATAATTGGGCTTCAAGGTTTAATATCTATTAAGACTGGTTATTGTTTTTCTTTTTCTGAAATTCGCTGGATATTTGTATCTGCATGTGTTTCAAAGTGAACTAACAAAGCACTTTATCTAGTTCTTCTGTTCCAATTTCAAAGGATGTGAGAAAACTATTGGTATTTTTTTAAATTATACTAAACTTAAAACAAATTAAAGATTTGACATCTTTATATTATTCAGCCTCTCCAAGAACATTTTTTTCTGTCCCTTTAAAAGTCTTTCAAAATCATTTCAAAGTTATTGTTTGTATCCTTTAAGTGGATGATTAAGTTTTCTTTATATAAATATTGTATATATTTAGTTTGATTTATTCCATCTATTTTTTCTCTATGAAGCAATGTTATTTTGCCAGGGTCCCTTGATCTTTTTCTGACCATGAAAGAAATTCCAAGCATGTCTCATAGTTTCTCTGTCCCTTAATGTCCCAGTACATCCTTACATCCGAGTATGTCTGTCCATCATAATAGTCAGTTCTCCAAGCTTCAATTCTTCTTAAACTTTTTTATCTTCTGTAGCTTAGAACTGTTCAGTCCTGGAATGCCAGTTTGGGACAAGTTTGGTCTGGGTTTATCTTATGACCTGGCTCTGTGCCTTTTTCTCTCTAGCACAAGGAAGATAGCACTGGTAAGTGCTCAAGGAGGAAGAACACAATCATCTTTCTCTCCTGTGCTTTTATGTTGTTCTTTGGTTTCATTTGTTTGTTTGTTTTCAGAGATGATCCTGATGCTTGTCTTTTCTTCTCTCACTAGGCATCCTTCCCTTAGTCAGCTGCTAGGATTCAAGCCGTTACTCCCAACACACACAGTCTACTCTCAATGTATACCCAGTCATGTTTCCTAGACATCTCTTAGCAGAATCTTTTTAGAAAGCCAGGGCTGCTCTTTGTAAAACAACACTCTCCTCACCATTACCTTAGTGTGGTTTCCCTCAGTGCAGACTTTTGTCTCAATAGCATCATGTAGAGGCAGCTCCAGAGAGATTTTCATCTTTGGACAGTCCTTGGTGAGAGTCAAACACTGTATTAGAGCTCTAGCAGGTGGTTAGGTCTCCAAACAGTTTTCTTAAGTGGGAGGGAAAGGTCTTGCCCTCTTCTCCCAAGGAACCTATGTGGAGTTGGGGAGCTGGGGGAATGCATCGAATTCCAATACACTAGCTACAGTGATCTCTCTGAAGATGTTGAGCCCTCACTGTTTTACAGGTTAGGTGAGTGATCTCCAAGGGAGGCAAAAGCAGTTTTCATAGCCTCAGTTTATACTACATATGTTCTCTAGCAGCTTGCTTTGGGATGTGGGGAGTTGTAAGTACCTATTGCACTTCTTTTTTACCTTGGAGTCTCAGCTAAATGAGAAAGAATGAGTTCTCTTTGACATCAAACACACAAAAGTACCACACTGCAGAAACTTAAAGATGAAAACACATTGGGGTCTTTGATGTGCAACTGTGGTCTCCTTATTTTCTACAATTCACTGTCTCTTAGAGAAATAAATTCCCTGTAACTCTTCATTCAGTTAGGTTTGGTTGAACTTGATCTAAATAAAGTATAGGTGAATCAACTTTAACAAGGTAACCTCACTTTTTCTCATTATCTTTACATGTTAAAGATCCTCTATTGTTTTGTTGTTTTTTTTTTCCCATTTTTAGCGAATATTCCTTTCACTTGGATATAGTACTCTCCAACCTCTCAAAGATACCTCAGAGTTGACTATTCTACATACTTGTTTGAAAGGAGTAAAAGCACCATTGCTCAGAACCAGGGAACTGAAAACACTATAGTAGACATATTTTATGAGCACAGAATCACTCTCCACCTCATCATTTGACTAATACAGAACAGCAATAATCAGCTGCTTGCTTTTTCATGTTTTTACTCATGCTACCACTACTGAATAAACTGCTTTCTTCACTCATCTTTCAGAATTCAGCTTAGCCATATATTGAAAAATATGCTTAGAAGCAGAACTAAGCAGAGAATGCCATTGTCAAAGGATATAAAAAACAACAAGGCTTAAATTTGATGCTCTTCTTTATCATATCCATCATAAAACAGAGAATATTTTATTAATAAATGTTTACCATGTTTATAAATGTATATTTTATTTATTAATAGAATATAATATTTATTAATATAGAGGGAACATTGCATATGTCCTATGCCTCTAGCAGCTTCCAGATGAGAAATGACAAAATACACCAACATCATTTTATTCTTTTTTATACTTTCTGTCTTAGTATGGTTGGTACATAAAACAAGTAAAGCCCCTCTCCTGTATATGCATTTCAGAAAATTAGTACCATACAATGCTTTTTCCATTATTATTTTTTATTAAACTCTCATTAATATACAATCTTATGTTGATTGTATATTAACTTCAAATGTACATCGCAGTGGTTCAACAGTCCCTGTGATCAACTTTTATTGTGATTGAAAATTACTGTGTCCTTTCATCCCCCTTCCCTTTCCACCCCACTCACACCCCCTACACCCCCCTTGGTAACCATTTTACTCACTGACTCAATGAGTCTTTGAGTCTAATGCTGTTTTGTTACTTCTGTTTTGCTTTGTTTTTATATTCCACAAATAAGTGAAATCATATGGCATTTGCCTTTCTCTGCCTGGCTTATTTCAAAGATCATAATATTCTCTAGATCCATCCATGTTGTTGCAAGGGGCAGGATTTCTTTTCTTTTTATGGCTGAATAATATTGCATTGTGTATATGTGCCATCTCTTCTTTATCCATTCGTCTATTGTTGACAGTTAAGTTACTTCCATATCTTAGCTTTTCCAAATAGTGTGTCAATAAAGATAGGGGTGCATATACCTTTCAAATCAGGGATTTTGTTTTCCCTTGGTAAATTCCTAGGAGTGCAATTACTGGGTCAAGTGATATTTCTATTTTTAGTTTTGTGAAGAACCTCCATATTGCTTTCCACAGTGGTTGCACCAATTTGCATTCCCACCAACAATGTAGGAAGGTTCCTATTTCTACACATTCTTGCCAGCATTTGTTGTTTCTGTCTTTTGCATAGTGGCCATTCTAATCAGTATGAGGTGGTATATCACTGTGGTTTTAATTTGTATTTCCCTGAGGTATATGTAAGGTTTTCTATGTATAGTATCATGTCATCTGCAAATAGTGAGAGTTGAAGTTCTTCCTTACCAATTTGGATGCCTTTTATTTCTTTGTGTTGTCTGATTTCTGTGGCTAAGACCTACAGTACTCTGTTGAATAAAAGTGGTGAGAGTGGGAATCCTTGTCTTGTTCCTGATCTTAGAGGAAAACCTTTCAACTTGTCGCTATTAAGTATGAAAGTTGTTTAATACCTGCTTCAAGTTTAAATGATTATATTGCTTGGTAGAGGATTCTTGATTGTAGGTCCTTCTATTTCATTACATTAAATATATCATTCCACTCACATCTGGTCTGTGGAGTTTTTGCTAAGAAGTCTGCTGGTAGCCTGGTATGATTTCCTTTACAATTAATCTTTTTTTCTCTCTCTGGCTGCAATCAACACTCTCTCTTTATCCTTGATCTTTGCCATTTTAATTATTATATGTCTTGGTGTTGTCTTCCTGGGGTTCCCTTTGTTAGGGGATTCTCTGTGCTTCCATGACCTGAGTGGCTGTTTCCTTCCCTTGACTGGGGATTTTTTCAACAATTACTTCCTAAAAGATACTTTCTATCCCATTGTCTTTCTTTTCTTCTGGTTCCCCTATTATGCAAATATTGTTTCATTTTAATTAGTCACATAGCTCTCTTATCATTCTTATATCCTAGATATCCTTTTTTCCTCTCTGTTCCTCAGCTTCTTTGTTTTCCTGTTCTCTAATTTCCATTTCATTTACCAGCTCCTCTACATGTTTTAGTCTACTCTTAAATCCCTCCATTGTATGTTTCATTTCAGATACTGTATTCTCCTGCTCTGCGTGGTTCTTTTTCAGGTTTTCTATCTCTTTGTTGAAGTCCTCCCTGAGATCTTGGATACTTTTCTGTAAAGCCATGAGAATGTTTATGAATTTTATTTTGAAATATTTATCAAGAAGATTGGTGATCTCCATTTCATTTAGCCCTCTTTCTGAGATTCTGTTCTGTAGTTTGTCTGGATCCTATTCATCTGCTTACTCATTTTGTCTAGGTTTCTGTGTTTATTCCTTTGTATTAGACAACTCTGGTACGTTTACTGGCCTATAGAGTGATAGCTTTATGTAGAAGGCATCCTATGGCACCCAAAGCTCAAGATTCTTTACTCTCTAGTGCCTGGTTCGATTTTGCAGTAGCCCCAGCTCTTGGCATGTCATAGGTGGGGACACCTTTCTGTCTGTCTTCTGTGGTGGTCTTAGTCTAGATGGGCAGTTTTCTTTGGCCACACCCTTGTGATCATCTCAGGAATGTCTGTTGAGCTCACTGTAGGTGGAGCCACCCTCTGTCTGGCCTGAAGCAATGGCAGGGCTACAGGGTTAATAGATTTGGTGGACTGATGTTCAGCTCTGCCCCAGCCAGATTTGAACAGCAGCAACAGGTTTGGACAGCAATAGGGAGGAAGGAGCTCTTGGAACTGGTTCCTATATGTAAATCCCCAGTTGGGCTGAAATGGAGCTAAGTAGCTGCAGGAGTCTCCCTCTGCCTTCCAGGCAGCAAAGTCTGATGCTGCTCCTGGGCCAAGTGGGTAGTCTGTAGACAGTGAGTGCAGAGAGGAGCCTCAGGGCTGCACTGACAGCAAGGGGAAAGGGTTGTCTGGGACTCCCGAGAATTCCTAATCTGTTGGGCTAAGGGAGGGTTGGGGAGCTATGGTCCACCTGCCCTTTCTCCTGAGGAGGGAGTTCTGTTGAACACTTACCCTTCTGGTATCCCTGCACTTTGGGTCTAATGACTGGCACAGCATAACTTCTTCCACATTGACTGGAATCTCAGCCTTCTAGAGTGTTGCACCTGTCCCTGGTATCCAGCCCTACTGCTCACCAGAACCCAATGTGATGTGGGCCTATGATCCCAGTGCAGATTTCCATGTCCATGTGTGGAGCCCTTCTGGGCTCCTACTCCCTCCCCACTCCATTCTTCTTTCTCCTGCCTGTAAACTAGGTGGGGGGAAGGCTTGGGTCCCACTTGGTTCTCAGCTTTTTCACTTTATTATTTTCTGTGTGGTCTTCTCTTCTTCCTCAGGTATAGGTGGTCTGTTCTGCAGTCTTCAGTTTGTTTTGAGGTATAGTTGTATTTGCTATATTTTTTTCTTTTATGTGTTTTTGGGAGGAGGTTTTTGCCTTGCCTGCTTATTCTGCCATCCCACAGAATCTTAGTATTTGAAAAAACTACAATGAAATTTCATCTCAATCTAAGAATTTGATCCAGTACATTACTATACAATGCATATACTGACAGCTTGTCACCAAATATCTGCTTAAATAGTTCAGGTGAAGAGAAGTTAGCTTTTCAAAGGAGAATTCTGTAGGGTCATCTCAATTTTATGAAATCCTTTCTTATACAAAATCAATATCTGCTTCCCTATAATGTGCCCACATTTTCCCTGGGAAAGCTAAAGCCTGTCTGTTCTTTTAGCATTTAGAAATCCAATGCTTGTCTTGTTTATAGGACCAAATAGGACCCAATACACAGAGACAAAAATAAATAAATAAGATTGTGTTCGTAGCCTAGAAGAAGTTAAAGTCCTGTAACAACTTCTCATGTGTTTGAAAATAATTATTAATATGATCAATATCAGTATGCTCTCATATTAGGTAGTTTTTTTAAGTATATAAACATATGTTAGGTGACAATCATTACAAGTAGTCTCCTACTCAGTGAATTATTTTGAATCATTTCTTTTTTCAGTGCATTCACACAACTTAAAAAATGTATTTTATTCTTTTATAAAACTTGAGGTCTTAAAATAAAATTTCTATGTCATTAACTGTTGAAATTACAACAAAGTAAATATATCAAATGCACCTTTAATAATTACATGAAAATTATCTGATAATTTCAGTTCTAGAGCACCCAAATATGAGTGGCTCTAAAAAGTGATACAGTGATTTCAAAACACAACACAATATTTATATACTAGTAATGATGTTTAGGGTGTGGATCATAGAAAATAAAAATTCTTCTGTATTCTATGCTGTTCAGATTACAGTTCCAACACCTTGTTCACTTCTGGAAACTACATTATGAAAGGCTACTGTAAAGCTTGAAAACAATGAAAAATAATCAAGAGGAATTTAGGAAAGATTTCTCAGAAAGAACAATTAAAGCAAAGGAGAGTGTGTGAGGACACATGTAACTGTCTTTACATTGTAGAATGTCTGTCTCCTAGAAGAGAAAGTAAGATCTGTTTTTTGTAACTCTAAAGGGCAAAACTAAAACCAGTGTCTGAATATCACTGTATAACACATTTCAATTTGCAGTAGCAAGAGCCTTCTTTATTGAATCTTCTTCAATATAGAAAATACTGCTTCACTAAAAATAAAAGTGTCATAGCAAAGAATGAACATTTGTTTGGTGTCTATAGAAGAAATTTTCATGCCATGTGATGTCTTTTAAATGGAGACAGGGATGATGACAGGGAGGTAGATGATGAGATTATATTTAAATTCCATTTATAATGATGCTATGGAGTTGGGAGATTTATGTTAGGCTGTAAAAATTATAATGAACAAAACAATAAAACAACAATTACCCTGAGAATAAGACTAGTTTACACACACTTGTTTGGTAGAAGAAACATGTATGTAGGAAACACATACTATCAGAATGACCTTTAAAAAAAACTCATTGTAATGGCGATAATTTTCTTCAGGTCACCACGGACCAACAGAGATGGAATATATCCTCCTGTATGAAACAACTCAAAATTATACAAAATACACAAGACAAATGTTTTTTAAGGTACTAGACATCAGGATATGAATGATATGATCCCTGCAGGGTGAGAAACAAGTAAAGGAATGCTATGGTTGCCAAAGTTACTTACCTGCAAGAGTTCTTAGACCATCAGACAGTGATGGAGAATCCAGGGGAAGCCTGGCAGTAACCTGAATTGATGAAATCATGTTGAGAGCCCAAGGACGCCACAATGACAAGAATAAGCAGGGAAGAATAATGGAGAGGAGAGAGCTGCATATGGAAAGCACTCTAGAGATATGCATCAGGCCCCCTCTAGTCTTAAGTGCAGACATGTGAAGAAACTAACCAAAGGAGGGGAAAGAGCCACCTGAAAGGTTGATCTCCTGCTGACATAAGGCTATGAATATTTGATGTTCTCAACAGCCATAAAAAAATTTTTATAATTCATGGGGTATTAGGTAAAGTCATCAAAATTCTGCTTCAGTACTAGGGAAAATTAACCTTAGGCAACATGCTAGTCTGGCTCCACCTTACAATGTTTAATAACAAGAAAAAGAAGATAAAACTGTTTCCCAGTAATTAACTGTATTATAAGACAATGATCAAAAATATTTATGGAAATTCAAAAATATACAGAACCCAATAAGATAAGAAACAAATGTGTGGCACTTAATCAAAATAGTAAGTAATACAAAGAAGCAAGAAAATACAAATCATATGAGAGAGAAATGAATCAAAATAGACCCAGAATGACACAGAGGATAGAACTAGCAGACAAGGACAACAAATCAGTAATTATAAGTATATTGTCTATGTTCATAATACACAAAATTGGGATTGACAGCATGTTAGATATTGCAGATGAAAAGTTTAGTGAACTTAAAGATATACCAAAAGAAAATATCAAAAAATAAATAAACACAGAGAGAAAAAATACTGAAAAATGTGAACATAACTTCAGGGAGCCAAAGAACAATTTCTAGCAGAGTTTAAATATTTAATTAAAGCCCATGAAGAAAAAAGGGAGAGAAAAGTATTTAAAGAATTAAGAGTCATTTTTTTTCAAATTTGATGAAAGCTCTAAACCCAAAGATGCAAGAATCCTAATTAACCCAAAGTACAAGAAACATTAAGAAAAATACACCATAGCACATCATAATCCAGTCTTAGATAAATCTTTAAAGAAAAAAATGCAAATTAAGTACTGAGAGATAAGGATAAGGATAGTTGCTTTCTCACTGAGTGTAATTCAAGGCAGAGAACAACATGACATCATCTTTAAAGTACAAAAGGAAACTAAATGTCAACCTAAAATTCTACACCCAGAAAATATATCTTTCAAAACTGAAGGGTAAAATGAAGGTGCTCTGAGACATACAAAACTGAAAGAACCCATCACCAGCAGGCCTAAACTAAAAGATATTACAAGGAGTCCACGAAGCAGAAGGAATTTGTAATAGAAGAGAAATCTGGATTCACAAAATGGAAAGCAGAGCACTGAAATGAGTAACTACAAGAATAATTAAATTCTTGTATTTTTATTATTATTTAAATTATTTTGAAATAAAAGTGTCAAGACAAAAATAATAACTTATAGACAGAGATGCTAAGAATAGCTCTAAAATTTCTCACTCATGGTACATTTAAGTTGCATATTACGTAGGGATCTCTTCTGTCTGAAGTAACTTCCCTAACTGGTACATTACTCTTCTTATGTAGAAAGGAAAAGGAAGTATTGAAACCACACCTGGCGCTTAAAGCTTCCATGCAGAAGTAGCATACTTCATTCCTATTCACATTTAAGTGTGTGAGCAGTTCGCCTGGCAAGACTGATGATAATGGGGCAGGGGTATTTAATCTTTTAACAAGGAAGGCAATCAAAAAAGAGAACAATAATAAAAAGTCATCACACATTCAACACACTGAATAACTCAGATGAATGTGGTCTAATTACATGTATAAGTGATAAATTCTCTTCCACTTCTCTTTTATCTAATAATGCGATATTTACCCTGATAATAATATTACTTTACCTCAATGTCTTTCTCTTCTTCACTATCACTCTTAAAAAGCTACTCTTACACTGTAAATCTTCACAAAACTTAGCTGGACATACCAAACACAAGCAAAATTATAAAAATGTCATGGATTTTTCTAACATGGAAGATGTTGAGTATGTGGCTAATTGAAAGTGAAATGGAGATTAATGCAATATCTGAAGTTGTATTGCTTTCCCATCTATTATGGCCAGTCTATGTACTATATATTTAACCTACATTATCACATTTCATCTTTATAATAATCTTGAAACGATGGTGTCTTTTCCTATTATACAAGAATATCAAGTCTCAAGATGTTTTATCTTGGCCCAGGTCAAAAACGTATACAAAAATAGGAGTCAAATTAAATTCTAGCCCTATCAATCATCATTTATCAGCTTGCTTAGCTCTAAAACAATATGTATGGACCCTTCAGGTATACCTTCCCCTTCATAGATAGAAGTCCAACTACTAAATGATCTAAATATTATGCAAATGTAATATTAGTTGAGGTAATTAATTCCTGTTTGCTGTAAGAATGAAACTTCAAAGTCAGTGAGACTTAACACAATAAAGATTTATTTGCCGCTATATAATATCTGATACAATCAAGGTGATCATTCTCTATCTTTTAGTTACTGTATCTGAACACTAGGTGCCAATGTGAATAACTCAGGCAGGAAAAGCAAAGAATAAAGGACTTGGTCTTTGATCAGAACTGGCCACATAACCCCAACTAACTGCAAGGAAATGGATGCAAGCACATGGAATATTTATTGAGTGGGAATTGTCTCTACCACATACTGTAACCATGGAGAGAAACATTTAACCACAGACAAACACTTGTTCATATTTATCCAAAATAAGAATCAATATTTAACTGATAATTATTTCATCTGTTGGAAAAAATCCTAATTTCCTTCAGAACCCAAGAATTATGTCTTTTACAATGAATAAAAGCTCTGAGCACATATTAAATATTTACAGTTTTAAAATGAATCCATGAAAATATGTATTTTTATATTCTGCCATAAACTTATATTATGACCAGAGAATATTCAATAGAAGGAAAGAAAATTACTTTGCATTTTAATGCAGCAAATTGAAGAAGAATTTCCTGACTATTCAGTTATGGACACTAAAATGTTCTTCACTATGTACATGTGAAGTGATCCTACCCTTGAGAATTGGGCTATAGTATCTAGGATTATTTAAGTGTAGAATTTTTCTGTATTTATTTTCATATAATTCTAAAATTCTAAAATTTTTATTAGATTTTAAAAGCTTGAATAGTACTTATAATGCTTATTTTGTTATCCATGTCTAGCATAATTCTCAAGACAATGTACCATCCTCAAGGTAAACGAGTCAATGAAATAAATGAGCCCATTTTCCTCTTTCCATTGTGATTATTCACTATTTTTTATTAAAGTGCAGTTTATAGACAATATTACATTGGCGTCAAGTACACAACACAGTGATTCATCCATTTCACCCATTATTAAGTACTCACCCAACAAGTACAGTTGCTATCTGTGACAATAGAAAGATGTTACAGAACCATTGTTTATATTCTCCATGCCACACTTCCATCCCTGTGAACAATTTACATTATGATGGAGATTTTTGTGCCCTTCTATCCACCTCAGCCTCCCCACCTACTCTAACTGCACCTCCATGGTAACTACCAGTCACTTCTCAGTGTCTATGAGTCTACTGCGGTTTTATTCATTTTTTTTTCATATGGTTTTAACATTCCACATGTAAGTGAAATCATATGGTATTTGTCTTTCTCATCCTGGCTTCTTTCACTTAGTACAGTACCTCCAGCTCCATCCATGTTGTCACAAATGTCACGATTTCTTTCTTTTTATGGCTGAATAATATTCCATTGTGTATATGTCTGATGTGATCATTTATTCTCTTCTGATGAGGTATCCCCAAATATAACAATCTCATTGAAAATAAGCTCAGGAATTAAGAGAACTAAATGACACAGTTTAAGAGAAACAATCGTACTTTTTCTAATTGAGGCCAATGATCCAAAATCAGGTTGAGAGAGGGAGTGAAACAGCCACAGTGGAAAACAGTATGGCACCTCCTCAAAAAATTGAAAAATAGAAGTACTGTATGACCAGAAATTCCACTTCTATTTAGCTAAAGATGATAACAAAAAAAAAAAGACAGAAATGGATACACCAATTGAACATACATATATAGATATATAGTTGTGAGATATATATACATATATGTACACATATATGTACATGTATGTGTGTATATATACACAATATATATTAATACATAAAATATATACTAGCCATATATGCTATATATAAACTAGCCATAAAAAAGAAGGAAATCCTGTCATTTGTGACATATATGGACCTTGAAGTCATTAGGTTAAATGTAAAACATCAGTCAGAGAAAGATAAGTACTGTATGATCTTACTTATATGTGTAATCTAAAAAAAAAAGGAAACAAAAAAACAAAGTCATAAAAAAGAGATCAGATTTGAATTTATCAGAGTGGGAGTTAGGAGGAGATAGAATTGGACAAAGGTGGTCAAAGTATACAAGCTTCCAGCTATAAGAAAAATAAGTACTAGGTATGTAATGTACAACATGATGAATAGAGCTAACACTGCTGAATGATATATAGGAAAATTGTCAAGAGAGTAACACCTAAGAGTTCCATAACAATGAAAAAACATTTTCTTTTTTCTTTTTTTGTATCTACAGGAGATGATGGATATTATCTAAACTTATTGTGGTAATCATTTCAGAATATATGTAAGTCAAACCATTATGCTGTCCACCTTAAACTTATACAGCGCTATATGTCAATTATATCTCAGTAAAACTGGAGTGGGTGGGAAATACATACATTTTCTTCTCAGTGGTTACTGCCGATTTACTCTCCAAAAATGTACCAATATGTGTCTAATTTCCCACAAGCTTGCCCAAGTATGCATTTTAAAACTGGACATTTGCTGATTGTTGTTTTTGGTATGGATATCAGAAGCGCACCTTCACACTAGTTGCTCTTTTTTGGCTATCTTTTTCATACTGATTTCCTCCCACTGTGGGTGGTCATTTGTCTTTTGACATTGACATTTTCCTAAACCGAAGTTTTAGGGGAATACATGTCTGTATTAATTTTTTTTAAAGGGAGATAAGTAGAGTTTGGAATCTGAACTAGCAGTTTAGAACAGGTGCTCAGAGAACAAAGCAAGATGGGAACATGTATATGTCATATGATAGAAACGTGATTAACACTCAGAATTTAAAGAGATAAAGAGATGTACAGATAACATAGAAATAGTACCACATTCATACCTGCAAGCCAGAAGCAAGGTACAAGAAAGGGTAAAATTGAAATGTTCATATTCATAGAGGATTTGGGAGAGATGTACAGATAACATAGAAATATTACCACATTCATACCTGCAAGCCAGAAGCAAGGAACAAGAAAGGGTAAAATTGAAATGTTCATATTCATAGAGGATTTGGGGAAAAAAGTATCTGATCAAAATGGAGTTTGGCCTGGGATAGCATCTTAAAATCCTGCAAATGTAATTCTACCATTTTTGAACATCCAGAAATTTCTCCCAAGAAACTCTATCTTTACTATAAGAAGGTTTCTGGCATATTTTGATAGGAGCTAGAAAGCGAAGGAGGGCTGCTCCCAGAAAGATTAGGTTCTGGTATGTTCAGGAGATTATTTTATCATACTAAAATCAAAAATGGAAAATGTTTGATTATATCCAATCCCTCTGAGGCATTGTCAACAGAATAGGGCTTTGCTTGAAATGAAAGAGGATACAGTATCAAATAAAAATAATAAAGACATCTCTGTAGACCTCTATGTTATCCACATAGACAAGTCAAGAAGAACTCATCAGGCATTCTGGAGAGCGGATTAAAATATGCCCATCAGCTTCAGCATGCTAGCAAAAAGCAATTAAATTGCTGTAGTCCTGGGCTTTTGCCAAAATTAAATTCTGACATATTTAGAATTTTATCATTCTGACAGTTTAATAGCACTAACATGACTAGTAAAATTTGGATTGGATCCATGTACAATAGTATACATTTTGCTTAATTTAAAATGTGATTTTATTTCATCTTAGTAGCAAAATAGGTAAATGCCTTGTCCATTTCTTGAATTTGTCAACTTTGTGAATTACTTATTACTTACAATTTTTATTTTATCACCTTTTCATTGTCTCTGATTCAAAATAAACTGGATCCCAATGAAACATGGCATATATTAAGGAAAATCCAACACACAGAGGGTCAGGTATTAGCCCTACCTAAAAGATTTAATTACTAATAGATCAAATAATCTCATTATGAAGTAATGTTTAACTTAATTGTGAATGCAAACAATGTCCCCAGGTTAACTACTTCTCCACTCTTTGTGCCACCATTTTGCCTTGATCTATCATAGCACATATCATAATAAAGATTGGTTTACCATCCATTTTTCCTATTAAACTGAGATGCTCCTAAGAGCATGACTGACATATTAATTATTTTTGTATCCCTGTATGTAACACATTACTTGGCACCTATTAATCACTCAGTTTCATTTTCTTAAACTGAATTGATAAATAATAGTGACATCCCAAAATAAACCATCTGAATGGCCTCTATCCAAGAAGAAATGATTACACATTGACCTTAGGCCATCAGGCCTTTTGTATCCATTTCAAGTTTGGAAGGGTAATGGCAAATCTATATCTACTCTGATCGATACCACACTGTTCTGAAACACTGAAGAGGTAAAGAGAAATCCCTTTAATGACAAATTCCTTCTGTGAGCCAGTTAAATTATGCTTCCTTTTCAGTTCCCAATGGCTGCAGTGAGAAGGCAATAAATAAAAAGCAGATGGTGTTAGATAATTTGAACATTTGATTGTTTTGTTAATAAACAAACTAGCTCTCGTAGAATTATGACATTTGTAGGCTTGTTGTTTTGCCGCTTTTGTTAATTTGAAGTTATTGTAGGGTTTGCAGACCCACAATACTGAAGTAGTGGACTGAAATGGGGGAATGTTAACCTACTGTGTAAATGAGAAGCCTCAAGTTTAAAAGATAGAAAGTACCTCAATTTGTTGATCAAATTGTGGAAATCACTTAGTCATTTTTTATAATTTCTCCCTTTCTCTAGTTAAAAACAATAGCATATTCGGCATACCTCTCCACTTATTTTGTTAAATTTCCCATTTCAACTACAAGACAGATGGTCACCATTTAAATAAATGTTGTCTTGATTATATAGATAGATTATTGTCCAAATTACATAGATATTTCATGACTTTGTATATACTATCTGTAATATCATCAGTAAATCTGAAAATTAATTAATGTCATTATCTCCATTTGTATACAGAAAATTAGGTACAAAGACTTTTAAGTAACAAACTCAAGATTGCATAGTTAATTACAAGTCTGGAATACAAAGCAGGTCAGTTTGATTCACTTCAGTCTTTTACTCTGTGTTCTCTCTTAAGAGATCAGTATAAAAGCAATTATAAAATTGACAAAGCAATTCACTACCAGGTTGGAACATGTCCTTCTTTCTTAGCATTCACAAAAAGGGACTTCTAATTATTCTTGTCAGTATTTACTAAACCACAGGATCACACAAAACCATTAACTTTATTCATGAAAATACACTCCAGGTCCTTGTCAGGTCCACAGGGTAGATTTATACATGTGCTGTATCTTGTTTCTAAAAATTGAAACAATGAATTGGCCAGATAAAACACAGCTGTGTTTATATCTGAATAAAAGACTGGAAATTGGAAAGGAGGGAGTCCCATGCACTCACGTAGCTAATTACAAATCATTCAATTAACCAGACATTCTCCAATGTCTTCATTTGAAATGTCACTGTGAAAAAATGATTTTTCCATTCTTCTTCCAAACCAGAATTTGGACATTGTACTTTGAGGTGGTATGCTAAAATAGAAATAATCTCTGTAGGATAATTTTATAAATTTTCTCTACCTTTGAGGATTCTGGTCTCCAATTTCACTGAAAAGTGTTGGGCTTTTTTCTCTACCAATAAGATGGAATTTTTTATTACTTGAAGTATACATGGTTCAATGAGCTAAAGCATAAAGTTACATAGCATATTATATATAAACTGTTTTTGACCAAGCTAAACAAAAACTAATTAGATTATAAATATTTGCTGGCAGTCTCTTTTCCTCTATCTCCTAAAAAGGAAGAATTCTTTGCTCATTAAGCAACTTTTCCAGCCTTCTGTTTGATAAATGTAGAATGGGAGAGATTGAGAACCAACAAGATCGTTTCTTTTGAGAATAAATGTTAAGTGAATTCATTGTTGACTGTTTTGAATGTGACAATAAACAGCAGAAAAATGGAGAAGAATTGAATTTGGGGTATGAGGGGAAGACTGTATGAGCAATTATATGAAGATAAAGAGTTTAAATAGCAATATTTATAAAGAAAAAATTTAAAAACCTTTCAGCATATTCCTTTATAACACTATCATAAACATATTTTAGTTTTTTAAATTCATTGAAATATAGTTGATATACAATATTATATTAAATTCAGGTATACAACAGTGATTCAACAATTATATACATTATTAAAAGCTCACCATGGTAAGTATAGTTGGTAAATATAGTTAACATTGGTCAACATACAAAGAAATTGCAATATTATTGGATACATTTCCTATTTTGCAGTTCCATCCTTATAACTGACTTACTATTTTTTTATTATGATATCATTAATATAAAATCAAATGAGCAACAATTGTGATTACTAGATTCCCCGCATTATAAGTCCCAACCACAAACCCCATTACAGTCATTGTCCATCAGCATAGTAAGATGTTATAGAGTCACTACTTGTCTTCCTTGTGCTATACTGAATTCCCGGTGACCCCCGCTTACATTATGTGTGCTAATCATAATGTCCCTTATTCCTCTTATTCCTCCCTTCCCACCTACCCTCCCCAGACCGTTTCCCTTTGGTAACTATTAGTCCATCCTAGGGTTCTGTGAGTCTGCCGCTTTTTTGTTCCTTCAGATTTTCCTTTGTTGTTTTACTCCAGAGGTGAGTGAAATCATTTAGTACTTGTCTTTCTCCGCCTGGCATATTTCACTGAGCGTAATACCCTCTAGCTCCATCCATGTTGTTGCAAATGGTAGGATTTGTTTTCTATTTATGGCTGAATAATATTCCATTGTGTATATGTACCACTTCTTTATCCACTCATCTACTGATGGACATTTAGGTTGCTTCCATTTCTTGGCTATTGTAAATAGTGCTGCGATAAACATAGGGGTGCATATGTCTTTTTCAAACTAGGCTCCTGCATTCTTAGGGTAAATTCCTATGAGTGGAAATCCTGGGTCAAATGGTATTTCTACTTTTAGTTTTTTGAGGAACCTCCACACTGCTTTCTACAATGGATAAACTAATTTACATTCCCACCAGCAGTGTAGGAGGGTTCCCCTTTCTCTGCATCCTCTCCAGCATTTGTTGTTGTCTTCTGGATGTTGCCCATTCTAACTGATGTGAGGTGATATCTCATTGTGGTTTTAATTTGAATTTCTCTGATAATTAGTGAAGTGGAGAATCTTCTCATGTGCCTGTTGGTCATCTGAATTTCCACTTTGGATAAGTTTCTGTTCATATTCTCCACCCATTTTTTCATAGGGTTATTTGCTTTTTGGTTGTTGAGGCATGTGAGACCTTTATATATTTTGGATGTCAACCCCTTATTGAATATGTCATTTATGAATATATTCTCCCATACTGTAGGATGCCTTTTTGTTCTACTGATGGCATCCTTTGCTGTAAATAAACTTTTTAGTTTGATATAGTCCCACTTATTCATTTTTTCTTTTGTTTCCCTTGCCCAGGGAGATACGCTCATGAAAATATTGCTCATGTTTATATTCAAGAGAGATTTGCCTATGTTTTCTTCTAAGAGTTTAATGGTTTCATGACTTACATTCAGGTCTTTGATCCATTTCAAGTTTATTTTTGTGTATGGAGTTAGACAGTAATCCAATTTCATTCTCTTACATGTAGCTGTCCTGTTTTGCCAATACCAGCTGTTGAAGAGGCTGTCATTTCCCCATTGTATATCCCTGGCTCCTTTCTCATATATTAATTAACCATATATGCATGGGTTAATATCTGAACTCTCTATTCTGTTCCATTGGTCTATGGGTCTGTTCCTGTGCCAGTACCAAATTGTCTTGATTACTGTAGCTTTGTAGTAGAGTTTGAAGTTCAGGAGCATAATCCCCCCTGCTTTATTCTTCCTTCTCAGGATTGCTTTGGCTATTTGGGATCTTTGTGGTTCCATATGAGTTTTAGAATGATTTACTCTCATTCATTGAAGAATGATGTCAGTATTTTGATAGAGATTGCATTGAATCTGTAGATTGCTTTAGACAGGATGGCCATTTTGACAATATTAATTCTTCTTATCCAAGAGCATGGGATGAATTTCCATTTATTACTGTCCTCTCTAATTTCTCCCAAGAGTGTCTTGTAGTTTTCAGACTATAGGTCTTTCACTTCCTTGGTCAGGTTTATTCCTAGGTATTTAATTATTTTTGATGCAATTGGGAAAGGAATGGTTTTCCTGATTTCTCTTTCTGCTAGTTCATTGTCAGTGTATAGGAATGCAATGGATTTCTGTGTATTAATTTTGTATCCTGCAACTTTGCTGAATTCAGATATTAATTCTAGTAGTTTTGGAGTGGAGTCTTTAGGGTTTTTTACATACAGTTTCATGTCATCTGCAAACAGTGACAGTTTGAGTTCTTGCTTACCAATCTGAATGCCTCTTATTTATTTGTTTTGTCTGATTCCTGGGGCTAGGACCTCCAATACTCTGTTGAATAAAAGTGGGGAGTGTGAGCATCCTTGTCCTGTTCCCAATCTTAGAGGAAAAACTTGCAGCTTTTCACTGTTAAATGTGATGTTGGCTGTTGGTTTGTTGTGTATGGCCTTTGTTATGTTGAGGTATTTGTCCTCTATACCCATTTTGTTGAGAGTTTTTATAATGGAGCGGTGTTGAATTTTGTGAAATGCTTTTTCAGCATCTATGGAGATGATCATGTGATGTTGTCTTCCTTTTTATTGATGTGGTGGATGATATTGATGGATTTTCTAATGTTGTACCATCCTTGCATCACTGGGATGAATCCCACTTGATTCCCTTGAAGTATTTTTGAATTCGGTTTTCATGTATGTTCATCAGGGATATTGGTCTGTAGTTTTCTTTTTTTGTGGTGTCTTTGCCTGATTCTGGTATTAGAGTGATGCTGGCTTCATAGGATGAGTTTGGAAGTATTTCCTCCTCTTCTATTTTTTGGAAAACTTTAAGAAGAATGGGTATTTTGTCTTCTCTGAATGTCTGATAAAATTCAGCAGTGAAGCCATCTGGTACAGGGGTTTTGTTCTTGGTAGCTTTTTTTTATTACCAATTCAAATTTATTGCTTTTAATTGGGCCTCATTTGTTCTTCTTTTTTCAGTTTCAATAATTGTGAATTTAGACTATTCATTTGGGATTGTTCTTCCTTCTTTAAATAGGCCTGGATTGCTATATACTCTCTTCTTAGAACTTCCTTCGCTGCATCCCACTGAGGTTGGGGTTTTGTGCTGTTGTTTTCATTTGATTCCATATATTGCTTGATCTTTGTTTTTATTTGGTCATTGATCCATTGATTGTCTAGGAGCATGTTGTTAAGCCTCCTTGTGTTTGTGGGCCTTTTTGTTTTCTTTGTACAGTTTATTTCTAGTTTATACCTTTGTGACCTGAGAAACTGGTTGGAAGAACAATCTTTTTTAATTTACTGAGGCTCTTTTTGTGGCCTAGTATGTGGTCTATTCTGGAAAATGTGCCATGTGCCCTTGAGAAGAATGTGTATCCTGATGCTTTTGGGTGTAGAGTTTTGTAGATGTCTGTTAGGTACATCTGTTCTAATGTGTTGTTCAGTGCCTCTGTGTCCTTACTTATTTTTTGTTGTGAATGGTGGGTTGAAGTCTCCTAAAGTGAATGCTTTGCATTCTATTTCCTCCTTTAATTCTGTTAGTATTTTTCATCATATGTAGGTGCTCCTATGTTGTGTGTATATATATTTATAATGGCTATATCCTCCTGTTGACTGACCCCTTTATCATTATTTATCCTTCTTAGTCTCTTGTTACTTTCTTTGTTTTGAAGTCTATTTTGTCTGATACAAGTACTGCAACACCTGCTTTTTTCTCCTTATTGTTTGCATGAAATATCTTTTTGCCATCCCTTCACTTTTAGTTTGTGTATGTCTTTGGGTTTGAAATAAGTCTCTTGTAAGCAGCATATAGATGTGTCTTGCTTTTTTATCCATTCTGTAAGTCTGTGTCTTTTGATTGGTGCATTCAGTCCATTTGCATTTATGGTGATTATCTATAGATATGTGCTTATTGCCATTGCAGGCATTGGATTCATGGTTAACAAAGGTTCAAGGACAGCTTATTTACTATCTAGAAGTCTACCCTAACTCACTTATTACACTATTATAAACACAGTCTGATGATTCTTTTTTATCACCCTTCTTTTTTTCCCCCTCCACTCTTTATATGTTAGGTGTCATATTCTGTACACTTTGTGTATCCCTTGACTGAATTTGTGTGTAGCTAATTTAATTTTGCATTTATTTAGTATTTAGTTGGTCTACTTTCTTTGTTGTGGTTTTATTTTCTCTGGTGACAGCTATTTAGCCTTAGGCATACTTCCATCCAGTTAGTCCTTTTACAATACAGTGTAGAGATGGTTTGTGGAAGGGAAATTCCCTCAACTTTTGCCTATTTGGGAATTGTTTAATCCCTCCTTCAAATTTGAATGATAATCTTGCCAGATAGAGTATTCTTGGTTCGAGGCCCTTCTGTTTCACTGAATTGAATATATCATGCCACTCCCTTCTGGCCTGTAAGGTTTCTGCTGAGAAGTCTGATAGCCCGATGTGTTTTCCTTTGTAGGTGATCTTTTTTCTCTCTCTCTGGCGCCTTTTCATTCTCTTTCCCTGTCTTTGATTTGGCCATTTTAATTATTATATGTCTTGGTGTTGCCCTCCTTGCGTCCCTGTGTTGGGAGATCTGTGGACTTATATGGCCTGAGAGACAATTTCCTTCACCAGATTGGGGAAGTTTTCAGCAATTATTTCTTCAAAGACACTTTCTATCCCTTTTTCTCTCTCTTCTTCTGGTACCCTTATAATGCAAATATTGTTCTGTTTGGATTGGTCACACAGTTCTCTTAATATTCTTTCATTCCTAGATATCTTTTTTCTCTCTCTGCTTCAGCTTCACTGTATTCATGTTCTCTGATTTCTATTCCATTAACAGTCTCCTCCACCTCATCTAATCTGCTTTTAAATCCATGAAGTTTGTTTCATTTCTGTTATCTCCCTCCTGAATTCATTCTCTAGCTCTTTAATATTTTTCTATAGCTCCATCAGCATGCTTATGACACTAAGTTTGAATTTTTTTCAGGAAGATTGGTGATTTCAGTCTCACTGAGCCCTCTTTCTGGTGTTTGAGGGATTTTTGGATTGAACAAGGTTCTTCTGCCTTTTCATGCTCCTGGAGCGATGAGAGTGGTCATCAGTGAGTGGCATGAGTATCAGCTGGGAGGACAAAGTCCCTTCCCGCTTGCCTGTCGCTGTGCCTGTCTCTGCTGTCTGTGCCAGTTAACCACATGCAGGGAGCAGCCTCTGGGTTAATCCCCTAAACTGCTGTGGTCAGGGTAGCCCTCAGGATGGCCTAGGGTGATAGTAGGGGTTGCAGGTGAATGGTTCATGTGTCTGCCGTGAGGACAAAGCCCTTTCAAGACTCTCGGTCTCAGTGCCTGTCTCTGCTGTCTGTGCCATTTAACCACACACAGGGAGCAGCCTCTGGATTGATCCCCTAAGCTGCCATGGGTGGGGTGGCCTTTGGGATGGCCTAGGGTACTAGCAGGTGGTGCAGGAAAGTGGCTCATGTTCTGCCACAAGAACAAAGCCCCTTCATGGCTTCTGGTCTCAGCACCCATCTCCACTGTCTGTGCTGGTCAACCACACACAGGCCTCTGGGCCTGGGCCAGTTAGCCAGGGCAGGCAGAAGCCTCTGTGTTAAACTGTGTAGTTTCTGTAGGTGGGGCTACCCTCTGGCTTGTTGGCAGCAATGGTGTGGACAGCCAGTTTGCACACAGTTGCTCGCATGGAGGAAGGAACAGTAGGCTCCTTATTGCAGTGAGGGTCCTTGGAGCTGTGTTGCCAGCCAGTTGTATAAGGCACCTGAAGCTCCTCAGAGTTCCCATCCTGCTGAGCTGAGTGTGCCAGGACGATTTCATCAACCTGCTGAACCCTTGCCCTTTTAAGACTTTTAAAGCACCCACTTTTCTTTTGTCTCAGGGCAGCCAGTTGTGGGAACTTGTTTGCAGTCTTAGTCTTGGACTTTGCTTTTCAGCTCCTCTAATCTCCAGAGCATCAAGAAATGTGGGTCTTTGCTCCCAGTGCAGATTTCTAGGGCTGGTTATTTAGCAGTCCTGTGCTTCCACTCCCTCCCCACTCTGATTCTTTTCTTCCCACTGGTGAGAAGTGCTCAGGTCCCGCCATGTCGTGGCTTTGTAGTTGACCCTTTTCCTTGAGATGTTGGGTTCTCCCAGATGTAGACTGGCTGGTGTTTTATTACTTATGTTCACTCTTTATGAATAGTTGTATTTGCTGTATTTTCAAAATATACGTGGTTTAGGAAGGAGATTTCTGCCACACTATTCACAACATCTTTTCCTTCTCGTGACTGACTTATTTTATAATTTGAAATTTGTGTCTCTTTACTCTCCTCATCTGTTTCATCTATCCTCCCAACCCTCTCCCGTATGGTAACTTGCAGCCCAAGAAGACATACAGAAGGCTACCAAATATAAGAAGAGAAGCTCAACATCACTAATCATCGGGGCAATGTAAATCAAAACCATAATAGATATCACCTCAAACTCTTTTCCATATACTTTTTTGTAAAGTGACTTTGAAACATATATTCATATTTTCAAGCTTTACATTTTGATTTTGATTCATGTCTTCTTTTTTTGTTGCTCCATTATTAACCAAAAAATGGTCTAAGGGTCTCTTGCTTTCATGTCTCTTTGGAAGTGTGACAAATAAAATTTTGGATTTGGCATGCATTAGCTAGCTTTACTGCATCAAGAATAACTTTTCAACATAATCACAAGTTTACTGGCTTCAAGTTGCAAGGGAATAGATGTCAACTCAAAATAAACATACTGTTTCTTTTAGTCCATCTCAAAATGTATATACATTGTTCTGACCACTTTACAGTTAGAATTTAAGTAGTTAGATGCATGGAGAGTAACCAGATGTACACAATACTGGATTAAGCCCCTGACTGAGAATATCTAAGGAATTTCTGGACATTTCAGCATTTTTACCACATTCCATGAAGAGATAACTGCTTAATACATTGAAATCATCCCAAGAACAGGAGAGGGAAATCTGTGGCAGACCTGATTCAATCCAGAACTGATTGGATAGGGGTCATTATAGATCTTCACTAGGTAGAAATAGCTACATTGGAGATTAAATTTCTGTTGTAAATAAACAATCAAGCCACCTCTGTAGCCATAGGTAGAAACACCTGTTCCAAATGTGGAGAAAATTCATAGGGTTATTCCCTCATCCAGGTAAGAAATAAAGGAAGTCTAGTCTAAGACAACTTATGTGAAAGCAGAAAAGTATTTGAGGCAGTGTCTATAGGGATAAGATATGAGAGAGAAGAGAGAAGGAAGGGACAACATGCTCTCCTGGTTTGAGCTTGATAGGCAGGATAGAATTCTGCATCATAAATGAAGGTGGCAAATGCAGTCATAGAAAGCAGTCTGAGGTAATGCAGCTAGAAGGAGGATAAGGGTGGAATAGCGGGATCTGTTTTGTGCATTTGACACTTGATATGTTTATAAGACATTGAAAGAGTTTCTATTAAGCAGTGTATTATATGAGTCTTAAATCTCATAACTTCTGGCATGACTGATAAAACAAGAGGGTAGAAAATAATCTACTAAGGAAGATGGAATGCAATTAGAAATTGAAGAAGTTATAGAGATTTAGTGAATCTCCTCGGTTCTCTATGGAAGAAGACTTCTTAGCTGAGCAATACCTGAGAAACTTGTATTAAGTAGAAGTTCTTTAATTTACATCTGTATGATTTCAGGAATGAATAGTAAATGAGTCTTTTATTATTGCTCATAACTTCTGCTGGGTTCAAATCCTGGGTTAGCAAATCATTGACTTTGTACAAGGAAATTAACCTCTGAGCTACAATTTCTTCACTTATAAAAATGGGTATAAACCCTTAATATTTAAAATTATTGCAATGATTTAATCTTATAAAATATATAAAACAATCATAACAGTGTCTGAGACTGTACAATGAATACCTTCTGTACTCCTTTCATTATTTTCATGATTTTGTTCCTGATATTGCTTTTGACATTACTCCTAGCTACATAGATAGACTTTATCTACCTGCTGGTTGAACAAAAATGTGCTGTACTTTTTTATCTACATTAAATTATAATTACCCTTGCAGTTCAGACAAACTTTGGTATTTACAGTTCCATCTCTGACTAGCAGCTGTGCTGCTTTGAGTGCTAGTCATTGAATCTTTATTAGTTTGAGCCTCCACAATGCAGTCCAAGAATTTACCTCTGTGACAATGAAAGGTACTTGCTAAGATGGAATCACACTGTAGGGATGGGTAGTATGTATAACCCTTCACATAGTTGTGATTTCCTTGGGATATTTGGAATGACTTCAGTAATGTCAGAAAAGATTTCCATACCCACTCAGTACAATACATAGGGCTATGTGATTTGGGCCCTGCACAGCATCATTCTCCCAGAACAAACAAACCCAAGTAGTTCCTATAATATTTATTTCTTCCTTTTTAATCATATATCAACTAACTTGATTTTAATGAGGTACTCTGAGAATAGACTCCAATATTGACATATAGAAGATATTTGTCATTATTTGCTAGTTATTTTGTTATTTTTGCTGCAGCTGCTGCTATTGATTTTTATTATTCTACAAGGAGAAGCAAAATATACTACTTGGAGCACATGTCTCCATGGTTTAAGGGCAAATATTTTAATAGGCTTTTTAGTTATTTCTATATAATCATAACAGTATGTAAGTTTCTCTTCACTGGGAGAAGAATTATATTCCTGGATACCATGTCATTGAAGAGGAAATTGGACTGATAGAAGTGAAAAAGGGAGAAAGTGCTTTGATAACCTAGCATCAAAGAAGGTTGGCTAGTTTGTTCTGTGGATGTGAAGAGCATAATTAAGGGTACTTCTGTGTGGGGAACAGGCTGAATTCTGAGGAATAGAAGATGATTATAGTATAAGGAGTGACAAAATGGTTGTTCATGGAATGGTAAAGACTATAGACACTAAGAATGACAGTATCAGTTACCAAGAAACACTGATTTTAATGGCAAGATTGGTAAGTGAAGTGCTGTTCCAGCACAAACTGAGAAAAGATAAATGATAACCAGGATGGCTTTATAGATTTTTAAGAATTGTCCATGAGAAGAGAACATACTTAAATATTGAACTAGTTTAACTTTTCAGAAAGCTCATAATATTGTTATTTAGGCATAGAAATTAGAGGTACTTATATATTATAATTTATATATATTAGTATATAATTAATATACAATTATTAATATATATTTATATATAATATGTAACATAAAAACCTATATTATAAAAATAATATGGAAATGTATTTCTAAGGCCTGACACTTTTTAGCATCTTTAACAATTTCCTAAATGATTTGTACAGTCACTCTAGTCCTCTACCTCTGTTCAACTTTCAGTTCTAACAAAGGTAATACACTGCACCCACCCTCCCTACAATAGCTTACTCCAATTGAGAGTGCTTATTCTGTATCTTTTGTGAGTTAAAAAGGACAGTAAATAATTTCCAGAAGTTATATGTCAATAGTAATATATCTTTATAGTTCTCCAGTGTTTTTGGAGCAATGTGATAATGAGCATAGTAATATAGATTTGTTTTTACTCTTTCTCAGTATGAGACAGGTGAGGAGGAAAGGCTGTACACATTATACAATGAAAAAAGTTCAAAATTTAATTGTCTTGCTTACATATTCCTCCTGTGCATGTGTATACACACACACACACACACACACACACACACACATGTATTTCAGCCATCTTCTGGGATGGTTGAACTTGTGAGATAAATAACTTCAGGATGAATAAGCTGATAGTGTGTTTAATTATTAGGATGCTTAGAAACCATTTTTCCCAGAGAAAGTAAATTGATAGGGATACTTATTGGTACTACCTGTGGTCATTAGAAAGTATAACAAGAGAAAGAAATTCCAGGATTCCTGCATCATCTGACCATTCCAGTATCTATAAAGAAATATATACTCTTTATAGACCAAGATATTATATAATATAATGTAATCAAATATAATTAATTAAATCATTAACATAAGGCCTTAATAGGATATGGGTAGTCTAACCCAAGCCCATGTTTAACTGTGCATGGATATAACATGATAAAGCACCTCTTCTCAGCTAATACATTTTGCTTCAACTAGGGCCCATCCCAGCATAAGAGAAATCAAACAAATCCCAAATGGGTGAACTTCAAGTCTGAGCCAAGAAAATAATTTTTCATAGGGGAATCTTTATTTCTGCTTGAGTATGGGAATGGCAGAAGCCATACAAAGGCTTAGTGTTTCCAAAAATATCACAGCATGGAATCAAAGGAGAGACAGAGAGAGAAAGGACTGAAACAAACATCAAGTGAAAGGAACAAATCTCCAAAGGCCTGTGCTGTGTACATTCAGATAAGTATTCTGACTTCATGTGACTTCAGTGAATCGGAAAGATTCTGTAAATCTTTAGAGACTGAAACGTCTTTATTATGTAGTCCCATGCCTGAAGCAGTACAAACACAACGTGTTAATATGTCAGCATGTTAATGTTATCTTTCTATTGCAGGAGAATAAATTCTACATGAATAGATATTGATTTCCTGACTGGGTGTTACTTAGCATTTTACCTGGTGTTAGTAACTGATAAGCCTTGCACAGGATTTCATTACAGAGATTCTGTTTCAGCCTCATGCAGACTCTGATGCCAGGCCCTTTTATGGGTGCATACAATCTGATGGACTTCAAATTAAAAGCAGTAAAAATCACATTAGTCGGTCTACTAGATGAGATGTTATTAAGAGTAACAGGAAAATGCTATCAGAGCTTCATTTCTTAATGTTTGGTTCTTAGGACCCAAGCTTTCAGCCAAATAAAGACTGTCGTGAGTTATTACTCTTTGTCATACTGATATGTTTATTACTGTTGGCTGAAAGGATGTCACCTCTAAGATGATTTTTTTTCCAGATGGTGGATGTGGAAGAGAGGAGGGAAGGTAATGTCAGGAAGTCTACACACAGGCAAAATGGGTGTGACCACATTGAAGAAAAGTGTGTTACCCAAAGTCTGATGGTAGTCTGCATAAATATATTTTAATTATATCTTATGAAATATACTCATAGCTATTATATGATATATGTGGGGGTACAACTAAGACATAATAAAGTCAGATATTATATGTAGGACTGCAAACTGAATTATATATTCAAGAGTAACTTCTGTATAATATCTTCCAACAGTAAAGAAAAATCAATGTGTGAAATTACTGTTCTAAGATCACATATTAGTGGAATGTGGAGAGGATCTTGGTCTCCTGATTTCTAATTTAGTGTCCTTTCCACTGCAAGTTGGTGGCTTTCATGCAGTTTCCCCTTGCTTGGAACCCTACAGTGGCTTCCTGTTCCTTACTTGGATATGATGTAGTATTCTATTCAATTCCTTATTAACCTCACTTGTGTTACCATGAAACTATCACTACACATAAATAATTCTTCATCAGGAAATTGATAGTATCCCTTCACAAATGTCTCTCTGTTTCTCAATTACATGTTTATAGTTCTTAACCCATTAAGTGATGAGAGACAAAGAAAATGATGTGAGAGCATATTTCAAACTCCTTGAGGCAGATTAGAGATGAATACGTACGTACAGAGTTCATAGTTATTAACCAACAAAAGTGGTATATATCCAGTATACTTCTTGTGTATCATTTGTACATTAATTAATCTAATTGAATAGGATTTCTCTGAAGGCTAATGAATTTGTAATAGTATCACCTAAGAAATTAATATGCATCACTAGCGTTGAACACAGATTGCTGGGTTGTGATTCAGTAGGTCTACAGTGGGCCCAATAATTTATTTTATTTTATTTATTTATTTAATTTTTTGAGAGGGCATCACTCATATTTATTGATCAAATGGTTGTTAACAACAATAAAATTGTGTTTAGGGGAGTCAATGCTCAGTGCACAATCATCAATCCACCCCAAGCCTAATTCTCATCAGTCTCCATACTTCTGAAGCATAACGAACAAGTTCTTACATGGTGAACAAATTCTTACATAGTGAATAAGTTCTTACATGGTGAACAGTACAAGGGCAGTCATCACAGAAACTTTCGGGTTTGATCACGCATTATGAACTATAAACAATCAGGTCAAATATGAGTATTCGTTTGATTTTTATACTTGATTTATATGTGGATCCCACATTTCTCCCTTTATTATTATTATTATTTTTTAATAAAATGCTGAAGTGGTAGGTAGATGCAAGATAAAGGTAGAACACATAGTTTAGTGTTGTAAGAGAGCAAATGTAGATGATCAGGTGTGTGCCTGTAGACTATGTGTTAATCCAAGCTAGACAAGGGCAATAAAAAATCCACAGATGCAGAATATTTCTCTCAAAACAGGGGGGTGAGGTTCTAAGCCTCATCTCTGTTGATCCAACAATTTCTCACCTGATGGCCCCCCTGCGACTGTGCCTGTCTTAGGTTGTTCCTCCCTTGAGGAATCTTACCCGTCTCTGGCTAACCAGTCATCTTCCGGGGCCATACAGGGAAATGTAAAGTTGGTAAGTGAGAGAGAAGCCATATTGTTTGAAAAGGTTAGCTTTTTACTTCTTTGCAGATTTATGCCCTGTGGCTTCTATGCCCAGCATTTGTCTTGAGGTATCTTTACCACTTGGAGGAATTAGGATACTCAGTAAATTCATATGAGGCATGAATTCAATTTAAAGGTTGTAATTAGGAAGGAAAAAGAAAAGCTATAGAGGTAGCAGATGGAAGAAAACATGCGAAGATTGATTATTTCTTTGACATATCTTCTTGTAGAGTAACTTCAGCATGTATAGGTTTTAAACTACTAATTAAATTGTGCACACATATTAACATAATAGGAATACAGTTACTTAACCAAAGCAGATCTATAATTACCAGCCATCTCCAGTGAAAGCAAGAAAACCAGTTAGGCACACTAGGCATTTGTGAAAATTTGTCTATGATATGATGGATATTGTTCAACTGTACTTGAACAGTCTGAGAGAAATCAGACAAATTGAAACAACCCATTCCTGGGGACTGCTCACATCTCATATGTTCTCTTAACAGTAGATAGTCTGTAGTTGTAAGATTTTGGAGCACTACAATTTGCACTTCTCCTAATTCTTGGTTGAGTTCCAACAGTATAGATCCAGTCAAATTTGTTGTTTTACTGTATGCACAGGCCAGCTTAGATATCTCCTTCTTCATTCCAATGGCAAGTCCAGGAACCGGTGGGATGAATGCAGCTACATCTGCAGCATCGCCTGGATTTTTGTTGAGGTTTTTTGATGATCATCTTCTGGTATGACTCTTCCAGAGAGTGCTGATGTTGGAAGTTCTTCTTCATATCGTATCTTAGCTCATTTTCTGGGTAGCCAAATTAGGCTTTGATCTTCTGTATAAACACAAACAGACCCTTTGCCCACACTTTTATATGCCCTTTATACCCTTGTGTAGAACTCATTGGAGGTCACCACGCAGGATCTGCATTTTTTTTTAAGAGAAAGGAATATTATCAGAAAAGTGTACCCCCATAGCCGATCATCTGACACCCTTTAAGTGATCAAAATTAAGGATATTTAAAGCATGCATTAATCATTGATTTACAGTTAATTTTTTTCCTATCAGGGAGTAATCCCCCTTTTCTTTCTTTCTTTTTTTTTTTGTTATCTTTAATCTATACTTACATGAAGAATATTATGTTTACTAGGCTGTCCCCAATACCAGCTCCCCCCTATAAAACCCTTTCGGTCACTGTCCATCAGCATAGCAAAATGTTGTAGAATCACTACTTGTCTTCTCTGTGTTGTACAGCCCTCCCCTTTCTCCCACACCCCTATGCATGCTAATCTTAATACCCCCCTTCTTCTTCCCCCACGCTTATCCCTGCCTAACTACCCATCCTCCCCAGTCCCTTTCCCTTTGGTACCTGTTAGTCCATTCTTGGGTTCTGTGATTCTGCTGCCGTTTTGTTCCTTCAGTTTTTCCTTTGTTCTTATACTCCACAGATGAGTGAAATCATTTGGTACTTCTCTTTCTCCACTTGGCTTATTTCACTGAGCATAATACCTTCCAGCTACATCCATGTTGCTGCAAATTGTAGGATTTGCCCTCTTCTTATGGCTGAGTAGTATTCCATTGTGTGTATGTACAACATCTTCTTTATCCATTCATCTACTGATGGACATTTAGGTGGCTTCCAATTCTTGGTTATTGTAAATAGTGCTGCGATAATCACAGGGGTGCATCTGTCTTTCTCAAACTTGATTGCTGCGTTCTTAGGGTAAATTCTTAGGAGTGGAATTCCTGGTTCAAATGGTAAGTCTGTTTTGAGCATTTTGATGAACCTCCATACTGCTTTCCACAATGGTTGAACTAATTTACATTCCCTCCAGCAGTGTAGGAGGGTTCCCCTTTCTCCACAGCCTCACCAACATTTGTTGTTGTTTGTCGATTGGATGGCAGCCATCCTTACTGGTGTGAGGTGATACCTCATTGTAGTTTTAATTGGCATATCTCTGATAATTAGTGATGTGGAGCATCTTTACATGTGTCTGTTGGCCATCTTTATTTCTTTTTTGGAGAACCATCTGTTCAGTTCCTCTGCCCATTTTTTAATTGGATTATTTGATTTTTGTTTGTTGAGGCGTGTGAGCTCTTTATATATTTTGGATGTCAAGCCTTTATCGGATTTGTCATTTACAAATATATTCTACCACACTGTAGGGTTCCTTTTTGTTCTATTGATGGTGTCTTTTGCTGTAAAGAAACTTTTCAGCTTAATATAGTCCCACTTGTTCATTTTTGCTGTTGTTTTCCTTGCCTGGGGAGATATGTTCAAGAAGAGGTCACTCATGTTTATGTCTAAGAGATTTTTGCCTATGTTTTTTTCCACGAGTTTAATGGTTTCATGACTTACATTCAGGTCTTTGATCCATTTTGAATTTACTTTTGTATATGGGGTTAAACAATTGTCCAGTTTCATTCTCTTACATGTAGTTGTACAGTTTTGCCAGCACCATCTGTTGAAGAGACTTCTCATTTCACCATTGTATATCCATGGCTCCTTTATCAAATATTAATTGACCATATATGTTTGGGTTAATGTCTGGAGTCTCTAGTATGTTCCACTGGTCTGTGGCTCTGTTCTTGTGCCAGTACCAAATTGTCTTGATTACTAGTAGAACTTGAAGTTGGGGAGTGAGATACCCCCTACTTTATTCTTCTTTCTCAGAATTGCTTTGGCTATTCGGGGTCTTTGGTCTTTCCATATGAATTTTGTTCCAGTTCATTGAAGAATGTTGCTGGCAATTTGATTGGGATTGCATTAAATCTGTATATTGTTTGGGCAGGATGGCCATTTTGACGATATTAATTCTTCCTAGCCACGAGCATGGAATGAGTTTCCATTTATTAGTGTCCCCTTTAATTTCTCTTAAGAGTGACTTGTAGTTTTCAGAGTATAGGTCATTCACTTCTTTGGTTAGGTTTATTCCTAGGTATTTTATTCTTTTTGATGCAATTGTGAATGGAATTGTTTTACTGATTTCTCTTTCTGTTGGTTCATTGTTAGTGTATAGGAAAGCCACAGATTTCTGTGTGTTGATTTTGTATCCTGCAACTTTGGTGTATTCCGATATCGGTTCTAGTAGTTTTGGGGTGGAGTCTTTAGGGTTTTTTATGTACAGTATCATGTCATCTGCAAATAGTGACAGTTTAACTTCTTCTTTACCAATATGCATTCCTTGTATTTCTTTATTTTGTCTGATTGCCATGGCTAGGACCTCCAGTATTTTGTTAAATAGCAATGGGGAGAGTGGGCATCCCTGTCTAGTTCCCGATCTCAGAGGAAAAGCTTTCAGCTTCTCGCTATTCAGTATAATGTTGGCTGTGGGTTTATGATATATGGCCTTTGTTATATTGAGCTACTTGCCCTCTATTCCCATTTTGCTGAGAGTTTTTATCATGAATGGATGTTGAATTTTGTCAAATGCTTTTTCAGCAGCTATGGAGATGATCATGTGGTTTTTGTCTTTCTTTTTGTTGATGTGGTGGATGATGTTGATGGATTTTCGAATGTTGTACCATCCTTGCTTCCTTGGGATGAATCCCACTTGTTCATGGTGTATGATCCTTTTGATATACTTTTGTATACGGTTTGCTAATATTTTATTAAGTATTTTTGAATCTATATTCATCAGGGATATTGGTCTGTAATTTTCTTTTTTGTTGGGTTCTTTGCCTGGTTTTGTTATTAGGGTGATGTTGGCTTCATAGAATGAGTTTGGGAGTATTCCCTCCTCTTCTATTTTTTGGAAAACGTTAAGGAGAATGGGTATTATGTCTTCTCTGTGTGGCTGATAAAATTCCGAGGTAAATCCGTCCAGCCTGGGTGTTTTGTTCTTGGGTAGTTTTTTGATTACCGTTTCAATTTCTTTGCTCGTAATTGGTTTGTTTAACTTTTGTGTTTCTTCCTTGGTCAGTCTTGGAAGGTTGTATTTTTCTGGGAAGTTGTCCATTTCTTCTAGGTTTTCCAGCTTGTTGGCATATAGGTTTTCATAGTAGTCTTTAATAATTCTTTATATTTCTGTGGAGTCTGTCATGATTTTTCCATTCTCATTTCTGATTCTGGTGATTTGTGTTGATTCTCTTTTTCTCTAAATAAGTTTGGCTAGAGGCTTATCTATTTTGTTTATTTTGTCAAAGAACCATCTCTTGGTTTCATTGATTTTTGCTATTGTTTCATTATTCTCAATTTTGTTTATTTCTTCTCTGATCTTTATTATGTCCCTCCTTCTGCTGACTTTAGGCCTCATTTGTTCTTCCTTTTCCAATTTCGATAATTGTGATGTTAGTCTATTCATTTGGGATTGTTCTTCCTTCTACAAGTGTGCCTGGATCGCTATATACTTTCCTCTTAAGACCGCTTTTGCTGCTTCCCACAGAAGTTGGGGCTTTGTGTTGTTCTTTTCATTTGTTTCTATATATTCTTTGATCTCTATTTTAATTTGTTCGTTGATCCATTGATTATTTAGGAGCATGTTGTTAAGCCTCCATGTGTTTGTGAGCCTTTTTGTTTTCTTTGTAGAATTTATTTCTAGTTTTATACATTTGTGGTCTGAAAAATTGGTTGGTAGAATTCCAATATTTTGGAATTTTCTGAGGCTCTTTTTGTGGCCTAGTATGTGGTCTATTCTGGAGAATGTTCCATGTGCACTTGAGAAGAATGTATATCCTGTTGTTTTTGGATGTAGAGTTCTATAGATGTCTATTAGGTCCATCTGCTCTACTGTGTTGTTCAGTGCTTCCATGTCCTTACTTATTTTATGCCTGGTGGATCTATCCTTTGGGGTGAGAGGTGTGTTGAAGTCTCCTAAAATGAATGCATTGCAGTCTATTTCCCCCTTTAGTTCTGTTAATATTTGTTTCACATATACTGGTGCTCCTGTGTTGGGTTCATGTATATTTAGAATGGTTATATACTCTTGTTGGACTGAGCCCTTTATCATTACTTAGTATCCTTTATCTCTTGTTACTTTCTTTGTTTTGAAGTCTATTTTGTCTGATATTAGTACTGCAACCCCTGCTTTCTTCTCGCTGTTGTTTGCCTGAAATATGTTTTTCCATCCCTTGACTTTTAGTCTGTACATGTCTTTCGGTTTGAGGTGAGTTTCTTGTAAGCAGCATGTAGATGGGTCTTACTTTTTTATCCATTCTATTACTCTGTGTCTTTTGATTGATGCATTCAGTCCATTTACATTTAGGGTGACTATTGAAAGATATGTACTTATTGCCATTGCAGGCTTTAAATTCGTAGTTACCAGAGGTTCAAGGTTAGCCTCTTTAGTATCTTATTGCCTAACTTAGCTCGCTTATTGAGCTGTTATATACACTGTCTGGAGATTCTTTAAATCTCTCCCTTCTTATTCTTCCTCCTTGATTCTTCATATGTTGGGTGTTTTGTGCTGTGCTCTTTCTAGGACTGCTCCCTTCTAGAGTAGTCCCTGTAAGATGCCCTGTAGAGGTGGTTTGTGGGAGGCAAATTCCCACAGCTTTTGCTTGTCTGGGAATTGTTTAATCCTGCCATCAAATTTAAATGATAGTCGTGTTGGATACAGTGTCCTTGGTTCAAGGCCCTTCTGTTTCATTGCATTAAATATATCATGCCATTCTCTTCTGGCCTGTAGGGTTTCTGTCGAGAAGTCTGATGTTAGCCTGATGGGTTTTCCTTTATATGTGACCTTTTTCTCTCTAGCTGCCTTTAAAACTCTTTCCTTGTCCTTGATCTTTGCCATTTTAATTATTATGTGTCTTGGTGTTGTCCTCCTTGGATCCTTTCTGTTGGAGGTTCTGTGTATTTCCGTGGTCTTTTTGATTATTTCCTCCCCCAGTTTGGGGAAGTTTTCAGCAATTACTTCTTCCAGGATACTTTCCATCCCTTTTCCTCTCTCTTCTTCTTCTGGTACACCTATAATATGGATATTGGTCCTTTTGGATTGGTCACACAGTTCTCTTAATATTGTTTCATTCCTGGAGATCCTTTTATCTCTCTCTATGTCAGCTCCTATGCGTTCCTGTTCTCTGGTTTCAATTCCATCAATGGCCTCTTGCATCTTATCCATTCTGCTTATAAATCCTTCCCGAGTTTGTTTCATTTCTGTGATCTCCTTTCTGGCATCTGTGATTTCCCTCCGGACTTCATCCCATTTCTCTTGCGTATTTCTCTGCATCTCTGCCAGCATGTTTATGATTTTTATTTTGAAAGCTTTGTCAGGAAGACTGGTTAGATCTGTCTCCTTCTCTGGTGTCTCTGTTTTCTTGGTTTGCCTGTAATTTTGTCTTTTCATGGTAATAGGAATAGTTTGCAGAACTGGGATGAGTGACGGCTGGAAGAACTTCCCTTCTTGTTTTGTGGCCCTCCTCTCCTGGGAGAACAGCGACCTCTAGTGGCTTGTGCTGCGCAGCTGCACGCAGACAGTGTTTCTGCTTCCTGCGTGGCTGCTATGGAGTTTATCTCCACTGTTGCTGTGGGCGTGGCCTGGCTCGGGGCAGCTGCTCCAAAGTTCTGGAGTCCCGTTGGAGGGGGAGTGGCCGGGAGGCTATTTATCTCTGTAAGGGGCCTCCGTGCTCCCTGCAGCTAGGGGATTAGAGTACCCAGAGATCCCTGGATTCCCTACCTCTGGACTAGGTGTCCTGCCCTGCCCCCTTAAGACTTCCAAAAAGCACCTGCCAAAACAAAACAACAACCACACACACACAAAAAAAATGGCCACTCGTTTTTCTTTTTTCTCCGGTGCCAGCCTCAGGCACCCGCTCACCGGTCTTGCTGCCCTGTTTCCCTAGTATTGGGATCCCTGTACCTTTAAGACTTCCAAAAAGCACTCGCCACAACAAAACAACAACAACAACAAAAATGATAGCCACTCGCTTTTATTTTGTTCTCCGGCACCGCCCGCCGGTACCCGCTCACCGTTCTTGCTGCCCTGTTTCCCTAGTATCCAGGGCCCTGCGCACGCACTGTGTCTGCGCTCTGGTCTGGATGGCTGGGGCTGGGTGTTCAGCAGTCCTGGGCTCCCTCTCCCTCCCACTCTGCCTGCTATTCTCCTGCCAGGAGCTGGCGGGATGGGCACGCGGGTCCCGCTGGGCTGGGGTTTGTATCTTACCCCCTTTGTGAGGCGCTGGGTTCTTGCAAGTGTGGATGTGGTCTGGGTGTTGTCCTGTGTCCTCTGGTCTTTATTCTAGAAAGAGTAGTCTTTGTTATATTTTCATAGATATATGTGGTTTTGGGAGGAGATTTCCACTGCTCTACTCACGCCGCCATCTTGGCTCTGCCCCCCCCAATAATTTATTTTTAACAAATTACCAGTTGATTCTAATGCTTCCGGTCCATGAGCCACACTTTGAGCAGTGCAGGTACCTATACATGGACACCTTCTCAGTCCTGAAGGCTAGTATCAAGGTACAAGTTAAAATTATCTTTGGAGGAAAAAAACTGTGTAAACAACAAATAATGGCCATAAGATAATTGTTGTACACTGTGCAGCCACAAGAGGTAAAAATGTTGTCTCTAATAACGCTGGACACATGATTGTTGTAACAATTTTGTGACACTAGGCAACAGCAAATAAAGGCACATCCACAATTAGTTAATTTTCCCTGTGCCTTGAACTGTGCTATATGGAAATATATAAAAAGTCCCTGCCTCCCTTGTTCTTGGCTTCTAGGAGCTCTCAGTGTGTGGATGGGGCAAAGATGTAACCGTATAAATGCAAATGCAAATAATTCTGTGTGATCAGTGTGTCCTGCTTCTACACAGTGTGAGTTCAAATCTCACATTCTGTTCCAACCTTGAAGAAAAAGATTCGTCACTAATCTCTCTCCTTTTGTTAAGTCCCAAAGATTTATTCAGCACAGTCACTGGCAAAAACTGGGATATTTCAATCAGAACAGTAGAAGGCCCCCTCTACATGGCACTGGTCAGAAAAAAGGAGCCACCTCCATTCTAAGCGTGAGTCGTGCAAGTTCTGTTGGTCCTGATATGGCAGTCATTTTTAGGGGTACAGGGGTGGGAAGGAGATCATCTCTCAAATGTTATTGTTTGTTCATGTGGCAATGGGCTTATGTTATAATTCTTTAAATACTTAAGAGACACAGCTCTTTAATTTCTCAAGGATTCACAAATATATAAGTATGGTGATTGTAGCCATTCTTTTTTTTTCCCCCACAATTTATCCTGTTACAAGGATAATTTTATCTCATATCTTAACACTAGCCTTTAGGACCACAGTGGGGTGGGTCTCAAGGTGCACACACCTGTTCTACTCAGAGTGTGGTCTGTGAGCCAGGAGCACCAGTATTACCTGGGAATTTATTAGAAATGAAATACTTGAACAGTTGAAATTATCTGTGTACTTTTTGTACTTTTACTTTAATGTTAACTCCCAAGCAAAACTCTAAACAATATAGCTTCCCCTTTAGGTCTCATCTGCATCTGCTCTCCAATCTTTCAGCTCCATTCAGGGTGGTCTTTTGCTGTTTCTCCAGCATGTTGGGCTTGCCTCTACTTATGACCTTTGCACTTTCTGTTCTCTGTCAGGAATGTTTGCCCAGGTAAGCAACTGCAGGGCTCACTGCCTCATTGCACTTAGGTATTCATTCAAGTGTCACTTTCTCTTTTTAACATTTGCTTCTCTACTCTACTTAACATTGGAACAACTTTTCCAATCCTCTTTCTTTTGAATTACTAGCTTTATTTCCTCCATAGAATTTGCAGTCAACTGATATCTCTATCAATCATTTATCTATCTATAATCTATCACCTATCATATTTTCTTTATTTTACCTACTAGGAGGTAATTCTTGACAATAGGACATTTTTTCTGCTTTAAGTATCTTTAATGCCTAGAACTTTGCTGCCACATAGCTGACCCTCATTGAATGAATGAATTAAAACCTATCTACCAAACTTGGTGTCTACCAAACTTCCAAAGAAAGCTTTCTCCAAGAGCTTTCCTGCTTTAAAATTCATCAGAATATTATTGGAAAGGAATGTGACAATAGCAGCATAACGAGCAAAACCAAGAATTTTAGCTGTTTTTCTCCTTTGATTTCATTTTGACTGAAGACATGTACTCATCGTGGCTTTAATGTAGATTTTTCCCCTCTAAAATTGATATGGAATGGTCCTGTCATATTGGTATTGTTCTCACCCAAAAAAAGGAGTGACAGAACAAATTTTTGGTATAGTTGACTAGAAGAAAAATTCATCTTTCCATATCCTTTCTCATTAGTAGGTTAGCAATGTTTGTTTACATTAGTAAATCTAATATTTTATCTCATTATCCATTATGAGCACAATATTTAAAAACTGAAAATTATACACAAATATTGTTAGAACACTCTAAAATATGAATGATGGTACCTTGAAAAGCAGCAAAGATTAGTGTCTCAGTACTAAGTCCATATTAAAGAGCATGGGAAAATATGAGGCAAATCATCTTTGTTGACTACATATTCAAATGGGAAATTAAATTATAGTATATTTTATGCTATATAGAAAGGAGAAATTTTTATGACAATTCCGTAGGAAAAGAAAAATCAGAGACTCCACACAAATAAACCAGGGAAGACAGTTTTTAGTGCTTCCCCCTCCAAGTACACACATACCACTGAAATTGCTATTCTTGATAGGTTGAAGATAAATATATAAATAGTGGCATGTTTCCAGATTCTAAATCTAAATGATTACTCTCACTGCCATCTTTTGAATAAATTATAGTACTACCAATATTTTTTGGTTATTTTCCTGTAGAATCATATTCAGGTACATGAAAGATTCCAGCTTCTGTATCAGAGAACTACATTGAGGTCAGTTGCTGAGGACATCAAGTGGCAAACACTTGACTTACTTTTCATAATAATGACAGGATAACAAACCACTTGAGTTTTAATTTTCAGTTAATGGTGTAGGGTTATGACTAGTAAGACAATTTATCAGGCACTTAGTAGAAACAGTAAATGTTAGTGTTGGTTGAAAACATATTGTTCATTTAAATGCTGCATAATGGAAAGGGTGGCACATGAACAGGGAAGAGATTTGAATGAAGCCCGGGCTTCCGCTTCATTTTAATTTGGTGTCTGTGGAGAAGCCATTTATTAATGGTTAAATCATCAGTGGAAAGTTGTAATAATTTTTCAGGTCTACCTCACTCAGATATGTGTTTTAAGGACCAAATCAGTTGCTCTGAATAAATATACTAATGTAAAATACAGAAAATAATAAAGATCCTCAATCCTATATAGGTTGAAGATAAATATATAAATAGTGGCATGTTTCCAGATTCTAAATCTGAAATGCTCTTCATATTCGGCTTTTCATGGCACAAGTACAGAAAATAAAAATATTAGCTTAGCTAAATCACGTAAGAGCAGTTGTCAAGTGTAGTCCCTGGACCAGCAAACATCAGTCAGCATCCTCTGATCTGTTACTAGGAGTGTAAATTCCTGGGCCCCAGTCCACACCTACTGAATTAGAGACTCTATGTGTGGGACCAAGAAACTTGTATTAATTCTGCAAATGGTTCTGATTCAACTTGAAGTTTGAGAACTACTACCACTTTTTATATTAAATGGTTTAAGATTTTTATCTCTGGAAAGCCATGGTAAGTAATTCACTTACATTACTTTGGCTCTGCCCATAACAAAAGCAACACAGCCCTGAGGGTTTGCCCAGTTCCTACTTCACCCCTCCCCTGCCTTGCCTCATACCAGGAGCCCCGAGGCTGTCAGAGGTTCTATCACGTTGTCTTCCTTTTAGTTCCTGAATGCCACATGCTCTGGGTTTTGCTGGGAGTGGATCTCCCCTTGTCTTAAACTGTCCTCTTACTTTCCTAAACATCCTTCAGCTCTCAACTCAAGTATTGGTTCCTCATGAAAACCTTTTCTAATCCTCAGATTAGATCAAATCTCACTGTTACTGTTAGGCATAAAGGTAGGTATAAGCAGGTGGAGGGGCAAAAGGGACTCAAAGAGTTAACCAGGCAAAACCAGAGAGCCTGAAAATTTTAACAGAATTAATTAGTTCAAGTTTCAAGGACCAGGAGTTCCTTGGAATGTCCAAACACTCCCCAGATGAAAAAACAAAGACCCAGATGAGAAGTCTCAAAGCACAAACACTCCCCAGATAACAACAAAATAAACAAGACAGGGCACAGAAACCATCAGAGCATGGCCCATGTCTTCCTTTTCCAATTAGACCAGGCCTCCAAGGCCAAAGATCATCGATCAAGGGCTTCTCAGCTCTGCTAAAAACCCCATAAAAAAATCCTTAGAGTAAACCACCCGTGCCTATCTAAAATCAGGCAGGCCTACTCTGATGTGCAAGGTGAAATAAATTTTACTTTTCCTTCTTAAGTTGGTTTCATGTCCCAGTTTATCTGACTTCTCTGCATCTCTAAACTGATTTTTCTCCCAAACATTATGACTCATAGGACTCTGTACTTGTCCCTTAGAGCACTTATCACAGTTTATAAAGACATAATTTTGAGATTATCTGATTAATGTCTTCCTCCCCTACAGGAATGCATACTGTATGTAATTGATAGGGAAATATTTACAAGGTCAGCAATCTAGTCCTGGTGACTCCCTTCTGCTTCTCTTCTTTAGCAAAGACAGCAGAAATTCCCATTTCCCCCTCCCCTTCACTCCCCATTCCGCCAGGTACTCCAAAAACTCACTCCCCTTTGCTTGCTGTGCATGTAGAAATGTGGCAGATATGGAAACAGAAAGATATATATTGCTCCCTTGCCTTTGTTTGGGGCTCAGACGTTGGGAAATTACTCCCCTCTGAGCCTATTGGTGTAAAATAAACCTCAACACCCAAGATCTCCAATTACCTCTTGGTTCTTCCGTTAGTGATCCAGTCCAGGTTTTTCAGATTTTTCTGTAACATCATCACCACCCAAACCTGTTTTGTTTACCATTCAGTCTCCAGTAAAAAGCTCAGTCCCTGCACATGGAAGATGACCAATAAATATTGTGGGATAAATGAGTAAAATGATACTCAGCTGTACTCTTTCAACTTATTGAACTGTGCAAAATGTCTAACAAATGGAAGACTATAATAATAAAGTAGAACAATTGCATGTGACCTTATAATTTCAAACCTATAATTTAGCTCAGTTAGCACTAACTACTCAATTAATATTAAACTGAGTATCTACAAATTATCTATGTATTGAGACATGATTTGCTGAGGATAGATATTTTATTATTTATTTGGCTGAAGGGAATTAATCCATTTAGGTTTAATTATGCTGTAAGTAATAAAAGAAAAACAACTACACTTGGCTCATACTGAGGAAATATATTACCTTGCTTAGCATAAACCATGAGGCAGAGTGGTGCTGTGTTTGGACATCATCAAAGACAAATATTTTTTACTCTTTAAAATTTCTAAACATATGTTCACTCAGCATTCCTTATGTTACTGTCCTTTTTCTTTAATATTGTCTCCAAATTCCCTCACAAATTGTCTATGGCTGTTTCCCTGCTGCAACAGAGACTCATAAATTTCAAAGCCTAAAATATTTACCACCTGACCATTTATAAAGTGTGTCAATCCTGAATCAAGCTATAAAAAAAATAAGAGGACCTAGTTATTCATTACCACACATCCTTTATCTTTCAGCAATGGCACATTTGTTATTGAGGACAGAGCTTGTTTGTGCACCTTTGCAATTAAGTGACAAGTCCTAAGGCAGTTTTGAATTATGTGTCATTTCAGTTGGGCTCCATGCTGATGCTCCTCAACCCTCCAGATACGGGGTAGCCACATAATGAAAGAAAGGAAGGGAAAAAATAAAGGAAGAGAATCAGAAGAAAGTAGAACTTTTAACCCAAAATGTCTTCTAGGAAAAGCCAATCCTCTTCCCTATAGTACAATAATCTAATTATGTGTCCATAAGAACAAAATTTTGTCCATGATTCATGTCCAAGCTTCTCTCTTAAAGACTGAATACAGAGCTGAAGGAGGAACATGTGCCACTCAGAGGCCTCTTAGTAAGTTAGAAGGTAAGACTGTATTTGTCTGTATATTTCTCTTATGCAAATATTCTTCCCCTAAATTTATATTCAATGGTTCAGACCTTGGTAACAAGCTGAAGTGCCTACAAATCAAGCAGGCTTTATGACAGATTCCACAAAGTGGCACTTGTTTTGTCATTTGTTTATGAAACCTCAATTGCTGTTTTTCCTATCAAGCAATAGGTACTCTATTACCAGGAAAAATGGACAAAATAAGCAGGGACACAATATATGCTTATTTATTTAGTATAGTTAGGTACTATCTCCACATAAAACTGAAATCTGCATAAAAACTGGAACCTAGGGTTAATTACTGCATGTCTAATCTAACCCATCACTGAACATTCATAAACATTTAGATAATTAAATATCTAATTTTTTTTAGACTTATAACTTTGATATATATATAATCACAGGTACTCTTACAACACCTCTATAGAATTACAGTTTTTTGTCAAAAACATGATATATGCTTTTCTAATTTCATTTTTCCCACAATAGTACCCAGCTGAAGAACTGAAGTTAAAATCATAAAGGTAGTGAGACTTGTCACTCAGTCCAACAAAAAATTTAGGTGTAAAATGTGCACTATTTTTACTAGACGTGTTCAGTTGATTACTTAGAGCTCCTTAAGTTTCCGATCTGCCCTGCACGAACACACATAAATAGACATTTACTTCTTGCTGTGTGGGCAGAAACAATAATCCACTTTTTAAAATCTTCAGTTGAAGCATAGTGCTGAGAATTTACTAATTACTTAATACGAGGTTTCTTATTTGTGGCATGGGTGGTTTTTCCAACATTCTTTCATTCATGCCTGTATCTCAACTGTGTTTCAATAATTACCAGCAAATACAGGTTTCTACCCAGGCTTCTTCTTTGATTTCAGCACTCATATTTACAACTATACATTGAACAATGGTATGTGACTATTTCACAGAAAATCAACTCCAATATTTTTTAAACCAACCTCGTAATTTCCCTCCAGAATCTCCTAGTCCTCCTGTCTTCTCTAGTGCCACAGATGGAAGGAACACTGGCCACCTAAACCAGGACCCAGGAGACCTCTCCAACTTATCAAACACATTTATTTGATCATATTATTATCTCTCAGTTGTAGTTCATATTTTTAGTCCAATTATCAATACTTAACTCATTTTCTAGCATTTCTCTCTTTAGCTTTCTGAAGCAGATACCTAATTATGCTATTTCTAGTCTTGCACTTTGAGTCATTCTCTCTTCCTGTTGCCTGTAATTGGTTCCATAAAAGACACATTTAACCTCATTATTCCCTCACAAAGTACACCTTTGCCTTTAAGTCTCTTATGGCTGTCTTTCCAGACTCCTCTTCCCACATTTCTAGTGCATCCTGCCCTGTAGTTATCCTCAGGTACCATGCAGCTCTTGGTGTATGCTGTGTGCTCCCACCTACCTGTGCATTTGCTTAAGCTCAGTCTTCTCTGCCCTCCTTTCCCGCTTTTCTCCCTCTATGTTTACTGTCTGAACATTTCTATTTCTCCTGAAGAATCTGAAGAAATACCACCTCTTCTGATGCAGTTTCCTGATGCTTTAGAACATGTTAAGTGATCCTCTTCTATATAAGAGCATATATTGAATACATATATTTTCTGGATTATCCCTTGCCAACTCAGCATTCCCAGGATGTCCTCTTTTAAGGGTTTTACTGCATTGCAAGGGAGAAGCCAGGAATCTCATTTCCCAGAATCTCTTTCCCTTAATGGTTCTGGCTTTGAATTTTTCCAGTAAGAGAAAATCGTTAGAAGTTTGGAAGGTAGAATAGAAAGAGGTGTCATTATTCTTTTAGATCAGTTATAGTTAGATGTGTGAGGCAGCCAGGAGATTCAATGGCTTTCCAGTGAGCTTCTAAGAACCAACCACTTTGATGTTGCAGACAGAGTTGGTGAGACTATTTTAGAGCTTCCCTAGCAACTTTGCAGTGAACTCTGAGGATGACCTGCTTTAGTGCTGTAGGGTTGATCTTCAATGACCTTTATGCCATCTTCCTGTGATGACTTGGTTCTGTCATCTAATCTTGAAGTAGATTGCACAGAATTCTCTCCTCTGTTGGGTTCTAGGATGAAATTGGCCTTAAGAGAAACTCAGTGAGAGTTGTATGATGAAAATGAATCAGCATGAAAATGGATATTCTTGACAGGTCAGTGCTGGCTCAGGCTCTGCATCTGCTTGTGTTAGCTGAGATAGGTCCATTATTTTACTTTGGGGCATGCAGCAGTACCCAGCCCCTAGCTCCTACAGCATCTTCAGTATTTCCTGCATTAGCTTCTCTGGCTCTCCAAACACATGCCTGCTTAGTTCTGTGAAGGTTACCAGCTTCTATTCCATATTGCTCATGTCATAAATGGCAACCTTAGAAGCCATGAGAGGTCCATTTGGGCTCCAGCTCATCCTCATGGGTTTACCCTATGCATTCCAGCTTGTCCTAACTCTCTTCCACTCCATATTCATTTTTTCTTCTTGCCCACTTGCCCTGCTGATGTCAGCCTAGCACATGACACAGAAGCAATAGCGGACATAAACCAGTGAGCCAGATCCCATGTTTTGTGGGGTCAACTGACCCTAATAAAGCCCTTATATATGTCAGTGCTAGTGATTCTGCCGCTCCAATGAAACCATTTCCTGATCCTCTGTGACTTCTTTCCCCAATTCCCTGAGCTCTTCCAATAGCCACAGATGCCCATGGTTCCTAGATTAAACCCTTTCTACCTGGAAGTAATGGAATTACTTCTTTTTTAATGTTTTGCCTTAACCCTAATTAACATATTACATTAGCACTTATATTATTTAATAGATTCCTAAACCTCAATATGATTAGAAGTTTGGCCACATGCAATTAAAAAGGACTTGACTAAATGCATATGTTATAGTTATCATTCTGTGCTGTCAAAACTTGCCTGTATGTATAGTTTTGATGTTATATTATTGGAAAGGCACCTAATGCATAGAATGCAGTAAACAAATGTTTTAAAATAAAATAATAAACTAATCATCTATGAAGAATACAAAATAAATTGATCACCAATAATGAGCAAAGAAAATTAAAGGAAATAAAACACTGTTGCTGCTCACAAAAGAAATGTTAGAATCTAAGAAGATAAAGACCACAAATTGAATAGTACACAATGACTCTAATGCAATTAAACATATGCAATGAAATGATAAATTATGCATACTCAGCTATCAAACATGCTATAAAAGGGGGATTACAGAATTCAGTTTGTAGTTAAAAGCAATAAAATAAACATTATAAAGCATATGAAAGTAAAATAATAGCATCCTGACTTTGTGTACCTGCTATAAAAACTTTTAGCTCTACCTGTGTCCACATCAAATTCTGTGAGTTCACCTCATTGAATTTCAAAGATAAATTGACAATCAAAGAGACAGAATTTGCTAGGTTATAGATAAAAGGGAACAACTCTACAATGCACTAGTAAGTAATAAAGAAGTTTATTGAGTATTGCTGGTGTGACACAGATGTTCAAACTGTATGCCCAAATTATCTTAAATCTGTATGTTCCATTCATTTTTCATTTGGACCCAAATCCTTCTACATTAGTCAGTCCCCTCATTTCTTTTCACCATCTGCTTTCAATATTCCCTATATTGGCCATAGCTACTCAGATCTCTCGTATGTCATTCATGTCCCATGAGCACCTTAAAAACCAAAGTTGAGAAAAAATAAAGTACATTTACACCTCAGGGCTTCCCCTCTTCCCAAGCTGGATATCAAATTAAACCTCCCAACAAAGTAGACATTCACTTCCTATCAATATTTCTACTTCTGTCAAACTGCATGAATTAAGAAAAGAGTAGAACAGATATGATTAGATTATATTCTTCTCGGGTAAATTAAATACATCAATATCATTCCATTATCAGCTGACAAACTTGACTGGGCAGATCGGACAGACAGGGAAGATTAATACTCTCCTATGGTCCTCAGCTATATCTGGCTATTTTATTTGCCTATAATAATACTCTCCATTCCCAAATATCATAGCACACTTGTAATGCACACTTGTACAACACATGCAACATTTTCATTTCTTGTAATATGCATTTTAATTAATATGAAAAGGAATAACTCATCTCACACCCAAAGCTTATTTGTACATATGTGATTATATGAATGAGTCAATGAAATATAAGTAAAATAATTGACTTTGTTCCAGGAGTTATAATTATTTGTTCTAAAACTACACAGTCGTTGATATTTCGATATTTTAGATGCAGTACAAAATAGGATTAATAGCTAGAATAAAGAAAGATTTTTAAACAAGCATTTCCTGAGGAATCATTCAGTTGTAACTATTCCCCTGAAGTTTTTAACTATTTATCTGCCACCACAACAGCTTGAAATCAAGTGAAAATTTTCAAACACTTTGTCCACTTATTTTGCATACTGAAGGCCATATACATAAATGTAACTGTATTTTTCTGATTCCACTGAGCTATTTGGTGCATAATGACAACATTATCCCATCTACATAAAATCCCATGAGAAAGGTTCAATAAGTTTAGTTGCAGAAAACTTTATTCTTCTAACTCTAGTAATAGTGGTATAAAAATACAAGCCACTTTACAAGTTAAACTAACAATAAGCTGTATTCCATTGTCTTTAACATACTCAGTAAACTTCATGTTTAGTTATCCAATTTTTCTCAGTGTACACAGTGTTATTTATTTTTAAGCCAATTCTACTAGAGGAATGTAGTTATTTTAGCTTTTGTAATCAACATGTTTTGTCTTATTATCTTCCAAATGGCAGCCGTTATTGTTCTTAGGCCATAATGAACTATGTGACGTAAAGTTTTACCCTGATACTATGCAATCATTATAAATGTAACTGGATGGTACATCATTTCAGCAGAGTGCCTTAGATCTCAATGGCCTATATGAAAAACAACACCTCAAACATTCATGGCTTAACATTTTAATTTACACGTGCTAAGTTCTAGAGCAAATTTCTTAGGAACTTTTAGCACAATTAAGCTGAATGAAGTAGACGTGTTAGCTTTTGATCACCAGCACGACCTTCTGCTTACAGATAGGAAAATGGCACCCTGCTCTCTAAATCTATCACAAGGTCAGCAGGAAAATCCCTTGAGGCACTTCTACTCTATTTTTCTTCTTCTTACTCCCAAACTAAATACCTTTCTAATACTTTTTGCTGAGTCCTAATATACTGTTTATCTCTTTGCTCGGTTCCACACATACTCTTTGGTCTGTTCAGCATCCTGCATGTCTGCCTCAGACCCTGCTCGTTGCTGTTCTGAGCTATCACTCAGTCCACTCTCTCTTAGAATATATTTCACTGTCTTCTTAAGGCCATCATCTCTTTCACTACTTAGCTCAAAACTCATTTGCCTTAAATATGCAACTCTGATAAAAACACAGAATCCATATTACCTTAGGAAAAAGAGAAATGCATTTTCCACATTAGTTATATATATGTATGCACACCTGCTTCCATGTGTGGCCACAGTGAGGCATATAAGACTGTAGGTAATAATGGCAAGCAGCTTGCAATGGGGTGTTATTTATATGGTTGCTGGCAACCAAGATTTGTCTTTTTACTCAATTATATTGATTTCTTCTTGGATTGTCTTTTTATGTACAACATTGTAGGGGCGGTTCAGACCGGTTTTAAAAATATTATTTTCACTGGCATTTTACTCAAACAATAACATAATCAATTACCTTGCTCCCTTCCAGGAAACTGAATGCAATATAATCAAGTGTAGCTAGGCCTATAAATATGGAACATGTTGGCTTAGGCTGTATATTTTTATAGAACATTATATGCCAATATTTGGGTACTTTTTCCTGTTTTTATAAACAAAGAATAAGAATATAAACTCAGCAAACATAAAATGAATGACAGTCATGGATGAATGCTAAGTAGTGTTGCTAAATGTCACTTAAATTTAAAAATATGTAGTTAAAATAGCTAAAGATGGCAATAAAGACCTTAAATATTATGAATGTAGATATCCTCTGTAGTCTTAATCAAGCCGTTCTTCTCTTTTCCTGAAAACATCAAGAATAATGCCTACCACAAAGGAGCTACTCATGTATAATAATTTTACTTCATTTCCATCCATTTTTACCTATTTCACCCTTAAAGTTACAAATGAGTTGAAGCTGTTGGGTGAAAGAGGATATGATTGGGGGAAAGGAGGGGAGAAGGACTCTCTACCAACTTTCCTTAATTTTTATCATCATCATGTTATTTACCTTCATCAGTATTATTTACTTAAATATTCTCTTTTAAGTTCTGTCCCTACAAATCAGTGTTACTCTGTCTTTTCACCTGAGTTAACATTGTATATTTTATTAGTTCTCTGCTTTCATATCTAATCTCAAGCAAATTTATCTCCCCCACTCAGCTTGTCTCCTTTACTCACCTTCTTTCTCTTTCATGTAGTAGGTAGAAAACCAAGTGCCTGGGACATGGTCCTCTTTTTATTAAATGAAGAGAAAGATGTGAGATAACACTTAATATTATTAATGGATAAATAAGGTCATGGGTGGGGCTTTGAAAGTCATTTCCAGTGAAAAATTTGAAAAAATGATATGTCCACAGGAGAGTTTATATCAAACAATAGTGATATTATACTGCAGTGTGTGAACAGTGATTATAGTAAGAAAATCTATAGAGAAATAGAGAATAGTCAAATTTGTTGTGTGCCCTTCATTTTTCAGGCATCTGCAAGTACAGAGCTGCACAACATAAAATTCTGTCACTCAAACCTAAGCCCACTTTCCTTCTATAACCAACACTCTCTCCACCCAGCCTCACCCTGGTTGGATGAATAACCTCAAGTCTCCTTTCCCACTTTCCATATACAGAATTAGCATTTACGCACTATATATAAATACTACACACACATATACACCACATGTTCTTTTAATCACCAATTCTCTTTAGCTCTTGCTGCCAAAATCTAACTCACTTCATTCTCTCAGCCACGGACAATGTCGCATAGGCTTGACTCTTTATCTCCTCTCACTTTTCAGAAACCAAGATCTTGCAATGTCTGTTATGCCTCCTTTCTTCTTTACATTAAACATTTCTCTCTTCAAATGAATGTCTACCATGAAAATGTACATACACTCTACAATATTAAACAAACTAGAAATAAAAAGACCTTCTAAACTTCCCTTGACCTCATGTATTTCTAGGATTCTCTCTCCTCCACATCACAGCCAAAGTACATGAAAACACTATGAATGTCAGCTGTTTCCACCAACTCATTTCTAAGCCTCTCCTCACACCACTCTGGTCTGGCTTCTGTTCCATACCATAGTCTAAACAGTTCTCATTCATAATGAAAGCTTTCATTGAAAATCAGGGATTATTTCATCTCCCCACAGGCCCTACATGGATTCCTTGGAGATTCAGAAGTATAATCTCAGTGGCCGTCCTGACATTTTCTTTTGAATATCTTCAAGGCAACTCATTTCCAGTATACATCCATTCACTACATTTTAACCAGAGTAATATGCCTACACCTATTTTAGTTATATTCTAATCAATTGATGGTTACTCATTAATCAGAGAATATTGACTACGTTCCTTAATAAGGAAAACAGGTTCTGTGTAGCCAGCCCCTTTCCAGTGCTTTCTAGGATGATCTTCCCTCTTGATGCTTCAATCACACTGAGTCATTTTTCCTAAAAGTATCAGGCTCTGTAATGCCATGTACTATTATACACAGTCTTTGCACAAGGCTCTGTATGAAATTCTATTCTCCCTTCCCAACTGACCCTTCAGATTCCATGACTTGCTACATTTTTTCAGTTATGGCCCTTGTAATTAATATTACTGAGTGCTCACAATGTGTAAGTCACTGTACCCAGCGCTGGGTGAGCAGCAGAAAACAAAACTGAAACTTTATTCACCCTATAGATCTTACATTCTAGAAAAAGCTTATATTCCATGCTTTTTTTCTTAGCTGGAGAATATTTTTCTCACCCCAGGTCAGGTTCATATGTTACACACGTTTACACCTTCCCTGTATAATGTTCTTCAATAGCAGTTTCTTCAGTCTAACATGATATGTTTATTTGTGCAAATATTTATTTTATATTTACCACTAGGAAATCATCAATTCTGTGAAGCAAAGAAACTTTTCTGTACTTTTGTCCATTTTAATCTCTCCATACCCTGACATAGAACTACTCAATTAAAATTAGTTGAATGAATGAAAGCAACTCATTCTACTCTGTGTGTATTTGTATATAAATAACTTAAAGATACTTTTTGTTGGAGTGTGTGGGTGTAGAAATAATTAGATACAGTTTAGGAAGAATTAAACATTTGAGATTCCTATAGTAATTCATTTTCAACATCTGTATACTGAGTTATCCTCTCTGAAACAGACATTGTAATGGCAAGTGAGTCCACGTATGGAACACAGCTTTCAAAGTACAAATCTTCAATATTTATAAAGAGACAAAGAATGTGAGCAGTTGTATCAGTTAGTGACACATTTCAGTAACACTTCCTTATGGACTTTCTTAAAATAAACCCTACTTCAAAAATAGATTCATGGACCAAACTATTTCTGACCAGTATTGCTCTGGAAGACACTACTGTTCTAATGAATTCTAGCACTCTTAATTATAGCATTTGCCTCATTTATTTTCTTTTTATTAAACTTTCATCAAATGTGTGGTCACATTCACCATTTATTTATTTATTTTTTATTTATTTATTTTTTTGTAGATAATTATTTTTTATTGAAGGGTAGTTGACACACAGTATTACATTACATTAGTTTCAGGTGTACAACATAGTGATTCAACATTTATATACATGACAAGTCTAGGTACCAGCTATCACCATACCAAGCTGTTACAATATCTTGACTATATTCCTTATGCTATACATTACATCCCAGTTACTTATTTATTTTACCATTGGAAGTGTGTACTTTTTTTTTTTGTGAGGGCATCTCTAATATTTATTGATCAAAGGTTGTTAACAACAATAAAATTCTGTATAGGGGAGTCAATGCTCAATGCACAATCATTAATCCATCCCAAGCCTAATTTTCGTCAGTCTCCAATCTTCTGAGGCATAACAAACAAGTTCTTACATGGAGAACAAATTCTTACATAGTGAATAAGTTCTTACATGGTGAACAGTACAAGGGCAGTCATCACAGAAACTTTCAGTTTTGCTCATGCATTATGAACTATAAACAGTCAGTTCAAATATGAATACTCATTTGATATTTATACTTGATTTATATGTGGATACCACATTCTCTCTTTATTATCATTATTTTTAATAAAATGCTGAAGTGGTAGGTAGATACAAGATAAAGGTAGAAAACATAGTTTGGTGTTGTAAGAGAGCAAATGTAGATGATCAGGTGTGTGCCTGTAGACTATGTGTTAATCCAAGCTAGACAAGGGCAATAAAACATCCACATATGCAGAAGATTTCTCTCAGAACAGGGGTGGTGAGGTTCTAAGCCTCACCTCTGTTGATCCCCAATTTCTCACCTGATGACCCCCCTGCGACTGTGCCTGTCTTAGGTTGTTCCTCCCATGAGGAATCTTACCCGTCTCTGGCTAACCAGTCATCTTCTGGGGCCATACAGGGAAATGTAAAGTTGGTAAGTGAGAGAGAAGCCTTATTGTTTGAAATGGATAGCTTTTTACTTCTTTGCATATTTATGCCCTGTAGCTTCTATGCCCAGCATTTGTCTTGAGTTATCTTTACCACTTGGAAGAATTATGATACTCGGTAAATTTGATATGAGGCACGAATTCTATTTAAGGGTTGTAATTAGGAAGGAAGAAGAAAAGCTATAGAAGTAGCAGGCGGCAGAAAACATGGGAAGATTGATTATTTCTTTGACATATCTTCTTCTGGAGTAACTTCAGCATGTATAGGTTTTATGCTACTACTTAAATTGCGCACACACATTAACATAACAGGAGTATAGTTACATAACCAAAGCATATCTCTAATTACCAGCCATCTCCAGTGAAACCAAGAAAACCAGTTAGGCACCTTAGGCATTTGTGAAAACTTATCTATGATATGGTGGATATTGTCCACCTGAACTTGAACAGCCTGAGAGAAATCAGACAAATTAAAACAACTCATTCCTGGGGAATGTTCACATCCCTTATGTTCTTTTAACAGTAAATAGTCTGTAGGTGTAAGATTTTGGAGTGCTACAATTTCCACTTCTCCTAATTCTTGATTGAGTTCCAACAGTATAGATCCAGTCAAATTTGTTGTTTTACTGTATGCACAGGCCAGCTTAGATATCTCCTTCTTCATTCCCATGGCAAGTCCAGGAACTGGTGGGTTGAGTTCATCTACACCTGTAGCAGTGCGTGGATCTTTGTTGGGGTTTTTGATGATCATCTTCTGGCATGAGTCTTCCCAAGAGTGTTGATGTTGGAAGTTCTCTTTCATATCGTATCTTAGTTCATTTTCGGGGTAGCCCAATTAGGCTTTGATCCTCTGTATAAACACAAACAGACCCCTTGCCTACACTTTTATATGCCCTTTATACCCTTGTGTTGAACTCATTGGAGGTTACCACACAGGAAAAGCCCTTTTTTTTTTTTTTTTTTTTTTGGTAACACTAATCTACACTTACATGACGAATATTATATTTACTAGGCTCTCCCCTATACCAGGTCCCCCCTATAAACCCCTTTACAGTCACTGTCCATCAGCATAGCAAAATGTTGTAGAATCACGACTTGCCTTCTCTGTGTTGTACTGCCCTCCCTTTTCTCCTACCCCCCCATGCATGCTAATCTTAATGCCCCCCTACTTCTCACACCCTTATCCCTCCCTACCCACTCATCCTCCCCAGTCCCTTTCCCTTTGGTACCTGTTAGTCCATTCTTGAGTTCTGTGATTCTGCTGCTATTTTGTTCCTTCAGTTTTTCCTTTGTTCTTATATTCCACAGATAAGTGAAATCATTTGGTATTTCTCTTTCTCTGCTTGGCTTGTTTCACTGAGCATAATACCTTCCAGCTCCATCCATGTTGCTGCAAATGGTTGGATTTTCCCTTTTCTTATGGCCGAGTAGTATTCCATTGTGTATATGTACCACCTCTTCTTTATCCATTCATCTATCGATGGACATTTAGGTTGCTTCCAATTCTTGGCTATTGTAAATAGTGCTGTGATAAACATAGATCTTTCTCATACTTGACTGCTGCATTCTAAGGGTAAATTCCTAGGAGTGCAATTCCTGGGTCAAATTGTAGGTCTGTTTTGAGCATTTTGATGTACCTCCATACTGCTTTCCACAATGGTTGAACTAACTTACATTCCCACCAGCAGTGTAGGAGGGTTCCCCTTTCTCCACAACCTTGCCAACATTTGTTGTTGTTTGTGTTTTGGATAGCAGCCATCCTTACTGGTGTGAGGTAATACCTCATTGTAGTTTTAATTTGCATTTCTCTGATAATTAGCGATGTGGAGCATCTTTTCATGTATCTGTTGGCCATCGGTATTTCTGTTTTGGAGATCTGTCTGTTCAGTTCCTCTGCCCATTTTTTAATTGGGTTATTTGTTTTTTGTTTCTTGAGGCGTGTGAGCTCTTTATATATTCTGGACGTCAAGCCTTTATCGGATGTGTCATTTTCAAATATATTCTCCCATACTGTATGGTTCCTTTTTGTTCTATTGATGGTGTCTTTTTCTGTACAAAAGCTTTTCAGCTTAATATAGTCCCACTTATTCATTTTTGCTGTTGTTTTCCTTGCCCGGGGAGATATGTTCAAGAAGAGGTCACTCATGTTTATGTCTAAGAGGTTTTTGCCTATATTTTCTTCCAAGAGTTTAATGGTTTCATGACTTACATTCAGGTCTTTGATCCATTTTGAGTTTACTTTTGTATATGGTGTTAGACAATGGTCCAGTTTCATTCTCCTACATGTAGCTGTCCAGTTTTGCCAGCACCATCTGTTGAAGAGACTGTCATTTCACCATTGTATGTCCATGGCTCCTTTATCAAATATTAATTGACCATATATGTCTGGTTGAATGTCTGGATTCTCTAGTCTGTTCCATTGGTCTGTGGCTCTGCTCTTGTGCCAGTACCAAATTGTCTTGATTACTATGGCTTTATAGTAGAGCTTGAAGTTGGGGAGTGAGATCCCCCCTACTTTATTCTTCTTTCTCAGGATTGCTTTGGCTCTTCGGAGTCTTTGGTGGTTCCATATGAATTTTTGAATTATTTGTTCCAGTTCATTGAAGAATGTTGCTGGTAGTTTCATAGGGATTGCATCAAATCTGTATATTGCTTTGGGCAGGATGGACATTTTGACGATATTAATTCTTCCTAGCCATGAGCATGGGATGAGTTTCCAACTGTTAGTGTCCTCTTTAATTTCTCTTAAGAGTGACTTGCAGTTTTCAGAGTATAAGTCTTTCACTTCTTTGGTTAGGTTTATTCCTAGGTATTTTATTTTTTTTGATGCAATTGTGAATGGAGTTGTTTTCCTGATTTCTCTTTCTGTTGGTTCATTGTTAGTGTATAGGAAAGCCACAGATTTCTGTGTGTTGATTTTGTATCCTGCAACTTTGGTGTATTCCGATATCGGTTCTAGTAGTTTTGGGGTGGAGTCTTTAGGGTTTTTTATGTACAGTATCATGTCATCTGCAAAGAGTGACAGTTTAACTTCTTCTTTACCAGTCTGGATTCCTTGTATTTCTTTGTTTTGTCTGACTGCCATGGCTAGGACGTCCACTACTATGTTAAATAACAGTGGAGAGAGTGGGCATCCCTGTCTAGTTCCCGATCTCAGAGGAAATGCTTTCAGCTTCTCGCTGTTCAATATAATGTTGGCTGTGGGTTTTTCATAGATGGCCTTTATTATGTTGAGTTACTTGCCCTCTATTCCCATTTTGCTGAGAGTTTTTATCATGAATGGATGTTGAACTTCGTCAAATGCTTTTTCAGCATCTATGGAGATGATCATGTGGTTTTTGTCTTTCTTTTTGTTGATTTGGTGGATGATGTTGATGGACTTTCGAATGTTGTACCATCCTTGCATCCCTGGGATGAATCCCACTTGGTCATGGTGTATGATCCTTTTGTTGTATTTTTGAATTCGATTTGCTAATATTTTGTTGAGTATTTTTGCATCTATGTTCACCAGGGATATTGGTCTGTAGTTTTCTTTTTTGGTGGGGTCTTTTCCTGGTTTTGGTATTCGGGTGATGTTAGCTTCACATAATGAGTTTGGGAGTATCCCCTCCTCCTGTATTTTTTGGAAAACTTTAGGGAGAGTGGGTATTATGTCTTCCCTGTATGTCTGATAAAATTCTGAGGTAAAACCATCTGGCCCGGGGGTTTTGTTCTTTGGTAGTTTTTTGATTACCGCTTCAATTTCATTGCTGGTAATTGTTCTGTTTAGATTTTCTGTTTCTTTCTGGGTCAGTCTTGGAAGGTTGTATTGTTCTAGGAATTTGTCCATTTCTCCGAGGTTTCCCAACTTGTTAGCATGTAGGTCTTCATAGTATTCTCTAAAAATTCTTTGTATTTCTGTGGGGTCCGTCATGATTTCTCCTTTCTCATTTCTGATTCTTTGATGTGTGTTGACTCTGTTTTCCTCTTAGTAAGTCTGACTAGAGGCTTATCTATTTTGTTTATTTTCTCGAAGAGCCAGGTCTTGGTTTCATTGATTTTTGCTATTGTTTTATTCGTCTCAATTTTATTTATTTCTTCTCTGATCTTTATTATTTCCCTCCTTCTGCTGACGTTAGGCCTCATTTGTTCTTCTTTTTCCAATTTCGGTAATTGTGACATTAGACCATTCATTTGGGATTGTTCTTCCTTTTTTAAATATGCTTGGATTGCTATATACCTTCCTCTTAAGAATGCTTTTGCTGTGTCCCACAGAAGTTGGGGCTTAGTGTTGTTGCTGTCATTTGTTTCCATATATTGCTGGATCTCCATTTTGATTTGGTCATTGATCCATTGATTATTTAGGAGCGTGTTGTTAAGCCTCCATGTGTTTGTGAGCCTCTTTTCTTTCTTTGTACAGTTTATTTCTAGTTTTATGCCTTTGTGGTCTGAAAAGTTGGTTGGTAGGATTTCAGTCCTTTGGAATTTTCTGAGGCTCTTTTTGTGGCCTAGTATGTGGTTTATTCTGGAGAATGTTCCATATGCACTTGAGAAGAATGTATATCCTGTTGCTTTTGGATGTAGCGTTCTATAGATGTCTATTAGGTCCATCTGCTCTACTGTGTTGTTCAGTGCTTCTGTGTCCTTACTTATTTTCTGCCCCGTGGATCTATCCTTTGGGGTGTGTGGTGTGCTGAAGTCTCCTAGAATGAATGAATGAATGCATTGCAGTCTATTTCCCCCTTTAGTTCTGTTAGTATTTGTTTCACATATGCTGGTGCTCCTGTGTTGGGTGCATATATATTTAGAATGGTTATATCCTCTTGTTGGACTGAGCCCTTTATCATTATGTAGTGTCCTTCTTTATCTCTTGTTACTTTCTTTGTTTTGAAGTCTATTTTGTCTGATATTAGTACTGCAACCCCTACTTTCTTCTCGCTGTTATTTGCCTGAAATATGTTTTTCCATCCCTTGACTTTTAGTCTGTACATGTCTTTGGGCTTGAGGTGAGTTTCCTGTAAGCAGCATATAGATGGGTCTTGCTTTTTTATCCATTCTATGACTCTATGTCTTTTGATTGGTGCATTCAGCCCATTAACATTTAGGGTGACTATTGAAAGATATGTACTTATTGCCATTGCAGGCTTTAAATTCATGGTTACCAAAGTTTCAAGGTTAGCCTCTTTTGTATCTTACTGCCTAACTTAGCTCGCTTATTGAGCTGCTACATACACTGTCTGGAGATTCTTTTCTTCTCTCCCTTCTTATTCCTCCTCCTCCATTCTTCATATGTTGTGTGTTTTGTTCTGTGCTCTTTCTAGGAGTGCTCCCATCTAGAGCAGTCCCTGTAAGATGTTCTGTAGAGGTGGTTTGTAGGAGGCAAATTCCCTCAGCTTTTGCTTGTCTGGGAATTGTTTAATCCCACCATCATATTTGAATGATAGTCGTGCTGGATACAGTATCCTTGGTTCAAGGCCCTTCTGTTTCATTGTATTAAATATATCATGCCATTCTCTTCTGGCCTGTATGGTTTCTGCTGAGAAGTCTGATGTTAGCCTGATGGTTTTTCCTTTATAGGTGACCTTTTTCTCTCTAGCTGCCTTTATAACTCTTTCCTTGTCTTTGATCTTTGCCATTTTAATTATTATGTATCTTGGTGTTGTTCTCCTTGGATCTTTTCTGTTGGGGGTTCTGTGTATTTCTGTGGTCTGTTCGATTATTTCCTCCCCCAGTTTGGGGAAGTTTTCAGCAATTATTTTTTCTAAGATACTTTCCATCTCTTTTCCTCTCTCTTCTTCTTCTGGAACCCCTATAATATGGATATTGCTCCTTTTGGATTGGTCACACAATTCTCTTAATTTTGTTTCATTCCTGGAGATTCTTTTGTCTGTCTCTATGTCAGCTTCTATGCGTTCCTGTTCTCTGGTTTCAATTCCATCAATGACCTCTTGCATCCTATCCATTCTGCTTATAAACCCTTCCAAAGTTTGTTTCATTTCTGTAATCTCCTTTCTGGCATCTGTGATCTCCCTCTGGACTTCATCCCATTTCTCTTGCGTATTTCTCTGCATATCTGTCAGCATGTCTATGATTCTTATTTTGAATGCTTTGTCAGGAAGACTGGTTAGGTCTGTCTCCTTCTCTGGTGTTGTCTCTGTGATCTTTGTCTGCCTGTAACTTTTCCTTTTCATGGTGATAGGAATAGTTTGCAGAGCTGGGACAAGTGACGGCTAGAAGAACTTCCCTTCTTGTTGGTTTGTGGCCCTCCTCTCCTGGGAGAACAGCGACCTCTAGTGGCTTGTGCTGGGCAGCTGCACGCAGACAGGGTTTCTGCTTCCTGCCCGGCTACTATGGAGTTTATCTCTGCTGTTGCTGTGGGCGTGGCCTGGCTCAGGCTTTTGCTCCAAAGTGGTGGAGTCGCTTTGGAGGGGGAGCGGCCTGGAGGCTATTTATTTCCGTAAGGGGCCTCCCTGCTCCCTGCAGCCCAGGGGTTTGGGTGCCCAGAGATCCCTGGATTCCCTACCTCTGCATTAAGTGTCCCGACCTGCCCCTTTAAGACTTCCAAAAAGCGCTCGCCATAACAAAACAGCAAAAATATATAAATAAATAAATAAATTGGTCGCTCACTTTTCTTATGTCCTCTGGTGCCCAGCTTCCAGTGCCCACTCACTGTTTTTGCTGCCCTGTTTTCCTAGTATCGAGGGCCCTGCACTCTGGCCCGGATGGCTGGGGCTGTGTGTTTGGCAGTCCTGGGCTCCGTCTCCCTCCCGCTCTGCCTGCTCTTCTCCCGCCGGGAGCTGGGGGGAGGGGCGCTCGGCTCCCGCTGGGCCGGGGCTTGTATCTTACCCCCTTCGCGAGGCGCTGGGTTCTCTCAGGTGCGGATGCGGTCTGGATATTGTCCTGTGTCCTCTGGTCTTTATTCTAGGAAGGGTTGTCTTTGTTATATTTTCATAGATATATGTGGTTTTGGGAGGAGATTTCCACTGCTCTACTCATGCCGCCATCTTCCACCCATCCCTCCACCATTTATTTTATAAATATCAATTTCCTAAAAATGGGGGACTAAATTTCCTTTCTGAATGTGTAGGCTATAACATATTGAAAACACCTGTCTAGCCACTAAGGTGTAGAGTACATTTTATAAATTTAGCTTAGGATTTTTAACATTTTCTGTCATTAAAAGAAAAGAAGCAAAGAGTCAGCTTGTATATTGAGAAATTTCTCCTGTTGGTGAAACTTTTCTCCTCTTGAAAAATAGAAGAGCAGATTTATCTTCAAGTTTCATGCTCAGTTCATGTTTTTATTAAAAATAATACAATGAATCTGATATAACTTTGTGTTGGCTCGCATGATCTGACCTGTAAAATGTTTTTATTGTATTTTAAAAATTCTTGTCTCCCAAATTAAGATAAAATAGTTAAGACAATTGAAATTAATATGACATTTCTTATGGTTAATAAATAAATGAAAGAAAATCTCCCCACTTCTTACACAGTAATTTTTAGGTAACAAGGGTCTGTAAATCTCAAATCAGTGAAGCTGTTAGGGCTAAAGCTGAGATTCAGTGAGGAGTGGGGCCTCTGAATATCTATTTGTCAGTGACTTTGAACTTCAGCTGAAACCATAACATCTTCCTCCATGTGAATACATGAAACAACCACAAACTGGAGTTCCAAGGAAGCCAATTCTCAATCTAAAGAGCAAGGAGAGAAGAAGGGAAGCAGTTACCTACACTATATTTTAACTCAAAAGAGCTGTATCTATTTTGAACTAAGATACCCAGATAGTGAAAATTCTGTTTTGGGGGGAACAGGGGTTGAATAAAGGGAGAAGGTTAACTAGTGTAACTAATTTCTTATTCAAGTAAAATAGACTTACTTTATAACTTTTATTCTATTACCTCAGGTAAGAAAGAAATTTTTTTTAATCATATGAATGACCAGGCAAGAACCAAAATATGTTCTCTATAATTTCATTATTGTGTTCATGTTTAGAACACAATGATACTGGTTTATACAGGCAGTTTCAATGAAAAGAAAACAAGAATATAAACAAATGAACAAAGGTCAAGAAATAGACACTGAATCCTCAAAAACATTAAAGAAATCAAAAGTATTTTGCTTGACAAGCTGGTTTGTGAATGTGTACCTAAGAGAGTAAAACTTGCCAACCTCAACATGTCAGTATGAAAAGAATAACATTCAAATTTATAGACTAAAATTAATTGCATATATAATATGGGTGATAAATGTCCCTTGAAATATCTTAAATACTTAAATCTCATTTATATTCAATCGATCTAAATACATAAAGCTGCAATGTGACAGCTAGTGATTATCTTTTGATAGTTGATGGAATGCCTTGAAAAGGAAAACTTCTGTGCCAGATAAAGAGAGAAGAATGAATGCATTTGGGCCTTCAGGAAATACACAGTGTTTGAAATAAACAAGAAAATAAGTGTTAAATTGCTATATAATTAGTGCTATCAGAATGATAGTCATGGTAGAAAACATAAACACTTCAAAAGAGGAAAATGAAAAAAAAGAAAAAACCCACACACCAAGATAACAATGGTGTACCACTTTATACCCAATAGATCGGCAAAAATTCAGATGTTTGACCATGCCAATCACCAGGTGTCTCAGGATGCAGAGGAGAATCCCCAGTGCAGAGTGCCTAATAAGTGCTAGAGAACTAGGGATTCTGTGAACCTGCTGACAAGATGAGGTAGCTTTTTAGCTGAATTATGCCTGATAAGCAGTTGTTACTAACCTGAGTAGTAAGAACACTCTAGAGGAAGAAATATTAGGTAAGCTACAAGGGCACAAGAAGGATAAATATGGAAGGAGTATGCAGGACTGAACATGGAAAAGACTGAAGAAAGAAAACCATAAGGTAAGTAAGGAGGCCAATCTTGCCCAGGAAGTCAGAGAGGAATTATTTAGCATGACCTTACCATTACTTTATGTACACACCGAGTTTGAGAAATAACGTGAATGTATTCAACTTGGTCCCACCATGCTTCAAATTCAGCTCATGCTTTTTGTTTTCTCCTTTTTGTTGGATTTGTAATAAATACAGAGTTATGGGCTGTGTATTTTATTAATAATGGATTATTTCCTCTATGTTTTAACTAATTCATATATGGAAACCATCAATACAAACTGACCAAATTGAGTAAAACCTTCAAGAAACTCACGTGGGGACACTTGACTTTCTGTTGAATTAATGTTTTAGTATTTTCTCACTTGTTGATTCACATAAAATCTAATTTTTTGTCCCCATCTTACCCTTAAATATCTGAATACAGGAAATCAGGAGAGTAAGAACAAGAACTACTGAGTTCAAGGAATTGAGCACATTATTATAATTCAGCTGTGTTAATATTCTTGACAATTGAACATTAATTTCCTCAGGACAACACAATAAATCTGTTCTTTCATTCAAGTAAAGAGAACAACTTAATAACTCAAAAAAAACATCATAATTTCCTATCCCCAACATATTCCCTGTTCCTTCTTTTCTTTTAACTTTTTTTCTTGGAAGAAAGCTACTTGCAATGAGTTTGGGTTATAGGTAAAGTGTAGGATTAAATAAAACATTCAAGGAACTCTTTCCATGTTGCATGAAGATTCATGTTTGGGAGCAGAGCATGCTGAAGTCAGCAGTATTTTTAGATGATGCTCCAATTTGCAAGTGATCACCATTTGGACATCTTAATTCACTAACACTACAGAAGTTTGACTTTCAAGGAAAATAAGTAGTGTATCTTCACAAGTTAAAACAAAAAAAACCCACAGCAATACTGAGTCAGTAAAAGGGATATGGGTATAACCACCTAGAGAGTGTAATTCCTGCACAGCAGAGATTTCTGTGGTTTTCATCAAGAGACTAAAAGTAGGCTATCAGAAGAGAAATATGTACACATTTCTTATGTGATGTATGCAGATTGCTTGTGTAGGTAACACATATTGAATTCAAAGTCTCCTGAATTTTGAATAAGTATACAGACTTGAGGGAAATTGAAAGAACAGAAAGACACCCCACCAGGGTAGAAGATAAATGCCAGGGTATTGGTTGAAAATTTCAACTTTGTCCAGGAAAAAAAAATACCAAATCCACAAAGCTTGATAAAATCCAATTTTTCAAAAAATAAAATTCAATCAGAGTCATTATCTTATAAATAAAATAGAACCAAAAATGGTTTTTCATTCAGTACCAGTGATAGGAAAGAACAATGTATTTGGCAACTATACTTAAAAGTTGACAAAATTAAGTGCCTTTAAACGTTTCTCTTCCATTCCCTTATTTGACTTTCACATGTTATTTAATTTGGGAATGTTGCAACAAAATGTATACTGCTGTCTGATGGGAATCACGGGCTCTCCCAGTCTTGACATAAAAGTGAATTATTTAACTACTTTGAGCTTCTGTATTTTTAGGTGAAATTTGTAATTATAGTAACTTGAAACTTCCTATAAAATGAAAATTAATAAATAAATTCAGAAATATACAAACTTACCTTTAAAAAGTAAAATATCCGTGGGAAGGGAGGGGTAAGGGGGGAAAAGGGCATTATGATTAGCACACATAATGTAGGAGGGGGCACATGGGGAAGATAGTACAACACAGAGAAGACAAGTAGTGATTCTATAGCATCTTACTATGCTGATGGACAGTGACTGTAATGGGGTATGTGGTAGGGACTTGATAATGGGGGGAATCTAGTAACCATAATGTTGCTCATGTAATTGTACATTAATGATACCAAAAAAAAAAAGTAAAATATCCGTTATGCCAGGAAAGTTTGGAATAAAAGTAATAAAGCATTTTATAATAATAGAGATATAAAAGTAAGAGTTGGGCAGCTTTTTTGCAATGAAAAAATAAAAGTCAGAGAGTTTTATTTTATCAATATCCAGTTGTCCTTTTGCAGAGGTATAGAATCTACAGCCATTTGACTTTGAGTGTTTTTTGCTGTGTATTTTCAACAAGAGTTCAAGAACACTTATTACAACAAGGTTATCTCTTTTAGTTCTTTCTTGATAATTAATAAATGCAATGTGGGTTAAAAGTATAGATTTAAAACCAGATTGAGTGGATTCATACCTAAGTTCTGCCACTTATGAGCTATACGAATATTGAATCTAACATCTGTGTGTCTGTTATTCTCCTATAAATGAATTATTATAAGGACATGTGGGCTAATATTTGTAAAGTGCTTAGAACAGTGTATGATACATAGTAAGTATGCTATTAATATTTGAAAAAATAATAATAATAATAATTTGCCTTCCAATTTAGAAGTTTTATTTTAGAAATTTTTCCTGAGAGGCAATCACTTTCATAGAGAAAACAAGACTAGATTCATGAAACATCAAGTCTGAGGACCACACTCAGGACTGTACTACATTCTTCAGAGTAACTGATGGAAGTAAATGTGGGAAGGTACTTGGTGTAGAGCTAATTAAGCAGTTACAGTGAAACCTGATTTGCCTTCTGAAAGTGAAACTTCAATGCGAGGTATGTATTAGAGACTTGGAGAGCACAAATTGAAGAGCCACACTTTGAAAGAGTTGGGATGAAAAAGCAGAGATTCAGCATTAGCTCTCTGGTGCCTGGGTTAGGTCTGTCTATTCTTTTTAACATTATATTATAGATTATGAATTTCAAACATATACAAGAAAATACATAATCCTTTAGTGAGCCCCCATACATGCACATCCAGCCCCAGCAGTTGTCAGTTCATGGTCAACTTTGTTTTATTTTTACCCTCATCTACTTACCCTTGTCCTATAATATCTTGATTAAAATATCCTTACATTTTATTTTATTTGTAAATATGAGGGCTCTTAAAAAATAACCACAATGAAATTAACACACCTAAATAATTAATATTTTTTAATTATTTAATAAAATCAGCTATCTAGTTTGTGTTCAAATTTCCAAGTGTCCTATAAATGTCAAAATAACAAATTGAATTTTCTCTCTTTGAAATGTCTGATATGACTTTTAAAATCTTTAACTTAGAGGTTCCTACACCCTCTTTTTTTTCTCTGTCTTGTTGAGTTCCCACAGTCGGGATTGTGTGTGGTAATTGCCTCACAGTTGTATAGTACAATTCAACATGTTACTTATTCCTTTTATTTCCTAAAAACTGGTCATTATATCCAGACTTAAGTTTGGTTTTTTTTCCAGAGCTTCTTTAGATATAGTTGACTTAAAAAAAAAATTTTTTTTCCATTGGAAAGTAGTAATGTCTAGTTGAATCTCTTTTTACTTAGCTTTTCTAATAGTTATTAATGACATTGCCTAGATAAATTTTTTTAAAGTTGCAAAGTGGTACTGTATTTTATGTTATTTCTTCTTCATGTTTTCTTGAAATACTTCTCTAATAATAAAGCTCCCTTCATTTATTTGGCTACCCAGGTATTCATTTTGCATAGAAAAATATGACAAATGCTCTTTTCCTTTTATTTACTAGTTTTTAAATGAGTTGATTTTCAAGTCTCTTCCAGTAAAGACCAATATTTCATTATTTCTGTTTCAACATGGACTAATAAAATTGAACACTTTTGTTTTTTAATATAATTAATATACTTTAAATATTTTTGACACTTTATAATAAAAATGTATGAACCTAAAGAAAAGTTGAGAAATTGTATAGTGTACAGTCATAGAATGACCAACTAATTTTACAGTTCAATTTTTAATATATTTGCCTTACCATATATCATATATTCATTTATCACATATCACAAATATTCATTTAGTCATGTCTTTATATATACATCAGTCAAGCCCAAGTTTTTAACTACTCGATTATACTACCTTTCATTTATTAGAATGTAAAAGCAATCAGCGAAAAACACAGGGTTCTTACTATACTTGTCCTCATAAACATGGCATTTGAGTTGATCCCTAAGTAGTTATGTAAGATGAATGGTTGGATGGGTACATGAAAAGATAAAGGACAGGATGAAACTAAGAGGGGTAGAATTAAAACTAAGTTGTTCTCTTTCATCTCATCCATTTTCCTTCATCCTGTGAATTTATTACTTTGCCAATTTGTTGCAATTCTAAAATGAAAAAAAAATAGACTGTGTATTTTTCAACAACTTAAATGTTATACATAGACGAATTATGATAATAAAACACCATCATAGTCATGATCATTATCAGTAAGATTGAACAATAAACTCATTTAATCCTCAAAAATATCCCCCAAACTGTAGAGGAGACTATCAAGGCACAATGACAAGCAAATTGCATACATCACATAAGAAATGTGTACATATTCTTCTTCTGATAACTTACTTTTAGTTTCTTAAAAATCTCAGAAATTTCTGTGCAAGAATTACATTCCCCAGGTGTTTATGCTCATATCCCTTTTAACTAACCCAATGTTGCTGTGGGGGTTTGTTTTGTTTTGTTTTAACTTATGAAGACAAACTACTTTATTTTCCTTGGAAGTCGAACTTCAGTAGTGTTAGTGAGTTAAGATGTCCAAATGATAATCACTTGTAAATTGGAGCATTATCTAAAAATACTGCTGACTTCAGCATGCTCTGCTCCCAAACATGAATCTTCATGCAATATGGAAATAGATCCTTGAATGTTTTATTGAACCCTACACTTAACCTATAGCTCAAAACTCATTGCAGAGTAGCTTTCTTCTAAGAAAAAAGTTAAAAGAAAAGAAGTAGAGAGTGTGTTGGGGGTAGGAAATTACAATGTAATTTTTGAGTGAATAAGTTCTCTTTTCACTTGAATCAAAGATTTTTCATGTTTCCCAGAGGAAATTAATCTTAAGATTTGTGTCTTTCAGTTGTCAATAGTATTAATAGAACTGAATTACAGTAAGACTTTAATTCCTTGGACTATGTAGTTATTGTTCTTACTCTCCTGATTTCCTGCCTTGAGATATTAAGAGTAAGATGGGGGAAAAAAAAAGTTAGAGTTTATGTGACTAAACTCTTGAAAGCACATAGTGAGAAAATACTAAAACATGAATTGAATAGCAAGTCAAGTTCCTCATGTGAGTTTTTTCAATGTTTTACTCAATCTAGTCAATATTTATTGGTAGTTTCCATATCTGAACTGAAATCATATCAAGCATCTTTTCCTAACCAAAAGTTATGAAACTAGAAATCATTTACATGAAGAAAATTAGAAAAAAATGCAAATACATGGAGACAAAATGAAATGTTACCAGAGAACAAATGAGTCAATGAGGAAATCAAAGAAGTCAAAAAATATCTTGAGGCAAATGAAAATGGAAACACAACTTTCCAAAATCTACAATATGCAACAAAAGCAGTTCTAAGAGGGAAGTTCATAGCAATACAGGCCTACCTCAAGAAAAATAAAAATCCCAAATAAACAATTTAACTTTATACATAAAGGAATAATAAAAGATGCAAAACCAAGTCCAAAGTTAGTAGAATAAAAGAAATAAAGATCATAGTAGAAATAAATGAAATAGAAACTAAAAAAAAATTAGAGAAGATCAAAGAAACCAAAAGCTTGTGCTTTAAAAAAATTAAGATAATTAATATACCTCTGTCCGGACTCCTAAAAAAAACCGTGAGGCTGTGGGAAGGAGAGCCTAGATAAACAGTCAAAATTAAAGAGAAGTTATGACTGACGTTACAAATACCAATGATCATAAGTCACTACTATGATCACTTATATGCCAGAAAACTGGGAAAGCTAGAAGTCGATAAATTCTTAGAAACGCATAACCTTCCAAGACTAAATTACAAATAGATAGAAAATACGAACAAACCAAATTGAAGTAATAAAGTTGAATCAGTAGCTTAAAAACTATCTATCCCCCCCAAAAAATGTCCAGAACAGTCTCACAGGTTAATTCCATCAAATGTTCAAGGTAGAGTCACCTTCAACATAATATTACCTCATCAAAATATTAGCAAACTAAATTTAACAATACATTAAACAGATCATATACCATGATCAAGTGGAATTTATTCCATGGATTCAAGGATGGTTCAATATCTGCAAATTATCAATGTGATATACCATATTAGCAACAAAAAAGATAAAAATCATATGACTATCTCAGTAGACAAAAAAAGCATTTGGTAAAATTCAACCTCCATTTATTATAAAAACTTTCATCAAAGTGAGTATGAAAGAAATATACTTCAACCTAATTAAGTCTATAAATTACAAAACCACATCTCACATCATAATCAATAGTGAAAAACTGAAAAATTGTCCTCTAAGACAGGAACTAGACAAGGATTTCCACTCTGGTTTCTTTTATTCAACAGAGTATTGTAAGTCCTAAGCACTGCAACTGGACAGGAAAAAGAAATAAAATGTATCCAAATAGGAAAAATAAAATTATCTTTATTTGCAGATGACATGAGTCTATGTATATAAAACCCTAAAGATAGCACCAAAATACTACTAGAACTAAGAAATGAATTCTGAAAAGTCACCTGATACAAAAGTAATATAAAAGTGGTGTGTTTCTATACACTAATAATGAGCTACTAGAAAGACATATTAAGAAAACAATCTCATTTAGAATTACACCAAAGAGAATAAAATACCTAGGAATACATTTCACCAAAGAGGTGAAGACCTGTACACTGAAAAATAGAAGACATCAATGATAGAAATTGGAGATAACACAAATAAATGGACAGATGTATTGTGATTACGGATTGGAAGAATTAATATTGTTAATATGTCTCCATGCCACCCAAAGCAAACTACAGATTCAATGGAATTCCCACTGAAATACAAATGACATTTTTCAAAGAGCTAGAAGAATTATAAAATTTTTATGAAAAACAAGAGGCCCTTAACAGTCAAGGCAATCTTGAAAAAAAAAAAGCAAAGCTGAAGGTGTCATGTTCCTTGATTTCAAACTATATTACAAAGTTAGAGTAATCAAAGCAGTATAGTACTGGCATGAAAACAGACACAAAGATCAATTAAATAGAATAGTGAGCCCAGAAATAAATCCATGCATATATGGTCAATTAATCTACAACAAAGGAAGCAAGACTATACAATGGAATAAGATAGTCTCTTCAATAAATGGTATTGGGAAAGTTAGACATCTACATGTAAAAAAAATGAAATGGGGCCACTATCTTATGCCATATATGAAAATAAATTCAAAATGGATTAAAGTCTTGAATGTAAGATCTGAAACCCTAAAACTCCTATAAGAAAACATAAACAGTAAGCTTTTGACATTTGTCTTATCAATATTTTGGACCAGTCTCCTCAAGCAAGGGTGTCAAAAGCTAAAGTAAACAAATGAGACTGCATCAAACCAAAAAACATTTGCAGTGATTGAAATCATTAATAAAATTGGAGGATAAGAACAAAGAAAAACTAAAGGAACAAAACAGCAGCAGAATCACAGAATCCAAGAATGGACTAATGGTTACCAAAGGGAAAGGGACTGGGGAGAATGGGAGGGAAGGGAGGGATAAGGGTGGGGAAGAAGAACGGGGGTATTACAATTAGCATGCATAATGTGGGGGGGAATGGGGAGGGCTGTGCAACACAGAGAAGACAAGTAGTGATTCTACAACATCTTACTACGCTGATGGACAGTGACTGTAATGGGGTTTGTCCGGGGGACTTGGTGAAGGGGGGACCCTAGTGAACATAATGTTCTTCATATAATTGTAGATTAATGATAACAAAATTAAAAAAATTATAAAGAAACTTACTGAATGGGAGAAGATATCTGCGAATTATGCATATGATACAGGGTTAATATCTAAAATATATAAAGAATTTAACAACTTAATATCAAAAAAATAAAGACCCTTCTTAAAAAATGGGTCCTTGAGTAACCATTTTTTCCAAAGGAAACATGCAGATGGCCGACAGCACGTGAACAGATGCTCAATGTCTCTAATTATCAGGGAAATGAAAATCAAATCTACAATGACATCACCTCACACTTGTCAGACTGGCTATTATAAAAAAGACAAAAAAAAGAGCAAGTTTTGGTGAGGTTGTGGAGAAGAAGGAATGCACACACATTGTTGGTGGGACTGTAAATTGGTATAGGCACTATGGAAAAATTATGAGTATTCATCAAAAGATTAAAAGTTGAACTGCCATATAATCCAGCATTTCCACTACTTGGTATCCATCTAAATCAAATTAAAACACCAATTAGAAAAAATACATGCATCCCTATATTCACTGCAGCATTATTTCCAATAGACAAGATATGGAAGAACCTAAGTGTCCATCAATAGATGAATGGATAAAGATGTTTTATCTATTTCTACCTATCTATACCTACACAATGGAATATTAACTCAGCTAAGAAAATGAATAAAATCATGCCATTTGCAACAAAATGGATAGACCTATAGGGTATAATTTAAGTGAAATAAATCAGAGAAAGACAAATACCATATGATTTCACTTATATATGGAATCTAAAAAACAAAACTAATGAACAAAAATATTAAAACAGAAAAAGACTCATACATGCAGGTAACTATTGGTTACCAGAATGGGATGAGTTGGGGGCTGGGAGTATAGGTGAAGGGGATTCAAAGTTACAAACTCCCAGTTATCAAATAAGTAAGTCTTGTGGATGCAAAGTGCAACATAAGGAATATATTTAATGTTACAAATTTGAATGGCAACAGGTGGCAACTAGACTTATTGAAGAGATTATTTTGTAATGAGTAAAAATGTTGAATCACTATGCTGTATATCTGAAACAAATAGGATATTGGATCTCAATTATACTTCAATAAAAAAACATATTTTAGTTTTACTTCTCTTAGTGAAATCAGCTTGTTTCCTGAACCAGTTTCATGAGATGCTAGCAAAAAATTTCTTTCTGTTTATAAGATAAAACTTGCATTAAAATATTCATGAGTTTTAGTTTATTATATGATTACTAATAGTTTTCTAAGTGTGTTTAATATAAGGGTAGAAACAATTTTGATAAATGTAAAATATGTAATATACGTATCAGTGAAATTTTTAATTGTTAGAATATTACTTATCAATAAAAATCACATCCGTAAGTAATATTCTTACCAAATTATCAAGGTTTGAAGATATATCTGTGAGATAATGTAGTAATGTATCTTTCTGCTGGAATTTTGAGAGAAGGATACTCATTAATTTGAGTGGCCTATCCCTTTTATCTTTTTCTTTACCATATGCTGTCTTTTAGTTGTAACTTTAAAGTAAGCTTATTTCACAGTAGTAAGAGAGAATGGAAAGATGCAAATTCTTGTCATGCAAAAACTTTTCTTACAAACTGGCATTCATGGTGCTTCACCCATTACTCTTTCTCTCCCTCAAAATTGTTTGTTGGTGCCACACTTTCTGACTTGACTTATCACATTCCTCCCCATTGAATGTCCACACTAAAATATGGACCTATACACCATACGAGTAAAAAATACCATTGAATATATCTTAGTCATGTTTATTGTCAGAAATATAGAAAAGCAAAAAAAGAAAATCCTTAATTGCACATCTATAAAGCAAATATTTTTCCTCTAAGTGTATGTGTGTATATGAAGATAAAGTGAATCTTATTTAATAATAGTTTTTACCTATGCTTGTCTCTAAATTTTTTGGTAGACATAGATTGACAGGTGAATCAAACAATTATTGAGGAATATAAAGGTAGGTTTCTCTACTGAGGTTGGCATATTTGAAAGGGGAAAAAAAGATTTTCAGTCAGTTATCCAATGGATGAAGGAAATTAATTTTAAATGTGGTGAAAGATTCAGATGAAACTAGATGACAGTAAGAATCTGAAAGAATGGAAGAAGAGAACGTAAAAGAATGAAAAGAAACATACAATTAGAAATCCATACATTTTCTAAACTTAAAAGAGAAAGAGATATCTTATATTTCATCAATATTTCCCTATAAAACCATGAAGATTTATTTCCCTGCACCATTTCATAATTTTTTTGTGTTACATGCTTTCAGATACTATTGTCCATCTGTTGAAGCATCTGATGCTAATGCCTGAATAACTTTTGATGTAATAGTTCTTTAAAGTACATCTGTTTGCAGAATGCTATTACTAAGGCAATGTACATATATGTATGCACATGTATTTACACATACATACATATTAGTTATATAAATATATGAATAACTTATATATATGTTTGATCACCTTTTGTCACATCCTTTGATTTATAACCTGTCTCCTAATTAAGACACAGTCCTTGCAAGCTTCTTTTTGCCAAGCATTTTATCTGCAATGCTCAACTTCTCCCAACCATAGTCCTGTCAGGTGTATGTTATTAATATCACTTTGCAGATCATAGAGGTTAAGTAAGTAATACAGTTAGCAGAAACAGATTGCAAAAACTATGTCTGCCTGCTCTTAAAATGTTGGGCTTAGCACTAAAAAATATTTCTAATGAGAATTTTATACTCCCTAATATTAATCAGTGTTTATGGTTTGAAGCCCATGGGTCCTTGTCATTCTCATCATGTAAGTAATGACAGATCCTGCCAAATGATCTCTGCATTGGGATGGAGACATGATAACCACTGTAAAAAAGCACTTGAGACAAGGATCAATAAATATACACTTAGATCTTACAAAATCACTCCCTGTTCCCACAAATTACTTTCTTTCCTTTGTTTCCAAACACTAGGATACTTTACTGCATCATTGAAACATAGGATAGAAATTGTAGAGATTTTTACATTTTCTTTTCCTTTCTAGTTACTCCATCACAATCAGAGAAGGTTAGCTTGAATTTCAAACTTGTTAGATCCCAAGTAGGAGCATGCTTTTCCAGAAAATGTGTTTCTGAAAGAGAAATTGAATATAAATACACATCTGTAAACCTCATGTGAAATGCATGACAGGAACTCTGTATATAAAGAAAATCTGTGGTAAATTCTTCCCTGAACAGAAGATTTACCAATTATTTTTATGCTTGCATTTATGTTTGAAGAGACATTCATAAAAATGGTGCACACGTGTGTTTGGTTGGCTGTAAAATAAACATTATTTGGACAGAGTGACAGTTATTTGGGGGCCACAAAACTAAGAACATGAGTGTTTCCTGAATTCTAATATTGTGCAGTTGGATAAATAACAGTTGTCCTCCGAGGCATGTCTTTTTCTTTTTCTTTTTGATGTTTTTATTAAGACATTTTTATTGTGATAAAATATACATAAAACTTGCCATTTTAACCATTTTTAGGTGTACAATTCTGTGGTATTAAGTACATGCACTTTGTTGTGCAACCATCCTCACTATCTTCAGAACTTTCTCTTCTTCTTCAACTGAAACCCTGTACCCATTAAACATTAACTCCCCATTCCTGCCCCCCACAGTCCCTTGCAACTACCATTGTACTTTCTGTGTGAATGTGACTACTCTAGCAATTTCATTTAAGAGGAATTATACAATATTTGTCCTTTTTTAACTGGCTTATTTTACTTAGCATCATGTCTTCAAGGTTCACCCATATTGTAGCATGTGTCTCACTGCTTTTTTTAAATTGAAATATTGCTGATATACAATCTTACACTGGTTTCAAATGTACAGCACAGTGATTCAATGGTTACCCATATTATTAAATACTCACCCCCCCACTAGTGCGGTTAATATCTGTCAACACAGAAAGATGTCACAGAATCACTGACGGTATTCTCCATGCTCTGTCCCTGTGGTGGGGAAGCGAGAGCAGATAAAGGGGCACAAAAATCCTTAATCATAATGTAAGTGAGGCATGTGTTTTTTTTTGTCCCTATTCACACAACTGATATGTAAGTTGTTTTGCAAATAAGGTTTTGCGGTTAATTTTTCACAAAAATCAAACAACCTAGACCATGTCTGTGAATTCCTTCTATGTATAAAACCCTCCAATGGTTTCCTATTTCTGTTAACGATAAAATCAAAATCCATTGGAGAATTTTATTTATCCAGGGAAAGTGATATGTTCAAATTTTATTTTATTTTATATTGCATCTTCAGCATTTTTGCAAATTATTAAAATTATCCAACTTCATTATTCCTATCTCGGGTTATATGTTCTCCTCAGTAAAAATTTCTTTTAACCTCATTCTGGGTCATGAGCCCATGACATATGCTGTCATCTTTCCTTTATAATACATTATGCGATTTGTAATATTACTTATAGGTTTTAGATTACTTGATTAATACATTGATTAATTTAGTTTAACAGAGACAAACATTTTGGTAGGTGTTGCTCACCAGTGAAATCTCCCAGAGCTTAGAATGGAATATATTCAGTGGCCAATACATGTTTAAATAATGTATTTTTTTAAATGACATCCTGATATGTCCACGCATGTGGAAAGAAACTCACCCCAAAGTTAACATTAGACATTCTATGTAGTGGGATTATAAATTATTTGATGGACCCTGAATAATTGTCTGGTTTGTACATGTTTTCTAAAATATACATTACATCAATTTTCTAACAAAGTATTTTACAAACAAATGAATCAAATATAAACACCTATATCAATATTTAGCACCACTCAGACAAAATTCCAATTTAAACTCCTTGTTTTAAGTATCAACTTCTGCTTCCTTCATTTTTTAAATGTAATTCCATTCCTTTGGCAAGTGCCCCATCTACAAATCAATATTTTTGAGTCACACTTTGTTTCTTCTCTTGAAAACAAGAAAGTTGTCATTTGTCTTCTGTATTGATGGTCTGATTATAGTTATTTCACATAAACCACATCAGTCCATTTGTACTGACTGAATTTAGGACCTGTTGTGTGGTGATCCAAATGGGTCCTAGAGACCTAAAGGTAGGAAAGATGTTTCTTGCTGTAGCTAAGTGCTTAGATGAGAACTCTTGGTTTTAAAACTCTCACTGGAGTAAGTGCTAATAGACCATAATACCTGATGTGAGTTGAAGCCTGAGGCAAAAGTTGTGAGCTGTTCTAGGGAATACATATAAAGTGCAGAATTAGTCAAATAAACTTCTACTTCTAAGGGAATTTAAATTGAGCAGAGTCTTGGAAAAAGAGTAAGGATTCATCAAAAATACAATAAGGAAATAGATTTCTAGCAGAGGAAACAGTACACACAGGGAAGTGGAAGGACGCCTGTGCATTTGTCCCTAGGGAGTGATAAGCAGGACGGCATGGCCAGTCCCTATGGCACCCAGGGGAAGTGTTAGGAGACAGCATGGGAAGAGAGATCGGAGCCAGATGATGAAGCAAATCTTTGGCCTTGTTAAGAAATTGGCTGGCTTGCTTCATAGGAAATTGTACTATGGTAGAAAGCAGAATACGTCCGAATATTGAAGTTGTATGTTTCCCTAGATTTTGCCTAAAGACGTAATGGTAGCATAAAGCAATAAGGTGCATTCACATGCCTGCCAGTTCTTTTTTTCTCTCCATAAGGATCAATGATTTCAATGTGCAAGTAAAAATTCACTTTATAGTAAACATATTTGAAAGTATTGACTGAATTGACATTTCCACACCATTCTTTGAGCAATTTAAAATTTTCATTATAATGTTAATGCATATTACCTATTAACCACCCCCAAAAAACAATTCTTATATTTATTAAGTAAAAATCTTGACTAAGAAGTTTCACTTATGATGAGGGTAATATTTTACTATTTATTTTCAATTTTGAGTATATGTTACCAGAGAGGCTTAGGAATCAATGTGTTTCATTCTCCACCTGCTTATTGTTTATATGATACCCATCACAGTATATCTTTCTCAGTCTCTATTTCCACATGAGTAAAGTGAAAATAATATCCTTCCAATATTGCTTATCACTTTAAGAGATACATATCATGAGTCACCAGCCTCTGATGAAACCTTTCAATTACCTCTTACTCATGTCTTATCTAAAAAGAGTTGCAGTATAGTCTGTGCCATTGGAAGTGAGAAGCCTATGGGTTTATCAGAAATCGAAGCACAAACCCAGCAGCACCATGCATTTCATCAGTGTTTCTCAGACTTAATGTATTCAGAGCAGATTTTTAAAGAAGAGAAAAAGTGATTGCTTTGAATCATTTTTATTTTAATATTACTTGAATATATAAATGTAAACTCCTTCACTTTGTAATCAGTATAACTCTTTTACTAAAAAGCCCTACAAGTAAAACTATGAGCCCTTAAGTATAAATTACTAAGAATAATTCAATATAATTCATGTTATTATTTTGCTGAAATGAAACAACTGCCTAATAGTAGCTCAGTAATAGTTTAGGAAGGTATATACATGAACACCAACAGTCTTGGCTGCTGACATTCAAGTTCTATTGTTTTTTTCTATTATGTAATTGTACATTACAGCACAATTACTGTTCACCAGCTAACAGTTCAATTATTCCACCATTTTCTTCTCTTTGATCTATAGTTAAGTCTTTATTTACAGTGTTCCCATGTATTATTTACCCTTCAGTTAGCTTAAGTGAATTGTTCTACAGTAATTTAACATCTGTGTATTTTTATTATAGTATGATGAAGTAATACTTGTCTGCATCAGCAAAATCTGAAATATAAGCATAGATACTGATACTGAAAGTTCCTGACAATAATTATCAATATAGTTGATAGCCTACTGGTTATACTCTGCTTTTATTAATAATTCATTTTAGTATAATATAATAGTATGCAAATAAAAATAGGAAGAATTCATAGATACTAGGAAATACTTCTGCTAACTATTAAGGTTCTGGGGAAATTCGATATGAGAAAGAATTCTCTAAATAGCTAAGGTAATATGATGCTTTGGGTAAAGGGTTTTTGTAATATTAGATAGTTTTAAATAGTATTATGTTCTTTATAGCATCTTCATAAGTTTTTTAAAAATGTAAGCAAATCCTGTTTTAAACAACATTCAGAAAAAGTTTGGATTTATCTTTCTAATAAGCCTCCATTCTATTTTATTTGCTAGAGCAAATCATTATGATTATACTCTACCACAGGCTCTGAAGAGCATTCCATGCTTCTGGGATCCTGGCTCTCAGAGGGCTGTCTAAGGGATTTATTTTTGTCTTGCCTGATTCAGGGTCCTAACAGAACCTGGCGTACTTTGGATGCCTGGACCCCTGAGAAAAAAGGAGAGCAAGGAAGCTTGTTGCAGCACCACAGAACCTGCTGTACCAAACATAGACACGAGAGGGAGCAAGAGACTATGAACTCCTGAAAAAGAACCTAGTAAACCTCTCATTGGAAAATGACCCACACAAACCCAGAAAACTCATCCCTAAAGATGTTTCGGAGGCCCCCAGATTATTTAGTCGGGCTGACTGATGAAAGCATTGTCCTTTATAAAGGCAGCCAGTAAAGACTGAGAATGGTGCTGTTTGTTCATATGCAGGAAACTCAGGGGAATAAAAGGGCATATAAAGAAATGGGGACCCATGGTCAACTCAAAGGAATAAAGTGCATTTTCAGAAATCAGTGCCCCAAAACAGAGATTGATGAATTACCTGACAAAAATATTCAAATTAACTGTTTTAAAGAAGCTTAGGATCTACAAGAGAATACAAACAACTAAACAAAATCAAGAAAATGATGAACAAACAAAATGACAATATCAGTAAAGAAACAGAAACTATAAAAATGAGACAAATTCTGGCGCTGAAGAGTACAATAACTGAATTGAAAACCTCATTGGAGGGGTTCAACAGCAGACATAATCAAGCAGAAGAAAGAATCAGAACTAAATACAGGTCATTGAAATTCCTGAATCAGAGTAGTAAAAAGAAAAAACAGTGAGGAAACATGAAAGAAAGCCATAAAAAGTGGGCCACTATATACATTATGAAAGTCCCAGAAGGAGAAGAGAAAAAGAGGGCTTATTTGAAGAAATAATGGCTGAAAACATCCTGAATCTGAGGAAGAATATGGACATTTACATTCAGGAAGTCCCACAGAATCCAACTAGAGTGAACCTAAAGAGAACCTTAAATAGCCAAAACAATCATGAAAGAACAAAGCTGGAAGCTTCATACTTCCTGACTTCAAAACATATTATAAAACTACAGTAAGCAAAACAATATGGTAGCGGCATACAGACAGGTACATAGACCAATAGAACAGAATAAGAGTTCAAGATAAACCTTCATGTACCTGGCCACATGATCTTCTTTAAGGATGCCAAGACTACATAATGGGGAATAAATAGTCTCTTCAATACATAGTGCTGGGAAAACTGGAGTTCTACATGCAAAAGAATGAAGACACACCCTCATCTTACCTCATTTATAAAAATTAACTCAAAATGGATTAATGACCTAATTTTTAGACCTGAAACTATAAAACTCCCAGAAGAATACATAGGGGGACATCTTTATGATATTGGAGTGGGCAATAATTTATTGGATATGAAATCAAAAGCACAAGTAACAAGACCAAAAATGGACAAATGGATATATATCAAACTTAAACACTTCTATGTATAACAAAGCAAGCAAATCAACAGAGTGAAAAGGCAACTTCTAGAATGAGAGAATATTTGCAAGCCATATATTGCACTAGGGAATACTACCCAGAACATATAAAGAACTCCTACAATTCAATGCAAAATAACCCCAAAAAACCCAATCAAAAAATGAATAGCTATTTTTCCAAAACACATTCAAATGCCCAACAAGCATTTTTCATAAGGAAGATGAAATATGAAAAGATGTGCAACCTCACTAATCATCACAATAATAAAAATCAAAATCACCATGAGATATCATCTCACATCCATAAGATGGCCAATACAATCATAATAATAATGATAAATATGGCAAGGATGAAGAGAATTAGAATCCTTGCACACTGTTGGTGAGATTATAAAATGGTGCAGTCATTATGAAAAATACTGTGGAGGTTCACCAAAAAATGGAAAAAAGGACTATCACATCATCCAGCAATCCTACTTCTGGGTATATATTCAAAAGAATTGAAACCAAATATTTCTTAAAGAGATATTTACACACCCCTATTCATTGTGGCATTATTCACAACAGCTAAGAAGTGGAAGCAACCTGAATATTCATTGAGTAGAAAAGGAGAATGTGGTATATCGATACAATGGGATATTATTCAGCCTTAAAAAAAAAAAAAGGAAATCCTGGCAAATATCAAGCTTAGTGGAATAAAGCAGTCATAAAAAAACCAATACTGCATGACTCCATTTGTGCAATGTATATAAAGTAATCATGCTCATAAGTAATAGAATTGTGGCTGCCAGTGGTTAGGTGGAGGTGAAATAAATAATTGATAACCGATAAGTATAGAGGTGCAGTCATGCAAGACAACGCAGTTTTAGAGATCAGTAATGCAGCAATGAACATATATTTAATATACAGCATAATACACTAAAAATTATGAAGGTAAATTTATGCATTTTTAACATGACATTATATATACATACATATCTTCATAATTACCATCATAAATCTCATTATGAGGAAATTATTATAAGGTTTATTACTTTTCACTTTTTTAAAAATAATTTTTCCTTTGTTTTCCTCCATTTAGGTTTAATTTTTCCCTCACTGAAAGCTAAAAATGTTACAGGAGTATCAAGGATCTTAAACTGTTCATTTTTAAATTTCATATAGTAAGAAATGCTATTTCTTTTTTTCTGAAAACCAATACAGAAATGATGCGATTTAACCACTGTTAACTCAGATTCTTAATCTTAATAAGGAAGATGAGATATCAGAAGACTGATATCAAAATCTTCTTCTAAGCTGGGTCTTTTGGCTATTACAAAATTCTCCTAGTATGTGAAATCTATTGAATAGTGACTCACAGTTCCAATCTTGGATTTGAGTTCCATTTTCTAAGGGAAAAGAAACATGTGCTCTGAAAAAATTCTTCACACCTGAGCTCAAACCATCTTTGCATCTCTATACAACTGAAATTTCAAAAAAAATCACAAAGAACTTTTATAAGTAGTGTCCTTAGAAACCATCTGGGCCCACTGCTATTTTTGAACATTTTTTAAAATGTGGAAACTTATTTAATGGATGTTGGCTTATTTAAATTTATACTGGTTCTTCACTGGGTTTACTTACATGTTATCTTATAAACATACAATGAAATTTTATTTTATTTATATTAACAAAGATTTGCACCTAATATTGTCTTCCTTTATATCTTTTCTATTTTTTGTCTTTGTGTTCTTTCAAATTCTACATAACATTTTATTTAGTTGGTTCTTTTTTTTGGTGTTGGCTTGTTTATTCATATTATACACATACATGCATACACCCACAATTTATTTTTACTAGATTTACAGTTCAGGAAGGACATGCTACTCAAAATCTGGCACCTTGGCATATTGAGTATTTTAAGTTAAAGGAATTTTAGAAAAGGACAGAAAAAGAGAGGTCTCAATGACCTCACACCCCTCACTCTTCTTCCCTGAAATAAGTCAGAAAACTCCATGTGAAGAATGCCTTCTTTCTATCAGGAGGAACAAAGACATTCTTTCTATCTGGGGAGTTTGGGGATGAGAAATCTGTACAAACAAATTTTATAAAACTAACCCTTGAGGCGGAGCCAACATGGCGGCGTGAGTAGGACAGTGGGAATCTCCTCCCAAAAACATATATACTTTTGAAAATACAACAAACACAACTAGCCTTAAAGAGAGACCAGAAGACGCAGGACAGTGGCCAGACTGCAGCTACACCAGCGAGAACCCAGCGACTGGTGAAAGGGGTAAGATACAAGCCCCGGGCCGGCGAGACCCGAGCGCCCATCCCCCCAGCTCCCGGCGGGAGAACAATAGGCAGAGCGGGAGGGAGACGGAGCCCAGGACTGCCTAACACCCAGCCCCAGCCATCCCGGCCAGAGTGCAGACACAGTACGTGCCCAGGGGGCCCTGGATACTGGGGAAACAGGGAGTAAGACCTCTGAGCGGGTGCCGAAGCTGATGCCCCTGTGACAAAGAAAAGCGGGGGCTTTTTGAAAGTCTTAAAGGGACAGGGACTTAACAGCTTGACGGAAACAACCCAGGTCACAGTACAGCAGCTGGAAATTACAGGGAAAACCGGGTGCACTAACCCCCTGGGCAACAGCTCTGAGACCCCCTCACGGAGGTAAACAGTCAAGCAGCACCCCCATCCATTACCCCACCGGGCGCTGCGAAAGCAGAGAAGCAGCCTGAGACAAATTTCGCCCACAGAAAGGGAAATTTCTCCCTTCCGGCCAGGCAAGACACAAAGACCCAGTCTACACGCAATTACCCAACACAAGCCACTAGGGGTCGCAGTTGTCACAGTAAAGAAAGGCCAGTAGCAAGTGAAAATTTTGGCCCTCCCAGCTGACAGTCAATAGCACCTGTCAACATGAAAAGGCAAAAAATATGATCCAGACAAGACTAAACCAGACAGCTTCGGCATCTGCTACATCTTCCCCTGAGAAGGAATCTGGGGAGATAGATTTAGCCAGTCTACCTGAAAAAGAATTCAAAACAAAAGTCATAACCATGCTGATAGACTTGCAGAGAAATATGCAAGAACTAAGGAAGGAGAATTCAGAAATAAAACAAGCTCTGGAAGGACTTCAAAACAGAATGGATGAGATGCAAGAGACCATTAATGGACTAGAAAGCAGAGAACAGGAACGCAGAGAAGCTGATGCAGAGAGAGATAAAAGGATCTCCAGGAATGAAAGAATTTTAAGAGAGCTGAGCGACCAAACGAAAAGGAACAATATAAGAATTATAGGTATTCCAGAAGAAGTAGAGAGAGAAAAGGGGATAGAAAATGTCTTTGAAGAAATAATTGCTGAAAATTTCCCCAAACTAGGGGAAGAAATGGCCTCTCAAACCACAGAGGTACACAGAACTCCCATGACAAGGGATCCAAGGAGGGCAACACCAAGACACATAATAATTAAAATGGCAAAGATCAAAGACAAGGACAAAGTATTACAGGCAGCCAGAGAGAAAAAAAAGGTTACCTACAAAGGAAAACCCATCAGGCTATCATCAGACTTCTCAAGAGAAACCCTACAGGCCAGAAGAGAATGGCATGATATACTTAATGCAATGAAACAGAAGGGCCTCGAACCAAGACTACTGTATCCAGCACGAATATCATTTAAATATGAAGGAGGGATTAAACAATTCCCAGACAAGCAAAAGTTGAGGGAATTTGCCTCCCACAAACCACCTCTAAAGGGCATCCTACAGGGACTGCTCTAGATGGGAGCACTCCTAAAAAGAGCACAGAACAAAACACCCAACATATGAATAAGGGAGGAGGAGAAATAAGAAGGGAGAGAAATAAAGAATCATCAGACTGTGTTTATAATAGCTCAAAAAGCGAGTTAAGTTAGACAGTAAGATAGTAAAGAAGCTAACCCTAAACCTTTGGTAACCACAACCTTAAAGCCTGCAATGGCAATAAATTCATACCTTTCAATAATCACCCTAAATGTAAATGGACTGAATGCACCAATCAAAAGACACAGAGTAATAGAATGGATAAAAAAGCAAGATCCATCCATATGCTGCTTACAAGAGACTCACCTCAAACCCAAAGACGCGCACAGACTTAAAGTCAAGGGATGGAAAAAGATATTTCAAGCAAACAACAGAGAGAAGAAAGCAGGTGTTGCAATTCTGGTATCAGACAAAACAGACTTCAAAATAAAGAAAGTAACAAAAGACAAAGAAGGACATGACATAATGATAAAGGGCTCAGTCCATCAAGAGGATATAACCATTATAAATATATATGCACCCAATACAGGAGCACCAATATACCTGAAAAAAATATTAATAGAACTAAAGGAGGAAATAGAATGCAATGCATTCATTCTAGGAGACTTCAACACACCACTCACTCCAAAGGACAGATCCACCAGACAGAAAATAAGTAAGGACACAGAGGCACTGAACAACACACTAGAACAGATGGACCTAATAGACATCTACAGAACTCTACATCCAAAAGCAACAGGATACACATTCTTCTCAACTGCACATGGAACATTCTCCAGAATAGACCACATACTAGGACACAAAAAGAGCCTCAGTAAATTCCAAAAGATTGAAACCCTACCAACCAACTTTACAGACCACAAAGGCATTAAACTAGAAATAAACTGTTCAAAGAAAGCAAAAAGGCTCACAAACACATGGAGGCTAAACAACACGCTCCTAAATAATCAATGGATCAATGACCAAATCAAAATGGAGATCCAGCAATATATGGAAACAAATGACAACAACAACACTAAGCCCCAACTTCTGTGGGACACAGCAAAAGCAGTCTTAAGAGGAAAGTATATAGCAATCCAAGCATATTTAAAAAAGGAAGAGCAATCCCAAATGAACGGTCTAATGTCACAACTATCGAAATTGGAAAAAGAAGAACAAATGAGGCCTAAGGTCAGCAGAAGGAGGGACATAATAAAGATCAGAGAAGAAATAAATAAAATTGAGAAGAATAAAACAATAGCAAAAATCAATGAAACCAAGAGCTAGTTCTTCGAGAAAATAATCAAAATAGATAAGCCTCTAGCCAGACTTATTAAGAGGAAAAGACAGTCAACACAAATCAACAGTATCAGAAACGAGAAAGGAAAAATCACGACAGACCCCACAGAAATACAAAGAATTATTAGAGAATACTATGAAAACCTATATGCTAACAAGCTGGGTATCCTAGGAGAAATGGACAACTTCCTAGAAAAATACATCCTTCCAAGACTGACCCAAAAAGAAACAGAAAATCTAAACAGACCAATTACCAGCAACGAAATTGAAGCGGTAATCAAAAAACTACCAAAGAACAAAACCCCCGGGCCAGATGGATTTAGCTGGGAATTTTATCAGACATACAGGGAAGATATAATACCCATTCTCCTTAAAGTTTTCCAAGAAATAGAAGAGGAGGGGATACTCCAAAACTCATTCTATGAAGCTAATATCACCCTAATACCAAAACCAGGCAAAGACACCACCAAATAAGAAAACTACAGACCAATATCCCTGATGAACGTAGACGCAAAAATAATCAACAAAATTTTAGCAAACCAAATTCAAAAATACATCAAAACCATCGTACACCATGACCAAGTGGGATTCATCCCAGGGATGCAAGGATGGCACAACATTCGAAAGTCCATCAATATCATCCACCACATCAACAAAAAGAAAGACAAAAACCACATGATCATCTCCATAGATGCTGATAAACATTTGACAAAGTTCAACATCCATTCATGATAAAAACTCTCAACAAAATGGGAATAGAGGGCAAGTACCTCAACATAATAAAGGCCATCTATGAAAAACCCACAGCCAACATTATATTGAATAGCAAGAAGCTGAAAGCATTTCCTCTGAGATCGGGAACTAGACAGGGATGCCCACTATCCCCACTGTTATTTAACATAGTACTGGAGGTCCTAGCCATGGCAATCAGACAAAAAAAAATACGAGGAATCCAGATTGGCAAAGAAGAAGTTAAACTGTCACTATTTGCAGATGACATGATACTGTACATAAAAAATCCTAAAGACTCCACCCCAGAACCACTAGAACTGAAATCGGAATACAGCAAAGTTGCAGGATACAAAATCAACACACAGAAATCTGTGGCTTTCCTATATACCAACAATGAAACAACAGAAAGAGAAATCAGGAAAACAACTCCATTCACAATTGCATCAAAAAAAAAATAAAATACCTAGGAATAAACCTAACCAAAGCAGTGAAAGACTTATATTCTGAAAACTACAAGTCACTCTTAAAAGAAATTAAAAGGGACACTAACAGATGGAAACGCATCCCATGCTCATGGCTAGGAAGAATTAATATCGTCAAAATGGTCATCCTGCCCAAAGCAATAAATAGATTTGATGCAATCCCTATGAAACAACCAGAAACATTCTTCAATGAACTGGAACAAATAATTCAAAAATTCATATGGAACCACCAAAGACTCCGAAGAGCCAAAGGAATCCTGAGAAAGAAGAATAAAGTAGGGGGGATCTCACTCCCCAACTTCAAGCTCTACTATAAAGCCATAGTAATCAAGACAATTTGGTACTGGCACAAGAACAGAGCCACAGACCAATGGAACAGACTAGACAACCCAGACATTAACCCAGACATATATGGTCAATTAATATTTGATAAAGGAGCCATGGACATACAATGGCGAAATGACAGTCTCTTCAACAGATGGTGCTGGCAAAACTGGACAGCTACATGTAGGAGAATGAAACTGGACCATTGTCTAACCCCATATACAAAAGTAAACTCAAAATGGATCAAAGACCTGAATGTAAGTCACGAAACCATTAAACTCTTGGAAGAAAACATAGGCAAAAACCTCTTAGACATAAACATGTGCGACCTCTTCTTGAACATATCTCCCCAGGCAAGGAAACAACAGCAAAAATGAACAAGTGGGACTATATTAAGCTGAAAAGCTTCTGTACAGCAAAAGACACCATCAATAGAACAAAAAGGAACCCTACAGTATGGGAGAATATATTTGAAAATGACACATCCAATAAAAGGCTTGACGTCCAGAATATATAAAGAGCTCACACGCCTCAACAAACAAAAAACAAATAACCCAATTAAAAAATGGGCAAAGGAACTGAACAGACGGTTCTCCAAAAAAGAAATACAGATGGCCAACAGACACATGAAAAGATGCTCCACATCGCTAATTATCAGAGAAATGCAAATTAAAACTACAATGAGGTATCACCTCACACCAGTAAGGATGGCTGCCATCCAAAAGACAAACAACAACAAATGTTGGCGAGGCTGTGGAGAAAGGGGAACCCTCCTACACTGCTGGTGGGAATGTAAACTTGTTCAACCATTGTGGAAAGCAGTATGGAGGTACATCAAAATGCTCAAAACAGACTAACCATTTGACCCAGGAATTGCACTCCTAGGAATTTACCCTAAGAATGCAGCAATCAAGTATGAGAAAGACCAATGTACCCCTATGTTTATCGCAGCACTATTTACAATAGCCAAGAATTGGAAGCAACCTAAATGTCCATCGATAGATGAATGGGTAAAGAAGAGGTGGTACATATACACAATGGAATACTACTCAGCCATAAGAAAAGGGCAAATCCAACCATTTGCAGCAACATAGATGGAGCTGGAGGGTATTATGCTCAGTGAAACAAGCCAAGCAGAGAAAGAGAAATACCAAATGATTTCACTCATCTGTGGAATATAAGAACAAAGGAAAAACTGAAGGAACAAAACAGCAACAGAATCACAGAACTCAAGAATGGACTAACAGGTACCAAAGGGAAAGGGACTGGGGAGGATGGGTGGGTAGGGAGGGATAAGGGGGGCAGAAAAAGAGGGGTATTAAGATTAGCATCCATAGCAGGGTGGGAGAAAGGGGAGGGCTGTACAACACAGAGAAGACAAGTAGTGATTCTACAACAGTTTGCTACGCTGATGGACAGTGACTGTAAAGGAGTATATAGGGGGACCTGGTATAGGGGAGAGCCTAGTAAGCAAAGTATTCGTCATGTAAGTGTAGATTAATGATTAAAAAAAAAAAAAAAAAAAGCAGTTCCTATGTGGTGACCTCTAATGAGTTCTACACAATGATATAAAGGGCATATAAAAGTGTAGGCAAAGGGTCTGTTTGTGTTTATACAGAGTATCAAAGCCTAATTTGGCTACCCCGAAAATGAACTAAGATACGATATGAAAAAGAACTTCCAACATCAGCACTCTCGGGAAGACTCATGACAGAAGATGATCATCAAAAACCCCAACAAAGATCCACGCTCTGCTACAGCTGTAGATGCACTCATCCCACCAGTTCCTGGACTTGCCATGGGAATGAAGAAGGAGATATCTAAGCTGGCCTGTGCATACAGTAAAACAACAAATTGGACTGGATCTATACTGTTGGAACTCAACCAAGAATTAGGAGAAGTGCAAATTGTAGCACTCCAAAATCTTACAACCACAGACTATTTATTGTTAAAAGAACATATGGGATGTGAACAGTCCCCAAGAATGGGTTGTTCTAATTTATCTGAATTCTCTCAGACTGTTTAAGTTCAGTTGGACAATATCCACCATATCATAGATAAATTTTCACAAATGCCTAAGGTGCCTAACTGGTTTTCTTGGTTTCACTGAAGATGGCTGGTAATTACAGGTATGCTTTGGTTAGGTAACTATATTCCTATTATGTTAATGTGTGTGCACAATTTAATTAGTAGTTTAAAACATATCCATGCTGAAGTTACTCTACAAGAAGATATGTCAAAGAAATAATCAATCTTCCCAGGTTTTCTTCTGCCTGCTACTTCTATAGCTTTTCTTCTTCCTACCTAATCACAACCTTTAAATAGAACTCGTGCCACATGTCGAATTTACCGAGTATCATAATTCTTCCAAGTGGTAAAGACACCTCAAGACAAATGCTGGGCATAGAAGCCACAGGGCATAAATATGCAAAGAATTAAAAAGCTAACCTTTTCAAACAATAGGGCTTCTCTCTCACTTACCAACTTAACATTTCCCTGTATGGCCCCGGAAGATGACTGGTTAGCCAGAGACGGGTAAGATTCCTCAAGGGAGGAACAACCTAAGACAGGCACAGTCGCAGGGGGCCATCTGGTGAGAAAATGGGGAGCAGCAGAGGTGAGGCTTAGAACCTCCCCCCTCATGTTCTGAGAGAAATCTTCTGCATACATGGATGTTTATTGCCCTCGTCTAGCTCGGATTAACACATAGTCTACAGGCACACACCTGATCATCTACATTTGCTCTCTTACAACACTAAACTCTGTTTTCTACCTTTATCTCGTATCTACCTACCACTTCAGCATTTTACTAAAAATAATAATAATAGAGAAATGTGGTATCCACATATAAATCAAGTTTAAAAATCAAATGAATATTCATATTTGAACTGACTGTGTATAGTTCATAATGCATGAACAAAACCGAAAGCCCTTGCACTGTTCACCATGTAACTTATTAACTATGTAAGAATTTGTACTCCATGTAAGAATTTGTTCGTTATGCATCAGAAGATTGGAGACTGATGAAAATTAGGCTTGGGGTGGATTAATGATTGTGCATTGAGTATTGACCCCCCTATACAGAAATTTATTGTTGTTAACAACTATTTGATCAATAAATATGAGAGATGCCCTCACAAAATATATATATATATAAACACACTTCCAATTGTAAAATAAATATGTAACCGGGATGTAATATGTAATGTATAGCATAAGGAATATAGTCAAAATATTGAAACAACTTGGTATGGTGATAGCTGGTACCTAGAATTATCATGTATATAAATGTTGAATCACTGTGTTGTACACCTGAAACTAATGTAATGTAATACTGTTGTCAACTACCCTTCAATAAAAAAAAAAAAAAAAAAACTAACCCTTATATTCCTAGTTACTTCTTCATTTACTACCCTCACCCAAAACCCATGTCTTGTCATATTTTCCACAAATATATTGTTTCTTTGTCTAAAGATATAAAAGCTTCCTGTTCTGGTCTCTTTGGTTCATTTTCTTGTGAAGGCTCCCATGTACATATAAAAGTTCAGTGAAGATTGTATGCTTTTCTCCTGTTAATCTGCCTTTGTCAGTTGAATTTTCAGACCCAGCTAGGGACTTTAAGAGGGTGGAAGAAAAACATTTCCTCCCCTTCATTTCTTTGAGCATTTTCACTTCAAAGCAATTTTACCTTTTATTTATTGTTGTTTTCTAATTCTTAACATCCTACTTAATCTTTAGTTAACTACCTCTCTTACTTTCTTTAATTTTCATGCCATGAATTGACTATCACCCTCTTTCCTATTTAATAATTTACAGCTCCGAATTTTACTCCAAGTGCAATTTTAGGCAACATCCTATGGTTTGAACTGTAATGCTGAAATTTTTCATGGGTTCTAAGAGAGATAAATCAGATTTTTGGCCCAATTCAGCTGGGATAAGTTTTTATCAAATATCCTACTTTGACATTCATTTTTATTATAATTTACATAGTTTCGTTATTTGGGTTGTACAATTTCTGTCTTTTGAGGCTTACTGAGAATTGTGTCTGTCCTCATCAAGCCCACAAACAGAAAAGGGGATCACAGAACTATTTTCACCTGTACACATTAGATTAAGTCCATCCATTTTTCTTTCCTAGAACTCTTATCGAGTGATTGCTCTCTAACATTTACTCATTTGTCTTCATGTTTATCTTAATAAGTAAATTGGATGAGCTAAGAATGATCCAGTTGGAAAAGGATAGAGACATAAGAGCAAGTAATAATTAAGGAAACAAGATCACCGAGGAGGAGGAAGGAACGTAAATCAGTGTCCAGTAAGAGGATTATCCTGAGCAGGTCGGTGGGGCAGGGGAGGGGACATTCATCACTGTGAGCAATGAAGTAGCACACAATGGCACTGGAAATAGCTATTTGTTGGTTTTGGTGGCAGAAAATTGTTCCTGAGTAATCGCTCCTGGTTTTACAAGGAATAGGAATTAAGTCCCAGAACTAAAGTGTACACCTGTGGAACTTTGTTCAAATTCTTTATTACCCGTGTTTCCTACTTAGCGTCTCGTTAACCAATCAATTACCAACATTCTCTGCTCTAACTGCAACATATGTTTTATGTTGGGTAGATCATGCGGGCACAACTTCGTTGGACATTTTCTACCTTCTGCCCGAAACCCTCGCTCACGTCTTCACATGGTGAACTCCTGCTCACTCTTCAAAACTCAACTCGGTGGTCTCCTGTTACAGAAACCCTTCTCTAACCCTCCTGGACAAATTTCTATGTTATCATGGATTTTCATGTACTGTGACATTTCTAGTTTCCAAGAGTTTGTCTACTTTTCAGGTTTTTCTAGTAGACCCAAATTCTTCAAAGTCATTGCCCATGAATTGGATTCCTAGAACCAAGGGCATAGTCAATATTCAATTAACACTTGTTGAATAAATGAATGGTTTAATTAATGTGCACTTGGGATTGAACTACCATGTAGTTAACACACATGAATAAAGGTATACATGAGCAAAGGTATACACAGAATTTACATACATGTAGACTAAAAATGTTATCTCATTTAGATTAGTAATTATAAAGATTTAAATAAAATCAGTGTGAAAGCTATAGTTTCATGAAATAGGTAGATGAGAGTTAATGTGAGCCTAAATATGTTAATCAAATCTCAGGATTTGAAATAGTAGTCTAATCTCGTCTTCCAACAGTTTCCATCAATACCCATATATACACACTTCAGAAGCATGAAGACACTTTTAGGGCAGATAAAATTGTAAATGAGTTTACAGAACTAATTATCCCAATAGTTTTACAGAGATGATATGCAGGTAGTCTTAATAAAAGGTTGTAAAATGTAATGACTCTTCTGTGGCACTATGAACAATAATGTAACCATGATTGTTAACAATAATTTATAAGTGCAATCATAAAAGCAGTTTTTAAGAGTGAATTATGAGACTAATTATAAAGATAGCTATAGATCTTCCTTGGCTTACAATGCATGTGTCTTGATAAACCCACTGTAAATTGAAAATATTGTAAATTGAAAACATCCTAAGTAGAAAATGCATTTCATAGTCTTAACCTACCAAAAACCATACTTAGCCTAGCCTATCTTTAATGTTCTCAGAGCACTTACATTCACCTATAGTTGGGCAAAATCATTTAGCACAGAGACTAATTTATAATAAAGTGTTGAATAGTTCATGTAATTTATTGGGCACTGTACTGAAAGTGAAAAACAGAACAGTTGTGTGATCACTGAATGGTCTTAAGTTAACCAGTTGCTGAGCCTCATGTCTATGTGGCTACCTGGAGCTGCCAGCATCACCTGAGACAGACCGCACATCATTAGCCTTGTAAAATACCCAAATTCAAAATCTCAAGTACAGTTTCTATTGAATATGTATTGCTTTCTCACCATCATCAAGTTAAAAAAAAGAAGTAAAACCATCATAAGTCAGAAACTCTCTGCAATAGCAAAAGCAAGTTCATGAATGAAAGTGTAGAGTGTTTGGAAATGTGAACTGCCGGAGCATGAAGATTTGATGGAGAGGAAAAGGGAGCCAGGAGGGAATCCCACAGACCTCAGCACTCTCTGCAAGTCTCAGTCATTGTAAAATTTATCAGCTTCTTTCTTCCAAGATGAAATGTTCTTTGCTTTCAAGGACTATTCATAGTACAATAAATAACCCAAATGATTTTCTTTGAGCAAATTATGCTGAGTAAAATTCTTATATTATGCCTTCAGTAAACAAAACTCTTGGGTGAAGTCCATAAAAATATCCATGAAAATAAAATCAGCCTACCACTTGTATCACCAGAGCTCTCTGCACTGAATGAATACAGTAACTATGAGCAAACCTATGGATAAGGAATTTTGGACAATTGTGTTCTCTGCTGTATCTCCACCCTACTGATACTGTCTGGCTGTTATCAGGCACTCAATATATACATAATTGTGATGTGAATAAACAAACATCCAAAAATTAAATTTTATGTGGCTGGAGAGGTAATATGGGTCACATTCTGGAGGGTTTTTGACTCATAATAAGAATTTTGAGTTTTATTCTAAGAGTGTGGGAATTTTTCAATTTATTTTAATCAGGAAATTTTATGTTGTGTTATAATCATGGAGTGACACAGGTAAAAGTTTTAAATTTAACAATTCTACTCCAAAGTTTAAAATATTTTTGTTATTAAATATTATGATGATTAATGTATTACTTTCACTCAATGTGTACTCTAATTTAAATAAATTAAAGACATTAAGCCATGCACATAGGCTTATGAAATGTGAATTTCTGATATTTGTAGGTCATAGTTGAAATTCAAATTTAAGGTTTCTACTCTAGAATTTTAATTATTACTAAGTTTGAGCAATAATTTATAATATAATTATCACCTTACTGAATACTAAATTCTAAAAACAGACAATACAATATGAATTAAATAGTAGCTACTACAAACACTTGTGAATTGCGCACTAGAAATCTGTTTTGTTTTTGCCCCCATCGTGAGCCTAGCCTTATGATTACTGTCTATTCAAGAGATAGTTACGAGGGTGTTTTTGTTCATTTTTAACACAATGAAAGTACCTATTTTTAAACAGTACCACACCAATATTAAACAAAGAGAGTTTCTTGCTGTAATTACAGGTTTTAACAAACCATTACAAGTATTTAATCATTTCGTCTTGCTATAAAAATGTCAAATTTGCAAAGAAGAACATACTAAACAGTATATCCAATTTTGGTCCAGTATTGAAGGGTCTCTCAATGGCTGCCTAACTCTCTTAATTCAAATCATATCATTTAATCACAGACCTCTTTGTGCAGCAGAATTGACAAGGTCACAGGCTTGAAAATCAAGCTGACCTGGATTTAAATCTTGGCACAGCCATTTATAATACCAGTGTAACTTCAAGGATGTTACTGAATCTTTCTGAGTCCCCAGATTTCTCAGCTGTTAAAACAGAAAAAGCAATATTATAATCAGAGGCTTTTTGTGTCCTAATAAGATAACTTTTATATGTTAATACATAATTTACCTATCTTCTATAAGCAGCAAATAGTCACTATTATGAAAAATAAGACTTCTTAATCTTCTCAATATTTCTTAGAAAATTCAGCCTCTGTTCATAGAGACTAAATGTTCTTTTGTTATTTTCTTTCAGTTCATATTTTTACTTTCTGCAGGTATGATATCTATGTGTTAACACTTTGCTTTCCTTCAAGAAAAAGTCTTCTTCCACTTACTGAAAGAATAAAGTAAATTTAAAAAAATCCTAAAGATAGGAATCACAGTTTAAGAATTCAACATGTCTATAGATATATAGTGTACAAGGAAAAAGAGAAAATACAAGTGCTTGTAAAAATTATCTTTTTTGGTCTTATTACTCATCTTAAGTATTAATTGAGCTATAATTGGAATTAGGTTTGTTTTTAGAATTATTTTAAATTTTTCAGTTAAAATTTATAATAATGCAATTTAAATATTTTAAACACTTATCTGATCCTCAAAATCAACTTTTGAAGAAAAGAAACAGGTAGTTTCAACTGCATTTTTAACAGGAAACTGATAATCAGTTTAAATAACTGCCCCCATGTTCAAACAGCTGGTAATGCATTTTAGGCAATTTTATTTTTTAATTAGGACTGAAATGCACATCACTTTACACGTCAAATTCATGAACTGATATTTAATATAAAGGAAATAAGAAATGTAACTAGACAGGAAAGCTGAAAAAGAAGTTCCACAGAAATACTTAGGGAAAGAAGTTTAAATCACTAACATACCAGATGATGTATTTTATTTCAGCACTGACCCAGGTTAAAAATCAGAAGTGTCTATAATTTTATTTTATTTCATTTTATTTTATATTTATTTCCAGCACATCTTGAGGGGTGGAAATCTAGCATCACACATCCCACTGAAAGCACTGCTATGTTTTTCTCTAGCAGAAGGAAGAAAGATTGAGGACTACAGACCTGGGATTATTTTTAAAGTAATTATTAGAGGAAGAAGAAGAATACATCAAGAAGCTGCGGATATGTAGAGGCAAGTCTCTGGGAGAGTGATGGATCTGAGGAGGTTGGAACTGAAGAAACCAGGATAGAAGAGTGGACATGGAGTGATCTGACTGAAACACAGAAAGAAAATTTCAGTGAAAAGAAGCAAATGAATTCAGATCTCAATCTATAGCTTTTATTCTTAATTTGCTATGTGAAAGTATATGATGCTTGTAGTAAGCAGAACAATGGCTCCCTCCTATCAAAGATATCCATGCCTTAGTCCCTAGAACCTGCGAGTTAATGTGCTAGCCTTCTTGCCAAAAGACTTTTGAGGTGTGATTAAGGACTTAAACTTTGGAAAGGGGAGGTTACACTGGATTATCCATATGGGCAAAATATAATCACATGAATCCTTAAAAGCAGAGACCTTTCCTGGCTGGGACTGTGAGGGAATTGGGACTATGGAAAAAGAGAGAGAGGGGCAATTTTGTTGGTTTTAAAAATATAGGAAGGAGGCCACAAGCCAATGAATGTGGATGGACTCTAGAGGCTAAAAAAGTCAAGGTAAGAGATCTTCCCCAAGAGCCTCCAGGAACTAACATGTCCCTACCAACACCTTGATTTTACCCAATATGAACTACAGCAGACTTCTAACCTTCGGAACTGCAAGATATTTGACTTGTATTGTTTAAGCTAATTACTATGTCATGATATGTTATGGCAGCAATAGGAAACTAATACAAGTTTGTCTATATTCATCCTGTTACAAGCCAGGACACTTTTTTTCCCAGGATTCTGTCTCAGAGGCAACAAACAATGAAGCCAGAAGACAAGAGTAGGGAGCAGCCAGCAAAGCTCTCCTAATTAGAGAAAAGAGAAAGTTTCTGCTAATCAGGAGGGGCTCCAAGGGAAATACCATCAGCCTGTGGTAATGTTTCATTTGCACGGGGCACAACCAGTCAGAGCAGCTGAGGTCTATCTGAGTGAACTTTTGAATGTGTAAATCCGGAAAGAGGAAATCCTGGGGCAAAATACCTAGCTGAACCCAAAATCAGTCAAAGGGAGAAATAAAGTTTAAAACCCATTCATTGCACACAAACTGCAGCCCTGGGCTGTCTCTTTCCTGCTCAGGCAGAAGCAAGCAAGACCTCCCCCTAACCTCTCAGGTTCAGATAAACCCTTGGTTGCCCAGGTAATTACCCACTGATATGGAGATGAACTACTTTTATCCATCCCTTAGGAACACCTGTTGATATTGAGATGCACTAAAGCCATGTGAGAGATTCTGGAAATATTACAATTTTATCCACAGGCCACCCCTCCAGAAATCTCATCTTACAATCCACCCTTTCCCCTTCTTCCACAATGGTCCATGGGTGAGAAAACTAGAGCATTATAACCACACTAATAACATACAATAACAACAGCAATAAAATCATGATAATTCTCAAGTCTGAGAATTCAGCTGGTATCAAAGTTCTATGCAGATTAAGTCCATAGTTCACACATTCCTCAGGCAGGTGATAGCAATCAACACATGGCAGCTACAGCCAGGGGGCTCATCCTGGCCACAGGACTGTAGAAGAAAATAATCTTAAGTGTGGTAAAATACATATTTTAATGACACCAGCATAGGCAAATTTTGTCTGTCATGTAGGTAGGATATATGCAAGAGAGTGGTTCTGTGATAGAACAGTGGCAGGAATGGGATCTCATCATGGTCTAGTATACCATATTTTCACCTCTCTCCCTTTGGGGTGTCAATATATATGGCTATGGGAGGTACACGCACTAGCCATAAAGATAAAACAAATCTTCCCTGTAAGATGCTCTTACCTCCCAGACATTTTGGGTACACTATGGTGATCTTTGGGGGCCACTCTGCTGTTACTCCAGGAATACACAGGAGGCCAGCTTCCAGGCCTTTTCCCCAAGGTGCCAGAAGGGCCAGCCATCACTGGGCCATGTGTCGAAATGTCCAGAGCCATGTCCACTCAACAGAGTCTACAAGATTTAGTACGGTGGGTGCTGGCAGCAGGATGTTGCTCTGCTGCCATATCGTGGCTTTAATAACTCCTCTTTGGTTTGCACACGTAGCTATATAAGAGAGGCAGCAATGTGTATTATCATGTCCAAAGGGCTCAATGCCCCCTTCTGAGGCCTCATTTAAAACCATAGCACTGCCCACAAGCAGAATTATTAGACCCATAGACTATTGGTGTCTGACTTCAGGCCAGATTTCAACAAACCCTCTACCTCTCTATAATGTCTGCCCCAGTAGTGTTATATGGCACATGAAACTTCCACTTTATTTGTAATTGCTGTACCCAGTCTTGTAATGCATGTCGAGGAAAATGGGTGCCTTGATCACTCTCCATCACCTGCAGCCAGCCATAGACTGCAAAAAGATACTTTAGACGCCTTTTGGTGGTTTTCTGATCAGCGTGACATGCAAGAAAAGCAACCAACAGTCCAGTAGCCATATCCACACAAGTCATCAATACTCTTGTGATAAGGGCAGAGACCCAGTATAGAATATCTGCCACCTGACAAGGGATCTCTTCCCCTTTGCTATTGTCCCATGTTGCTGCAGGACTCAGTGTAAGTCCCTCGTAGAGCACACAAGGCACTCCTTTGGAGCTCGGCTAACATCTTCAAAGGCCAACATCAAGCCCCATTGATGGGCTAGACCCATGTTGTCTTTTGCCCCATGTGCAGCAAATGCTGATGTAACCACTGGGCTACATCAGAGACAGGCTTTCTTTCTAGCCAATGCACCTGGGCCAATGTGTATGTTTCCTCATTCCCTGGGGATGTCAAAGGCAAATGGCCAGTCACATGATATATGATAACTGTCTTAGTCTGACCAGAGGTCCAAAGGTCTTGCCACAGATCCTGCCCCCAAAGGGGCCAGTGAACAACCATTCAGTTGGCATGGTACCATGTCAGTAGCCACAGGGTCAAACCTCAATAGATGAGCCAGCTGTCAGTGCAGGCAACTGTAGAGGAAACTTTCTAGTAATCACAAGCCTTACTGCCCCTAACTTAGCCCATTGGCTTCTCTTCCCCTCTCCATCCTTCATCCATATTGTCTCAGTCTTAGGATGGAAAGCCACAGCCCTCCAATTCAGGGGCTTCCCATGACTGGAGTCTGTGTACCAAGCATCTTCAGGTATAGGGGCTTTTCCCTGCTGATAAGGACTCTTGGCTACCAATGGCTTAAAAGCAAGTTCTTCCTGCTTTCCACTGGTATAGGTCACTGGCCCCAATAAGCATTGTAGTTCTCCACTTGAGAGGCTAGTAGACAGGGCACTACACTGCTGCAAATATGCACCCCATTTGGCTAGTGTAGGCGTCTGTGCCACACCATTCCATGGCCTTTGGATCCAGGCTCACACCCACTCTGCAATGGGATAGGGCATTATTACCATGGTTGGAACTGTTCTGGAGATGGCTTTGGTAGCCAGAAAGGCATGATACATAGCAGCCAGTTGCTTCTCTATCAAGGTGTACCAGACCTCTGCTCCTTTCCATAGTTGTGACCAGAATCCAAAAGGTTGATGTGTCCATTCAAACTGCTGCCAGAGGCACCATCCATAACATCTTCGGTTACATGAACGTCTAGCTCACAGGGCCTTGATGATTCCTTTACACTCAAGGCCTGTATGGCCTTGACTGCTCACTTAGCAGCAGTAAAAGCAACTGCACATGTCTCATCCCAGTCCCACCTGATGCCCTTTCGTACCAACTGGTATAAGGGCTTCAGAATTTGTGCCAAGTGCTGGATATACACTTTCCAGTAGCCCAAAAGACCCCAAAACTCTTGTAAGACTGCCACAGTGGTAAGGGTAGGGAAAGCCTGAGCCTTGTCTATAACTGCTTCAGGAATAACTTTAGTTTTACTCAACCGATAACCCTCTCTTTTTCCCAAGTAACCCTCTCTCTCTCCTTGATAACATTTTCCACTATCTTGAGGAAAAGAGACCCTGTAATGCCAGTTGCTACTTGGCCACTCAGGGCCTCTAAGCAGTCTTCTATATCACAGAGGGCTAATTCTGCAGCTCCTGGTGTCTCCACCATTCCCCAATTATAGGGAAGGCCCCACCCCTCTAAGAGGTGCTTTTCCCTAGACCAATTTCCTACTAGGAGCTCCCAAATTAGAAGCCCCACAGATAAGGGGTTCCCAGGTGAAGGTGCACCCTCTCGCACTGCATCCACTAGGGCCTCCCAAGTATCCATAAGGAGGGGTTCTAGGCATCTCCCCACCATCTCTAGGGGCAGATCACACACATGTAGACAGATTTTAGGTTCAGAGTTCCTGCCAACTACCACCAGTTGTAAATCCAGGGAGAGGAAATCCAAGGGCAAAATGCCTAGCTGAAACTGAAATCAGTCAAAGAGAGAAATAAAGTTTAAAACCTGTTTATTGCTTACAATAAGCTGTCCGTGGTCTCTCTCCCTCCTGCTGTGGCAGAAGCAAGCAAAACCTCCTCTCAACCTGTCAGGTCCAGACAAGCCCTCAGTCACCCAGGTAATTACCTACTGATATAGAGACGGCCTATTTCTCCCCACTCCTTGGAAATGCCTGTCGATATGGATGTGCACTAAAGCCAGGCAAGAGATTCTTGAAATACTGCAATTTTACCCACAGAATTGTTGAGTTTTATTTACACAGATCATAACCAATCACAGCAGCTGATATCTACCTAAGTGCAGAGTTGGTTTGGGGCTTTTTGAAACTTACAAGTTCCTGATTTTTAGCTGCCTGTGTGCTTGTGTGCTACTATCACCCACCTCAATCCCAATCCATTTGTAGTCTTTTATCAGTGTAGGTATGGACCTTGTCATCACTTTTGGAACACTCTCCACTTTTTATATTGATAATATGAGGAAAGTTTCAGATTCAAGATGGAGTACATTATTTTAGGGAGAATATGGGTGCTGCACAATAATCTTATCATATCATAGAAGAAGAAATAGAAAATCATTGCTCAAAAGCATTCAAATAAAGGTCAGAGAAGACATATAAATAACGCTGATGAGAACAGTACACATGATAAAATAAAGATATGTTTATAAATTATCATATGGAGAGAGTTGGTCAAAAGACCTTAGGAATAAATTAAATCATGGATGCCTTACAAAAAGAAATACAACTTTTCTGAAGAGACAGGGTACTTATGGTAATCAAATTAATTCATTATATGAAGATGCCTTTATAATTAATTTAAAAAACAAAGTACTGTAGACCTTTAAAACTGGAGCCAGCTTTCTGAGATACCAGCTCCCATGATATTCAGGTTTCAATATATATGTAGAGAGCCAGTGCGTGTTAAAAAAAAATGTAATGGCACAGAACCACAAAGGAGCCTAAAACGGCAATACACATGTTTTATTTCTCCCAAAGTCCAAAACAAATGGCTTTTAATTGTTATTAGATTGCATAACATTGAAAAGCAATAACAGAAAATACATCCTTCAAGGGGAAAACAAATTTCACTGACATTTCATATGTCATCATCTTATCAAATCTTCACATTTCTTACAACCATTTGTGAATTTGTATATATTTAGATTTATACTGTCCTTGCTTAGGATCATTTAGATAAAAAGCACAGAACTGTAAGTCATGTTTACTCAGTTTTTAAGTAAAAATACAAATTTTCCATAAACTTTCTGGTATCTAGGAAAATATACATCTTCTACAAATTAGTAGCTTACAATATTATATTTGGAAATTATTTCATATGATTTCACTTTCTGCAAATAAAACAATGGTCCTTGCTAAGTCATTCATTTTCAATTCCTAACTTTACTATAAATCTTTCCATGATAATGAAATATGCTGAAGTAACAAGTGGTTTCTCATGATAATTCTGAAATCAGGAAAAAGTGTACACTAAGTATTTTCTTAATGAATCAATTTACAGTTAACATACTTGAATATTATTTCATGGAATGATACCTCATAATTTATTTAATTTTATAAAACAGATCTTAATTGTACATTAGGGATACTAGAAAGTAAAAATTGCTCATGCCAGTAACATTTTGCTTAAGTTTAATATAAAAGTCACTGAACTTAAATAGTAGGAGAACTGGCAATGAGATATCTTTGATCTAATAATGTAATATTGGGACAAAAACATTTGCCTGATTAGATTTTCAAAGATTAGAAGGTAAAGGAAGATTTCAACTGCACATACTAATGTTTAGAACACCTGGAGGTAATGATGTCCTTCATGATTAAATTTTAATTTTAAATTAACAAAATGTTTCATGTGAAGATAAAAGTAATCGAAAAATTCCTGCCTGTGCACTGGAAACTCAGACAACATTTCTATTATTATTTGATGATAGATTTTTTACATTTTTTTGTTTGCTATAATTTTACCAGGACTTATGATTTCTGCTGCAATTTTTCACTAAATTTGATGTTAGCTATGAAAAGATTAACAATTTTCTATAGCCAAAATAATGAAAATAACTGGTAATTTTTAATACTATTTCATTAAATTATTACCTTCAATTGAGAAAAGTAATCCAATTTATCTTTTCCTACTAACTTCAATCAGCAAAGATGTTTTGGACTTAAGGTTTATGAGGATAGGAACTTTTCTTTAGATATTTTTTCTTCCCACACCTCACCCAAAAGTTGCAGGTTGTCCTTACTATAGTAAACCCTAAGTAAGTAAATATTGACTAGCAGTTATAGACAAAGATAATAAAATGCAATTTGTGTTCCACTTCATTAAGCATTTATCCTCAGGTACATTCATATACCTATTCATTCAACAAATACATCACCAAATGACTGCCACTGAAAGCAATGGAGGAAATAATCAATGGGAAACATATGGACTGACCTGAGGCCATTCATTCATTCAACAAACAACCCTAGCAGGGTGAGACTGTCAGCCTCTATAACTGTGAAGGAAGATAATGCACTGTTAAGTCACTAGGTTTTGTGGCTCAGAAACTAGTTCACTATTCAGTAATAAAGAAACATTGCATTTTAGTGTATTTTGTGATATTTCTAATAGAAAATAGCAAAACATGTAATGAAGTAAGTCTGTTTTGTGACTATTCAGCTACCTAAGAAGCATCTATTTGAATAAATAGCTATTTAGTATTCTTATCTGTGACAAATGAACTCTGAACAAGGAACTTTGAGCAAATGAACAATGACAATGACACTATTGTCTCTTCCTTCAGGTAGATTGAAAGTATTGGGAGGAAGTAGTTTTGGTGTTCATACTCCTGGCTGTGTTCTGAGACAAGATTTTATGTTTCATGAATAAGAATAAATAAGGAGAGTTCTTGTTTCTGCTCCCCCCATATAATAAGGTTGGAAGTTGCCACTCTTTCTTAACAAGAAAAAGCTGAAGAGAGTGAAAAATCAACTCTTCTTTGACCCTTAAGAGAAGAGAGTACACAGGGCAAACCACTGCCCCCAACATCAGTGAGACGATTGGCTACAGGAAGCAGTGAGTTACGAGAGCCAAGATTCACAAGCAGAAGGCACAGAGAAATGAAGAGTGGGACTGGGAAGCCTGGACTGTAATTTACAAATATTGAAGGCTCAGTGTGGACAAGTCTAATAGTTAACAACTCCAAGGAAACCCAGAAATGGAGATGCACAATATTGTGAGTTGAAATGCAGTCACCAACCAGGTTCTCACAGTAAATATTGGAGAAAAATCCCTTCATGCTCCACCAGAAGGAGTGGAAAGGAACCATTTTCAAATAAGCTAGAGCACTCTGTTCTAAACAAGGCTGGCCCTGGAGGAATCTAGTTAAACAAAACCCAACCTGCTAAGGTCTGAGAGAGTCTAACTGACCTGGAGAAGGGAAATAACCAGCTCCAGCCCACTCTAGGCATTCTGTCCCATCTAAAGGATTGGGGAAATTAAAAACTGAAACACACTTTTGAGGTTCACAGTCCAGGGTCAAAGACAAAACACTAAAATCTAATCATAGGCTATAGAATGCCCCCCAACATACATACATGCATATCTCAACCACAAGACTAAAGGCCTATTTACAGCAGTTCTGTTTACCTGGCACAGAAAAGAATATCCAAGGGCTATGAAACAGCTACAAAATGTATGACACACATGTAATGAAATTACCAGATGAAAAAAGAGAAATGAGCCAAAGAAATATTGGAAACTATAATGACTGAAATTTCCCGAAATTAAAATCAGATACCAAGCAACATATCTAGGAAACCCAGAGGATAATTTTTATTTCCCCTATTGATAAATAATCTAACATTCCTTATTTTGAAGTCTGTTCTGTCTGAAATCAATATAGCTACTTATGATTAATATGTAATGTTAGATATATAATAGCATATGATATATATGATAGACAATATAATATATATTTAACATAAAATAATCTATTTCTTTTTTTAGTATTATCATGATTTATTTTTCTCCATCCATTTACTTATAAACAATATGTACCTTCAAATTCAAAGTGGGTTTCTTGTAGACAGTGTATAGTTGGTGGTGGCTTTTGATACATTCTGACAATCTCTGTCTTTTAATTAGTGTATTTAGAACATTAATTTTCAAAATAACTGTTGATACAGTTGGATTAATGTCTATTATATCCATTACCTTTGTTTACTTTCTGACCTTCTTTGTTCCTTTTTCTGTTGTCTGTTCTTTTGACTCAGTCTTTTGTTGTTTAATTCAGCATTTTATAAGATTCCATTCTTTCTTCTTTCTTAGCATATCAGTTATACTTCTTTTTTTAATGTTTGCCCTGGAGAGTTTGCAATATACATTTACAACTTATCCAGGTTCCCTTTAAAATAGTACTGTACCACTCAACAGGTTGTGTAAGTGCCGTATAATGACAAAACAATCCTAACTCTTGCCTCTCCTCCTTGCATTTTTACTTTCATTAATTTCACTTAGATACAAGCATACATGTCTACATAAGGTATATACATAAACATGACTGAATACATGGTTGCTGTTATTTTGCACAAACTGTCATCTGTTAGATCAGTGAAGAAAAAAGATCAGTTTCTCTTCTACCTGTGTTATTCCTTATTTGATTCTTGTTCATTCTTTATGTATATTCAAGTTTCTGACCTATGTTATTTTCCTTGTTTCCTGAAGAACTTATTTTAATGTTTCTTGCAAGGTAGGTCTGTTGGCAACACGTTCCATCAATTTTTAGTTATCTGAGAAAGTATCAGATGATATATTTCATAGATTTCAATTGTGTCCAGTTGACTGAGTGCATTGTTGAATTCAACTATATCCCTCCTAATTTTCAGCCTGCTGGATCTGTCCATTTCTGACAGAGTGCTATTGAAGTTTCTAACTATGATAGTGGATTCACCTACTTCTTCTTGGAATTCTCTCAGTTTTTCCCTCATGTAGTTTGTTGCTCTGTTGTTTGGTGTTTAGACATTAAGAAATGTCTTCTTGGAGAACTGACCCTGAAGAATACACATTTTTCTCAAGTTCACATGGAACATTCATCAAGATAGGCCATAAAACACACCTTAACAAATTTAAAAGAAAGGAAATCATACAGTGTCTGCTCTCATACCACAATGGGGTTAAACTAGAAATCAGTAACTAGATAACTGGACAAATGTGGAAATGAAACAATACACTTCTAAATAACACAGAGTTTAAAGAAGAAATCTAAACAGAAAGGCTAAAATATTTTTAACTAATTGAAAATGAAATCACAGCATATAAAATTTGTGAATCAGTAAAAACATTACTTAGTAATTTATAGTTCTGAAATAAGTATGTAAGTTTCTACATTAAGGAACTAAAGAAAGAAAAGCAAATTAAATCCAAATAAAGTAGATGAAAAAAAATAAGAATTACAGCAGAAATCAGTGAAACTAAAACAGGAAGTCAATAGTGAAAATCAATGAAACCAAAGCTGATTCTTCAAAAAATTTATGAAATCATAAGCATCTAGGCTGGCTAAGGAAAAAGGAGAGAAGACACAAATTGCTAGTATCAGAAATCAAAGAGGGGAGGAACATCACTATATATGTAATGTAAATTAAAGCATAATACAGGAATGCTATGAACAACTCTATGCTCACAAATTTGATAACCTAGATGAAATATATGAATTACTTGTAAGACACAATTGCCAAAACTGACTCAAGAGAAACATATAAACTGAATAGGGCCATATCTTTTAAATAAATTTAATCTAATAACCTTTCAAATTAGAAAGGCACCATACCCAAATGTGTTCAGAGGTATCTTCTACCAAATATTTAAAGGAAAAATTATACTAATTCCCTAGAATGTCTTTCAGAGGATATAAGCATACAGAATACTTCCTAACTCACTTTATGAGGCCAGTATTACTCTAATACTAAGACCAGCCAAAGAGATAATTAAAAAAAGAAAATTACAGACCAGTATCTCTCATGATCAAAGATGCAAAAATCCTTAAAATTTCAATAAATTGAATACAGTAATATATAAAGGAAGGAAAAGAATTACATACCACAACTGAGTGGGATTTTCCTGGTTATGCAAGGCTGATTCAACATTCAAAAAATGAATTAGTGTAATCCATCACATCAACAGGCTAAAAAAGAAAAATCATGATTATGTCAATAGATGCAAAAAAAAAAAATAGCATTTGACAAAATCTAACTAGTAATTCATGATAAAAACTCTCAGTAAATTAGTCATGTAGAAGAACTTCTTCAATGTGAAAAAGCATATCTACAAAAAGTCCACAGCAAACATCACATTTAATGGTCAAAAACTTGAAGTTTTCCCACTAAAACCACATGCAAGTCAAAGTTGTCTTCTCTCACCACTCTTTTTCAACATCAGGCTGAAAGTCCTTGCTGAGGCAATAAGACATAAAAAACCAGAAATGTTGGGGGCGGAAGGAAATGCCCGGAGATTAGGGAGGAAGAAATAAAACTGAGTTTTTTTCCAAAGATGACATGATCATCTAGGTAGAAAGCCCAAAAAAATTTTGACAAAACTCTCCTGGAAATAATAACTATTATACCAAGGTAGCAAGATACAAAGTTAATATACAAAGTCAATATTTTCTATATACCAATAATAAACAAGTGGAATTTGAAATTAAAAGCACAATACTTTATTAATATTAACACCACCAAAAATGAAATACTTATAGAAATCTAAGAAAAATATGTATTAGACCTATGTGTAGAAATCTATAAAAACTCTGATGAACAAAATCAAATAAAAAAATAAAGGGAAAGATATTCCATGTTCGTGGATTAAAAGAGTCAATATTGTCAAGATGTCAGTTCTTTCCAACTGAATCTATAGATTCAATGCAATCCCAATACTGATAAACTGATTCTAAATTTTATATGGGGAGTAAAAAAACCCAGAATAGCCAACATAGTATTAAAAGAGAAGAACAAAGTTGAAAGACTGATGCTACCCAACTTCAAGACTTACTATAGCTACAATAATCAAGATAGTGTGTTATTGGTGAAAGAATAGACAAATACATCACTGAAACAGAATTGAGAGCCCAAAATAGACAGCTGTAAATATAGTCAACAGAGGAACAAAGGCAATACAATGGAGCAAATATAGCCTTTTCAACAAATGGTGGTAGAACAACTAGATATTCATGTCTGAAAATAATAATAATAATAATAATCTAAACACAGAATTTATAACCTTTACAATAAGTAACTCAAAATAGATCATGGACTATATGTAAAATGCAAACCTCTAAAATTCCTAGAAGAAAATGCATACCTAGTTGACCTTAGGTATATGGATGCCTTTTTAGATGCAACACAAAGACAGAATCTTTGAAAGAAATAATTGATAAGCTGGAATGCATTAAAATTTAGCATTTCTGCTCTGTGAAAGACAATGTCAAGAGAAGGAAGAAAAATCACAGACTGAGAGAAAATATTTCTAAAAGACAAAGGACTGGTATCCAAAATATACAAAGAAGTCTTGAAATTCAACAAAAGAAATAACCTGATATGGATCTTAACATACATCTCTTTGAAGAAACTATACAATTAGTAATTAACAAATGAAAAGATGTTCAATATTGTATGTCTTGATGTAACCAAAAATTAAAAAGCAATGAGGTACTACTATACACCTATCAGAATGGCCAAAATCCAGAACTCTAACACCACCAAATGCTGATGAGGATACGGAGAAAGCAACAGGAACTCATAACATTTCCTGTAGGAATGTAAAATGGTGTAGCCAGTTTGGAAGACAGTTTGGTGTTTCTTACAAAATTAAATATACTCTCAACATATAATCCAGCAACCACTTCTCTTGGTATTTACCCAAATGAATTGAAAGCATGTCCACATAAAAACCTGCACAAGGCTGTTTATAGCAACTTTATTTATGATTTCCAAAACTTGGAAGCAACTACAATGTACTTCAGTGGTTGAATGGATTGATTGTGGTACATGTAGATAATGAAATATTATTCAGTGCTAAAAAGAAGTGAGCTATTAAGCCATTAAGAGACATAGAGGAAACTTAGATGCACATTACTAAATGAAAGAAGCCAATCCAAAAAGGCTACATATTGTAGGTTTCCAACTACCTGACATTCTGGAAAAGGCAAAACTATGGAGACAATAAAAAGTTTAGTGGTTAACAGGAGTGCAGGGTAGAGTTGAATAAACAGTACAGATGATTTTAGGGAATTGAAAATACTTTGTATGATACTACAGTGACTGATGTATGTCTTTATACAACTGTCCAAACCTTTCATAGGATGTACAACACTAACAATAAATTCTAAGGAAAACCCTGGACTTTGGGTGACTATGATGTATTAGTATAGTTTAATTCCTGGTTTTATAAAAGTGCTATTCTTGTGAACAATGTTTGTAACAGGGAAGGTTGTGGATGTGTGGGGGGGTAAGGCTCATATAGGAAATCTCTGTACCTTCCTCTTAATTTTGTTGTAAACCTAAAACTGCTCTTTAAAAGTTGCCTTAAAAAAAGAATAAATAAGACTGGTTAAGGCCAGCTATCCCCAGAAGTAAAGAGAGATATCCTACTCCATTGCAAAAGAATGAACTAATGGGAAATTGCTATTCATTTCTGAGATTAACTGGAAGTAGCTAGAAGGGTGTAGCTCAAACTAATTTGTCCCAGTGTTTCAAATATGCCAAAATACAAATATAACTGATAGATAATGACTCAATATAATTAGACAAATATTATAAGCCAAAAGACAAATATAACTGATAGATAAATAATTACTCAATATAACTGAGTAACAAAACATTGTTTCAAATAAGCCTGAAGGAAGAAGACAAACCTACTACTGCTATGAATAGACCAAGTCAAGTGTGTGTTCTGACTAAAGTCAGTAGCAATTTATCTGGGTCTATAGCAATTTAAACAGTATTTTATACATGTTAAATTTTTAAAAATCATTTATTTTGAGATAAGTGTAGATGGTGTTGTAAGAAAAAAACACGAAGAGATCCCATGTACCCCATACTCAGTTTCTTCCAGTGGTAACATCTTGCAAAACCATCCTACAAGATCACAAACATATACAGGACATTCCTACCACAACCATCTCCAGTGTTGCCATTTTACAGCCATATTCATTTCTTACTTTCGCTTCCTAATTAAACCCAGGCAACCACTAATCCGTTCTTTATTTCTATAATTTTGTCATAAATAACATTATATAAATGAAATTACATAGTATGTAATCTTTTAGAATCAGTTTATTTTCATTCAGCATAATTCTCTGGAGATTTTACTAGGTCGTGTGGCATGTATCAGTAATTCATTCCTTTTATTTATGTATTTATTTTTTGCTCATTCACATTCATGTACCACATTTTAACAATTCACCTGTTGAAAATATCTGGGATGTTTACTGTCATGCAAGAAGCCATTATATAATGTACAAACATATGACCACCAGCAATAACAATCTTATATTTGTTTTGTCATACATTCTAGTTATCTATCAATTCTCATCAGTCAAGCCTAAGGGTTTTTTAAAGCTACTTTATCCACTCCATTGCAATTCTTCTTTTTTAGTTGTCTTCTTTTTATTGAAGTATAGTTGATATACAATTCAAGTATACAACACAGTAGTTCATCAGTCACCTCCATTATTAACTCATCACCCCAACTAATGCAGTTATTGTCTGTCAGCATAGAAAGATGTCACAGAACCATTGGCTGTATTCTCCATGCTGTACTACCATTGCCCTGACCAATTTATATTATGATTGAAAATTTTTGTGCCCCTTTATGCCCTTCACTTTCCCACCCACCCTCCCCAACATCCCCCGATGGTAACTACCAGTCACTTCCCAACATCTATGAGTCTATGGTCAAGTCTGAGTTTTTAACCATTCTACTATGCAAGTTTTTATTTATCATTAAAAATAGTCTATGAGGATTCTTAGTAACCATGTCATTATAAACATAATGTTCAAAATTGGTTCCTAAATATATATGCAAGAATGAATGAATGGATAGATTGGTGGGGAAATGAAAGGATAGAAGGACAGAATGAAACCAAGAAGGGTACAATTAAAACAAAGCTCTTCTAACTCTTCTCATCCATTTCCCTCCATCCTGGAAATTGCTTACCTTCCCAACTAAGTGTAACTCTAAAATGGAAAAATGAAAGACTGCATATTTTCTAACACTTTAAAATTCAGCATGTATAATTAAATTATGATAATAAATATCATCACCACCATCATTGATGAGAGTAAGTGATTAACTCACTTAATCCCAACAAATACCCATCAAATTGTAGAGGAGGAAATCAATGCACAAAGATATTAAAGAACTCCGGTATATGTTACATAAAAAAATGTATGTAGATACTCTACAGTTCTCTTCTAATAACTTTCCTTCAGTCTCTGTGAAAACCTCAGCAATTCCTGTGGCTCAGTAGCTCCAGTCCCAAGTCTTTATGCCTGTGCTCATTTTCACTGACCAGGTATATGAAGACACATGCTTTGTTTTCCTTGGAAATTACAGTGTAATACTGTTAGTGAATTCAGATGTCCAGTGATGGTTCCTTGGGGACTGGATCCTGGTGTGAGCATGCTGCTGACTTCCGTGTGCTCTGTTCCCAGCACAGAGGCAGCATGGCAATAGCCTTCCTGGGCTCACCTGACATTTTTAAAGAATTCCATTGTGATATAGGTATAGTGTTTTTGAGTGCTTATTGTGATAGCTACTATAAATTTTTTATCAGATTATCTAATATATTGTCATCTCAATGTTGGCATGTTTTGATTATTTTTGATACAGTAGTCACCCCCATCTGTGGGGGATAGTTCCAATACCCCCAGTGGATACCTGATGCCCCAGATAGTATTGAACCCTATATATACACTATGCTTTTTCCTATATGTACATATGTGTAATTAAGTTTAATTTATAAACTAGGCATAGTAAGGAATTAACAATAACTAATAATTAAATTGAACAATTTCAACAATATACTGTAATACAGATTATGTGAATGTGGTCTCTCTCAAAATATCTTGTACTGTACTCCACCTTCTTATGATGGCATGAGAAGATAAAATGCCTACTTGATGAGATGAAGTGAGGTCAATGACATAGACATCGTGACCTAGCATTAGGCTACTACTGACCTTCTGACTGTATGTCAGAAGGAGGATCATCTGCTTCCGGACCACAGTTACTGCAGGTAAAATGAAACTGGAAAGTGAAACCGTGATTCACCGGGGAGACTACTACACTCATTTTGAGCTCTTCTTTATTCTCAGTGGGACAAATAATTTTCTATTAAAACAAGATTACACTTTGTGTATTATAAGACTCTAGGTCTTACATCAATTTTCTGTTTTAATGGCTCTCATCATTCTGGCAGAGGAAGGGAGTATGCCACCTTATTACTGCCAAGCAGCATTAGAAATTCAGGTTTCCCACTTGAATCCTACTGTTACCAAAGTCTAGGGTTTCTTTACACCACTGAATGGATGTCAGAATCTCGCCTCCACCAAGGTCTCTGTGGATACCACCCAGACTGGGCGGGTAGGAGGCTCCTTTGATACTGCTGCCCATGTTGCTCTCACTACACAGGGGAGTGGGAGATGTTCTCATCACTGTTGATGGTAAATGTCCTGACTCTCAGCAAGGCTTCCTCCACATTACTCCAGTAGGAAGGGACAGTGGCCCCTTGTCACTGCCTGGTAGTGGCAGAAATCTAGGCTCCCCACCTGGTCTCCACTGATGCCGCAGCATGGGCCTAACGACTGCTTAGCGGGGCTGAAAGTTCATGCTCAGCTCCCTACTCAGCCTTCACTGATACGTCATGGTGAGGAGTTGGGGTGCCTTGCTGTATTCTTGCGAGGGTGGATATATAGGCTCTCCAACCAGCTTTTGCTGGTAAGGTCATAGTGGGGCACTGTTTTGTTGCTTTTCTGCTTTGTTTTCTGGTGTTCGAATGGATTAGACCATTTTTAATGTTTTTTTTGCCCTCACAAGTTGCTCTTTTCCTGGTCCTTTGTAGAGAGAGAGAGAGCAGGTTTGTGTTGACACTTTTTTAGATCTGTGCCTGTTGATGTTTCTAGTATATTGGCTTGTTCAGCAGCAAATCAGGGTCATGTAAGGCAAAGAGAAAATCCAGCAAACTCAACATCATTGCTGTTTCCATTTCAGGATCCCTAACTCATCTTTTCTTCTCTCTCTCTCTCCACTTCTTAGAGATTTCCTATGCAGGTTTCCAGTTGTGTGTATCTGGACATGTTGAGAAAAGTATGTTTGTTCTATTTTTTTGGATGCAGAAGTTTATATAATTTGTATTTAACTGTTTTAACATAGATGTTGTAACACGTTGTACTTATTAGCTAGATTAAACAGCATGCTCTGCAATAGTAGTATTTTAATGAAAAGACCACTTTCTAGGGGCAGTTACTACATAGATAATGATAATGCCATCATTATCTCTGGCAGAGAAAATTTCTTAGACAATTTATTTGTGAGCATGTGTTAAATTTTTATTATAATACTACTTGGAAAGACAAAAAGCCCCTAATAGGCCACCTAAAAGATTCATTCTTGTCAGGATGTCATTATAGGAGAAATGAAGATTATTAAAAAAAAGAGAGAGAGAGAGAAGACCACCTGGTTAAAATCACTATATTCTAGATTGACATTCAGCTAGGTGGGAGCATAAACAGTTTCTCCATTATTTTCAGAACAAATCTTATTCTCAAACAAGTTCTTCAAAACATTACTTATTTTTTCAGAAATGCCAATTTATTTCCAGAAGAGAGTTGTAAGCCAGGATCCCAAGAACCTTTCAGGCCATCTTTGGGACATCCTTTCTTTTATCCACATATCAAACCCAGGAGCCTTTCTAATTAGTGTGTAACACTGGGGGGAAAATCACAGGAAAATTATGTTTGAAACTGAAATCAGTCAAAGGGAGAAATAAAGTGGGAGAAACCCATTTATTGCTTACAAGCAGTCATCCACTTCTGTTCACCTGTGTCTTTCGTGACCTGGTTGCAGAATGAATGGGCCTCACACAACCTTTCCGGTTCAGATACGCCCTTGTTCTCCTGTGTAATTAGCTATTGATATGGAGAAGGATACTTCTCTACACCCCTTAGAAACACCTATTTATATGGAGATGCACTAAGGCCAGGTAAGAGATTATGGAAATGTTGCCATTTTACCCACAGCCCACCCTTCTAGAAATCTTGCCTCAAAATTTACTCATTCCCCATCTTCCACAATGGTCCCTGTGGAAGAAAACTGGAGCATTATAACCAGACTAATAATATGCAATAGCAACAGCAATAAAATCATGATAATCCTCAAGCAGGAGGATTCAGCTAGGTTCAAAGTCCTATGCAGATTAAGTCCATAGCTCGCCCATTCCACAGGTGGTCAATAGCTGAACAGGTAAAGAGTTCAGAGCAATTGTCATACAGCAGCTGCAGCCAGGGGCTGCATCCAGGCCACAGGGACTGTAGAAGAAAATAATCTTAAATGCACTAAAATACATGTTTTAATGACACCAGCACAGGCAAATCTTGTCCACCAGGTAGGATGCATGCAAGAGAATAGTCCTGTGATAGAAGAGTGACAGGAATGGGATCTCATCCTGGTCTAGTAAACCAGAGTTTCACCTCCCTCCCTGTGGGAGTTACAGGTAGGTCAGTATATAGGACTATGTGAGGTACATGCACTACCCATTAAGATAAAACAAAAATTCCCCATAAGATGCTCTTATCTTCTGGAAATTTTGGGTATACTACCATGGTCTTGGAGACCACTCTGCTGTACTACAGGAACACACAGAAGGCCAGCTTCCAGGCCTTTTCCCCAAGGTGCCAGAAGGGCCAGCCATTGCTGGTCCATGTGTCAAAATGTCCAGAGCCACATCCACTCAACAGAGTCTCCAGGGTTTAATGCAGTAGGGGTTGGCAGCAGGTTGTTGCTCTGCTAGCCATACCTGGCTTCAGTAACTCCTCTTTGGTTTGCATATACAATTGTATAGGAGAGGTAGCAATGTGTGTTACCGTGTCCACAGGGCTTAAGGCTCCTTTTCGGCACTTCTCATTCAAACACCAGAGCACTGTCCATAAGCAAACTGAGCAGCCGTGTAGACTATTGGTGTCTGACTTAAGGCCAGATTTCAAAAAACCATTGTACCTCTCTATCATTCCTGCCCTGGTAGGGTTCTATGGTATGTGAAACTTCTACTTTATTCGTAATTGCTGTACACAATCTTGTAATGCATGTCCAGGAGAGTGGGTGCCTTGATTGCTCTCGATCAACTGTGGCTGGCTATAGTTTGCAAAGAGACACTACAGGCCCCTTTTGGTGGTCTGCTGATCAGCACAATGTGCAGGAAAAGCAACCAATAGTCCAGTAGCAGTCTCCACACAAGTCTTGGCATACCAATATCCTTCTGATATGGGCAGAGGCCCAGTATAGTCTCTCTGCCACCTGACAAGGGGTATTGGCCCCCTTATTATTGTTCCATGTTGCTGTGGGACTTGGTGTAAGTCCCTCTTTCAGCACACAAGGCACTCCTTCCAGGCTCTGCTGACTTCTTCAAAGGTCAAAGTCAAGCCTCACTGATGGGCTATACCCACATTGTCTTTTTCCCCATGTGCAGCAAATGCTAATGTAACCATTGGGCTACATCAGAGGCAGGCTTTCCTTCTAGCCAGCACACCTGCTTCATCATTCCCTGGGGTTGCCAAAGGCAAATGGCCAGTCACATGATATACAGTAGCAGTCCTAGTCTGATCAGAGGCCCAAAGGTCTTGCCACAACTCTTGCTCCTATACGGGCCAGAGACCAATCATCCAGTTAGGATGGTACCATATCAGTAGCCACAGGGTCAAGCCCCAGTAGACAACCCAGCTGTCAGTGCAGACAACTATATGGGATGGCTCCTTTGTGATCAAGATTCATACTGCCCACAACTTAGCTCATTGACTGCTCTTCCTCTCTCCATCCTCCATCCATATTGTCTCAGTCTTAGGATGAAAAGCCACAACCCTCCACTTCAGGGGCTGCCCACGACTAGAGCCATCTGTATACCAAGCATCCTCAGGTATAGGGGCTTTTTTCTCCTGATAAGGACTCTAGGCTACCAATGGCTCTAAAGCAAGTTCTTTCTGCTTTCCACTGGTATAGGTCACTAGTCCTAACAAGAGTTAGAATTCTCCACTTAAGGATCTAGTAGACAGTGTGCTATGTTGATGTGTAAGTTTGTGCTCCATTTGGCTAGTGTTGGCATCTGAGCCATGCCACTCCATGGCCTCTGGGTCACTCTCCCACCCACTCCATTATGGGATAGGTAGTTATTACCTTTGTCAGAGCTGTTCCAGTGTTGGTCTCTGTAGCCAGAAAGGCGTGGTACACAGCAGCCAGTTGCTTCTCTATCAAGAAGTACCAGAACTCTGCTCCTTTCCATAGTTGTGATCAGAATTCAATAGGTAGTGTTTCTGTTCAAGCTGCTGCCAAAGGCCCCATTCATAACCATCTTTGGTTACATGAACATCTAGCTCACAGGGTCTTGATGAGTTCATCACACTCAAGGCCTTTACGGCCTTGAATGCTCATTTAGCAGCAGAAAGAGCAGCTGCACATGTTTCATCTCAGTCTAACCTAATACCCTTTCACCCAACTGCTATAGGGGCTTCAGAATATGTGCCAAGTGCATGATAAACACTCTCCAGTGGCCCCAAAGACCCAAAACAGACAAACAATGTCCCTGAACCTTGGTGCTATTCACAGCCCATCCTTTCTCCCATAGATGTTGCAGCAGTCTAGGAACGTCCCTTCTAAATCTGCAGGAGAATCAGATGTGAACATAATATCATTAAGGTATACAGCTGTACCATTTGCAGTTTCTTCCATGTGGCCAAGTCCTGGGCTACAAGTCCATGACAAATGGTGGGTCTGTGGAGGTATTCCTGTGGAAAGACAGTGAATGTCCACTGCCGGCCTTCCCACATGAAGGCAAACTCTTCCTGATTTCCTGTGCTATGTCAACAGAGAAGAAAGCATTAGCAAGGTCCACAACATAATGATACATCCCTAGTTCATGACTGAGTGTGTCCATAAGGGCTGCTATAGAGAGGACAGCAGCATGTAAAGGGGTGTGAGTTTATTCAGTTCCTTGTAATCCATGGTCATACGCCCAGAGCAGTCTGGCTTTTTCAATGGCCACACTAGGAAATTAAAAAGTCTATCAGTAGGCTTTATGATGTCCACCTTCTCCAACTCCTGTAGAGTTTCTACAACTTCCTTGTTCTCCCCAGGCAATTTATACTGCTAGGTATTTATCGCCCAATGAGGTACAGGCAGAGCTACAGGTGGGTGCTCTGCTCAGCATGTCCTCTCACAACTGCCTTTACCACATGTACCCTCAGTCTGAACTCACCTGCAGTGGTCTGTAACCACAGGCCCTGCAGGATATCTACCCCCGAAATATATTCAGAGATGGGAGAAAAATATATACAGCATACTCCTTTGGGGGTAAATGCCCTATCCCCAATGGGATTTGGGCTTTCTTCACTCTAATTGCCTTACCCCGTTGCTGTCTATTGCAGTAGGGGGTCAAGGAAAATGCTCAAGGTTGCCATAAATCAGAGAACATTCAGTTCCTATGTCCAATGGCACCAGAACACATTGTACATTTATAGGAGACAAATGAATTGCTAATTCTACATGTGGCCTCTGATCCCCACCATGTCCCCCAAGGTGGGGGCCTTGACCCCTTATTCAGTTAAACCATGATTCCCAATCAGCATCTGTGGGAATGAGGGTCCAGGTAAATCCTGAGTACTGCCCCCCAGGAAGTCTTACAGGGACACAGGTCAGACATGGGGCTTTGCCTCTGGCTTTCGTGTCCTGGTTCTCAGCAGCTGTAAGTGCTGCTCTGATTTTAATTGGTGCCACAGTTTTAACAAGATTCCATTGGGCTTCCCATTAAGATTTTCTTTCCCTACCCTAGCCTTTATCAAATCAACCCACATCTGGGTTCTTGAGATATTCATGGGGACTTTTCACCTCTCCTTTCAGTCATAGCCCATACTTCCTTCCAGGCTCTTATTGTTTCAACTTCCTCCAGATCTGCTAAAGTACAAGTAGCCTCACTTATGGGTTGCCCTATGACGGGGGAAAAGTATTCACTAGGGACCCAAAGAGAGATGGGGGAGCTGTATGCAGCACCAGATTTCTTATTCCTATGGTGAACAACCCATCGGGACCTTAGGGGTCCATATTATAGATGATATTTTTAATGCCCATCTCCCATAACACCTACTGGAGCTCTACTTACATATTCCAGCTAGTGAATAAGTATGGCAAAGCACCATGATCTGGCCAAACTGCCCTGATGGCTGCTGTCAGCCATTATAGAAGCACCTGATTCCCTGAGGTGTGATGGGCACTTTTCCACTGCTGCAGAGGGAAGGGTGAGTCATCAGGAGAGCCATTCTACCCATTTAAAAACCCTACATACTACAAAGCCACAGTAATCAAGACAATTTGGTACTGGCACAAGAACAGAGCCACAGACCAGTGGAACAGAATAGAGACTCCAGACATTAACCCAAACATACATGGCCAATTAATATATGATAAAGGAGCCATAGACATACAATGGGGAAATGACAGTCTCTTCAACAGATGGTGCTGGCAAAACTGGAGAGCTACATGTAAGAGAATGAAACTGGATCACTGTCTAATCCCATACACAAAAGTAAACTCCAAATGGATCAAAGGCCTGAATGAAACCATAAAACTCTTAGAAAAAAACATAGGCAAAAATCTCATGGACAAAAACATGAGTGACTTCTTCATGAACATAACTCCCCGGGCAAGGGAAACGAAGGCAAAAATGAACAAGTGGGACTATATAAAGCTAAAAAGCTACTGTACAGCAAAGGACACCATCAATAGAACAAAAAGGTATCCTACAGTATGGGAGAACATATTCATAAATGAAAGATCTGATAAAGGATTGACATCCAAAATATATAAAGAGCTCACACACCTCAACAAACAAAAAAGCAAATAACCCAATTAAAAAATGGGCAGAGGAGCTGAATAGGCAGTTCTCTAAAGAAGAAATCCAGATGGACAACAGGCACATGAAAAGATGCTCCACATCACTAATCATCAGAGAAATGCAAATTAAAACCACAATGAGATATCACCTCACACCAGTAAGGATCGCCATCATCAAAAAGACAAACAACAACAAATGGTGACGAGGTTGTGGAGAAAGGGGAACCCTCCTACACTGCTCGTGGGAATGTAAACTAGTTCAACCATTGTGGAAAGCAGTATGGAGGTTCCTCAGAATGCTCTAAATAGAAATACCATTTGACCCAGGAATTCCACTCCTAAGAATTTACCCTAAGAATGCAGCACTCCAGTTTGAAAAAGACAGATGCACCCCTATGTTTATCTCTGCACTGTTTACAATAGCCGAGATATGGAAGCAACCTAAATGTCCATCAGTAGATGAATGGATAAAGAAGATGTGGTACATATACACAATGGAATATTACGCAGCCATAAGAAAAAGACAGATCCTACCATTTGCAACAACATGGATGGAGCTAGAGGGTATTATGCTCAGTGAAATAAACCAGGCGGAGAAGGACAAGTACCAAATGATTTCACTCATATGTGGAGTATAAGAACAAAAGAAAACCGAAGGAACAAAACAGCAGCAGACTCACAGAACCCAAGAATGGACTAACAGTTACCAAAGGGAAAGGGACTGGGGAGGATGGGTGGGAAGGGAGGGATAAGGGCGGGGAAAAAGAAAGGGGGCATTACAGTTAGCATGTATAGTGTGCGGGGGGGGCACAGGGAGGGCTGTGCAACACAGAGAAGACAAGTAGTGATTTTACAGCATCTAACTATGCAGATGGACAGTGACTGTGAAGGGGTATGTGGGGGGGACTTGGTGAAGGGGGGAACCTAGTAAACATAATGTTCTTTCTCTAATTGTAGAGTAATGATACCAAAATAAAAATAAAAAAAAAAAAGGCACAGGCAGAAAATGCAGGACAGACGGAGCAGAAACCCTGGGACCAACCTTCAGAACACTGAGTAGCCTCAACAGCTTCAGCCAGTGCTCCACCTTCGCAATTCATTCTACAAAAAAAATTAGCCTGGAGCAAGGGGGAGGGGAGAAGTTGGGGCCACAGTGTTTGATAACAAAAATAGAAGGGGCTGGGTGACGAAACAGGAAACAGGTGTCATGCTATTCAGCATGAAGCAAACAAGGTGATGACCAGCGAGACAGGAGGCACCCAGAGACCCTGTGACTCACCAAAAAAAAAAACAAAACAAAACCCTACATAGCAATGTTTTCCACCCCGATATCCCAGAGATGCAAAAGCCATGTAGGCAGAGGTTCCGATGGCTTCTGCTAAAACCGGATAATCATCTCCACCAGCTCATCCTGGGTTAGGGGTGGGGCATGGAGTGCTCCACAACCTGGGGAGAAGGCGCCTCATCCCCCTGAGGAGCACACGGTTGTTGCATTTTTATTTTCATAATAACAACAGAGTTGGCCTTTAATAAGGGAGAGTCTGGTGCCTTGGGCAGTGGCCTTGGCAACAGATTGGCCCTCAGCCCCACCCTCTCATTCTGTCCCCAAATCTCCTCTAACATCTCTGAGGCTGAATTCACCCCTCTTTCACTTCCCTCCCCCATGGCATCCTGCAATGTGGATTCTCCAGCTGCCTCTCCCTTGCTGCTAATGTATCTTCCAGGAGCACAACCCGTCTTCTCAATAACTGTCTCTCTTTCTTAAATTGCAACCCATAGGTCATCATCCAGCTCTTTCAGACAATGCTGAAGTGTGTCTCTCACCTCCAAAACCCTTTGCACTATCTCAATAAACAGACATTCTGCAATCCCAGCTGCTAAATGGCCACTCAGGGCTCCTAAGCCATCATCTATCTCACAGAGGGCTAATTCCACACCTTCTAGTGTCTCCATCCTTCCCCATTTCTGAGGAAGACCTCACCCCTCTAGGAGGTGCTTTACCCTAGACCAATTCCCCACTAGGGGCTCCCCAATTGGAAACCCCACAGGCTGTGGTCTCCCAGGTGAAGCCCCACCCTCTACCGCTGCCACCACTGGGGCTCCCCACAATCCATTGGAGGTTTGGGGTAGCTCCTCATCATTTCTATGGGCAGCCCACATAAGGGTCACACCCATGAAGACAGATTTTTGGTTTAGAGTCCTGCCAACTACCGCCAGATATAACTCTGAGGGAAAAATCCCAAGGCAAAATACCTTTGAAATCAAAATCAGTGAAAGGGAGAAATAATTTGTGAGAAATCTATTTATTGCCTAAAAGCAGTCATCCACTTCTGCTCACTCTTGTCTCTCACAACCTGGCTGCAGAAAAAAATGGGCCCCCACCCAACTTCTCTGATCCAGATATTTCCTTTCTCCCCCTTGTAATTACCTATTGATATGGAAAAGGACTACCTTTATCCACCCCTTGGAAACACCTATTGATATGGAAATGCATTCAGGTCAGGTGAGAAATTCTGTAAAATGTTGAAATTTTACCCACATATGCAATGAAGATCAGAAAAAAATGCTTAATTGGAGGAGTGTATAATTTATTAAATAGCCTAAAATGGACTCTCACTTGGTAAATCAGTAACATTCAAGTTATGATTAAAACAGTTTATAGACTTTCAGTGAACAGGGCTTATGAATCCTATAACTTCTTCAATATTGACTACTAGGCTTGATCTTTAAATAATCTGCATGAAGACGCTCATTTGGAGCATCTTTAACACCTCAGTCTGTCTAATGGTCACCCTTCTACTACTACTAGAACATTGCCATGTTTACCTCAGGTCACATTCTTAAATTCAGGGTGTTGCAGTGTTTCAAAAGTTTGAGACCAGAGGTCCCTGAGGTTATACAAGGAGTTGTAAGACTGTTTTTTTTCTGCTTTGTTTAAAAGTATCTGTATGTATAGTAGAGTTGGGTCTGACACTTGCTTTCATTGCAATCTAGTAAAGAGCTTATTGTGTAGAAACTAATGCTCACATACCACGAAATATTGTTTATCACCTCGACTTACCAAAAGTACACAATAATTGTACACTCCAAATAGTTTCTTTTAGTTTGGAACTGTATGTGTATCAAAGCATATTTTCTGTTAATTAAACACCATTATACAATTTTGCTTAGGAAACTTATCCAAAATACCAGGTTGTTCTAAGTACTTTGAGACCAGGGAAGCACTGACACCTGACAATATTCCATGATTCTAATTACCTTGGAGGAATCTAATTAAAAATTTTATTTCATATCAAATCTGCTTAATGTTTTAGTGTTTCATACTGTTTTAAAGTTATGCTTTTTTAAAAAATCAAAGTATACTGGAGGATGGAGACAAGATGGCCACATGAGTAGGACAGTGGGAATCTCCTCCCAAAAACATATATTTTTGAAAATACAACAAATACAACTAATCCTAAAAGAGAGACCAGAAGACACAGGACAACAGCCAGACTACATCCACACCTGCAAGAGCCCAGTGACTGGTGAAAGGGGTAAGATACAAGCCCTGGCCCAGCAGGACACAAGCGCCCCTCCGCCCAGCTCCCGGTGGGAGAAGAGGAGTCGGAGCGGGAGGGAGAGGGAGCCCAGGACTGCTAAACACCCAGCCCTAGCCATCCGCACCAGAGCGCAGACACAGTGCATGCGTGGAGGGCTGGAAACTAGGGAAACAGGGCAGCAAGACCTCTGAGCAGGTCCAGAAGCCGATGCCCCTGTGACAAAGAAAAGCGAGTGCTTTTTGAAAGTCGTAAAGGGACCAGGATGAAACAGCTGGATGGAAACATCCCAGGTCACAGTCCAGCAGCTGGAAATTCCAGGGAAATCTGGGCGCACTAACACCCTGGAGGTAAACACTCAAACAACCCCCTGTAAATTATCCCCTCCAGTGTCCTGCCAAAGCAGAGAGCAGCCTGAGGCTGGCCATGCCCTCAGCAAGGGAGCTTCCTCCATACCAGCCGGGCAAGATACAAAGACCCAGTCTACATACAATTGCCCAACACAAGCCACTAGGGGTCACAGTTGTCCCAGTAAAGAGGCCAGGAGCCAAGTGGAAAGAGGCTTGACCCTCCCAGCTGATAGATGCGTCAATAGCACTCCACTGCACCTATCAACATGAAAAGGCAAAAAAATTTGATCCAGACAAGACTAACCCAGACAGCTTCAGCACCTGCTACATCTTCCCCTGAGAAGGAACCTGGGGAGATAGATTTAACCAGTCTTCCTGAAAAAGAATTCAAAACAAAGTCATAACCATGCTGATGGACTTGCAGAGAAATATGCAAGAACTAAGGAAGGAGAATACAGAAATAAAACAAGCTCTGGAAGGACTTCAAAACAGAATGGACAAGATGCAAGAGACCATTAATGGAATAGAAAATAGAGAACAGGAACGCAGAGAAGCTGATGCAGAGAGAGATAAAAGGATCTCCAGGAATGAAAGAATTTTAAGAGAGCTGAGTGACCAATCGAAACGGAACAATATCCACATTATAGGAGTATGAGAAGAAGAAGAGAGAGAGAAAGAGATAGAAAGTGTCTTTGAAGAAATAATTGTGGAAAAATTCCCCAAACTAGGGGAGGAAATGGCCTCTAAGACCACAGAGGTACACAGAACTCTCATGACAAGGGATCCAAGGAGGGCAATACCAAGACACATAATAATTAAAATGGAAAAGATCAAAGACAAGGACAAAGTACTAAAGGCAGCCAGAGAGAAAAAAAAAGGTCACCTACAAAGGAAAACCCATCAGGCTATCATTAGACTTCTCAACAGAAACCCTACAGGCCAGAAGAGAATGGCATGATATACTTAATGCAATGAAACAGAAGAGCCTCGAACCAAAACTACTGTATCAAGCATGATTATCATTTAAATATGAAGGAGGGACTAAACAATTCCCAGACAAGCAAAAATTGAGGGAATTTGTCTTCCACAAACCACTTCTACAGGGCATGTTACAGGGATTGCTCTAGATGGGAGCACGCCTAAAAAGAGCACAGAACAAAGCACCCAACATATGAAGAAGGGAGGAGGAGGAATATGAAGGGAGAGAAATAAAGAATCATCAGACTGTATTTATAATAGCTCAATAAGTGAGTTAAGTTAGACAGTAAGATAGTAAAGAAGCTAACCCTGAACCTTTGGTAACCGCAAACTTAAAGCCTGCAATGGTAATAAGTACATAGCTTTCAATAATCACCGTAAATGCAAATGGCCTGAATGCACCAATCAAAAGACACAGAGTAATAGAATGGATAAAAAAGCAAGATCCATCCATATGCTGCTTACAAGAGACTCACCTCAAACCCAAAGACATGCACAGACTTAAAGTCAAGGGATGGAAAAAGATATTTCATGCAAACAACAGAGAGAAAAAAGCAGGTGTTGCAATACTAGTATCAGACAAAACAGACTTCAAAATAAAGAAAGTAGCAAAAGATAAAGAACATTATATAATGAAAAAGGGCTCAGTCCTACAAGAGGATATAACCATTATAAATATATATGCACCCAATACAGGAGCACCAACATATGTGAAACAAATACTAACAGAACTAAAGGAGGAAATAGACTGCAATGCATTCATTCTGGGAGACTTCAATGCACCACTTACTCCAAAGGACAGATCCACCAGACAGAAAATAAGTAAGGACACAGAGGCACTGAACAACACACTAGAACAGATGGACCTAATAGACATCTACAGAACTCTACATCCAAAAGCAACAGGATACACATTCTTCTCAAGTGCACATGGAACATTCTCCAGAATAGACCACATACTAGGCCACAAAAAGAGCCTCAATAAATTGAAAAAGATTGAAATCCTACCAAACAACTTTTCAGACCACAAAGGCATAAAACTAGAAATAAACTGCACAAAGAAAGCAAAAAGGCTCATAAACACCTGGAAGCCTAAAAACACGCTCCTAAATAATCAATGGATCAATGACCAAATCGAAATGGAGATCCAGCAATATATGGAAACAAACGACAACAACAACACAAAGCCCCAACTACTGTGGGATACAGCAAAAGCAGTCTTAAGAGGAAAGTATATAGCACTCAAGGCATATTTAAAGAAGGAAGAACAATCCCAAATGAATGGTCTAATGTCACAATTATCGAAATTGAAAAAAGAAGAACAAATGGGGCCTAAGGTCAGCAGAAGGAGGGACATACTAAACATTAGAGAAGAAATAAATAAAATTGAGAAGAATAAAACAATAGCAAAAATCAATGAAACCAAGAGCTGGTTCTTCGAGAAAATAAACAAAATAGATAAGCCTCTAGCCAGACTTATTAAGAGGAAAAGAGAGTCAACACAAATCAACAGAATCAGAAACGAGAAAAGAAAAATCAAGACGGACCCCACAGAAATACAAAGAATTATTAGAGATCACTATGAAAACCTATATGCTAACAAGCTGGGAAACCTAGGAGAAATGCACAACTTCCTAGAAAAATATAACCTTCCAAGACTGACCCAGAAAGAAACAGAAAATCTAAACAGACCAATTACCAGCAACGAAATTAAAGTGGTAATCAAAAAACTACCAAAGAACAAAACCCCGGGCCAGATGGATTTACCTCGAAATTTTATCAGAAATACAGGGAAGACATAATACCCATAAAATACCAAAAAATAGAAGAGGAGGGAATACTCCCAAACTCATTCTATGAAGCCAACATCACCCTAATACCAAAACCAGGCAAAGACCCCACCAAAAAAGAAAACTACAGACCAATATCCCTGATGAACATAGATGCAAAAGTACTCAACAAAATATTAGCAAACCGAATTCAAAAATACATCAAAAGGATCATACACCATGACCAAGTGGGATTCATCCCAGGGATGCAAGGATGGTACAACATTCAAAAATCCATCAACATCATCCACCACATCAACAAAAAGAAAGACAAAAACCACGTGATCATCTCCATAGATGCTGAAAATGCATTCAATAAAATTCGACATCCATTTATGATAAAAACTTTCAACAAAATGGGTATAGAGGGCAAGTACGTCAACATAATAAAGGCCATATATGATAAACGCACAGCCAACATCATACTGAACAGTGAGAGGCTGAAAGCTTTTCCTCTGCGATTGGGAACAAGACAGGGATGCCCACTATCCCCACTGTTATTCAACATAGTACTGGAGGTCCTAGCCACGGCAATCAGACAAAACAAAGAAATACAAGGAATCCAGATTGGTTAAGAAGAAGTTAAACTGTCACTATATGCAGATGACATGATAGTACATAAAAAACCCTAAAGACTCCACTCCGAAACTACTAGAGCTAATATCGGTATTCAGCAAAGTTGCAGGATACAAAATTAACACACAGAAATCTGTGGCTTTCCTATACACTAACAATAAACTAATAGAAAGAGAAATCAGGAAGACAATTCCATTCACAATAGCATCAAAAAGAATAAAATACCTAGGAATAAAAATAACCAAGGAAGTGAAAGACCTATACCCTGAAAACTGTAAGATACTCTTAAGAGAAATTAAAGAGGACAGTAACAAATGGAAACTCATCCCATGCTCTTGGCTAGGAAGAATTAGTGTCATGAAAATGGCCATCCTGCCCAAAGCAATATACAGATTTGACGCAGTCCCTATCAAATTACCAACCGCTTTCTTCAATGAACTGGAACAAATAGTTCAAAAATTCATATGGAAACACCAAAGACCCCGAATAGCTAAAGCAATCCTGAGAAGGAAGAGTAAAGTGGAGCTCTCTCACTCCCCAACTTCAAGCTCTACTACAAAGCCACAGTAATCAAGACAATTTGGTACTGACACAAGAACAGAGCCACAGACCAATGGAACAGAATAGAGACTCCAAACATTAACCCAAACATATATGGTCAACTAATATTCGATAAAGGGGCCATGGACATACAATGGGGAAATGACAGTCTCTTCAACAGGTGGTGCTGGCAAAACTGGACAGCTACATGTAAGAGAATGAAACTGGATCACTGTCTAACCCCATACACAAAAGTAAATTCGAAATGGATCAAAGACTTGAATGTAAGTCACGAAACCGTAAATCTCTTAGAAAAAAACATCGGCAAAAATCTCTTAGACATAAACATGAGTGACCTCTTCTTGAACATATCTCCCCGAGCAAGGGAAACAAATGCAAAAATGAACAAATGGGACTATATCAAGCTGAAAAGCTTCTGTACAGCAAAGGACACCATCAGTAGAACAAAAAGGTACCCTACAGTATGGGAGAATATGTTCGAAAATGACAGATCCGATAAAGGGTTGACATAAAAAATATTAAAGAGCTCACACACCTCAACAAACAGAAAGCAAATAATCCAATTAAAAAATGGGCAGAGGAGCTAAATAGACAGTTCTCTAAAGAAGAAATTCAGATGGCCAACAGACACATGAAAAGATGCTCCACATCGCTTGTCATCAGAGAAATGCAAATTAAAACCACAATGAGATATCATCTCACACCAGTAAGGATGGCTACCATCCAAAGGACAAACAACAACAAATGTTGGCGAGGTTGTGGAGAAAGGGGAACCCTCCTACACTGCTGGAAGGAATGTAAATTAGTTCAACCATTATGGAAAGCAGTATGGAGGTTCCTCTAAATGCTCAAAATAGAAATACCATTTGACCCAGGAATTCCACTTCTAGGAATTTACCCTAAGAATGCAGCACTTCAGTTTGAAAAAGACGGATGCACCCCTATGTTTATCACTGCACTATTTACAATAGCCAAGATATGGAAGCAACCTAAGTGTCCATCAGTAGATGAATGGATAAAGAAGATGTGTTATATATATATATAATGGAATATTATGCAGCCATAAGAAAAAAACAGATCCTACCATTTGCAGCAACATGGATGGAGCTAGAGGGTATTATGCTCAGTGAAATAAACCAGGCGGAGAAGGGCAAGTACCAAATGATTTCACTCATATGTGGAGTATAAGAACAAAAGAAAACTGAAGGAACAAAACAGCAGCAGAAGCACAGAACCCAAGAATGGACTAATAGTTACCAAAGGGAAAGGGACTGGGGAGGATGGGTGGGAAGGGAGGGATAAGGGCGGTAAGAAAAGAAAGGCGGCATTATGATTAGCATGTATAGTGTTGGAGGGGCATGGGGAGCGCTGTCCAACACAGAGAAGACAAGTAGTGATTCTATAGCATCTTACTATGTTGAAGGACAGTGACTGTGAACTTGGTGACAAGTAGTGATTTTATAGCATCTTATTATGTTGATGGACAGTGACTGTGAACAGGGATGTGGGGGGGACTTGGTGAAGGGGGGAGCCTAGTAAACATAATGTCCTTCATGTAATTGTATATTAATGATACCAAAAAAAAAAAAAAGTCAAAGTATAGTGTCAACATCCTTACCTACTCTGATGGCTTTTGCTGGCAAACTTCCTAATAAGTGATCTGAAATATTTGTAAGCACAAACTCCCAGCACAACAAATTCATGACCAGATATCACACAGGATTAGACACCCCGACTTATATATGTCTCAAGAAGAAGAATATTTAAACCCCTAAACTTTTCTTACTTATCCTTCAAGGCATGTTTTTGGAGATACAGAATCTTCAAATTATTCCCCAATGCATGGAGTGGATTATGCCTTTTGTAATAATTTGCATATGATTACTGCACACTAGGACCATTCCATTGATTTCAATTTGTGTCCTCATATCATAGGACATTATAACTAAGCTTCTTTCATAGTGCACTTTAACTCTAGCAGCTTAACTAGGCATTTCCAAAGGACTTTCAACAGCAATCTAGAATTTGCTTGCCTATGAGCATAATGGATTTCTGAATCCATTAAGGTCCTAAGACAGTTTTGTATAGATGCAGACTGTTATCACTTCACACGGCCAACATCCATCAGAAAGAAACAAGAGCCTAAATCTATTCCTGGGTTCCTTTCTTTGAGCAACACATTGTTTAATGAAACTGGGAAGAAAGACATTGCAAACAGTCCATAACTTGCTTACAAACAAACTTGGACCAATGGAAGAGTGAACATATCCAATGTTATGGTGTGAAAATATAAACCCTTTTCATGTAAACTACTTTAACTATTAATCACAGCTGGATCCTAATCTTTAACTCACAGTGAACCTCAAGATGTATGGACCCACCTCAGTCTGAAGGTACCAAGAAACAGCACCAGGATGCAAGCTGTAGAAAAGCCATAACATATCTAGTTAAAATATTAGTCATTGGTGCCTAGCTCAGTGAGAATTTTAAGTTATTTTAGTTGTGACCTAATTAAAAATGACCAAAGTCATATGAAAAATAATTCACCTAGCCCAAGTCCAGGCATGAAGTGGCTCTACGGTTGGTTAGTTAACTGGCAAAATGAGGTCTTCAGGAAACCAGTTTTTCCCTACCTTTTTGTTCTGCCATGCCTACTACATTGTATTTCTTCATGGGTAAAAATTGCTCTTTTATTTCTAGGCATTACTTTCAGGTATGACAATGTTAAGAAAAAAAATAACCTGCTTCTTCCCAAGTGTCCTTTCTTAAAAGTTAGTGAATCCTTCTTAGAAATTCCCTAAAATAATTTTTTCTTTCTCTTACATTTCTTAGGTCACATGCCCACTCCTAAAATAAACATAACAAAGAATTTCCATAACTGATTTATACTTCTTTTAGTGGTGAGTATCTCAACACAATTCAGGTTATGGTAACAAGGGATTGGGGAGAATTTTTCCATAGGCAACCATGGGAATCTGCTACAGAATTTAGTAAAATTTTGTTCTCTAACACAGATATTCAGTTTCCATGCATGCACCAGGAATCCAATAAAATCGGAACCATGTTAGCATTTATATGAGATTGTAAAATAAAAGAGGAAAAGAAAACAATTAATTAATAACTGTACCAAAGCATCACAGTTAAAGCCAGGTATTTTGCACAGCTGGATTTTACAGCTATCAGGGAGAAAGATGAATGTGCTACAATGCTTCTACATTCTGCAGCCTCTCATTTCCCCTTGTGCCTTTACCATACAAGTGTCTTACTGAAAGAATCAGCTTCTATTAAAAAAAATGTTATTCTGAGGGCTAGATGTAGAAGCTGGCAGACATGTATCCTTTTCAATTATCCCTGTACCTATTGACCTGAGAAACCAATTCTATGCATTAACTGTTGAATATTTTCAGTTTTGGCATGGTGTTTCTCTCATGTCTAGCCAGAGAATACCCAATGCCTTACATATTTTTGCCATTGGTAGGAGGGGATTGGTGCAGGGTGCAAATTCAGGGCTAGGTAAGTGCTGTTTTCACTTTGGTTTTCTATTTTATCTTACCATTTTCCATTTTAAATATAATTGTTTAGTTCCACATTATGTGAGAAGAGATAGAATGTGAAGGAGGTGATGACAAGGAGCAGGGTAGGAAGCAAAGAACCTGAGAGTGAGCAAAGAGAGGAACTCAAGTTAGCAGTATTTCAGGTTAATCATCCCTCTCAGTCTTTGACTCCCAGGACAGTCTGCAGTCCCAGTGCTGGTCCACAAATAGCTAAGTGTCAACAAGGAGAAAATAGAGATATTGAAAATGATCCTTTAGAAACAACATTGCAGCAACATCCAAATGAGTCTTGTTTTAGACTAGTTCTAGATCTGTTCAGGTGTGGTTGAACTTATTTGCTGAATCACATGTAATGTGAACAGCATGTATTGGTCTGTGACAAACTGTAAATTTAAAAATTAAGAAGAAAAACAAAACTTGTCTTCCATCACAAAGAGCTTGACAAGCCTTACTGTGTAAAACTTAACCTGAGAGAAAAAAGGCTCCCTGTAGTCTTAAATAGATGACCCATCCAATGTCATAAATTAATAAGTGGATTTGTTCATAAATTAATAAGTGGATTATATAATAGTAGCTGTAAGTGTAAGGCATGAGATGGCAAAAATCATTTATAATGAGCAGAGGTCACTCAAATGTCAAAACAATTGTGTTTCTTTCAACATTACAACAAAATATTTTCAGAAGTGACATGACTAGGCCCTACTCCTTTAACTTTTTTTTCATTGGTTCTTGAAGTCAATCTTAGTATATGATTAAGAACAAGCAACAATAAGAAACATCTCTCCACTTATACTGGAGAACAGAGCCTGAGACCCAGTGCACTACATCCTTATGAGTCAGTTTAGCTAAGGCTGACACCAGTAAAATCATGACTTGGAGGAACAGTGCTGGAATCAAGTTCCAGATATCAGGCTAGACAGAGTCAGTTCTGGTTTCCAAGATGCAAGGAAGCATCAACCAATTATGAATGCAGAAGTTTCGTATGTACTAAGATGGGTTGGCTATTAAGAAAGGGAAGATCAATTATGGAGAAAAAAAGACAAAAGAAAAAGCAGGGAAAGATACAAATATTGTTCCATCCCAAATTTATTTCCTTAGGGCAGCTTGGAAATGCTGCATAGACAAACGCTTTGAGTAAAATGCATTATCATATTAATAAGCATTACATACCCTGAGAATACATACCGTAAAACTGTAAGTGCAACCATTATTTGACACATTGTATATAATTTTTATGCTGCTCTTTTTTCTGTATTAGGGATGTATTATTCTGTAGTTTTTTAAAAACGTATTTAGAAAAATGAAATCCCAGTTTTATAACATAATATATGGGATATATAAAAAGTCTGAAAAGCTGCAATATTTCTAAAAATGCAAATCCACACTCCCATAAATTTTAAATGAAAATTGGGAACTCTTACAATTTTAGAAAATAGTATGGCAATATTTGTACAAATATACATTTTCACTAAGTCACATAACATTTGGGGTTCTCTGTTGTTTTAACTAAAGAAGCCTGGCTCCAAGTGGGTGACCTCCAGTACTTCTCGTAATCTTTCTGTGCCTCAGTTCCATCCCTGACATAATGAGGTAAATTAATTATAAGTCGCTATTCACAATTATGATTCTATGAGATCTGTTGGAATTGATTCATTCCATTAATTCTTGCTCTGTAAAAGGTAGCTCAAATTTAAAAGCTTTGGATGAACAAAGATGGGGGCAATTTGCCTCTTCACTACGCTTCGGTGGCCATGACGTCCCATGTGACATTGTACACAAAAGAGTACAATTCTGGGTAACTAGAGCAGTGTAATTTTTCTGAAGGTCAATCAAATTATACCTTTCCTACCCAGAGCCAAAACAGTAATATGGAGAGACAGGGGCAATCTGAACATTTAAATATTTGTTATAAATGTTATAGTGATTTCCCTCCCTACTTCTTCCTTCATGCCCTGAGAAGATTGAACTGCATATAAAGGAAGCATTTACTGTGAAAAATAAACTTCCTCTCCATGTAAAAGATAAAATCATACCTCAAAGGAACATGTTTCTTGTTAGTAATAAAATTTAAATTATCATCCATAAAAGAGAAAGCTGATGCTCCACATAATTATACAGCTAGAAGGAATTTCAGAATCATGGGTGCAGCCTCTTTTTCACAGATGATGAACTGGGGTCAGTTGAGGTCAATTGTTGAAGGTCATGGAGATGAGAATAAAAAATTCTTTGTTTCTAGTCCTTGCCAATTATAATGTTCTGTACTGCCTTTCACAATTAAAGCTTAATCACTATAAGGTGACAGAGACAGTATTTTAGGATAAATGTAGTAAGCCCTTTCCTGAGTAACAAGGTCTAACTATACCTTAAATTATTCCCCACCCAGATGACACATTTTTTTCTGCCATTCCAATATTACAGTTTCACTTTTTGAAAATTCTATTTATTTTATAGCATTCTTTTAAGATTCTTAGAGTTTCCTATTAAGTCTTCATTTCGTTGAGACTTGCTAGTTTATTAACAAGAATGTGTATTTCTGAAGGATTTTTCAGTCTTTATATCTCCTTTATTACTTCTAATATGTATTTGTTTCTCTTTTTTTTCCTTGATTAGATCACAAAGGCTAACCTATTACATTGGTCTTCTCAAAACAGTAACTTCTGGGTGTCCTGTTTAATCTACAGCTTTTCTATTTTTAATTAACTTTTTTGTTTTATGTATAGATTTCCTCTAACTTTCTTCAGGTTTAGAGTACTCTTCCTAAGTAGTGTTGAGTATCTACTACACTAATTTTCATACATTCTTGAATGATAATATATTGCATATTAAATTATGATGAAACTAGGAGTGTTTCAGTGTTTAGCCACAAGCCTTATGTTTAAGACGTAGTAATTTAATTGTCTTACAGCTTAAAATTTAATATTGGCCAAGAATACAAATTTGGTGTCACAGAGATCTGGGCTGAATCCCAGCTCAGCCATTATTTCCAATTTGTTCTTTAGCAAATTACTTTAATTTGAGGTTTTATAAAATCATTAGCAATGCTGTAGCATTGATGGTTGATATGGAGAAGCAGGTTATTTACAAGTGTAAGCTTAGAATCAGACCATCAGGATGTGAATCTGAGACTTCTGAGTTTTTAGTTTTGTGACCCAGAAAAATTTGCATAACTGCTGTGCTCTATAGTTTGTTTATCTATAAAGTAGAGCTGATAGCAGTACCCACCTCATAGGTATGTTTTAAGTTTCAAAGTATGTCAGTACATGTAAAACACTATAGAACATTATAATGACTACACATTAAATCAAATAATTATATTATGGTTAGAGAGTCCATGGAAAACTTTATATCACATTGCCTAGTATACAACAGACATTCAACAAATGTGTTACAATTTTTACTATTACTACTAATAATTTTATGCACAATAACTGGAGATTTTCTTTCCATTTTCCCTTTCCTTCCTTCTCTCCCTTCCTGCCTCCTTCTCTTCTTCCTTTTCTTCCTTCCTCTTTCTCTCCCACTCTCCCCCTTCTCTGTTTTCTCTCATTTTTTCCAGCCTTCTGTCTTTTGCTATTTCTCTATCCATTAGTGTCTGATCAAGAAAGAAGAATTTGAATAAGTGTCACAAAAAAGGGATTTGTTATAAGGATTAGATGGAGACACCCAGCGATGGTTAGTTGGTGTCCCAGGAGTCACCCAGGTCAACAGGGCTAGCAATCCAGAAGAAAAGGTGGAAGTAAAGCAGGACAGTGAAGACAAACCAGAATCTGTAAGTACTGGCTAGAATTTGTATCCATTTTCACATCTACTCCATCCTCAGCAAGAACTAGGAGATGCTGTGTTCTCCACACTCGTGACCCTCGCTCCCACTATGCACCACAGTGCCCTTTCTCCTTCATTGTCAGATGGTAACTCAAGGCAGAGTAATATCCCAGCTTTGAAATTTGGTTTCCAAAGACCGCAACTCCTGTCTTCTGGCAGGCTTTTTCTCTCTCTTGCTGCCTTTGCGGAAGCTGCCATGTTGGAGAGGACCGTGTGTCAAAGAACCGAGAACAGCCTCTGGCCTAGCACCACAAAGCAAAGGAGGCCCTCAGTCCAGCAGCCCCTGAACAACTGACTCCTGCCAATACACAGTGAGTCTAAAACACATCTTTCCCTAGTTGAACCTAAGATGTCTGCAATCCCAGATAACATCTAGGGTACAGCCTCATAAGGAACTATGAAGCAGAGGATCCAGTTAAGCTGCAAACTGGACTTGTGACCAAGAGAAAATGTGAAATAATAAATGCATGTTGTTTTAAGCAGGAAAGGTTGCGAGGGATTTGTTACTCAGCAGTATATAACAAATATACTCCTCTTAACTCTAAATCATCATGAGGAATAAAATGAGGGGCGTTTACAGAGAAAAGAAATTTTTCAAAAATGAGACACTTTTTTTCAGTTTTGAAAAGCACTTTCAAATATACATGGGAATATAAAAGTGTTGAAGGAATAATGAGAAAACTTCAGATAACAACATGACAACACAACTGAAGATTTTATATATATATATATACACATGTGTGTAATATAGCACATTGAATTCCCCACTGTTAACAGTAGCAAAGGTGAATATACAATTCATATTCCTCTCCATCTCTACAACTACTACTTCAATTCAAGGATTTGTCTTTAAAAGAAATGTAAAGGATTGTGTGTATCTGGGGAAAGTGAGATAACATCATACATTTAAATAATTTTTAAAATAATCTTCACTGTGGAGTTGATCTGTGGAGCTCATCTTGCTGTCATGAAGGATGTGGAATTCCTCATCACTGTCATAACTGGCATCTGGTGATTGACAATGCTGAGCATCTATTTAAGTACTTGCTTAACTTTTTAACTATGAACTGCTTAGTCAAGAATTTTGTGTTTTTCAAATATGCTGTTCACAACTTTATTGACTTGTAAAGTCTTTTTTATTTTCTAGATAAAATTATTTTGCAATACTTGCATTGTTTTCTCATTTGTGACTTTTTTATGCTTTTAATAAGATCTTTCAATGAATAGAGGTTTGTAATTTTAATAAAATTCATTTAATATTTATTTTCTGTAGGGATATTGTTTTTAATATCTAAGCACTAGTTACCTACTTCAAGGTCATGAAGAAATTTTCTTAATTTGTGGTGTTTTACCTCTACTTTTTAGGTCAACTTTTTTAGGTATGATGTTCAAAAATCACTTATTAAAGGATAGTCCCATTTTACCAACAGAAGTTCAGGGAACATTTGATATAAATCAAATTGTTTCATATGTGCAGATGTTTTTCTGGACTCTCTAATATGTTCTATGGATCTATTTGTCTTATAACAATACAGTCTGTTTTATTACTATAGATGTATAACCAGTTCTAAAATACGGTACTATTATTCTTCCAAATTGTTATTCCTCTTTAAGACTGTTTTGGCCATTTTAGTTTCTTTGCATTTCCACATAAAATTTGGAATTCAACTTGTCAATTTTCACCAAAAAGTTGAAAAGCTTGCAGAAAATTTCCACCTTGACAATACTGAATCTTTCACACTTTTTATTTCTCCATTTATTTGTCTTATTTCATTTCTTTCAGCAACCTTTTTTCATTACATGTATGACTAGATATCTGATATTTTTCTTTTATGTCATTATACATGGAATTTTTTAAAATTTCATTTCCCAATGGTTCCTTGTGGTTTTACATATAATATAATAAATTGTGGGGTATTGATTCAGTATGCCACAAACTTGTTAAATTTTCTTATTTGTGCTAATAATTATTTTGTATATTATTTGTATTTTACACTTACCCAATCTTGTTATGTCTGAATAAACACACTTCTTTTTATTCCAATCTTCCTTATTGCTCTTATCTTTACTAAAATGTTAAATGAAAGTAATAGAAATAAATGTCCTTATTCTAAATTTCAGGGACAAAGCATTACATTATTCATTTCATGTAATGTTAGCAATGGCTTTTTTTGCAATTATTCCTTATAAGAATAGGGTATTTCCTTCTATTTCTAGTTTTCTGAGATTTTTGTTATAAGTATGTGATATAAAGTTTGTTTAATACATTTTTTTAATTAAGGTATCATTGATATACACTCTTACCAAGGTTTCACATGAGCAGCACTGTGGTTACTACATTCACCAATCATAATGCTCCTCAATCCCCTTCTTCCTCCCTCCCCACATACCCTCCTCACCACTCCCCTTTGGTAACCACTAGTCTCTTCTTGGAGTCTATGAGTCTGCTGTTGTTTATTCCTTCAGTTTTGCTTTGTTGTTATACTCCACAAATGAGTGAAATCATTTGGTACTTGTCTTCCTCTGTGTGGCTTATTTCACTGAGCATAATACCCTCTAGCTCCATCCATGTTACTGTAAATGGAAGGATTTACTTTCTTCTTATGGCTGAGTAATAGTCCATTGTGTATATGTACCACATCTTCTTTATCCATTCATCTAATGATGGACACTTAGGTTGCTTCCATATCTTGGCTATTGTAAATAGTGCTGCAATAAGCATAGGGGTGCATCTGTCTTTTTCAAACTGGGCTCCTGCATTCTAAGAGTAAATTCCTAGGAGTGGAATTCCTGGGTCAAATGGCATTTCTATTTTTAGTCTTTTGAGGAAACTCCATATTGTTTTCCAAAATGATTGAACTAATTTTTATTCTCAACAACAGTGTAGGAGGTCTGCAATACTTTTTTTCTGTGTCTACTGAGATGATTATAACATTTTTCTTATTCTGTTAGGGTGACAATTATGTTGATATTTTAAATGTTAACCACTTTGTCATGTTGTATAACCTCCTTTCTTATATGTCAATGTATTTTATTTGAATACTTTTGTCAAGGCTATTTGCATCTATGTTGATGAGAGATAATCATGTTCATTTTTTTTTCCTGTAACTTACTTGACAAGTTTTTGTTGGTTATGCTGACCCAAAAAAACAATTCACAAAGTGTTGTATCTTTCTCTATCCTCTAAAATGGTATTCTGTATCCACTGATATGCTCCATCTTCCATTTCTCCCTATCTTTCCAAACCTTCTCCCTGGAGCTCCTGAAATACATGGTCCCATGATAGAAAAATTCCCTAACTTCTTTGAAAGTTCTTTTCCCTTCTTGCCCTACTTGAAACATATTCTACCATGAGGACCCTCTTTCACTGTAATACGCACAAGTCGTGATTGTTTTTATCCTTCCCACATCCTTCATATATCACTGGTGCTGAGGTAGTATAATCATTCCTTTTATTTTTTTTGTATTTCTTTTTTTTAATTTTGGTATCATTAATCTACAATTACATGAAAGACATCATGTTCACTAGGCTCCCCCCTTCACCAAGTCCCCCCCACATACCCCCTCACAGTCACTGTTCATCAGCGTAGTAAGATGCAGAATCACTACATGTCTTCTCTGTGTTGCACAGCCCTCCCTGTGTCCCCCCACACTATACATGCTAATCGTAATGCCCCCTTTCTTTTTCCCCACCCTTATCCCTCCCTTCCCACCCATCCTCCCCAGTCCCTTTCCCTTTGGTAACTCTTAGTCCATTCTTGGGTTCAGTGATTCTGCTGCTGTTTTGTTCCTTCAATTTTCCTTTGTTCTTATACTCCACATATGAGTGAAATCATTTGGTACTTGTCTTTCTCCGCCTGGCTTATTTCACTGAGCATAATACCCTCTAGCTCCATCCATGTTGTTGCAAATGGTAGGATCTGTTTTTTTCCTTTTTTTAACTGACTATTTCTGAGCACCATCTTCCTATACCCCATCTCTACCCCTGGACAGAAAAACAAAAATAACAGCACAACAAATGATAAAAAGTGTTAAAGCTCAGGTTGTCAAATAAGTTCAGCTGTACCTTTTTGTGTTCTTCATCATAAAAGGCATAAATATAACAACATTTTTTTGTATCACAACTTGCTTATAAACTTTATATCACTCCCAATTGTCTGCAGAACATTCTACAAAACTTCTAGTCAGCCATTTCAATGGCTCCATAATTTGGCCCTACTCTAAGTCTGTACTGTTGGCCTCTCTGTAATATCCTTGGAGCAAGTTTATCTTATTTCATTAAGCATATGTAAGTACTGTATCCTTATTCACACCATTTCTCAGGAATAGACTCTCTGCTCCTCCTATTCAGATTCTGCCCATTCTTCTATACACAATTTATATTGATTTCATTTGTGAAGTTTCTTGATTAATTCAGAACAAAATATTCTAGTTGTACCTTTGAACCGCTGTGGCAGTGACATTAGTTGTTGCTCGTCATTATTAGTTAACTTCTCTTGCATATCAAATTTTTCAACCATATAAAATATTCAAAGTAGGAAAAGTTCCCTCTTATTTCTTTTGCCTAAAAGAGTGCCTGAATGTATCAAAGACTCAAAAGATATTTGTTACAGAAATGGAAGTCAAAAAATGTGATTATGTTTGTTTTCAGGTTTTAAATCTTAATAAACCTCACAGAGTATATCAGGTATAATAAGAATCAGGGCTGGCTTTGCTGCCAAGTGTCTCCATAGAGTTAAGCAAATACTTCCATTTAGGTTCTTCCTCTTTGAAATGAAGTCTATTAATATACACTCCATAAACCAACCAGATATATCCTTAGAAAAATTTTAAATCCAGGTTAAAAGGAACAATCAGTTATATAAAAAGAATAATTTTTCAGCTTAAAATTTGACCAAGTGCTAGTCAATGGGAACATCCAGATAGAAATATGACCATTAGAAGTTATGAGGAATCCCAAAATAATTAGAGGAGGTAACACAATGTGTTTTGTTACTAAATGTCCAGAAAAGCATTTGCAATCCTCCCAATTAAGAAGTCTCTGAGTATTTTTATTTCACTTCTATTGTTTTCTCTTTATTTACAAGCCTTTTTTACTGGAAATCTCAGAGGTAGATAACTAAGGAAGAGTATTGGGAAAAACATATTTTCCTATGTGCCAGTGTTTACAGTATGACTTTTTAGGAAAGACAGAAAACAGAGTACAATTGGCATAAGTAAATAAGTAAATAGATTTTCTGCAAAATAGTTCTTAATGATACTTTTTAAATGTTTCATTCCCAAAACAAAGTTGAATTCCAAAATATCCCGAAGACAATTTGCTTAGTAGTAATGTGGTATTTCTATTGAAAACATTTTAATGTAAATTAAATGGGATTTGAATAATTATACTCAATTGAGGTTTGTGGGAAGGAGAAACACAGAGAAACTGAATATTCAGACATTCAGAAAACCAAAGAGAAATGGAACTTTTCTTCCTATTATTTTGCTACAGTGAGTTTTCCAATGATTGAATTATAGCAAAAGTCTGCTCATGTAATTGATTAAATGAAGGTCAAGGAAGCGCAGAGCCTATTTCCAAATGACTAAAATTTGTTTTATAATGGAAATAATTAGTATGAAGTAAGGGAAAGGAATGCAGCCAGGTTGATATTTCAGTATAGAACTTGACAAAAGTTTAGGCTTACTCTTTTTGAGCTCCAGTGGATGAATGGACATATGACTAGTATTCAGCATCTTTACAAGAAATACAATTTCAACTCCACAGTGGTCTTTCATTTCTACCATTTTCAAGAATATATGTTGGCTGTATTGAGGCTAAAATTGAGAATGTACAGTTTTTTAAAAGGTTTCAAAATTGAAAATTTTTAATACTTCAATTGATTATGTATAGGTTTATTGTAATTCCTGTAAAAAAAAAAGGCCCTGTTAAGATTCTTTTCTATAGACTTCAAAACTTTATCTGAAAAAATAAACAGAAGCTTGTAGATGAAAAATAAAAACAGGATGTCTGGCTCTCCCTACCACATAGTAAATTATATTCTAAAATAAAAACAACGAATTTCTCAAATATTCAGGCCAATCAGTGAACTAAAGCAAATAGCTGTGGAATTTATCTCATGGTTGCTCATAAGTGGTCATAGATTTGAACATGCTTCTCTTCTTGGTTTTCTGCCATGATATAACATTAGTGATCAATCAACAATACATTGAGACTTGGGGATTTCAAATTAATGGACTAATAGCCTATTGAGATCTACTATGTTCACTGACAGAGGCTCTCTTGCTTATAAAAAGCCTTAATGTATAAAAATAGAGATTTTGTAATGCATAATCCAATGACAAAATTATCATTTACCAAGCAAGTATGTTAGTGGAGAAAACTAAGGCAAGTTTCTCAATTTACTGTATCTGCAAAGACACGAAGAGAGAGAAAAACATGAACAACCATAACTAAAAACGTGATGAACTTGTGGACTAAAGAGTTGTTGGCATTGGCAATTCTAATGAGAAATGAGTCATCAGAGTTGGTTCCTCAATGAAGTCAGCTTTAGGAAAGGCAATGTGAGAAAGGACATCATTTGGAAATCTTTGCTATTCAGACTCTTATTAAATGTATTCCTTTAAACATGCATGGCTTTGAAAATTAAGAAGAATCTAATTTGATTCTGAAAATGACATCATTAAGTAGACTTCAACTACTCATTCAATAGATTCCAAAGGGGCCTGAATTGTGGTATGTATTTCAACCTTTGTTATTCGTTTTGTTTCTGTTTTTCAAAATGAGAGCATTTCCAACTGTGCTAATTCTTCAGTTCTCGTTTTACAAATAATTTGATTATACAGTTTTTGTTGTAATTCCACAGACCCCAAAATATTTAATTTTCTCTTTTTGTACTCCCCATTCATTGCTAGAATATTTTATCTTCTCAGCAGAATTAGCAGAATCTGCTAATGACCCACTGATCTGCCTGCAATTTTAACAGTTGACTTTCAGGCCTCTGACATCCTTCTGGTTGTGTTGAATACCTGTATGTCAGAAAGAACTCATGACAAGAAGAGTATATAAAATAGAACTCAGAGTAAAATGTTCTCTTTCCAAAGCTTTGGGCCAACCTCACTATTTCTGGCTCATTAGTGTCACTGACCCCCTGTTCTCTAGTTTCTACCTGTCTGAACTTCTAATACCTGCCTGCCCCCTCCTGATCTAAGCTAAACTTCCTGAGCTCAGTCTTTTTCCCTGTTAAACCAAGTAAAATGACAGGAGAGTGATGTAATACTCAGCCTTTGTCCCGTGACCTGCCCTGCTAGCATGGCCTCTGAATGTCCTGGTCTACTCCTATTACCATGTATTATTTAAGTCAACTACAACTACTACTTCTATTAAAATCTCAAAAAAATAATAATAATTTTGTACTATTAAACACCATGCTTCATAAACAATAACTCATTTAGTTTACATATTAACCCTGAATTACAGAAGAGGAGAAAATAATGTCACAAAAATTAAATAACTTGCTCTAAGATATATGTAAATTATGGAACCAGAAGTCCTATGTATGCTGAGTTCAATACCATTTTTAATTACCATATTTATAGACTAGTTTAACAGGAAATCTCACATTTAATCATGGACCACAAAGGGATTACATATCTCCTTACTTAGTGTGGACCTCAAATTACCAGGGTTCCAGGTTACAGCAAATCAACAAATTAAAAGTATGAACAAATCTAAAAGGGAAATTGAGGCTTTCTGTTAGGGATAAGCATTACAACTATAAGAACAAAAAAATAAAAATGAAAAGAATATATACATACACATGCAAATATTTATACTTATACATATAAGTGGATATGCATATATGTATGGGTAGAATTTTACAATTTAGGCCCAATATAAGAACGCCTATTCATTGATAAGCTTATAATTTATTGGCCTCTCTTTACAGAAAAGGTAAGAATATTCACACTATCTTAAGAACCAAGCAAGAATAACCAACAGCAAAAAAAAAGCCTGAAAGTATAATCTTTAGTTTTCTATTCATTAAATTACCATGAATCATTTCAATAGGAAATTTTCCTTTGTAGGCACTTAGGATTATGTATGCATCTGATTATATGGGTTCTTTGGAAACTGTAAAGAACATCATAAATGCAAGTGAAATTAATTTTACTTGATAATTTTGTGTATACATATAAAGTTTTGGGAAAGTGTGGTAAAAGAATGAAAATTAATCATGGGTAATGATAATGAGTTTATTTATAGCCTTGTTTGTACTAAGCCCCAGTTTTGTAGTGTGTATATTCACTATCTCACTTTTTAACAACAGCCATGTAGGTTCTGTGCGTTATCTTCATTTTGCAGATGAGGAGACTAAGGCCCAGTGAGGATAACAATCATGCTCCTAATTGGGCAAGGTTAATAATGAAAGTAAACAGAATTTTTTCCCCCATTACTCAATATCCATTGTCAGAAGGACATAAATATTTAATTATTAAGGTCAATATAATTGTGAGAGCTAATTTCAGATTTAAGCTCAATTTCTAGTTATGATATATGACCTAAGGGGTGTATATACTGTTTTCAAAATATTAATTGCAAAGTAATAATTTTAAAGAAAAAGAAAGCATCATAGAAGAATGCAGACAATTTTGAAAAATTTTTACTGGAACTGGTAAATGTTAATATATACTTGTCATTTTCTATATCCTGCTAAAAATTTAAAAACTCTCTGAGATTTTGCAGCAATATAATGTTTAACGGCTACTACTATCATTGCCATGATTAATGTTTATTCTTTTATTTGTAATTTATCAGTACAATTTATTCTTATTTAGTTTTTTACCATTATTACACATAGATTTGTTTTGTTTGTTGTCTCAAATCCAATGGGAAATGAGCTAAGATGTAAGTTAAGCAAATTAGCTGATTCAAATATGTAGCTTATGCTTGAAATGTATTTTTTTTCCTTATCCTTACCAATACCCAATAATCTTCAGTGATTTCAGATTAAATGCTAGTTTTTAACAGAATACCAGTATGTTTTTGATTCATTAGCTTATTCAAAAATAGGCGGAATAAATAGCACAGTGTAACATTACAAACTATGCTGACAATTTTTCCTTTTATGTATCTTTACAATGAATCCTAGATAGCTAAATATGAAACACATTCAGAGCTGTTATATAAATGTTTTTATCTCAGTTATTTGTACCACCATTCCTTCCACTGACAGATAATGGAAGTTGACCATTTTATGACATTTATTTGATTCTATCATCACCTAATATTTTCAAATCTAACTGAATAACATTTTGTTGGTAGCAATAAGTTCTGAGAGGATCTCCTTTTCCATCGATTTTGTGTATCTCTTTATTTTTCGTATTTTCTATCTCGGGAAAGCTGAATTGTGTAATGGTTCCTGCGGTCCAATAACCTGAAAATTATTATTAATGATCTTGATATAGACAATATTTTTACCTACTACTACTACTACATCATAGGGGACAGAGATGGATGTGTTAATACTGTCATCAGTTTCCACAGGAGGCTCCCATCTGAATTCAGTGATTCAGACAATATTAGAAACAAGCTGTGCTTTTTCAAATTAAATACAATACAATCCTGTATTTTCCCAATGCAAAACTACAAGTATGGCATTTAGGAGTTTCCACTTGCTACTATATTAAAATATTTCTTGCATCTTAGAACAATAGCTGATTGCTAGAAAGTCTGTCTTCCATACTAAAATTAGTTTTCACCTCTATGAATTTTCCCCTATTTCATGTCCCACTCTTTGATACCCTGACCCTCACCTAGTCTTAACTGTCAAGTGATGGAGTGATCATGAAATTTGCTCTGAAATTGTAAATCTGCAATATTACATTTGCATTTTCTATTTCAGAATTATTAACTAATGGAATAAAACTAGTTGGTGAGTTGCTCTCCTTCATCTGTTCTTTCAGTGGGTGGACCAACAGCACTTGTAACTCTGGCCAGAGGCTCTGCGTAGTAAACATCCATTGGTATGCAAATGAACTAAGGCCAGGAGAGAAATTGGAAATTCTGGGTGGAAACTTCCATTTACACCACTCCATCTTTCACCATGAAAACTTCATAAGTGCCTCTCTCTTGAATATGCCGGCAAAGAGTTTTTAGACTGAGATCAGAGACTTCCTTTTACCACATAGTTAAATTTATCTGATGCTTCCCTAACCTCTCACCCACATCTGGCAGTGTTGTTACTATTTGAAGCTCTGCAACCTGTGTAAATGCAGTTTATTTGTCATATAATTGACATTTGATAGATACGTGCTCAGTGACTACGTAAGAAAGTAGATTGTCATTGTATTATGTATTTGTCTCCTACAATAGTTTATAATTGTGTCTTAGGAAACAAATAATGGAATTCAGCTTTGTACCCCATATACCTAATACAGAGTTTGGAGTAGAGCAGGGGTCCAAAACGTTACTAAGTAAACTACATTAACTGTATCAGCTCATGAAAAACTTTCTCTTTCCCTCTCTACATTTACATTAACAAAAAGTACTTTTCAGAGGCAGGTAAATTTTTAAATAGACAAATCAGTTAAGAAATCATTAAACATAATAATAAAAACATCACCTACTCTTAGAAAATGACCTTCAGCTTAATAACTACAGTAAATAGTAAGGGCCAGAACCAGTTTTAATGCTGTTTGAACACATCAGTAACACTTCACTTCAGTGAACATGCTTCTAAAATCCATCCAACTAGCCATGGTCTCACACAGACTCACTCCAACAAACACACTTCTAAGACTGACATCAGCCTTCTACCACCTCTATGAACAACATAACCCTGTGATTAAAACTCACTAATGTTATGCAGAGATAAAAGGAAGAATATTTGAAGAAACCTGAATAATCCATTAAGTAGTTATGATCTTTCAAATGGCTGATTTTTTAAATAACATTCCTATTGTGCCATGTATTGTTTTAGCCAAAAACAATAAATACTTTCTTTTGTAAATTACATTGGTTTGGAATTGTTACTTTTGCAATCAACAAATTTGTAATGGGGAGTATGAACCAAGTGACCTGAGAAAGTTGTTGGTAGGCAAAAGCACAGGCATCAAAGTCCCAAATAGACAAGTGGGACTACATCAAACTTCAAAACTACTGTGCAACAAAGGAAGCTATCAACAGAATGAAAACTATGAACTCATAGAATGGAAGAAAATATTTGCAAACTTACATTCAATAAGCAGTTAATATCCAGACTATATAAGTAACTTCTAGAACTCAACAACATAAAAACAAGTAAACTTATTAAAAAATGAGCAAAGGACATGAATAGATAATTCTCCAAAGAAGATACACAAATTGCCTAAAATCATACAAAAAGATGTTTAACATTTCTAACTATCAAGTATATACAAATAAATGAGTATTTTACATGATACTTCACCTCACATTCATATAATGAGATATTACCTCATGCTTGTTAGGATGCCACTATCAAACAATAGGAAATAACAAGTGTGGTGAGGATGTAGAGAAATTGGAAACTTTGTGCACTGTTAGTGGAAATGTAAAATGGTGAAGCCATTATGAAAACCAGTATACAAATTCATCAAAAATCAACAACAAAATTATAATATAAATCCAGCAATCCCACTTCTTATATACATACAAAAGAATTCAAAGCAGGATCTTCAGAAAATATTTTCACATCAATGTTCATTGCTGCATTCATTATTCAGGAGAGGCAAGGGGTATAAGTAACCCAAATGTCCATCAACAGGTGAATGAGTAAAGAAATGGTAGTTTACACATACAGCAGAATATTATGCAGCACTGAAAAGGGAAACTCAGTTATAAGATATAACATGGATGAGCCTCAAAGAAATTATGCTAAGTGAAGTCAGTCAGTCATAGAAGGCCAAGTATTCTCTGATGCCACTCAAATGAAGGATCAAAATTAGTCAAATTCTTAGAAAGTAGAAAGTTGATTGCCAACGCTCAGGGGACGGAAGGAGGGAATTTATATGTTTTGGTATAGAGTCTTAGTTTTGAAAAATGAAAAACTTATACTTACCAATACTGAATTGTACACTTAAAGTGGTTAAGACAGCAAATTTGATGTTTTGTGTTTTCTACCATAATAAAAAAAACACATTTTTTAAGATGAAATTAATATAGCATAGAATTAACCACTTTAAAATGCATGACTTAGTGGCATTTAGTTCACTGACAATGTTGTTAAACAACCATCTCTCTAGTTCCAAACATTTCATCACCTTCTCCCCAAAAAAAATCCTTTATCTCTTAAGCAGTTACTTCGTACCTGCTGGAAATCAGCAATCTGTATTTTGTCTCTATGCATTTGCCTATTCTGGCTGGATATTTCATATACATAGAATCATACAATATGTGATCTTTGTCCCTGGATTCTTTCACTTAGCATAATATTTTCAGTTAGCATAATATTTTCATGGTTCACCCATTTGTACAATGGATCAATACTTCATTCATTTTGGGGACTGAATAATATTCTGTTGCAGGTATATACCACATTTTGTTTATCCATCACCCCTTTGTGGACCTTTAGGTGGTTTTCATCTTTTGCCTATTGTGAATAGTGTTGGTATGAAATTCATGAACAAGAATGCATCTATCTAAGAATACAATTGCTGGGTCATATAGTAATATTAGATTTCACTTTTTAGTTCTAACAGCAAAGAACTCCCTCTTGTACTTACCAGACACTTTGTCCTTTTTATCCATCTTTAAAGTATTAAATTTTCCTTCATTTTCAAGGATAGTTTGTTGGGCATAGAATTTTTGGTTAAGTTTTTTTTATTCTGCACTTAAAATATATCATCTTACAGCCTTCTGGATTTCATGGTTTCTGATTAGAAATTAGCTGTTAATATTATTAAGGATTCCTTGAATGTGAGAAATTGCTACTTCCATGCTGTTTTCAAACTTTTCTCAATGTCTTTGTTTTTCCACCATTTGATTATGATGTGTGCAGTCTTTTTTGAGTTTTATGGATGTCTAAGTTCATGTATTTCATCAATTTGGACATTTTTCCATCATTGTAACTTCAAGTATTTTCTTTTCCCCATTTTCTCTTCTCCTTCTGAGACTCCCAAGATCTCTTTAATCCCAGGTCCCTTAAGCTCTATTCAAATTTCTTCATTATTTTTCTTTCTGCCCCAAGATCTCAATTGTCCATATCTTCAAGTTTTCTGACTCTTTCTTCTGCCCTCTCAGACCTGCTGTTGAATACCTCCAGTGAAATTTTTATTTCAGTCACTGTGCTTTTCAGCTCCTGAATTTCTGTTTGGAGCTTTTTTATTATTTCTTTTTACATTTTCTCCTGGTTGTTTTTATTTCTTTGCCCATTATTTATTTTAGCCTTTTGAGCATATTTAACACAGTTAATTTAAAAGCTTTGTCTGGTAAGTACAATGTCTGTGCTTCCTCTGAACTGGTTTCTGTCCATTTATTATTTTCATGTGAATGGACCATATTTTCTTATTGCTTTTTTATGCTTTGTGAAAACTGAGCATTTTGAATATTTTAATGTGGTAACTCTGGAATCAAATTCTCTAGGAAATAAAATTTTACCCCAGGATTTGCGATTATTGTTTATGGCTGAAGTTGCCTGGTTAGTTTTAAAAATTATTTTTGCAAAGACTACAGTCCTACTGCTGTGTGCTCATTGAAGTCCATGTTCCATTATCTCAGCAGGCTGCAGTAACCTGAAAGATATTTCCTCAAACACTTGGAGGCAAAACGAAAAGAAAATGCTGTCCTCACAGATATTTTCCAGATTGGCTTTGAGCTGGGGCATATCTCAGACTTCCAGTCCTCAGTGCTAAACCAGGTGACCGAGAACTCTGTTTTAGCCATCATCCCTTGTTTTTGAAGCATCTACAGATTCTTCAAGCATGAACGCCTAGGGTCCTCTCAAGTCTATTCTGAGCTTGCTTCAAGGTCTGGGCATGTACATTGCACTCCATGTTCCCCAGTGAACACTGTGACTCTTCTGAGCTTTTATTTTTCAAGAGATTTCCTCCTGAGCTCCTTTTTTTCCTAGGCATTGGAATTGTCTGCTGTTTGCGCCATTCACTGCCTCTTGTCTCAAGCATGTACATCTAAATCTTTGACAGATGCTGTCACTTCCCAGAAAGCCATTCTAGAGTGACTGGGGGGTAGAGGGCAGAAAAATAAATGTCAGTTTCTGCACTGGTCCCTTAGAGAACCATTAGTGCTATGCGCTGATTGTGTCTTCCCAAAATTCATATGTTGAAACCTAATCTCCAGTGTGCTGATATTCCAAGGTGGGTTTTTTTGTGTAATTAGGTGGGAGGTAATTTGATAATGAAGGTAGAGTTCTAATGAATAGTATTAGAGCCCTTATAAAAGGGATCACAGAAAACTCCCTTTTCCTTTTCACCATGTGAGGATACAAGAAGACAGCAACCTGCAACCCGGAAGAGAGTCCTCACCAGAACCTGACCATGCTGGCAGTCTTATCTCAGACTTCCAGTCCTCAGAATTGAGAGAAATAAATTTCTGTTGTTTATACACTATCCCATCTGTGGTATTCTGTCAGCCCAGACTGACTAAAACAACCAGACACATCAAAACACACAAGGATAACACTTTAAAAATAAAATCTCTATTAGCAGCCACACCAGCAAGCTGCACCAGGAATGTGCCCACCATCCCCGCAGCTGCCCTCCCTGCTGTGCTGGGGATTTAGGGATGGTAATTAGGTGAGTGAAAATGCTCCAAAGTTCTTGTACCAAATTTCTTCATTATGCTGTCCCCAAGTTGTTAATAATTTTGGACTAGATTAGGTTTCAGAGTTCCACAAAAGTTGATTGTGTCACTCTTACCAGTTCATTGTTGTCTCAAAAGAGGGATGTATTATTTAAGCACCTTACTCTGCCACTTCCTGAGGCATCACTCCCTGTCTGATTATCTCTTAGTCTAAGGACTGCGCCTTCTCTCTCTTTCTCTGATGCACAAGACTTAGCTTCTGCAAAAGAGAGATTACACTTGGTTTAGTTCAATTCATCACCAAAACTAGATAAAGCATTTTGAGATAATGGCCAATTCATAGATCAACAGTAGCACTTCCATATACAAGATAAATTAAGGTATCACCTATAAATATTATTTACACTTCCACCCAGAGCAATTTATTTGCATTACTGTATTCAAATCAATCTCATATGTCACCTGTAAGGTGGCCTGGAAATACATTTTTGATGACTGAAATAGTTGTATCTTTATTATTATGCTTTAATCTCCATTTAATAAAACCTTTAAACTCATTATGTTTTGCATGCTTTTTGAGAGCCACAAAATAGAATAAAAATTACCTGTTTCCAAATACAGCATTTATTCTGGTATATCATATCTAGAGCTATGTTATCCTTCTAAAATCATTTTTCTTATTCTCTCTTTCTCTCTCTCTCTCTCTCCCTAATATATATATACACACACACATACATATATACATATACATATATATATATTTTTTTCTAGTGTGTCACATATTGCTTTCCATTAAACAAATCATTTAAAATCAACAAACTAACTTGAAAGAAGAAATAGAAGCATGAAGGATTATTTAAAAGGCAAGTTAAAAGTAAAATGCAGTTGAATCCTTTCATTGTAGTTGTATATATGATTTGCCTTGAACACACCTGTGTGAGATCATATATCCACTTCATTATGGGTGTAAGGGATAAAAATCAGTGTCCAGAGAAGGAAGTGGTTATTTACATCTACCCTGAAAATTATGAGGCAATGCATATCCAACATAGGAGAATACTGGCAACTTTCATTTCTCCATTGGAAATTTCTGACTTTTATCCAAGTGAGTATAGTTAATCGATTAATGGCACAAATAATATTATCCAAAATATAATTGATATTTTAATATTTTATTACTACATATAACATAAACAAAATAATTCATATAACATATGTGCACATCTTAACCAAGAAAACTAAATTCCAAAGCAGGGCTATTTAATGAACATATATTTTAATAGATTTCTAAGGTGTATAAACTTGGATGGAAGAAAAATTACATCTTTATTTTTAGTAATCTCTAGCCAAAATTTAGCATTTCTTTCAATTATGAATTTAGACCAAAAAAACGAATTTATTAGCAGTATCTATAATGTAGTCACCAATAGGTATTAGGGATATTTTCATATTCAATAGCAATTGTTCCAAATATCTAAAAATGTCAGTTATATTTATGACTTCTTCAAAATTACAGTAGTTATTACACTCTGTGCCAGAAGTCACATGCTCACAGTCTTTCTGTCTTCAGATATTTCCATGATATAACTGGCCTCATATTAGGTGAATTGGCACCTGGGAGCCATTTAACCACCATTAGATAAATTGCATCTGCTCACATTAGTGACCCAGTCATCTAAGTTTAGTTCTCTGTTCCCTTTTTACAATTATGTGTTTATCAATATTTGGAAAGAGGTTAATTGTTTCTTTATCTTTCTTTTTAAATGTTTGAGTTTTGTATTCTAAATTTTCCAATGAGAATTCTAAAGCTTCTAGTGGGACAATTCCCAGATTATGTTCTCCACTTCCTAAAATCTTGTCTTGAAACATCCAATAATGTTATTTATTAGATAACCAAAAACAAAACACAATAAATAAAAATTTCTGACAGTGCTACCAGAACTTTAATTAATGTGTCTCAAAAACTTTATTGAGAAGTTTTTTCTACTTGTTAGGCTGGAAACGAGGACAAGACTAGAAAGTGGTTTCCTTTCCAAATGATTTTCTATGTTCCAACTGATATACTTCCAAATATATTTTATCTACATCTATTTATCTATGTATCCTATCTATCTAAACTCTGCATATATTCTGTATTTATATTTATATAGTTCTAAGTACAGTATACATCTAGTTGATATATCTTTCAATGTTCTGAAATTGTTTATGAAGGAATTAACAGTATCACCTCTACAATTCAGTAAGAAACTGGGTAAAATTTCCATGGTAGCCATCCCCATTTTTAAAAATTTTATTATTGTTTAGGTGTATGCTGATGCCATGACAGAAAAATTCACTTCTTGTGTATCCATTCCATAAACTACTAAGGCAGGCAACTTTTCTTGTTTTTTCACTTTTTTTTTCCCAGAACATAACTTTTAGTGGAAATAAAAGCTTCATCCTCTTGCCAGAGATGGGACTCCTGACATGCTCAAAAAGGCTTCAGGCTTTTTCTACTTCAGCAGAAAAGCAAGTTCTTCATACTGTCAGCATGCATTACATTGCTTTTCACAAAGACATGCATTGGCATTACAGATTCTTCCAACAACCCTGAAAGTTCAGTCAGCAATCATCAAAGTCTTCAGCTTTGTCACTTAAAAAACAGTTCGTCAAGAAATGAGCAGAATACAAAAGTGCCCACTACCACACAGAAGTTTGCCAGCTTTAAGAAAACAAGTTTTATTTTAACTAGAATTCAAATCCAAATCTTATTTGGTCTACGGTTATATGGGTCTTTTCTTTTCTCTTTCTTTTTCTACTTGTTTTATTTTTGTAGAAAAGGAAAACCCACTCTTGAAACTCTTTTAAACAAATGATTTTATCAGTAAGTTGACTTATCTGAGAGACATTTTTAACAATGTGAAAGAGTTTTGCCTGTCAATACAAGGTCCTGAAATCACTATTGTTTATATTTGGACTTTTTTTTTGTTTTATAGAGAAATCCACACATGGATTTCTAGAACTAGTGTAGTGTAATTTTTGTATTCATATTGATAATTCATTTGGAGATTTTTTTATATGGCATGAATATCTGTGGGTTAATTATTACATGATTTTTAAATTGTTACTGCTTATGTATAGAATAGATTTTACTTTTATAACTTATGTCCAGAATAGTGAATATATTTAAGTAATTTAAAAATTTTCTTTATAGAATCTTCTTACTTCTATCTACAAAATAACATTATAGGAGAATTATGGCACTCTTCACATCTTTTCCAATCTTTCCGCTCTGTCGATACCCTATAATGTAATGTACAGCAGCAGACATCCTTATTCTGTGTTTAAAGAAAATGCTTTAGTATTTCAACATTTGATACCAGTTTTAGACAGATACCCTTTGTAAAGGTGAAAGTATTTCAATTTCTACTTCTAACTACATATGAATGTTATCATAAATCAATATACATTTCATTAAATTATATTTCTGCAGCTATTTTGATGAGCATGAGATTTCCTCTTGAATCTAATATAGAATATTAGAAGAGTTTTCTAATATTGAAACAAATCTTATCTTTGGAATTAAATCAACTAATTCAAAATAGGTTACCTTTTCTACCCTCTGTTAATATTTTTTTCCTGAAATTGTATATATTTGCTACTAATAAGATTCTCCAACAGTTCTCTTTCTTATATGGAACTTGTAGGAGTTAGGAATTAATATTATAATTAGCTTAAAAAATTCATAAAATGGATTTATTAAAATCTGGTTCTTTCCAAGAATAAAATTGATCAGCCTTTGCCAACAGTATTCAAGAAGAAAGAAAGAAGGCACAGATAGCAAGAATCAGAAATAAAAATGGACTTAGAGGGTAGTATACTAAATGAAATAAGCCAGGCAGAGAAAGACAAATACCATATGATTTCACTTATGTGGAATCTAAAAACAAAATAAACAGAACAGCAGTAGACTCATAGACTCTGAGAAGTGACTGCTGGTTACCACATGGGAAAGTTTGGGGTGAATAGGTAATGTGGGTGAGGAGGATAAAGAGATACATAATCTCAATCATAATATAAGTTGGTCACAGGATGGAAGTGCAGCATGGAGAATATAGCCAATGATTCTATAACATCTTTTTATGTTGACAGATAGTAACTGCACTAGCAGGGATGAGGACTTAAAAATGCATGTAACTGTTTAATCACTGAGTTGTATATTTAAAATTAATATAATATTGTGTATTAACTATACATCAATTTAAAAAATAAAATTTAAATTTAAAAAATGGTCACATCATTACAGTTGTTTCTGATAAGAAAATAGCATATATATATATAACATATACAAAATTACACTAATGTACTTGAAAATTTAGACAATGTGGTTGTTAGAAAAAGAAGCCTTACAAACTGATATAGGAAGAAATACAAAATTTGAATTACGTAATATCATTAATGGAAATTAATCAGTAGTCAGAAATCTTTCACAAAGTAAACATCAGGTGCAAATGGCTTTATCAATGAGTTCTACTGAACATTCTAGAAACACATAATTTGATCAAGACCTAACAACAGAAAAAAGAATCTACTCTCTGAACACCTTTGAGGTTCATGGAACCTTGAGGTTTAAACATGGTAAGGTCAATATAAAAAATATTAATTACAGGCTGATCTTACTATTAAACATAAATGTAAAATGTTACCAAAAGTGTGTAAAATACAAGTGAAAATAATTCATTATGAGCAAGTTAGATTTTTCCTAGGGGTAATGGTAAGTTTGTTTTAAATTACAAATTTATTGTTGCTATTCACCATATTAGCACATTTAAAAAGATCATGCATTCTATCATCTCATTGACTCAAAACCAAACTCATAAAAAACTAGAAATAGAGAAATATTTTTTCAGTCTCATTAAATATGTGTCTATGTATATATATATATATATGCATCTATGCATAGAAACATTTTAATATATGTATGCATATGTCATCCTTTTAACCATTTATACATAATGCAAAATTATAAACAGACATATGTATATATATTTTAGTAAATATAAATGTAGATTGATATTTAGAAGCTTTTTTTTTTTTTAAGTGGAAAGAAGTTAAGAATGCTCAACCTCACCATTTGTATTTAGTTTACTAGCAATATTACCCTGTGGTGTAATAAGGCAGCAAGAAAAATGTCTATGGTGCTTATGAAGAGAAACAAACTTGCCACAATGCATAGATTATAGGACTGTGTATGTAAAAATGTTCCAAAAGAAATTGCAAATACATAATCAGCATTAATACAAGGATTTAATAAGGATGTAGAATAATAAATCAATAAATCTAAGCATAGAGTTCTGTAAGTTTTAGTAAGTGTACATATCTGTGTAACTCACCTCTAAAAGTTGCTTTGTGCTCATTTGAAGTCAATGCCTCCCCCATGCTCAGGCAATCATGAATCAGCTCTCTTTCAGTACGGATTAAGTTTGCCTTCTCTATAATTTTACATAAATGAAATCACACAGCATGATTTCATTTCTCAGGCTCCTTTCATTTGGTACATTGTTTCTGAGATCCATCCATGTTGTCATTCATGAATTTTTTATTGCAGAATAATATTCCTCTGATAAGCAAATATACCATGATTTGCCTATCCTGTCTCATATGGATGAACTTCTGGACTTTTTTTCCCGGTTCAATGTTATTATGAATAAAGCAGTATTAGCATTCTTGTTTTATGACCTGTGCTTTTATTTCTCCTAGGCAAATTCCTAGGAGTGACACTGTTAAATTTTACAATAAGAATATATTTAATTTTATAAGAAACTGCCAAAAAGTTTCTCATAGTGATATATGAATTTACATTCCTACCATGTTTGGATGTTCCAGCTGCTCCACATACTTGCCAACTGTGCTAGTCAGGGTTCCCCAGAGAAATAGGACCAGTAGGATTTACATAGGTACACAGAAAGCGATTTATTTTTATTTTTATTTATTTTTTTTTTAGATAATTATTTTTTATTTAAGGGTAGTTGACGCACAGTATTACATTACATTAGTTTCAAGTGTACAACACAGTGATAAAACATTTATATACATAATTCTAGGTTCCAGCTATCACTCTACCAAGCTGTTACAATATCTTGACTATATTCTTAATGCTATACATTACATCCCGGTTACTTATTTATTTTACCAATGGAAGTCTGTCCTTTTATTTTATTTTATTTTTTATTTTTTTTTTTGTGAGGGCATCTCTCATATGTATTGATCAAATGGTTGTTAATGACAATAAAATTCTGTATAGGGGAGTCAATGCTCAATGCACAATCATTAATCCACCCCAAGCCTAATTTTCGTCAGTCTCCAATCTTCTGAGGCATAACAAACAAGTTCTTACATGGAGAACAAATTCTTACATAATGAATAAGTTACATAGTGAACAGTACAAGGGCAGTCATCACAGAAACTTTCGGTTTTGCTCATGCATTATGAACTCTAAACAGTCAGTTCAAATATGAATACTCATTTGATTTTTATACTTGATTTATATGTGGATACCACATTTCTCTCTTTATTATTATTATTTTTAATAAAATGCTGAAGTGGTAGGTAGATACAAGATAAAGGTAGAAAACATAGTTTAGTGTCGTAAGAGAGCAAATGTAGATGATCAGGTGTGTGCCTGTAGACTATGTGTTAATCCAAGCTAGACAAGGGCAATAAAACATCCACGTATGCACAAGATTTCTCTGAGAACGGGGGGGTGAGGTTCTATGCCTCACCTCTGTTGATCCCCAATTTCTCACCTGATGAGCCCCCTGCGACTGTGCCTGTCTTAGGTTGTTCCTCCCTTGAGGAATCTTACCCGTCTCTGGCTAACCAGTCATCTTCTGGTGCCATACAGGGAAATGTAAAGTTGGTAAGTGAGAGAGAAGCCTTATTGTTTGAAAAGGTTAGCTTTTTATTTCTTTGCATATTTATGCCCTGTAGCTTCTATGCCCAGCATTTGTCTTGAGGTATCTTTACCACTTGGAGGAGTTATGATACTCGGTAAATTTGATATGAGGCACGAATTCTATTTAAGAATTCGTTGTAATTAGGAAGGAAGAAGAAAAGCTATAGAAGTAGCAGGCGGGAGAAAACATGGGAAGATTGATTATTTCTTTGACATATCTTCTTGTAGAGTAACTTCAGCATGTATAGATTTTAAGCTACTACTTAAATTGCGCACACACATTAACATAATAGGAGTATAGTTACATAACAAAAGCATATCTGTAATTACCAGCCATCTCCAGTGAAACCAAGAAAACCAGTTAGGAACCTTAGGCATTTGTGAAAACTTATCTATGATATGGTGGATATTGTCCAACTGAACTTGAACAGTCTAAGAGAAATCAAACAAATTAAAACAACCCATTCCTGGGGAATGTTCACATCCCTTATGTTCTTTTAACAGTAAATAGTCTGTAGTTGTAAGATTTTGGAGCGCTACAATTTGCACATCTCCTAATTCTTGGTTGAGTTCCAACAGTATAGATCCAGTCAAATTTGTTGTTTTACTATATGCACAGGCCAGCTTAGATATCTCCTTCATTCCCATGGCAAATCCAGGAGTTGGTGGGATGAGTGCATCTACAGCTGTAGCAGTGCATGGATCTTTGTTGGGGTGTTTTGATGATCATCTGGCATGAGTCTTCCAGAGAGTGCTGGAAGTTCTCTTTCATATCATATATTAGTTCATTTACGGGGTAGCCCAATTAGGCTTTGATCTTCTGTATAAACACAAACAGACCCTTTGCCTATTCTTTTATATGCCATTTATACCCTTGTGTAGAACTCATTGGAGGTTACCACACAGGAGCTGTCCTTTTTTTTTGGTTTTGTTTTGTTTTGTTTTTGGTATCACTAATCTACATTTACATGACGAATATTATGTTTACTAGGCTCTCACCTATACCATGTCTCCCCCATAAACCCCTTTACAGTCACTGTCCATCAGCATAGCAAAATGTTATAGAATCACTACTTGCCTTCTCTGTGTTCTACAGCCCTCCCTTTTCTCCTACCCCCCATGCATGTTAATCTTAATACCCACCCACTTCTCCGCCCCCTTATCCCTCCCCACCGACCCATCCTCCCCAAACCCTTTCCCTTTGGTACCTGTTAGTCCATTCTTAAGATCTGTGATTCTGCTGCTGTTTTGTTCCTTCAGTTTTTCCTTTGTTCTTATACTCCACAGATAAGTGAAATCATTTGGTATTTCTCTTTCTCTGCTTGTCTTGTTTCACTGAGCATAATACCCTCCAGCTCCATCCATGTTGCTGCAAATGATTGGATTTGCCCTTTTCTTATGGCCGAGTAGTATTCCATTGTGTATATGTACCACCTCTTCTTTATCCATTCATCTATCGATGGACATTTAGGTTGCTTCCAATTCTTGGCTATTGTAAATAGTGCTGCGATAAACAAAGGGGTGCACTGATCTTTCTCATACTTGATTGCTGCATTCTTAGGGTAAATTCCTAGGAGTGCAATTCCTGGGTCAAATGGTTAGTCTGTTTTGAGCATTTTGATGTACCTCCATACTGCTTTCCACAATGGTTGAACTAACTTACATTCCCACCAGCAGTGTAGGAGGGTTCCCCTTTCTCCACAGCCTCGCGAACATTTGTTGTTGTTTGTCTTTTGGATGGCAGCCATCCTTACTGGTGTGAGGTCATACCTCATTGTAGTTTTAATTTGCATTTCTCTGATAATTAGCGATGTGGAGCATCTTTTCATGTGTCTGTTGGCCATCTGTATTTCTTTTCTGGAGAGCTGTCTGTTCAGTTCCTCTGCCCATTTTTTAATTGGGTTATTTGTTTTTTGTTTGTTGAGGCGTGTGAGCTCTTTATATATTCTGGACGTCAAGCCTTTATTGGATGTGTCATTTTCAAATATATTCTCCCATACTGTATGGATCCTTTTTGTTCTATTGATGGTGTCTTTTGCTGTACAGAAGCTTTTCAGCTTAATATAGTCCCACCTACTCATTTTTGCTGTTGTTTTCCTTGCCCGGGGAGATATGTTCAAGAAGAAGTCACTCATGTTTATGTCTAAGAGGATTTGCCTATGTTTTCTTCCAAGAGTTTAATGGTTTCATGACTTACATTCAGGTCTTTGATCCATTTTGAGTTTACTTTTGTAAATGGGGTTAGACAATGGTCCAGTTTCATTCTCCTACATGTAGCTGTCTAGTTTTGCCAGAACCACCTGTTGAAGAGACTGTCATTTCGCCATTGTATGTCCATGGCTCCTTTATCAAATATTAATTGACCATATATGTCTGGGTTAATGTCTGGATTCTCTAGTTTGTTCCATTGGTCTGTGGCTCTGCTCTTGTGCCAGTACCAAATTGTCTTGATTACTATGGCTTTATAATAGAGCTTGAAGTTGGGGAGTGAAATCCCCCCTACTTTATTCTTCTTTCTTAGGATTGCTTTGGCTATTCGGGGTCTTTGGTGTTTCCATATGAATTTTTGAAATATTTGTTCCAGTTCATTGAAGAATGTTGCTGGTAGTTTCATAGGGATTGCATCAAATCTGTATATTGCTTTGGGCAGGATGGCCATTTTGACGATATTAATTCTTCCTAGCCACAAGCATGGGATGAGTTTCCATCTGTTAGTGTCCCTTTTAATTTCTCTTAAGAGTGACTTGTAGTTTTCAGAGTATAAGTCTTTCACTTCTTTGGTTAGGTTTATTCCTAGGTATTTTATTTTTTTTGATGCAATTGTGAATGGAATTGTTTTCCTGATTTCTCTTTCTGTTGGATCATTGTTAGTATATAGGAAAGCCACAGATTTCTGTGTGTTGATTTTGTGTCCTGCAACTTTGCTGTATTCTGATATCATTTCTAGTAGTTTTGGGGTGGAGTCTTTAGGGTTTTTTATGTACAGTATCATGTCATCTGCAAATAGTGACAGTTTAACTTCTTCACCAATCTGGATTCCTTGTATTTATTTGTTTTGTCTGATTGCCATGGCTAGGACCTCCACTACTATGTTAGATAACAGTGGAGAGAGTGGGCATCCCTGTCTAGTTCCCGATCTCAGAGGAAATGCTTTCCGCTTCTCACTGTTCAATATAATGTTGGCTGTGGGTTTATCATAGATGGCCTTTATTATGTTGAGGTACTTGCCCTCTATTCCCATTTTGCTGAGAGTTTTTAACATGAATGGATGTTGAACTTTGTCAAATGCTTTTTCAGCATCTATGGAGATGATCATGTGGTTTTTGTCTTGCTTTTTGTTGATGTGGTGGATGATGTTGATGGACTTTCGAATGTTCTACCATCCTTGCATCCCTTGGATGAATCCCACTTGGTCATGGTATACGATCCTTTTGATGTATTTTTGAATTCGGTTTGCTAAAATTTTGTTGAGTATTTTTGAATCTATGTTCATCAGGGATATTGGTCTGTAGTTTTCTTTTTTGGTGGGGTCTTTGCCAGGTTTTGGTATTAGGGTGACGTTAGCTTCATAGAATGAGTTTGGGAGTATCCCCTCCTCCTCTATTTATTGGAAAACTTTAAGGAGAATGGGTATTATGTCTTCCCTGTATGTCTGATAAAATTCCGAGGTAAATCCATCTGGCCCGGGGGTTTTGTTCTTTGGTAGTTTTTTGATTACCGCTTCAATTTTGTTGCTGGTAATTGGTCTGTTTAGATTTTCTGTTTCTTTCTTGGTCAATCTTGGAAGGTTGTATTTTTCTAGGAAGTTGTCCATTTCTCCTCGGTTTCCCAGCTTGTTAGCATATAGGTTTTCATAGTATTCTCTAATAATTCTTTGTATTTCTGTGGGGTCCATCGTGACTTTTCCTTTCTCGTTTCTGATACTGTTGATTTGTGTTGACTCTCTTTTCTTCTTAATAAGTCTGGGTAGAGATTTATCTATTTTGTTTATTTTCTCGAAGAACCAGCTCTTGGTTTCATTGATTTTTTCTATTGTTTTATTCTTCTCAATTTTATTTATTTCTTCTCTGATCTTTATTATGTCCCTCCTTCTCCTGACCTTAGGCCTCATCTGTTCTTCTTTTTCCAATTTCGATAATTGTGACATTAGACCATTCATTTGGGATTGATCTTCCTTTTTTAAATATGCTTGGATTGCTATATACTTTCCTCTTAAGACTGCTTTTGCTGTGTCCCACTGAAGTTGGGGCTTAGTGTTGTTGTTGTCATTTGTTTCCATATATTGCTGGATCTCCATTTTGATTTGGTCATTGATCCATTGATTATTTAGCAGCATGTTGTTAAGCCTCCATGTGTTTGTGAGCCTCTTTACTTTATTTGTACAGTTTATTTCTAGTGTTATGCCTTTGTGGTCTGAAAAGTTGGTTGGTAGGATTTCAATCTTCTGGAATTTTCTGAGGCTCTTTTTGTGGCCTAGTATGTGGTCTATTCTGGAGAATGTTCCATGTGCACTTCAGAAGAATGTATATCCTGTTGCTCTTGGATGTAGAGTTCTATAGATGTCTATTAGGTCCATCCGCTCTACTGTGTTGTTCAGTGCTTCGGTGTCCTTATTTATTTTCTGCCCAGTGGATCTATCCTTCGTGGTGAGTCGTGTGTTGAAGTCTCCTAGAATGAATGCATTGCAGTCTATATCCCCCTTTAGTTCTGTTAGTAATTCTTTCACATATGCCGGTGCTCCTGTGTTGGGTGCATATATATTTTAAATGGTTATATCCTCTTGTTTGACTGAGCCCTTTATCATTATGTAGTGTCCTTCTTTATCTCTTGTTACTTTCTTTGTTTTGAAGTCTATTTTGTCTGATATTAGTACTGCAACCCCTGCTTTCTTCTCACTGTTGTTTGCTTGAAATATATTTTTCCATCCCTTGACTTTTAGTCTGTGCATGTCTTTGGGTTTGAGGTGAGTTTCTTGTAAGCAGCATATAGATGGTTCTTGCTTTTTTATCCATTCTGTTACTCTGTGTCTTTTGATTGGTGCATTCAACCCATTAACATTTAGGGTGACTATTGAAAGATATGTACTTATTGCCATTGCAGGCTTTTACATTTGCAATTTGCAGGTTACCAAAGGTTCAAGGTTAGCCTCTTTAGTATCTTACTGCCTAACTTAGCTCGCTTATTGAGCTGTTATATACACTGTCTGGAGATTCTTTTCTTCTCTCCCTTCTTGTTCCTCCTCCTCGATTCTTCATATGTTGGGTGTTTTGTGCTGTGCTCTTTCTAGGAGTGCTCCCATCTAGAGCAGTCCCTGTAAGATGTTCTGTAGAGGTGGTTTGTGGAAAGCAAATTCCCTCAGCTTTTGTTTGTCTGGGAATTGTTTAATCCCACCGTCATATTTGAATGATAGTCTTGCTGGATACAGAATCCTTGGTTCAAGGCCCTTCTGTTTCATTGTATTAAATATATCATGCCATTCTCTTCTGGCCTGTAGGGTTTCTGTTGAGAAACTGATGTTAGCCTGATGGGTTTCCCTTTATAGGTGACCATTTTCTCTCTAGCTGCCTTTAACACTCTTTCCTTGTCCTTGATCTTTGCCATTTTAATTATTATGTGTCTTGGTGTTGTCCTTCTTGGATCCTTTCTGTTGGGGGTTCTGTGTATTTCCGTGGTCTGTTGGATTATTTCCTCCCCCAGTTTGGGGAAGTTTTCAGTAATTATTTCTTCCAAGATACTTTCCACCCCTTTTCCTGTCCCTTCTTCTTCTGGGACCCCTGTAATACGGATATTGTTCCTTTTGGATTTGTCACAAAGTTCTCTTAATATATTTTCATTCCTGGAGATCCTTTTGTCTCTCTCTATGTCAGCTTCTATGCGTTCCTGTTCTCTGATTTCAATTGCATCAATGGCCTCTTGCATTCTATCCATATTGCTTATAAACCCTTCCAGAGTTTGTTTCATTTCTGTGATCTCCTTTCTGGCATCTGTGATCTCCCTCCGGACTTCATCCCATTTCTCTTGCGTATTTCTCTGCATCTCTGTCAGCATGTTTATGATTCTTATTTTGAATTCTTTTTCAGGAAGACTGGTTAGGTCTGTCTCCTTCTCTGGTGTTGTCTCTGTTATCTTTGTCTGCCTGTAGCTTTGCCTTTTCATGGTGATAGGACTAGTTTGCAGAGCTGGGACGAGTGACGGCTGGAACGACTTCCTTTCTTGTTGGTTTGTGGCCCTCCTCTCCTGGGAGAACAGCGACCTCTAGTGGCTTGTGCTGGGCAGCTGCGCGCACACAGGTTTTGTGCTTCCTGCCCGGCTGCTATGGAGTTAATCTCCGCTGTTGCTGTGGGCGTGGCCTGGCTCGGGCAGCTACTCCAAAGTGGTGGAGTCGCGTTGGAGCAGGAGCGGCCTGGAGGCTATTTATCTCCATAAGGGGCCTCCCTGCTCCCTGCAGCCCAGGGGTTAGGGTGCCCAGAGATCCCGGATTCCCTACCTCTGGATTAAGTGTCCCGCTCTGCCCCTTTAAGACTTCCAAAAAGCACCCACCAAAACAAAACAACGACCATCAAAAAAAAAAAAAAAAAAATTTTGAATTAAAAAATATATATATATTTTTTTTAATAAAAAAAAAAAAGGTTGGCGCTCGTTTTTCTTTATTTTAGTGTGCCAGCCTCAGGCCTCTGCTCACCGGTCTTGCTGCCCTGTTTCCGTAGTATTGGTGTCCCTATCCCTTTAAGACTTCCAAAAAGCGCTCGCCATAACAAAACAGCAAAAAAGCAAAAAAAAAAAAAAAAAATGGTCGTGCGCTTTTCTTATGTCCTCCGGCACCCGGCCTCCAGTGCCTGCTCACTGTTCTTGCTGCCCTGTTTTCCTAGTATCGAGGGCCCTGCACTCTGGCCCGGATGGTGTTCGGCAGTCCTGGGCTCCATCTCCCTCCCGCTCTGCCTATTCTTCTCCCGCCGGGAGCTGGGGGGAGGGGCGCTCATCTCCCGCTGGGCTGGGGCTTGTATCTTACCCCCTTCGCGAGGCGCTGGGTTCTCTCAGGTGCGGATGTGGTCTGGATATTGTCCTGTGTCCTCTGGTCTTATTCTAGGAAGGGTTGTCTTTGTTATATTTTCATAGATATATGTTGTTTTGAGAGGAGATTTCCGCTGCTCTACTCACGCTGCCATCTTCCGCCCCTCCAGAAAGAGATTTAATATGAGGAATTGGCTTACATGCTTATGGAGGCTGGGAGTTCCCACGAGCTGCCATCTGCAAGCTACAGGCACATGAAAGTTAGTGGTGTTCAAGTTCAAACCCAAAGCTCTGAGAATGAGGACAGGTAATGGCTTAAATCCCAGTCTAAGTCTGAGGGCCCAAGAATGGAGGATCAGTGATGTAAGCCCTTGTACAAAGCCGAAGGCCCAAGAACAGGAGTGCCAGTGTCAGATGACAGGAAAAGACGGACATCCCAGCTCAAGCCAAGAGCAAATTCACCCTCCCTTTGCCTGTGTGTTCTGTTCAGGCCTGAATGGCTGAATGATGCAGGCCCATGTTGGTGATGGCAATCTTCTTTATATGGTCTGTCAATTCAAATGCTAATCTTCCAGAAATTACCTCACAGATACATTCAGAAATAATGGATTACCAGCTATCTGGACATTCTTTAGCCTAGGCAGACACATAAAATTAACCATCACACCCACACTTGGCTGTGTCAGTTTTTTTGCTGTTATCCATTCTAATAGATTTGTAGTAGTAACTCATTGTGGTTTTAATCTAAAAATTGATATGACTAATGATGTTGAACATATTTTCATGTGCTTGCGGATCATAAATATACTTTTTGTGTGAATTATCTTTTCAATATTTTGTCTAATTTATACTGCATTTTCTTATTGTTTATTTGTAAGAGCTCTTTAGATATTATAGAGTCAAGTCATTTTACAGAATTATAATCTCCTCGAGAGGAAGGAATATATTAAATGCTTTTAGTGTTCATATTTTCTATTCCTCTACCTGGGAGATGTTTCCATGCTTTTTCACATTAATAATATTCCTTAAGTTAGACATATATTTTATACTCTTTGCTGAATATATGTTATATGGATTTTTACCCTGGTTTTTCCAATCAATAGAGAACAGTGTGGTAGCTGGGGCTTCTGATGGTCTCAGAGACCCCAGAAAATTCCATCTTGTGCCTCTGCTATTACCTTAGTACTTGAAATAGTCTACTGGTTCCTAAGGACTCACTTGCAGAAGAAATGATATTCCCAGTTTCTTATGGGTAACGTCTAGCAATGGCACACATCCTGTTTCTGCTAATAGGTCATTTTCTAGTCTTTAGTTAAATATCTAGAAGGCGAGAAAATACTATAATCACAGGAAAATATACAAACTGTTTTTGATTGCTTGTATTTTTTTTCTACTCTCATTCCATTTTGTATTTGTTCCAAGGGTGAGCACACAGTCCAGGTTTTGGCTATTAGCTTGTTTATTTATTTTCACTTCAATGGTTCAGGATGGTTATTAAACCCAAATTAGTCCAAGATACCAGGACATTTATTGTGGAATCATTAGAAAAGAAAAATTATCTTTCTGTTGGAGTTGCACAGCTGAGAATTTCTGTATCTGTAGCTGCAGAAGATCAGTACATGAAGAGCAAAGTGGAGAGAAAACAGAAACATGTGATTCCGTGTGTGAAGGTGTGAGTGTGCATGTGTGTGTGTAAGCACTTGCTGGGAATAGAGGGGATGATAGAGAGACTGTAGAAACTGAGGCTTATGGGCATGAATTTCAGAGCCAGAATCCACCTGCACCTGCAACCTGGAATATCCAGTTATAGAAGTCAAAAATTATATTCCCATTTAGAACACAATTATGTTTAAGCCACCTTCACCTGGATTCATATTCTTTTCTTCCCAAGGAGTTCTTACACATAGTGCTGTCCACACACGTTTTTGAAATTTTCTTTTTTACTTAATCTGATTAATAATAAATATATTTTATATATATTTTGAAAATTCCTTTCTAGAACATATAGATCTACTTATCATAAATACCTACTCAATATTCTTGTATTGCTGTATCAGATCTAATAATAATTTCTAGGAGGAAGAATGTTTAAATATAGGTAGAAGGTCTTTCCCTCCCCGACAAAATAATAGCTTTAATAATAAAGTTGACTAAGTTATTAACAAATTATTTCTGTTTTGTTTTATAAATCATGATTTCCAATAACAAATAGATAGGTGGAAGGAATATTCTAGAAAAGAACTTACTGAAATGAAACTCCACAACAGCAGCCTTAGCCTCACCTGGCAACCCACAGGAAATAAATTTCTCTGATCCACCCCTTGTCTACTGATTCAGAGACTCTGAGGGGCCTTGCAATGTGTGTTCTAAATAACCATCCAGGTACTGACAAAAATTAGTCTTGGGGTGGATTAATGATTGTGCATTGAGTATTGACCCCCCTATATGGAAATTTATTGTTGTTAACAACTATTTTATCAATAAATATGAGAGATGCCCTCACACACACACACAAAATAATATATATATACATATATATATATATATATATATATATATATAAACGCACTTCCAATTGTAAAATAAATAACTGGGATGTAATGTATAGCATAAGGAATATAGTCAAAATATTGTAACAACTTGGTATGGTGATAGCTGGTACCTAGAATTATCATGTATATAAATGTTGAATCACTGTGTTGTACACCTGAAACTAATGTAATGTAATACTGTTGTCAACTACCCTTCAATAAAAAAATAAATAAATAAATAAAAATAAAAATAAAAATAAAAAAAATTAAAAACCCTCCAGGTGATTGCAATATGGCTAAAATTTGAAAATGACTATGGTGAGTGCCTCTCACATTTTACAACTTAAGTGCAACACCCAACTCACCATAGTTCCAGCTCAGAAAATCACTGCTCTCCAAGAAAGCCTGAAGCTCTCTAGAATTTATTTCTAAACTTTCTTGCTGTTTCTGATTTTTACCCAAACCATTTAAAAAATAGGTGGTACTATTCATGCAAGACACTGACAGGGAATAATTCTTCTCAACTTCAGACAATGACTTGTGAAGAAAAATCAACTTACATTTGTACATATTTCAGCCACTGAAAGAAAGTTAAAGGTAAAACACAAATTTCTTGCAGTGATTTCCTTTGAGGAGAAGGGGGATATCAAAAACCATACATGTGATCTGAAAAAGATTATGCCCATGTTAGGATGTACTCCAACTGGTTGGTGTATACATTAAAATTCATTATTTCATTATGAATTCTTGTCTCCTTTTTGAGGTATTTCTTTAAGTAACTACATTTTAAACATTCTAAGAGGATAAGAGGAAACAAAGGTTTATGCCTTTTATATGGAAGCATAAACATAAATCACCTTGTTTACAGATTAAATTGCATGAAATGAGGATATTTATTACTTATCAACTATTAAGATTTTCCTTCTACAGGTCACATATAAAGGCAAATCAAAATTAGATTCAATACACATTATATATGCACTTACATATAGATTATATGTAATTCATTTTCATTATATATTTGTGAAAATATATATAATAATAATATATATATATTAGTTCTTAAATTGCTAGTTTTAATTTTGATCTCATCAAGCTATGTTCTAACAAAATATCTTACACCAAAAATGATAGAGGAAAAGGATCATAAATCTTAAGGAAAAGCTAGTTATCAGAATCTTCCAGTAACTTTCTGAAGCCACTCATTTACATTTATTTAACAGTAGAAAATCATACATTTGACTTAATTATATGGCTAATGTGAAATGTGGATTCTCATTTCTGGCAACAAGTCTTTCACTCGAACTGATTTTCAAAACTGCATCCTTCTCATCACCTTCTCTTGAGTTATGTGAATTGATTCCTTGAGTTTCCTCCTGAATCTGAAGCCTCTCTAATAATTCATCCATCTATGAATTTTATTTTCATTGGAATGAAATGGAGCTTTGTCTACATGCTATACTGTTGGAAGGCAAGAAATGAAGACATCATCCAAGTGACACCAGAAAAGAGCAAGGCAGGCCTGACTCCTGTTCACAGTGGGACACTGACTTCAGTGGGGGGGTGGCCTGTTTTGTGGAAGGAAGATTCAGGTCCCTTATGTACTCTACAAGTCTCTACATTCTAGAAATGAAAAATTTAACTCCATAATAAAAATTCAAAAGAAATATAAGTTTGGGAAAATATCCTGAAGTTATTGAAAGAAAAATTACTATCTTTCTTCTGAGTGCAAATGACAAGAAATGTTTATCTGAGTATGCATGTTTCAAAAATATTTCTGTATTGAGGGTTTGTGTTGACACAGATTATTTATCTTATGTTTTGCTTTTGGTTTTCTTGGTTTCACAGCAGCTTTTATCATAACAACATTTCACATCAATCACTCTGAAACTGAGTAGTCTAATTTCAACTTGTCAAGGATGAAGAGATGTCATGAGAGAAAACTACCTGACAAGAGGCAGACATTTGTGCATCAAGGAATGATATTCACTCCTCCCGTCGTGGATCAGATGTATCAAATTATGGCTGCCTTGGCATTGTTTGGCATTTGAAGCATTTTTTTCTATCAAAGGTGTCCGATTAACATTTTAATAAAACTCACATCTCCATGTTGGCCTATACCTCATACTGTGATTCTAGTATTCAACTTTATATAAATGCACACATAACATTTCTAAATTTCAGTTTTTAAACTGTCTCCTCTTCTATTTCAATGTACTATAATTTGTAACCACAATTTAAATGTCAGGGCAAGTATATCTACCACAAAGACTACCCCTACATAATCATCTAGAGTTAGAGAGTTGAAGAGGGTCCAACTAGAATGATGTCTTGACCAACTTGGTTTGGTTTATCTGCTTTCTCAATTAGACTTGTTTTCATTTGTAAGAGGGCATTAAAATAGTGCCCTTTAAATGCAAAATATCTCTTAAGTGAACAGCACATAATTCTTTAACCAGTCTCTTCCTCTTGGTGTGTATGATGGCTAATTCTTTGTCAACTTGACTGGGATACAAGATGCTCAGATAGTTGATCAAATACTATTCTGCATGTTTCTGTGAGGGTGTTTGGATGACATTAACACTTAAATCAGTACACTGAGTAAAGCAGATTGACCTCCATAATGTAGGTGGGCCTCATCCAATCAGTTGAAGGTCTTATTAGAACAAAAAGACTGACATGCCCCCAAGAAAGAAAGAATTCTTCCTGCCTGATGGTATTTGATCTCAGATATGGGTTTCTTCCTACCTTCAGATGCAAACAGAAGTATCAGCTCAGGTCTTCCTAATTCCTGAGCCTGCCAGTTTCCACACTTGTTGCAGTTGGGGACCGCAAAATGAGGAACCAAGTCAAAATGATATTTAATGCAGAGGGCTTAGACTTCCTTGGAGACTAAGCAATAAGTCAGCGCTGCCCTGCGCTTTTATTAAGTTACAGCAAGTAAAAAGACAGGCATCGATTAATGATTATAGGATGAGTGTTTTCTATCAAGCTAAACAATTGTAAACTAATCACCTCTTGAAGTTTCTCTTAATGTCTTGTTAAGTCATCTGGCCATGTGAGTCTAAACAATTGCAAGCTAAACACCTCTTAAAAGTTTCTCTTATGTCTCGTCAAGTCATCCAGCCACATGAGTCTCATGGTGTGTTCCTTACCTGGGTTTGCCTCAGAAAGGATCACAAGAACTGTTTGCAGTCCTTGTCACATCACACCACTCGTGACTTGCAAGAGATTCCAAGATGCAGCACCTATTGTTCTTTTCTCTTAGATTGGTTTTGGCTATAGATTAAGCTTAAGCAGGAACTAAGTTACAGCAAGGTTAACTGCTGGGGGTATCTACACTGGGGTATCTACACACACAGGAGCTACACCCTTGGCTCTTTACTGGGTCTCTGGCTTATCAAATCATGGTACACAGCTTGGGATTTGCCAGCCTCCATAGTCACATGAGGAATTATATTAAATCTGTGTGTGTGTGTGTGTGTCTCGATACATATATATATATATATATATATATATATATATATATATATATATATATATGGTTTTGGCTATAGATTAAGCTATATACATGATATATATCTTGTTCATTGTTCATATATATATATATATATTCAATTGTTTCTGTTTCTGTGAAGTACCCTACTACTAATAGAGTATAAATGAGTTTAGCAATTTAGTTTTCAGTCAGGGACAAAATTCAAATTTGAGTAATAAATTGAGATTACTATATTCCTGCTAGATGTCAAGATAAACTCAGAAGAAACATATAACAGATCATAGTACACTGATATACATCAAATTATTATATTTTTAACCACTTCAGATAATGATGAATGAGAAATTTGAGAAGAAATTAACTAATTTGTAATTTTTAAACAATTATTTACCAGTTTTCCAAGGAAAAAATTAATAAATACAATAAAAATTAAAACTTAGGTCATATCTGCCAAGTTTAACCAACTTCTATCTGTCATGTGCTCATTATAATCTTTGTTGGTTTTTGCTTTTTTTCATTGAAATGAATTCTTATGTTGTCTTATAATCTTTGTTCTTACTATTCTATCACTATGAGCTTAGACTTCCTATTGATATTTAAAGTTGATTTAAACAAAAATATTTGAAATATGTAAAGTTTTAGAAATAATTCCCTCATTCAACATTTTTCCCTCATATATTAGTCAAAAAATTCTCAATTTCAGAAAAAAAATCAAGACATTGTTGCTTTTCCAACTTTTTTTTTGACAACCCACTACACTAAGGCAGAAGTACAGTAAGCATTTTATTTCTATGAATTCCAGCATACATGTAAATCTAAGACTTAAATATAAAGTACAGTCAAATCTCGCTACTTAAGGAGAGGTTGGTTGTTTTATTTGTGAAAATTAAGAATTAAAAATAATTGTAAAACCATTAATAAACTAAAATAAACTCACTGATATTTATTAGACACACTCCATGTACAACAGCAGATACACTCTTCAAGTACATGCTGAACATGAATGGGTTAAAGCATCCTCTGGACTACAAAAATAAGTCTCAATATTTTCAATGGATTTAAATCATACAATGTTTATTATCTGTCTACATTGGATTTAAATTAGGATTAATAACAGGAAGCTATCTGAAAATTTATTGTGGGGAAATGAAACAATACACTTCTAAATAACTTACGTATCAACAAAAAAATCAACACATCAATTCTAAGCCATAGCTAAAACTATGCTTAGAGGAAAAAAATGTACAATTAAAAACATTCACTAAGCTTATATATGTATATACATATGTATAGAAAGCTCTGTAAATATACTAAGTATCTACCCTAAAAATTACAAAAAACAAAAAATTAAAATTAAGCAGAAGCAAAGAAAATACAAAGGCAGTAAACAATGAAATAAAAATCATAAAACTAAGGGAAAATATCAATGCAACAAAAAGATTTTTCATTGAATAAGCTCAATAAAATTGATAAACCTCCAACCAGGCAGATCATAAAATGTTAGAAAAAAAACACAAATTATCAATATCAGGCAAACGGGAGATGTCACCACTGAAGATTTTAAAAGTTTTAATAAGGGCATGGTATGAAGATCTATGTGTCAAAACGTACAACAGCTTAGATGAAATGGGCAAAAACTTTCAATGATACAAATACCAACCTCATTCAAGCAGTAAAATATAGCCTAAATAGTTGTCTATGAAAGAAAATGATATTGTAGATAAAACTCTCACATAAAACTCCAGTTTCAGATGACTTCACGAGGGAATTCCACCTAACAGTTAAAGAAGAAACAATTTTAATTCTACAACTTTTTTCAGAAAATGGAGTAGCAGGAAAAAATCCCTAACTCACTGTATAAACCCAGCATTACCCTGATACACAAATCAAAGATATACTAGAAAACTACAGCACAATTTTCCTCACAAACATAAATTTAAAAATCTGTAACAAAATTTTTAGCAAATCAAATTCAATAGTATGTAAAAAGATACTACATCATGACCAAGTGGAGTTTATTCCAGAAATGCATGGCTTACTTAATATTAAAAGAAAAAAATATCCTATCACCAGACTAAAAAAGAAGATATGTATTATCTTCTCAAGCTTTTGATAAAATTCAATCTCCTTTCATGGTGAAGACTTTCAACAAACTAGTGATATTGGTAAACTTTCTCAACCTGATGACAAAAATATAGCTAACATCATATTAATGAATTTTCAGTGAAAAACAATGAACATCAGTGAATTTCTGATCCTCTTAAGATCAGAAGTGAGGAAAAGATATCTTGCTTATCTCTTCTACTGAACATTTTGTTAGAGGTTTTAACAAGTGCAATAAAGTAGGAAAAAAAAATAAAATTACAGATTAGAAAGCAAGAATTAAACCTGTCTTTTTACTCTCAGATGAATTGTGTATGTAGAAAATTCTAAGAATCTACATGAAAACTCTTATAACCAGTAAGTATGTCTACAAGGCTGGAAGATAAGTCAAGTACAAATATAAATTGAGTTTCTATATGCTAGCAACAAATTACTGGAAATTCAAATAACATTAAAAATATATATTATTTAGAAATAAACTGAAGAAAATATGTAAAAGGCCTCTAAATTGATAAAGACAAAACTGATTAATACCTAAATGAATGTAGAGAGATACCAAGTTGATGCATCAAAAGACACAACATTATTGTATTAGGATTCACCAGAGAAACAGAACCAGTAAGAGATATATATATATATATGGAGATTTACAATAGGAATTGGCTCAAAGGATTATGGAGGCTTAGAATTCCCACAATCTACCATCTGTGAACTGGAGAATCAGGAAAGCTGGTTGTGTAATTTAGTCTGATCCTAAAGCCTGAGAATCAGGGGAACTGCTGGTGTTCTAGACCAAGACCAAAGGACCAAGAAGCAGGAGTGCCAACGCTCAAGAGAAGAAATAAGGTAAATGTCCCAAATAAAGAAAAAAAAAAATTCACCCTTCCTCCACCTTTTGTTCTATTCAGACCCTCAACAGATTGGACATTACACACCTGCCTTTTACTCAGACTTCTGATTCAAATGTTAATCTCAAACAGAAATATCTTCACATATGCAACCAGAAATAATGTTTTACCATCTGTTTGGGCATCCTTTAGCCTAGTAAGGTTAGCATATAAATTTAATAATCACAATTATTAAGATGCCAATTGTCCCCAACTATATCTATGGATTCAATGCAGCTCCAACTAAAATCTCAACAAGTTTTTGTATAGAAATTGTTAAACTGATTATAAAATTTATATGGAATTTCAAAAGACCTAGGGAAAAAACACCATATTGGCAAAAAACAAATTGACTATTGATACATGCAATAACTTGGATGAATCTCAAACTAAATATGCTATGTGAAAGAAGCCAGACACAAAAGTGTGCACACTAAGATAACCATTTACATAACATTCTAGTAATTGCAAACTAAAATATGTAAGTTAAGCAGATCAGTGACTGCCTGAAGAAGGTTAAAGAGAGGGACTAATTACAAAGAGGCATGAGCATACTTTGAGGGCTTGTTGAGACGTCCTTCACTTGATTGTGGACATGATCTAAGTATATGCAGTCCTCACTTTGCATGATAATGAGTTAATGGAAACTTATACATGTCAGAACTGAGTTCTTGCACTCCACAGCACTATGGCAACTTGTTTCACAGAAACTTCTAAGGAAGGACGTTGTTCTGATCACTAATTCCATTAAAACTGTATCATGCAGAAAGGGGTTGCTTAAATATATATCTAAACATATCATATTATATATATACAGTTTTGGTGATTTATGCTTAAATAAAACTATAAAATATTAGGCTTTTCCTTACCTCTAGTCTTTCTTCAATGAATGATATAAAAAGTATCTAATTAGTTACAACTTCACAGATAATTTTATGTCTTTCAAATAAATAGACAGCTCTTACGATTTTGTTTCCTGAAAAATAATGGCAGATGCCTAAATCTGAGTATCCACATCCAAAAACCAGCAAAAAGTACAAAGAAGACCACCTGTAACACTTGCCCAGAATGAGTACAAGAGAAAGAATACTGTAGCTCCAAATTATATGTGAGTGATGATGTAAACATTGTTGCAGCAACCGGGGAACTACGGACAAAGAGTCGGGACACTGAGACGTTAGGCAGGAAGCAGCATGTATTAGAGCCGGCACTGGCTCAGAGGATTCCTTTCCAAAGTCTGAGCCCCCGAGCGAGCGCAGCAGGGCCGTGCTTTTTATACATTCACTACAAGGTTAAGGGGGAGGAAACCCAGGAAACGTTGCAGTGGGAGCTATTAGGTCATTATAGGTGTATCCAGAATGCTAGATATATTTTAATCTATCTCTGTAAAGGTTATCTGGATACCCTACTATAAACTAATGGGCCTCCAAGACTGTGATCAACAGGGTGTTTCATACCGCTGAGTCCTGGTTGGGGGAAATGAATTGTTACATTGTTTCAACCTCAAGCACCCAAGCACCTTGTGATTCCTCTACATTCCTGAAACCTCAACAGAAACTTTGTCTCCTTGACTTCCTACAACATCATCTCATTTCATTTCACAGCCAGCTGCATCAGCAATGCAAAAGCCGGATTTGATGGAGATTTCCAAGGAAGAGGAAAGTCCTACCCTGAAGGGGAAAGTCACTCTGGAGCTACACTGATAGGATCACTGACAGCAGAGATTTTGAGAAGGGACACAATTTCTGGGAGGAGGGAGGTGTTTTGTAAGGGAAAGCCTTCTCTTGGAGCCTTGCTGATAAAGGCAAAGAGGACAGAAACAGTCAAAATTAAGTTTTCTATATTTTAACAAAAAAAAAACTTCACAAACTCAACCTTCTCTATCAAAAAGACACCCACAAATTAAGGAAACTTCATTCTAACTGAAGAGAAGACCTTTTAACCCATAAACCAGCCAAACCCCCACCCCTGCTTATGATGGAACAGGTCTTAGAAAATATAAAACATTTTGAAAATAAATATGTAATAGCAGGTAATATATAAATAAAACTACTGGAAGAATAAAACAGAAAAAATTCAAATGCTAGAAATAATCAACTAAGCAAAAAAGAACAAAACAGAGAAAAACTAATATAGCACACAAACATAAATTGAATAACATGAAGCTAGCATTTTTAGACCTGAATCAGATTCACATATCTCCTGAAAAAAATCAGAAATATATGAAAAAATCTTTGACTAAACTGGGGAGTGAAGAGAAAGATAGATATTTTTTTCTAAATGGAAGCTGTTACACTCACATTAATTATTACTTTACAGTCATACAAAGTCAAAATGGCTTTGAAAATTTTTTAATTTTGCTAGAGATAATAAAAATAATCCTAATCCAGTTTGTAACGATAAATAAAAAACGTCATTTTATAAAGTTTTAGTTGAATCATAATTTGCTCTATCTGTACTGGGCTAATATCTGCATTTATATTATCAGTTACGTTATAGAAATCAGTAATATCTGCCTAATATCAAGGAAGAAAGACCAGTCTCACCCGTGTGCCATATACTCCTCTGCACTTATGTATGTTATCTGATTTGATTTTCATGAATTCCTTGTGGTAGGTATTTTAATTTCTACTTTGTAGACAAAAATGTGAGAAACAGTGAAGTTAGGATATATGCTTACAACCTCAGTTTAATGTCAAAATCAGATATAAACCCAGTTCTTTCTGGCTCTATGTCCAGTGTTCTTTCCATTTTCCTTCTAAGAAACTCAAACAATCTGCAAACAGTATGTTTCTTAGGTATTTATGTGTAAATAACTACTCTTTAAATATTTAACTGAATTGCTCACATATTAAATGTTAGAAAATGTCATAAACATATTTTAAAAGTTAGATTTGAAAAAGGAGGTTATCATGACAATCTCTGAAATTAAATTCTAGGTGGAGTAGAGGGGACACAGATGAAAATAAAAAAGCAACAGGGCTTCAGCTTCTGCTCAGATGTAGAAAGCTGTAAGAAAATATTAATCTCACCCTGACAATAAAAGCAGCACACTTATACATTATCAACTGTTTGTTTCTCAATGTCCATCACAAAGTCAAAGTCACACGCAAAAAATGATGAGGCAAATCCAGAAAATGACAAGCCTGTCCTAGGAGAGATGAGATGCATGTCTACTTTCATGTCTAATAGAACATGAGAAGAGGAGGAAATCCCAGGGGCTAAAAAGGAAAGAAGATGACATGTTCACATGCTGAGAGTGTCTTATGGGCTGACACAGTGTTCTGGATGACCTAGAAGTCCCAAAGTCAAAAAGCCAGCACTCCCCAGCCAGCTCTTTGCATGGACTTTCACTGAGTTCTCATGAGAAAAAATGAGGGCCAGGCAGAGGAGCTGAGCGAAACAACTTGCTGAAGATTGAGGGAGAGAAGGGAGAACCAAGGACTCAAATCTGAGCCTTACCCAGAGCAAGAACCTGCTGTCATCTGCCTGAAGGGAGGGACTGAGAAGGACCCTTTTCCCTTATTTGCAGGCATATGGGAGTCTATCAGTCTGAAGGCAGTGAAAACTACTTAGAGAAACTCCGCAGGTGTACCTTGGGCATTATTCTGAGCCCAAGGAAGCAGCTAACAGTGATTGGGAAGAAACAGTGTGAAAAGAGTAAAGGTATATGGAATATGTTGAAGGCTGAGAATAGAGAAGAGAACTGAGATTGTTGTTCCAGGCAATACCATTTACAAGCGTATACATACACATCAAATATTTAGGAATAAATGTAATGAAAGATATTCAATAAAAACTAGTAAATACTTTTGAAATAAAGTTGATCCATTAAATGGATAGATATAACACACCTATTAACCATATGATCTGCTATTGATAGATGTCAATGCTCCCCAAATTGATCTATAACTGAATGTTAATATATCAAAATTCTGGCAGGCATATTTTGTAGCAATGTATGAGTACAATATAAAAATACAAAACTGCAAGTGATATGGATATGAAAAAAGAGAATGTTCAATAAGAAAAATCAATATAGAAGGCTTACATTATCAGATTACAGTAATTAAAATAGCATAGTATTGACTAAAGGATAGATAAATAATTCAATGGAAAAAGAATCAAGATTACAGAAATAGACTCATCCATATAGAATGAATAAAGAATGCTAATGCAATTGAACAAATAATTTTAGAAATGGTTCTGAAATAACTTCTAGTAAAAAAAATTAACCTCTACAACACACTAGAGACATAATAATTCAAACTATAGATAAAAGAAAATGTAGAAAGATTTGATTCTAGAGTCAGCAAGCATTTCTTGGGGAGGTAGAGGTAGAAAGCCCCCTAAAGGAAAAAATAAAAAATGACAAATTCAACTTCATTATCACTAAAAAATCTATTCATCCAAAGAGTTCACTGGTAAATCAATGGACAAGATACAATTGGGAAAACATATGCTTGAATACATATCTGACCCATAACTTCATAAACTTCTGCAATAATATACAATACAATAATAAATAGACAATAATGTAATAATAGACAACCAACAGAAACACATTATACAGTATACATGTTATAAAAGAATATGTATGAGTAAAGTAATCAACAACATGGAAATGCAAATGAAAACCTCAATGAGAGTTTTATAAACTCAGTAGAATAGTTAAAATGAAAAAGGCTGACAACATGTTGGCAATATGGCAACAATGTTAAGGATATGGAGCTACTGGAACCCTCATACATTGCTGATGGGATGTAAATGGCTCAACAATTGTGGAAAAAAAAACATTTGTCAGTTTCTCATAATTAAACAAATTATAATGTATAACCCAGCAATTACATTTCCTAAGTATTTATGCAGGAGAAATGAAAATATATATCAAAAAGATTTGTGAATAATGTTTATAGCAGATTTATTCATAATGCTTCCAAACTGGAAACAACTCAGACAAAAGAATGGAGAAACCTATTTGGTATGTCCATACAATGGAATACTATTCATACACACAATACTGCTACACAAAATGATATGCATGAGTCTCAAAAGTCGAGTACAAGAAGCCAGATACAAAGGAAGCCAGAAGTGACATTACATGATTCCATTTATGTAAAGTTCTAGAAGAGGCAAAAGCTAATCAGTGAATAAACAAATTCAGTGTGTGCTTATCTCTTAGTATAGGTATTGAATGGAAAATGTACTTTCTGGTATGACAGAAATGTCCTATAGTAATATGGCTTATGAGGATGTATTTATTTCTTCAGATCTGTCTGAACTATGCACTTACCTCAATTTCATTGCATGTAAATTACATATAAAATATGACATAGTAGAAAAATATATATAAAGAAACAATTGGCTAACAGTTACATGAAAAGGTGCTCAATATCACTAATCATCAGGGAAATTCAAATCAAACCACAATGAGATATCATCTCATACTTGATAAAGTGACTATCATCAAACAAAACAAGAGAAAAGTTTTGCTGAGGATGTGGAAATAAGGGAACTCTTATGCACTATTGATTGGAATAAGAATTGGTGCAGACATTATAGAAAACATTATGGCAGTTCCTCAAACATTTAAAAAAATTGAACTACCATATGAACCAGGAATCCCACTTTGGAGTATATATCCAAAGGAAACAGAAACAGCAATTTTGTACTCTCATGTTCATTGCAGCATCACAATAAAGAAGATGTTATATGTTATTATTTTTGCTACTGATTTTTAAAAATTATTGTATAATTCAGCCATGATAAATAAGGATGTACTACATTTGCAACATTGTTGGACATTTGCAACATTATGCTAAGTGAAATTAGTCAGCCATAGGCAGCTGAATACTGTATGCTCTTACTTAGATGTGGAATTTAAAAATGCTGAAGTCACAGAAAGAGAGTCTAGCATTTGGTTACTAGAGGTTGATGGTGTGGAAAACAGTACATGTTGATCAAAAAAACATGTGTTGGTCTGATTTTAATATCAGGTAATGCTAGAATCAAAAAAATGAGCTGCTTCTCTCCTGTTTTCTGGAAGGTATTATGTAGACTCGATATTATGTCTTCATTAAATGCCTGGAGACATTCTCCAGTGAAATCTCCTTGGTCTGAACTTTTCTTTGTTAGAAAAATTTGAACTCTGAATTTTGTTTATAGAATAGATATAATGCTATGAATATTGACAATTTCTTCTTGAGTGAGTTTTGGTAGTCTGTGTCTTGAAAGGAATTGGTCCATTCCATCTGTATTGTGACATGTACTTGTGCATACAATTATCTTATGGGCTTCATGCCTGTGGTGTGTATCGTTTCTTTTATTTCTGATGCCGGTAAATTGTTTTTTTTCTCTCTTAATCTTGCTAGAGGTATATTGATTGTATTTATTTTATCAACCATTTGTCTTTTGGCTTAATAAATTTCTATTATTTTTCCATTTTAAATTTCATTATTTCTGCTCTTACTTTTATTTTTTCTCCTCTTGCTTGCTTAAGTTTTATTTCTTCTATACTGTTTTCTTAAATGTGGACACTTAGCATACTGTATTGTGCATATGTTTTCTTCCCTAACGTAAGCATATAAGCTATAAGCTACAAACTTATAAGGTACAAAGTTCCCTCTAAGGATTTCTTCCGTTGAATTAAAAAATATTGATAAGTTCTGTTTTCTTTATTTCCCTTTTTCCTCGATATGTTCTGTTCTCATTTTCATTCATTTTAAGCTCCCTTGAGACTTGCTTTTGAACTGTATGTTATTGATTTCTGGTTTAATTCCATTATGGCCCAAGAACTCTTGAGAAAAATGTGTAGTCAGTTAATACTATTGTTTATATGTTTAGTATTTCACTGCTTTTTGCTTACTTGTTCTATCAGTTACTGAGAAAGGAGTGTTGAAGCTTCTGTTTCTAATTATGGAGTTGTCTATTTCTTATTTCCATTTGTGTACTTTGAAGCTCTATTAAGTACCTAGTATACACACTGAGGATTGTTATGTTATAAAAATGATCCCTTTTATTGTTAAGTAATATTGCCTTGTAACCATGATAATATTTTTTCAGAAGTTTACTTTTCTGATAATTGTGCAGCTGCTTCTGCCTTTTTGCTTTTATTTATTTTGAGGGATTAGTGTTTCCATGGTATTTTACATCTTTTTGCCTTTAACTTATCTGGGTCTTTGTAATTAAGTGGAATTTTGTAAAGAGAATACAATTTGGTCTTAATATTTAAAATACAATTTCACAATCTGTTTTTTAAATGTGTTGATTAGGCTATTTATATTTAATGTTAATAAAATTGAATTAAAATCCACCATTTTGCTCTTTTCTATTTTTCTATTTGTTCTTTGTCTCCTGTCCCCCTTTTTCCAGCCTTCTTGGTATTACTTTAACAGCATTTTATACTTCTGTTTATCTTCTTTATTAATGTATTAGATATATCTCTTTTAAAAATATTGTAGCAGTTGTTATTAAATTTAAACATACTTCTTTAATTAATGAAAATTTACCTGCAAATACTACTTCACATTAGAATTTAACAATATATCCCCTATCCTCTATTTATTCTTTGTACTAAGGGCATCATATATTTCTCTTTTAAATATGATTAGGTTTACAATAAATGTCTATTGTTTTTGCCTTAGTTTATCTTTCAGAAAAATTTTGTTAAGAATCATGTGAGTCTCAGTTTCTGTGTGTTACCACACTCCTTCTGCCTGAAAAATTGTCTCTAAAATTCCTTGTAGAATGTAACATTTATCATAGTTCTGCTGATAATAAATTCCCTGAGGTTTTGTTTGTCTAAAAGGGTCTTAATTTCTCTTTTTTCTTTTAAAGATATTTTTACTATTTAAAGAAGTCTGGGTTGATAACTGTAGTTTACTTCCTATTCTCATTTAGACTTTAAAAATAATATTCTTCATTTTAGTTCAGAAAGATTTGTGGCTTGAAATAAAGATCATAAACAAAAAATTTTGTTGTAGTTTTTGCTTTCCAAAAAGTAGATTAAGTTTTTATAGGTACTTTTCAATTAGGAAAGGAATCCCCAGCCCTGCTGTTTTTTTCAAACCATCATATTCTCCATTCAGGATAATTGGGAATCGGTATGCCAAAGATGCTCCAGAATGGACATTTTTCTTCATTTACGATGGGATCAGATACTTGATGTAATGACAAGAAGACCCAGGAAATTAAAATCCTGCCCAGAATGAATTATGATGTCTGAGGAAAGCTGAAGTTAACAAAAGAAAAACAAACTCCCGAGTTGTCATTCTCACAAATACATATAATATCATACACAATCATATTAAGAATCTTAACAAGACAAAATAAAGTAGAAGAAAACAGACAACAAACAAATTTGGGGTTTCTTATAGGCTTAACAGCAAATTTGCATCAAGCCCTTGATAAATAAAATCCAAAATATTTCAGGAGACATGTGCACACTAAATATACATATATAAAAATACGTATACTTATATATAAATATATATATGTGTATATATATATATATAGTTTAATATTGGATGCAATACACAGGACATATTTATACAAAAAATTTTGTTTCTTCTTTTTAAAGAGTTGTCTGATGGCAAAGGAGTACAAAAAATAATTAAAATATAAATAATCAAAATTTAAAAATGTGTTCAGTTTGACATTAAAGATTTTTATTAAATGTGATTCATTGATTTGTAGCCAGAAAGCAAAAAATGACATTGAACTTGTACATATGAAATTAAAAACATATGAATTAAATTATATTCCAAAAGTTTTTCTAATATAGTTTTAAGCTCAATTTTAAAAAATGACATTAATTTGATATGATAAGAAAAAAACCATAGGATAAAGAAGTAATAAGAGGCTTAGATCTGAGTCTAGGGTCTTAGAAATTGTATTCCAGTTCTAAAATGATGAGAAGTTGAATTAAGCATCTCTGTCCCCATCAGTAAAGTTTTTAACCATTTTCTTCCTAAACCTTAATTTCAATTTGGAAATACCCTTAATATATGTCTTGTAGATTTAAATAGTGTTTTAACAAAATAACTGGATGATGACAAAAAAGAAATCTATTAATTTACCTTCTGCTAATTCTTCTATGTGCTTAATCTTTGAGCTGTACATAGCAATGTTTCTTTACTATAAAATGTGAAATTAATATATCCCATATGCAAATTTTATTCTTTCCTCTAATAGAAAATTGCTAAAGGCATATGTAAATATGATGGAAAACAGAATGTTAATTGCAATTACAATGTATCATAACTGTAAAAATTGGCATCAGCTAGGAAATAATCCAGGAATTTTGCCAATCTAGAGAGGATTCTACTCTTGTAGCTTTTCTACATTTGTTGTAACACTTCTCAGTTATTGTATTTCTAGGTTAATTGAGCTTATTTTATATATTCTAGTTGTATTTTATATTATTAATTGGTTTGCATAATTTTTTAATGCATGGATTGTAAATTAATAGATGTTTATATTTAGTCAATGGCCTCTGAGAAACTCAATTTTTACAGCATATTTGTCCATAATTCATATGGGAATACTGATAATAAGGATGGAAAGATTGAATTTTGACCCCTGAGGAAAAAGAAAGTTCAGGCAAAATTTTAAATGCTCAAATTAATATGCTCTTTATTATTAATATGTGATTCAAAGATACTGAATATCAGCTTGATTCCCTGAAGAAAAGTAAAGACTTGACTGGTACTAGGTCAAGACAATAAAATTGGGATAATTATTTGAACTTTTATATTATAAGCTTCATTATAACAAAAGATAGAACACACTAATTAGTAAAGGATATTGTTTATATAAAATGAAGAGCCTTTAGTCTATAAAAGAGAACAGTTACATTATAAAACCATAAGATTAATATTTACTAGAGATAGATTTAATTGATAGAATTAATTGAAAATACTTATTTAATTTTTTATAATATTAAAATCTAATTGGTAGAGTTGTTTAATTCATCCAGATATCTTATACGCATGCATACACACAGAGAGAGAATATGCGAGAGAGAGAGAGAGAGAGAGAGAGAGAGAATGAGCAAGCATTGGAGATTGACGGATAGTGGTGAGGAAATAAAATAGTTGCCTGAATCTCAAGGTGAACTGATAGAGTAAACCCTTCACTATCACCTAAGAGCTATCTGTACCAAGGAAAGATTAGGCACTGAAAGACTACTTTCTAAGAACAGAAGATCATCTGTAGTGGGGATGGCAATGCCTGGAAGCAAACGGAACCTGAATCAAGTTAAGCCAACTCTCCATCAGATACTTACTTTCCTAGAACAAAATAATTTGAATAAACATCCACTGTGCCATATGTTACTGAAAAATGAGAAAATACATAGACAGTGTTGAATTCTATTTAATAATTTTATTTTGTTATAAATATGCTGTTTTAAAACTACCATCTGGTATTTTAGATAAAGAAGATAAGTAACTATATATTTTAATTACAACAGTATATTTTATTAGCAATTGATAATTTCAAAATAAAAAATGTGCAATTATATAATAAACTATTTAAATAGGAAATATATATGCTATTGATACTAAATTACAAATATCAATATAACTTCATAAGAATAAAAATTAAAATAAAAACCTATTTTTTTTCTAGCTTTTTCCACTGAAATGCCCCAGGAACACTGGCATTCCACAATGCTCCCAGTACTAAGATTCTGATATAAACTTTTCTACAAATTTTCCACAAATAAATTTCAAGTTTCTTTAGAGAAATATTAATTTTATTGTATTCTGTAGGTGAGTCAGGAAAACACAAAGGAGAGCACGATACACCCATTTGTACCAGAAGCTAAGAAAGATTTCAAAGACAATGAAAGTAATGGTGAAAAGACACAACAGCAATGCAAAGGGAACTTCTACTGATCAAAGTTGATGTAACTTAAATATGAATACAGTAACTACTATAATTAATTAACATATATGAAATCTGAAAGCCCATTAACCCATAACTATAAACATATATATTTTAAAAGCTACACAATTGAAGAATTATAAAGTAATGATAAATGCTACAAGGCCTAAAGCTCTTTAAGTTATATTTGTGGAGATTCATCAAAATCATTGTTCTCTAGATTAAGAGTCTCTGGTCTTAAGAGTTCCTCAACACAGTGGGAGTTGGACTTCTTAAATAAACTGCAGAACCATAAAAGGACCATAGTGTTTCCCCAGGAGAGTAAAACAATGAAGATCTCTTCTTAATTGAATATTTTTAACTTTTAGAATACATGGTAGCAACAGTGTGTGTGTATGTGTGTGTGTGTGTGTGTGTACATATGTGCACATGTTTATGGAAGCTTGATTTCCTCATTTTATTCTTCATTCAGCATATGTGAAAACCTTGCATATATGTGCCTCATATTCATAAACTACAAATGAACCTTTTCAAAAGTTTTTATTGTCATCATAAACCCTAGTAGGAACTGGATTTCTTGAGAGTTGGGAAAGTTAGAGCTTCTGTTAGCAGTAAACTGGTATAAGAAGTAAAAATATCTTGAATCCTTCAGTCACTTTTACCCTCCTGGTTTTCCTATATGGCAGTTGAGCTACACCCCTTACATCCCAATGTGATCTTACACAGAACTTCTCTGAATTACCATTTACATTATTAGGGAGCATATCAAATGTGACTTTTCTAAATTGAAAACTTAAACAAAATGTTCGTTTTGTGTGGTTTGGACAATCCAGGCTACAGAAGTTCAAGTAAGGAGAATAGATCTTAGAGTTACTGGATTATGAAAAATATTTCATATTTAGGCAGAGCTGGGACTTGAGGGATATCTTGATGGGCAGATAGGTTTTGACTGAGCCAAAAGGACTGGTGGATGCTTGAGACTCTAAGAATGGGACGAGTAAAAGCTCAGCTTGTACAAGTATGGTAAACCTGAGGAATGGGGAAGAGGAGAAACTAACTGGTGGGTAGACATAAACAAAGTCCACCAAAATGAGACTAGACAGAACTAATTATTTAGAGCTTGCTACAACAAGGGAGTCAGCCTCTATTACTTGTGGCTGGCGGAAATTCAACTACCGGGGAAGTGGAAATATCATAGTACAGAAATAGGGTAGAGGTTTCTGGTGTATTCTGTTTGGAGATAGTTGCCATTTGGAAGATGGTGGTGGTATAATGAGAAGTGGGATACCTTATATGATTGATTCAGAGAACATATTCTGCTTTCTCTGGTTGATCCTTATTTGGAAGTGGGGATAAAATAGGGAAGTTAGCATTCATCAACCAATCCCTGGTGATTCTGGGCCAATTGCTATAGATATCGTGGTTTGTTTTCCTGGGCTGCTTATGTTGTTCTGAATTCTAGTTACATATATGGTCTGGTCACTGTACAAGTGTATGTCCAGTTTCTCTCTTGTGAATTATTGACAAATAGGTTTGGATAAAAATGGAGGCCCTTGAGATCAGGGAAGGATGGGTGAAATCAATCTCTTACCTCTTATAGGTGTGAATTGTTACCTCTCATTCTTACTTCCCAACTGATCCTAATGTTATCCTATAAGCAAGAGAACTTTGGTTCCTCAACTAGCACAAGAATTGAATGACACTGTGGATTGCAAAGACAGGATGAGTAAAGACTAATATTGCTTTAGAATTTAATTCAAGCAAATTTCCCTCATGACATTTGTTTAATTTAAAGGTGTAGGGAGCTTCTGTTTCTCACTGTTCTAACTATGCTGTCTAATACAAAATTAAAAATGAATATTTTCTGTCTGCTTGAGTTTATTCACTCTATAGAAAAGTAGATTTATTGTCTTCTCAATAACACCAGAGTATCCGTTCTTCTAATTCTGTCTTCTAAAAAATTTGAATGAAGTACAATTGATCAGAGTTATATCAGGATTTATTTATCTTTGGTTGATTCAAACAAGTCTTCTTGCTCCTTCTATTTTCCTGTGCTTTTCATTCAAAAATTTCTATTTCTATATCTCAAGAGATAAACAAAAAATCCAAAAGCTTAAATGACATGTTTGATAGGGGTTAAAATTTAAAGTACCAGAGAAAATCCAATCTTTGGATTATCTGAAAATTTCATTTTTCTAAGCCATATTTCTCACCAGTACAGATAATCATTAATCATTTCTTTCCTCAAAACCAAGCTTTGCAAAAAGGCATATATAAGGTAAATAATACATAAAATCAACATATCTTTTCTGGCACATTATTGCGTTAAAATTCTTAAAAATTTGTATTATCTTGATTTGCTACTTTCAAAATCTAAAACCCTAAAAAAAAAAAAAAGTTTTTAGAGAACTCACAGGATATAGTTTCCAAATATAAATTTTATTTAGTTATTTTTTCTTCATAGCTTTATGTTTGGTAAATACAATGTTTAGCTTCATATTTCTGTCTTAATTTTTAAATTACATCAACAACTCAAAAGGAACCCATAAGTTCCTCACCTATTTACTTTTTTTTGGAGGGGTTGGGGAGGCACTGACTCAATTTTCAAGATACAGCACAGAATAATGATTAAAAGTACAGATTCTGACCACAGACTCCCTACAAGTGAATCTTGGCTGAGCTAGCATGCAAACCTAATGTAGTCTAAACTCATGATCCATCCTCTTTGCACATTGCTTCTCCTTTCCAATAGAGAATTCTAGTCAGTAGAATTGCAGAAATGCTCAAACGTATATAACATATTTTTCAGCAGAGGGACAATGAGATATACCAGTTATAAATAACAATGTCTTCTGAAAGAAGTAAACATTTTTATGTTACTCAGGCTCAGTGAGTATTACAAATGAAATCAGTTGAAATATGATGATACATAGCAATAGGACTGCTATAAACATGTTAAGCTTCAAAATTTACTGTTAAAATTCATCTAATTTTCATCTCAAAGCTGTTGCAAATGCATGGCTGAATGAATCCATTGGCTATTGATCCTCACTGTGAAATTCAACAGTATATTGGCAATTATATCCATGCAAATTTCCTGAAAAATGTGGGGTTTTTTCATAAAGAAAATAACTATTCTTGTGGTTTTGTAATATTTACACAAATATGTGTGTATATATATATATGTACATATTATATACATATATATACACACACACACACACACACACATATGCCTTGACAACTCCATTTAAAATGTCAAACTCTTTTCTACATTTTCAAAAATTGTCATTTTATATTAATGAAAAAGTGATGAATTGACAATTGTTTTACTATTCAGTTGTAAATTATCTGACAGGAAGCATCTGAAGTAGTGAAATATCAATATATTTTACATTTTTCTGTGTTACCCAAAGATTGCCAATGTCAACAAATAAATTAGGGAAGAACTGAAAGGACTTTAAGTATCATATTTTGGACAACCAGTTGAATAGTGCTAACTTTTCTCCCTCCTTTCTATGAGAATTTCAATAGCACATTATGATTGTTCCTATCATTATCAGAACACTAAATTAATCACTAGCACTTAAAAGGTTTTATTACAGCTTTTGATTATAAATAATAGATCAGAATAGTTTGAATAAAATGCAACTCTTTCACTACTTCACAAAAGAAGTTGCTGTTAGCTTTCAACTAGAATGTTAGTTGAGAGGTGAGTTTTGTGGGGCAGTTTGCCTGTTACTTCCAAATACAGAATTAGTGTTAATTTCTCTCTGTCCTCACTGATTAATAACTTCAAAACCTTTAAAAGATTATCACTTTAAAGGAGTAAGTAGCCAATAAACCAGGATTAATTGTTCCTACTTGCTTTCAAAATTCAATGTTTAACCAACCTGCTAAGCAGGTAGGTGAGGAATGGAAACAACAAAATTCAAAACAAAAGGTGGTTAATTTTGACCTACTGACTTATCTCCTAAGGACTGTAGGCACAGTGCCCATGATTTTAGGGCCCGACAGAAATTATTTAGTAATTTTGTTTTAAATCAGAAGATAAAGGTGAATAATATAATGCTAATGAAGATATAATAGCAATGTGAGCCTGGATTATATTCATCCTTATACAAATGCTATTTTAAAATATAACTTTTAATACTTTTTATACAGGAAGGGGCCTATGAAGGCACAGTACCTAGGTTTCATGAGTCATCATGTAGCACTTTTATTCATTATAAATGTTAAGCAATTATTTAAATGAAGGAATAATTAATTAAAGTTAAATAAACTTGAGCTGTCTACATAAAGTATTTGGTTGCCAATATTGAACTATAAAAATTTAACTATCTTAAGATTTAATTTACACTAGTCAACTTCATGTAATAAGTCTTCCTACTAAAGAAATTTGAATTTACTTACAATAGTATTAAAGTGTTAAGAAATTATCTTTTATAGTTCTGAAATCAAATTCTTAGGCAGCCTATTTTACCGTATTTTACCACTGCAAATAGAAAAAGCAAATAAACTAAAATAGTTCTAAACAAAACATTGTTTTCTAATTTATGCCTCATAAACACTGATGTTTGTGTAAGGGCATTTATTAGAACATGTTGTTGAACTGTTGCAGTCTAAAGGAAACTTTTTAGTGCAATATCAAAAAATAAATATTAAACTGCAAGCATGGATTAATGACAAGGAATGATCATAAATAAAAATATGGTAATAGTAGGCAAGATTTAACTCAGGCAAATTTAAAACACATCCTAAAAAGAACTTTTCTTCGGTATAGCCTCGAGAAAAGCTTTAGGAACCAGACACGCATTTAATTATCATTTACTAAATAATATATATTTCTTAACCTACAATCCCAACTAAAGAATAAAAATGATGTTCTACTATGAGATCTATCATTTAACTTAGCAGAGACTAGCCTAAGTATAATCAGTCCATCATCTTTCTCAGTTAACTTAGAAAAAGTATTATCAAATTGTCCCAATTTGCTGTATCAATTTTATAAATCCCAATGATATTTTAAAATTTATAAATATTAAAGATGTAAGAAAATTGCTAAATTACATAAACAATATCTCCCTTTCCACATTACAAACTCATTATCGATTTTACCATCTAAAATACAAATTAGGTCTATCATTATGAGTATCTGATACGCCTTTAGTAAAGGAGATGATTTAGTTTTAGCTTTTACAAATATCTGTCATTGTAAGTCCATTTAAGTTAAAAAATGTTGTAATTTTGATGAGTGATGGTGGTTTTCTGACAATTCAATTAATTTGTACACTTGGCTCTTTCATCTTCACAGACAAATTTGAGGATTCAAAAGGGAAGCAGGAAAAGAAGTTAATATAATTAAATGTGATTCAAATAAATTGCCTGAAGGCTTGCTATGTACTAGTGCTTCAAGCAGAGACCTGACATAAGCTTATGCTATTGTCATAACTGTACTTCAAAACAATTATCATGGAGTTTGCATGGAGAATAGTCTGGACCAAATAAAGACTGGGATCTTGGAAAGTATATTGGTAATAATAATGAATGTGAAAAAGACTGGAAGTACCATTTTTAAAATCATTGAGCCAATTGATTTTATTTGGGGTTTAGGATAAAAGGCATGGTCAACTTGAACTAACAAAATTTTGACTGATGGTTGATGGGGCTACTAGCACACAGTGATTACAAGAAGTAGGTACATTTTGAGTGGGAGGATAACACATGGTGAATTTTGAGTTCATATTTTGAATTTGATACAAATGCAGTAAGTAGTTAGCTATACCAATCTAAAACTAATTCAGGGAAAGGAATATTGATTAAAAAATACACCATTCTTTCAACTATGGATGTGAATGAAATCACACATATGGAAATGAAAATTAGGGGGAACACCAACATTTGAGACAACAGTATAAGAAGAATCAGTAAAGGGGATTGTAAATATGCTATAGAGGAGTTGGATCCCAAACTAATTAACCCAAAAAAGGAGTTTTAGGCAAATTGCAGTGGATTAAGAAACTTGTGGTAAAAGAGAAAGTAGAAAACACAAAATGTCATAAAGGTTTAAATGAAGCTCAATTCCTGATTTATTTTCTTCCCTTTATATCTGTCTGGTCAGTGGGTTTCAGCCCTGAAAAAGTTCACTATGGATTCAGTGAGACCAAGGAATGACAATGTAATGTTCTTGGCTTTGTGCTTCAGGTGATAGGTTGAGCACTAGAATTACATCTGCATCCAACAGTCTGCAGGTCTGTAATCTTCCTTCATCTCTGCCTCTGCCCAGAGCACTGGGCAGAGCTCTTTATATAATGACTCAGTCAGTGATAACTTAATGCCTATGGACGTGGAAGCAGTAGCCTAGCAGTAGGTCAGTTACATTCATCAAGTAGTTTAGGTTCAGGTGAAGATACTGGCCATAGGAACTGCAATTTTTCCCACAATAGCCCTTTAAAAAGAGAAGAAAAGTTATCATAGGATCAAAGGATCATGGTTGGAGAAAGGAATGGGAGAGATCAAAATATATTCAAATACTGATGGGAAAGAACCTTTAAAGAAAGTTAAGAATAGAGTGAAAAATTTACCAATTAGTTTACTTGAGATAGATGTGGGCCTATAATACAAGAAGAGATAGCACTTTAGACAGGAATTTGTTCTCTTATAGTATGCCCTCTATGGTTCTGAGTTATTTATATATATTAACTCATTATCTGTAGGAGGTAAGTGAAAGTCTCTCCTCAGAATTATGTTGTTTGTATGTAGGAGTATAATGGGTTAAAAGTAGAATATGGGATAGGGAGTACAAGAGGCAAAAGACAATCTGCAATGGTCACTGTCTTGCCAATGGGTTTCAGCCCCAGGAAAGTTCACTATGGATTCAATGTGACCAATGACGGTAGAACATTTCTTTGGGGTGAAAGGGTTATACCCAACTTTATTTCCACAGCAGCAGATCAACCACCAAAATCCCATTCACTCAGAGCGAGTCTGCATGCAGCAAGCCTATCTCTGTCCTAGGGTCTCTCTGCCTGCACAGCCATCCCGCACAGCCATCCTCTGGGCCTCTGCTCTCTGCTCTGCTCTCCTGCAGCCTTGCAGCTGAGCCACAGAGTCACCCATACTACTGGGCAGAGCTCTTTATATAGAGTCAATAGCAACGTATTGCCCACACGTGTGTAGTGAGCTAGCCAACCAGAGCCAGGTGAGAAGGAACTTTCATTTTATCACAGTCACTATGCAAAATTGCTAGATTGATATCAACTTCATTGGGCCTGGACAACAGGAATCTGCAAAGACACAAAGCAGAGGGGCCAGATTTTCCTCATCTTTCTCAGGGACTCCTGAAAAAAGGAGAGAAGGCAGGATATGAGAACTGTCTCACACTGGAGTGTTCCAGGTAGATGTGACAGAAGTATCAGGAGACAAAGGAAGTAGTCAGAAGTGACCTGGCAGAATGGAGGGAAAGAACAGATCTCAGTAAAGTCAAAGAAAAGGGGAATTGGGGAAAGGAGAGGAATACCACAAGAATATGAGGTTGCAGTCACAGGTAGATGCTGCTTTTTGAGATTTAAGTTTCAGAGAAATCATGATGATGGGAGTGAAAATGTGGCTGGGAGAGTGGAGATGTAGGTCATTGGAGCTAAGGAGCTATAAGGCAAAGTAAGTCACGATGCAAGGTGTGAAATTGCCCCAGATTCTGGGAGACCTTGCTGTCAGGGGAGTGCCATCAGTCAGATGCTCAATGAGTTATAAAGTATGGGAATAGGTAGGGTAGCAGCCTGACAGTGAGAAAGAATGTAGAACATTGATGACCCAACATGGTAATGAATCTACTAATTTTTGAGTTTAAGAAAATAAAAAGTTTGTTTCATACAGAGAAAAATAATTCATTTATTACTTCACTTTTCATTGTCCAAATTACTCAGTAAAAAGTCTTTGCCTTGTCATCTTCTTTTCCTAGCAAGAGTCAGCTCTGCATAGACTAATGGAATAAGAATAGCAAATTCAAAGGATTTGCTGTCTTTCAGGCATCATTCTAGGGGGATTTTAACCCAATTCAATTTCACAATAATCTTATGAAATAGATACTACGATTATTTACTTGCAGATTTAAAAAATTGGAGGTCCAAAGAAGTTAAGTAAACTTTCCCATAATTACACAATTAGATTTATTTGAATAAGCATAGAAAGCTCATGTAAGATCATTAATGAATCTTAATTAGGTGAGCCTAATAAGAGGAGAGTGTTTCCCAAATATCTGCTTCACCAATCAGTAGATTTAGTCTTGCTATCTGAGGTGATCACCAAAAGCAGTCACTTTCCCTGCCATGAGATTCCTGTTATTAAGATTTGGACTCAGAGTTTTTCAGTGTATCACTTCTACTTCTTTTGATAAGATGAAACTATGTCCTACATGGCAGTAAATTGTGTCTCCCTACTTCTTGCCTCTTCTCTATACTCAGAGCCTGTTAATTATTCCAAATCTAGCTGAAATTCTAGATGTGGTTGTGCCTTAGGCAGATTGGTTTCTAGGAACCATGACTATTTCCATTGCCTGAATTCTGTGTGGCCTTGATCTGACCAGAAGATTGGAAACCCTTGATGATAAGACACTTTCCATAACAAGCTGTTGGTCATACCCTTCATAAGGTATGAAGGCAACATAGACATAGAAAGATTCTCAAATAACATACTGATTTTGAATATATTAACAAACAGCACATGTTGAGCAAGTGTTCCCTTTTCACTGGTTTTATCAGGACTTTTTACTTCTCATTTTTACACTGAAATCACCTTTCAAGCTATTAAATACCTTAAAACCACCACTTTGTCTACTGCAAACTACAAAGCAAACAAGAAGGCATATCGTGTAAACAGTGACAGTTCTATTATTCAGTTAAGTAATAAATATATTTTACATAAAATGGAACAATATTAAAGGGAGCAATAAATGGTAGTTCAAAATGGATTAAACATGACAGAACAGATGTCTTTTCTCTCTCTAACAATTTAGAATTACTAAAGAGAATGTGCATATCTCCAAGACATGCTATTATTTGGAGAATAAGTGTAAACCTCTGCTGTCTATATTGGAAAAGAGTTGTTTGGCTTATTAGGAGGAAATAAATGTCACCTGACTATTTCAGCAGATCGCTAACATATTTTTGCTAAGTAGTAATAAGGCTTAGGGAAGAAAAGCTTAGGATATTGTAATGTTCTAAACATCAGCAATAATGTTTTTCAAATATTTATAGTCATTAGGACTGAGTTATGGTTTGTCATCTTTTGATTCTAATGCAAAGGTGGACACAATGAAAAGATCCAATAATGAACCTTTGTACTGTGTCCACCCAACAGAGTCTAAGTGTTATTGCTCAAGAAATAGCAATGCAAACATGGTATTTTGAAGGAATTAGTGACAAATAGGGAGGAGCTGATTGCCTAGGGCAGAGTTGAGGACAGTTAACTTCAGATGGTCATTAATCCCCAGAAAATGTTTTGCACTTATTATTGCCTCTAAATATTGGAATGGGAAATAATGCAGTGATTATGATGTTCTTTTTATTGCAAAATTGATAGTTACAACACCAATTAGCAAAAATTCCTATGGAGGATTTCCCATGTTAACATAGTGAGTTATTTACCTACCCTTTCTGATGCTACCCACAAAATATATACAAAACACCAAAACCAGCAACCCACCTAAAGTCCTGCCAGAATATTTATGGGATATAATAATAATAAAGATAAATGGCAGGTTTATTGAACATTTTGTAAACTATGATTCTATCCAGTCTCTGGCAATTCTCAGTTGTGCAACCTTGGGCAAATTGCTCTTTGAATTTAGTTTCCTCAACCATATAGTAAAAGATAATATAAACTGTTGCACAGATTAACTAAAGCTGCATACATAAATTCCTTAGCATAAAACACTGTACATATTTAGGACTCAATAAATGTTATCTCAGTCTTTTTAGTTTCCTAATCACCCAGAACTTAATTGGGTACCTAGGCGCAATGAGTGAAACAGTAGCAAATGCTCTCACTGCCCTCAAAGAGTCCTAAAAACATATATCAAAATGTGTTCCAAGGAGAAGAATCTCTCAAAATGTTCTGCAAAAAAAAAAGCACTTTGTAGCTAAGAAAGTTTATGAATTAGATTAGGTAGGTAGATATATAATTATATGTATACACATACACGTGTGTGTGTGTGTGTGAGTGTGTGTATATATATATATATATATATATATATATATCTCCTTTCTGGTATATTCATAATACACAGTAGCATATTAAAGAATCTGAGAAACACTGTAATAAAAAGTCTACTTAATACTTATTTGACAGGGGAGATGCCATGATCACAAAGGTGGTTTTCCCAGGGTGAGGCATACCCAGTACTCCGGATGTGCTGACCCCTGGGATTTTGCCAAATGTGGGAAATTCGACTGCATAATTTGTGGTAGTAGGGGACTGTGTTCATGCTATTCCCTGATTTAAAAAAAGAAAAAAGTCTATTTTATTTTAGTTGTTTCTCTTTCACCCCTATGACACACTTATTAACATCCTTTAAAGAAGTTTTTAAGAACAAACCTTGAGAAATATCACCTTATAGTTTACTGAAGTTAGCTGATTATGCATATTCTATTAATAAAAATTATCTTGAATAGTACAAAACCTGAAGCTTGCTTGTGTATATTATCACATTTAATCAAAACTAACACCTGAAAAGATCATTCAGGATTGAGTGGTAATAGCAAGATAAAGTCTGAACTGCTGGAAAAGGAAACCACACTAGAGATGGGTCTTGAAGGATTTGAAAAGTTGTCAAGCATCATCCCTGGAGACAATTGAAAGGGAAAGGTGATAGTCATGCTACTGTGGTCACACACCAGAATCTGCTAGACCTCACTTAACTCTGGCTTCCATGGTGAGGTTTCGGCTTACCCTCTGGGACATCTCAGACACGCTCTGAGCCCAGCCCTGTTGGGAAAAATTAAACTTGCTTGATTTGGCATGTAGAAACATACACTGTGCCTTTTTCTGTCCAAAATTTATTCAGGAGAAATGAGTGATTCTTTTGGAGTTTCTATATCTTTTTGACTGAGAATACTACCTTTCACTGAGAATGCTACCCATGTAGTGTGCCCACTAACTCAGTAAACCTCGTCCTTGAAACCTCATGTTAACAATTCACAGTAGAAATTTAGGACTTTTAAACATGGAACACTTGCACCATAATTTTTTTTCCTTTTTAGATTTTCAACCCTCCCTTACCTTCTCCCCCACATACACACAGTGATCCTTGGGTGGTTTCCCTAAGCCACTGGAAGTAAGTTGATAGGTTAGTTTAGGGCCTAATTCCAGATGTACTTCAGAAAAAGATAAGGAAAGAAATTCATCAATATTCACAAGGTGATACTCTTTATTATTTGTCTTAGAGATGTACATGATGTTGCCATCATTTTGGCAAAGTAAAGGAATCATTAACAGGTCACTATGAGGATTCCCTGCATTAATTTCATATGCTATTTAGAAGACCATGAAAGAAGAGCTAGCCAGGTGACAGAGAAATCTTTCTCCCATAGGCTGAGATTCAGTTCATGATTATGCTGTCCCCATTTAGCTTCGGCATAGAATCCCAGTTCTTGCAAGAAAACCCACAGAGATAAACAAAGAATAAGTAACCCAAGATAAGATACGGAGAAATAGTAGACAACTCATTTCTTTTGCTCACCCAGGACATTCAATTAAAATGATGATTTAATACCAGTCCAGTGTGTTTTCAGCATACCTTTATTCCTTTAATTACTTAAAAAGTATGATTAAGTTAATTAAGCAGCTATTCATACCAGGCACCATTGTGGGTGCTAGAGCTAGGCGCCTTCAAGTTGCTTACAGTTTGGTCAGGGAGACAGGTAAGTATATTTATATCATGAACAAGAGTCATGCTGCAGCAAGGCCACCTGACCATGACTGCTGGGTTCACTCTTTTTCTAAGGGAGATTCAGTACAACCAGGCAAGCTCAACTGTGTTGCCTCAGAGCAGATAAAGTGAAATGGGTGTCTATACTTTAGGTAGATTTGTTACTTTTCTAGAAACTTTTAAAGTGAATTTTAATGTGGAACTAGAAATAATAAAAGAAGGAAACAATGAGTTGGTTTCATTTAACCTGGCTTAGCCCAGATACCCTTTTTTTTTTAATTTGACAACCACTTATATAAAAAGCTGTTGGTCATACCCTGCATGAGGTTCAAGCTGTTTAATGGATCTTGGTATTGTCCAAATTTTAAAATATTTAATTTTTTTAATTCTTCAAAATTTTAAATATCATCCCTGATCCATATTTAACCAATTTATGCTAATGCCAATCCAGTGACCGTAGGGACAATATATGTAGGCACAGTCTTTGATAGTAAACCCATCTCCTTGGCCTCCTGTAATCATTACTGCCACTCTTGGGCATCATTATTACACTAAACACATTTTTTCAAAAATTCTATAACCCAATAGAATAATCTTGTAAACTAAATTTCTCTTCTTTCAAAGGTTGTAATTTCATCAAACATCCAGGCCGACAAGAGGAGTAGTTCCTATTAAGGATGGGGACTGTAACTTTCCACTTGGAGAAAAGTCAATTCCATGTTTAAATATTACTACATGTTATTATTGTAATTATTGAAAATTTAAAAATTTTGCAGACAGGGATTTATTATTATAACAATGCAGTCATTAAGCCTTTATTCCTTAGCTTTGATTCCACCACTCTATAGTCCACTTTGCAATGTGAGGGCTGAGACTCTGCAAGTCACACTTACCCTTTTCCATCTGATTCCGCTAGAGTCTGCAAAGAGACATGAGAGGATGACTAGAAAGTTCTTTCCCATTTTCTCCCTTTTCCTTGTTGTCCCTTCCTGTTCCTATCAAGAGTCACCCAAGTGTTTAAGCAGTTTGATCGAGCAGCTGCAGCTGATTCTGGTAAACAGTTTTTCCAAAGCGTGTGCACCAGAGTCGCTGTGCCCTCTGAGACTCCAGCACCGTCAGCTGGCATCTCCCGCAGCATCTGGGTCCCAGGTCCAAGAGGCCCTTCCTCCCAGCTCAGCAACACAAGCTCCAGCTGAGCAACATGCACTTGTTTTTGCCTTTTTACTTCCTGAATAGTTGATAAACAATTCTTGTAGTAAATTCTGTCTTTTAAAATAATTGGCATGTTTTCTGGTTCCTGCCTCAACAGAAACATATAAAATGACTCATAGAAATAAATATGCTTTATATTGCTATCAGTATATGCATACACAGACACCTGCATACACGCACACACAATTAAATGTTTCCTAAAACAATTTTCACCCTTATTAAGTGTGACATACTCTGTTTTTAACAATTTTATTCAATATTGTTTTTTAAAACTTTTAGGAACAATCTACTAAATTGATTTATAATCCACTATTTATTCCTAAGCAGAAAATGTTCATGTAAGTGAAACACAAATATGCAATCTGGTGCTGATATCTTTGCTTACATGATGGTTATACCAGGTATTTTATTTGCAAATATGGAATTTTATGGGAATTTTCTAACTTGAAATATGTTCAGGAAATTGGAAATAAAGCTTAACAGGAAAAGTAGGTTAAAAAAGATGATGGAAAGTAAAATTCCAAAATAAAACTAAAAGTGAAACCTCAACTATGCAAAGGAATTCTATTGGGCTGATCTGGATTAACAGTCTAACTCTTGTAATCAACATGCTAGGAAATACTGAGAAGCAAAAAATGATTCACATACACATACACACATACATAATTACTAATCACTTTCTGATTTCACTAATTTCCTGCTTATGCTGAAAGAGAATCCGTCTCTAGTCACAGAGAAAATATAATGAATAAGTTATTCAAGAGAAAACAAAAGGTTTTCGGATATCAAAGTAGTCAAAATAAAATCCCATCATTTGTCTACTCCAGAACTCTAATAAATTAATGATAGTCCATATCCTCAGAAAAATTGAAAGAAATGTTATTGTCAAATCATACAATGTCGTTCCATCTATAACATATATAATTTTGAACATATATAACAATATTGAATAAAATATATAATGTGGAGTACTAATGCAGTGGAAGAGATGTTGACACTGTGGCATAGCACATGTCAAGAAATACTTTAAAACAAGTTGACTGACCAAAATCATAGTGTTTTTTTCTGCAGAATGGGAACATAATGAGATTTTCATTTCTCATCTTCATCTCACCCCTATAAGAATTCTAGGAAAGAATGCTATGAACTCCTAAATCTGTTTAAAAATTATGTGTTTTACCTACTTTTAAATGTGGTTATAACTCAAGATATAGACTAGTTCAGATGATTCTTCAACTAATTTTATAATGACCAGGAATTACTGTGGCATTTAGTGACTTATGCTATTTTTGCTAATGGATTTTTCTACTTGGATTATATTAAATCTTAGAAAGAATATCCAAGTAAATTTAGTCAAGTGAAAGAAGTCACTGTTTTTAGCCTGGAGAATAAAAGCTTAGAATAAAGGCACTTTAAGCAATGGCTATCAAAAACCCATATTACCTTTTTTTACTTTAACTACATCATGCCTTCCTCCCTATTTCATATAAAAGTAAAGCTCTTCAGTTCACTGTGGCTTGTCCTCTACCTATTTCTCTGCTCCTATCTCCCACCACACTTACCATAGACAAAATTGCTAGCCACCTCCCCTACCCGCATCCCATCCCCACACATAAAAGAGGCAGTATAACATAGTAATTTAGAATTCATATTCTGGGGTCAAACTGTGTAGATTTAAATAAATCCAAACTCAACCATTAAGTGCTTATTTCTTGGGCTTATTACTTAACATGTTCAGTTTATTTCAAAGGGAATACTAATGCCCCTAACCTCAAACTGTGCTTATAAAATTAAACAAAATGATGCTTCTATAGCACTAAGCAAGTGCTAAATGCATACTAACTATTGTTATTATTAGCATTATTATTATTTCTGTGATGGTGACAATTATGAGAAGAAGTAGGAGGTGGGCTTCTGCTTGTAGCATACCCTTTTCCTACAATGCCTGTCCACCTTCACTTACCCGCTGTGATATTTATTTTCTTATGTATCAAGTTTACTGGGCCAAGGGATGCCTAGACAGCTAGTAAAACATTATTTCTGGGTGTGTCTCAAAGGAAAGAGATTAGCATTTGAATTGAAAATTTGGTAAAGCAGATGGCCTTTCCCATCATGGGCAGGCATAATATAAAATCCATTGAACACCTGGATAGAACAAAGAGGCAGAGGAAGGGTGGGCTCTCTTGCTCTGTTTGAGCTGAGATAACCATCTTCTCCTGGCTGTAAACATTGGTGCTCCTAGTTCTTTGGAAACTATTCCAACAAACTATTCTCATGCATCAAACTGGATTAAATTACACCACCACCTTTCCTGGTTCTCGGGCTTGTAGATGGCAGATCATGGCGCTTCATGGAGTCTATTGAACCAATTCCTATTCTTATAATAATTATCCTTATATATATATATGTATATACCTTATTGGTTCTATTTCTCTGGAGAAGCCTTATATACATACCTAATTATACTTGCCTTTCATATTCGGTTCAGGTATTGTCTCTTCTAGAAAACACTCTCCAAAGCTGCTGATTGAGTGAAATAAAATGCTCTCACAGTGCATACAATGTTATGGATACATACTATAAGTTCCCTTGTGTTTGCCTGTTTGGATTGCCTGATGGGGGTAAAACTGCAGTATTTCCAGATTGCAATGGCATTAGTTTTGATCCATTTGAACAGGTGTTTCCAAGGGGTGGAGAGAGTACTGCAATAGAAGGATATCAATAGGAAATTACAAGGGTGGGAGAGTGAGGTATATCTGGACCAGAGAGATTGGGTGGAGTCCCTTTTTGCAGCCAGGTCACAAGAGATAAGTGCAAGCAGAAATGGATGACAGCTTGTGGGCAATAAATGGGTTTCTACCACTTTATCTCTCCCTTTGACTGATTTCAACTTCAAAGGTTATCTGCCCTGTGCTGGGAACATATTTCTCCTTGGAGTTACACCTGGTGGTAGTTAGCAGGACCTCTGAACCTAAAATCTGTCTTCATGGGTGTGAAGCTTGGGCAGGCTGTCCCTAGGGATGATGGGGAGATACCTGAAAACCCCCATGTGGATGGTGGGGAGGCCCCAGTGATGTAGTAGTGGAGGGTGCAGCTTCTCCCAGGAGTCCCCCATCAGTGGAGCTTTGACTTCAATAGCCTTTAGTGGGGAATTGATCTAGGATAAAGCATGTCCTAGATGGGTGGGCCTGTCCCCAGAACTGGGGAAGGGTGGAGACACTGGAAGCTGTGAAATTTGCCCTCTTTGGGTAGAAGACTGCTCAGAGGCCCTGAGTGGCCATGTACCAGCCAGGATTGTGGGATGTTTCTTTCTTGAGACAGTGGAAAGGGTTATGGAGGAGAGAAACATATTTAATCATCACCTGGAGGAGCTAGGCAATGTCCCATAGAATACCCTTAAGAAAGAGAGACAGTTATTGAGAAATCAGGTCACGTTCCTAGAAAATACATTAGCAGTGAGGGAGGAGGCAGCAGGAGAATCCACATTGCAGGAGGCCATGGGGGAGGGGGAGGACAGAGCGGTGACTTCAGACATGGAGATGGCCGAAGACATGTTGGGAGAGGATGAGGGAGTGGGGTCAAGGGCTGATCTGTTGCCAAGGCCACCGCCCAAGGCCCCAGCCTCTCCTGTATTAAAGGCATACCCAGATGTAATTAAGAAAGTAAAAATTCAACAACTGTGGGCTCCTCAGGGGGAGGAGACACCCCTATCCACAGTTTGTGGAGCACTCCATGCTCCACCCCTATACCCAAGATGAGCTGGTGGACATGAGAGTCCAGTTTTGGCAAAAGCTGTTGAAACCTCTGCCTACATGGCTTTTGCATCTCTGGGATATGGGGGTGGAAAACATTGTTATGTTGGATTCTAAAATGGGTAGACTGGCTTCCCTGATGACTCACCCTTCCCTCTGGCAGCAGTTACAAAGTGCCCATCACATCTTGGGGAACTGGGCACATCTGGATTGGCTGACAGCAGCCATCAAGGCAGTTTGGCCTAATCAGGGTGATTTACCATTCTTACCCAGTAGCTAGAAAATGTATGCAGAGCTCCAATGGATGTTACAGGAATTGGACATGAAAAATATAATCTACACTATGGATTCCCAGGGCCCCAATGAGGAGTTGTTCACAGTAGAAATGAGAATCTGGTTCTGTATAATACTCCCCCATATCTCTTTGGGTCCTTAGTGACTATCCATCCCCCCACATAGGGCAACCCATAAGTAAGGCTAGTCATACTTTAGCAGATCTGGGGAAGGGTGAAACAATAAGAACATGGAAGGGAGTATGGGCTATCACTGAAAGGAGAGGTGCAAAGGGCCCCATGAAGGTCTTAAGGACCCAGATGGGGGTTGAATTATAAAGGGGTAGTGAAAGAAAAATTTGATGGGCAAACCAATAGGATATTTATAGAATTGTGGAACCAGTTGAAGCCAGAGCAGCAGTTCCAGCTGTTGAGGTCCAAGACACAGAAGCCAGAGGCAAACCCCTGTGTCTGGCTTGTGTCCCTGCAAGACTTCCTGGGGGACAGCACTCAGGCTCCACCTGGACCCTCATCCCCACAGGAGGATGATTGGCCATCACAGTTCAACTGAGGTGGGGGGTCAAGGCTCCCACCTTGGGGACGTGGTGGGAGCCAAAGGACACATGTAGAATTAGAAATTCATTGGTCCCTTGTGAATATACGTGTCCTAGTGCTGGTGGGCACAGGAACTGAATGTTCTCTGATTTATGGCAACCCTGAGCATTTTTCTGGGCCCCCTACTGTGATAGATAGCTATGGGGGGAAGGCAATTAGAGTGAAGAAAGCCAAATCCCAGGTGAGTTCAGACTTAGGGTATGTGTGGTAAAGGCAGTTGTGAGGCAGCATGCCAAGCACTCACCTGTAGCTCTTCCTATACCTCAGCAGGTGACCAAACTAAGCAGTATATATTGCCTGGGTGGCACAAAGAAATTAGGGAAACTACAGGAGCTGGAGAAGGTGGGCATCATAAAGCCCACTCACAGACCTTTTAATTCCCCAGTGTAGCCAGTGAAAAGGCCAGATGGCTCCTGGTGTTTGACCATGCACTACAGGGAATTGAACAAAGTCACACCCCCTTTGCATGCTGCTATCCCCTCTCTAGCAGTCCTTATGGACACCCTCAGTCATAAACTAGGGACATATCATATGTTGTGGACCTTGCTAATGTTTTCTTCTCTATTGACATAGCACAGGAATAGTTTGCCTTCACATGGGAAGGCTGGCAGAGGACACTGACTGTCCTTCCACAGGGTTACAGCCACAGTCTCACCATTTGTCAAATACTTGTAGCCTAGGATATAGCCACATGGAAGAAACCACAAATGGTGTGTCTGTATCACTTCACTGATGCTATTATGCTGAAGAAGCCAGCAGAGCCCAGAAGTAGGCCTTGTGTGCTCTAAGAGGGACTTACACCAAGTTCCACAGCAACATCAGACAATAGTAAAGGGCCAATACCCCTTGTCAGGTGGCACATAGACCATATTGGGTCTCTTCCCATATCACAAGGGTATTGGTATGCGATGACTTGTGTGGACACAGCTGCTGGGCTACTGATTGCTTTTCCTGCATGTTGTGCAGATCAGCAAACCACCAAGAGGGGCCTAGAGTGTTTTTTTGCCGCCTATGGCTGGCTGCAAGTAATTGAGAGTAATCAAGACACCCACTTTATTGAACATGTGTTACAAGAATGGGTGCAGCAATTAGGAATAAAGTGGAAGATTCATGTACCATATAACCCTTCCAGGGTAGGCATAATAGAGGGGTACAATGGTTTTTTGGAATCTGTCCTGAAGTCAGACACCAATAGTCTACAGGGCTTTTAAGTTCAGTTAGTGCTGTAGCGTTTGAATTACAAGCCCTGAAAAGGAGCCTTTAGCCCTGTGGACATGCTAACATACATTGCTTCCTCTCCTATACAACTGTATGTGCAAACCAAAGAGGAGGTATCGAAGCCAGGATATGGCCAGCAGAGCAACATCCTGCTGCCAGCCCCAACTGCATTAAACCCTGGAGACTCTGTTCAGTGGACACAGCCCTGGACATTTCAAAAAATGGAGCAGCGATGGCTGGTCCTTTTGGCACCTTAGGGAAAAAGCCTGGAAGCTGTCTTCCTATGTGTTCCTGGACTAACAGCAGAGTGGCTCCCAAAGATCACAGCAGTATACCCAAAACATCCAGAGGGTAAAAGCATCTTATGGGAAAAATTTGTTTTATCTTTATGGCCAGTGCATGTACCTCCTGCAGCCCTATATATTGACCTATCTGTAACTCCTACAGGGAGGGGGGTGAAAGTCTTGTATACTACACTAAGACAAGATCCCATCCCGTCACTGTCCTATCAGAGGAGCACTGTCTTGCATGCATCCTACTTGATGGACAAGATTTGTCTATGCTGGTGTCATTAAAACACGCATCTTATTGCCCTTAAGGTTATTTTCTTCTAGAGTCCCTGTGGCCAGGATGTGCCCTCTGACTGTGTCTGCCACTTTATTATTGCTCTGAACTTCCTACCTGTTCAGCTACAGGCCTCCCATGGAATGGGTGAGCTGTGGACTTAATCTTCATAGGACTTTGAATTTAACTGAATCCTCCTCCTTTAGGATTATCATGATTTTATTGCTGTTGTTATTGTGTATTATTAGTCTGGGTTAAGTGCTCCAGTTTTTTCACACAGGGGCCATTGAGGAAGGTGAGAAGCAAGTGATGGTGAAGTGAGATTTATAGAGGGGTGGGCTGTGGGTAAAACTGCAATATTTCCAGAATCTTGCCTGGCCTTACTACATCTCCATATCATAGGTGTTTTCAAGGGGTGGAGGGAAGTAGTCCATCTCCATATCAATAGGTGATTGCAAGAGGGAGTGGTGGTATATCTGGACCAGAGAGGTTGGGTGGGGTCCCTTTTTGCAGCTGGCTCACAAGAGACATAGACTAGCAAAACTGTATGATTGCTTATAAGCAATAAACAGGTTTCTCCTATTTTATTTCTTCCTTTGACTGATTTTAACCTCAAAGGTTATTTGCCCTGAGCTGGGAATATATTTTCCCCCTGAAGTTACATCAGGCTTCCTCACTATGCTGTGAGTATCTCGAAAATGTAGAGAACATTTCATATTCATCTGAGAATCACCTTTACTTAGTCCATTGCCTTGCTCTTAATATGTTCAATATCTTTGCTGTAAAACTGAGTTTCCTGAATATAAGTAATCAACAATTTGAACTTGCCCATGTTGCTAGTACCATGAGTTCAGAAAAGAACCCAAAGATGAGATAAATTTAACCTAATCTACCCACCACTACTTGTTTCTTTCCTCATGTTCTTCCCTAAAAAAAAAAAAAAAAATTCCCTAACATTTAGCACTTAGGAAAATTTTCTCAACATCCTATTTCTTCTGGTCTTTTCCTTTCGGTGCATGTTTTCTGTCTCACACATTCAGTGTTCTCCCTTAAAGATGGTATGCTCTGAACAGCCAGCGTTGTGATGACACCCTATTGACTGCTTCCAACATACCTCCTGACAGCTATCTTCACAAATAAAATTTAAATTGAAACTACTCCAAAAAACATCCATGACCTCAAGAAGATTTATCAGTTCTCCTGGTATATGTAGTAAATGAAATGTTGTTATTCTATCTAAACACAAATTCCATCTGACAGATGGTGGTGTGTTATTTTAGGAAGGTAGCAGTCCACTGAGTCTTTAAGGGATTCCTTTAATAGTCCCATTGCAACATTTCCATAAATCTTTTGCTTCTCTTTTAAGAGAATTCATGCCAAAAATTTTCCATAGCATAACCACAGAGAGACTGAGATTTCTTAGGGTTATGAAAATGAGATTAAGAAAATTGGTATGAAATACCTCTGTAAGCCATCAATACTTTATAAAAATGCATGTGAACAAGAAACCTTATGTTTTCCAAATAAGGTTCCTGAGAGATTCTTCATAGCATCTCTGTATCTCCATGGAACTAGCCACTTAAAATTATTCTTGTTACTCAAGCATCTGTGCTTCCCCAGCGTGCTGTGCTCTTTGCCATTTTCTAATGCTAGCTAATAAAACTGAGTTTTGTAGGCATCACTACCCTAATGGCACATGAAAGAAAACTGAGATACAGCTAACTTCACCTAGGGAAATAAAGATCCATCTGTAAATGTGAACCGAAGAGATGATACTGTTTTATTAATGAATCTCCAGAAAGAGTTATTGATTACTGCATGTCACAAGGACCAGGCTGTCGGATCTGAGATGAGAAGTGATTACCAAGGAGGATTATCATTTAAGGTCATTACAGAATGACAGTGTTCAAGGAAACGGAATGCAAGTTTTGCAAGACCAAAGACTGTGCAGGCAGCAGAAATTTATACTTTCAGAAAAAGAAGTTTGGACCATTTTTTCTTTGATTTGTTGAACATAAGATAACCAATTTTTTTTGACATTTTAAGTAGATGAAAAGAAAAGTTACTGTACTGAATTAAAACCTGGATTAAGATTAGTAGTTTTGCACTGAACATATTTAAATGTGTTAAATAAATGTAAATAAGCTAGATTGGCTTGATATATTCTGTTCACAATTAGATTCTAAGTGAACATAGACGGTCTTTTAAATTTGGAAATATAAGTTGGTACAACTTTTGGTGGATAGTTTCTCAATAGCTAACAGTAAGTGTTACAACATTTTTGGTCCTACAAATCTACTGCTAAAATTTGGCTCCAACCTGAAGCTACAGTGTGATACTTATGAAATGATTATTGAAGTATGGCAAAGTAATTCAATAATAACAGACTACAGACATAGTGACTGTGCATACACAACAATAATCAAAATGCTTAGTCAGTTAAACAACTATTTTTTCCTCCAAAGGGATTCTGAACAACCTAGTCTCCCTAACATTTCCCACTGAACTAATTACATTTCTGAGCTATATGGATGGACAAAAATGTTAATTTCCATTTAGTGTAGTGCATATTTTATATTTCATAGTACTTTATAAATACTTTGCATGATTGTCCTGTACAGCTTTGAGAACTTTTTCAGACTTTATATTTATATTAATTTAGTTACTCAGCAAATTAGTCAGTTTACAGCATGAGCTGTGACTGTACTGGGTGTAATATGCACTTATTTTTTTAAAATAAATTTTATTTTTGAATAATGTGAGGTTTGCAGAGCAGTTGCAAAGATAGAACAATGAGTTCTCAGATATTCTGGACAGAATTCCAGTTTCCCCTAATGTTGTCATCTTACCTTGCCATTGTACATCTGCCAAAACTAAGAAACCAACATCAATACATTGCTATTGACTGAACCCCAGGTTGAATTTGGATTTCACCAGTTTTACCAGTAAGGTCCTTATCCTGTTCCAGGGTTCAATCTGGTGACCACATTTCACTTAGTGGTTGTGTATCCTTTATTCTTCTCTGGTCTGTGTCAGTGCCTCAACGTTTCCATGGTATTCATGAAAAGCTTGACAGTGCTGAGGAGTACTGGTCAGTATTTTGTAGTGTGTTTCTCAATTTGGGTTTGTCTGATGTTTTTCTCATCATCAGGCTGGGGTTACTGGGTTTTGGGAAGGTGACCACCACAGAGGGGTAGTTCTTACCATATCAAATCATTGATCTCTTTCCCCCTTGGTGATCAGAAGGAATAAGAAGAGTTAATAGGTTAAAGCACTTTGTGACCTGTGGGACTCATAAGGCGGCATTTTGGAAATTTGTGGGGCCAATTTAAACTGTCATCAAAATTGAGGGGCACATAGGCATCCAGTGGTAATTGCCAGGGATTCTAGATGGTCTGCAGTGTGCAAGGGTTGTTCTGCATAAGGATGCCATGCTACATTCCACATGAAAGTGAATGCCCCAGCAGACATTCCTTTAGATAAAAAATCTGTTTATAACTACCAGAGCCTAGAACTGGACTCTGTTATACAAACAAACAGAAAATATTTTTCACAGATTTAATTATACACTAAAGTTTTCAGAACTATAGCAATCATGAAGACTAAGGTAAGATTGTTCATTATTTTTAGGAATATTAACAAAGTTTTGCTCATGAGTTTGGAAAATCATGTCACTGATTGTAACATCACTCAGTATTTGAATTGCCAATTAAGCTATGATAGTATGCATTTGTAGCTGTTGCATTTATGTGATTGTGTATGTAGGAATAATGCATTTGTGTGGCCTTTGTTTAAAATGTCAAATAAAATGATGATAGAATATTCAGTTGAATATCATTGCTTTCCTTTCATAGTTCAGTAACAGCATTACAATGATTTTTGAAATAACATGTATGGGTTAGTTATGGTTTTTAATGCATATCAGAATCATAAAAGAATATTAAAATATTTATCATAAAGAGGGTTTTGTATTTGATAAGGTTCAGACTTAGAGCTATATGCTGCCATGCTCTGGCCATCCCAATTTAACACATTAAGACTGGCAAGGAGACCCCTGGCATTCAAGTGCAATCCTCATAATCAGACCCTGCAGTGATAAATCCATGGTAAATATCATGATTCTAGAGAACTCGCTTCAAACAGTCCAGGTTTGGGAACGTTTTTCTGGGTTTGTTATTAACAGTACTCCCTTTATTCTCAAAAGTTCCCCAGTTTCGATGATCTGTTATTTGTTCTCACTAATGGGTAGAGGAGTGAGGCATCACCTAGTGACTCATTCACCCTGGCTGAGCATCAGGCCACTGGGAGAAACAGGGATCTGCTTTATGACTGGTCCAACACAAAAGCCTCCACTCATACAATATGTGGAACAAAAAGTGCCTCTTTTATTTGTCACCTTTTAACACCACCCAGTGCCTTTGGAAGCTCACATTCCTGCTTGTGTCAAATTTGGCTCATGCTAGATTCAATCATATGGAATATGGAGGTCAATTGTATAGGTTAGAAAGAGTTGGATATCCACAAGTTCATATGCTTAAGCCTGTATTTCCACTTTTGGGTATTACTCTGCTAATGTCACATAGGAAGTGGTTTGATATCCTAGTTGTGAGTCTTTTTGTCTTTTTTTTTTTTCCCAAACTATATGCAAAGCATATTAGGCTGCTGAGATCCAGATTATCAAAAAAGAATGCAAAAACACTCTTGTGTTAATAAACATCAAGAGTTGCTAAATGAGTATATGCTGCATCATACTTGTACTTTTGGGTGATTTGTTTTCCTTTTCTTTTAAGCCAATTTTTTGTGACTTAAATCTATCTTTTGTTTCCGAAACCAGTAATTGACTTTAACTGTTCAACTTACTTTATTTTGTTAATTGTATCCCTCATAATTATACTACTAATAAAAGGGACTAATTCACAAAGGGCCTTTTATGTCCTAATGAAATACTGGTAATAGGGAGCCATTGAGAACTTTATGTATGCTTGAAATAAATACTTTTCCCAAATGGTTTGTCCCAACAATTTCTCCCTCAATGATCTAGACACTAGTTCTCCTAAGTGAGTAGCAAATCAGGTATTGAGTCTGCACCCAGATTTTCAGGATTTTTCAATATTGAACAGGTGAGGCAGCTGGAGAGAAAGGGGATCTTTATCCCAGCAGCCAAAAAGGTAAGAATTGTGGTTTCTAAAGCTACACTTAGACAGGTGCAGCTTGACCAACAAGCTCTCTGAGGCTAAAGGATTTTTTTGGATACTAACCAAGCAAAAACAAAATAAAATACCTTCAAGGTTTGTATCTCAGACTTTCGAAGGTTCTGGGATAAATGAAAATAGAAATTGCTGGTCTGGGTTCTCAGTGCTGCATGAAAGGGAGTCAGTGATGGCAATGACAGAGGATGAATCTTCCACAAAGTGATTCCAGCAGAGAGGGAAATAAATAGCAGCAAGAGGGTCAAAAGGAATTTCATTCACTCCAGATTTGCTTTATGACTATTTGATATCTGGATATTTGTGATGGAGGGAAAAGATGACATTCCTAAATACACAGAACTTAAAGTTTATTGAAACTAAGGGTTGTTATTCATTCTCTCATTCATTCATTCATTCATTCTTTTAAAGCCTTCTACCAAAACCTGCAGGAGCACATCTGTAATTGAACAATGGAGAAATCATGTAGCATCTCATAAGAGGGAGTGAGAGCAGACTTAGAACAGGAATTGGGCTTATATTAGGTGATTCTGAGAAGGACTCAAATAAATAGGGCTTGGCTCTCTATGGAATGCTATCACAAAATGGGGTTATTCTATGTTGGCTATTTTAACAATTCTTGTCTAGAAAGCATTACTTATGCTGTTATTATCTATGAAGAACAAAGAGAAGCTAAAGCTGTGACTGAAGAAGAAACATTGGTGATTCATATTAGCCAGAAGAGAGGGATAATGGGTCATTTTCGTTGTATGGACAATACTATATTTTTGTCCTGATTCATCAGAGTCACTGAGTGGTCTTGTCTGATGTTGATGTTCTGTGAAATTAAGTCCAACAGAAAAACAACAAGACCTAGCTATAAGTGCCAGTCTGCCCCAGACTCTCAGGAGCTATTTTATTTTTTATTTTTAATGTCATTTATTCAACAAACACTTATTAAGTATCTAATATGTATATGTCCTAATATGGTTAAGTATGCATTCGATAACCTCAGCCTTCAAAAAAAGAATAGAGGTTTAATGTTACAGACTATGCATTAGAATTTTATGTAGAGGAAGTTGCCCGAAGGAAGACATTTTCAGGGTGCTGGGCAGTGTTCAGTGAGGGTGTCAGAGAAGAGGTGGTATTTACCTCCATCTTGAAGGATGCAGAGCTTTTGATAGTTTCAGATAAGAACACTGTGGGCACAGTAGCAACTGGGAAAGTCCTAAAAGGCGAGAAATGCTCTGAGCAGCCAGGTAAGTCTGAGAAAGGACTGTGCACACCAGGCTGATGGATTAACACCTTTTTATTTTCCTCTGACCATAAGAGGCATGGAAGCCCTGCATACAAAGGGAGCTTGTAATTGCATCAGCACTTTTGTGAGCATATTGTTTGTGGAGTGGAAATAAAAGCATATACGTATGGGAATAATTTGAGAACTAAAATCATATCAAAACCACCTGGAGATGAGCCTGGCATGTGCTTGGTACACATGGATGCGCCAGCCACATGGGTTCTCCAGCTGCCTCCCAATGAGGATGTTAATCCCATGGAAACAAGGGCCCCTTGATGAGAGGAACCTGGGTTTGTGGAAGAAAGACTGTGTTTTAAATTAGTATATTTAGTAATTCCCCTTGATTGTGGAGAAGGATAAAAACTGAGATCACACATCAGTGCTTAGAGTACTCTCTGGTTTTACACAGCATTCTTTAATAACTTTTCATTTGGCTGCCATTAAGTATAGAATGTAAAATATCCTGTCAGCAAACCATTATGAAGTGTTAAAAAAAAAAACAGCAAAAGAAAATATGGCAGCTTCTCAAAAGGTTGAAAATAGGATGGATTCTCATCTTTCTTGGATAATTTAAGAGGCATCTTGCATGATGATAAGGAAATGAAGCAGATGACCTCTCAATGTCCTTTCTAGACTAGAAATTATATGTTAATATATTCTAATGAGTCCTTGTAGTTAGCAAAATAGGAAAAGGCCTCATTCTGAACTCTATGCTATTTAATTTCTTTTTCCTGTAGAATTAAGGGTAGATTTACTTTAAAGTTAAATTGCGTGTGAAATTGATTCTAAAGTTTTTAAGCCAAGAGGTTATCTATGATTTTTAATTTTCTTATGATTCCACAAGTAATATGCATGTGTTTTAGAAACATTTGACAATATAAACATTTCAAAGGAAACAAAAACATCACCCATAATTTTTTTACCTAAATATCTTTCTGTTCAATAATTTGGCCTCTACTCACCTATTATATTTAATAGATGCAATCACTGCCGGCAACATTCAATTCACCCTCTGAAAGGCCTACCTAAATTTCCACTCCTTCGAGTATCATTCTCTCTTTCCCATCTCATCACATCTGCTATCACCTGTCATCAGAGTGTCTTTTAGGTCATTTTGCAGTCTGTCCACCACCTCTACAGTGAAGGGCAGTGAGCAGTAGGGTTGAGGAAAGACGGCCCCAATGGCCTTTTGTTTATCCAACTGCTTCTCCTCCCCCAGAGTTTTATGTATCATGAACTGGTATATAGACAACATAGTTGTAGACAGCTCTCTAGAGATGATAGACATAAAAATAAAAACAAGAAGCCTTCTGTATATAATTCAGAACAAAATAATGCACACTATTTTATTACAATAGTGACAGCAGGAATTTCACCCCAGTAAACAGATTTTAAAATGTATTATTACTTGTAATTCTTTCAGTAAAGACTTTAGAGACAGTGTTAAAAGCAGGATGGGTTTTAATTTGAGGCAAGGTGGGTCCAACATGTACCAACAATAATCAGAATAGATAAAACGTAAGAAGATACAATAATGTCTCCATTGAGAATCCATCTTCTGGTTACCAAAGAGAAACCCAGTTAAAAAGGAGGTGCTTCACACAGCACCTGCATGGGATCACAGGGGATTTTAGGGAGTAGTCATTTTTCCAGGGCAAATGACCCACTTCACTTTTTTCCATTATTCAGCAGGTTTGGGGGTAATCATTAAGTGCCCTGCATGGTACTAAATACGTTTCATGACAGTGAGGATTTCACATACAACATTTCACTTAATTCTCATTATAAACTTGAGGTTAAGTGTTATTATTACATAGACTTTACAGTTAAGGAAACAGATTCCTAGGGATTAAGGCATTTGCTTAGTAAGTCATGTTAGTGAGTGTCACTAGACACTCTGTCATCAGAGCCATCATGGTTAATGCCTGAATAGAGGCCTAACCTGATTCTTTTTAATAACATTTTATAATAGAAATAATATTCATCCCTAGCGTATGTATATTTATATATTTATTTAACTTTTGGGTGATGGATATTTTCATTATATTGACTGTGCTGGTCATTTCAGAAACTTATAAAATTCTAAACCTTAAGTTTTCAGTTATACATCAATCACTTTTGTATAAAATAAAGTATATTTTCTTACATAAGAGTGAGAGGCTGTACCTTGAAGAAAAAGTACAAAGAGTCTCCACCAGCTTGATAGAAATTAAGTTAAAGGAAAGATTTTTTTCAGAGCCAGAGATTGCTGATACAATAAAGAACCAACTCTTATAAGTATTCACTTAACATGTTGCTATGATTCTTATTAACAGAAGTGGCAATAATAGTAATATGGGAATCTGGAAATGGGGAGAAAAGAGCTAGTTACCTTTTCTTGGGCACCTGCTTATTCTGGACATTGCTTCATGCTCTTTGAGGAAGATGGAAGAAGGAGTAGGGAGGGCAGCTAGAAATCTTATCTGTCATCCATGCAACAAACATACATTGATAATCCAAAAATAGATCAGGGTTTGTACTAAGTACTGGGATGCAAGTTGTACAGATATGATTCATGTTTTATAGGGCTTTTTAATAGAGGCAATGCAAAATATACAGAACAGAGAAGAGACACCTGCCCAGCTGGTGGTAGAGCTGAGTTGAAGATAGGAAGCCTTCCTAAAGACAGAGTCTTGAAATTTAGGAATGATCTGATTAAGAAGATGGAAAAGTTCATTCCTTGCAGTGGGCAATACATGCTAAGTCACACATTTGATTGTGCAGAGAGTTTAGAGAATTTCAAGTATTTCAGTGTGGCATGGACAGAATGAAATGATCATGGAAAAAAATAAATAGGGACAAATATGGTTATAGTGATCAGAGGGAATTTTTTATCTAATGTTAAGGCATCCGGATTTTATTAAGGCAATGGGACAAGGTACAAAATTTAAGACTGGACTTAGCTTGTGATCTGCATTAGTGACTTCTGCATATTTTATTCTACATATACATAGTCTTTGAAATTTATGTAACAAACTATGCAAAGAACATCTATTTTAAAAGAGTTGTAACAGAGAAAAGCTAGTTTGAAGACAGAAGGTGTTAACACCCTCCTTCTGTGAAAGCTCTAGGATTTTGTTTCAACGTTTAAAATCAGTTGAAAATGAGGGCCATTCTGGGTATCTGTTGTACTGCAATCTCTTATGGGAATAATATTAACTTGAACTTACTAGTATCTTAGAACCATGAAATCATAAAACATCAGATCTGAAAAAAAGTCTTAAATCATCTAGTCCAATTCCCTTTATAGATAAGAAAATTAAGGATCAGGGAGAAGTGAATTCCCAGTTTCACATGGTCAGTAATTAAGAGAGCAAAGACTACAACATAGCTGCTACTTCTTAGCCCTGATCTGCTTAACATTCACCAGGCTGCCTAGTCTTCTGTGTTTTCAATACCCATTACTGATAGTTGATGCAAAAATATTACTGATGGTAGCATGAAAATTACCATCTGCAATGTTCAGCATATAAAAATCATATAAAGCTGCATTAAAACCTTAATCAAGACTGCTTGACAAGAACATATGGTAGCATTCCCAAAGTTCCTTTGTTACATGGTGGTACCAAAATTTACACATGAAAATTTTTCAGATTGGTGACAAGTTGAGATATTCATAAAATGCACACAGATGTCTGGTTCAAGATGGCAGAAATATCATATTTTCCTCCCAAAATATTTTAAAGTGACAGTAAAGAAATAACCAGATTAATAATAGCAGTGCTTAGAACAGGGTTCTTGGGCATTGGACAACAGCAGTGTGATAACATTGACAAACTTCTGAATATACAAATGTTATGAGATCATATTCATGGACAACCCAGAAGAGAGCAAACTACAGCTGAAACACACTGAAAGTACTGCAGATGCAGTGGGACAGGGCCACCCTCCCCACCCACCTGAGCCTCAACATTTCTGAGCTCAAAGGTGGCAAGTGGTATGTTAGTGAAATCTGACAGTTAATCCCTCCAAACTTCCTCTACCCCATCATGCCCTAAACATACAGAGCCACAAGAAACTGTAATGTTTTTTGTAGGACAATTCTGGAAAAGAACTATCTATAGAAGTTGACTTATTTGCTCAGAGATATCAGAGGCCATATAATGAGTTTGGAAAACTCAAAGCATAATGTCCTTTATTTAAGTATTAGCAAGGGGGTAGAATTTTATAACTAATTGCCTACCACCCACCAAAAGAAGGATGAATATTGCTAGTGAATGTCCCACTCACTCAGATGGAGCTAATGATTCTGGAAAAAGAGAGGTCTGTGTGAAAAAAGACTTACATAAGAAGAAAGTAAACTCATACCAGCTCTAGTAACTACCAACCTAGTCCATTATTTAAAAGAGATAAGAATGAAAACCAATTGCTCAAAAGAGAAGATTAACAAATAAATGGCTGGCTGTATCAGTCAGGATTGAGTAGGTTACACTGCAATAACAAATGATTCTACAATCTCAAATGACAATACTGCTGTCTTAAACATTGTTTTGTTATTGTGGCAGAGGGAAAAAGAGTCCATACACCAACAATTACATGCTCAACCTAGAAGTGACACTCAAATTACACAGACAAGTACAAATTACATGGCCTCACTCACAAACAGGAAGGGAAATGCATAATCTCAAACATATTGATTTGGATTCATTTAATAAATTCATTAATTGAAAGAGTACTAGCAAATGCCCAGCGAGCAAAGAATTTCAATTATTTGGTAAATAATAGTAATGACCTTGGAAAAAATAAAAGTTTCATGGACCAAAAACAACAAAACAAATTCTAATTGTTCTCTTTAGAAAAAAGAGTCATGATATGTCCAGGAAAATAAAAAATCCAGGTGCTAGGAAAAATAGATAATTAAAGAAATAAAACAGATTTTTAAATTAAAATTTTATGAATATTATATAGGTAAATAGATGTCAAAGTCACAAAGAGTGGAAGACAGATTTAGGAGCAAAAAAAAAATACATCTCTCAACATCCATCCAATAGATTAACAGAAAGGATAAATGAGAAGAGAAAGAATGAATAGATGAACAAACTAACTAGGTAACTATTTTTTTTTTAATTTCAGGAGCTAAAAGCTGGAAATATTTTAAATGAAAAGACTTATAAAGGACTGAGTAAAGTAAATGATGAAACACTCACATCTAGAGATCCTTGTAGAGTTTAAGAACATTAATGATAAAGAGAAGATCTTTTCAGAACATTTTTTTTGTTGGTTGGTTAGATTGTTAATGTTCCCCACTGAGAGATATGAATTATGTCTGTATTGAGCTTTTGATCTGCACCCCTGCATGTTAGAGAACAATAAAATAGCATGTTCAAAGTGTAAGAATTGAATCTATATTACCAAATCTATAATTTTATGCCCTTGGAAAAAGGAAATATTGCATAATATGAATGCACTCAGAAACCTGAATATTTTTAAGGCATATTATTTGAGGATGTGTGCCCATAAAGAGAAAGTCATCTATGAAATAAGGCATGGGATCAAATAAATAATGATAAGTAAGCTATTATTGCAATGTCAGAAAGTCCAAGGGTGGTGTGGGGGGCATTCAATTATAAGCCTAGGAAGGATTGACTCCAGGAAGAATTTCTTCAAAAAGTGAATTCTAAAATAAATATTTTGTAAGCAAGAAACTGTATGATCTTAAAGATATAATAAACCACCTATTTTTTTTCCACAAAGGAAAAAGAAAGAAGTTTTTAAAAAATCAGGCATGCTAAATTAAACAAAAAAATTCCGGCATGTTAAAAATAAAAGTTATAAGAAAACTATACTCTAAATATGAAAGAATCCCTAAAAAACCCATAACCTTAAATAAAATCTATATTTGAGGTAATTCATTTTTACCTTTGAACTTAAAATGTTGTCCTTTAAGGTACATCTTATCTAAGAAAAGTAATTTTATTTAAACAACCATAATATTACAAATGCTTTTAATTGGTTGTCCTTTTTACAAAGAATTGGCCTACATGCAAACATGGAAGACTCAATCATTGTATGATAAGCCGATGTCATAAATCTTAACTATCTATATGTTTTTATAACTTCATATTATAAGAACTCAAGAGAATTTAGCTAAACCTGAATGAAAAAGAGTTTGTTATTTAGATGGCATTGTAGTTTATAAAACACCAAGAATAATTTGATTATACTTGGCAGAAAAAGGGAGTTGGAAGAAGAAAAATAATGAAGATATTACCATTGTTTTCCTTATACAGGGATAATTACTATTAAAAGGGCTTGAGATTTTCTAAGGAAAATAATGAATAAAAATTTCAGTTATATAGGCTTGATTTTCCTTCCCCCCAAAAAACCTCCCTAAGCAGGGATACTTACTACTCTGAGACTACACCCCCTTAATTTCCTATTAAACTAAAGATATGTGTGGCCTAAAGCTAAACACCCGTATCTCTATTGTCAAAAATTTTTAACCCTAGAAAGCTTATGACAAACTGCCCATTTTCCTTCAAACAAATAAGCACTAGCTCAGTAACACAAATCTTAGCATTTAAAGGAAACTTCAAGTTGTATCTCCTGTCACTATCCCTTCATATGTAGAAACACTACATATGAGTGTTTGAACTCAGGTCCCCATTTTCCATTCCAGTGTTGAAGGGCTGCCCCTGTTCCCCATTTCCGTGGATAGAGCCACCTGACCTGCTCCCTTGACAATTCTCTTACATCACCAAATTCTTTAAAATTTATATTTGAAATCTATCTCAAGTCTGTTCCCTTATCCTCATCTTAATTGCAACCACAGTAGTCAATGAATCAACAATTTAGTTATTATGTTTCTACAATGTGTCAGGTACATTCCACTTGTTGGCTGAGAGAGAGTCCTTACCCCCAACAATGTTACATTATATTGCAAATAACAAATACGAAAAAAGTACTAAATAAATCAGATAACAGAATGATTAGTGATGAAAAGAAAAGCCCACTCTAGATTATTCCTTTTTCAGTAATTCCTGGCAGAGCTGGTGTCCCTCTCTTAGATGCTCCAAAAGTACCATGCTTTGCCCTGCTCACATTATTGTGCTTTGACAGTATGGTGTATTTTTCCTCCAATCACTCCCAAGTAGGACTGAGGTGAAGACAAGCAAAGGCATAGAAGATTCTCTGGAGATCCATAAGGACCTCTACTGAGACACTCACCAGTGAAACAGCCATAATGAGTGGATATTTAATTTAAAAACCAAACAAAAAATCAACACTTTAAAACCTCTGGAAAATGTCTTTAGGACATACAGAGGATGAAGAAGCATTTATTTGAGAAAATCTACTAAATATTAATGAGAACTGTGAGAGTCTGTGGCACTTGAATCATGACCTGCTCCTTCCCTTCTCCTAATCCCGACTGACCAGACAGGAGCTCCACTCTGTCTGGGTGAGTGTGGCCAAGAAGACTACAATCCCTTTCCCCTAAACTCCCAGCTAAGGGCTACAGCATCTCCTCAGGAGGAGCCAGCACCAGCCTTTTTCATTTCCCAGCTTTGTTACTGAGGCTTAATTCCAGGTAAGTGCAGCCCAGAGTCTGGGAATTCCTTCTGTGCTCAGTCTCAGTTGTAGGATGAAGGCTTTACCCCAGGTATGGTAGAATATTGCTGAGGAATCATCTGTGCCCCATAGATACCTGGAAGGAAGCTATCCTCTTTCCTCTTCTTTGACTATAGCCATCATTATCTCTTCTTCTGCAATCACTCCCAAGTAGAACAGAGGTGAAGACACTTTAAAAAACTTCCTACTTTACCTTTATACATGTACAAATAATTGTTGAAAATAAACAATTAAATGAAAACTGTTATAATCCAGTTACATAAACCCTTTCCAACAGAATTGGGCTGAACAGTTTCCATCCAGGATTCCTGTCCTTTCCAGAACCTTCATATGTGACCTTATTTGGAAATACTGTCATTGTAGATGTAAATAGTTAAGATGAGTTCATACTGGAATAGGCTAGGTACACTTTTAATTCAATATGCCTGGTGTCCCTATGAAGAGAAGAAAGAGGAAGATTCAGGTGGGACAGAAATGGGCATTATTCTGCCCAAGGCCAAGGGATGTCAATATCCATGAGGAGCTAGGGGAGAGGGAAGGGACAGATTCTTTTTCTGAGCCCCCAAGAAAGATACAACCTTGCCAACACTTTAATTTTGTATTTCCAGCCTAAACTGTGTGAGAAATACATTTCTGCTGCTTTTAGCCTCAGAGTCTGTGATACTTTGCTACAGCAGCCCTAGAATTCAGCTCAAATGTTCTCTCAGACTTAAATCTTCTGAGATTCCAGCCAGACTGACATCTTTTGGAGCAGAGCTGTGTCTTGTTCTTATTTGCACTTACTGCCTAGCATACAATAGGAGATTTCATACCTCCTTTTGAAAAGATGAAGTTTCTTCCCTCTGGAAGCAATCTTTTCCCCTTCTGAATGCTCACAACACTTAATAAGAGAAGGTAGAGAAGTCGATTCAAGTTCGTGTCAGAACAAAATAGTGACTCCAGTGAAAAGATGTTGAACAAAACTTGGAGCATATGCTAGATAAGCAATAACAAGAGACTGAATTGACACAAATGCCTTGAGGCAGCAAATTGTTACAATAGCGTTTTCCATGATTCTCAGGGTAGGTTCCTTGGTGTTTTAGCAGGAAGCGCTCCTGTTTTTCCAGGAACTCACAAGACTCACAGTGGAATGGAGAGGACATCTCACTGACATCCCCTCTCCTTTCTGCTTGCTCAGGAATAGGGGGTGTTAACAGGTAGGATGAGACTGACATTCCTTTTGTGTCCTCTCAGGAGAAGCACAGCTTGGGTTCCTTGTGATCATTCTGACCTCAGGCATCTGGAGGTGAAAACAACAGGAGTGAGCCTTGTTGCTGGTGGCTGGGGCCACCTTCCTTCCAGTAGTGGAGAAACATGGTATAAAATACTAGGTGAGAGTAGAAAGCTTGACATTTTATTTGCATTTTCAGAAAACACCCAAGAGACGAAGGGGAAAAAAAATAACCTCTCATTTTTAGTGTTCAACTTATAACAAAATACAATCATAGAAAATCTTATCTTTTGCCCTGGATTTTCTGTTTCAGATTGCAGCTCCCTGGAAGACTTATTATGACAGTATAGACCCAGAGAATGGCTGACATTCTCATGAAAACTACAAACCTTAATGATACATTTTATGGTATATGATTTGAGATGCTCATCCTTGAGTGTGCATAATGCTCTGAATCATCATTGTTTTGGCATCAAGATATGATCGATATTAGATGCTAAACCTAGTATTTTGTCACCTCTAAGATGCAACTTTTAAAATTGGATTCTTTTGAACATTTACCAACTGCACATTATTATCTCTGGAGGAATGAATATTTGGATAATTGGGAACTCTAAAACGTTGATGTAGGGATTTATGATTTGGATAAAATTGCCTTCTGCAACATGAATTTTTGAGAGACTGGAAAAATTCTTACATCCCAAAAAGACTCAGAACTTATGAAGTGTATCAAGTATATTCAGATTTATACTGAGGCTTTATTGCATTTTTCATTTAACAGATTTGTGCCTCCTTTGATCTTTGATCCCAAAAGACTCAACCCAGCATGCTACCATATCAAATTGAAACATGTATATTTTCATGCTCTATGAAATGCAACTTTTAAAACACTGAACACTGTTTTACAAAATGTCTCATGTGAACTTAAAAGATTTTAATACAAGAGAACTTTAAAAATCATCTCTACATTTCAAACAACTTTATTGTTTCATATTTTTTTATAGTGCCTTCAATTCCACCATTCCTTTCTTAACCTATAATCACACCTCTGACACCACTACTAGGAAAATTGAGGGGTTTGACTTTGAACTGTTATAATTCATTCCTTGTCACTGTACTTTATCAATAAATGTGTCCTTATCAAACTGTTGGTATTCAGCCACCTGATATTTTTTCATGATAATATTCCTGAGTTCAAAATAGATCTAGATAAAAGCCAAAAGGCTAAATCCCATAGAGAAGCAAATCTGTCAATCATGATACCCTCTCATCTCTTCCTCCAACAAGGACAGATATTGACTGAACTCATTTTATGTGCAAGGCATTACCCTAAATACTGTATAGAATTCAAATAAGAAAGGGACGTAATACCTGACATCAAGATTTTAAAAATCACCTTGCTTTATGAGGCAATGTATCTTTAAGCTTCTCTTGAGTGACCGAAGTAGTAATAATCATCATAACAATAATTACAAAAGGTTATCAGAAGTGAGAGGATTTCTGTGGACTGAAAAAGACTGCTGCTAAATAAGTGTGGGTTGAACCTCATCGTGTTTATGATTTCAGAACCGCAAATATAGATTTCTTGGGGAAGCAAACATACTGATCTTTGAGCTTTTGATCTTTGAGTTTATTTCTCTGAAATGGCTTATAAAAATATAAAAATTGCTATTCATGCCTATGAAAAAATGCAATACATCCCTTGGCCATAGAAAATCTTGTACAAGACAGTAAGAAGAACCACATGTAGCTTTAGTATTTAGAGGAAGATCTTACAGAAAAAAAGCCATGGAAATGAGGCATAAACCATGGATTTCAAACTTTTGTATTTTTATTGGTGCCAAGTTTTTCCTCTTCTCATTTTTCCCAGAAACTCATCACTTTGAGTCATAAGTTTACATAAATTTTGGGATGAAGCACACATGTGAGCAGTTTTCCCTAGTACCCAAACATCAGGTTTGCAGAGACAAATTTGGAGAAACATGAAGGCTAAGGAGCTGGGTTCTCCTGGCTCCACCTCACATGGTTTCAGTGAAAGGAGCTCAGCTTTTGTCTGATTTTTTTTAAATGTTGGACTTCTGTATGATTTTTTTTTAACAAAAGTGTATTAAAAAGTGTCTTTTAAATACTTATTGATCTATTCCAACTCTTTCATTTTAAAGATGAGAAATACGAAAATTCATAGAGATCAAGGAGTTTCACAAGGTCACAGCTAAGGATTTAAAGAGCAAATTAAGAAGAAATTAAATTTTCATAGAAGAATAATTTTGCATAGTCCCTGTTAGGCTGTTCTTTTCTCTTTACCATGAACCCAGACCATCAAAAGAAGAATGGAAATTATCTCCCTGATTTTAAGCTCAATACTTAGAGGTAAAACATCTTTATACAAGGCTGAAAGATGGGCCAGTGTGAGAATATCCAATGAAAACAAGGAAATTGCTATAATCAGCTATTTAGTATATAAGCCAAGATTTTTAGGAAACATATTCATAAAATACTTTCAAAACAATCTTGCCAAAATACTTATTAATTAGTGTTCTGATAAAATTTACAGCTTGGGAAAAAAATATAAAGTTGCCTTAGTATATTGTGTCTGACACCTTAACAGAATTGTTTTTCAGTAACTGGAACATTCAGGTTAGTTAAATATAGTTTCACCTTGCATTTTGTCTTACATTTCAGATATGCAAGATTCTCACACAAATATATTTCCAGTTTGTTGGTATTTGATTTAAATGTATCCAAGTAAATTATAGAAAAGATTATGTCACCATATAGAAAACTGTAACATCAGTAAAAAAAAAAACATCTGGATCTCATTGGGGGAAAAGATGGCAGGATGAGAAGTGAGACAGAAACCTTCTCCCAAAATGACATATAACATGAAAATAAAGCAAATATAACTAATCCTGAAAGAGCAACCAGAAGACTGCAAAACAGACTGCCTACATCTGGGGATAAGAGAAGACCACGCAGAAAACAGAAGAGTAGCAAAGCTGTGATCCAGCAAGACCCAGACCCTCCCCCAACACCAGGCCACAGGCAGAAGGATGAGAAATGAAGTGAGGAGGGAGTAAAAGCCAAGGCCTACTAAACATCCAGCCCTGGAGATCTGCTCCAGGGGCATGAACCCACATTACATGGTGCTCTGGAGATTAGAGGGGTAGGAAAGCAAAGACAGGTGGAGTACTTGGAGAAACTGAGATTCCATGCATTAGTGGAGAGCAAGTACTACACAACTGGCCCCCTGCCCTGGGACAAAAGAAAGCCAGGCACTTTGGAAAACTTCCCAACAGTGAGAGTGGTGCTAAAGGGACAAAAAGTACATAGATGTTGCCATTCAGGAGAAAGGGCAGGTGGACAAAATCATCTAGGCACACTAGCCCAGCAGGTTGGGAGCTCGCAGGAGCTTCAGAAGTTCCATCCTCTTGGGTGACAATGTAGCCCTGAGGACTTCCATTGTGATAAGAAGACTGTAGCTCCTTCCTCCAAGCATGCACCAGTCCACACACCTGCTGCCCCTACCATCGTGCCAGGCCAGCCAAAGGGAGGTGCTGCCTACAGCAGCTATAAGAGTTTAATATAGAGGCTATTCTGTGGCCAATTGGTTCACTGGACCTGGCAGTGGATGCAGGTACTGCAGCTGGGAAGCAGAAAAGAGCTCTTTCCTCCTGGCAGGCACCAGTACAGCTCACCTGAGACCCCTGCCATTGCTCCAGGTAATCAGTTGCTCCAGAGAGTAGAGCTTCTGGGCACTAGAGGGCACTGCCTACAGAGTTATTATTGGATAGGAATCACTAGAAAAATAAAATGGCCAAAAATTTTGTCCAAGTAAAATTCAGGAAAGGACAACAGAAAGAGGTCTAAGTGAAAGTGAAATCACAAACCTTCTTTACAAAGATTTTAAAATAAAAGTTATGTACATTCTTACAGAGCTACAGAAAAATATTCAAGAGCTTAGGGACAACTTCAAGAAAGAGATAGGGACTTTGAAAAATACAGTATCTGAGCTGAAACATACAATGGATGGCCTTAAATATAGATTAGATGAGGTAGAGGAGATGGCAAATGAAATAGAAATTAGAGAACAGGAAAACAAAGAAGCTGAGGCACAGAGAGAAAAAAGGATCTCTAGGAATGAAAGAATAATAAGATAACTGTGGGACAAATACAAATGAAATAATATTTGCATTATAGGGGTACCAGAAGGAGAGAAAAAGAGGTAGAAAGTCTCTTTGAGGAAATAATTATTAAAAACTTCCCCAGTCTTGGAAAGGAACTAATTGCTCAGGTCATGGAAGTGTAGAGCTCTTACCAAGAACAACAACACCAAGACATACAATAATTAAAGTGGCAAAGATCAAAAACAAGAAGAGAGTATTGAAAGCAGCCAGAGAGAGAAAAATGATCATTTATAAAGGTAACTCCATCAGGCTATCAGCAGACTTCTCAGAAAAAAAATGTACAGGCCAGAAAGAAGTGGCATGATATATTTAATGCAAAGAAACACAATGACTTCCAAACAAGAATACTCTACCCAGCAAGATTGTCATTTAAATTTGAAGCAGGAATTAAACAATTTCCAGATAAGTAAAAGTTGAGAGAATTTATCATCCACAAACCATCTCTACAGTGTATTTAAAAGAGACTACTGTAGAAGGAAGTTCTGTTAAGGCTAAATAGCTGTCACCAGAGAAAATAAAACCACACTAAAGGAAGTATACCTATTAATTACTAAGCAAATGTAAAATTAAAACAACTACTCACAAAGATAGTAAAGGGATATGCAAAGAATACAGAATATGACACCTAATATATAAAAAAGTGGAGAAGGAAAAAAAGATTACATTGTGTTTGAAACAGAGTAATATGCAAAGTAAGACAGACTGTTAGTTAATAAGGAAGCTGCCCTTGAACCTTTGGTAAAAACAAATATAAAGTCTACACTGCTACACTGGCAATAAGTCCATATCTATTGATAATCACCCTAAATGTAAAACAACTGAATTCACTAATCAAAAGACACAGAGTTGCAGAATGGATAAAAAGCAAGACCCATCTATATGCTGTCTACAAGAGACTCACTTCAAACCAAAAGACATAGACTAAAAGTGAAGGGATGGAAAAAAGATATTTCATGCAAATAATAGGAGAAAAAAGCATTTTACTGTGCTGATGGACAGTGATGGCAATGGAGTTGGGGGGGTTCTTGATAATATGTATGAATGTTGAAACTGCATTGTTGCTAATCTGAAACCTTCATAAGATTGTACAGCAATAATATCTTAATTTTAAGAAATCTGAATCAAAAGGTTCCCTTCATTATTTTACAAATGATAACATTTAGTATGCCACAAATTTGCAAACAAATAAACCTATTTAAGCAACACTTATTGGGAGACAGAGCAGCTGTAGCCTTAACATAGTAGAATGACAATGGACTTTGTAGTCAGACAGACTGAATTACAAATCTAAGCTCTGACGAAAACCTTTCTGACATTCCATATCCTTGTATGTTTAATGGAGATGGCAATACCTATGAAAACAAGGTAATAATTCAATCAAATGATGAAAGGTACAAATGTCATGACAAGTTTCCTGCCACAAGGTACTATAAACAAGTATTAGATCCAGTTACATGCTAATAGTACTGGCAAAAGCAGAATTAGTAGTAGTAATTATTCCTAGAATAGGAGACAGAACTGAAAGAGAATAAAGGCATTTCACTTGGGGACTGAGAAATTTCATTCAGGGTATACAGATTTAGGTAGATACTCAAATAGTATCCTGCTTAGGGGGTGAAAGGAAGGGGTTTTTATGAGGAAGAGGAAAGGGGCAATTACATGAGTTAAGAAAAGAAAAAAAATTTTCTATGGGCACTGTAACAAGCTAAGCTACTCTGGGGTATGCATTGATTAATTACTGAATCTGTTGGGGAAGAAATTTGATTTGGAGATGCAGAGAAGTCAGAGTGCAAGGTGAGGAAAGAATTCATTAAAGCAAGAATAGCAGGGAATAGTAGGTGCCTTGCAAGCAGCAGAGAACAAGAAGAACAGAAGGAATAAAGGAAAGCTCATTGAACTCCTGCTCAGCATTTGGCAAATCCCTTGCCAACTCCTAAAGCCAGGGTCAACTGGCATCCGGTATCCGCTTGAATCTACACTGCATGGGAACTAATTGCCTACCACCCCAGGTTATGGGGGAGCCACAGAGAATTGGATGGAGTGAGATTATGTTTTAAGAACTTCCTGAAGGCAAAGAAAGGAGATTTTTACACAGGCTGCTGAAAAGCACAATTGTACAGCTGCAGTCCTATCCAGGTCACCCAGGCAACGGGAACTTGCAAGCCCAAATCAGAGTTCTCAGTAGCTCCGCCCTACTTATTTGGAGTAGAACAGAGACAGAGTACTTGTGACACACTCAGAGAAAGGGGAGTGCTGGCAACGTCAGAGAGGAGGAGTGCTTAAGGGTTTAGGGTCTGAGGTTTTACAGGGCTTTTTGGGTAAGGGTTAGCATAAAGCATGATATATACAGGTAATTTATAATTCCTTTGAAGTTTTATCTTAAGAATAGGGTTTACTTATGTGACTGTGTTTGTCAAAATCTTTATATACATGTTTATTTACACTTCAAAGATCCATCTCCTGTCCTGGTTACAAGTTACTTGATTAAGTTTCTGGAAGAAGAGGAAGAACAGCATATAGATTAAGTTAAAGAATAGGCTGGGCCTATTCTACACATTGTCTTCTAAACATTCTACAATGGCATGACCCTTGTCCCATTTCCCTGCCCTACCTCATGAGATAGGGCAGAGAAGTCCTTGACTGACAGCCTTTGTCTGGGGAATTGTTTTTCTTCTGGGGAATATCTGGACACTCCAGGTCACTCTTGGCCTTTGACACTTTAACTGTTTTACTCTGTGAGTTCTCTCTGACTCTCTGGTTGTATCTGAAGGGCCCCCACCCATAAGATGGCGAACTTCCTGCTTCTCTTCCGGGTCCTCGGTTCCCGCCAGTGCCACCTGAACCCCAATCACCCCTCGCACCCCTAATCCCAGCACCTAGCCAATAGCCACCAGCCCCGTAGAAGTGACACCTCAATCACCCCATGCCCCTTCCTATATAACACAGCACCTTTCCCCAATAAAGCGGAATTCTCCGGTGAATTGCTGCTGTGTGTCGCTCCTTTCCTTTCATTGTTGCCGAAACCCGGGAGACGGGACACCCCAACTGGGCCCCGTCTTCCCCCGACACCAGCAGCAGTTTGCCCTCGTCCTCTTTTTCCGGCACTGGCTCCTCACACTCACCACTCCTCTCTGGCCTTTAGGTAAGTTTTCCCCCGGAGTGGGCCACTCTTCCCCGAGCTATCGCAGCGCCATTGACTGTGATCGTCCAGCAAGGCCCTGATGCTCGGGGACGAGGAGGGAACTCTCCCCGCCTTAGGCCTTCACAGCTGCTGCGGACCCTCAGGCCCTTCCTCCGACAGCCATAAACGAGGTGACTCCTTTGCGGATGAGAACGCTCCCTTCTCCCCCCCTCCTCCTTCCATTCCTTCTGCCAAAAATTCCTTCCACCAAAAACTCCTAGTACTAGGTACCTCGGACTCTGGCACTCTGCCTTCTTAGAGAAGTCTGGGTGACGACCCACACTTCCTAAGAAACCAACTCGTATACGAGTTTCCGCAGACCCCCAAGGATCACCGGGGACGCCCTTTGTCTCCTTGCGCTCTGCTCCCAGTCCGAGGATCTCCGTTCGTCTTCCCCTGTTTGTCTCCTTCTCTGTCCTTTAGCCATGGGAGCCTCCTCATCCCTCCCTGAAAGCTCACCCCTTGAATGCCTGCTCAAGCATCTAGCCACCCTCTCCCTGACGCCTGATATAAAACCAAAACTTCTCCGCAAATACTGCTCCCAAGATTGGCCGTCATAGCCCCTGAACAGTAACAACCAATGGCCCGCAGGGGGAACTCTTGATCCTAACATCACTCGCGATCTCTTTAACTACTGCCAGCGCCTGAAAAAATGGAAGGAGATTCCCTATACCGAGGCTTTCCGCCTCCTCCTCCCCCAGCCTCTCCCCAAGTTCTCCTAGACTGCAAGCCGTCTCTCCCGCAGAAGCCTCCCGTTCACTCCCTTCTCCCTCCTCTCCTACAACAGCCCCTCCCCCTTCCTCCACCACCATCTCCTCCCCCATCTCACCTCCTCCGCCTTCATCCCCCTCACCTGCCCCTCCCCCGCGGATTGAGCCTGAGCCTTTCAGCCCCCCTCTAACTAAGTCCCAGGAGCCTCCTCCGTCTTTGCCCCCGTCACCTGTTTCTCCCCCACAGACTGAGCCAGAACCCTTCAGTCCCCCACCCCCGTGGGTCTCCGCTCTCAAGATATCTTCGCCTGCTGCTTAATAGCAGGTCTGAAAAAGGCAGCTCATAAAGTAGTCAATTTTCTAAAGCTCCAAGACATAATTCAAAGGAGGGAGGAGACACCCTCCGAGTTCTTAGACAGACTCACTCAAGCCCTATTACAGTTACCAGCCTGGACCCAGAAACGCCTGACGGGAGACATGTCCTTATGACATACTTCCTAGCTCAAAGCTACCCCGACATTAAAGCTAAACTCAAAAAGTTAGAACAGAGCCCCGCTACCCCACAGACTGAGATCCTAACAGTGGCCTTTAAAGTCTTCCATAACCGGGAGGAGGAGAAAGAACGCTGTAAACAAAAGGCCAATCAGGTCAATTTCCAAATGTTGGCCCAGCTGATAAAACCACAACCTGGGTGCTCTTCTACAAACAAGCCCCCCACCCCCAGGAGCTTGTTTCAAGTGCGGAAAAGAGGGACATTGGTCAAGGGTGTGCCCCTCCCCCAGATCTCCTACCACCCCCATGCCCCAGATGCCACAAAAAGGGCCACTGGGGGTCTGATTGCCCAGCCACCCAAAGGGGAGGCTGGACAAACAACCCCCATCCTAAGCCCACTGTAGTGGGGCTGGCAGAAGAAGATTGACGGGGCCCGGGGGCTTCTCGCCCGACCATTTCCATCACCAGACAGGAGCCCAGGGTTACTTTAATAGTAGATGGTCGCCCCATCTCCTTCCTCCTAGATACAGGAGCTACCTTCTCAGTCTTGCGAGAATACCGGGAGCCCTACCACGCCTGCCATTACTCCTATAGATGGGGTAGGAGGTAAACAGATTTTCCCATTAAACCCACCCCCCCTTTTATGCACAATCCAATCCATTCCCATACCTTTCTCCCACTCCTTCATGGTTATGCCCCAGTGTCCCATCCCTTTACTAGGATGGGACATCCTTTCTCTCCTCCATGTTTCCATAACTATATCCACTCCCACAGCCCCCAGTACTCCCTTTCTGTTGGCCCGGATAGCTGACGATCCCCCTCTACCCAATGAAAGCTCCAGTTCCGCCCTCATATAACCTGTAAATCCCAAAGTTTGGGACATTACAAGCTCCTCCGTGACTCTATGTCCTCCTGCCTCTATCAAATTACGTGACCCCTCTCAGTGTATCTGTCAGGCCCAATACCCCCTTACCATTCTGTCCCCACATCACCTAAAGGATCTCTTAACCTACAAAAGTTTACAGACTCTCCCTCCCTCCAGACTCCTGACCTTACTGTCCTCTTTCCTCCAAAATCCCGTTCACCCCCTTTGCCATCCATACCTGAATCATGACTTTTTCCTCCTTTACTGCTCCCTCGCTCTCTCTCGCTTTTTTTCCTCATTCCTATTGTCTTCCCTGCCACCCCAGCCTCCTTTGTATGGCGATTCAAAGTCAGACAGACTTACACACAGCATCAAACAAAAATTACTGCCCTCATTGCCACATCAGACTGCCCTCTGAAAGGCTGCTCCGAGCCTTTATACCTCCACTTTCCTTCCTCCACCGAAGTGTTCACTAGCAGCTACCTTTATTCTCCCTACCTCTGCTTCCTCTATGACCAAAAACAAGCCTGTTGCAGGCGATGGCCAGACACCTATGGGGATGTCCCTACGGTCTTGCGCCATTCACTACATGGGTAACTCCCGGTACCCACATTATTACTCCTCCAACCCATTCTCTTCAATACTAACATACCCCTTCCTTACCTGGCTGTGGCCCATTGCAAGCCCTATAATAATCATTCTCCTTGCCTGTCTCTTCTTGCATTGTAAAGTTTATCAAATCCCAAGTTGGTAAAATCTCTAATCAAACTTTCAACCAGCTTTTACTCAGGAACTACCAGTTTTTAGCTACAGAAGATCCCTGACCCTCACATAACCTCCTCACCACACGCTGAGATGGACCCCTCTCTCCACTGGAAACTGTTGCTGGAAACAATGACCGCAGACGCCTGGCTTCTGGCACCCGTATCCTCTTGGCACCATTAGAATCAACAAGTCCTCGACCTATGGTTACAGGGAACCTTCATTGATTTCCAACCTGAAGAAGTCCACATCTACTTGTCCTTACTGTGGGGAGTCCTACCAACCCTTTCCTCCCAGTCCTCAAGCCCTCACTCCCTTCTCCGCCCCCGTTCAGCAGGAAGCAGTCAGAGAGAAAGCAACGTCCACAACCCCATAGAGGAGAAAGGGGGGAATGAAGGGCCCCCACCCATAAGATGGCAAACCTCCTGCTCCTCTTCTGGGTCCTGGGTTCCCGCTGGTGCCACCTGAAGCCCAATCACCCCTCGCACCCCTAATCCCAGCACCTAGCCAATAGCCACCAGCCCCGTAGAAGTAACACCACAATCACCCCATGCCCCTTCCTATATAACCCAGCACCTTTCCCAAATAAAGCGGAATTCTCCGGTGAATTGGTGCTGTGTGTCACTCCTTTCCTTTCAGTATCTGGTTAACTATTTAGGTCCCTCTTAGGGGGCTTTATTGGTTTTATTCTCTCTCCACCCTGCTCGTGTATATCTTTTGGCCTAACAGTTCTATCTTCAGAAAGTCCAGAACCACAAGACCATGCTCAGTATGTCTGTTCTCATGCTGATTTCTCAAACAATTTCTTAAAACAGCTGCCATTTTTCCCAGTCCAAAGGTTTTGGCTCAATTCAATCAAAAGCAAGTAAGGTGGTTTTTCTCCAATGGCCATTCTGATTCCATTTTTTAAATAGCTCTAGTCATGCCAATATTTCCCATCTAAATAGTAATGGTAGAAGATGTGAATTCCTAGAATTAAAGAAGGCAGATTAAAGCAATACCATATCATCTCTTCTCCTTCTCACTATTCCACAAAAGACAATAAAGGAATTATAAAATGGCATATGCCTATAACAAAGAGAAGAGGAAAAGAGTGACCCATGGTGTGGGCAACTTTGCAATATTTCCAGAATCTCTCACCTGGCCTTAGTCTATCTCCATATCAATAGGTGATTACAAGGGTGAAGGGAGCAAAGGTACATCTGGATCAGAGAGGTTTGGTGGGCTCCCTTAATACAGCCCAGTTGGGAGAGACAAAAGCGAGCAAAAGTGGATGACTGCTTGTTGGCAATAAATGGGTTTCTCCCACTTTATATCTCCCTTGACTGATTTCAGTTTCAAAGGTATTTTGCCCAGGGCTGGGAAAATATTTTCCCCCTGGAGTTACATCTTGCAGTAGCTGGCAGGATCTGTGAACCTGAAATCTGTCTTCATGGGTGCAAAGCTTGGGCAGGTTGCCCCTAGAGATGTTGGGGTGATATCAGGTGGATGGTGGGGTGGCCACACTGGCTGCAGTGGTAGAGGATGAACCTTCACCTGGGAGCTCCCTATTCATTGGGCTTCATCTTGAGGAGGCCCTAGTGGCAAACTGGTCTAGGGTGAAGCACCTCCCAAATGGGTGGGCCCTACCCCAGAACTGAGGAAGTGTGGAGATAGAAGACTGCTTAGAGGCCCTGAGTGCCTGTCTACTAGCCAGGATGGTGCGATGTTTGTTTCTCAAGATAGTGGAAAGGGTTAATGAGGAGAGAGACACACTTTGGCAGGAGAAAAATATACTTCAGTGCTGCCTAAAAGAGCTGGCCTTATGGGATGCCCTTAAGAAAGAGAGGCAGTTATTGAGAAGATGGATCACACTCCTTAAATATATGTTAGCAGTGAGGCAGGAGGCAGCAGGAGAATCCATATTGCAGGAGGCTGTGGGGGAGGGAAAGGAAAGAGTGGTGCCTTCAGCCCCAGAGGTAGTAGAGGAGATGATGGGGGACAATGAGAGGGTGGAGCCAAGGACCCAACTGTTGTCAGTGCCACCACTCGAGGAAACAGCCCCTTCCATATTAAAAGACTAGGCAGTGCAACAACAGCAGGCTCCTAAGGGGGAGCAGCAGCCCAGTCCCCAGGTTGTGGAGCACTCCATGCTCCACCCCTGTACACAGGATGAACTGGTGAACATGAGCATCTGGTTTCAGCAGAAGCCATTGGGACTTCTGCCTACATGGCTTTTGAGTCTCTGGGATACTGGGGTGGAAGACATTGTTATGTCGGATTCTGAAATGGGTAGACTGGCTTCCCTGATGACTCACCCATCCCTCAGGCAGTGGCTACAAAGCGCCCGTCATACCTCAGGGAATCAGGCTCCTCTAGATTGGCTGACAGCAACCATCAGGTCAGTTTTGCCTAATCAGGGTGATTTACCATACTTACCCACTAGCTGGAAAATGTAACCTTCACAGGTGTTACGGAAGCTGGTTATGAAAAATATCATCTACATTATGGACCCTCCGGGCCCTGATGGGGAGTTGTTCACAGTAGGAAAGAAAATCTGGTTCTGCATAACACTCCCCCATATCTCTTTGGGTCCCTAATGACTATTCTTGTCCCCCACATAGGGAAACCATAAGTATGGCTACTAATACTATAGCAGATCTGTAGGTGGTTGAAACAATAAGAACATGGAAGTAATTATGGGCTATGCCTAAAAGGAGAGTTGCAAAGAGCCCCTTGAAAGACTTAAGGACTCAGATGTGGGTTGATTTGATAAAGGCTGGAGTAGTGAAAGAAAAATTTGATGGGCAGCCCAATAGGATCTTGTTAGAACTGTGGCACCAATTAAAGCTAGAGTGGCAGTTTCACATGCTGAGGTCCAGGACACAGAAGCTGGAGGCAAAGCCCCATGTCCGGTCTGTGTCCCTGACAGTCTTCCTGGAGAGAGTACTCAGGCTCTGCCTGGGCCCTCATAACCAAAGGACGATGATTAGGCATCATGGTTCGACTGAAGGGGGGGTCAAGGCCTCCACTTTGGAGGATGTTGTGAGACCAGAATCCACATGTAGAATTAATAATTCATTGGTTCCCCATTAATGTAAAACATGTCCTGACACTCATGAATACAGGAGCTGAATGTTCTCTGATTTATGGCAACCCTGAGTATTTTCCTGGGACCCCTACTGTGATAGATGGCTATGGAGTAAGGCAATTAGAGTGAGGAAAGCCCAAATCCCATTGGGAATAGGGCATTTTCCCCCAAAGGAGTATACTGTGTACATTTCTCCCATCCCTGAATATATTGTGGTGGTCGATATCCTTCATGGCCTGCAGTTACAGACCACTGCAGGTGGGTTCAGCCAGAAGGTACATGTAGTAAAGGCAGTTCTGAGGGGACATGCTAATCACCTGCCTGTAGCTCTGCCTGTACCTCAGTGGGTGACCAATACTAAACAGTTTAAATTGTGTGGGGAGCACAAGGAAATTGGAGAAAATCTACAGGAGTTGGAGAAGGTGGGCATCATAAAGCCCACTCATAGTCCTTTTAATGCCCCAGTGTGGCCATTGAAGAAACCAGATGGCTCCTGGCATATGAGCATGGATTACAAGGAATTGAATAAAGGCACACCCCCTTTACATGCTGCTGTCCCCTCTATAGCAGCCCTTATGGACACCCTTTGTTATGAACTAGGGATGTATCATTATGTTGTGGATCTTGTTAATGCTTTCTTCTCTATTGATATAGTACATGAAAGTCAGGAACAGATTGCCTTCATGTGGGAAAGCCAGCAGTGGACATTCACTGTCCTTCCACAGGGATATCTCCAGAGTCTCACCATTTGTCATGAACTTCTAGCCTAGTACTTGGCTACATGGAAGAAACCACAAATAGTGCGGCTGTAATCCCTACATTGGTGATATTATGCTCACATCTGATTCTCTTGCAGATTTAGAAGGGCAGTTCCTAGACTGCATCTACAGGAGAAAGGATGGGCCATGAACAGCAACAAGGTTCAGGAAACTGTTTTGTCAGATAAGTTCTTGGGGGTTGTCTGGTCGGGTAAAACTAAAGTTATTCCAGAAGCAGTCACAGACAAGGTCCAGGCTTTCCATACCATTACCACTGTGGCAGTATTAAAAGAGACTGTGGGTCTTTTGGGCTACTGGAGAGTGTTTATCTCACACTTGACACCAATTCTGAAGCCTTTATGCCAGTTGTTATGAAAGGTCATCAGGTGTGACTGGGATGAAACATGTCAGCTGCTTTTACTGCTGTCAAGTGAGCAGTCGAGGCTGTACAGGCCTTGAGTGTAATGGACTCATCAAGGCCCTGTGAGCTAGATGTTCATGTAATGGAAGACAGTTATGGATGGGCCTTTGACAACATATTGAATGGAGAGACCAAACTATTGGATTCTGGTCACAACTATGGAAAGGAGCAGAGGTCTGGTACACCTTGATAGAGAAGCAACGGGCTGCTGTGTCTCATGCCTTTCTGGTTACAGAGTCCATCACTGGAACAGCTCCAACCAAAGTAATAACCACCTATCCCACCTATCCCATCGTGGAGTGAGTGGGAGACTGGACCCAGAGCCACAGAGTGGCATGGCACAGATGCCTACACTGGCCATATGGGGCACAAACTTACACAGCAGCATAGTGCCCTGTCTACAAGCCCCTTAAGTGGAGAATTCCAATGCTTATTGGGACCAGTAACATATACCAGTGGGAAGGAGGAAGAACTTGCTTTTGAGCCATTAACAGCCAAGAGTCCTTATCAGGAGGGAAAATCCCCTATAACCGAAGATGTTTGGTATATGAATGGCCGCTGGCATGGGCAGTCCCTGAATTGGAGGGCTGTGGCTTTCCATCCTAAGACTGAGACAATATAGATGGAAGACAGAGAGGGAAGAATAGTCTATGGAATGAGTTGTGGACTGTATGGCTCATGATCACCCAGGAACCCTACCCTATAGTTGTCTTCATTGACAGCTGGGCCATCTATTGGGGCCTGACCCTGTGGCTACCAACATGGTACCATGCCAGCTGGATGGTTGGTCACCGGCCTGTTTGTGGACAAGAGTTGTATCAAGACATATATACCTCTGGTTAGACTAAGTTACTGTATATCATGTGATAGGCCATTTGCCTTTGACATCCTCAGGGAATGATGATGCATATATATTGGCCCAGATGCATTGGCTAGAAGGAAAGCCTGCCTATGATGTAACCTAATGATTACATCAGCATTTGCTGCATGAGGGGGACCATGTGAGCTATAGCCCATCAGTGGGGCTTGCAGTTGACACAGCAACAAGGAACAAATGTAAAGGGGCAGATACCCCTTGTCAGGTGGCAGATAGACTATATTGTGCCTCTGACCATATCAGAAGAATATTGGTATGCCATGACTTATGTGAACACAGCTACTGGCCTGTTGATTGCTTTTCCTGCACGTTATGCCAATCAGCAAACCAAGAGGGACCTAGAGTGTCTCTGTGCACCTATGGCTGGCCACAGGTGATTGAGAGCAATCAAGGCACTCACTTTACTGGACAGGCATTACAAGAATGGGTGCAGCAATTAAGGGCAAAGTGGAAGTTTCATGTACCATAGAACCCTACCTGGGCAGGCATGATAGAGAAATACAGTGGTTTGTTGAAATCTTGCCTGAAGTCAGACACCAGTAGTCTACAGGGATGGTCAGTTCTGTTAATGACAGTGCTATGGCGCTTGAATTACAAGCTCCAAAAAGGAGCCTTGAGCCCTATGGACATGCTAACATACCTTGCTGCCTCTCCTATACAACTGTATTTGCAAACAAAAGAGGAGGTATTGAAGCCAGGATATGACCAGTAGAGCAACATCCTGCTGCCAGCCCCATCTGCATTAAGCCTTGAAGACTGTGTTGAGTGGATGCAGCCCTGGACATTTCAAAAACTGGAGCAGCAATGGCCAGTCCTTTTGGCACCTTGGGGAAAAGGCCTAGAAGCTATCTTCCTATGTGTTCCTGGAGTAACAGCTGAGTGGCCCCCAAAGATCATGGTAGTGTACCCAAAACATCTGGGATGTAAGAGCATCTTACAGGGAAGTTTTGTTTCATCTTTATGGCCAGTGCATGTACCTCCCATAGTCCTACATATTGACCCATGTGTAACTCCCACAGGGTGGGGGGTGAAGGTTGGTATGCTAGACCAGGACGAGATCCCATTCCTGCCACTGTCCTATCACAGGGCCACTCTCTTGCATGCATCCTACCTGATGGACAAGATTTGCCTATACTTGTGTCATTAAAGCATGTATCTTATTGCCCGTAAGATTTTTTTCTTCTATAGTCCCTGAAGCCTGGACCTGCCCCCTGGCTGCAGATGCTGTATGATGATTGCTCTGAACTCTCTAGCCATTCAGTTACTGGCACCTGTGGAATGGGAGAGTTATGGACTTAATCTGCATAATACTTTAAACCTAGGTGAATCATCTTACTTGCACATTATCATGATTTTATTGCTATTGTTATTTTATGTTATTAGTCTGGTTATAGTGTTTCAGTTTTCTCACACAGGGGTCATTGCAGAAAATGAGAAGTATGTAGATTGTGAGGCGAGATTTATGGAGGGGTTGGCTATGGGTAAAAGTTCAATATTTCCAGAACCTAACCTGGCCTTAGTCCATCTCCATATCAGTAGGTGATTACAATGGTGGGGGTAGTGGTGGTATATCTGGGTCAGAGAGGCTTGGTGGGGTCCCTTTTTACAGCTGGGTTACGAGAGACATGGATGAGTGGAAGTGGACCACTGCTAGTAACTGATAATCATGTTTCTCCCACTTTATTTCTCCCTTTGAATGATTTTGACTTCAAAGGTAATTTTGCCCCAATCTGGGAACTTATTTTTCTCCTGGAGTTACGCATTGACAGGGAATTTCAACAATTATTGTAAAATGGAAAAGGAATGCAGGAACACTCAGGGATGCAACCTCAACCTTGGCCACGTGCACAGGAGCTACAGCCGAAAGGGGTGTTTACCTATCAGCAGAGCTTCAGAGACATTTTATATTTAGAAACTGGGCTATACCATGGACCAGAAGGAGTGTTCAGGGTTGAATCATGAGTCTAATAGAACACAAGGAGGTGGGAGTCATTGATTTCAGGGGAGCACATGGAACACACTCTGCAGTCTGGTATTTTTGTCTAGACAAAATATCTTTCTGCACAGACATGTATTTAATGCCTGGGAGAACAAAGTCCCCTGAGGAGGAGAGTTGTCTTCTCCTGATGGAAGGGCTCTCCTAACACAGCCTGGCTATTGACGGCCTATTTATGGCCCTTCTATTGCTCCACACATGCATATAAATCCAAAACAAAAGATCCATTGACTCTTCAAGAAATCCTATAAAGTGAAAGAGGCTGAACTTAAATAGAATGAAAGACAGACAGTTTAAGAAAATAGCTACAGGGAAATGCATATATTTTACATATAGACAAGAACAGGATGTTGTAAAATGGAAAAACCACACAATTAAACATTAAAATAATCCTTGCCAAAATTAGACAAATATTAGAATAGACAGAAGACTAGGTGAAGAAATATCCCAGGCGACAGAACAAAAAGATGATATAGAAAATGAAAAAAAGAGATAAAAACAAAGTGGGCCATTAGGAACACATAGGAACTCTAGAAAGAGAGGATAAAAAAAATAACATTGTTAAGTAAACAATATAAGAAAAATTTCTAGATCTGTAAGGATACATGGGTACTCAGATGAAAAGTACATGGTAAGTGCCAAACAATATGCACAAGAGTGAAATTAGAAGTCTAGATGTGTCCATTTTAAATTGCAGAATGCTAAGGATCAAGTGAAGGTCCTAAAAAAAATCTACATAGGATAACAAAATAGGTCAGTCACAAAGGTATGAAATACAGAGTGGCCTCAGCCTTTTCCTTAGCAACAATGAGTACAAGGGGACAATGACAAAATTACTTACAGAAATATGAGAGGAAAAGATTTTCAAGCCAGAATCAAAGACTTTGGCAACCTACAACAAAGTAAGAAAACAGGATAGAGGTACTTTCATCATGAAAAAAGTCAAAGATTTACTCTTATTCAGTTTGGAATTTACTTGAGGATATAATCTAGTATGATAAGCAGTTGCTCTCATTAAAAAAATGTGGACTTGGCAAAGGGAGTCAGTGACGGAGGCTGTGTCGCAGTGCTGAAAGTCTAGGTTGGAGCATAAGAAAGAACTGTCAGAGGGATTTCTCTTGAAGAAAAGGGGATTCTGTGATCAGAGATCTTAACCATTTTTAAGAGATGGAGAGATGACAGTGTAAGTTCCTCACCTAAAGTTGCAGACATGACCACAATGGAACCATGAGTTCAACAAACAAAAAATCCCACTTGGGAAGATGTGGATGAATGGCCTGCATGGGGAGGTCACATACGAACATATGAGCTATTTCCTAATCTGTTTTCTAATTTCTAGGTCGTAAATCCTAACTAAATCTGATATATAAAGTAAGAACTGTAATTGCTTAGTGATATGAAAAAAACACCATAGCCTAAAACAAAAAAGTAGCCATTGTTCCCAGAGGAAGGAATGGAGACGGAGGGGTGGTCACTGCTGCTTCTCATTAGGAGCCTATTCTACTACTGCTTTCTTTATGTGAGAATTGTTTTGACAAAATAAGCAGTACGTTTAAATGGCCATTTAATGTCTTCAAGGTAAGTTTCCCACAAGTGGCTTCTGAGACATGTTTTCATGTGCAAATGTTTTATTATTGAAGTGTTCCTAGAGAAACATGTAACAGTTGTCTGAGCCAGACAAGGGGAGAAAAGTGCCAAACTGGGTGATTTCAGATGAAAGTCTCTGCCTCAGGCTCATCCTCTAAGATCCTGTCCTGACTACAGGTAGGGCAGCTGAACCTCCCTCCCCCACTCCAGGTCCCAGGCTCTCTACTGAGGGTTATGTTGGAGGAAGAGGAGAGGGATACAACCTTCGCATATTTTTGTTTCCCTAGTATTACAGTCAAAGCCCTTGGACAGTCAGTCACCTGAAGAGGGGCAGATGCAGGCCTTTGGGAGCATAAGAACAGTGAACTGGGCTGGGGGACATCACACAGAAAGGGAAAGCAGATCTGAGGAGATCTGGGTGGAACATGGACAGTGTCCTCTACAGAATGTACATAGTTGGATTTGGTAGTCCGGCCAGTGTGGGCAGTCTAAATTCAAAACACTTTTAGTAGTAATGGTCATTCTCCCAACCTCCCTGAACACATTTTAGTAAACATATACTGAGCTCCTAACTCCCCTGTCCTCAAACAGCAAAATCCATTAAATTGCACTAATTCATTACACACTATCATAAAAATAAGCTGCGAGAATGTATTTGACTTCATTAGTGTGATTAGGTGGGTGTTTTGGGAAGTAGGAGTGGGATAGTATTCCAGGGACTATTTCTAAGAGGAGTTGATGATGGTGTTAAAGAACAAATAAGTCTTTTCTAAGCAAAAAAGTAAGAAAATGTCTTCCAAGGAGAAGTCACAGATGTGAGATGTGAGCCATATGCAGAGGCGACTGAGCTTGGCACAGTCTTAGGATCAGCATGCACTTCAGTGTAGAAGGAACTATCCACCCATCAGCCACTTTTAATAAGCTATTTGCTAATGACAAAAGTTAGATATGATCATGAAAGTGGATGCAGTAAGATCTCCAATGTATTAATCTTTTCACACTATTTTGCTCCTTTGCGTGTGCTTACAAGCAATAATATTTTGTAATTAATCACTTAATTGATTACTTTCAAACCTGCAAGCAAGTTGCCCTAAAAGCTCAGTCTACTTTCCAGAAAGCACACATTGTTGAAAGCATTGGTTCACCAGAGACAGCAGAGGAGAGAAAAGAAAAGCACACTTCAACCTAGCATCAGGCTTACATTCAACTTGGGCTTTTAATTCTTATTAACGACTTTGCTGCTAATTCTGTAACTTTCCCATACTTGCTACTTATGAACCATATCACATTGGGCAAGCTGTTTCATCTCTCAGAGACCTATATTTTCCTAGCTGTATAATAAGGATATATACAACTATGTAACTATGTATCTCTCACACAAAGTTATTATGTAGGTGGAAAAAAAATGAGATCATATACACAACACAAATAACCAAGTATATGACTCATGCTAGGTGCTAAACAGAATGAAGTTTCTTTGCTTTTCCAGATTCTGGTCTCTACTTACCTACTGTAACTTCTGGAAAAGACTATTTCTGGATTGAGTTCTATGTTCCAGATTTCCTGGTTATGCTATATACATTACTCATCATTAGAGGAAAACTTAAGATGGGTGTTATAATTATTCCATTTTACACATGAGAAAATTAAGGGTCAAAGAAACGAAGTAAGTTTCCTAACATCAGATGTATGGTAGAAGACAAAGACCAGGGTTCAACCTAGATGATTCTGACTAAATGCTTGAGTCCTTCCACTGCAACAAAGGTTGTCTTATTATCTGAGATAACTCAGAGTTGTCCATAAGTAATGCTTGGAGGTGAAAAGTTAATTTAAACGGTCTTAAGAAGTACACTCAAGAGATTAAGAAAACGAGAACATCAGCATGGATTCGAGCTTTGATAATGCTGCCCATATCAGCTGATGTGATCCTTTTATGTTTTGATTGGGTATCTAAACTATGTCAACATTATACACTAGCAACTTGAACATAATGATTCTTTGCTAAAGCAGGGTGAGTCACTCTACACTGTAAAAGTGGTAGAGAATATTTTGCAGAAATATTAAATTGTTTGCAAGCTAAATCAAGGCACAAGCTCAGAATGTGTGGTATTCTAACAGGAATTGCAATTTCCTGGGAGTCCAGATTATTTTATACTGACTCGTACATGGACTCTGGAAATCTTCTTTAAAATAGAAAAAGGAATTTTAATGATATGTCAGTTGGATCCTACAGAAGCCAATACAGAGATGCAATTAAGAGGCAATAAGCTCATGGAGCAGTGACATCTATGAAAGAAAAAAGGGGGAACAAGATTGTGCATGGGCTGCCATGAGACTGTGATGCAAATATAACAAAATCTCTGCCAGCCCCGTGGGACTAGAGGAAAATATGAGAGCAATCCTGCAGTGAGCAGAAATTCCTATAGCCTTGCATCATAGTCTTCCCCAGTCATGTCTGAAGCTACCCCAAGGAAACCATGAACTCAAAAGCCCACGCAGACCAGAAGAGGTTACCAGCAGGAAGTTTCCAGCTAACCACACTCCTCACACTTAGGCAACGAGTCCTTCCTTGAAGGAGGATTTGAGAGTTACATCTCTCTGTGATTCTTACAATCCCTTGTACCCTGTGGATTCACTTCTCCATATGCATTCATAGAACAGTTACTTGGGGGGGAAATTTACAAAAGGAAGAAGGTGGCTGGAATTGCATCCCCTTCTGATTCCCATTCCAGGGCTGTACTGATCCATCTCTTTGCTCCTCCATTCTTTCAAATCCCCTCAGCTGTCACTTCTGCTGGTCTTCATGGGGTCCTTTCCCTATGGTGTGTCCTGACCCTCTTTCTTGAGGTATCTGAGTTCTTGGCATCCATATTCTTCCCAGGCTAGTATCCTGTACTTATTCATTCACAATTACAGTTGGACAAAGAAGTACCAGAAACATTCTGCAGCAAATAGCTGCTCTACCTGCGCCTGCTGATCAGGTTCAGGGATCTCCTAAGGCAATGACTCCTTTTCTGCCCTGCTGGTCCCTGCACACAGGAGACCAAAGTGCTATGTGTAGTCATGGTTTTTAGTTCAATAGGGTGCTTATTGAATCTACTGGCAAGAGTATACCCGCTCCGTGGGTCAGGATCTCTAATCTTGCAGAGCCAAGAGCTGAGGGAACGAGAAGCACAAAGCCCCCAGAGTGTCATTAGAAATTGGAATGATAGGGATTGGGGCCACGCCTGCTTCCACCTCTTGATTCCCAGACCTACATATTCTTAGTATTGGAGACACACGCCATAGAGAGGCCTCTGATTCCTGAAGATGATGTCCAAGGTATAGAGTAATGCCTCTGAGGTGCCGCTGCAGTCACACCTTCGGCCTGACTTGATGATGCTCCATGAGGAAGCAGCTTCTGATTGGTGTTTATGAGACAAGCAGGGGTCCAAGCCCATGGATGCACTCCTACCCCCCTTTGCTGTGAAGTGGGGCTAATCAGAAGCTGGTACTTGATGGCACAGCATATAATAAGGCTTTTTGTGTACTTGGTTGTCTATCTCTGGCAGATGCTTTTTGCTGGGTATTAATATAAGAAAGGAAGGTCTTCTCACTTTGTGCCTGCTCCTATAGGTCCATCCATTTGTCTCCATGCCAGATCTTTTTGTCTCTGATCTCTTACTATTTTTATTCTAGACCACCAACCAGGCCATCTGCAACATTTTGTGAGTCTGTGTGTATTCTAATCCTGGGCCACTTCTTCCACATGACCTGGGTGCCCAGGTGTACCATCTAAAGCTCTTTCCTTTGGAGAGATTTTCTCTTGCCACTGTCAGTCATGGCCATTGCTGAGTGACTACACCTCAAAAACTGAGATGGACCTAGAGATGATACTAGCTGGATGCTGGTTGCCAACCACTCTCTTCAGAGCTGGGCAGTGAGCCCTTTCTTGAAGGAGGAGCTGAGCTTTGCATTTTCACCCTGTCACAAGTGGCTATTCATTATTTTAATTTACTTGGCATTCTTTCTACATTCTTTCCAAATGACATCTCCCTTCCCTTGAATGAAGAACCTTCCAGGCAGTCCTAGGAAGACTTAATCAAGCTGCTCTGCCCCTCTAACCCTTGGCTACAACATGAACATGCGATCAAACTAGGTCAATCATACTCAGAGAATCTGAAACTAGAGTTATGAAAAAAGGAAGGAAACAGCTTTTAGCTAATTCTGTTGTCCACTTTTTTTTTCTGCTACTGATACTGTAATTGTGCACTGGTGTGTGTCCTGAAAGTCTTGATGGTCTGTAATTCTACAAGCTACCCCAATATCTTTACAACACATTCCTTTTTTCTTTCATGCATTAACCAGAGTAAACTTCTCTTGCTTGTTATGAAATCCCTGACATGAAACTCTAATAAACTATACAGATAGCCCTGAAACTCTGGGAAAAGACATATTTCTGAAAACTGAAAAAGATGTCTCATTCTGGATAGAAGCACATCTATGGATGCACAGCTTGGGGAGCAGATGGTCCCTTTGTGCTAATGAGGAAAAGAAGCCCCTTCAAGTGGCCTTCTTGATGGATCCCTCATGAAGGATTCAACCTTGAATACCTTTGCTTGAATAAATACTTCAGATAATTCCTACCAGATAGTAGGGACAGAGGAAAATAACATAAGACAGAGATATTTTTGAAGTGGAGAAATATAGCGCTTGTTATGGTACCTGGGTACATACCTACAGGGAACACAGCTGACAGTGGCTTGAGCTGAGAGGCTGGAATAGCAAAATGAAGTTGCTAATTTTCTTGGATATGGTGGAAAAGAAGTTATTTCAAAATAAGGAAGCAGGAAAAAAGCTACATAAGACAAGCTTTGTTTTCAAAAAAAAGAAAAGAAAAATATATTTTACCCAGCTGGCACTAATTTAGAAGAGCAAAGGGTAACCAAAGTAATCATTCCAATTTCAGTACTTACAGAACCATTAACAAGAAGAAAGACTCCATTTCAGAAAGGCACAACTTTAGCCTAAACTCTGAAAGGAGTTCATTCCTATTTTTATTTGAGAAGCTTTCTTGAATGCATAATCTTATAAAATTGAAAGCTTTGCACAATTCCTTAGAAGAATCTATTTGATAAAAGAAAAGCAGCTTGAATTAAAATGTTAAGACTTAATATGAAAAGTTCACGTGGGAAACCACAGAAGATAATTTTGTATACATTCATGGATACTATAGATGGTAATATTCATGCCCCTGGATGGACAGGAAAAACCCTAAGGTCATCCACTCAATTTCCTAGCACCAGTCTTGTTTATCCATAAACCAACAAATTCTCTTTTTGGTTGAGTTAGACCTGGGTTTTGGTTATTTGAAATAATAACCAAAAGGATGTATTTACCAATAAGCATAAATAAAAACCCCATGAGCCCTTGAAGCCACCTCAGGACAAGACCACAGTAGTGGTCCTGCTGAGCACAGCCTGGCCCAATGTAATTAAACAGTGGAAACAAAAAGTGGGAGACTTGTGTTCCATGCCTTTTAGCATGTTAATCAATTAAAGTTTTAATTCTGTATATATACTATCTTCTTGTTGAATACCTATTTTTTATTGAGTACCTAACTATGGTAGGTACCTATTGGTTACCTACCCAATTTCAGTTATAGATTCCACATAGAAGAATTCACCGTCCACTTCTAGAAATGGACCAAGTGATGAGGGCTAATCTCAACAGTACATCCCACCATGCTAGCCACAATTATGCATTCAGATGGGCAAGTGACCTAAATTGTTCTAACTTAGTGAATTGAGAATGTTTAATGGGAATATTTGGGAAGAAAATTAAATAACACTATTTCTTTGGATCATATAAAGCCTGGTACTTATGCAGCCATCTGTGGACCCAGTAAAAAGCAACCCTGAGGAGATGTCAAGACAAGTGGAGCCAGCATTCTGACATGTCAGAAGCCTGTCCTACCTATTAATCCCTCTCAGTTACTTAAGAATCAAATTCTTATTATCTTTTAATTCATTTTGAATTGGGCTTTCTGTACTTAATAGCAACAGCATCCCAACTTATATGGAATTAATATTGGATTTGGAGTTTTACAGGAAGACTGTCCAGAAGTAAGATATAGAGGAAAGGGGTACAGAATTTGCCTCTGTTCCAAGTGAGAAATTGATGTTGATTGTTCTGCATTAGTTAATCGGTTGGTAGTTTGTGGTGTAATGTTAGGACATGGATCTTTAAGCTGCAGCATAAGGGAACAGCTGCAGAAATCAGAATGGTGTTACTTGATTGCTCTTTCTTACAGCATCAGTAAGGTCATTCATCCTGGGGATAAGCTACTTTGAACCTGGTCTGTCTGAAACAAAAGAGCCATCTATAGCTTTCCTATGAGATGACTTCCTGTCCGTGTTGAAGAGACTTCAATATTTTAAAGGATTTAGGATTGGAAGAGTTAGATTTTCTACCCCAAATTCTTAAATTAGTTCTGGCTGATTCCCAGCACTTGCGCATACAATCCAGTAGAGCATCCCTATCAAAGGAGGCAATCACTTCAGGGTAGGAAAGAACAGAAACACAGCCTGGCAAAGGAGGACTTCACCTCTGCCTTGTTTCCCAGGTCTGTTTCAGGCAATTTACAGAAGGAGATTTTTTTCATTGAAGGTTAAAGAAATAAAAATATTTGAGTGGACAGAAAAGTTGAAGTTCATTACTACCTACAAACATTGGTTAGACAAGATTCCATGACCTCTAGTACATGAAATTAATTAGAAGACATAGACTTTGTAAATAAAAAGTCTAACTGTTTTTTGCTGTTAACTTCAGCCATCTTTTAAGCACTTTCCTCCTTTCTCTTCTGTCCCACATCTCAGAGAACCGACAGGTCTGGGTGCTCCTTCCTTTGAAGCCAGAGGACATTAAAATCACACAAACCCTCATCTCCCTGTGAGAACCCTTATGATAGCCGCAATCCCTAACCACAATAAGCACTCCATGAGAGTACTTTCCTTTGCTCTCTGTAGCACAGAAGCTCGGCTCCTGGCAGATTTATACTGGATTCGTGGAGGCAGACAAACGACAAGGCTACAGGATTCATACCCAGCTTCATCTTGGGGCAGCCTGTCCAGTGCTCAGATTACATCTGCTGCATCCATATGCAGCAAGTCTGTAATCCACGATCCTCAGAGAGCACTGCGGGAGGTCCTTATATAGCAACATAAACAATAGTGACCTCCTGCCAATAGTGACCCAAGCCTGCACATGCTCAGTAAACATCATGGGGTCATGATGCACATGCACTGTGAGGGTCATGAGAGAGCATAGTGTGTCAGGTGAGTATCCTGGCCATGGGAGCACCATTTTCCCTACACTCTCTCAAGCCGTTTCTGGACCAGCTTGGGAAACCTGCCCTGCTTATCCCAGAAAAGCCCCATTGTATAAGTGATAACCATTCCATACCTTCTAAGTGTGTATATGTTTGGCATTATCAGCCTCAACAGCCAACCTAGATCTTGGGTGGATGTCTTTCCTGCCTGGGTAGGGTGACAAAACAGACTGAAGCATAGTGCGTATCTAAGGAACATTAATTACCAATGAACCTTCAAGCCTGACTCCCAAAGGCATGTGATTGCTAATCTATGGGGCAACGTCTGGTCCCTGAATTCATACCACATGAAAATGGGCTGCTATTTAATGTTTCTTGTTTGAAGGACAACATTTCCCACAACATATAGCCATGGGCCCTGCCCATATATCCTGAAAAGCAGAACTAGGGTTCAGCCAGGGCACTGAAGAATTCACTTCTCCCACAGGCAGGGAGACTTCATTACTACTGTTCAGAGCATATTCTGTGGGTTATGGATAAGTGATCCCTGCATCTTGTTTCCCAATGTCCCTTCTCCAAGTGGTGATTTTTATTATAGTTTATATATTAGAGTGGATAGATTTTCATCTAACCATCAGTACAGAACTGTGAAAAGCTGTATCTTTGCCTCGTGAAGGATACTGCACATCGCTCAGTGAGTCTAGAAATCAGAGCTAAATGGTAGACCCATATAAGGCTTCTGTTAACCACTTTTGGAGAGAAAATGAGTAAAGTCCAGGTTGATATGAGCTTCTGGAAAAGGCATGTATTAGAGAGATGGGTGGATATTCATAAGCCAAAGAGGTCACTGTGAGTAGTTGTTGGCTGCCTCTCTAACATCCATTCCCCTGTCTTAATGACTCCCGAGGTAGAGAAGAAATCCCTGTGGCTTTGGGCAGGCTGACTCTGTCCTTAGTTTCCTAGTTTCTGGACAGACACATGTTCTAAGACTAAAACAGTCTCAGAATGTTTCTTACAAATTTTGTAATAGAGATGCCCTCTTTTCCCTCTGGCTGATACAGTGTGTAAATGTTAACTATGAAACTGCTGCAGCCCTTTCTCTGCCATGAGGAATACCACCCTGAGTCTGAAGGACAAGAACAAAGGACCTGAGAAAATATCAGGGAAATAAAGCTGGAGCACTGAGCGAATTACACTTGGAACCTGCCGTACATCTGAACCTTTCCATTTACATGAATCTATAAACCAACAAATTCTTTTTGGTTGAGTTAGACCTGGGTTTTGGTTGCTTGCAATAATAAGAACCAGAACATTGTGGGTTTTAAAAAGTTTTATCACATTATTTCTCATAAGAAGTAGTTTGCATGAGATTTTCTTCTACTATATTGTAAGGAAAAATGCCATTAAAAAGGTACATGACCATCTTCTATTAATTCCAAGAAGTGATGGAAGGAAAATACAATCAAGATCTGAGTTAGACCCAAATATCTAACTTGCAACTAGATATCTTAAACTGGATTTTAAAAATAATACTTTTATTCAATATAGCTAAACAGACTCTTTGATCTTCTCCTGAAATCTGGAATCCTTTTCCCATGAGACCAGTGAATGTCGTCACCCATCTTTACTTAAGCTGTAGATTCGCCCTCACCTGCCTTACTTCATTCCCCACATATAATCCATCATGTTATCTGTAGATTTACTGACCAGATGGCCCTCACTCTTCCCCTCCACTAGTCCAAGCTACAATTGTCTTCTTTCTGAGTCACCTTCTGAGGTCAGTATTTGCTTCTTCTGACCTGAGTTCTCCAGAACAAGCATGGGGATCTTTCCACCACTCAAGACTGCCATCTCTCCATGCCTACCTCCATCCACTTCTCTTTTTCTCTATAAATAAAAGCAAAGCTGCCTAACATAGTTGACCATAGCATGTAATAGAACACCTGGCAAAGATGAGTCCTCTGTCACTCTCATCATTTGCCACCATAGTCCCCCACACTGCCTACCTGTAGTCTCCAGTCCTGATGTGTGGCTCCTGGGAGACCTTGGGTTCCCATGCTGGGGCCCCTGCCTGGAAGGACATTCCTGACTTTGCTTCTTCTCCCTAAACCATCCTTTCCTGACCTTACTGACAAGGCCAAAGCCTTCTAGTATTTGCTTTAAAAGTATCATGCACCTCTTCCTCTAAGCTTTTACTATATTTATAATTGTGCATATTTTGCTTGGTCATGTGATTATATATATATAGATATAGATATTTATAAATATATGTATCTACTGCAGTAGGTTTTAAGCTTCTTAAAGCTCAGCTACATGTCTGCTTTTGTACAGGATTACCTAAGGCAAAGAGGATGCTCAATAAATATTTTTGGAAAGAATAAAGGAAATCATACCAGGGTGATACTTAAAATACATTTCTTATTTGATTAATAAAAAATTAACCCTATGTACATCCTCCCTAACTTCATCATAAAGTCTATCATAAACTTTGAAGAGAAGTACATGATGGATTAACTGTACATATTCAATTTTGACAAAACCATGATAAAATTGGCTGTAGTCAAAGAGGAAGAATATGATATGTGTGACAGAAGGAAGATTGATAATTTAAATACTAGAATATCAGAGTCCTAGATGTTTTGTTGTACCAGACATTAGCTTAGCAGTGGCAAAGAAAAGTTTGAGCTGGATGGTAGTAAAGAAATAAAAACAGATTTTACTCAGGAACTTTTGCAATAGAAACAGACAGTATAGAGCTGGGCACAACTCCATTACTGCATGGAATTTATAGCCAAGGAATTGGGGGTGTAGGTGGGGTGTCCGCACATAGAAAATTACTTAGAGGAAATAGCAAGGGTGAAGGGGGATTTCTGGCTAAACTGATTTGATAGGATTCTTGAAAAAGAAGAAGCAGGCCGGGATGATCAAGATGAGGAGGAATTTGAACAAATCTCAAGAGTAGAGGTTTCTTTCTAAACTGGCTTAACATAATCCTCACTAAATCTGGGTGATGCAGGCCAAACAGGGACAGACACTGGAAGTCAAGGCCTAAAGGGCTTAGAGGAACCTAATTAAAGTTTAGTTAAAGGAGAAAGTCTTGTCAGTAATTGAGGAAAAATTATAACTCTCAGAAGCCCCAGTCTCTTCATCTGTAAAATGGTCATAATAAACTCATCAAATTCACCCCATGGGATTACTTAGAACATCACAAAATTAGTCTGCCATCCAAAATTTCAGGCATTATTCAAAACAGACTTCAGATTCCCTATCTTCCTTAAACCTTCCTGAATACCCCAGTCAGATGTGAACATTTTTTCTCTGAAACCCTAGGAGTATGTTAGTCTTATTGTTGCAATAACATTTTTTGTATTTCTCCCTGATACATTCAAGGTTTCTTCCTGGGAAATTCTTGTAAACTTAATTCATCTAATACTGCGGAAAGTGATTTATATATGAGCCAACCATACTATCACCAGGTACAATCGAAGGGACTTACAATCTCTTTTATATGGACGTCAAAGAATTTGGGGGATACTCGAGAGAGACACTAGCTTTGGAGAAATGCAGTTCTGTCCAGATCCTGCTTCCACCATTTAATTATCTGTGACCTTGAGCAATGTTATGATTCTCAACATGTTCTTCATGGAGTATAGTGAGGTTTAGAAATAATGTGTACAAAGTCTAGTACAGTTACTGCCACCTGGTGAGTGGATAACAAATGGGGTTGCTGTTAGCATTATTATTGTTATTATTAGAAAATGTCAACTTCATGAGATTTATATATAGGAAAAAAAACAGAAATAAGTCTATGATGTAACCATGTTGCACAATTCTTTATGAATACTTGCAAATATTTTTATTCACTCATTCAAAATTTTGTAAAGACCTCTGTTTCATATAGATTGCATATGTACTCCTCAAAATAATCTTCAGAGAAAAATAATTCATGAAATTCTCTTTATTAATAAGGACATGATTATTGACCCAGATTACCTCAACAACCATGCTTACCATCTTACAACTCTCGATACATATACCTTGACAAAAATTAATCCTACTTTTAACTATGGATTTGGATTCATATAATACATATATACCACATATCTTCACAGATGAATGACATAGGTGCAGCTATATGCTATGTGCCATAGAGATGAATATGACACAGTGGTGATCATCAGTTGTCTTCTAAGAAAAACACATTGTATTGTGTCACTTACTTGTGAAATGAAACATGTAAAAGTGTTGCATTAGAAATACAGAGTAGAAAATCCACACCACAGGTCTGAGATTATACCTATAAATTCCTGGTTTAACAAGCTCCCTCTGAGAATTTTTAATCAGCAGGTTTCTGGGTAATAGAGTGACAAGTGGTGCAACTTGACCTTGCACACATTAGGAGTTCCATAAACAATTATTTAATTTGCTCGCCATTCAGATCTAATATAATGGAAATATAATGAAACTATTTTTATCTGTATAAACACACAGATAGGTTAAAGCATTATGAACAAGGTTAACTTAAGGTACAGTGGAAATAAGCTATAAAAAATGGTGATCAATTTAGATTGGATATTAATAAATGCAGCAACCAGAGCAGCAAATGTTTTAATGTCTTGAGGAGGTGACCTAAAGGCAAAATTTAAATTATCAATGATTGAACTATAGGAGAGGTGGTAAATTAACCTTGAAAAAAATTAGCCTCTCTCTATTAGTTATAGGTAAAATTTGGCATGAATAATCACTGTCCTCAAGAAAGATCTAATTTCTTTATCAAAAGCTTTATAAGAGAAAGTAAGAGTGAGAGAAAATAAGAAAGGAGAGAAAGGCCAGAGGGTATAGCAGATTAATTGTAGCCCTCCAAAGATGTATGGACCGGGGACCTGTGAATGTGATCGTAGTTGGAAGTGTCTTACTGGGTGGGATTGCATTAAGCTAGGCATTGGAGGTGTAACTGAGGGGTAGGGCTCTGTTCGAACATCTGTTTTGGATCATTGTGTTGAGATAAACGTGGAACAAACTTTTTTGCCTATATAGTATCTAGTGCATTACTAAGGAATCTATTCAATTTTCCTTTTTTGTCCCTGTGTACTAATTTCCTTCAACTGCCTGAAGACATTTTTACACAATAGGTGGCTTAAAACAACAGGGATATATTCTCCCACAATTCTGGAAGTCAGAAGTCTGAAGTCAAGGCGTTGGCAGGGTTCTTTCTCCTTCTGGAAGCTCTGAGGGAGGATCCATGCCATTCCTCTCTTCTAGTTTCTGGTGACTGCTGGTTATCCCTTGGCATTCCTGGGATTATAGGTACATACCCTGTATTTCTGCTGGTCTATAAGGACACTCAGTTTTGGGATTCAAGGTATGATCAAAATTTGGGATGATCTCATCCTGAGACTCTTAACTTTTTCTCTAAATGTATTATTTATATGTCTTAACTAAGTTAAGAACTACAACGTCCCTTTTTCAAAATAAAGACTTTTAGAGTTCCAGGTGGAAATATCTTTTGAGGGGGCTGCAGTTCAACCCATTATCATCTGCCCTGTGGCCTTTAATTCATTTCTGTTCCAGATGTAAAATACACTCACCCCATTCTTAAAAGCTTCAACCTATTATTGCATGAATCTAAGTCCAAAGTCTCATCTAAATATGAAGTTAAAAATCCTGGAATAATCATCTTAACCAGGTATGGATGAAACTCTGGATTTGGTGCATCTTGGGGAAAATTCTTGTCCATCTGTTGACCTGTAAAATTAGAAAACAAGTTACCTACTTCTAAAAATACAACAGTGGAGCAAGCATAGAATAGACAGAATAGAAGAGGCAGAGAAAAATAACACAGGAAAGTTCGAAAAATACGTAAGTAACGTTTGAAAACCAAAGGGGTGGAATGGGAAAGTTAAGGTATAATTAATAACAAATTTAGAGAGAAAAATCCCCTTGTCTACTGAAATTTATAGTGTAGATAAATCTAGAACAGCAATGTACAAGATTTCTATTTGGACAGATCATATTCTAAACTCATAGGTGGGATCTTAGTCTCCAACTACATATAGATTTTTTTCTCTATAACAGAACAGTAAACACAAAGAGGAAAGAAAAAAAATTCATGAAATGTAAGTAATTTTTTTAAGTAACGTAATACATACCTCAAAACCCAGAGGCCATTTGTTGTGAAAAGAACTAACACACACATATCCAGCAAGGGTAATAAATGTTGCAAATTAAATTGAATAATGACTTCACTTGTCTAGTTGGTTTCTTCATGAAAGACACATAAGGGATTTGAAAGACAGTCAGTATTTATAACACAATATAGAATATAAGACCTACTCCAAGATGGAATTTCTGAAATGTCACCAACACACTAATTTATTGCTATTTCCAGAAGAAAAATAAAAGCATTGAACACAACCAATACAGACCGAAGTTTAGCAGAAAATCTAAATTACAAATCATACTTTTCCCTTTAAATATTTACTTTGCTCTAAGGACAGCTTTAGAGGTTTTGAAGGACGAGAATAAAAAAGAAAGAAACAATATTCACTATTTACTTAGAAGAAAGCCATTTGACATATTTATAACTGGATCAGAAATTGATAGCTTCAGCCATGCTTCAATCTCTAAAGTTTTTGTTTTGTCAAAAATCCTTTAAAGGAATGCTGTTTTGTTAAACTCCCAACTATATCTTGTTTGTCAGAAAAAGAATTGAAGAAGGTAGATGCCAGTCACTTTTATAAACACAAATCTAAGACTTAAAGGCATTTCTAAGCCATTGAGAATTAAATCAGTCTCAGGAGTTATGTCAAGAGAAATTCAGTTTTGGAGATTTGTGTCAATCTAAAAGGATTCCGTATCAAAATAGTGGTTCCATACTGGTTTCTTAGTTATTAAGGAGTGTGTTTGCTTCTTTAGTGCAACTGGGGAGTGGTGGTTAGGGCAGAGGGCAGAAATGCAGAGCTGTGAAAGACAGAGGTATTTGACACTGCCGAATAGTAATTTCTAACCAGCATTTATCTATATTTAAGCAATGGATGTTGACACTTGTAATTTGAGTAGACAGTATAAAAAATAATTTTCTCTTTTGCCATGGTAAAAGAGTTAAAAGAAAATAGATCATGGTAATGATATGTTGCTTATTAAGGAAAAAATGGTTTATTTCCTTCTATGGTAGTTTCTAGTAACACCCATTAATAAAATGCTAAAATAAATTACAATGATGTATGTTATTTCTCCACACATTGCTTTAGACAAAGCCAGATGCAAAAAGGCAATGTACTCTCTGTGTTATAGAAAGATGGTATTATGTGATTAAATGGATCTGTGACTTTGAAAGTAGGTTTTGTGTGTGTGTATTAGCGTGTGCATGCAAGCATGTGAATAGAGAAGAGGAAATACAATGAAACCAGACAAAGTCATTACTATAATTGCCTGTCATGAAACTTTCTTAAAAAGTGGCATCAAGTGGCTTTTACTTTTAGTATCAAGCATGTTTCCTTATTGTAATCATTAGGTAGATTGGGAAAGAGGTGATGGGCATGGGGAGGTGGTGCTTTGTAAAAGGCAATTAAGACTTCATAGCTCCTGTTACATGAATTAACTTCAAAACTGTCTGCTTGACTGGGCCAAAAGGCCTCCAGATATCAAACCTTATTCTAAGTGTTTCTGTTAAGATATTTTTGGGTGACTTTATCATTTAAATTGCTAGACTGAATAAAGCAGATTTATCTCCCTAATGTGGGTGGGCCTCTTCCAGTCAGTTGAAGGCCTGAATAGAACAGAAGGGCTGACTCTTCTGTAAGTAAGAAGGACTTATTCCTACCAGGCTGAGTTTGTGCTGAGACACTGGTTTTTCTTGTCTTCAAACTGAAACTGAAACAGCTCTTTCTGGGTCTCAAGCTTGCTAGCCTTTGAACTGGAACCACATCATTTGCTCTCTTGGTTGTAATGCCTTTGGACTCATACTGGAACTTAACATTGGCTCTCCTGGGCTTATTCCAATTTGGGGATTTGTCAGCCTCCATTAATTTGTATGAACAAATTCTTTATTATGAATTTGTTCTCTGGAGAACTCTGACTAGTACACTCTGCAATATAACTCTGGTGATTATTTTTCTTGATTTGCTTTTTGGTGCCCACCATGCTGGTTGCATAACTGTCAGTAAGACTTTAGTCTTATTGTTCTATGCTGCCCATAAAGCTTCACTTGATCATTTTCAGTAAGTACCTGTTTAGTAATTACTGCAACTGGATTTTGTTTCCTGACTAGGCCTAACATAGAATGCATTTTCCGTCTCTGAATGTTTACATAACTAATATTTTATACCCTGCTTTTAATTTGCTATCCATTAAATCTGGAGTGGGGAAACTGCAACCCCTGGGCCAAGTCCCCATCTGCCTCTTATTTTTGTAAATAAAATTTTGTTGGAGCACAGCCAAGACTATTCATCTATCTGTGGCTGCTTTTGCCCTACAAAAATAGAGTTGAGCAGTTGCATCAAAAACCATATGGCCCACAAGACAAAAATATTTACCACCTAGTCCTCTCTAGAAAACATTTGCTGATCCATGATTATATCAACCTCTGGTTGGTCCATTTAGGTCTCTTCGAATATAGTATGTACTGGTTAAAGGCAACCGTCCCGTCTTCTACGTAGCCAGTGTTCTCAGGAGCCCCTGAAGGGGTTCATGGAGTGGCAGATGCTTAAAAATGTATGGTGACCTGATTTCTTCACTTGGGGATGAAAAAAGCAAATAGGGAAGCAAGAGTCAAGATATTGAAGAAGTCTAGTATGTTTTCTTGCGTGCAGAGAATCTGGGTTGTATTATAGTGGGTTTTTTGGTCTTTGGAAGGATTTTCCTTTACTAAATGATGAGCTGTTTTAGAGCAGAAACTACTTCTTTTTCTTAAAGTGCCAAACAACAAGCACTATGTCTTGCATCGAGTAGGTGTCCAATAAATGTGTTTAATGAATGAATGAAAATAAATAGCCTAACCAAATGGCCAAAGGCCAGAAACATCTGGCTAAGAGCTCAGTGTTCTTGGGTTGTAAATGGTGTGGGGAGAAGATGGTGAGCAATCAGGTCAGAAAACTAAGCAAACATCATATGATAAAAGGTCTAGTGAAGCAAATTAAGTGCTTTGATTTTATCATTTAACTGATGGAGTGGTCTCTGGAGAATAATAAATTAGGGGACTTCTATAGGTCAAGTTGTGTTTCAGCAGACTACCTTGAAAGGTTACATTAGAATATTAAAACAACTGTTAGAGAATAAGAAATGGATAATCAGAGGAATATTATGTGGCTCTTGAAGTAAATAAAGATAAACTGCACATCCACAAAACAAATAAATTTTTAAAATTTAAAGTCTATTTTAAAGTCATTTGTAAATGTATTTATACAACTAAATAACTTACCCACACAGATCACACATACAGAGGAAGCAGAATAGCTGTCCTAGAAGATTTAGAAATGGTTATGATTCAGAATAACTACCTAGCTCTGTAACCTCTACCCAGAGGTCATAATTTATTCATATGTTACAACTTCTTGAAAGAGTGTCCCCATGGGAAGCTTCATTAACTGCCATTTTGTATTACCGGACAGACCCATAAATCTCCAAGTTAATAGGGCATATTGATCCAATTTTCTGTTTGAAATTTCCTGAAGTTCAGTTTAATCACCTAATAACAAGACAGACAAGCAAAATGCTGAATTATTGAGAGTTGAAGGAGAAACTTTCCTTAACTTTGTGAATTTTTGCTTAATAAAGTTTTTCCCATTTATACACTTTTCACTTCCATGAAAATATACTTTTACCCCAAAAGTTACTTTCATATGTGAGATAAGAATAATGCAATAGAAAGACAGGGCTTTGGTATCAGAGTTATACAATTACCAGCAGAGTCAAACTGTGTGATTTTTGGTAAATCATTAACTTTTCTCTGCCTCAGTTTTCTCACCTGCAGAATGATGGTATCATGCCTATTTAACTATATTCTTACATAAATTAAAAATGTCTGTAAACCAGGTTTTTTACTTAAACAATAAAGTCTCACATATATTATTTGAAAGCATATTTTTATACCTATTAGGCTAAATTCAATTACAAATCAAGATATAGCTGCACTAGCAGTAAAAAACACACATCTAATAATGCATAGATAATCAGTTTTCATAAAGACCACCCCAGTACATTTACATGAGAAAAATAATATTAATGCAGTAGGACAGCATTCACCCCTTTATTTTCAAAAGCTTCAAGTTCTTTACAAATTAATGTGCATTTACATTATGCAAAAAAGAGAGAATGTTGAAAACGATGTTTCAAATGCTATGTATTTTCTACATTTTCATTGTCTTCTCAAAGAAAAACTGTGGGTTCTTGGAAGTCATTGTCATAACCTAATTTTTTAAAATTTATCCTGCCACACACATACAGAACTACTGTTTCCCATGACACCTGCTGTGTGGGGTTTTAGCCTTTGTAATACATTTATTAAAACCTACTAGAATTAGTTGGTTTTATTTCTAGCCTGTGGGTCTGACTTTATACTGCAAATCTTATGTCACTGTTTTTCATGTGAACTATTGAGAGTCCTATGACATATTTACAGAATAATAATAAATGATTACGCTTTTGATCATAATCTTATTAGAAAAGTTCAAATATCCACAAAAGAATTAATATGCCCAGATTGTTTACTCGCTCCCACTACCTTTAAAAGTCACTCTCTAATTATTTCTATTTTGTGTGAATCCCATTATGCCAAGCAGCTAGAATTGTTGGACTATTAATGAAATCTGATTACCCATTCAGTCCTTGTATAGACCTGCTAAATGTAGTTCAATACTGCATCAGTTCATGTCACTATCCCCAGCCAACTACTTTCTAAAGAAATGCAGATTATGTTTTTCCTCAGTGAGGTTAAAATAAAAGTTAAAGGAAACAATTGCAATATAGTGGTTTGCTTTATATAAAAGTAGCATTATTAAACCTGTATCTACTTGCCTGTACCTATTTCACCAATAACACATACATGAGTCAAAATACTTGGGGTGGTGGGGAGGGGGATGAAATAGGTGATCAGGGAAAATAATATGGGTCAAAATGACATATTTCATTTCTTCTCAAATTGCATCAGGAGGAAAAAGCAGTTGCACGGCAATGTCCTGTACTATTAAAAATGTTGATATCATGTGGTATTAATACATTTATACTTGTGATTTGGGAAGTGGGTAATTTTATTTTGTAAAGAAGAGATTTTTTTTAAAAAATAGAGAATGGGAAACCTATACTAATATACACAGAAAGAAAGAGATTTTTTTTTTAAACTTTGGTCTTAATTGATTTTCTTTTTAATTACAACTAAAAGTTTTTATTTATAAACATTGGATAGCTTGAGGGTCACACATCTGAGAATATGTTGGTGAGTGAAGAGGGGGTGATGCTCTTAAGGCATTTCACTTTCTCAGTCCCATCATGCAGTGCTGATTCAGGGTATCAGCATGCTGTACAGTGCAATGCTGGTAATTATCCATATTTGACTCTAAGGGCTACCATGCCACTCACATAACTGTCTCTAAGCTCAAGTTTTGTTTTGCCGCTCTGATTACAACATCTTCATCAACCTTCATCATACAACATCTATCTGGATGTATCTGTTTAGTGATTAGAAATGTGTTTTAGATAGACCACTTCAGCAGCTCAGTGTTAGAATGCACTTAAGATAGACAAGTAAGAAACCAGAGAGACCAACTAGAGTAGTACTGACAAAGAGAAATATAATGGACCAAAATGGCGATTTAAAATGTTTCTAGTAGCCACGGTAAAAAAGTGAAATGGAGGAAGTAAAATTAAATATAAAAATGCATTTTATCAACAATATATTCGAAATACTGTCATTTCAACATAAAATCATTATGAAATTATTAATGAAATAATCTATATTCTTTTTTAAAATACTGTCTTCAACTCCAGTGTATAGTTTATGCTTCCAGCTAGTGGCTGTATGCCCAGCCAAATATCTAGTGTTCAATAGTCCTATGTAGTCTATATTAGATAATCAGAACTAAAAACTTGTTCTAATATCCCAAGGGAAAGACTACAGCCCTAGCAGTTAAGCTGTAGTTAAAATGAGGAAAAAATGATGTAGTTGGTGAAATTGATGAGTCCTGATGATTTATTGGAGGTCATGGGTGAGTGGGAATGAAGAATAAACATACTTTGTTGACTCATAGAAAATATTATGAGAAAATCAGTAACAAAATATCATATGGTTCTTGAGACAAAGAATATATTAAATATCACACAAGCCAACTATCTCATCTTATGGGCAGAAAAAAACCACTCATTTAAATAGGAGATATATGGAAGACAGGATTGTATACTAGTAGTTTGGGAAATGATTTCTTTATCATTTAGCCACAGAAAAATTACATATCTATATAACCTTTTCCCAAATATTTTAATTCATATAAATAGCGACTTTTAGAAAACATGCTCCTTTGGACCATTTTGTAGCTGCCATTTTATTTCAAGATTACAGATGGAAACACAAATTGTCCAAGGAGTAGTATATATTGATCTGATTTTATGCAGCAAATTTCATTAAGAAAAAGCAATCTCATAACAGCTTCAATGAAACAAACACAGAAAATTTCAAATAATCAAGTTTAAAATCAAGGTTTTTCCTCATTTAGTAATTTTTACCTAATAGTTTTTTTCAGTTCATGTGTATTTTGCTGTCATGTAAAGTTATGAAATTATGTCAGGGAATGAATGTTGGGACAAAATAATATAATAGAAAGGGCACCAGAATAAGCTGGGTTTAAATTTCAACACCAACACAGTCTGCTTAGGTGGCTTTGAGCATATTATTTTACATGCTTGTGCCTTAATTTTCCATCTGCAAAATTATAACACCTACTCTGCAGAATTCTGCATAAACTGGAGAAAAAAAAATTCAAAACACCTAACATATTAATAGTTTGACAAATGTAAAATACATAGCTCTCCAAATATTGTACTAGTTATTTACATAGATAATAATTTTGATTCAGCGTAGCTTTTCTTACTAGAAAACATTTAGGATTAATATCAAAAGAAATCTGTAATGAGAATTCTCATAGATAATTTGACGTTTTTAAAAATTTCTTCAGCTAAATTCAAAAGTACATCAGTGTTATTGTTTTCCTTAGTTCTACAGGAATACTTGTCTCTGATTTACGTGGAAGAATCAATTATTTTTTCATGTTCTTTTTTTTAATTTTGTTATCATTAATCTACAATTACATGAAGAACATTATGTTTACTAGGCTCCCCCCTTCACCAAGTGCACAATGAGATATCACCTCACACCAGCAAAGATCGCCACCATCCAAAAGACAAACCACAACAAATGTTGGCGAGGTTGTGGAGAAAGGGGAACCCTCCTACACTGCTGGTGGGAATGTAAATTAGTTCAACCATTGTGGAAAGCAGTATGGAGGTTCCTCAAAAAACTCAAAATAGAAATACCATTTGACCCAGGAATTCCACTTCTAGGAATTTACCCTAAGAATGCAGCAGCCCAGTTTGAAAAAGACAGATTCACCCCTATGTTTATCGCAGCACTATTTGCAATAGCCAAGAAATGGAAGCAACCTAAGTGTCCATCAGTAGATGAATGGATAAAGAAGATGTGGTACATATACACAATGGAATATTATTCAGCCATAAGAAGAAAACAAATCCTACCATTTGCAACAACATGGATAGAGCTAGAGGGTATTGTGCTCAGTGAAATAAGCCAGACGGAAAAAGACAAGTACCAAATGATTTCACTCATATGTGGAGTATAAGAACAAAGAAAAACTGAAAGAACAAAACAGCAGCAGACTCACAGAACCCAATAATGGACTAACAGTTACCAAAGGGAAAGGGACTGGGGAGGATGGGTGGGAAGGGAGGGATAAGGGTGGGGAAAAAGAAAGGGGGCATTACGATTAGCATGTATAGTATGGGGAGGCGGGGCATGGGAAAGGCTGTACAATACAGAGAAGACAAGTAGTTATTCTGCAGCATCTTACTAGGCTGATGGACAGTGCTTGGAAGAATCAATTTTTATACATCACCCCTGAATAATTTCAATAGGAAAGAAAAATATTCCAAGGCAATCAAATAAAATCTATATCTTTTTCTTCTGAAAACCCAAAGTTCTTTACCTATATTATTGGCAAAGCCATTCTGCAAAAGTGAGAGAAAATTGAAAGTGCTCTTTTAAATCTGATCATTTTCTCTTTCTTCTTTAGGTTGTCAAGAAAGAAAATCAAGGTTCTCTGTATTTCATCTTCACACCCTAAATGTTTGTTTCTTCCATTCCTCTCCCTAAACACCTACACAACTCTTTCTATGTACAAAGTGAATCCATTACCACTTTTCTGTAGAGCCAAAGCTGAAGCATTTACAATGAACTTGTAATCAACTTACTAAAACCCCAATAAATCAGCAATGATCAAACTACCTTTGATAGGAAAAAAAACGTTTTCAACATCTTAATCCATTATAATTCAACACTTCAAAATACAATTAAAATGAATTACTAGAAAAATAAGATGAACAACAAACTCTATAATATACAAGCCCAAGGTTTTTCATCCCTTAGATTTCAGAGATATATTAAATTTTAATATAATCAGAACAAACATAATACAAGGTAATAGATAAATACATGCATTGTTCATTGTACTATGAATAATAAATTAATACTGAAAATCAATATAATATTAAGTAATTAATATTAAGAAATCAACCAATTAATATCAAGAAAATGTTACACATTTTTTCATCATTCTATAATAACAACTTAATGGAAATTTTTGAGGTTATAAGTATTAAATACTCACAAGCACACTTTAAATAGATATTACATACATAAACAATCAATATGATAAATGCGTAAATGAGCTCGTTTTTCACTTATTAATGTATCTGACTAGGTTGCATTGACAACAGAGCTAGGCACAGAAAATAATGTATATCTAAATGGCTCTATTGTCATATTTTGTGATAGACAAAGATAACACTTGTGGTAGAGACCAGTGACACAGTGGTGTGTTCATAGGAATAGAAAAGATTTTAAAACAATATAAGTGAACTCAAATTATTCCTTTCAACTTTCTTCCAAAATGTAGAAAGTGATGCTCTATTTTTAAATTAATTTTCAATCTTTAATTAGTACCCAGTCCCAGTAATTTATCTTCTGAATTTAGAGTTAAATTTAAGTTGTCTTTTAACTAGAAATAGATTTCAATCATAAGCTTCCTATGTAGAGTTCTGGTCTTGATGGAAATGAAATTCAAAATGTTTTACCAAATTTTTAAGGTCTTTGGTAATAACTTTTCACAGATCTATAATGTCAAGATTGCCTAATTAACTGATAATTATTAGTTGTGGAGCATCATAACAATTTTTAAACCCCTGTTCTGACAGGTTTCTAAGCTTTCTTCTTGACCTTTTATCTCACATGTTGAAAAACACCTCCATTTCTTTCCCACATGGAAATGTTAAATCATTAAGACTAATGATGATGAAGAATCAAATGTGATTTGTCAAAATACATGTTTATATCAGTACTAAACTGATCTCCTATCTTACAGTAACACTTGGCAGAAAAGTGTTTGTCCATAACTCAAACATCATTGAAAAAACTATTTTCTTAATGAGCTACTGTATCTCAGCATGCAATACATTTGTTATGATGTTTTGGTATTATCACATACTAAAGAGAAATAACCTTTCAGAAAATTCATATTCTTTAGGTGAGTCATAGTTTTCATTAAGTCACTAACACACTTTAGTGTAGCTGAGGTACTGTTTTTTGATTGCTTTGGTTTTTCTAGCAATGATTACTCAAAAAAGGAAAGAGAGCATTGATTTACTCAGTCTGTGTGTGGCTGTCAGTTTGTAAAAGAGATCCTTTGTGAATCATGTCTCCTGCTACTGTCGCTTTTGTGAAGGTAGTTCCCTTTGTGCAGGGTCAATTTGTGTAACAAATAGCATTTAGCAAATGTGATGGAATGTAATTTTCTAGTTAAATGGTAACACTGCAGCTTCTGTCTTGAAGGTGCTCTCTCCTCTGTTACTCTCTTTAGATCATTCACTGTGGGAGAAGCAATTATTTGAGCAATGCTAAGAAGAGGCCCCAGTTCAAGGAAATGGCTAATCATGAGTAACAACTGAGCTACTAACATGCCAACAACCATGTGAGTGGTTGGAAGCTGGGTCTTTCAGCCCCAGTTGAGTGTTCATATGGTTGCAACTCTAGTCAATAGCTTGTCTAGAACCTCATGAACTCTTCTCCCAGAACTACTGCCTGAGCTCTCCCACATTCATGAACCATGGAAATTATGAGAAAGAAAATGTTTGATTTTTTTTTAAGCTGTTAAGTTTCAGGTGGTTTGTTATAAACAACAGATAACTGATGCACTGCATGTTTAAACCATAATGTTCTCCTGTCTTTGGAGCTGGGTCATTGGAACTGAGGTTCAAAACAATGTGATACTACAGTGTTATATCCGTCAAAACTAGTTATGTTTGTTAGCAATGAAGCTGAAGAAAGGAATCCTTCCTTATCATCACCATGACCAAATAACTGTGGTTTCAACAATATCTGAATGCTTTGTAAGATGAAATCAAAAAGTAATTTGATGGCTGTATGTGTTCTGAGAGTAGGTGTTTCACATCAATAACCATTTCCTAAATATGTCAGGTTATGTTGTAACACAACTGATAATTGATCTACTTTACCACAGGTTTACCCAACATTTACAGGAATATGTCTTTTAGACACAGTCTTTCACTAATGTCTCAGTAGTTTTGTATGGCCCTTTAATCTTCAACCTGATGTGCTACAGTATGAGAAGCCATCAAAAAACCAGTGTTTATATTTGAATTATTGAACATCAGCTTCCTTTGACTGTTTATCTCAATATTTTTTCTTTTGAAATTTTATTGTTGAACGTGTTCCTTTAATTTTTTATATAAATGCTACTTAAATTGCAATAAATTCAGTGCTTTATTAGCCAGTACATCTCTCTCAAAAAACACAGTTATTCTGGTACTTCATTATGAATCATGCCTATAAAAGTAAACTCAAAATCTGAAAGATCTTACTTTTGAGTAAAATTAGTATCAATTATTTTGATTTTCATTTGTTTAGAATCACTTGCATAGGTTTGTTATTACTGCTACATACAAAAAATTCATACTAAGTCTTGACAAGAAATAATGTGAAGTTGTTTCACCATATAAAATTAGGGAGGAAAAATAAATAATACAATATACTCTTTCCTAATTTAGCTAACACTATAAAATAATAAATTTTAAGAGGCTTGAAGAAAAGGATATTTATAAAAACAGCTTATACATATAACTGCTTAATCTTTCTCCCATTTTCTATTATTTTTGGGTTTCATTTAACAACTTAAACTTAAAATATAAAAACAGACAAACTTAGTTCATATCAGATACAATATACCATTCAAGATCTTCAACACTCAGTGGAATATGTTTTTGTTCAGTGAGACAAGTCCCTAGTAATGTGCTTTAAATGTTGCATTCCATAATCACAAAAACTTCCATTCCTCTCTGAGTTGGTAACTCCACTGAAGTGGCTTTTGTTATCTCCATTTCTTAAATTCTTTTATTGCATATATAAGGGATCCTATATATGTGCAATATATGGTGTTATACTGAAATATGATTTGCATAACCCTAGCTCTTAGCTAATTATACACTTCCAGTTTTTTAATTATTTGTTGCAGTCTTACAAAGATATTCTACTGTGTCTAGCTCCCATTACTGTAATTGAGTAGTAAACTATCATTCTTTGTACATAATCTCTTTCCTCCCTCTGGCTGCCTTGGTGTTGTATAGTTTAATGTCAGTATAGCTAAATAAATATTTCTTGTTATTTATCCTTCTTGGAATTAATTAGGCTTCCTATATGTTTCATCAACTGCAAAATTCTCAGATATCTTTTTAAAATATGTTCTCTCACCCTTTCTCACTATTTTCTTCTGGGATTCTAATTAGATGTATATTGGATCTTCTTATTATATCTTCTTGTGTAAAACCTTTAATATTTATTTTTCTGTATTACATTCTGGATCATTTATATGTATTTGCCAATGCACTGATTTTTTTTTCCAAGTTCTTAATTTTCTTTGTAACATATTAGTTATTTTTCAGGAAGGCCAACTAGTTTTTGAAAGTCATGTTCAAATTCTTTATTAAAATATTGCTTCTTTATACACTTATAAGCATCTATAGTCCTAATTCTGCATTTTGTTATTTCTGTTTGCTCTTCCTGCTAACTGTCTCACATGCTGTTTTGTTTTAATTTATTTGTAATTTCTATTTATGAGTTTCTATTCAGTTGATCTTATTCAATGGAAATCACAAAGTATCTAAGTTGAGCTTAAGTTTATTTAGAAAATATTTACATTTGCTTTTTTCAAGCTCTCTAAGGAAATGCTTCTTAGTCTTCAGTGTTTGTGGTACACAGAATAAAAGCCCTCCAAAGATGCTCATGGCTTAATTCCCAGAACCCATGTATATGTTATCTTATACAGAAAAGGGACTTTGCAGATGAGGTTAAAGTAATGCTAGTGGATTATGTGGGTAAAGCCAGTGTAATCACAAGTGGTCTTAAAAGAGAAAGGTAGAAGGGTCATAGTCAGAGAAGGAGACATAATGCTGAAAACAGAGTGTAAGGAGAGTGGGGAGGGATAGAGAGGAAGAGGTTTAAAATTGTACATTGATGGCTTTGAGGATGGAGGAAGGGTTACAAGATAAGAAAATGCAGGTTCCTCTAGGAAACTGAAAAGCCAAGGAAACAGATTCTCACCTAGAGCTTCCAGAAAGAATGTGGTCTTTCAAAACCTTGGTATTAGAATTTCTGATCCTCAGTAAAATAATAAATTTGTGTTATTTTACACTGTTTGTGGTTACAACAGTTTATCCCACTAAGTTTGTTAGAGCAGCAATTGGAAACTAAGACAATGTGCCTGCAAAGCATCTTGGGATCTTGTTAGAAGAAGGAATATGATTAACAGGCCTGGGAAAGTAAGATTTTCTGCACTTCTAACAAGTTCCAGGTGATACAGATGCTGCTGTGTATTTGTGGACCATGCTTTGAGTATCTGAGATGTAGGGTATTATTATCCCAAGATCACATTTAAAAAATTCTCTACTTGAGGTTTTCCCCCAGACTATGCAGGTATTTGAAATTCAAACCTCAAACAATGGGTGAGGGCAAAAATTTTTCAGTGCGAGCACAACCTTTCATGTAGATAAGGTCCTTATCTTTGTGAAGAGGTCTCATTTCAGTTCTCTCTTGGTGTAAACTCAGTTTGTACTTGTCTCTGTCTCTTGAAGAGGTCTTAAAACTCAAGGCATTAAAACTCAAGGCACTGAATGTATGGTATAAGTCAATACATATAAGGAAAGTCTTTATCTCACTCATTTATTTTGCTGGTTTCAGATCTCAGAGACTTTTTATATTTTCTTGCTACCTTAGCTATACATTCAGTGTTGCATTTTCCCCCCAAGATGTCTAGTTATTTTTGTAGCAAGAGGAATATTTAATCTGCATTAGTCCTAGAATTAGCAGTCTTCATCTATATTGGCAAAATTGAAAATGCTCCAGTCATTTCTCTGTATCTCCTCAGTGATTTCTGTTTGCTTTTAAGTAATTCTTGTCACTATGACCAATTAATTGCTAATCAAAATCTTTATGTCCTAAATGATAGTTAATAGTAGCTTTAAGGAGTAAAAGTCAATATCAGAGAGATCAAGCAGTTAACCCAGTTAATTAGTCTATGATTGCTTTAAATGTTTGGATTAAACAAAGGAGGCCAGTAGGTAGGGAAATCTACATTCTCTGTTAAGTTTCAATCACTAGCTTAAATCTCTGTAGATGCCATGAGCCACAGGCTTTATATAAATTCATTAGTTCATTTGATCTTTATAACAACTTTGTAGAGTAAGGATTATCCCAATTTTAAAGATGAGAAAATTCAGATTTAAAATGATTAAAAAAATAAAAACAACGTTAGAGCCCTCCTAGAAATGTGAATATTTATAAATTTAAGAATAATAACACTAATAGTTATTATGTAACAGGTTATGTCAGAATCAGAAGGGAACAATATCCTACAGCTTGAAAAGGGAAAAGTCAGTAACAGAACCCAGAACTGTCTCAGACTAAACCTATCCTCTTTTCACTATTCCATGTTGGGCCTAAAATTACCCAAAATAAAGATTTGCAATTGATTCTGGGTACTTCATAGATCCTACTTTAATGTTACTTATGTAATAAGACTGTCTCTTTCAGATGCAGTCAGTTGAAAAGCCAACTGGGAAAAAATATTTATGGAAACAATTTGGCAAAGAAAAAGGATATTACTTGTGTATATGAGCAAATAATCACTTTTTGTATATATACATATACACACAAACACACATACATAACTACACACTCCACTGCCGATTGTTACTATTACATATAATGGGCCACAAAGTCCTAATCTAAGATTCTCAACCTATTCTACATCTAATTCTTCCAAAGAGCCTTTCATTTTATCCCTACTTCATCAATCTCAGTAGATTATTTTACCTCATTGAGAAGATTTAAGCCATTAAATATGAAATTCTTTGATTCTTCCTGCCCATATTACGTATTTCCTACATTCAAAAACATACTCCATTCATAAAGGATCAAGTACCACCTTCATGTCAAAATCCAGCTCTCTACAGGGGTGTTCTTAATCCCAACACCTTCTATGTCCCAGATATTGAGGTCTGTTGATTATCACTACATCATTTTTACCTTTAATTTTTCCCTGTGACTACTTTTCCTTTGTTCATCATACATTATATCATAGATATTTTATCATATATTTTAATTTAACTTATGATACATATATGATCTCTCACCCCAAGAACTAAATTCTCCTTTGCCTTCTATGCTTTGTATCTGAAGATACTGTTTTATCTTTTCCTCTTTTCACGTGAATGTCACAAAGAAAATCTGCCCTCTGTCATTTCACTTGACTCTTACTTCCCATGATAGATTATTTCCTATTCTCATGAAAGAACTGAATTTTTTCTTAATAGAACTTAATTGACTTATTTAATGGACATTTTTTACCTTATGCTAATAAAATTTTCTGTTTTATTTGTCATCACTAATCACTCCATACTTGAGACAATGTGTACTTTTCTCTCAATGGCTACTTCTGAGTTTCTTTTGGGAATTACTGAATATTAGTTTTCCAAGGATTTTTGTCCTTGAATCTCTGTTTTTATTATTCCTCATACTTCAGTAGCTTAGTTGATCACTTCTCATAATTTCAGGTTGCTCTCTAAGGCAGGTAACTTGTGAATCCGTAACACCTGTCTGATCTCTCCCTCCCAAGTCCTCAGTTATGCTGTCTCACTGCCTGATGGTCAGTTACCTCGGAATGCCCTACAGGTACCTCATATTGCCCAGACTCAAAATGGAATTGATTTTCTTCGCCTACTTCCTCCTTCTTCATATATTTGTCAAGAGCGCCACCATTCATCAGTCTACATCTTAGAACCATCCTTGACTGTTCTCTTCTTCACTCTCACAATTAATTCAATAATGTTCTTTATCAGTTAAAATCCAGTCAGAAGACAGAAATCATATGGTAATTTGAAATAAGAAAACTGAATGTAAAGAATTTTCAACTATGCCAGGGGAATAAAAGGTAAGGAAAACTCTAAAAAAAAAATACCCTAGAGCTGAAGGAGAGTTTCTGAGGGAAAAGAACAAACTGGGAGGCAGAGTTTCTTTCTCAAGGCCGGCCTTACACCTTGTTGAAACAGGTGTGGTGGCCTCCCATCAGTTGGAAGAAAAATTCAGTGGGTTGAACTGGCCACAGTTTGTTTACAGTTTCCCAAAAAATAAAGAAACACCTGTCCAGGGTACAATTGAGAAAGATTGCATCTGGGATTTTCAAGCAGGAAACAACCTCTGGGACGTGGGTGACTTACTGGAGTATAGGGTGGGAAGGTCCAGAAAGGGAGTTAGAGCTTTAGGAGATAAATGTTCCTAAATGGCAGCTAAATGGTTGGATGTTGTGAGGTCTGAGTTATGTGGTGTCTGTGTTAGATATTCTTAATATACCTGTGGGGTTCAGGTTGACCAAGACACATAGGTGGGAACATACAGGGAACCAAGGCCTCAGGAGCCTGCTCACTGAACAGGCCTTGGGAGCCCAGATCCCTTTTGGGAAGACGATGGCATGGTGGTAATGAGGCCAGCACCAGGGCTGTGAACTTACCAAGGGACCGAATGTTCTGGGTATGCATGTTCTTATATGGCAGGAGAGAGAAAGAGCAGAGAATCACACCCAGACCAGGCAGAGAAATACTGTCTTTTTTCAGTTTCCTTCCTCTCCTTCCTATGTTACACTGATAGTGCTAAACATTGTGTCAGCTGTAAAAGAGAATTGTTTACTGGGCCCACCTTTATTTTCATAGAGTAACTAATAAAGGGTAAATTTGGAGCTGCAAGGTAATACATCCATAAGTACAAAAAATGTCATACGCATATTGTTTTAAGTGTATCTTGAATTTATGTATTCACACATTTTCTGTGAGCATAGTCATCCCTGAAACTTCCACTACCACCCAGATTTAAAATCTGTTATCTACTGACCCCACTAAATGACCTACCAAATGGAAATTCTAAGTCACTCTCCTTCTTAAAAGTCTTCAAAAAGTACTTATTATTCATAAAAATCTCCAAGCTTATTTAACCAGCAAATAAGCTCCTTTCTCTATTTTTCTGGCCAGACCTCTTAGCAATCATTGGCTTTAATTGTTATTCAGTGCATAACCAAAAATAAAACAAGCTTTCAGTGACATACAAAATAAGGATTATTTTTCCCTCTTGTGGTTGGGCGTTAGTTGGTGTTTGTTATGTGGTGGGCACAGTTAGGCAGCTGTCAGCAGCTATTGGGGCTGGTCCTTTTTCCAACAGTAGGCTTGTGAGGACACATTACACTCATAAAAGGGCAGAAGTGTGAGAGAGAATACCAAATCTTACAAAGACATTGTCAAGCCCGTATGTCCGTCTTCTGAGCAGGTCATAAGATAAATCTTCAATCAAAGAGCTAGGAAGCCTCTTATGAGTGTGTCAGAGGGAGGGAAATATAGTTTTGAAAAATGTAAACTATATACGATACTTGCATTATTCCCCACTGTCACCTATCTGCTAAAATGATACTCTGATTAGTAAAATGTAAGACACATCACTCTACCATACTAATGTCATTCCAAAGAAAACAAAACACTTGGAATGGTAGCTAATGTGTACAAAGTTAAATGTGTATAAATGTGTCATAGTTAAATGTATTATTTGTTAGGGTTTTTGAAGTGGTAGAAATAACTCCTGGAGCATTCAAGGATTTCGTGTTGCCTATTGATCTCAGTTCAGGATCTTCTATTATAGGAAGTATCAATCAAATTTATTCTCTAATGGTATTTTGTCCATGCTGTCCTTTGGAGGAAAAAAAATTGGCAGAATATTATATATCTCTTAAGATGTTTGTGGTTTTTTGCATGCTTGTCACATTCATACCACCAACAATAGCCTCCATTTGCCCTTTCTCTCTTTTTTCCCGTTCCACATGTCTCCATGAAGCTTCTGAGTAATGCTCAAAATCAGGGGTTTACTCTGCAGACTGTCATCCTCTCCTCTCCCTGTATCCCTTAGTAGTGGGTCCATGTGCTTCATAATCCAACTTATACACTCTTGAATGCTTATACATTCATGTTTTAAGCAGATCAGGGATTTAATTGCCATAAAGTATTCATACTAACTGTGCTACTTTCTGGCTAGTTACTGCTTACTAATAGCTACTGAAAATAAGTATTCTTACAAAAGAAACCTGGAAGAACAGACTCTTAAAAAATTAAACAGAACTTGAAATGTTGGATTAAATATTAATTGACCATTCTGTACAAAATATAATATAGCCAGAAAAAACAAAGAAGAGCAAATGGGAATAAAGATTAAAAAGCTTGAAGGGAGAAAAATAAAGAGCACAGTGTCCTGATATGAAGAAGAGCATTCTGACAAAGGTTTAGAAAGATGCTTTCTGAACTCGGAGTGGAAATATAGCACATGAACACAATTCACTAGACAGCTGTCCACCTGTCAAGAGTCTTCTTTGATGACAGAAATCTGTTCCATTTTGTCTTTCAGCCAGCAACAATCTGTCCTAAGGCATTCTCACTCCAATGTTCTCATCTGTTCCTTCTCTGAAAGAAGAACCGTTCATTCTGTTTTGGTCTTGCTCCAAGGAAAATGCAGCAGTATTGAATGATAACTCCTGAAAAATGGTAGGGAGACCAATTCAAACTGTGGTCTCTATGGCCCAGACAGACACTAGACAAATAGGAACAATGAGGATGATTTATAGTCATGTCAGTCAATTGGATCTCTTAGTACCCACTGTGTAAAAAGCAATGAAAAAGGATATAACATTAACATCCTCTTTTAATATATTAGGATTCTCTTTTAATATATAATAATGGAGTTTGCACTGGGTCCTAATAACTTCATGAAAATTAGCCTTTTTCTGATATACCTGATGACCAAAAATTCATAACTAGTTGGCCCCACTTCTGCCCTTCACCTGATGCTCTGAGACATTGCTCATCTACTATGTCAGGTTCTTGGAAAGCAAAGGTCCTCATAGTCATCTCAATACACTGCATGTTCAGGCATATTCTGCCTACAAACATTTGCCCTGGCATGCAAACACAAATATAAACAAATAGAATAATTTGTCAAAGTGCACGAAGTCACTTTAAAAGGCATTCAACCTCTTTCCATCATTTGTCATTAAATTACAAATAATGACATTGGAATTGGAAATATAAATCTCTAGTTTATCTGCTATGATGCAATTACAGGAGATATATACCTCTTTTTAGATGTAAATATTATGTAGAAGGATATGGTCATCATTTATGTATAAAATACATCTTTGTGGTAGCTATTTTCAATTACTAAATTAAATATTATATTAACAAGTATTAGGCAATTTTACATTACATCCAAATAATAAGTTTCATTTAACCAAAATCATAACCTCCTTAACACAATCTGGATCTTATAATAAAAGATTGTCATGATGAGTACCTGAGTATCATCAAGATAAAAAATACTAAAAAGAGACAGAGAATCAGTGAAATATTTAATCCATTGCATAAACAAAAAAGCATCTTTTCTCGGAAAAGTTGGGAAGGAACATATTATAAAACAAAGGAAACTGGTAAACTACAGTCTTTGTTCTGGGTGCCATGATATGCTATCTTTTAATAAAAATCATTATCAATACAGCTTACAGACCCTTATTAAAAATGTATTAACAAAGTGAATAAAATATATGGAATAGTGTATAATATCAACCACAACTCCATTTAAAAAAGACAAATTTGGTAGTTTTATTTGCACTTTTTAGATCTAATTTTTGCCCATTTTTTTTCTTATAAATTCTCCTTGAACTGTGTATTTCTGTGTATGAAAACCATGATCTTATGTAGAAAAGGCTCTAGGAAAATTCCTGAGGACTTGTTAATACTGGTGAGAAAGAAGTGAGAGTATTTGCTTTTCCTGTGATGCAGTGTTACTGCTAATTACCTCAGGTGAAATTCAGACTATGCCCCACAAACACTGTTTTTAACTTCATGTGCCAAGTATCATCGTTCTTTTGATTTTTCTTTTCTTTACATAAGACATTTGAAGTTCCAAAGTTTATTTACTGGAAGTATAGAGGCTTCCCAATAAGAAGAAGTATACTATAAGCACAAAACATATCATAGCAACTTGAAAAGGTTAAATTAAAATAGATACATCTTGTACAACTGAAACATATATGCCCATCAAACAATTAATTTCTCTCTTCTAGCCATGGCTATAAAAAAAGCAAAAACAGAAAAAACAAACTAACAAAAACTGCTTAACCAAGCTTCCAGTACTTATTCTACTTCTCTCCAACACTAAGATAAGAAAGGATACCAAACAAATTCTATCTAAAAACAACCTTTACCCTCAAGAAGCTTAAAATCTGGCAGGTGAAACCTCCAGTAGTAAGCACAATGACAGCCCTGACAACAGAAACAACTATCGCCACTTAAAATAGTATTCACCACATTCTGTTGTTGGTTAGTAGAGCATAGAGCAAAACAAAAGCCCACAATATGAGAATATTAATACACCAGGAGTAAGTGGGTTCTATATCAGAAATTAGAAGGTAGATTCAACATTCAAAAATCAATCATTGTAATTCACCACTTGAACAGAACATGGGATAAAACGTGATCACACCTCATGTGAGCAGACAAAGGAATAGAAGAGGCTTTACTTAATCAGATAGAAGAGATCATCTACCAAAACCCAAAGTGAACATAATACATAATGTTAAAGTATTAACGACTTTCCCTTACACATTTCTCCCTCAATACACCACGTCTGCAAGAGTTCCTGTCTCAGATCCAGCCTACCTCCCTTGGGCCCTGCTCGGTGACTTTGCTCCCAAGTGCACCCCTGTGTGACCTTGCCTTGTTTGTGGTGTCCTTTTCCTCTGGGTTGTGAGTACATAGGATAACAATCTGCTACCAGTCTTACCTATCCAATGTCAAGGGTGTGTATTCAGCTATCTCATACTATTTAAACAGGGGAGGATGTCCTTTTTCACCCAACAGCATGAATTGGAGGCTTTCAGAACACCTAGGAATGTGCATACCAAAATATCTAAGTAAATATTAGCAAATGCAATCCAATAGAGCATCAAAGTAACAATATACTAGGGCCAATGTAGACTTATTCCAGTAAGGCAAGGGAGTTTTCCTGTGGGAAAAACCATTCATCTACTCTCCAAATAGAGATTAAGAAACCTAATATCACTGGACACTGGTATTTTATATGTAAAATAATAAAATGTAAAATATTATGAGAATTAAAAGTAGCTAGATAAATATAATAAAAAGAAGTATTTTCCAAAGTCAAGCATATATATTAAATGGAAGAACAACTTTCTTATTAAAATAAAAATCTGTAACCTTGCAAAAGTGGTCTGCTATCATTTTTATAATTCATTATATTTCAGAAGTTCCAAAACAAACATTTTGCTAATGATATGTTGCATATTTGTTAAACCCAAGAGGCTCTAGTAAGATATGAAGAGCATATCTCTTCATATTTCTATGTATTAAAATAAATTTCAATATCTAAGAGAATGTCTAGACCTTTGCCACATCAACATCAGCTACATGTTTCCTATAGATGCAGTTTCTGTTCTCCACCCCAATATACTATATCTGCATCTAGCAAGACACCCAGTTATTCTTGTTTGAGAAGCATTGAACAACTACATGGGCTAATATAACATAACAGTGTAGAAACCTTAAAGCTAAGAAAAAAATGAAAACTATAAAAGGAAGAGAAAAAAAAAGCTATAATAAAATGCAATCTGCTTAAATGCAGGTGACTATCAAACATATGAAAGGACAGTCACACTCATCAGGGTGAGATCTTTGTGTGTGTGTTGTTTGTGAACAATATTTCTTTTTATATTTTCAGCTTTATCTATTGACAATAAACCTGTCCACAAAGTTTTCAAAAAGGGAAAGTGAAATATATGTATACACACACACACACACACACACACACACACATATATATATGTATATATAAAATAGAGATTCTAGAGTGTTAAAGTTTTATGTGCATATATGTTTATATAAGTTTTTATAATTAGGAAGAAATTCTGAAAAGATACACACAGCAGGCTAGCAATGAAATGGAGATAGGGCTGTGGCAGATGATAAGCACCAATAATACATATATTACATTATATATATATATATATATAACTCATTTAATCTATAATTAAAAAAGTGAAACTCTCTTAAAAATGAAAGCTTAACATAAAGGACACAAGTTAACCAAGTCCAGCATAGAAGACTTGATCAATTCAATTAAAAGGATTTTGTTTTTTATTTTTTGAAAAGAAAAATAATTCAAAATAATATTTGAAAAGCGTCATTACTGAAAAATGGAGAAGGCACAAATGAGCATAATTATAACTGAGAAAAAGCTTATTCTTAAAGATACAGAATAATTTGTAAACTATTTGGTAGGCTGTATAACTCTTCAGTTAGAAATTTTAAGAATCATACAAAGGATAAATGTCTAAGGAAATATAATTTAAATGTCAAGTTAAATAGAAACCTGAATAATCTAAAAACCACTGTAGAAACCAAAAAGGTAATCAAAGTTATACCCCATTAAAAGGCATTGACAACAGATGTTGCAAGAAATTTCTACAGTATCTTCAATAAAGAGTTTGTTCTTCTAATAAATGTTTGTAGAACATAAAAGCATGAACCAAATTCCAACCCATTCCATATGCTTAGAACACTCCTGAGGCCCTTATTAGTCAAGAATAGGAGGTAAAATGAAAAGTTATCTATGACTATTGATGTAAAAGTAGTAAGTAAAAGATTAACAATCATATCACCAGTTTAATAAAAAGGTGAAAGAAAATACTGAGAACAGTGACAATTGAAAGTCTACCCTTTCTATTAGATAGCAAACTATTATAATTCTATAATAATTGAAATAAATGGTATTGGTAAAAATTTAGTATTTCAATGGGACACGTGAATTCAGAAAGAGACCTATATTATAATATCTATGGGATTTTAGAATTTGATAGCAGTGCTATTCAAGTTCAGCAAACAACTGATTATCTAACATATGACTATCTTCTTGGAAAAACCATAATTAAATTTATAACTCAAAAAGTTGATAAATATATATGATAGATTCATGAGATGAAACTTTTTAAAACTATGTATTAGGACAAATATAGAAAAGATATTAAAACACAGAAGCTATAAGGAAAAATAATTTATCTGAATAAGTAAACATTAAAAATTCCTGTGTAGCCAGACATATATGGTCAATTAATATTTGATAAAGGAGCCATGGACATACAATGGCGAAATGACAGTCTCTTCAACAGGTGGTGCTGGCAAAACTGGACAGCTATATGTAGGAGAATGAAACTGGACCATTGTCTAACCCCATATACAAAAGTAAACTCAAAATGGATCAAAGACCTGAATGTAAGCCATGAAACCATTAAACTCTTGGAAGAAAACATAGGCAAAAACCTCTTAGACATAAACATGAGTGACCTCTTCTTGAACATATCTCCCCGGGCAAGGAAAACAACAGCAAAAATGAGTAAGTGAGACTATATTAAGCTGAAAAGCTTCTGTACAGCAAAAGACACCATCAATAGAACAAGAAGGATCCCTACAGTATGGGAGAATATATTTGAAAATGACACATCCGATAAAGGCTTGACGTCCAGAATATATAAGGAGCTCACACGCCTCAACAAACAAAAAACAAATAACCCAATTAAAAAATGGGCAGAGGAACTGAACAGACAGTTCTCCAAAAAAGAAATACAGATGGCCAACAGACACATGAAAAGATGCTCCACATCGCTAATTATCAGAGAAATGCAAATTAAAACTACAATGAGGTATCACCTCACACCAGTAAGGATGGCTGCCATCCAAAAGACAAACAACAACAAATGTTGGCGAGGCTGTGGAGAAAGGGGAACCCTCCTACACTGCTGGTGTGAATGTAAGTTAGTTCAACCATTGTGGAAAGCAGTATGGAGGTACATCAAAATGCTCAAAACAGACTTACCATTTGACCCAGGAATTGCACTCCTAGGAATTTACCCTAAGAACGCAGCAATCAAGTTTGAGAAAGCCAGATGCACCCCTATGTTTATCGCAGCACTATTTACAATAGCCAAGAATTGGAAGCAACCTGAATGTCCATCAATAGATGAATGGATAAAGAAGATGTGGTACATATACAAAATGGAATACTACTCAGCCATAAGAAAAGGGCAAATCCAATCATTTGCAGCAACATGGATGGAGCTGGAGGTTATTATGCTCAGTGAAACAAGCCAAGCGGAGAAAGAGAAATACCAAATGATTTCACTTATCTGTGGAATATAAGAACAAAGGAAAAACTGAAGGAACAAAACAGCAGCAGAATCACAGAACTCAAGAATGGACTAACAGGTACCAAAGGGAAAGGGACTGGGGAGGATGGGTGGGTAGGGAGGGATAAGGGGGGGAGAAGTAGGGGGGTATTAAGATTAACATGCAAGGGGGGGTAGGAGAAAAGGGAGGGCTGTACAACACAGAGAAAGCAAGTAGTGATTCTACAACATTTTGCTATGCTGATGGACAATGACTGTAAAGGGGTTTATAGGGGAGACCTGGTATAGGGGAGAGCCTAGTAAGCATAATATTCGTCATGTAAGTGTAGATTAGTGATTCCAAAAACAAAGAAAAAAAAAAAAAAGGGCAGTTCCTGTGTGGTAACCTCCAACGAGTTCTACACAAGGGTATAAAGGGCATATAAAAGTGTAGGCAAAGGGTCTGTTTGTGTTTATACAGAGGATCAAAGCCTAATTGGGCTACCCCAAAAATGAACTAAGATACGATATGAAAAAGAACTTCCAACATCAGCACTCTCTGGAAGACTCATGCCAGAAGATGATCATCAAAAAACCCCAACAAAGATCCACGCACTGCTACAGCTGTAGATGCACTCATCCCACCCGTTCCTGGACTTGCCATGGGAATGAGGAAGGAGATATCTAAGCTGGCCTGTGCATACAGTAAAACAACAAATTTGACTGGATCTATACTGTTGGAACTCAACCAAGAATTTGGAGAAGTGCAAATTGTAGCGCTCCAAAGTCTTACAACTACAGACTATTTACTGTTAAAAGAACATATGGCATGTGAACAGTCCCCAGGAATGGGTTGTTTTAATTTGTCTGATTTCTCTCAGACTGTTCAAGTTCAGTTGGACAATATCCACCATGTCATAGGTAAGTTTTCACAAATGCCTAAGGTGCCTAACTGGTTTTCTTGGTTTCACTGGAGATGGCTGGTAATTACAGATATGCGTTGGTTATGTAACTATACTCCTATTATGTTAATGTGTGTGCGCAATTTAAGTAGTAGCTTAAAACCTATTCATGCTGAAGTTACTCTACAAGAAGATATGCCAAAGAAATAATCAATCTTCCCATGTTTTCTTCCGCCTGCTACTTCTACAGCTTTTCTTCTTCCTTCCTAATTGCAACCCTTAAATAGAATTAGTGCCTCGTATCAAATTTACCGAGTATCATAATTCTTCCAAGTGGTAAAGATACCTCAAGACAAATGCTGGGCATAGAAGCCACAGGGCATAAATATGCAAAGATGTAAAAAGCTAACCTTTTCAAACAATAAGGCTTCTCTCTCACTTACCAACTTCACATTTCCCTGTATGGCCCCGGAAGATGACTGGTTAGCCAGAGACGGGTAAGATTCCTCAAGGGAGGAACAACCTAAGACAGGCACAGTCGCAGGGGGGCCATCAGGTGAGAAATTGGGGATCAACAGAGGTGAGGCTTAGAACCTCACCCCCCCTGTTCTGAGAGAAATCTTCTGCATACGTGGATGTTTTATTGCCCTGGTCTAGCTTGGATTAACACATAGTCTACAGGCACACACCTGATCATCTACATTTGCTCTCTTACAACACTAAACTATGTTTTCTACCTTTATCTTGTATCTACCTACCACTTCAGCATTTTATTAAAAATAATAATAATAAAGAGAGAAATGTAGTATCCACACATAAATCAAGTATAAAAACCAAATGAGTATTCATATTTGAACTGACTGTTTAGAGTTCATAATGCATGAGCAAAACCAAAAGTTTCTGTGATGACTGCCCTTGTACTGTTCACCATGTAACTTATTCATTATGTAAGAATTTGTTCTACATGTAAGAACTTGTTTGTTATGCCTCAGAAGATTGGAGACTGACGAAAATTAGGCTTGGGGTGGATTAATGATTGTGCATTGAGCATTGACTCCCCTATACAGAATTTTATTGTCGTTAACAATCATTTGATCAATAAATATGAGAGATGCCCTCACAAAAAAAAAAAAGGACAGACTTCCAATGGTAAAATAAATAAGTAACCGGGATGTAATGTATAGCATAAGGAATATAGTCAAGATATTGTAACAGCTTGGTAGGGTGATAGCTGGAACCTCGAATTATGTATATAAACGTTCTACCACTGTGTTGTACACTTGAAACTAATGTAATGTAATACTGTGCGTCAACTACCCTTCAATAAAAAAATAATTACTAAAAAAAAAAAAAATTCCTGTGTAGGAAAAACACCCAGTTTAAAATCAAGTGGCAGATTGGGAAAGGTTCTTTGCAATACAGTTATAAAAAAGGGCCCATAATATGCAAAAAGCATTACTTAATCAGTAAGAAAAAGCAAAAGACATAAAAAATTTTGAGCAAAAGATATGAAAAGGCACAGAAGAGTAAATGCTAAATAGTAAACATAATAATGCCAAATATCTAAAGGACTTATTTTGTGCCAGTTATTTCTGTAAGCCCTTTGCATTTATCTTTACTATTTCATTATGGGCTAGGTTTAATTTTTATCTCTATTATACAGATGAGAAAAACAAGGCAGGAGAGGTTAAGTCTTACACACTGTCCCTGCTGGAAAGTGAAGAAGCTAGGATTAAAACTCAGACATTCTGGTCACAGTCTGTGTGTAGTGCTTTTATCTATTACATATACAGCCTCCTAAACAGATAAAAAGTGATTCATCCTCAGCTGCTATCAGAAAAATGCAATATAAAACTGAACTATGTAATCATTGTGAAGTATGTAAAAGACTCCTACTATTTTACATACTAATTTTGCAGTTTAATGTTGTAATGTTTTATTGGATAGTAGGTGGACATTACCTACCAGAACTAATAATATGAATATGTTTGCACAACACACACACACACACACACACACATATATATATATATATATATATATAAATGTTACATTATTTTTAACAATAAAGTATATAATCAACTAAAATATATCTTTGGGGAACAAATAAATTATGCTACATGTACAGTATGAAAAACATTGGTAAATATGTGCACATTTACACACACACACATAATCATGGACAAATTTCCAAGACATTTTGTTAACTTAGAATGAGTAACATTACAAAATGTATATTGAAATATCTCCTTTATGTGTATATTGTAATATATACAGACACATATGTACAACAAGTTGTCAAATTTCGTAGATAACCTGATGTAAATCTGATCTTTGGAGAGTAAAGGGAGACTTTCTTATATGACTTGATTTAATGTACACACTATGTGTTTGATTTTACAAGACTATACAACATAGTATCTTTCATGTATCAAGTTGGAAAAGAACTGTAATATTGGCAAAGTTGTGCCATGAATTTTCCACATCCTCTTGGTTGAACTGAATCTGTTTTTCTTTAAGTGAAATTTGAAAATATGTTTCGAAATCCATTAAGGTGTTCATAGCATTTAATCCAGAAATTCCTCTCTTATGAATTTTCCTAGGGAAATAATTGACATATTTTCAAGACACAAGCAACCAGACACAAATAAGGTAATGTAATATTAGTTTATAACAATGAAACAATTTGAAAGTAGCCTAGGAAGTTAATAATAGGGACGGGCCTATTCAGAATATCCCATCTTTAAAATAAATGAAAATGTAACACTTAAATGTTATTTTTAGAAATGTAAAATGATATTCATGGGAAAAGAAAGTTGCATGACATGCATAGTAACATTCCTGTTTTTTAAACTTCTCATGTGGTCTCAAGATATTAACATATAATATTAACAATGTTTTGCTTACTTGATAAAGTTATGTGTAGTATCTTTCACAATTCTGGCTTTAAAAAGTTTTTAAATTTTCTACTGAAATTATAAAACAGTTATACAGACTACTTTAGATTTTATTGAGTTCTATTTCTATTTATTCCACTTTAATGTAATATATTCATTATCTATTTCATTAAGTTTTTCACAATCTGCTTTATTTATATCATTGTATTAATCCTTAAAAAAAACTAAGAAAGAAGAATCATGCTTGTAGCACAATGAGAAAACTGAGTTTTACATAGGTAACCCCAGGAGGGCAATGTAGCAGGAACCATAAACACAGTCATGTGCAGATCTAAGTGATCCCAGTGCCCGTGTCCTATGTGCTGCATCGTGTTCTTGCCACTGCCTAGAACAGCACGAGACACAGAGCAGAGTCACAGGTGTGATCCTGTTCATTGTTTAAGAAATCAAAATTTGAGCTGAAGATTTCATAGGGGCAGATAGTATTTAATTCAGTACTTATTTGTGTATGGAGACAGGAAGACTTAAAATTGAGTCTTTTTTATTTCATTTTGTTATTCTTCAGTGAAGACTGGCTTGAAATCAACTACAATTACATATGTCAGTGCTTCCATGCTGCTTAGTAATAGCTCAGCCAACATCCATGTTCCAGAAGAACCTGTTACTTCTTACTGTTCTGTTGGTTTCCATTCCTGCCATTATTTCTTAACATAATTCCTGTTTGTGAGGCTCACACTCAGGCAGGCCACTGTTAAATGACATCATTTTAAATGCCATCACATTTCTTCCTTCCAAAATTCCCTCAAAGTGAGTATTGTTACTTCTATATTATACGTAGGCTGAGAGAAGTGATGGCATTATAACCAAAATTTGGTCATGTTTGCACAAAATTCCATCTGTTTCCAAGACAATAAGGATTGATTGTTGGCCTCATGGCTGTACCTCTGAGTCAGAAAGACTCTGAAGAATCTCTTTTGCAACCCAAACAGAACCGGTAAACAGAATAAATTATGTGTTGTGTTTTTGTGATTAATAAAGTGAAGATTGACTTAAAATGCTAAATTAAAAACAGCTTTGTTATTATTATGCACTTTCTCAATTACTACAATCTACTTTCTATCCTGTGAGATTCAGTGAAGCCTTGCATTGAAAACTGATTTCCTGTCCACATCATCGGAGACTTGTATTTTTCATCTTGTTCTTCATTCCTGACAAAGAATTGTTGGGTCAAGTCCACTTAGGGAACTGCCTATATCTGTTCATTTATATAACAAATATATATTGAGGGGATCATGTGCCGGCCACCTGAGCTAGACCCGGGGAACTCAGCAGCAAATGGAAAAATGAAGAGAGCAGCAAGCAAGCAAATAGATATAGCTATAGATGGGGATGGAGGTAGAGATACCCCGAGGAGCTACACTTGAGCGAGAGGAGACAGAAAGAAATAATAAATCAGATGGCACATGAAGTTATAGTAAATAAGGTAAAAGAATGAGAAGTGTCTATGTGTGTGTTGCAGTTTAAATAGGGTTATTAAGCACTTATCACTCTGCAGATATCATATTAACAAAGACTTGGAGGGGTGGAAGGAATTAGCCCACGTAGATTTATAGGGGGAAACATCCAGAGATCAAGAGCAAGTGCGGAGACCCCAGTAAAGGCCTTTGAGGGGCAGCAAAGACAGCAGTGTGGCTGAAAGCAAAGTGAGCCAAGGGAGGAGCAGAAGGAATATAAGGTCGGAAAGCTAACAGGACTCATACTGGGCTCATAGGCTAGTGACAGGGTGATGGCTTTTCCCAGAAGATGGGGACCCACTAGAAGACTTTGAAGGGAAAGTGGACATGACGCAACCATTTATCATTTGAGTAGCTATAAAAAGCAACTGGGTGCCTCCCAAATGTAACCTCCATTAGCATGTCATGCATGGTGTTGTGTTATTGCCATCTTTTAAGGCTCCTCAGGAAACCCGTTAGAATAGGGTGAAGAACCAAGTCGACTAGAAGACTAAGGGGGACGAATTTATCTGGGCTAAACTCGTCAGGGAACCCAGCAGAGAGCAGCAGTTGTGCCGGTACTAGAAAGAATTGTAGGTCAGCCAGGCACAAAGATAGAACAGGAGTGGCACAGCGGACGCGCTGCTTTCAGTATATAGGCTCGGAGAAGTCAGCAGGTTCTCACATATCTTACTGTAGCACACAGTGGTAGCTTGGCTTTGAGAGCACGGATGTAGAAGTGAAGCAAGACAGAAGAGAAAGGTCTGCTAGCACGCAAAGGAGATTCTGCCACAGTCTGAGGAGTCCGCGAATATTCCGTGTGCAAGAGGGCATCAGAAAACCAAGAGGACTTCTCTGAGCTGTTTCCTGCCATAATATTTCTGTTTGTGTGTGCTGCAGGTGATGCTCATCAACAGGAAAGATTACATCTCAAACATTTAACTATTAAGATTACAACTTTGATAACCGATTTGGCCACATTTTACACTTACAGCTTTACACAATTAATTGTCTTTCTAGGGTTCTGGGTATATATTTGCTCTTCACATAACTTTCAATCCACCAAACTGTCACAAGGGACTTAGAAAAGCCACCAAGGAATGTTTTCTGTTTGTCAGCAATGCCAAGGCTTGTTCTCCTGCTAATAGCAGATGTGAAGCCATGGTAAAAGCTGGTTTCACCGTATGAATGCGAATATACATGTTCCTATTTGCAATTACTTGTAAGCTGAAGCTGTGGTTTACCACCCAGCAGCACAAAATTCATGTTTACTCCACCCAGTTTCACTTTTCCAGGCTCTGTTGCTGGTCTGGGGACTTCCCAGGAAATGGGGAGGAGATAAAGTGGACTGAAGTGGTTTCAAATAGGAGAATTAAATCTGAATCCCACTTAGAACCTTCACGACCTTGAATGAAGAATTTAAGTGATCTGAACTTCATTCTCTTCATTTTTAAAAACAGTGCAATCATTTCTATATCCCTTGGTTGTTAGGCTGGTTAAGTTAAATAGCACAGGTTATAGTGTTCTGTAATGTAATACACATTTGTATGGCATTATTTGCAATAATGATAATAATATTAGTAATAACAAGTATTATTAAACTGTATTTTAACCATATAGTAATATAAGCATGTTCCTCTCAATGTATCAAACTGAAATGCCTTTGGAAATTCTAGCCATATAGTAAATTTAGTCTTTTCCCCCCTTATTTTTCCTATTTTTCATAACCAACACCAGCCTCCATGCCCATTTCAAATCATTGTCCTTAGTGTTTTAAAAGCTAGCCATATGGGCCTGTTTTTTAATGGCATGGTAAAAGTGAAATATACTCCTTTGCATTAAAACATGCAAAGATTTAACAGAATGGTATAACATTCACTTCTTTTAATTTTTATTATTTATTAAAATGTAGTTGATACACGATCTTATATTAGTTTCAAGTATACAACATAGTGGTTCAACAGTTGCACACATTACTAAATCCTCATTCCCACTAGCGTAGTTACTATCTATCAACATAGAAGGATGTTACAGAACCATTGGCTATATTCTCCATGCTGCACTTTCATCCCTGTGACCAACATATATTATGATTGAGATTTTGTGCCTCTTTATCCACTTTTTTATAAGGGAAAAATCATGCTGAACAGAATTGCATTACTCTCCGAAGCCTTTTGGCGCCTTGCATATTGCTCGCAGAATGGTCTGTCAGAGATATTAATCACTCTGAGAAATGTGTATCTCAGAGAGTGCTGTTAGACTAGACTAAATTTCTTTTTTTTTTTCAGAGTAAGTGAGGGAGCAATTTTTTGCCTGGTTAGGCTGGAATATTTGCATTTCAATTGACATCAGCCTTTTGAGTTTTAGGTTTCTCAGCAAAGCTTTCACCAGAAAGTGGCTCCTTAACTGGAATCTTTCATTTTTAAACTTACTTACCATCATAGTATTGACAGTGATCATTTGATTATTTTAGGCTGCTCTAAAGAAAAGTCTACATCATGAAAGCCCATGGTATTGAACTACAAAGAAGAGATATACACAATCATCTCCTCCATAATAAAAGCACAGATGGATGGATCATTAGGAACCAGAACTGTAAGCCATTTGGTTGCCTACCCCTTCCTCCTCTGAATTCCATGCAGAAGAAATAAGGAAATTATTGGAAATGAGCCCACTTCAGAAACGTGTCTCAAAAGCTGCCTGTTCAAAACCACCTGACAAATCTGTATGCCATGGCCCACCTCCTCAAAGCCCAGGTTGTCAGAGCAGGAAGGCATCTCAAATGACACCAATTCCAATGGCCTCATCTCACAGATGCAGAAGTGGAGCCTCAAGAACTAGAACCATTTGCCCAGGGTCCATGGGGAGTAATGGCAGAATAAAGCCCAAATCCAGGACTCTTATTTCTAGTTTACACTGCTTTCCATGTGCTTCTTCTGATCACTAACATCTAACTGGGAACAGGAGCTTCTTCAAGATTCCACAGTCAGCAAAGGAAGATTGAACTTCTAAGAGAAGGAAAGAAATGCAACTAATAAAAGCTGCATCTCTTGGCTTCCCCACCTAATGCAGGCTCTTTTCTTGGTGCTGATTACACTGCACTTTGACCACCTCTTTCCTGTAACTATCCTTCCTTCTAAGCCGCTCATTCCTAATACTGTTTGCTTAGTATAATCAATTGTGAGACTAGTTAAAATTACAGGTACCAGGGCTCTGCCTAGAACTAATGATCAAGAATCCCCCAGGAAAAGGCCTAGTTGTCTTTAAATCTCACAAAGTGATTCTGATGAATGGCAAAGTTGAAGGTCTGTAACATTTGATATAATTCCTGAGAAGCAGGAATCATTTCTTCATCTTATAACTCAATTCCCCAGTGTGAAGTATGCCTTAGTAAGTATTTTATAAATTAATGACTAAATGAATTGTTCTCAAATGAAGCAATAGCAAGGAGCCATAGGAAAGATTTAGACTTAGAGTGAAAAAAAATCATTATAAGAAATGAAAAGTGAAATAAAATTTAAAATTATAAAAAAAGTGAAAAATTGTCATATAAAATGGGGGGAAAAAATCAACTATAAACCTGGAGAGAATGTTACAGGTCACTCAGCCCATGCCCACATTGAAGGTATGAAGAAAATGAGACCCAGGGATACGAAGCCACTGTCCCGAGGCCACGCAGGGGATGCTCTGATTTCTACTGGAAAGAAGATCCAGCTGACATGCTTTAGGGCAGGCACTGGTTGTCAGGGTTGATCTCAGGACAAGTGACATCAGCATCACCTGGAACCTTGTTAGAAGTGCACACATTAGGACCCACTGCAGACCTACTGAATCAGGAACTATAGGGATGGGCCCAGTGATGTGTTTTAACAAGCCTCCATGTGATTCTGCAGCACTTTTTAATTTGAGGACCCTTGATGTAGGCAATCAAATTTATCCTTACCAATCTACTTGACAAAGTTCTTTTTTATATAATGTTCGTGTAAATTTACTATAATATAAGGCCATTGACCAAATTTATTTTAGGAACATCCCAGAGTAATATATTATATCTTTGAAAGTAGGTAAGTAGAAATTAATTTGGGACCAAATATCCTAATGTACTGCCTCATTTGAAATTTATTTTTTCCTTTTAGACCCTTTTGAAACCTCTGTTTATGTGAGTTTCTATGACATCTCCAAAAATTCCAGTTTTTTTTTTCTCTCTCTCATTGTTTCATACATGACCATTAATCTCAAACCCCTATAAATTGTTAGCTATGATTTGGGTTACACTTTTCCAGTATGATCTCAACAAATTTCTCCCACCTTATTTCTCAGTGTTCAAGTTCTGACATAATGATTAATATCATGGGCTTTGGAAGTACAAAATACTGAGTCTGAATTCCAGCCATGACACTAATTAGCTGTGTGACCTAGAAAATTAATTAATCTTTAAATATCTTAATATCAACAGATGTATGAAAACTATAAATGCTAACTCTAATATTTGGCATGTAGTAAAATTTATTATTTTAGCTGGTTCTACTTTAGGAAGTCCAGGATTTTCACTGTTGAAAACATAGCTTTCTTGTGATTATTATAATTCTTTTTGTCAGGTAAGCTTACTGAACTCCTACACTATACAAATGTACATTTTTCCTGAGCTGCATGTATCCCCCAACTATCAATCATATCCATCAGTTCTATCCTGTTATCCTTAAATTCTAATATAGTTACATTGCTGCCACTGTTCCCACTGCATTTAATCCTTAATTCTACCTTGTTGATGATTAAGTAATACATAGTGTACATTTCCAGTGATGCTTTGAACAAAGATCTACCTGAGTTTTATTAGGAAACTAAAAATAATACTTCTCAATTGCTAAATGAACTTAATACCAGTTGAACATATAGATGAAAATTGTATCTAAAATTCTATAAAATAGAAAAATATTCCAATATAGACCTATACAAATGTGTATTTTTTATAGTCTAAGAGCTATATAAGAATTCTTTTATCTTTTTAGGACAAACTAACAATAAAAATAAAGAATTTATTCCAGGAATGCAAAGTTGGGTCAACATTCAAAAATCAGTCCTTGCAACTTACTCTACAGCAAGTTAAAGAAAAGCTTTGTAATTATCTCAAAAGACACAAAAAGAGCATCTTACAAAGTTCAGTATTTATTCATGCTGAAAACTTTCAAAAATTAAGAATAGAAAGGAACTTCCTCAACCTGATAAAAGGCAGTAACAAATCAGCTATGGCAAACATCCTATTTAAAAATAACAGACTGAGTGATTTTCCCCCAATGATGGGTAATGGGCCAGGGTATGATCTTTCACCACACCTGTGCATCATAGTACTAAAAGGTCTAGCCAAGACAATAAGGCAAGAAAAAAATATGTATAGTTTGGAAAAGAATTATGAATTATGAGGTTTTCCACTCTGGTTTTGGGAAACCCAGATAAACTGTTATCCCATGAGAGCTTGAAGAATTATTCTCTCTACAAAAGTTAACTCAAAATGGATCAGAAATGTAAATATAATAGCTAAAACCACAAATTCTTGGAGAAAAACAAGAGTAAATCTTCATGACGTTGACTTTTTAGGTATGACACCAAAATCATGAGCAACAAAAAGACACAACAAAAAGAAAATTAGATTAATTATACTTCATCAAATTTAAGAAATTTTGTACATAAAAGGACATTATCAAAAAAGTGAAAAGATAACCTATAGAATGGGAAAAAACATTTGCAAATCAAATATCTGATAAGGATCTATTAACCAGCATGTACAAATAAGACACCTCAAAAACAAAAGGAAAACCCAATTAAGAGTGGGTAAATGGGTGTGAATAAACATTTTTCTAAAAAAGGGTAGAAATAGCTAACAAGCACATGAAAAGATGCGCAACATTATTCGTCATTAGGGCAATGCAAATCAAATTCACAAGAGGTATGACACACACTATGATGGCTCTTTTAAAAAATGGAAAATAACAAGTGCTGGGGGAGATATGGAGAAACTGAAATCTTACTACATTGATGGTAGGAATGTTGTTGGTAGATAGCCACTGTAGAAAGTAATTTGGCATCTTCTCAAATGGTGAAGCATAGAGTTACCTTATGACCTAGCAATTCTACTTCTTTGGGTATAAGTATATACCCACAAGAACTGAAAATAGGTACCTAAACAAATAAATGTGTATTTAGTACTATTCAGAGTAGCCAGAGCTAATAGCAGTTCAAAATCCATAAACAAATTATAGATTATGCATACAGTGAGATGCCATTCAATCACAAAAAGAAATGAAGTACTGATACATGCTGTAATTTGGATGAACCTCAAAGATATTATGTTAAGTAAAAAAAGTCAGACACAAAAGGTCACATACGATGTATTCTTGGGCATGGGATTAAAGATGGCGTGAGAGGAGAGACAGAGGCATCCTCCTAAAACTGGATACAATTAGAAAATTTAATTGGCACAACAAATCCTGAGAGAGCAGCAGGAAAGAGGACAGCAGCATACTGCACACACCTGGAGAAAAGAGCAGACCTCACCGAATGGGGTAAAGTACCAGAGCCATGGCTCCGTGGGACCTGAACCCCTCCCCCACCCAAGCTCACCAACAGGAGGAAGAGAAATGGAGCAGGGAGGGAGTGGAAGGCTTGGGACTGCTGAATATCTAGCTCCGGAGATCTGCTCTGGGAGCACAAACCTACATTTCATGGTGTTTTCATGAAACCCAGCATGACTATCGGGTTGGAAAGTTAATACAGGCAGAGTTCCTGGGGAGACTGGGATTCCGGCCATTTGCGGAAAGCAGGGATCCATATCAGGCTGCTGTGGGACAAAAACTTATACCTGTGTGAACGGCCCACTGGCTCAAGCAGTGGAGACAGGCACAGCAGCCAGGAGGCGGGGAACAGCTCTTTCCTCCCCCCAGGCACCAGTACCGCTCCTCTAAGACCCCCAGCATTGCTTCAGAGGCTGAGCAGACCCAGAATAGAGATTCTGGACACTAGAGGGCGCCATATACAAACATGAAACGCCAAAGGAACCTTGTCCAGAGTAAAATTATTAATGCAACTCCCAAAAAGATTTAAATGATACGGACCTCGTGACTCTTCCTGAAAGGGAGTTCAAAATAAAAATCATCAACATTCTAATGGAGGTACGGAAAGACATCCAAGAACTCAGGAATGAATTCAGGTTGGAGATCCAATCATTGAAGAGCACGATGGAGGGTATTAAAAGCAGGTTGGATACGGTGGAGGAGACAATAAATGAAATAGAAACTAGAGAAGAGGAATACAAAGAAGCTGAGGCATAGAGAGAAAAAAGGATCTCTAAGAATGAAAGAATATTGAGAGAACTGTGTGACCAATCCAAGCAATATCGCATTATAGGGATACCAGAATAAGAAGAGAGAGAGAAAGGGATAGAAAGTGTCTTTGAGGAGGTAGTTGCTGAAATCTTCCCCAATCTGGGGAAGGAGATAGTCTCTCAGGCCATGGAGATCCACAGATCCCCCAACACAAGGGACCCAAGGAAGACAACAGCAAGACACATAGTAATTAAAATGGGAAAGATCAAGGATAAGGACAGACTGTTAAAAGCAGCCAGAGACAGAAATAAGGTCACATACAAAGGAAAGCCCATCAGGCTAACATCAGACTTCACTGCAGAAACCTTACAGGCCAGAAGGGAATGGCATGATGTATTTAATGCAATGAAGCAGAAGGGCCTGGAACCAAGATTACTTGATCTGGCGAGATTATCATTTAAATTTGAAGGAGGGATTAAACAATTTCCAGATAAGCAAAAGCTGAGAGAGTTTACCTCCCAAAAACCAACTCTGCAGTCTATTTTGGAGGGACTTCTATAGATGGAAGTGTTCCTAGGGTTGGATAGCTGTCACCAGAGGTAGTAAAACCACGGTAGAGAGAGGGTGGAGCAGCTGATTGCGAGGCAAATGCAAAATTAAATTGACTATCCCCTAAGTCAATCAAGGGATATACAAAAAGTACAGAAATTGATACCTAATATATAAAGAATGAAGGAGTAAGAAAAAGGAGGAGAAATAGAAAAGAACCTTTAGATTGCGTTTGTAACAGCATACTAAGTGAGTTAAGTTAGACTCTGAGATAGTAAGGAAAGTAACTTGGAACCTTTGGTAACCACAAATCTAAAGCCTGAAATGGCAATAAGTACATACCTATTGATAATCACCCTAAATGTAAATGGACTGAATGCACCAATCAAAAGACATAGAGTCACTGAATGGATGAAAAAACAAGACCCATCTGTATGCTGTTTACAACAGACTCACCTCAAACCCAAAGACATGCACAGACTAAAAGTCAAGGGAAGTAAAAAGATATTTCATGCAAACAATAGGGAGAAAAAAGCAGGTGTTGCAGTACTAGTATCAGACAAAATAGACTTCAAAACAAAGAAAGTAACAAGAGATAAAGAAGGACATTACATAATGATAAAGGGCTCAGTCCAACAAGATGATATAACCATTATAAATATATATGCACCCAACACAGGAGCACCAGCATATGTGAAACAAATACTAACAGAACTAAAGGGGTAAATAGACTGCAATGCATTCATTCTAGGAGACTTCAACACACCACTCACCGCAAAGGATAGATCCACCGGGCAGAAAATAAGTAAGGACACGGAAGCACTGAACAACACAGTAGAGCAGATGGACCTAATAGACATCTATAGAACTCTACATCCAAAAGCAGCGGGATATACATTCTTCTCAAGTGCACATGGAACGTTCTCCAGAATTGACCACATACTAGGCCACAAAAAGAGCCTCAGAAAATTCCAAAAGATTGAAATCCTACCAACCAACTTTTCAGACCACAAAGGCATAAAACTAGAAATAAACTGTACAAAGAAAGAAAAGAGGCTCACAAACACATGGAGTCTTAACAACACGCTCCTAAATAATCAATGGATCAATGACCAAATCAAAATGGAGATCCAGCAATATATGGAAACAAATGAGAGCAACAACACTCAGCTCCAACTTCTGTGGGACACAGCAAAAGCAGTCTTAAGAGGAAGGTATATAGCAATCCAAGCATATTTAAAAAAGGAAGAACAATCCCAAATGAATATTCTAATGTCATAATTATCAAAGTTGGAAAAAGAAGAACAAATGAGGCCTAAAGTCAGCAGAAGGAGGGACATAATAAAGATCAGAGAAGAAATAAACAAAATTGAGAAGAATAAGACAGTAGAAAAAGTCAATGAAACCAAGAGCTGGTTCTTCGAGAAAATAAACAAAATAGATAAGCCTCTAGCCAGACTTATTAAGAGAAAAAGAGAATCAACACACATCAATAGAATCAGAAATGAGAAAGGAAACATGACGATGGACCCAACAGAAATACAAAGAATTATTAGAGAATACTGTGAAAACTTATATGCTAAGAAGCTGGAAAACCTAGAAGAAATGGACAACTTCCTAGAAAAATACAACTTTCAAGACTGACCCAGAAAGAAACAGAAAATCTAAACGGACCAATTACCAGCAAAGAAATTGAAGCAGTAATCAAAAAAACCACGGGTCAGATGGATTTACCTCAGAATTTTATCAGACATACAGAGAAGATATAATACCCATTCTCCTTAAAGTTTTCCAAAAAATAGAAGAGGAGGGAATACTCCCAAACTCATTCTATGAAGCCAACATCACCCTAATACCAAAACCAGGCAAAGGCCCCACCAAAAAAGAAAATTACACACCAATATTCCTGATGAACGTAGATGCAGAAATACTCAACAAAATATTAGCAAACTGAATTCAAGAACACATCAAAAGGATCATACACCATGAGCAAGTGGCATTCATCCCAGGGATGCAAGTATATTACAACATCTGAAAATCCATCAACATCATCCACCACATAAACAAAAAGAAGGACAAAAACCACGTGATCATCTCCATAGATGCTGAAAAAGCATTCAACAAAATTAACATCCATTCATGATAAAAACTCTCAACAAAATGTGTACAGAGGGCAGGTAATTCAATGTAATAAAAGCCATATATGATAAACCCACAGCTAACATCATACTGAACAGTGAAAAGCTGAAGGCTTTTCCTCTGAGATCGGAAACAAGACAGGGATGCTCACTCTCCCCACTGTTATTCAACATAGTACTAGAGGTCCTAGCCACAGCAATTAGACAAAACAAAGAAATACATGGAATCCAAATTGGTAAAGAAGAAGTTAAACTGTCACTATTTGCAGATGACATGATACTGTACATAAAAGACCCTAAAAACTCCACTCCAAAAGTACTAGAACTGATATCAGAATACAACAAAGTTGCAGGATACAAAATTAACACAAAGAAATCTGTGGCTTTCCTATACACTAACAATGAACTAATAGAAAGAGAAATCAGGAAAACAATTCCATTCACAATTGCATCAAAAAGAATAAAATACCTAGGAATAAACCTAACCAAGGACTCCCCAACTTCTTCATGAACATATCTCCCCGAGCAAGGGAAACCAAAGCAAATATGAACAAGTGGGACTATATCAAGCTGAAAAGCTTCTGTACAGGAAAGAACACCATCAATAAAACAGAAAGGTATCCTACAGTATGGGAGAATATATTCATAAATGACAGATCCGATAAAGGGTTGACATCCAAAATATATAAAGAGCTCATGCTCCTCAACAAACAAAAAGTTAACAATCCAACTAAAAAATGGGCAGAGGAGCTGAACAGACAGTTCTCCAAAGAAAAAATTCAGATGGCCAACAGACACATGAAAAGATGCTCCACATCACTTGTCATCAGAGAAATGCAAATTAAAACCACAGTGAGATATCACCTCACACCAGTATTGCCACCATCCCAAAGACAAACAACAACAAATGTTGATGAGGTTGCGGAGAAAGGGGAACCCTCCTTCACTGCTAGTGGGAATGCAAATTAGTTCAACCATTGTGGAAAGCAATATGGAGGTTCCTCAAAAAGCTCAAAATAGAAATACCATTTGACCCAGGAATTCCACTTCTAGGAATTTACCATAAGAATGCACCAGCCCAGTTTGAAAAAGACAGATGCACCCCTATGTTTATCGCAGCATTATTTACAATAGCCAAGAAATGGAAGCAACCTAAGTGTCCATCAGTAGATGAATGGATAAAGAAGATGTGGTACATATACACAATGGAATATTATTCAGCTATAAGAAGAAAACAAATCCTACCATTTGCAACAACATGGATGGAGCTAGAGGGTATTATGCTCAGTGAAATAAGCCAGGCGGAGAAAGACAAGTACCAAATGATTTCACTCATATGTGGAGTATAAGAACAAAGGAAAACTGAAGGAACAAAACAGCAGCAGAATCACAGAACCCAAGAATGGACTAATGGTTACCAAAGGGAAAGGGGCTGGGGAGGATGGGTGGGAAGGGAGGGATAAGGGTGGGGAAAAAGAAAGGGGGCATTACGATTAGCATGTATAATGTGGGAAGGGGCATAGGGAGGGATGTGCAACCCAGAGAAGACAAGTAGTGAGTCTGCAGCATCTTACTATGCTGATGGACAGTGACTGTAATGGGGTTTGTGGGGAGGGACTTGGTGAAGGGGGAGTCTAGTAATCCCAATATTCTTCATGTAATTGTAGATTAATGATAATAAAATTAATTTTTAAAAAAAGGTCACATACTGTATGATTCCATTTTTATGAACTACTCAGATAAGGAAAATCTATAGGACAACTGTTGAATCGGCATAGGGCTTATTTTGGGGCTGATGAAAATATATGGGGACAAGATAGAGGTGGTGATTGCACAACACTGTGAATGTACTAAATGGCATTAATGTGTTCACACTAAAAATGATTAATTTTATGTCATGTGAATTTCACCTCAGTAATAATAAGGAATTAGTCCTGTTAATGGTTTTGGAGTTATTCTCTCCCCAACTTTGGTAATTTTCTTATATGCATGCACTAGTCAGTTCTCAGTTGGAGACCCAAGGGTGATTCAACACAGGTTTCTGCTCTTAAGCTGCTGTGAACACTACCTGCTTTGGCCCCTTGGACTCTGAACTCTCTCTCTAAATCAATGATACCTTTGGCCTCCAGACGGTTTCCAGGCTAACTCCCTGGAAAGTACACTAGAAAAATCCTGGGCTCACCACCTTTACCTCCTCTGTCTCAGGTATCACTGTCCAGCATTGCCCAAAGCTCAATGTCCAAAAAACATTGCTTTATGTTTATTGTCTAGTTTTTAGTTATTTTGGCATGTAAATCCAGAATCTGTTATTTATTGTGGCCAGAAATGGCATTCACTTTTTACTAAAGTGTTTTTCAACCTGGGTATTACATATTTATTCTCAGGTGTTCATTTTATAAGTACATATGCATGCACTTACACACACATACACCCATACACACAGATATTTCTCTCTTTAGAAGATACAAGTTAGTGGACTATTTAAACATGAGAAAACACTGATCTAAATCTTCCCAAAGATGGAGAAGCGTACATACATATGCTCATTGTGACACTTGAAAGTGTACTTTATTCACTGTATCAACAGGAATTTTCAGCACTTAGGTAAAGCTCTTATCTCGGCGAGTACCATCACGGAGCTCTGCTTAGAGCTCAAAGGATGCTCTTTAATGAGATTCTTCTGCCAAGAGTGAAAGAAAATAAGAAGTACACCTGGGCATACAATCCATTAATGAGATTTAGCCTTTAATCCTAATGGGTAGATGATATCCACGGGTTCTTCAGTATTCCAGGGGGATGAGATTGCCAGGAACAAACATTTTATAACAATATATCTTGACTAGGAACAGCCACTGACAGTAAAGGAAACACAATATTAAAAGAAAGGACACAATTAAAAAAAGAAATAATGTTCAACAGAACAACATCAATTGGATTAACTAATTCTGCCCCATGGGTAGATTGAGTAGAATCACCTTTCCTCAGTTAAAGGACCACATAATATAACCTGTATTTTAATTTTTTAAGTGGTTTTGAAATTTGATTTTAAAGGATTGCTTTTAACATGAAGAATAGCATGTCACTCTTAAAAGAATGTTTTTCGGTTGTGTCATTTCTATTCTCAAAAGTATTTGCATGGTAATCTGAATATATTTTCTATGTTCTTAGAGTAATTTGCAGGAAAAATTATATATCAGCCAACTAGTTTGGGAATAAAATTGCAACAACACCTTTTATTAATTTGTCCCATGCAGGCATTTCCCTGTGTGTCCTCTCCGAACTACTCTCTCAATGTGACAAGGGAGCAACTGTGTATGAGTCCTCACTTACTTTTCCTAAATACCCTGTGTTCTTCCATGTCTCTGTGGCTTTGCAATTTCTCTGTCCCTACCTAGAAGGTATTCATCTTTACAAGTAAATGTTCATTGTTCAGTACATGTAATGAGTGTCATTTTTTAAATGTAATCCTCTCCAGTTTCCTCACAAATTAAGTAACACAGCCTTCTCTAAACCACTCTCTGGAGAGAGAATTTCACTGGATTGCAGATTTAACTCAGGGGTTGGTTCCTCCACTATGTTCTGAGCTTCCGGGAAGTCTGAGCCTTGTTAATGTTAGACATTCTAACATATTCTGCCCCCACTGTATAATAAACATTTCAGACAATCGCTGGAAGAAAGAAAAGAAAAGGAGGCAAAGAGCAAAGTGGATAAAGGAAAAGTAAATGAGTGATAACCTTGTTGTAGACATTAAGTAGTTAAAAGATAAGGAAGTAAACCAATTCTGATATTCACACAATTGGACAACCCAGTTCACCAAAATTTGGCCACAACATCTGAATTAAGATGATCTTGATAAACTTGTGCATTTCAGAATGTTCAAAACTTTTATTAGCAGGGGAAATTCTAAGATGAGACAATCTGATACTGATTTTAAATCAATGCTCTGAAACTATCAATCTATGAATCTATGAAGCAAATATACTTAGAATTTATTAGTATTGAAGAAGTATTAGCTAAAGGGTCAGAAAGACTAATAATATTTTATGATCTTTTCATTGATTATTGTCATGTTGGCTGATTGTAATTTTAAATAAAAATACATCATTTTTTCACTGGGTACCAAGGAGAGATGGGAAGATAAGAGAAGGTGCTGTAACTAGTTTACAATCTAGTTGAGGTGATATTACATATTGTCTTAAAGAAAGATTTTGAATAAGGTTCCAGCTTCATGTAGAAGACAGAAAACAGGATTTTACCTCCAACCTTGAATCATCAATTTCTAGCTTGGTGAACTATGAGGAAATAATCCATCTTTATGGGACTCAATTGACAACATAGAGGGCTGAGCACTTTCTGGCTAGAATATTCATACAAAAAAAAATATGATCATGATCAAAATCAAGTACAAAAATATTGAAAGAATGTTAGTAAAGAAGAAATTGAACTTGGCAGCTAAATTAATAAAGAAATCCTGGCAGGCTAGATGGCCCTGTAGAAACATAAGCACAGAGGTCAAGTTGTAACTGAACTCTAGTAGTTTGCCATTAATGCACATGGCAGTTATTTCACAATAAACCAACAAAGTTTATGCACTCAAGAGAGAGGCTACCAGATTTTATACAAAGTATGGAGAAAAGTTACAATGTACCCAAAATGATCATTCATTGTGTATGATAACACAAATATTTGTGTTAAGTTGAGCTATACCTCAAATTAGGGTCAGATTAGCTTTTGCCAGTTTTGCCCTCAAATATTTAATGAACACTTTTTATGTTTTAATGCTTGCCTTCATGTTTGAAGACATGCAAATATTTCTCAAATCAAACCCAATCTATACCTGAATGCCGCAATAAACTAATCGTTGCATTGATTGATGCTCTCTGTCATTTTCTTCCCAAATGTTGGACATTCAAAAGCAATGATGACCTGTCCAGATAAAGTGCTAGATGGACTGCTTTGTTTAAAAAGAAGTGTTATCTAATGTTTGTCTCACTAAATACTGAGTTATTTCCTGTTATACATCTCATCACAGAACACAGTAACTGGAATAATTCAATTTGCTGTTTTGAGTCCACCATATCACAAAGGTTTTTAAAGCAGCTATGCTTTTCTTGGCCTAAAAACAAAAGGAAATCTAAAAATTTAGACCTCAAAAGTTATTAGCAATGAGATTTAAGGCAGTTGGCATCAAAACACAAACTCATTTGTGCATCTGTTACTCATATGGTAACTATATTTACTCAACCTCAATTGAGCATTTGCTGGTAAAAGCTTAACTACAATAGAATCTCTTCCCCTCCCCACCCACTCCCTTTTCTCAAATATTTTCATTTCTGAACAAAATGCACTTTAATAAATCCTGGTCTTTTCAAAATAAGAAGGCTCATTTCAGGAAATTACCAAAGACATGTTTTAACCTTTCATTCTGTGACAGAATAATAGCATACTACAAGTGATAACACCTAGGAAAGAAATCATAGCATTATCTGAATCATTCCTTTTTGGAAAGTTAGCAAATCTATGAAATGGTAATCTCTGAACACTCAAATATTTCGAGCAAAGCGTTAAGTAGCTTTTTCTCAGCCTACTTTTGTAAAAGTTCCTTCTAGTACAATTTAATGCATTTTTCCATATTAAGATTCTGAAAGAAATCTTTTATTAAAGGAGAATACCCAATTGTCACCAGATTTTACATAGTATTCAAGTAGATTCATTAAAAATAGAAATTACTATAACAATTCAAGAATTGATGACTCAAATCTATAAAATATAAATGCCATCTCTAGATAAAGTAGTTATTGGAAAATGAGTATTATAGCCCAGTTGCAAGGTGAAAGGCTATATGCCATTCATGAATAGCTGTTTCTATGATTACTGGTGATCTACTATATGAATCTAATTTAAGCATTTTGTTTTATTTATTTTGGACAGTTGTTTGCTAGCCAGTCTCACCCATCTTTAGATGAAATCTATTATGATTTCTGTAATGGGGTGTCCTAACTGTATTCCAAGAAGTTCAAATATGTCTGAGCTCTCTTCAAGATTTTTGAGCTTCATGAAAGTAGTCATCTCTTGAAATAACACTGGAAAGTGTATTGAGCAAAGAGTTTTATACCTTATATTGGCATAGTCATCAAAGGAGAAGTGAACTGGTGAATACACCATCATTTTTTACCAGTGATATTCATTTCCTAACCCAAGTGTTTGTTATAAAATACATATCCCTTGGGTGGGAGGGTCTTTTTCATTAAACTTTGTCGCACATTCAAGACCAAGTATCACTTCTCTGGGTTTCTCGGACAGACTGCAACACACAAGGAAGAGACACAATTTCTCCCATTCTGTGTCTGTGTAAACTTTTGAAATTCTAATGGTTTGGGGGCATCAAATAGCTCAAAAGTATTTTGCATAAAAGAAAACCTCATGAACAATTATAGAATATTTTAAAATCAGTCATGTCTGTAGCAGTGGTAACTGTAAACAGGGAAATTGCTGGCACCTTTATTGGTACAACATGGAAGAGAGCCACAGAAGGAAATCCAAGGCCATTGTGTCACCAGTTCAAGGGATATCATTCATGTTGGGATCCAGGTAAATGGATCGCTAGTGCTCATGTAAAATTCCCATTGAGAAATCCCTAAATTACTGAAGCAAGAGAGATCTATACAGAGGGTTGGAGCTCAAAAGAGAAAGATTCTAGTTACCCTTTAGAGAGCATACACCTGTCACATTTTCATCTTAACCTTCGGAACCCTTTCCTCATGGAGTTTATTTTGTACTTTTTTAATGCTTGAGGGTAGATCCAGAGATGCAGAGTAAAGCACAGCTGTTGAGCTGTATCTATAATGCATTCAGGTTTTCCAATACATCACAGGGAACTGAGGCTGAGGTTGAGACAAAATACCTGAGTTTCATTTCTGACTTTGTCACAAATTCTTTATTGCCCCTGGTAAATTTCTGTTACCACGTATGTGCATCCATTTTCATTCTTCTCTATAACATATGGAACTACCTTACAATATCACTGTAAAATACTTATGAGATAGTAAATGCAAATCACTGTAAGCATTATAAGGTGTCATAAAATGAATGTCATCTTCCATTTAAAAGGTCAACTTGTCAGACACTGGTTTGAATACATTGATTTATGTCAATATCTTTGTCAAATGATTTCTGGTAATGGTGTTAAAATTCATATAAAGAGAAGTTAAGAGTTATTTTTACTTCTATACCATCTGAAATATAACTTAAATAGCTGCTAATTCAAGGACAATTCTTCACATTCTTCGAATATAATATTTAGCTAAGTCAGCATTCATAAAAATTTGCTCAAGATTTTCTTCTGTTACAAGCTTGGATTGTTGACTTGTCAATTTTTCTCTTCAATATTATCTGATCAAAACTGAACCATGGAAGTTCAGTTTATCTGAAATCTGAGGGTTGTGAAGTATAGAGCTTAGATCACAAGTTTCTGAGATGAAAATTATAATTCCTGGTCCATAAAAACTTCACTCTGTGATCATAGGAAATGCTCACTTCCTCTTCACTTTTTATTTCCTCCAGTTCTTTCAAATCAGCACTGTAATGCTTCTCACACATTAAAAAAGTATTCTCTCATATTTGACCATGATAATAGAACATGTAGGAAATTAAAACTACCAATTAGAGAAACTATAAACTATGGATAAAATACATGAACAACTGTTTGAAGCCATAGGAAAGCAAGCAGGCAGACAGGAGGGAACCGCACCAAGCTAAGCCCCCATTTACTTCTGTTTGTGCACCAGAAAATTTTCCAGTCACATTTCAGGGAAATGAACGGTGATGGTAGCCTGAAGACGGTAGTCCAACTGGGGAAAGGAGACAGAGTCTGGAGTTTGGGGTTCCTAAGGTGACAAAAACTTAAGGGGCAAAAGCACCAGGGGCAGGAAACCAAAAAGACGTGAGGAAGGTAGGAAGGAAGGAGGGGAAGGAGGGAGGGAAGAAAGGCAGGGGAAGATTTTCATGAGAGGCACCAAGGGAGCTACATTGTATGAGTGGGAACCAGTGCCCCAGGAGAAAGAGCAATCCGCAATAGAGCAGCTGGATTAAAACTGGAAACAGACTCCACTGGAATCAGGTGATTTACCTACACTCTATCCTCTTGCCGGAACTGAACTCAACCATCTCTGGATAAGATAACATCATCCAAAGCATAGAACATCCAATATGTAGTGAGAAATAAATTAGCATGCCAAGAAACTGAAACAAATGACCAAAAATCAAGAGGAAAAATAAATGATATAAAAATACCTCAAAGTGATCCAGATATTGGAGCTATCAGGAGAGAACTTTAACACAACTATACTTAATGTGTTCAGGAAATACAGAAAAAGAAAATTTCAGTGGGAAATAGAAAAAATATTGTTAACTTTAGAACTGAAAATATAGTAGCAGATTTAAGAATTCAAGAGATAAGTTTCATGCAATAAGAATATAAAAAAAAGAGACCCATATAACTTATATTAGGGAAATTCAAAGACCAAAATATGATAGCACTATGTATATATTCAATTAGAAACATTAGTTTAAAAAACAGTGACAATATGATAATAGAAATTAATGTGGGCCCTAGTGGTGGGCATTAAACTAGTACAACAACCACTACTCTGGAAAACTTTTGCTAGGAACTATTAAAGTTAAAATACAGTTTTACTCTATATATGGAGACAATATTTTCTAAAATGTATGTACATGAATGTCAGCAGGAACTATATTCATAATAGCCCTAAACTAGCAATAATCCAATTGCTTATCAATGTTAGAATAGAAAACTTTTGCTGTAATTATTAGTGGAATATAATGCAACAATAAAACTAAAGAAATTCTGAGAACATAGAACATTGTGATAAATCTGATGGAAATAATGATGTGTTAAATGAGCTAGATGAAAAAGCCTTATGTACTGCATAATTCTTTATGTGAAGTTCAAAGACAGACATAATCCATTTATGTTGTTAAAAGTCACAGAAGTTACATTTATAGGATGAGAATTAACTGCGAGAAGTCACAAGGGAACTTGTGCTTAGAAACTACTAAAGTTAAAATACAGTTTTATTCTATATATGTAGACAAGGGAAGCTTCTGCTGTGATAATGTCCTTTACTTTTATCTGGGTGATAGTTACAGATGTTTATACCTTTGAAAGAATTCCCACACAAGAATTTATAGTTCACTTTACACTAGATTTCTTTTTAAAAGTTAAAAAGGTTATGATAGTTACATTTAGTCATATTGAAGTACTTTGAAAAAGTAAAAAAAAAAAATTAGCATGGTATTATTTTTGCCAACTTTCTATTTTTGAAATTCAATTTCAGGTTCGAAGATTCCAAATAAATAAATAAATAAATAAATAAATAAATAAATATCCTTCCTGACACAGAAAAGCCGGATTTCTCTGAGGAAGGATTGATCTCTGATCTTTCATGCATCAGGTTCTCCCAAATACTACCCTGTCAATATTGGATTTACTAAAACTTATTTTAAATTTTAAAATGCCATTTCAATTTACCTTCTCTCAGCTCAAAATTATGTGCCGAGAAAGACATTTTGTTTGCCCAAGAAACAGGTCACTGGAACCGTGACAAGTCTCTTTGAACAGTGAAAAATCTTTTTATGTCTAGGGAACCCAATATTTATTTGAGCCAGCAGACTGGTCCAGGGCATAACAAGGAGATATTTTGTTCAAGTGGTGTTAAATAGAGATGAGAAACAACATATGCATATGGGAATCTGGCTGAACTTTTTCTTTAAGGATGTGGATTTCAGAGCTATTTTTTCATTTGTTACAGACTTTTTTCCTCTAATATCAAGTCAGTGACTAATCAATGCCCTAAATGAATAACTAGCCTCTTTGTACAATATTAACCCACATGAACCCAGGATCATCAATAAATATGTTTGTTGACATTTTCCTCTAAATCTTTGATGTAGAAACTATTTTTAATATATCAAATTTTAAGTTACAATATAATAGATTATGTTACTCTAAATAATATTTTGGTCTAAATAGACTAGAAAGTACCTTAGAAATCTCTTTATTCTGTCACCTTTTTTTTTGTATATTTAAAGATTTATGTGTCATAGGTGATCTGAGTTGATAAGCAAGTTCACACAGCTTTTGCTAAAATTAAAGCCTGATTTTCTGACAGTTACCCTTATTTTTTCTTTCCCCAAAGGGTTATCTCAGAACTAGCTTAAAAACAGCATCGAAATAGAACCCAAATCCATCCAGAGCTTCTTCCAGAGCTGTTGCACCACACTGAAATTGTGCATTAAATTCCTCACTAAGAACTAAGCACCAACAAATAGTTCCTTTGCTAACAGAAAGTCTAAATGCTACTAATTTAAGTAACAGCTGAGGGATTTCAGAAGAAATAGTGTCATATGGCTCATGACAATTCAGAGTAGGTTGGCAGAATAAAAGTGCAGGAATGCTAAAATTTGAGCTAAGAAATGTGTTAAGACTGTTTAAGAGGTCTTAATGCAGGGTTTACATGGACATTTTTGTACAGGTGCAGGATCTTAGGTTTAATAAGTAATGGGGAAAGAAAATATTTCTTGGAGTATCTCCAGCCTGTTGGATGGTCTTTAAATTAGTGGCCAAGGGTTTTTGTTACCCATATGGCAGGCAAACAATCCTAACAGTAAAATACCTAGCTGATTGCTCTTTCAGGCAGAAATGAAAAGCTCTGACTTACCTGATGCCAGGGTTGTTGTACTCTTGTTGAGTCTGCTCCTCTTTCCCCACTACAGATGCTATGTGAGAAGTCACCGTAGAATGATTGCTAGTGAATATTGCCTACTTCGGAAGGCACAGCTGAGGTTCTCAGCTTCAAAATCACACTCTCTTGTACAGTTGTCCCTCCACCCCCTTCCCCATGTACTCCACCCATCCCCACCCACTCTAATTTTTTGCAACCCCTCAGGCTGCAAGCCTGTTAGCTCACTTATTTCAAAGTCTTTGCTAATGGGACACATCCTCACTCAATTTTATTATTGCCTTGCCACATCCCTAACTCATCCCTCTGCTCTTTATCCACATGTTGGATTTTACATGTGGAATTTGTCTTTCTCATTATAGAGTTGAACAGGTCATTGGGTATGAATGAATTAATATGAGACCATTTTTTTATGCATTCTTTCCTGCTTTCTTCCTTTCCTCTTTTAGCATTCAAAGCACTCCTGAGGGCTAGTGCTTTTAACTGTGTGTGACTATGCTACATTTTGGAGATATAAAGAAGGAACATACAGTCCCTGCTCTTCTGGAACTTGGAGTCCCCTTGAGAACATTTTGTGAAGATGGAGCAGTGCAGTGAGACTTCTGTCTTGAAAGAGACAGCAAACAGTAAAGCATGGATGCAGCACAGGATCTCAGGGAGTTGAGGAAAGAGAAAGGCCTGGTTATAATCGTTATTCCCACATGAGAATTCTGAGCCCCAAAAGAAATGGTTTGCCAAAGGCCACCCAATACTAAGTGGCTCTGCCGCCTCACAAACTCGCCCTCTGACTCCAAGGTGTACCTGATTTACAAACACCACATGGCCTCTGTGCATCTCCATTTAGCACATCCTGACCTTGCTTGGGGCTTGTTTCTCTCCAACCTTTTGAGAGCCTTACAGTTTTAATGTGAGTTTCATTACTACAACCTCAAATTTCTAGGCTTGCCATTCCCTGTTATATATGACCTCATGGCCCTAAATTTTCTTGAATTGAAAACCTAAAACAAAAAGCACTATTCTGTACTTGATATTTTACATTCATACATTCTTGGTTTTCATTTTCTTAGTTATTCTCTCTTCAAATTAAAGGTACATGTTATGCACACAGCTGATAAATCCAGACACTTATCTGAAGGTTGGAGGGGCAGCTTCCCTTCTTCAGAGTCTCCCATCCACAGATGATTTGCCTGCTCCCTGTAGAGTCCCCCAGTTTAATAATTACTAGTGGAAGCCTAGAGGGTGAAGTTTATATACCTGTACCCATTTTGCAGGTGAGGAAAGTAAGACAAGCCCTGGGCTCCTTGTCTCCTGTGTGGAACCAAAGCCTTAATCTGTGGAGAGAAGGTAATAAACTCTGCAGAGATGGAAGTGCCCATGAAAACTCATTGCAGTTGAGGAAGTTGAGGGAAATCCTTCTAAACCTTCTAATCCTTCTAAAATCCTTGCAACAGGATCAACAGTAGTTTCTGGAGTCTGAAAAGACTATGATAGCTGGAGGTCTAGGGACTAGTAGGAAATGTCCCCACTGTGCCCCACCCCCCAGCAGGCTAACTAATATCTGATGATAACCTATAACTTGCAAAAGACAGACACTTGCTTAGGCACAGCACAAAGGAAAGCCTTAAATCTGGGAGTAAAGATATATTGGAGATACAAACTGTGGTAAACTATCCATACGCTGAACACAAAGTGTCCCCTAGGTCATTTAAGGCCTGTAGAGCAAAAGGTGATCACAGCAAAAACAAATGTAATCCAGTCCAATTTCTGATTAGTTGAACTCAAACCGTTGCCCTACAGACCTAGTGAGAGGAATGTGTTCTCATTTCTAGTTAAAATCTGTTTACCTCAGTCTCATTCTGGTACACAAGCTATTTAGCTTAAAAAAAAAAGTTTTTAAGCATACAAAAAGGCAAGAAAAATCATGCTCCCTGAGACACAAAACAATCATCAGAATTAGATTCATATATGACACAGACATAGAAACTATCCAATAAGTGATATTAAAAAACTATGATGATTAATATGTTAAAGAGTAATAAATAGTAATAACACTTGATATCATGTATCATCTGATATATTAGAAATGGCATATAACCAGAAATGTATAACCTCAGTCTAATAATGAGAAAACATCAGACAAACACACATCAAGGGAGTGTCTACAAGATAGCTGAAAAGTATTCTTTAAAGTATCAAGGTTATAAAAGACAAATGGATCCCCAGAAATCATCATCATTCCTTAGTAGACTAAGAAGACAACCAACAATTAGTGCAATTTGGCACCCAGGATTCGATCTTAAAATGGAAAGGAACATAAGTGGAAATCTGGTGAAAAGCGAATAAAGTCTGTAGTTTAGTTAATAGTGTACAAACACTAATTTCTTAGTTTTGATAATTCTACTGTGTAATATCTACCATTAGGGGAAACTATGAGAAGAGGATTTAGGACTCTGTACTATTCCTACAGCTCTTCTTTAAGTCTAAAATATTTCATAATAAAAAGAAGTCCCTGATTGCCTGTTAATATTTTATCAATATAATAAAAAAATACTGAAAGCCTGGTCTATCCTGGGCATTCTAGGAGGCAAAGAAGAAATATTTCATGGCTTCATGGTGTTTACAATATTTCAAGGAAGAAGGACATTATACAAATAAACTAATCAATTTTGTTACCAATCTTGAAGGAAAGCTAGACTATAGCCTTGAAAGCTGTCATATGGGGCATTACATTACCCTGGGGCAGTGGTAGTCACAAGTGCATTATTATGAACAGAAATGACTCCATACCAAGTTAAATTGCTGGAATCACATGTGTATTAAAATAAATTTAAAGCATACAGGGACAAGCAGGGGGAAAGAGGTGGGCTAAGTTAATATGCTTAATGTAGGTTACAGGCAGTTGGGAGGGCTGCTCCATCTACACTACCTGAATCCTGTGTACACACTACTCCTATGCTCTTCCTGTCACTCAGCATATCACCTTTCCCACTGATAACCTCTCCCACATGAGAACCAGAGTTGAGATTCAGTCAAAGGAGTTCATGGACAGATGATGGTCAGGTTTATTCTATCAGAGACGCACAGGGACAAGTATGCTTGGCCACATCAACTGTAGCCTGCCAATCAACTTGATGAATAGCCATCACCTTTATTTTTGTATTTGGATAGAGGACACATGGGATCAGGATGGGTGTGGCCTCATAAATATGGAGTGCTTCCTATGTCTCATTTTAAGAATAGAGTATTCTGAATGAGAACCTCTTGTATATATACTAGTATCTACTATGCATCATGCATAAAATATAATGAATATTCTAACCAGATGCCTCGTGAATATTTCATCTTGCAGTCCTTCCATCTCTTCCTATCTAAGTGCTCCCCTCACACCCTCTCACTACAGTACATCTGGGTTCTCCAGAACTGGATAAGAGGTAGAGAGGCAAGGAAGTTTAGAAATGATTATACTGGTTCAGTTGTCATGTGGTATTGCTATATTTAAGAGGTATTGCTGCATTTAAGCTATTGCGACTAAGTTGCTCAAATGATTTTACTTATGGGACACTTTTGAAGGTTCTTCAAAGACCTCTCCCATATTACTAGGTCATGGTTACCTGTAGTTGCCTGACCTAAATGATGCCTCATCGGATACTGCTTGCAACAGCCCTTAAGCTGTACACTCAGGGAACTCTATTGGAGGACCTCTTATTCCTCCACATAACCCTTTCCAGTGTGAATTCCAAGATGGGATCCTCTCATAAGGTCCTAAACCATGAGAAACAAAATGTTAGCTTATTCCTTGGTGGAGAAAACAGATTGGTTCCACTTTGGCTCATTTATTTTGTTTTGTGATCAAAGGTTATTTGAGCAGTGAGCTATATATAAATTTCCACATTCATAATGAAACCCAGAAAAGTTGAATTTTATATTCTGTCCTTTTTTTCACATCACATGCTCACTATCTTTAATCACTGTTAATCTATACACCGATTGATACACCATTACATGCCTGATAGATAATTGTTTTCTCGGTTGCCCAGTTAAAAAGAAAATTGCATCTCAATGAAAAAACCTATTATAATTACTATATTTAATCTCTCTAAATATTCTGTGTGTTTAGATAAACTACATTGCAATGATTTCTTCATGCTTCCAGATCATTTTTAACACAATAAAAAACTTTAAATGTACCCACATTTCCCCTCTCACAAAGACAAACCCAGAAACTCAGTAATAATGCTGAGAATAAACAACTTAATTTTTTGTAATTGTGATTTTTCATGTTAACATCATCTTGGGATATTATTCAGGATAAGTTCCCAATGGTGAGAAGGTCTGTGTGTTCACTGAGACAAAGCCAGGAGGTAATATGACAATACACTTTTACCCAATTACGTTCCAAGAGTTAACACAACCCATTCAATTGAAAAGGGGACAAAAACTCTACTTAGGGCTCTTAACTGATGATTTTTAAAGTGTTTTATAACTTAGTGCTGGACAAGTGAGTTTTACAAGCAGAGCATGGGGTAAGTAAATGTGTCCTTAGGAAAAGCCTACAAATTGACAACTTTCCTGCCACTGTTTTTTCAGCCGTCTTGATGATAGAGTGTAGAACAATCCATCAAGCTGCAAAAAGTTGATCGGGCTTAGTCACAGCCAATGGGGTGAAATTCAACTGAAAAATGGCCAATTTAAAGGTGCTGTAAAGATCAAACAAGCTTACTTCCCTGCGGGCCAACACTTAAAGAAAAACAATGAAGTGGCAAACAGTAAGAGAGAAACAAAGGATTGGCTCAGCCTCTGCACCACAGAAGGGGGGGCAGCAGCTCTTCAGCACCCACAGTGAGCACACAGAAACCAACATAATCTGATTTCGCCTGTGTGGGTATATCAGGCCCTTTGTCATGATGCCTTCTTCGCTTTTCTAATCTTAACATCTCTAATATTCAGATCATAAAGTTGGCATTAAAAAGTTATACTCTGAGTTCCTTCCTCATCTCTGATGGTTAGATATTTTTATATTTAAGCTGTAATAATAATAATAGATGAAAGACAAATTTAAAAAGATAAAGCCATGCTATAAAATTAAACAAGTGTCTCTACTAGTCAGAAAACAAAGCACAGAGCAGGGCTGAGGCCATGAGCACTCCAGCCTCCAGATGCAGAAGCAGGCAGAAGAAGGTGACAATATGACTCATGTAAATTTATAAGGAATAAATATTCCCCACCACAAAAGGTGAGTCAAGATCACCATGTTAAAAGCAGGGCATGATAAAGGACCTTTGTTTGTTAAATAAAAATAAGCTGAAAAATCGTTCTGCCACCCCTTGACTGTCAACATGTCTTACATACATGTGCTCTCTCAGAAGCAGCAGGGAGGCACCCTGGCTGGTTCAGTCACTGGACCTGCAATGTCTGCAGCCATGGAGTAAGAACTGAGCCACACACACAGACCCAATTCTCAACTGGGAGCCCTGAGAGGCTGTGTGGACACAACTGCAAGCCAAAGGAGCCTGAGGATCTGATGGAGAGAGAGCAAGCCCTCCCTAAACATCAGCAAAACTAAACTCTGATTATGGAAGGTACAGCAGAACTATGGAAGTTACCAATAAAACCGACATGTAGATGAATTCCCTCCAGATAAAATGGAAATGACATAGCAATCAAACGAAACACTTCAACATTATTTTCAGATATTTAGTGAATAGTCATAAAAAATAACACAAAAATTTTAATGTGTAGAATTGAAGATTGAAGGTATGTATATTCTACAACTCAGCATTGCCTCAACTATACGTGTAAGTCAGAGAAATTGAAGTTAATTTAACAAAATATTAAAATATTAAAGCCTTTATCCTATGATGTTTTAATGTGCTATTTTGCAAAACTATAATTTGTGTTGATAGAAATCTTTGACATTTTTATAGCAATTTCACATCTTTCTTGAATTTATGGATGCTAAGTATTTAGTAGGGGAGATATTATTATCTCCATTTCACTAATGACATACTAAAACAGAGACTTTTAATGAATGGTCACATATATATTGACAGAACATTGCTTGAACTTAGGTCTTCTGATACAAAAGCCCATTAATGGGGCCCCAAAGACAATTCACTTAATTTCTTTGCAATCCCAGTTTCCTCACTTATAATTCAGTAGGCTATTAGAAAAATGAAACACCATTTGTAAAGCACCAAATATGTCCTCAGTTCCTATCCCTTATTTTGTTCCTTCTGGTAACTTTTTGCCTTTCTCCTCAGTGTTTGGTTTTCTTATTGTTTATTACTGGGCTTTTGTTTCTGAATAGATTGAAAATTCTGTGCCGCTGGAACCAACTTTGTTTTATATTTCTTTACCCACCCTACCTGTCATTACCAAGTATATATTTCCCCTACTATAATAACTCGCTTCCTCATAGCTAACATGTAATATAGGTACGGAAGGTATTGGTATTCATTTTAACATGTTTTCAATTAAGAAATCCAAGGCTCAGGGCTACATCACTTACTGAAGCTCACATAACTAAGAGGAAGTTGAATTGCAATTTTACATTTGTTTTTTCTGATTCCAAATCCAGTTTTCCTGTAACTGTGGAGCTTTCCATACCTAACCACATACCTATTTATTTATTTATTCTATTTTTATTTATTTAATCATTGCTCTTGAGCAAAATCATTGGTGCAAGCTTGGTGTGCAAAATAAATGACACTGAATCTGCTATTGTTGTGAGGCTGTGATGGTGCACTGTGAAGGGAAAGACTGAACTCCAAACTTTCTGACTAAGCAGGTCTAGGGTAGAGTTTGGGGATTTGTATTTTTGTTAAATTCCCAGGTGAGGCTGATGCTGCTGGTCTTGGAAACAGACTTAGACAACAACAGTTCTAATTTCCTGCTACTCATGGTGCAGTGTGCTGAGCAGCAGGGGCAGCCTCCCTTGGGAACTTGTTAGAACTGCAAAATCTCAGACCCTACCCCAGATCCACTGAATCATAACTTACATTTTACTAAGATTGGTATTCACATAGATGAGAAGCTCTGGTTTGATACACTAGGTCCCTGTCCAAGGTGCACATCAGCATAACTAGGTATTTCAGGCATTTCCCGGAACTATAAAAATATACATGCTTGGGTCTCTCCCAAAAAGATTTCAGTTCAATTTATCTGGGATATGGGTAGGTATGAGTGTTCTACAGAATGATTTTCAGGTGACTCACAAGTACAAACAAGGTAGTGACCCAGTGACCCAGTATGTGTCATTACCCACACTTGTCTCAAGAAATACCTGACAAATTGAGTTTAAAAAAAGCAATTTCTCAAGCACCTCCTATAAAAATTTTCAGTAGGTCAAGAAGGGGCCAAGCATGCAAAATTTTAACAAAAATTCTAAGCAATTTTTATCATCAGTTAAGTTTGAAAACTCTACGTATTCCAGCATTCTACACATATCCGTATAATAAATGAACTGCATTTTGATAACATTTTTACCTATAGTACCATTTTAAAAGTGCCTCAGCTGACATTTCAAATTTCATAGAATAATTTTGAGGCTTATACTTATAAAAATAATGTTGAATTCCCCAGAGGTAGGCATTATTTCAATGGAACATTTAAGTTGGAAAGTTAGGAAATGCAGTTCTAGCCTGGGCTGTGTCTTTAATCCCATGTACCAATGTTGACTGTTCACTTAACATCCTTAGATGTCAGTTTCTGTATTCATATATAGGAGTAAGCCCACTGAATAACTGGGTTTCTAAAACATGTTTTCATTTAGGTAAAGGTGTTGTGATGTGTAGCAGCCATCAGGTTAATGGCCAACCTAAAAACACTTGATTTATCATCTGGTGCCTTCAGACCTACCTCTTGCAGTTTCTTTGATGTAGTCAACTGTCTAATCCAGAAAAGACCTCCAGGAAATTTTTATTCAAGCAAAGCTGAGCAGTAGGAAAGAACTCCACTTTAACCAATCTAAATAGTGTCTCCAATGGACAGATTGGAATATAAGTTTTGTTGAGTTTGTAGAATAGGCTGGGTGATTTTAAGGTAAATCTTACCAAGTGGTGAAGTGGTTGAGGTGGGGCAGGGAGAACGCATGACCTAATAATCTTGGATTAATAGGCATAGCTATAAATGTGAAGTGAGGATCTTGAAAATGACTTTTTTTTTTTCTGAAGCAAAATTGTGAAGTATGGCAAATTATTTATTTATTTATTTAGATATTATTTTGGTATCATTAATCTACAATTACATGAAGGACATTATGTTTACTAGGCTCCCCCCTTCACCAAGTCGCCCCCACATCCCCGTTCACAGTCACTGTCCATCAACATAGTAAGATGCTGTAAAATCACTACTTGTCTTCTCTGTGTTGCACAGCCCTCTCTGTGCCCCTCCCACACTATACATGCTAATCGTAATGCCCCCTTTCTTTTTTTCCCGCCCTTATCCCTCCCTTCCCACCCATCCTCCCCAGTCCCTTGCCTTTTGGTAACTATTAGAACATTCTTCGGTTCTGTGCTTCTGCTGCTGTTTTGTTCCTTCAGTTTTCTTTTGTTCTTATACTCCACAGATGAGTGAGATCATTTGGTACTTGTCTTTCTCCACCTGGCTTATTTCACTGAGCATAATACCCTCTAGCTCCATCCATGTTGTTGTGAATGGAATGGTAGGATCTGTTTTTTTCTTATGGCTGAGTAATATTCCATTGTATATATGTACCACTTCTTCTTTATCCATTCATCTACTGATGGACATTTAGGTTACTTCCATATCTTAGTTATTGTAAATAGTGCAGCGATAAATGTAGGGGTGCATCTGTCTTTTTCAAACTGGAATGCTGCATTCTTGGGGTAAATTCCTAGAAGTGGAATTCCTGGGTCAAATTGTATTTCTATTTTGAGCATTTTGAGGAACCTCCATACTGCTTTCCACAATGGCTGAACTAATTTACATTCCCACCAGCAGTGTAGGAGGGTTCCTCTTTCTCCACAACCTCGCTAACATTTGTTGTTGTTTGTCTTTTGGATGGTAGCCATCCTTACTGGTGTGAGATTATATCTCATTGTGGTTTTAATTTGCATTTCTCTGATGACAAGTGATGTGGAGCATCTTTTCATGTGCCTGTTGACCATCTGAATTTCTTCTTTAGAGAACTGTCTATTCAGCTCCTCTGCCCATTTTTTAATTGGATTATTTGCTTTTTGTTTGTTGAGGTGTGTGAGCTCTCTATATATTTTGGATGTCAACCCTTTATCGGATCTGTCATTTACGAACATATTCTCCCATACTGTAGGGTACCTTTTTGTTCTATTGATGGTGTCCTTTGCTGTACAGAAGCTTTTCAACTTGATATAGTCCCATTTGTTCATTTTTGCATTTGTTTCCCTTGCCCAGGGAGATATGTTCAAGAAGAGGTCACTCATGTTTATGTCTAAGAGAATTTTGCCTGTTTTTTTCTAAGATTTTTATGGTTTCATGACTTACATTCAAGTCTTTGATCCATTTCGAATTTACTTTTGTGTATGGGGTTATAGAGTGATCCAGTTTCTTTCTCTTACATGTAGCTGTCCAGTTTTGCCAGCACCATCTGTTGAAGAGACTGTCATTTCCCCATTGTATGTCCATGGCCCCTTTACTGAATATTAGTTGACCATATATATTTGGGTTAATATTTGGAGTCTCTATTCTGTTCCACTGGTCTGTGGCTCTGTTCTTGTGCCAGTACCAAATTGTCTTGATTACTGTGACTTTGTAGTAGACCTTGAAGTTGGGGAGTGAGATCCCCCCAACTTTATTCTTCCTTCTCAGGATTGCTTTAGCTTTTTGGGGTCTTTGGTGTTTCCATATGAATTTTTGAACTATTTGTTCCAGTTCATTGAAGAATGCTGTGGGTAGTTTGATAGGGATTGCATCCAATCTGTATATTGCTTTGGGCAGGATGGCCATTTTGACGATATTAATTCTTCCTAGCCAGGAGCATGGGATGAGTTTCCATTTGTTAGTGACCTCTTTAATTTCTTATAAGAGTGTCTTATAATTCTCAGGGTATAGGTCTTTCACTTCCTTGGTTAGGTTTATTCCTAGGTATTTTATTCTTTTTGATGCTATTGTGAATGGAATTGTCTTCCTGATTTCTCTTTCTCTTAGTTTATTGTTAGTGTATAGGAAAGCCACGGATTTCTGCGTGTTAATTTTTTGTATCCTGCAACTTTGCTGAATTCTGATATCAGCTCTAGTAGTTTTGGAGTAGAGTCTTTAGGGTTTTTTATGTACGATATCATGTCATCTGCAAATAGTGACAGTTTAACTTCTTCTTTACCAATCTGGATTCCTTGTATTTCTTTGTTTTGTCTAATTGCCATGGCTAGGACCTCCAGTACTATGTTGAATAACAGTGGGGAGAGTGGGCATCCCTGTCTTGGTCCCGATCGCAGAGGAAAAGCTTTCAGCTTCTCACTGTTCAGTATGAAAATGGCTGTGGGTTTATCATATATGGCCTTTATTATGTTGAGGTACTTGCCCTCTATACCCATTTTGTTGAGAGTTTTTATCATGAATGGATGTTGAATTTTGTCCAATGCTTTTTCAGCATCTATGGAGATGATCAGGTGTCTTTGTCTTTCTTTTTGTTGATGTGGTGGCTGATGTTGATGGATTTTCGAATGTTGTGCCATCCTTGCATCCCTGGGATGAATCCCACTTGGTCATGGTGTACGATCCTTTTGATGTATTTTTGAATTCAGTTTGCTAATATTTTGTTGAGTATTTTTGCATATACATTCATCAGGGATATTGGTCTGTAGTTTCCTTTTTTGGTGGGGTAGTTGCCTGGTTTTTGTATTAGGGTGATGTTGGCTTCATAGAATGAGTTTGGGAGTATTCCCTCCTCTTCTATTTTTTGGAAAACTTGAGAATGGGTATTATGTCTTCTCTGTATGTCTGATAAAATTCCAAGGTAAATCCATCTGGCCCGGGGGTTTTGTTCTTTGGTAAGTTTTTATTACCGCTTCAATTTTGTTGCTGGTAATTGGTCTGTTTAGATTTTCTGTTTCTTTCTGGGTCAGTCTTGGAAGGCTGTATTTTTCTAGGGAGTTGTCCATTTCTCCTAGGTTTCCCAGCTTGTTAGCATATAGGTTTTCATAGTATTCTCTAATAATTCTTTGTATTTCTGTGAGGTCCGTCATGATTTCTCCTTTCTCATTTCTGATTCTTTGATATGTGTTGACTCTTTTTTCCTCTTTATAAATCTGACTAGAGGCTTATCTATTTTGTTTATTTTCTCGAAGAACCAGCTCTTGGTTTCATTGATTTTTGCTATTGTTTTATTCTTCTCAATTTTATTTATTTCTTCTCTGATCTTTATTATGTCCCTCCTTCTGCTGACCTTAGGCCTCATTTGTTCTTCTCTTTCCAATTTCGATAATTGTGACATTAGACCATTCATTTGGGATTCTTCTTCCTTCTTTAAATATGCCTGTATTTCTATATACTTTCCTCTGAAGACTGCTTTTGCTGTGTCCCACAGTAGTTGGGGCTTTGTGTTGTTGTTGTCATCTGTTTCCATATATTTCTGGATCTCCATTTTGATTTGGTCAATGATCCACTGATTATTTAGGAGCATGTTGTTAAGCCTCCATGTGTTTGTGAGCCTTTTTTCTTTGTTTGTACAATTTATTTCTAGTTTTATGCCTTTGTGATATGAAAAGTTGGTTGGTAGAATTTCAATCTTTTGGAATTTACTGAGGCTCTTTTTGTGGCCTAGTATGTGGTCTATTCTGGAGAATGTTCCATGTGCACTTGAGAAGAATGTGTATCCTGTTGCTTTTGGATGTAGAGTTCTGTAGATGTCTATTAGGTCCATCTGTTCTAGTGTGTTGTACAGTGCCTCTGTGTCCTTACTTATTTTCTGTCTGGTGGATCTGTCCTTTGGAGTGAGTGGTGTGTGTTGAAGTCTCCAGAATGAATGCATTGCATTCTATTTCCTCCTTTAATTCTGTTAGTATTTGTTTCACATATGTTGGTGCACCTGTATTGGGTACATATATGTTTATAATGGTTATATCCTCTTGTTGGACTTAGCCCTTTATCATTGTGTATCCTTCTTTATCTTTTGTTCCTTTCTTTATTTTGAAGTCTGTTTTTTCTGATACTAGTATTGCAACATCTGCTTTTTTCTCTCTGTTGTTTGCATGAAATGTCTTTTTCCATCCCTTGACTTTAAGTCTGTGCATGTCTTTGGGTTTGAGGTGAGTCTCCTGTAAGCAGCATATGGATGGGTCTTGCTTTTTTATCCATTCTATTACTCTGTGTCTTTTGAATGGTGCATTCAGTCCACTTACATTTAGGGTGTTTGTTGAAAGGTATGTACTTATTGCCATTGCAGGCTTTAAGTTTGTGGTTACCAAAGGTTCAAGGTTAACTTCTTTACTATCTCACTGTCTAACTTAACTCGCTTATTGAGCTATTATAAACACGGTCTGATGATTCTTTATTTCTCTCCCTTCTTATTCCTCCTCCTCCCTTCTTCATATGTTGGGTGTTTTGTTCTGTGCTCTTTATAGGAGTGCTCCCATCTAGAGCAGTCCCTGTAAGATGCCCTGTAGAGGTGTTTTGTGGGAGGCAAATTCCCTCAACTTTTGCTTGTCTGGGAAATGTTTAATCCCTCCTTCATATTTAAATGATATTCGTGCTGGATACAGTAGTCTTGGTTCGAGGCCCTTCTGTTTCATTGCATTAAGTATATCATGCCATTCTCTTCTGGCCTGTGGGGTTTCTGTTGAGAAGTCTGATGATAGCCTGATGGGTTTTACTTTGTAGGTGACCATTTTTTTCTCTCTGGCTGCCTTTAATACTTTGTCCTTGTCTTTGATCTTTGCCATTTTAATTATTATGTGTCTTGGTGTTGCCTTCCTTGGATCCCTTCTCATGGGGGTTCTGTGTACCTCTGTGGTCTGAGAGGCCATTTCCCCCCCTAGTTTGGGGAAGTTTTCAGCAATTATTTCTTCAAAGACACTTTCTATCCCCTTTTCTCTCTCTTCTTCTTCTTGTACCCCTATAATGCAGATATTGTTCCATTTCGTTGGTCACACAGTTCTCTTAAAATTCTTTCATTCCTGGAGATCCTTTTATCTCTCTCTGTTCAGCTTCTCTGCATTCCTGTTCTCTGTTTTCTAGTCCATTAATGGTCTCTTGCATCTCATCCATTCTGTTTTGAAGTCCTTCCAGAGATTGTTTATTTCTGTATTCTCCCTCCTTAGTTCTTGCATATTTCTCTGCAAGTTCATCAGCATGGTTATGACTTTTGTTTTGAATTCTTTTTCAGGAAGACTGGTTAAATCTATCTCCCCAGGTTCCTTCTCAGGGGAAGATGTAGCAGATGTCAAAGCTGTCTGGGTTAGTCTTGTCTGGATCAAATTTTTTTGCCTTTTCATGTTGGTAGGTGCAATGGTGAGCTGTTGACTCGTCTGTCAGCTGGGAGAGCCAAGACTTTCCACTTCTTCCTGGCCTTTCTTTACTGGAACAACTGCGACCCCTAGTGGCTCGTGTTGGGAAATTGCATGTAGACTGGGTCTCTGTATCTTGCCGGGCCGGTATGGAGGAAGCTCCCTAACTGTGGGCGTGGCCAGCCTCAGGCTGCTGCTCTGCTATGGCAAGGCCCCAGAGGGGTAATGGACGGGGGGCTATTTGGCTGTTTACCTCCGTGAGGGCTCTCAGAGCTGTTGCCCAGGGGGTTAGTGTGCCCAGAGTTCCCTGGAATTTCCAGCTGCTGGACTGTGACCCTGGATGTTTCTGTCCAGCTGTGAGGTCCCTGTCCCTTTAAGACTTTCAAAAAGCACTCGTTTTTCTTTGTCCCAGGGCGCCTGCTTCCGACCCGCTCACAGGTCTTACTGTCCTGTTTCCCTAGTATCCAGGACCCCATTCATACACTGTGTCTGCGCTCTGGTGCGGATGGCTGGGGCTGGGTGTTTAGCAGTCCTGGGCTCCCTCTCTCTCCCCACTCCAACTCCTCTCTTCCCGCCGGGAGCTGGGGTAAGGGGCCTCGGGTCCCGCTGGGCTGCAGCTTGTATCTTACCCCTTTCACCAGGAGCTGGGTTCTCGCAGGTGTGGATGTAGTCTGGCTGTTGTCCTGTGTCTTCTGGTCTCTCTTTTATGATTAGTTGTATTTGTTTTATTTTCAAAAATAGATATGTTTTTGGGAGGAGATTCCCACTGTCCTACTCACGCTGCCATCTTGGCTCCACCTATCGAAAATGAGTTTTGATGAGAAAATTGTTCATTTTGACAAATAAGTGTTCAGCTGTTTCATAGGACCGGTTATTTCCTGAAGCAAGGTGCTAAATTATTTTTGCCTAGTGTGATGTTATTTAGCACAAAAGCAGTAGAATATTCTCCCTCCTAGAATGCTTTAGCACAGGAACAGAAAATATGTTGGTTTCAATTCTGGACAAGTAATTAAAATTCATTTACAAGTTTGTATTGTTTCAATAATCATTTATGTATTCTGAGCTAGTTTAAGTCCCAGAGTCCAAAGGCTGGAGAACAAGAAGCTCTGTCATTTGAGGGCAGAGGAAGATGAAAGTCCTAGCTCAGAAGAGATTGAGAATTTGTCTTTCCTTTGACTTTTCATTTCATTTCACTTGAAATCGATTGGATAATGCTTGTCACAGTGGTGAGGGCAAAACTTTTTATTCAGTCTACTGTCTCAAACACTAATCTCTCCCAGATATACTCTCACCCAGAAATAATGTTTTTCCCACTATCTGAGCCATCAAGTCAACACATGAAATAACCATCACACTTCCTATTCTTATCCATTTCTGATTCTATTTCCTGTTGGGTTTGTGGTATCTTTCTTAAGGAGTCTTAATTGTTCTTGACATATTTCTCAGTTTGCCTTTAGTATTTTGATCTCTGCTATTCCTTTTTTCATGAATCCATTTTCAATTTTACATACTCAAACTTATAAAAATATTCTTATGATTTCTGGATTCTTATTTTTTATTTAGAAAAACCTTTTCTTCTCCAACATTATAAAATGAATTTCTCTATATTATCCTCTCACTTAATTTTTTTGTTGGGGGTCTGGTATAAAAAATATACAGATCTAGCATTTTATTTTCACTTGGTTTATTTGTTGTTCAACTACTGTTTATTGACAAATTCATAGTTTTCTCATTGTTTTTAAATTATGGCTTTATTATATATTTAAAATATTTTATGAAATCTTCAACCCATTTCATTAATTTTTTTGCTGACTTCCATGCCAACATCAAAAGTTTCTATCACATGATTATGTACTATGTTTTGATATTTGTAGAAATATTATTAATTAAAATTATTTTGTACTTTATCATGATTTTTCACTATCATTATTAATTTTGTCATTATTACTTATGTTTACTCTTACATGTTTCATATGAGATTTAGCATCAACTAGTTAAGTGTGGAAGAAACAAAATGATCAGCCAATATTAATCCTATTAACTTTACAGAATACTTTTGAAGAAATTGAAATGTTTACAACATTAATTTTTTTTTACTAAGAGCGAGGTATTTAGGTGTCTTATTTTATCCCTTTTTGTAAATATAGTATGTTAAAAGTGGTCACAAAGTCTTTATAGGTCGTTCCATCTGGAAATGGAATCTGTTTCCCCAAAGTCTGGAATCCAAACCAATCTTGTGACTTGTCTGTCAGGGAAGAAAAAATTTTTCCTGTACTCTCTTATATTGGGTAACTGGAGCCTGTAAATAAAACTAATGAAAGACAGGATGACAGGAGAAAAAAATATTTATTTGCATGCACACAGTAACTAACAAAAGAAGTGGCTTACTTGTTAAAGTTGAAGGCTTACTTATGTAACTTAGTAGGGGAATGGGAGAGGGAGAAATAGCTTCTATGGGAGGTACAAATAAGTTTCTTAAGTAAAGACAAGTCATTGTTAGGAGAAAAAATGGGAGGTAAGAAAGCCTTTGGTAACGTTTGTCTATTCAGGTTCTAGTGGTCTTCAAAGTCATGAAACATCCCCAGAGGGGATTTTCAGCAGGTTTGCCTTTGGACGTTATCCTGGAAGTAGACACTACGTCAAAGAGGGAATTTATGGCATCCTCATTTTTCAGAAGTTTCTGCTTTTAGTCAGATCAGGGAAGCTCTGAGAAGGCTTCTTTCCACACCTGTTGAGTCCCAAGTGTCTTCAGCTTAAAGTAGTCTTTGTATCAATTCTCAGTGTCTGAGTAAGTCCCTAGAAGTTCTAAGCTTAGACTTAAAATAACCTCGTGGCTTATGCCGTGCCTTTCCTGGAACTCTGTTGCCATCCTGTGAAAAAGCCCAGACTGGCTTCCTGGAGGATGAGAGACCACACAGAGCCACCACATAGTGTGCAGAGATGCCCTGTTCCAGCTGAGCACAGCCCCAGCTACCAACGAATAGAAATGTGAGTGAACACGTTACTGCTGTTTTAAACCATTAAGTTTTGAGGTGGCTAGTGACATAGTAAATGAACAGCTAATAGAATATTTAAAGTTTCTTCCTCTTGGTCTGGGTCTTTCTTTATTTTATTTTATAATTTATTTGCATATGTTTCCTATTGTAAATAAAATCTTAATTTCCAATAGGTTGTTTATAAATATGAAAACTGGGTATAATGATTTTGGACCCATACTGATGAATTTATTTAGAGTTTCTTAAGTTAGAATTTAAATTTAAGTACTTCAAACAACCAGCTATTGGATCTCATTATCTTTAAATAAGGATAATTTCTTTTCTTCCTTAACAAAGATATTTTATGTACATTATACTTTTCTTGTGCATTTACACTGACTAGTAATTCTGAATTTCTGAATGTAATGATAAATTTTTCAGTGCTCCACTATAAAACATTATACTGAAAGAATCCATAAATGACTTTTATTGGAAGTTAAATGATTGTCATCAAAAGTATATTTTAAACTTTATTATATATAATCTGGCCATCAATTTAGCTTTTGTATATGTTTTTGTACTAGTTTTATGTATTTGTTTTCTACTAATTTTATACTATATAATATGTTTTTATACTAATGTATGTTTTATATTTTTATATGCATATAGTTTTATATTAGTACATATTTTATACTATGTTATATACATATAGTAAATTATTCTTTATTCTGGAAACAAACTCCAGTTTTCTTTTTTTTTTATTTTATTTTATTATTATTATTTTTTTAGATAATTATTTTTTATTGAAGGGTAGTTGACGCACAGTATTACATTACATTAGTTTCAAGTGTACAACACAGTGATAAAACATTTATATACATAATTCTAGGTTCCAGCTATCACCCTACCAAGCTGTTACAATACTTGACTATATTCCTTATGCTATACATTACATCCCGGTTACTTATTTATTTTACCATTGGAAGTCTGTCCTTTTTTTTTTTTTTTTTTGTGAGGGCATCTCTCATATTTATTGATCAAATGGTTGTTAACGACAATAAAATTCTGTATAGGGGAGTCAATGCTCAATGCACAATCATTAATCCACCCCAAGCTTAATTTTCGTCAGTCTCCAATCTTCTGAGGCATAACAAACAAGTTCTTACATGGAGAACAAATTCTTACATAGTGAATAAGTTACATAGTGAAGAGTACAAGGGCAGTCATCACAGAAACTTTTGGTTTTGCTCATGCATTATGAACTCTAAACAGTCAGTTCAAATATGAATACTCATTTGGTTTTTATACTTGATTTATATGTGGATACCACATTTCTCTCTTTATTATTATTATTTTTAATAAAATGCTGAAGTGGTAGGTAGATACAAGATAAAGGTAGAAAACATAGTTTAGTGTTGTAAGAGAGCAAATGTAGATGATCAGGTGTGTGCCTGTAGACTATGTGTTAATCCAAGCTAGACCAGGGCAATAAAACATCCACGTATGCACAAGATTTCTCTGAGAACGGGGGGGTGAGGTTCTATGCCTCACCTCTGTTGATCCCCAATTTCTCACCTGATGACTCCCCTGCGACTGTGCCTGTCTTAGGTTGTTCCTCCCTTGAGGAATCTTACCCGTCTCTGGCTAACCAGTCATCTTCCGGGGCCATACAGGGAAATGTGAAGTTGGTAAGTGAGAGGGAAGCCTTATTGTTCGAAATGGTTAGCTTTTTATTTCTTTGCATATTTATGCCCTGTGGCTTCTATGCCCAGCATTTGTCTTGAGGTATCTTTACCACTTGGAAGAATTATGATACTCGGTAAATTTGATATGAGGCACGAATTCTATTTAAGGGTTGTAATTAGGAAGGAAGAAGAAAAGCTATAGAAGTAGCAGGCAGAAGAAAACATGGGAAGATTGATTATTTCTTTGACATATCTTCTTGTAGAGTAACTTCAGCATGTATAGGTTTTAAGCTACTACTTAAATTGCGCACACACATTAACATAATAGGAGTATAGTTACATAACCAAAGCATACCTGTAATTACCAGCCATCTCCAGTGAAACCAAGAAAACCAGTTAGGCACCTTAGGCATTTGTGAAAACTTATCTATGACATGGTGGATATTGTCCAACTGAACTTGAACAGTCTGAGAGAAATCAGACAAATTAAAACAACCCACTCCTGGGGAATGTTCACATCCCTTATGTTCTTTTAACAGTAAATAGTCTGTAGTTGTAAGATTTTGGGGCGCTACAATTTGCACTTCTCCTAATTCTTGGTAGAGTTCCAACAGTATAGATCCAGTAAAATTTGTTGTTTTACTGTATGCACAGGCCAGCTTAGATATATCCTACCTCATTCCCATGGCAAGTCCAGGAGCTGGTGGGTTGAGTGCATCTACAGCTGTAGCAGTGCGTGGATCTTTGTTGGGGTATTTTGATGATCATCTTCTGGCATGAGTCTTCCAGAGAGTGCTGATGTTGGAAGTTCTCTTTCATATCGTATCTTAGTTCATTTTCGGGGTAGCCTAATTAGGCTTTGATCTTCTGTATAAACGCAAACAGACCCTTTGCCTACACTTTTATATGATCTTTATACCCTTGTGTAGAACTCATTGCAGGTTACCACACAGAAACTGCCCTTTTTTGTTTTGTTTTGTTTTGTTTTGTTTTTGGTATCACTAATCTACACTTACATGACTAATATTATGTTTCCTAGGCTCTCCCCTATACCAGGTCTCCCCTATAGACCCCTTTACAGTCACTGTCCATCAGCATAGCAAAATGTTGTAGAATCACTACTTGCCTTCTCTGTGTTGTATAGCCCTCCTTTTTCTCCTATCCCCCCATGCATGTTAATCTTAATACCCCCCTACTTCTCCCCCCCCTTATCCCTCCCTACCCACCCATCCTCCCCAGTCCCTTTCCCTTTGGTACCTGTTAGTCCATTCTTGAGTTCTGTGATTCTGCTGCTGTTTTGTTCCTTCAGTTTTTCCTTTGTTCTTATATTCCACAGATAAGTGAAATCATTTGGTATTTCTCTTTCTCCACTTGGCCTGTTTCACTGAGCATAATACCCTCCAGCTCCATCCATGTTGCTGCAAATGATTGAATTTTCCCTTTTCTTATGGCTGAGTAGTATTCCATTTTGTATATGTACCACATCTTCTTTATCCATTCATCTATCAATGGACATTTAGGTTGCTTCCAATTCTTGGCTATTGTAAATAGTGTTGCGATAAACATAGGGGTGCACTGATCTTTCTCATACTTGATTGCTGCATTCTTAGGGTAAATTCCTAGGAGTCCAATTCCTGGGACAAATGGTTAGTCTGTTTTGAGCATTTTGATGTACTTCCATACTGCTTTCCACAATGGTTGAACTAACTGACATTCCCACCAGCAGTGTAGGAGGGTTCCCCTTTCTCCACAGCCTCGCCAGCATTTGTTGTTCTTTGTCTTTTGGATGGCAGCCATCCTTACTGGTGTGAGGTGATACCTCATTGTAGTTTTAATTTGCATTTCTCTGAGAATTAGCGATGTGGAGCATCTTTTCATGTGTCTGTTGGCCATCTGTATTTCTTTTTGGAGAACTGTCTGTTCAGTTCCTCTGCCCATTTTTTAATTGGGTTATTTGTTTTTTTTTTGTTGAGGCGTGTGAGCTCTTTATATATTCTGGATGTCAAGCCTTTATCGGATGTGTCATTTTCAAATATATTCTCCCATACTGTAGGGATCCTTTTTGTTCTATTGATGGTGTCTTTTGCTGTACAGAAGCTTTTCAGCTTAATATAGTCACACTTACTCATTTTTGCTGTTGTTTTCCTTGCCCGGGGAGATATGTTCAAGAAGAGGTCACTCATGTTTATGTCTAAGAGGTTTTTGCCTGTTTTCTTCCAAGAGTTAAATGGTTTCATAAATTACATTCAGGTCTTTGATCCATTTTGAGTTTACTTTTGTATATGGGGTTAGACAATGGTCCAGTTTCATTCTCCTACATGTAGCTGTCCAGTGTTGCCAGCACCACCTGTTGAAGAGACTGTCATTTCGCCATTGTATGTCCATTTCTCCTTTTTCAAATATTAATTGACCATATATGTCTGGGTTAATGTCTGGATTCTCTAGTCTGTTCCATTGGTCTGTGGCTCTGCTCTTGTGCCAGTACCAAATTGTCTTGATTACTATGGCTTTATAGTAGAGCTTAAAGTTGGGGAGTGAAATCCCCCCTACTTTATTCTTCTTTCTCAGGATTGCTTTGGCTATTCAGGGTTTTTGGTGTTTCCATATGAATTTTTGAATTATTTGTTCCAGTTCATTGAAGAATGTTGCTGGTAGTTTCATAGGGATTGCATCAAATCTGTATATTGCTTTGGGCAGGATGGCCATTTTGACGATATTAATTCTTCCTAGCCACGAGCATGGGATGAGTTTCCACCTGTTAGTGTCCCCTTTAATTTCTCTTAAGAGTGACTTGTAGTTTTCAGAGTATAAGTCTTTCACTTCTTTGGTTAGGTTTATTCCTAGGTATTTTATTTTCCTTGATGCAATTGTGAATGGAGTTGTTTTCCTGATTTCTCTTTCTGTTGGTTCATTGTTACTATATAGGAAAGCCACAGATTTCTGTGTGTTGATTTTGTATCCTGCAACTTTGCTGTATTCCGATATCGGTTCTAGTAGTTTTGGGGTGGAGTCTTTAGGGTTTTTTATGTACAGTATCATGTCATCTGCAAATAGTGACAGTTTAACTTCTTCTTTACCAATCTGGATTCCTTGTATTTCTTTTTTTTTTCTAATTGCCATGGCTAGGACCTCCAGTACTATGTTGAATAACAGTGGGGAGAGTGGGCATCCCTGTCTTGGTCCCGATCGCAGAGGAAAAGCTTTCAGCTTCTCACTGTTCAGTATGATGTTGGCTGTGGGTTTATCATATATGGCCTTTATTATGTTGAGGTACTTGCCCTCTATTCCCATTTTGCTGAGAGTTTTTAACATGAATGGATTTTGAACTTTGTCCAATGCTTTTTCAGCATCTATGGAGATGATCATGTGGTTTTTGTCTTTCTTTTTGTTGATGTGGTGGATGATGTTGATGGACTTTCGAATGTTGTACCATCCTTGCATCCCTGGGATGAATCCCACTTGGTCATGGTGTATGATCCTTTTGATGTATTTTTGAATTCGGTTTGCTAATATTTTGTTGAGTATTTTTGCATCTACGTTCATCAGGGATATTGGTCTGTAGTTTTCTTTTTGGTGGGGTCTTTGCCTGGTTTTGGTATTAGGGTGATGTTAGCTTCATAGAATGAGTTTGGGAGTATCCCCTCCTCCTCTATTTTTTGGAAAACTTTAAAGAGAATGGGTATTATGTCTTCCCTGTATGTCTGATAAAATTCCGAGGTAAATCCATCTGGCCCGGGGGTTTTGTTCTTTGGTAGTTTTTTGATTACCTCTTCAATTTCGTTGCTGGTAATTGGTCTGTTTAGATTTTCTGTTTCTTCCTGGGTCAATCTTGGAAGGTTATATTTTTCTAGGAAGTTGTCCATTTCTCCTAGGTTTCCCAGCTTGTTAGCATATAGTTTTTCATAGTATTCTCCAATAATTCTTTGCATTTCCGTGGGGTCCGTCGTGATTTTTCCTTTCTCGTTTCTGATACTGTTGATTTGTGTTGACTCTCTTTTCTTCTTAATAAGTCTGGCTAGAGGCTTATCTATTTTGTTTATTTTCTCGAAGAACCAGCTCTTGGTTTCATTGATTTTTGCTATTGTTTTATTCTTCTCAGTTTTATTTATTTCTTCTCTGATATTTGTTATGTTCCTCCTTCTGCTGGCCTTCGGCCTCATCTGTTCTTCTTTTTCCAATTTTGATAATTGTGACATTAGACCATTCATTTGGGATTGCTCTTCCTTTTTTAAATATGCTTGGATTGCTATATATTTTCCTCTTAAGACTGCTTTTGCTGTGTCCCACAGAAGTTGGGGCTTAGTGTTGTTTTTGTCATTTGTTTCCATATATTGCTGGATCTCCATTTTGATTTGGTCATTGATCCATTGATTATTTAGGAGCGTGTTGCTAAGCCTCCAAGTGTTTGTGAGCCTCTTTGCTTTCTTTGTACAGTTTATTTCTAGTTTTATGCCTTTGTGGTCTGAAAAGTTGGTTGGTAGGATTTCAATCTTTTGGAATTTTCTGAGGCTCTTTTTGTGGCCTAGTATGTGGTCTATTCTGGAGAATGTTCCATGTGCACTTGAGAAGAATGTATATCCCGCTGCTTTTGGATGTAGAGTTCTATAGATGTCTATTAGTTCCATCTAGTCTACAGTGTTGTTCAGTGCTTCCGTGTCCTTACTTATTTTCTGCCCAGTGGATCTATCCTTTGGGGTGAGTGGTGTGTTGAAGTCTCCTAGAATGAATGCATTGCAGTCTATATCCCCCTTTAGTTCTGTTAGTATTTGTTTCACATATGCTGGTGCTCCTGTGTTTGGTGCATATATATTTAGAATGGTTATATCCTCTTGTTGGACTGAGCCCTTTATCATTATGTAGTGTCCTTCTTTATCTCTTTTTACTTTCTTTGTTTTGAAGTCTATTTTTGTCTGATATTAGTACTGCAACCCCTGCTTTCTTCTCGCTGTTGTTTGCCTGAAATATGTTTTACCATCCCTTGACTTTTAGTCTGTACATGTCTTTGGGCTTGAGGTGAGTTTCTTGTAAGCAGCATATAGATGGTTCTTGCTTTTTTATCCATTCTGTTACTCTGTGTCTTTTGATTGGTGCATTCAACCCATTAACATTTAGGGTGACTATTGAAAGATATGTACTTATTGCCATTGCAGGCTTTAAATTCGTGGTTACCAAAGGTTCAAGGTTAGCCTCTTTAGTATCTTACTGCCTAACTTAGCTCACTTATTGAGCTCTTATATACACTGTCTGGAGATTCTTTTCTTCTCTCCCTTCTTGTTCCTCCTCCTCGATTCTTCATATGCTGGGTGTTTTGTGCTGTGCTCTTTCTAGGAGTGCTCCCATCTAGAGCAGTCCCTGTAAGATGTTCTGTAGAGGTGGTTTGTGGAAAGCAAATTCCCTCAGCTTTTGTTTGTCTGGGAATTGTTTAATCCCACCATCATATTTGAATGATAGTCGTGCTGGATACAGTATCCTTGGTTCAAGGCCCTTCTGTTTCATTGTATTAAATATATCATGCCATTCTCTTCTGGCCTGTAGGGTTTCTGTTGAGAAATCTGACGTTAGCCTGATGGGTTTCCCTTTATAGGTGACCTTTTTCTCTCTAGCTGCCTTTAACACTCTTTCCTTGTCCTTGATCTTTGCCATTTTAATTATTATGTTTCTTGGTGTTGTCCTTCTTGGATCCTTTCTGTTGGGGTTTCTGTGTATTTCCATGGTCTGTTCGATTATTTCCTCCCCCAGTGTGGGGAAGTTTTCAGCAATTATTTCTTCTAAGATACTTTCCATATATTTTCCTCTCTCTTCTTCTTCTGGGACCCCTATTATATGGATATTGTTCCTTTTGGATTGGTCACACAGTTCTCTTAATATTGTTTCATTCCTGGAGATCCTTTTGTCTCTCTCTATGTCAGCTTCTATGCCTTCCTGTTCTCTGATTTCAATTCCATCAATGGCCTCTTGCATTCTATCCATTCTGCTTATAATCCCTTCCAGAGTTTGTTTCATTTCTGCGATCTCCTTTCTGGCATCTGTGATCTCCCTCTGGACTTCATCCCATTTCTCTTGCGTATTTCTCTGCATCTCTGTCAGCATGTTTATGATTCTTATTTTGAATTCTTTTTCAGGGAGACTGGTTAGGTCTGTCTCCTTCTCTGGTGTTGTCTCTGTGATCTTTGTCTGCCTGTAGCTTTGCCTTTTCATGGTGACAGGAATAGTCTGCAGAACTGGGACGAGTGACTGCTGGAAGGACTTCCTTTCTTGTTGGTTTGTGGCCCTCCTCTCCTGGGAGAACAGCGACCTCTAGTGGCTTGTGCTGCACAGCTGCGTGCAGACAGGGTTTCTGCTTCCTGCCGGGCTGCTATGGAGTTAATCTCCGCTGTTGCTGTGGGCGTGGCCTGGCTCGGGCAGCTACTCCAATATGGTGGAGTCGCGTTGGAGCAGGAGCTGCTGGGAGGCTATTTATCTCCGTAAGGGGCCTCCCTGCTCCCTGCAGCCCAGGGGTTAGGGTGCCCAGAGATCCCCGGATTCCCTTCCTCTGGATTAAGTGTCCCGCCCTGCCCCTTTAAGACTTCCAACAATCATCTGCCAAAATAAAATAGCGACCACCAAAAAAAAAAAAAGAAAAAAATTTTTAAATTAAAAAAAAAAAAAAAAATTTTTTTAATTAAAAAAAAGCTGGTCGCTCGTTTTTCTTTATTCTCTAGTGCCAGCCTCAGGCCTCTGCTCACCGGTCTTGCTGCCCTGTTTCCCTAGTATTGGGGTCCCTATCCCTTTAGGACTTCCAAAAAGCGCTCGCCAAAACAAAACAGCAAAAAAGCAAAAAAAAAAATTGGTCGCGCGCTTTTCTTATGTCCTCTGTCGCCCAGCCTCCAGTGCCTGCTCACTGTTCTTGCTGCCCTGTTTTCCTAGTATCGAGCGCCCTGCACTCTGTCCCGGATGGCTGGGGCTGGGTGTTCGGCAGTCCTGGGCTCCGTCTCCCTCCCGCTCTGCCTATTCTTCTCCCGCCGGGAGCTGGGGGGAGGGGCGCTCGGCTCCCTCGGGGCGGGGGCTTGTATCTTACCCCCTTCGCGAGGCGCTGGGTTCTCTCAGGTGCGGATGTGGTCTGGATATTGTCCTGTGTCCTCTGGTCTTTATTCTAGGAAGGGTTGTCTTTGTTATATTTTCATAGATATATGTTGTTTTGGGAGGAGATTTCCGCTGCTCTACTCACGCCGCCATCTTCCGCCCCCCAAACTCCAGTTTTCTATGGTTTTCCTAATTTAGTATGTTGCTGGAGTCTATTTTATTTGAGACTTTTTAATCAATATTTTTAAATGAGTATTCTTTCTTTGTACTTATTTGTCTGGTTTTGATATCAAGGTTATGTTTGACTTTTAAAAATAGTTTTGAACTTTCAAACTGCTGTCAGTGGTCTGGACAAATTTACATAGCATCAGCATGATCAACTTCTTGAAACATTAATAAAATTCACCTGTAATAACCTCTGATTCCTGGCTTTTTGCAGGACATGAGACACACAGTGGTAAGGCTGAGGTGGTTTTCTTTCCAAGCATGTGGCATTTCTCTCATACGATTGGTCTGTTTCCTGTCACTTCATCTGTTGATTTTAGTAATTTGCATGTTTCCAGGATCTCATTTATTACATTCAGCTTTCAAACTGATTTGAAAAAGTGATGAATTGTTTAATTAATTTAATTTCCTCTGTCTCTTTGGTTCTTTTCCATTTCCTCTCTAATCTTTCATGTCTATGCTTTCTATCTCATCATTTCCTGCCTGGGCTGGATTTAATTGTTTTTGAAATAGATGGCACTTGAATATACATATTATTACTACATTTGTTTCAAATGTGTTTTCTGTTTCTTTTCTTTATTGATTTCATCCTTCCACTTAACTTCCACTTACGCTATTATTTACTTTTCAAAATCCTGATTCAATGCCTAATCTGTTTGCCCTTTCTACAACTCTCTCTATCCTTGTCTCTCTGTCCCTCTCTTCCCTTATTGTTCTGAAATTTTTGCTGTCTTTATATTCGCAATATAAATTGGTTTCACCCTTTATTTAGCAATACAATACTGGTTTCACCCTTCACCCCCGAAAATGAATCACATGATTATAGCACATTTCTTTAAAAAGACATCTTTCGCATATGAAGCTGCCATAATTTGCAGACCTGTATTATTTCATTCTTTAATATATGTATTGAATATTAATAAATAGATGTATGTGTTGTATATATACATATACAATAAGTTTTCATTTTCCAGTATCAAGGCAATCTCACACAGCATTTCAAAGAACTTGTTAGAAGAATGGTTTATATTTAATTTATTAAAGCAAAACCTGAATGTTCAAAACATTAAAAATGCTTTAATTCTAGCCATTTTGTCTATTTTATGTGCAGAACAACCCATTGCCTTGGTGGAAAAAAACCTCAAATTTAACATAAAAGATAACAATCCTAAATAATGGAATATTAGAAAGAAAAATAAATAATTCTTCTTTGCATTGTCCATATTTTTCTGTTGTTAAACTAATTTGTTCCAGTTTTATCTCACTTCTGGCTAGAGAGTTGTCCACAGTGAACTCCAACAACATACATCAGAATTTTTCTCTCAAAAATCTGCCGAACTAAAATTGCCATTCCTTTCAGCATGATGACAATAGTGAAATTAAAAGTAAGGACTGAAGTCTCCTGCTCAGATTTGAGAGAGCAGTTCTCAGTGTGAATCTAAGCTGAAATGGAGCAGCAGCAGCTGGTCAGCCTTCCCAAGACTGAGGATCACCTCACCAGTGGAATGATTTTCTGTTCATATAAAGGAAAAAACAATCTCTTTAGATCACAGTTTTGATTGCTGGAGAGGCCATTATAAATTTCTCATTCCTTTAGTTTTCTGGGGTGTTTTCAGCCATCATGCAATTCTTTGCATTAAGTTTTCTACTTAGTTTGTAATGGTTTTTAAACCTTTCTCTGTTCACACATTTTATCACTCATATTCTAGGAGGTGTACTTGGGCATAAATTTCTCCCCAGTGAGTCTCCATTAAAATTTCAACTTCAATTCCTAAGGGTTCCTATCCTGTGTCTATTTCTCCCCAGAGGATAAGAAGATTCAAAACTTATACTCACACTAATTTTAACAAGACTCTCAGATATTGTGAATCATCTCCCAGCTGTTACCTGCACTGCCTAGCCACATAAAGGCCTTTTACAGTGAGGAAGTTTCCCAGTTTATGAATAATTCAATAGTTTGATCTCTCATTACAAGAGTGCTGATCTAATTTAACATTCAAACTGGAGTAGTTTTTGTGAATGAAAAATGTTTTGTTGACAAATATGCTGGTACTAATACTGAAGTCACAAGTGGTGACTTCCTGCCATGCAGTTCCTTCCTTTGATAACCTGGGACATTTGGGGCTCCTGGCATTCCTAAGTCGGTTATCTGTGCTTCCTATGCATTTTGCAAGGTCCTTCATAAGATTATAGAAATAAGAACATGCATTATATAAAAATTAATAGCAATTTTTAATGAAACATATGTAATCTAATAAGTTGAAAATTATATTACTTGTTAAAATATTAGCAATATTGCATGAGACGATCATGTGGATATAAGTACTTGGATAATTTTAAATGCTGTGTTGAAATTACCTTGGCAATAAGAAAATAAATGAATTTATAGAGTTGGCTGAAAGAAAAAATAAATAAGATGATTCATATGTTCAAATGAGGTTGAAACTTGATCAGATTGGGAAAGGATGCTTTAAGTGTGCACTTAGTAACTGCTTCACCTTGCCAAGTATGTTATAAGAAGAAATTCCACATGCAACTGAAAGAAACAGCATGTCTGGGGTTGGTTGCCTTATTTCATCTTTAAGGGAAGTCTAGAGAATTATACAAGGTTTTTTGTTGGTGGTGGTGTTTTTGTTTTTAAGGAGTGGTACAGCAAGAAATAATGGGAGAATGAGGTTTGGACTGTAAATTAAGTATGCTGAATTTGCGAATAAAGAATGGTTACTGCTTTCTGATACATTAAATAGGATGGTGTCAACTATGTGGCCTCATGTTCTACCTGGTGCCACAGCAGCACAGGAAGGAATGCTAGAACCAGGAGCGAATGGAGCCATTCCTCTAGTGCAGTTGCTTGTGGAAATTATAAGCCATGTCAGCCTTCTACCTTTGTTCCTACTATTCTTGCTATCACCAAGAATATTGATAACCATCCAAAGGAATTAGGGTGGATTATGAGTGCATTCAGTTTCACTAACAGGTTTTGAGTCATTTATTTCTTACTTAAAGTATCCACAGTCAAATTATGCATTTTGCAACAAAGTTCCTTGAGTGTTTTCTTAAAACTGCTTGAAAGAGTGAATTTTGTAGTTCCTGAGATGAGACCATGATTGTTTACCCCCTTTGAGAGATTCTTTTATAATGGCATCCCATAATGCTTTTGGGAAAGCATATCCCAACTAGACATGCGAGGAGAAATAATGTTAATGATTATGTTGGTTATCTGAAGGAGAGTTAAGCATATGTATTCATGAATGTGAACTGGACTGAAAGGACAGTGTGGGGGGGGGCATGTCCTTCCTAGTGAGTTCACTCTCAGGTCCATGAGACTCAAAAACACACGAGAAGAAGGCTAGATGTTCAAAATGCAAAATGGAGTTGATTCCCATTCTTTTTTATTATTATCTTGATTCAAGATTTATTTATTCATATAACAAACATTTTGTACTCATTGTACAATAAAGAATGAACAAAACACTGGGTCCTCTCAATGAACTTACAATCTATTGATGGAAGCAAACAATAAATACCTAAACAAATAAATAAGGAAGCAACATTTGAGCAGGAAGCTGATTGAAGAGTATGGGCCAGCATTTTAAGTCCTGTGTAAGCAGGCTGAGAAAACACTGTGGATAAAGGCCTTGAGAGGAGAAGATATTTAGCATTTCAAGAAACAGCAAGTGGTCAGGATGCTTAAACAGAGTGGACATAAATGTTAGAGAAACAGCCCAGGGCCCAGACTATGCATGCTGGGCTCTATAGACCATAGGCTTTGACTCCAATAAACTATTAGACTATACCATGGACTGAACTGTATCCCAAAATCTGTGTATATCAAGCTCTAACACTCAACGTGACTGGATTTGGAGATACGGCTCTTAGAAGGTAGCTGAGGTTATGTGAGCTCCTAATCTGATAAGATTGATGACCTTATAAGGATCTCCCTTTCTTTTCCTCTCTCTTTTCTCTCTCTCTAGCTATTGACATGTCATGTGAAGACACATGAGTAGAAGGCCATTAGCAAGCCAGGAAGAAACCTCTCACCAGAAATGGGACTGACTGTCACCTTGATCTTGGAATTCCCCCAGAGCTATGAGAAATCAATGTTTGCTGCTTAAGCCACCAGCCTTAAAAATGCCACATTTTTACGGCAGCCCCAACAGACTTAAATAGAGAATGCATCCCAAGAAATCTGATATGACTCTCCAAATGCTATGAGTGAGTTTCTCGGCAAGAAATAGCTATGTCTTCTAAATTATACTGAAATTTTGAAGTGAGATGACCTTGTCACACCTCACCTGTCCTCTAGATTTCCAATATTACTTTGTTTTCATTATAATTGGGATGACTTTTAATTCAGTTCTTTTTACCCACAGGGCGTCCCGTTTTTAAAGAGAACAGTTATAGTATGTTGAGTTTAATTTTAATGTTCTCTTTAAAATGCTAATAAGTATGGCTCAATTACTTCAGTGGTTTCCTTGTTGTAGTTTTCTCCCCTGAGTTGCTCTAAATCATAAGTGGTGTAATAGCACAGAGCATGCCTTGTTATCTGCCTGGTCCATTGCCAGTGCTATGTATCTTTGCAGAACCTGTCCTTTGGAATATATCCCAGATGTAAAACCTGTGGCTGTCTCTGCTAAAGCCACCATTAGCTTTTATCCTCTTTGAAAACACATTGCCCTCATTGTGACTACAGAATCTTATTTCCTGGTTTTCAAAACTGCTATTGTAAGACTCTGCTTGGAAATTTTCCCAGGGATTAACATGATGTTTTTTCTAGGATGTTTGGAGATACATTTCCCAAAGCTGCACAAGCAAAATTTCCATAAGGTCATAAAAAATAAATACCTTCAGTTGAATACCATTTATTCGATGTTAGCTTTAAAATCAGCTGAACTAAAATGAACACTGTGTAAACAGATGACTGAATGCATTTTTTAAGTAAAAATACACAGTTTTCTTGATTACCTGTCATTGGAAATTATCATTTAATTTTCCAAATATATGCACAATTTTTACTACACTGAAAAAAAATTCACTCACTTTCTTATAACTACTCCCAATTACCCTCTTATTCTCTTCTTGCATTCGTTTCTAACTTCTGGATCTCCTGGTGATCTTCTGTCACCTGTACTTCTTTGCAACCTGTATCCATCTGGACCTCTCCCAATCTGATTCCTTTCCGAGTCATTCCTGTGAACTACACCCAAATTCACATTTGATGTGACAGACATTAACTCTTCTTTCTCCTTCTCTTCCTTTTTTTTTTTTTTCTATTTTGTTTTAAAGTCACCCAACTCCGTGTAGTCTGGACAGATACTGTCAAACTCCTAGCAGCACCCTCATTAGCACTCTTGAATCCTGGCGTGGAGCAGGTGCTAAGCCCACCCATGTTGCCATTCTGTGTTCCAAGACAATATGCAGATTCAGGCATTGTCTTTATCGGTGACCACCTGTCCTCAGTACCTCTGGCTCCTACTAGGCAGGCTTGCAAAGTTCCAGTGTCTTATGAGGCATGGGATGTGGGCTCTGGTAGATCACCTTCCCCCCAACCTCTCTGCTGAGCGTGAGGTGTCTCCTGACGTTGCTGGTCTATTGCTAGTGTGATCTCACCTTCCACTTGGCTCCTATGTTCTGCCCTCATCGGTATAACCAGCTCCCTGGAGTAAACCTCATCTACTATAAACACTTAACTTGGATTCTCTTTTCCTGATTGACACAAAATGCTTCTCCTTTGTTATTCAATGAATAACCTCCTTCCCCTCTGGCCTTCCTTCTGGATCTCCTCCTCTCTTTAGTTATCCTGCCCTTCTACCAGCAAGACAAGTTCTCTTCTTGCTCTTTCATTTTTAATTAGCTTTATTGCTCTAATTCAGTAAACTGGGTTGTCTCACTTTATAAAAGGAGCAAAAAGAAAAGAAAATATCCTGACAAAGAAAACACAAACTCTCTCAAAACTTTAAGCTATACACTGTACTTACATCTCCCTGTCTCTGTATCTCCTCCTCCCCTCTCCCTCCATCCCTCCTTTCCTGCCTGCCCTTCTTCCTCCCTTGTCACTCAGCCTGTGAATATTGGAGCCAACACATGCATCATAGGCCTTCAGAAACCAGAGCCTATACTCATTATTTGATTTTCTGCGGTATCCAAAGTCCTGCTAATTTTACTTGGCAATTATGTTTGTAACCCTCATGTGTTTTCAGAAATCTCATATTACTGCTTCTTCATGACTATGCACTCTAGTTCTGTATCTGCTTTGTTGTACTTGAGACTGTGCAAATCAGAAATAGCCTAAATATTCCCTTGGTTCTACAGATAAACTATTTTAGATAAGAGAATTTTCTGATTTTTTTAGGGTAAAGACCTTTATTTTGACTTAAGGTGGCTTTTCATCAACCCAGAGACTTTTTTCCTAAGTTAGCTCATTCAAAAGTCAGACTTATTCATCATGGCCATCAAGTGCGGCACCCCCTATGCTAACAGTTGAGGGTTTTTTTCACTGCTTGTCCTGATAAAAAGTCTACCACAGGAAGAACTGGGGATTATTATTTTGACCAACATCCTGATAAAAAGACCTTGTATACAGCGGCTCTCTTAACACATTTATTGGTCCTCTCTGCCTGTTTTTTGCTAACCCTCTAAGTTAGGGGTGTTGGTGTGGCTCCCTCTTTCCTCTCCACCTCACCAGGTTTGCAGTTTTGGCTAAGAGTCACTCCATCATTCTGCTTTTATTCCAGTTTCATTACTTTTCTGTGTCATTGAAAGTCCTTAGGTTTTGGCACGAGGGTGACAACATTGCTTGGGCTGAGTAACAACACAAATTTTTTTTGTGTGTGTGTTTGACATTTTTGTGGTTATCTTTAAATTCAGATAAAATCTAGAGGGGCATAAGGGAAGGTGTAAATACTGGAGCTCACATCAACACCATATGTGAAAATCTTGAAATCAAAGCCATTTTTAAACCACACTGCTTTCAGAAGTGGAAAACTTAATAAATAGGTCTCAGAAATAATATCCTATCATACATAAAATATTAAGAATTTATCCTAACACAGAAAAGCTTGATATTATTTCTTACATTGTATTCACTCAAATGAATGTGGGATTTGTCCTCTTTCCTTCAGTTTATTAAAATGATGTCCAGGGACTTCCGGTAGGGACAAGATGGCTTGGACCTATATTTTCTGCCCTTCTCTGTGAAGCACAACTTGTAACTCTAGAAATGGCTCAAGAGACAACCAAAGGAACTCTGAGAGGTGGTGAGAAAAACGTGATCTAGGCTGGGGTCCCAGGATGAAAGAAACTGCACAGTTCCAGGTCACCTCGCTTCCCCCAACCCATCAAAGGAAAGCCACCCAGACCCAGTGTGTCCTGGTGTCCCACCCCTCTCACAGGTAAAAAGGGATACTCACAACATCAGGGGAGCTGAAACAACAAAGAGAATTATTTGGGATTCCTGCCAGAAATAAGTTACCAGTGGAGGCATTCTTCTTTGCTGGGCCAGAGACTTTTCTTCTAAGAGACACTGAGTGAAAGGGTCAGTGAAGTAGGTGAGAACCAGCTACATTGGTTTGGGAAACCTCTCCATCCTTGTGGAACACTCCCCCCTCCTCCGAGAAACATCAGGGCAGTAGTGGGTGGGGCTGCTGGTGGTCCGCGAGAGGATCCTACCACACTTGTTCCTTCGCCAAGAGAAACCTCAGTGTCAGCCTTGGAGAACCCCTTCTACTCATTCAGGCAGCACCAGCATGAACCAATGGGAACCCCATATGTACCAGTTAACCAAGCAGATCAAAATAACACTGCAAAGGCTCTGAAAATTAAACTGTCATTGGAACCAGAGCCCACAGAAGTAAACTGACACCCACATGTTAAACATAGGCAAGTAAATGCAGCTGAAACAAGATTTGTGTAATATCCAGAGTCTCCTAACACAATAACCAAAATGTCCAGGATAAATTTAAAAATCACCTGTCACCCCAAGAACCAAGAAAATCACAACTTGAATAAGAAGAGACAATCAACTGATATGAACACCAAGGTAAATCAAACATTGGAATTACTCTGACAAAACTCTGACAAAGAGTTTTTCAATGGTCATAATAAAAATGTTTCAACAATCAATCATAAATTCTCTTTAAATAAATGAAAAAAATAGAAACCCTAAGCAAAGAAGTAGAAGTTATTTAAGAAATAAAAAGACCAAAATGGAAACTTCAGAGCTGAAAGATATAATATAAAAATAAAACTCACTGGATGGGCTCAACAATAGAATAGAGATGAAGAAGATAATTCAATTAACTTGATGACAAAAGCAAGAGAATTCACCCAATCTGAACATCAGACAGAAAATAGACTACTGGAAAAAAATAAACAGAGCCTCAAGGACCTGTGGTATAAAAATAAAAAGGCCCAACATTCATATTATCATGGTAGGTAAAAGAGAACAGGGCTGCCTGACAAAATATTTGAAGAAATAATGTAAAAATCTCTAAATTTGGTAAAACACACAACCTATAAATCCAAGAAGCTGAGTAAACACTAATCAAGATAAACTGAAACAAATTCTTGCCAAGATAAACCACAATTAAACTTTTGAAAACTAACAACACAGGAAGATCTTGAAGCAGCCAGAGACAAGCCGTGCAATGCCCACAGGAGAACACGAGTCCAGCTGACAGCGGGTTTCTCAGAGAAAGCCTTGGAGGCCGAGAGAAAGTGAACTAATAACTTCTAAGTGCTGAAAGAAAAGAACTGTCACCTGCAAATTCTATTACTGGTAAAACTACTTCAGGAATCAAAGAGGGAAAAGAACTCAGCATTCTCCAAAGAATGAAAACAAAAGGAGTTTGTCATTAGCAGATTAGTTTGTCCCTACAGATTGGCTACTGGAAGCTCTTCAAACAAAAGTAAATGATAATGGAAGGAATCTTGAAACATCAGGAATGAAGAGGGAAGAACAGAAAGAACAGAGGTAGGGGCATGTACCATAAACTGTGCTATTCCTCATGAATTGTGATTATTGCAACAAAACACCATCTGCTACCCAAAACAATGATATTTCCAATTGGGGAAGAAAAAAGGACCTAACTAGAAGTGACATTTCCACACTGCATCTGAAGTGTTGATACCAGAAGGCTATTGTAAGTCATTATGTACATTGCAATACACATAGCAACCTCTACAAAACCTATACTAAGATATATACTCAAAATAACTTATCATTCATACAATTTAAATATATGGAGCCCATAGAAAGGCAAGAAAAGAGAAAACAGGAAACAAAAAAATAACAGACTTAAAGTATAATATATCAGCAATTACCTTAAAAGTAAATTGTCTAAATACACAAGCTCACAAAGAGATTAGCAGGGTTGATAAGCAAAACGTGACCTAACTATATGCTGCTTATAGAAAGTCACTTCAAATTCTAAGACAGAGGTAGATTGACATTAGAGAATGGAAAAACTTACACATGTAAACCTTAACACACCTAAAACAAACAAATTTACAAACTATCTCCAAACATCACCTACATTAATGTCTGGTTTAATAAAATGGCATTATAGTTTAGTCAACTTGACACATTAAACTAACCATTATACCATATGACCCAGAAATTCCTCTCCCATGTGTGTACTCAACATAAGGGGAATGTATATTTTCACACAAATTTGCACATATATGGTTATAGTAGCCTCATTCATAATTTGAAAAAGTAAATAAAAGCAACTCTAATGCCCATTACCTGATGAATGGATAAATAAAATGTATGTCCATACTATGACCAAAAAAAGCAGTAAAGTACAGACAAATGTAACAACTGAATGAACCTTAGAAATATTATGATCTTTTAATGCATTCAGACACAAAAGGCCACATATTCTATGATTTCATTTATATGATATATCTAGAATAGGAAAATCTATGGAGACCAGAAAGAAAATTAATGGTTGTCAGGGAGTAGGTGAGGCTAAGAATGAGGGGAATGACTGTTGATGACTACAGGATTTCTTTCAAGGGTGTTAAATGTTCAGAAATTAGATAGTCAGGACTATTACATTTTAAATTATAAAATTTTAAAATAAAAAAATCATTATATATAAGACAAATTGTTAGTGCTCAACAAATGGTTTCCCATGCAAAAATAAAAGAAATAAGAGCATGGAATTTAAGACTTGTGTCTGACTCAAATATTTTATCCTATAAAATATAAGCATATATTTACTTTATAATTTTGATGTAGACTCTACACCATTTCTCTATTGATTGAATTAACATCCTTTTCTGCATAATCATATCAATAATATACCATATACACATGCCAGTTATAAAATCTTTAAAATGAAATAAGAATTTAAAGATTTTTGTTAATTATTATTAGCCCATGATTTGTGGAATTAATTTTTTATATTATATTTTCCAAGCTTATTTAAAAAGACTAATATTATGGTAACTCATCTTTCTTAAGTTCTCGTGAAATATTTGTCTTGTTTTTTTCATAAAAATAACTATTTTCACGATCCTATTTAATCAATCTGTACTCTACCTAATAAAATTATATAACAAAGTTGCAAGTTCAAACAAACATAAAGAGGAATAGATCCAATAATGGGAGGAGAAATACAAACACATTAGTCACTGTTTTGCAAAGACCTGGAAAGCATATTTACCTTAGTGACCTAGTTAAAGAGATTGGTTAGAGAGAATTCTACCATACACACTCCACTTACTAAATTAACATAAGTAATCCCAAGGTGATAGGAAGCTGAAGATGACTAATGCAGGTAGATGCAAAGGTAGGCAGTGGTTCTAGGTTGAGTTTCAAAGCCATTATCAATTTGAGATCTGGCTCCCCCACCCTTACTAGCTGTAGAATTTGAATAAATTACTTAACCTTTCTATGCTTTTGTTTTTTCATCTATAAAATGGCACAAAATTATATATAACCTAGTTTTCTATGAGAATTAAATGTGTTGATTACAAGTGCATAGAATAGTGTTTGACATATTGCCAGAGATCAATAAATGTTAGTTTAAGGGAGAAAATGAAAAAATAGAGCGTTTGTCTTGAGGAGAGTTCTAGAATGGATGTTCAAATGGAGAACTGAAGAAGTACTGAGCTATGCCTCATTTCTTTTAACTGATTTTTGGTTATCAGATTATGCCATTCAGTAGGACACACTGGGATAGTCTAAAGCACTGGTAAAAAAATAAATAAAGAGGGGAAATCCATCTTGCCTCTAATTTTCAGTGTCAAATCACACAGATAAGGCATGTAATTCTCATCCCTGTACTTGATTCACTGTGCAAACATTCCTGGTACAGCATAATTACAGAGAACAGACCACCCATTTTTGTTGGGTGGAAATACTGTTCTGTGTGGTAAGCAGCTGTTCCAGTTGGATCTGTCCTAAGAAATATCCATAACGTACCTTCAGACTTGACCAGGACCAACCATGTCTGTCTAGAGTGATCTATGACTATGGTCCTCCTATCACTGCAGTTGGTTTAAATGAACAACTGACCCATTAGGGCTAATGAGTTTCTTTCTCCCAAGCATTTGAAACTGAGATTGAAAAATGACATGTAGCAAGTTTCTGTTAATATTTAAACTGAGAAGATATGTAAACTGATGAGGTATTAAAGCAACCACATTCTGCCACTTTATGGAGAGTCAGGAAGAAGCATTTGGCTAAGGAAAGAATCAATGAAATGCCCATATAACAGAAATGCATGCATGACAATACATTCTTAAAAAAGGGAGAGACACAGTTTTGTTTCCTGACTATTTTCCAGGTCCCAAGTCAAGTCTTTTGAGAGGTTGACTGCATTTATTGCCCCTTCCTTATACTTATGATCAATTCCCCCTTTTTCTAGAGCTAATTTGAATGGATTCTGGAGTTGGGTAAGTACCACGGAGTCAGGCTTTCTAGATCAAATAAAATGGAAGAGAAGCAATTGTGAGGGAAATTCCAACAAAATGCAGCTCAATTATTTTGGCCAGAAATAAAGAGTGGAAGAGAGAAAAACTACTTTTTCTAAGTTTAATTAATCAAGCTATTGCATACATATTAGACAATTTTCCCAGAGGATGCCTGTTCATAAAAACATCTGAAATAAGTCCTTACATATATTGTGAAGTAGATCCTATATTTAAAAAGATCTCATTCATAGTTAAGCTAAAATCTCCCTGACAATAGAAGAGTCTGTAATGAGTAAAAATTTTTAAAGCCCAAAACTCATACTACCTAACACTAATTGGTGGTGATAGACAGGAACCTCCCACCTCAGAGCCTGCTCTGTTCCTTAGAGCAAAAGAGGCACTCATGTTATACCAAGATTTTTGTCCTGATATTTCCTTATGCAAAATTTTCCAAACCCATAAGAGCCTTTTCAGGGATGGAGAATCCTTTTATCAAATCCCTGGGAGCCTTCGGTGGCCTTTTAAGTTCATAGTCGGTTTCTGCTCACTTTTACATTTTACGTTTCCCAAGGACTCACTATTCATTCTTTCCATAAACATTTATTGAATAGCCTCTATGTGGTCAGTGCAGAGTCAGGTTTCTAAGAGGCAGGAACAGTTCCATTCCTGTCTTTTCTCTCAAAAAATACAAATCAAGGGAAGAGAAAAGCATAGAAACAACTGTAAGATACATGTGTTCACAAGTGTTTGGAAGCAGAGAGGAAGGGCACCTACCTTATTTTGTATAGAGGTAGGACATGGAAGTTTCTTGGGAGAGATAAGTTATGAATGGAGTTTTTAAGTTTAGAATAAAAGAGGAAACAGCATGTGAGTGAAGCTAGGAAGAGATGATAGATCACAGCATGGGAGGATCTTGGGTTAGGGAGGGACAGATATAAACAGGCTGGAGATGAAGGCAGGGATGAGGTATACAAGGGGTTTAAAGACTGCTTAGGAATTAAGATTTTGTCTTAAAGGCACTGAAGACATATTGAAGAACATAAACAGAGACTTGACATGTTCATATTTCATAAATATGTATTTTTTCATATTCAACATGATGAAAAATAACAGCTATCATTTATTGAGCATCTATTACAGGTTACTAGACCCCATGAGGAAAAACTAATAACCAGAAAAAAATTGGGCAAGGAGATATAGGAAGGCTTATAAAATTTGCTGGGTTGACTAGGCAATAGTTTTCTAAGCCAGAACTGAAATCTATATCTGAGTTCTTCTCCTTTCTACCATACCACCTGTTTCCTGAGTCAGAATCCAGGTTTAGAAGTTAAATTCCACAGCCTCTTTAATGTGTTGCTCTTGATACCTGTCCTGACACAGGTCTTGGGGCTCAGCTAGAAGTCCAGGCCATTGCCTATCATCACAGAATGACTGCCAGAGAGGGAGAATGCCCTGTATCATATGTCACTACTTACGCACATCACACCCCTAAAATGTTTTTGTGTGCCTCTGTTATATAACTTTGTTTCGTGTTAAACTTACTTCCTTTAAGGACAAAAATATTGAAAGGGTATCTCTCCGTAACCCTCCTTACCCAGAATGACTCAGGAGACACAGGCCCACGCAAGAGATTTTATTATCTGAAAGAGAAAGTGGCTACCCCGAGGGAGAGGGAGGGAGAGAGAGAGAGAGAGAGTGAGAGAGAGAGCAGCAGCTCGTGGGTGAGGAAGCGCGTTTTTAAGGAGTAGGGGTAGGGTGTGTTCTGCATTAGTGATTGGATCTTATGGGGTGGGTGACCATCTGGTCATTGGTGATTGGATCTTAAGGGGTGGGGGTCTTAGCACATCAGAATTTGCCTTCAAATATGACATCTACTTTCATAATAATAATGATCCACAGATTAGCTACACTGTGCTATTTAGTGTTCTAGGCAGTTTAGTTTTTAATAAATTGAAGTTTCAGTTCAATGCTGTGTAAAAAGTATTGTTCCCATCTTAAAGATACAGAAACTAAGGTACCATATGGTTAGGAGCTGTCTGTAACTCCCAGCCAAAGAGGGTTTCAGCTCTAGATAAGTTCATGCTGGATTCAGAGAGACCAAATAATGACAACAGAATGTTGGGGGTAAAAGGGTTTATACCAAGCTTTGTTCTCATGTTGGCAGGTCAAGAGCTAAAATCCCACCTCTGGGGCAGTCTACAAGGTTATCTCTGTCTCTGCCTCTGTTCCAGCCTCAGCCTCAGGGGCTGTCTCCACTCCAGGCTCTGCTCTCCTGTGGTCTTAGCACCGAGTGGAACTCTTTTTACAGCAACACAGGCAATAATGGCTTATTTCCAACAGGTATGCAAGCCCGCACCTGCACAGTAGGCTAAGTATCACATCATTGCAGTACACACTGGATGAACAGATTAGGATCAGGTGAGGAACCTGGCTATGAAACTTCCATTTTCCCTATACTGTCTAAGGTCACTCACCAAGTATTTGATTGCAGGCTGCATGAATCTCTACCATGTTACTGTGTTTATTTTACCTTGCTTGGCACAAGGTAAGCAGTCAGTAATTATGTGTTTGTTTTTAAATGAATGAAAGAGCAAATTAATTAATCCATTGTATTTTGTGAATGAACGATTCTTAAGTGGTCATCATCTAAAACAAAATTGTGCACAAGTTATATCTAAGCACACAGACAATTTAAATTAAATGTTGGTAAAGATGTGCTTAATGTATGCAAATGATATTGCACATGAAGTCTGTGCCTGTATTTTTTTTGTCAAATAACCAGACCAAATGAATATTTTCTCTAATTACCAACTTTGTTTTTCTTATGCTTATCCTGGTTTCTAGGAACTCTGCTCATCAGTCCTGATCACCAGCGTGGTCTGTACTATCATGAGGATGCTATGCTCTCCTCTAATGAGGATCATACACAATCACTAGGGAGTCTTCTTGCAGCATGTGACTCTGCAGGCATGTGCTGGGAGCACACAGAGATCTGCTGCAGACTTAGGAATGCTATCTCAGGGGTCTTCCCATCTATCAGCCATTTACTCTGAGGCTTCTCTTCTCTTAGTTTTCCCTATTTACTTTTGCTATGTTTTCTACCTATCTTTATCTACCTCAATATCTCTTTTTTCTGGACCCCTGACCTCTCTGGTTTGGATTCAGCCTCTACAGTTTAAGCCAGCACAGTCTCTGTATCACAACACTAAATTCTTGGGAGCACCTCTAGGTGCCTCCCCATTCTCCACAAGTATGGGGAACTCCACAATCAACCTTACTTAGGTTTCAGGGTACCCTGGTATTCATCTTGCCTCCATTGTCACAGCAAAGGGACCATATATGTAAAATGCTGGTTTTAATTATATCTTCCCTTTTAGCTCACTTACTGTCCCAATAGTCTATAAGAGTTTCAGAAAGGTTTAATGCACAAAATCAAAGCATATGGGTTTAACAAGAGCTGTGCAAGTAATTTGCATGCTGGCTCAGATAAACACAGACTTCTTTGTCTGTCTACAGGTACTGTTTGGTTTAAGTGATATAACATATGTAAGGTCACATTGAAAACATATATTAGATAAAATCAGAATATTCAGATATGCTAATTCATGGATCAGAATCTAACCAGGCTCATCTTTTATACACACAAAATGCTGTTTTTGTTAATCATGTGATGAATGTTGAAGTTTTTGAAAGGGTATCTCACCGCGACCCTCCTTACCCCAGAATGACTCAGGAGACACAGGCCATGCAAGAGATTTTATTATCTGAAAGAGAAAATGGCTGCCCCCAGAGAGAGGGAGCAGCAGCTTGTGGGTGAGGAAGTACGTTTTTAAGGAGTAGGGATAGGGTGTGTTCTGCATTGGTGATTGGATCTTAAGGGGTGGGGGTCTTAGTGTGCCAGAATTTGCATTCAGTTTTTATAGGTCAAATATAGAATTAGATAAAAGTATAGGTTAAAGAAAAGAGTGGAGACTCTCCCATATTAAATTTCAGCTATTAAGGTATTTTTTTTTTTTACAGTGCCTTTGAATCTGAATACATTTTTGGTGCCTCTTACTACTGACTGGATTTAAGTTTAACCTAATAGAAACATTGAACAAGAAAAGCACTTACCAAGTTTTTTCTTTAAATTGCTAGAAATAGTGAATATAACTTCATACTAGCATGTGTACACTTACAACTTTTATTTAGCATGCCATAGTTTGCCTTTGCCTTTTTATTAAATGCAGAGCATTATTTAAAAGGGAGTTATTATCAAGTAAAGACTAAGAATTCTAACAACTGTAGTTCAGGTTTTACAGCTTAGTGTTTAGTGGCTCAAAGCTTGATAAATAAGCACCTCTCTGAGCCTTTTAAATAGTATTTAAGCTGAGTTAAGTTTATGAGTTATCCATAAAATTATAATTTGGTTCTGAAGAGGGAAGCTCATTCAGAGGCACTCAACAAACTAATACAGTGACCTAAATCCCAACCTAACTGTTTAGTTACTGCAATATACCACTATGAAGATTATTAACAGGCCTAATTACAGCATCAATCACCTTTCAGAACTTCAATAACCATACAATAACTATTTTTATGGCATTTTTAGCAATTTGCCCTAATGCATGGGGGCCATATACAAATGAATTGGATATTAGGGGCCCTGATGAAAAGAGACCATTTGGCAAGCATTCCCGTGCCCTGCACTTTCAGAAGCTTGCTGGGAAACAGACTGAATACCATCTAAGAAGGAAGCCTGAGCTGGTATCTATTTAACACAATCCAATATGCTGTCAGATTTTCAGACCCATGTAGGCATTCAGATAGAATAATATAGGCCACTGAACATTTATAGTTTCATAGGCCCTTTTTTGTTCAGACTGCCCTGCCCAGAGTAGTCATCTATGTAGAACAAATTACCCACATGGTAGTCACTCTGTGTACGGCTGTGTGGGCAAACTTTCCAAAAAGCACATTAACACTTTTTTTTTTTTTTAATAATTATTTTTTATTGAAGGGTAGTTGATGCACAGTATTACATTACATTAGTTTCAAGTGTACAACACAGTGGTAGAACACTTATATACATAATTCGAGGTTCCAGCTATCACCCTACCAGGCTGTTACAATATCTCGACTATATTCCTTATGCTATACATTACATCCCGGTTACTTATTTATTTTACCATTGGAAGGAAGTCTGTCCTTTTTTTTTTTTTTTTTTTTTGTGAGGGCATCTCTCATATTTATTGATCAAATGGTTGTTAACGACAATAAAATTCTGTATAGGGGAGTCAATGCTCAATGCACAATCATTAATCCACCCCAAGCCTAATTTTCGTCAGTCTCCAATCTTCTGAGGCATAACAAACAAGTTCTTACATGTAGAACAAATTCTTACATAATGAATAAGTTACATGGTGAACAGTACAAGGGCAGTCATCACAGAAACTTTTGGTTTTGCTCATGCATTATGAACTCTAAACAGTCAGTTCAAATATGAATACTCATTTGGTTTTTATACTTGATTTATATGTGGATACTACATTTCTCTCTTTATTATTATTATTTTTAATAAAATGCTGAAGTGGTAGGTAGATACAAGATAAAGGTAGAAAACATAGTTTAGTGTTGTAAGAGAGCAAATGTAGATGATCAGGTGTGTGCCTGTAGACTATGTGTTAATCCAAGCTAGACCAGGGCAATAAAACATCCACGTATGCACAAGATTTCTCTGAGAACGGGGGGGTGAGGTTCTATGCCTCACCTCTGTTGATCCCCAATTTCTCACCTGATGACTCCCCTGCGACTGTGCCTGTCTTAGGTTGTTCCTCCCTTGAGGAATCTTACCCGTCTCTGGCTAACCAGTCATCTTCCGGGGCCATACAGGGAAATGTGAAGTTGGTAAGTGAGAGGGAAGCCTTATTGTTCGAAATGGTTAGCTTTTTATTTCTTTGCATATTTATGCCCTGTGGCTTCTATGCCCAGCATTTGTGGGATGAGTGCATCTACTGCTGTAGCAGTGCGTGGATCTTTGTTGGGGTTTTTTGATGATCATCTTCTGGCATGAGTCTTCCAGAGAGTGCAGATGTTGGAAGTTCTTTTTCATATCGTATCTTAGTTCATTTTTGGGGTAGCCCAATTAGGCTTTGATCCTCTGTATAAACACAAACAGACCCTTTGCCTACACTTTTATATGCCCTTTATACCCTTGTGTAGAACTCGTTGGAGGTTACCACACAGGAACTGCCCTTTTTTTTTTTTTTTTGCTTTGTTTTTGGTATCACTAATCTACACTTACATGACGAATATTATGTTTACTAGGCTCTCCCCTATACCAGGCCTCCCCTATAAACCCCTTTACAGTCACTGTCCATCAGCATAGCAAAATGTTGTAGAATCACTACTTGCCTTCTCTGTGTTGTACAGCCCTCCCTTTTCTCCTATCCCCCCATGTATGTTAATCTTAATATCCCCCTACTTCTCCCCCCCTTATCCCTCCCTACCCACCCATCCTCCCCAGTCCCTTTCCCTTTGGTACCTGTTAGTCCATTCTTGAGTTCTGTGATTCTGCTGCTGTTTTGTTCCTTCAGTTTTTCCTTTGTTCTTATATTCCACAGATAAGTGAAATCATTTGGTATTTCTCTTTCTCCGCTTGTCTTGTTTCACTGAGCATAATACCCTCCAGCTCCATCCATGTTGCTGCAAATGATTGGATTTGCCCTTTTCTTATGGCTGAGTAGTATTCCATTGTGTATATGTACCACATCTTCTTTATCCATTCATCTATCGATGGACATTTAGGTTGCTTCCAATTCTTGGCTACTGTAAATAGTGCTGCAATAAACATAGGGGTGCATCTGTCTTTCTCAAACTTGATTGCTGCGTTCTTAGGGTAAATTCCTAGGAGTCCAATTCCTGGGTCAAATGGTAAGTCTGTTTTGAGCATTTTGATGTACCTCCATACTGCTTTCCACAATGGTTGAACTAACTTACATTCCCACCAGCAGTGTAGGAGGGTTCCTCTTTCTCCACAGCCTCGCCATCATTTGTTGTTGTTTGTCTTTTGGATGGCAGCCATCCTTACTGGTGTGAGGTGATACCTCATTGTAGTTTTAATTTGCATTTCTCTGATAATTAGCGATGTGGAGCATCTTTTCATGTGTCTGTTGGCCATCTGTATTTCTTTTTTGGAGAACTGTCTGTTCAGTTCCTCTGCCCATTTTTTAATTGGGTTATTTGTTTTTTGTTTGTTGAGGCGTGTGAGCTCTTTATATATTCTGGACGTCAAGCCTTTATCGGATGTGTCATTTTCAAATATATTCTCCCATACTGTAGGGATCCTTCTTGTTCTATTGATGGTGTCTTTTGCTGTACAGAAGCTTTTCAGCTTAATATAGTCCCACTTACTCATTTTTGCTGTTGTTTTCCTTGCCCGGGGAGATATGTTCAAGAAGAGGTCACTCATGTTTATGTCTAAGAGGATTTCGCCTATGTTTTCTTCCAAGAGTTTAATGGTTTCATGGCTTACATTCAGGTCTTTGATCCATTTTGAGTTTACTTTTGTATATGGGGTTAGACAATGGTCCAGTTTCATTCTCCTACATGTAGCTGTCCAGTTTTGCCAGCACCACCTGTTGAAGAGACTGCCGTTTCGCCATTGTATGTCCATGGCTCCTTTATCAAATATTAATTGAACATATATGTCTGGGTTAATGTCTGGATTCTCTAGTCTGTTCCATTGGTCTGTGGCTCTGCTCTTGTGCCAGTACCAAATTGTCTTGATTACTATGGCTTTATAGTAGAGCTTGAAGTTGGGTAGTGAGATCCCCCCTTCTTTATTCTTCTTTCTCAGGATTGCTTTGGCTATTCGGGGTCTTTGGTGTTTCCATATGAATTTTTGAATTATTTGTTCCAGTTCATTGAAGAATGTTGCTGGTAGTTTCATAGGGATTGCATCAAATCTGTATATTGCTTTGGGCAGGATGGCCATTTTAACGATATTAATTCTTCCTAGCCACGAGCATGGGATGAGTTTCCATCTGTTAGTGTCATCTTTAATTTCTCTTAAAAGTGACTTGTAGTTTTCAGAGTATAAGTCTTTCACTTCTTTGGTTAGGTTTATTCCTAGGTATTTTATTTTTTTGGATGCAATTGTGAATGGAGTTGTTTTCCTGATTTCTCTTTCTGTTGGTTCGTTGTTAGTATATAGGAAAGCCACAGATTTCTGTGTGTTGATTTTGTATCCTGCAACTTTGCTGTATTCCGATATCAGTTCTAGTAGTTTTGGGGTGGAGTCTTTAGGGTTTTTTATGTACAGTATCATGTCATCTGCAAATAGTGACAGTTTAACTTCTTCTTTACCAATCTGGATTCTTGAATTTCTTTATTTTGTCTGATTGCCGTGGCTAGGACCTCCAGTACTATGTTAAATAACAGTGGAGAGAGTGGGCATCCCTGTCTAGTTCCCGATCTCAGCGGAAATGCTTTCAGCTTCTCGCTGTTCAATATAATGTTGCCTGTGGGTTTATCATAGATGGCCTTTATTATGTTGAGGTACTTGCCCTCTATTCCCATTTTGCTGAGAGTTTTTAACATGAATGGATGTTGAACTTTGTCAAATGCTTTTTCAGCATCTATGGAGATGATCATGTGGTTTTTGTCTTTCTTTTTGTTGATGTGGTGGATGATGTTGATGGACTTTCGAATGTTGTACCATCCTTGCATCCCTGGGATGAATCCCACTTGGTCATGGTGTATGATCCTTTTGATGTAGTTTTGAATTCGGTTTGCTAATATTTTGTTGAGTATTTTTGCATCTACGTTCATCAGGGATATTGGTCTGTAGTTTTCTTTTTTGGTGGGGTCTTTGCCTGGTTTTGGTATTAGGGTGATGTTAGCTTCATAGAATGAGTTTGGGAGTATCCCCTCCTCCTCTATTTTTTGGAAAACTTTAAGGAGAATGGGTATTATGTCTTCCCTGTATGTCTGATAAAATTCCGAGGTAAATCCATCTGGCCCAGGAGTTTTGTTCTTTGGTAGTTTTTTGATTACCGCTTCAATTTTGTTGCTGGTAATTGGTCTGTTTAGATTTTCTGTTTCTTCCTGGGTCAATCTTGGAAGGTTATATTTTTCTAGGAAGTTGTCCATTTCTCCTAGGTTTCCCAGCTTGTTAGCATATAGGTTTTCATAGTATTCTCCAATAATTCTTTGCATTTCCGTGGGGTCCGTCGTGATTTTTCCTTTCTCGTTTCTGATACTGTTGATTTGTGTTGACTCTCTTTTCTTCTTAATAAGTCTGGCTAGAGGCTTATCTATTTTGTTTATTTCCTCGAAGAACCAGCTCTTGGTTTCATTGATTTTTGCTATTGTTTTATTCTTCTCAATTTTATTTATTTCTTCTATGATCTTTATTATGTCCCTCCTTCTGCTGACCTTAGGCCTCATCTGTTCTTCTTTTTCCAATTTCGATAATTGTGACATTAGACCATTCATTTGGGATTGCTCTTCCTTTTTTAAATATGCTTGGATTGCTATATACTTTCCTCTTAAGACTTATTTTGCTGTGTCCCACAGAAGTTGGGGCTTAGTGTTGTTGTTGTCATTTGTTTCCATATATTGCTGGATCTCCATTTTGATTTGGTCATTGATCCATTGATTATTTAGGAGCGTGTTGTTAAGCCTCCAAGTGTTTGTGAGCCTCTTTGCTTTCTTTGTACAGTTTATTTCTAGTTTTATGCCTTTGTGGTCTGAAAAGTTGGTTGGTAGGATTTCAATCTTTTGGAATTTTCTGAGGCTCTTTTTGTGGCCTAGTATGTGGTCTATTCTGGAGAATGTTCCATGTGCACTTGTGAAGAATGTATATCCCGGTGCTTTTGGATGTAGAGTTCTATAGATGTCTGTTAGGTCCATCTGCTCTACTGTGTTGTTCAGTGCTTCCGTGTACTTACTTATTTTCTGCCCAGTGGATCTATCCTTTGGGGTGAGTGGTGTGTTGAAGTCTCCTAGAATGAATGCATTGCAGTCTATATCCCCCTTTAGTTCTGTTAGTATTTGTTTCACATATGCTGGTCCTCCTGTGTTGGGTGCATATATATTTAGAATGGTTATATCCTCTTGTTGGACTGAGCCCTTTATCATTATGTAGTGTCCTTCTTTATCTCTTGTTACTTTCTTTGTTTTGAAGTCTATTTCGTCTGATATTAGTACTGTAACGCCTGCTTTCTTCTCACTGTTGTTTGCTTGAAATATGTTTTTCCATCCCTTGACTTTTAGTCTGTACATGTCTTTGGGTTTGAGGTGAGTTTCTTGTAAGCAGCATATAGATGGGTCTTGCTTTTTTATCCATTCTGTTACTCTGTGTCTTTTGATTGGTGCATTCAACCCATTAACAATTAGGGTGATTATTGAAAGATATGTACTGATTGCCATTGCCGGCTTTAAATTCGTGGTTACCAAAGGTTCAAGGTTAGCCTCTTTAGTATCTTACTGCCTAACTTAGCTCACTTATTGAGCTGTTATATACACTATCTGGATATTCTTTTCTTCTCTTCCTTCTTGTTCCTCCTCCTCGATTCTTCATATGTTGGGTGTTTTGTGCTGTGCTCTTTCTAGGAGTTCTCCCATCTAGAGCAGTCCCTGTAAGATGTTCTGTAGAGGTGGTTTGTGGAAAGCAAATTCCCTCAGCTTTTGTTTGTCTGGGAATTGTTTAATCCCACCGTCATATTTGAATGATAGTTGTGCTGGATACAGTATCCTTGGTTCAAGGCCCTTCTGTTTCATTGTATTAAATATATCATGCCATTCTCTTCTGGCCTGTAGGGTTTCTGTTGAGAAATCTGACGTTAGCCTGATGGGTTTCCCTTTATAGGTGACCTTTTTCTCTCTAGCTGCCTTTAACACTCTTTCCTTGTCCTTGATCTTTGCCATTTTAATTATTATGTGTCTTGGTGTTGCCCTTCTTGGATCCTTTCTGTTGGGGGTTCTGTGTATTTCCGTGGTCTGTTCAATTACTTCCTCCCCCAGTGTGGGGAAGTTTTCAGCAATTATTTCTTCTAAGATACTTTCCATCTCTTTTCCTCTCTCTTCTTCTTCTGGGACCCCTATAATACGGATATTGTTCCTTTTGGATTGGTCACACAGTTCTCTTAATATTGTTTCATTCCTGGAGATCCTTTTGTCTCTCTCTATGTCAGCTTCTATGCGTTCCTGTTCTCTGATTTCAATTCCATCAATGGCCTCTTGCATTCTATCCATTCTGCTTATAAACCCTTCCAGAGTTTGTTTCATTTCTGCGATCTCCTTTCTGGCATCTGTGTTCTCCCTCCGGACTTCTTCCCATTTCTCTTGTGTATTTCTCTGCATCTCTGTCAGCATGTTTATGATTCTTATTTTGAATTCTTTTTCAGGGAGACTGGTTAGGTCTGTCTCCTTCTCTGGTGTTGTCTCTTTGATCTTTGTCTGCCTGTAGCTTTGCCTTTTCATGGTGACAGGAATAGTCTGCAGAACTGGGACGAGTGACTGCTGGAAGGACTTCCTTTCTTGTTGGTTTGTGGCCCTCCTCTCCTGGGAGAACAGCGGCCTCTAGTGGCTTGTGCTGCGCAGCTGCGCGCAGACAGGGCTTCTGCTTCCTGCCCGGCTGCTATGGAGTTAATCTCCGCTGTTGCTGTGGGCGTGGCCTGGCTCGGGCAGCTACTCCAAAATGGTGGAGTCGCGTTGGAGCAGGAGCTGCTGGGAGGCTATTTATCTCCGTAAGGGGCCTCCCTGCTCCCTGCAGCCCAGGGGTTAGGGTGCCCAGAGATCCCCGGATTCCCTACCTCTGGATTAAGTGACCCGCCCTGCCCCTTTAAAACTTCCAAATAGCACCCGACAAAACAAAACAATGCCCACCAAAAAAAAAGAAAAAAAAAATTTTTTTTTTTTAATTAAAAAAAAAAAAAGGTGGTCGTTCGTTTTTCTTTATTCTCCGGTGCCAGCCTCAGGCCTCTGCTCACCGGTCTTTCTGCCCTGTTTTCCTAGTATTGGGGTCCCTATCCCTTTAAAACTCCCAAAAAGCGCTCGCCAAAACAAAACAGCAAAAAAGCAAAAAAAAAAAAATGGTCGCGCGCTTTTCTTATGCCCTCTGGTGCCCAGCCTCCAGTGCCTGCTCACTGTTCTTGCTGCCCTGTTTTCCTAGTATCGAGCGCCCTGCACTCTGGCCCGAATGGCGGAGGGCTCGGTGCTCGGCAGCCCTGTGCTCCGTCTCCCTCCCGCTCTGTCTGCTCTTCTCCCGCTGGGAGCTGGGGGGAGGGGCGCTCGGCTCCCGCGGGGCCGGGGCTTGTATCTTACCCCCTTCGCGAGGCGCTGGGTTCTCTCAGGTGCAGATGTGGTCTGGATATTGTCCTGTGTCCTCTGTTCTTTATTCTGGGAAGGGTTGTCTTTGTTATATTTTCATAGATATATGTTGTTTTGGGAGGAGATTTCCGCTGCTCTACTCACGCCGCCATCTTCTGCCCCTCTCATCACATTAACACTTTTGACCCACTGTGTTAGTGGACCTCACTTTCTTAAATGAATTTCTCTTGCCAAATCAAGTACACTTTTGTAAAATAGATTTCAGGGGATTATTTGGTAAATCTCTGTGAAATCACATACTTTTATTTATTGAATTTAAGTTTTAGTATTTTCTGATTTTTAAGTTGCAAAATTCATGAAAGTTCAATCCACGTCCCCCAGTGATATCAGCCTGGTTTCCTGCTTTCTGGGTCAGCATGGGTTTCAGGGAGGAAGGAGGAAAAGCTTGGGAGCTCCTGGCTGCACTAGAAGAACACCAATTTCAAAATATCCAGATAATACAAAATTCATGACTCAGCAAGCAATGGGGTGAGTAGATGGGAGGATGGTAGTGGTGAGGATGATCGACAGAGGGACAAAACAATCCTTAACTTACTGCTACCAACTGATGGTCAGGCTGACGGCTCACCTTGTCTACCCTCTGATAGGAAACATGCTATGAGATGTGATAGGAAGGACCACAAATCGAACTAAACTATTATGTCCTCCAAAAGTTGGTCACTTGGTTTATGCTTCTCATGTTATTCATTCATTGAAATTAGTGTACTGAAGTTCTTAAAATATAAATGTGCTAGCACTTGAGAGGCAGTGCTTTAAATCACATTAGGCATTTACATATTTAAGCAAATTAATTCATTATTTTTCAAAGAAAAAAACATGAAGACGTGAGGCAGGGATGGGTCAGTTCTGAAACACAAAATACATTGGGATTATTGGAAGAGGAGCATAAGTCTTGATCACAGGCAAACCTGGGTGGGGGCACATTTAATATTGATAACTAAGAAATGAAGAAACAGGTTTCCTAGCGAGATCCTGAAAGATCTTCAGGCTATCATTGAGATAAAGGAATACTAAATGATTTATTTTCTGTTTACTTAAAGCAATTTTAGTTGCTATAATAAATACACCAAAATATAAAGTCTCAAACATGACAGTACATTCCTTGAACATATTAAGTCTAAAAGGTTGCTCATGACTGGCAGGCAGGTTTCCTCCAGCTAATAAGTGAGAGCCAGTTTACTTCTACTCTGTGGCTTCATTACCTTTGAACAGATGACTTTCAAGGTCACCAAACTCATTGCATCAAGTTGGTGAGAAGTGGAAATATAGATACATCTCACCACAAAGAAGTGTAGGGAATGGGTTCAGTAAAAGCAGCTCCCTGATCCCTGACACAGTGATATCTGAGCCCTGTGCTGCTCTGTGCCTCAGTCTCCAGCACAATAAAGTTGGTTATGATAAGATGGAAAGAGATACACATAAAGCGAGTGAAAAAAGGAGAGAGGAGGTCTGTAGCACTCAGCTTTGGTTAAAAGGAAAACAAAAATCTCTCTATTGGTCATAGAAGAAATTCATATCTGAGTAAAGAGGATTGGCAGAACCAGACTGGAGTTCTCTGCCTTCTTGTTGTTCGTATAGCTATTATGCATGGAATTAAGGCCAAATACACCTATTAAATGAGTAGAGTATGGAAAACCAGTCTTGACATTTGTGATCTTCCCTGTTTCCCAGCTATGCTGAGTTTATCAGTAATAAAATATATCCAGTGGTTTTCCTCAATAAACGTCACAAATATTAAGTCCACTTCTTTCCTAATCCACAGTTTCATGGAGGTTGTTGTGGGATTCTTTAATTTGCTTCTCAGGGGGTACTGCTAGGATATGGGCTCAGTAATGTATTCTAACTGCAATGGCCTTTAAAAACTGAATAATAATCTGCAAAATGTGATCCCTGAAGTGTAGAATGGGATAAGCAAACTGGCTTTTCACTAGATTTTTTAAAAATATACATTTCTTGGCTGCAACCCCAACTTTACACATTTGCTTCTAGCAAAAGCATGTTTGAAAACTCTCCAGTCTGATGTTAGGATCTCACAGCTGGACTGCAGACCCATAATATGCACCCAGTATGTTCTTTTAAGAACCCTCAACCCCAGGTGTTTCTGGGACTGACAGCTACACTAGGACACTAGAAGTGTGTTTAAACGTAATTCTCTGCTAGAAGAAAACAATGGGAAGAATAAACATTTCCTCGGTGGTTACTTCTTTCTCCTTGTTAATAAAAATTGCTTTTCCTTGATATTGTTTTCCATGAGCATTCAGTCTCTAGAGTGGAATATTGTTACTGTTGAGTAATGTCATGCCTAATGTTGCATCCCTAAATTCCTGTGGAAAACATTATTGTAAAGTTGATCATTAGAGCTTGAGGATCTCATTAATTAAATCAAAGTCAGAAAAAGCATGACATGCCTGAAATGATCAGCTTCTAAAATGATGTGAGGATAATTGTGGAGATTTCTTATAATTGGTCAGTCAATTTTAAAAGAGAAATATTGTTGGCATTTTTCTCATTCTCCTTCACAGGGATGTGTCTCTGCTCATAGCATAAGGTGACTCATCACAGCTCTGCCACAGTGAGTGGGCAGAAGGCAGAAGCCAGAACTCCCGCATTAGCCAGCAGCTGTCATTTCCATTTAAGGGACCCACACATCCTTTCATGGACACTTCCTGGGGCAGTCTTTTGCAAATTGCTCACCTAATAATTGGGAAAACCTGGAAGAGTTTTCTCCAAAATAATATTAGGAGCTCAACATTATTGTAAAGTTGATCATTACAGCTTGACTTAATGTGAAATGGTAAGCTAGTCTTATTAGCATTGCTTAAGAATGAGATTTTTCTCTAATTCAGAGTAGTTCAGATACTGTAGCATCATTTCTTCCTTTAGATCATAAAGAGTAATCCTTTTCTAGCTATAGCTTCATCTGCACTTTGGTACAGCTTACACATTTACAAGCCAATAGATTTTACCAACTGCCATTAAGTGAAGAGAAAAGGATTTAAAACCTCCATGTCCAGCTTGACAGTCTCACCTTACAGAGAAAAGGTCTTACTTTTGTCATTTCTTCCCTTGTAGAAAAGAGTAAAAAGAGTATCAGTTAGGGATTATAATTCTCCAAGTAACAAAGACACTGCCACTCCCTCCAAGGAAAAAGACAGTGGTATAAACAAATTAGAGAATTTGTATTTCCCTCCAGTAATATTAAGTTTCAAGATAGGCTATCAGATACTGGAACTGTACTTCATGTTGTCATGTGTAACTCAGGCCACTCATCCTCATATTCATTCCTATTCATGATGATGCCAACAACCATCATGCCTGAGTTTCAGGACAGGGGAAAAGGCAAGGTCGAATTAAAAAGCTGGCACATCCTTAGAGCATGCCATCTTTTAGGGTAACTTCCTGCAAACTGTGCCTAACAACTTCTGGTGATATTTCACAGGTCCAAGTCTGTCCCACAGATGTCAATACCTTACATGGGACTGGCAAATGTTGCTTCTAAGTTGGGCATTTTGTCAGTCTCAACAAAATCTGGGACATGTTGAAGGAAGTAGAGAATAAATATTAATAAGCAGTTAGTGGTCTTTGTCACAGGAGGACTGGGAGAGAAAACTGTGCCCTCCCCCAGTCCCTGCTACAACACTCACTTCCAATCCACTTCCCAAAGTGAGAGGGTTGGCCGACCTGACTGATCAGAGGTCAACATTAATTATGTCCTGGTTTCACCAGGAAGCAGACCTGCTGCTCCTAAAAGACACAGACATGTTTCTTGAATCCTCTCATGTATCCTTGGCAAACTCATACCTTAAGCACCTACTCCATTAGTCAGAACTCCAAAGGGGAGGAGGAGGGTAGAAGGCATCATGAAGTCCCCAGAGAAAGCAACTTAAGTCTCAGTGAAATCTTGAAGCTTGCCCAATTTAGAGAATTGTCTACTTTGTAGCCTGCTTGCCCCTTTATTGCCTCTCTGACTCTAACTCCAGGGAAAGGAAATCCCAGGGCAAAATACCTCTAAAACTGAAACCAGTCAAAGGGAGAAATAAAGTTTAAAACCCGTTTATTGCATACAAACTGCAGTTAAGGGCCATCTCTTTCCTGCTCAGGCAAAAGCAAACAAGACCTCCCCCTAACCTCTCAGGTTCAGATAAGCCCTCAGTAGCCCGGGTAATTACCCGTTGATATGAAGATGAACTACCTCTCTCCACAGGTGAGGAATGCCTGTTGATATGCAGATGCACTAAAGCCAGGTGAGATATTCTGGAAATATTACAATTTCACCCACACTGACACATTCCTTTTCTGTCTTCAGCCATCCAAAGCCTTCTTCTGATCTCTTCCATCAAGGAAGCTTTATACCTGGTTTCTCGGGCTACGTTGCTGACTTACTTCCTTCTGCCTCTGACAGCCCAACATGCTCCAACCACTTTTATTAGAGCAGTTAGGCACCACATTGTAATTATTTATTTCTTTTTGTTCCATTAAGTGGGTGTCTTTTTAAAGATGGTTTGACTCTTTTTTAATCTTCAGGGACTAGCAATATCTTGACACATCCCTCTTAATTAAAGGTAATTAGAGTTATTATTTAATATAGATATGGAACTAATTACACTGAATCACAATTCCTAAGAGGCCAAAATATTATCTTTCATAAGAAGCTTGGAAACTCAGCAGAAGTCAAAAATGTTTATTCATAGTAGTGGTTTATAAAGTATGTATTAGGGAGATCAATGACAGCAGATTTTGAATAGGGTGTGTATCAAAATCACTTACGCTCTGTGTAACTCCGGGGAGAAAATCCTGGGGCAAAATGCCTTAGAAACAGAAATCAGTCAAAAGGAGAAAACCCATTTATTTCTCACAAGCAGTCATCCTGCATCTCTCTTGACCCAGCTGCAGAAGAAGAGACCCCACCCAGCCTCTCCTGTATGCCCTCAATCACCCTTTGAATTACCTATTGATATGGAGATAGACTACTTCTCTCCAGCCCGTGGGAACACCTATAGGTAAGGAGAAGCACTGAAGCCAGGTGAGAGATTCTGGAAATACTGCAATTTTACCCACACTCTGTCCTACCTTCAAGACACATATTCTTACTCAATAGATTTGGGGTGGAACCGAGGCTTCTATACTTTTATAACTATCCTTCAAGGATTCTTCTTCACAATCTATATTGAACTGACACTACATAAGCAGCAGCCCACAGGTTCTTCTACTCCCCAGTCCTATGAGCAAGTCCACAGTGGTTAACTATGCATGAACAGTTCTCAGCCTGAGCTAATAGAAGTGCCTGGGGAAAATCCCAAACTCCCCAAACCACATTTGGAAGAGTTAATCTGAAATCTCAGGGGAGGAGCCCAGTCATCAATAAATTCTAAAGCTGTTCAGTTCATTCAAATGAGTAGCTGATGTTGAGAGTTAGTGACATACAGACATTCTGTAATAAGTTTTACCTGCTGCTATGCAACACCAACAACAAAATAAAATGAGTAAATAAATGAAATCCTATAGTGATATTTCAGTCATTAGCTTGAACATGTGTAAATTCATATCAGCTAGACACTTGCTGGGAATTCAGCTACTGTTTCATTCTAGGAGCCTTTTACCATCTTGCTGTTGTGCTCTTTGGTGCACATGTTTCCCTGGTCTCCGAACCTCTCACTTGTACTCTGCGCTCCAGAATTTGAGAACGTCTGAGTTTGGTTGGTTCTCAAGTGGATTTTGACCCACAGCTTTCTCTGATCCTTGTGAGACAGGGACCATGGGTGTAGTCAGAGTAGGGTGAGGGCCTCCAGGAAAAGCAGGGCAGAATATTTACCGTCTGAGCAATGTAACAATGGGCAAAGAAGTCCCCAATGAAACTCTGTTAAGCATAATGCAAAGTCAAGGTCACACTAATTCTCTAGGGAAAGATACCTAAGAATATAGACATCTTCAGTGAGATCAGTTAAAGGTCAAAAGGCCAGAAGCAACTTGGCCTGGAATGTTTGAGTGTTCTGCAAGGGTATCAGCATAACCCGTGACTCCACTGTCAGCCCTAACAATCAGACTGTGACCCAGCCCACCTTGAGGACAGGGCAGGTAATGCAAGTCCACACCCCTAAGTTTTTTTCGTGTTCTCGAAAAATCTTTAACTGCCTATAAAACCCCATAGACAATGCACCACTACGGCCTCTCTTGTCCCCTCCTGGCATGAGCTGGGAGCTCTATTCTCTCACTTTATTTCTAAATAAAGCCTGTACCTTGCTCTCCTACCTTGAGTGTTTGTGAAGCTCATTCTTCGGCTTTGTGAACAAGAACCCCGGCATCACTTGCACATCACCAATTGTATGACTACGGCCTGCCTCCTTGATTCTTTCCCATGACTGGCTTTACCTCTGATACTTATATAATCTCTTTAGTATTTCATCTTCACCATATTCAGCTCTTTCTCTACTTTCCCCATCTTGACCTCAATGTATGTGTGATATGGTATCACCTTTTGATGAATATTCACCAAAAATCTGTAGGATCCCAACACTATGCAAGTAAAGTAAAGTAAACTAGTGTAAATTTCAAAGAATTGAAACTCATTTTGATTTTTAACACCTCCCACTCTTTTGTCCTGTTTAACTTTCATGCATGCAAACAGCCAGAGCACAGATGAGGTTTATGCCTCTGGATGCCTCATCTCCTGCATTTGTCATACTTCCCATGGCCAGCCCTCCTGATCCTTAAGGAATGTTTCAATGTCAATGAATAGTTACCTAAAATATTTAGTGTTTAAATAAATGAACACTTGCATCTCGAATGGCCCAGATCACGCCTATGCTCGCTCCAGCCCTCCCTTCTGGCCCACTGGACATCTGTTCCTCCTCACTTCCATCTACTTTGTCACTAGATTATCTTTACTCTCACATGGTACCTCCTCCTTCAACCCCTCCTTCTCTTCCTGATCACTGCATCAACCTCTCAGAATGACACTTGACTTGTCCTGATCCTTTATGACAAACACTTGGTTGATTGTTTCCCACAATAGCTTTTGCATCCTCTATAAGTTTTCCCTCATCCTAATAAAGCTCTGTCACCAGTCTTTTACTGATGATCATACAGCACTGTGCCCCCCGCCCAAGTTTACTATTTTGTAATGTGATTTCTCCGCTCAGACATTGTGAATGGACCACCTCAACCAAGGACTAACTCCTGGTCCTTCAGGACCCTTCACAGAGGGTCTACTGCCCTACTGCAGGGGACATCTGCTTTCCTCACAGTGGGCATCATTTTCGGCACATAGTGTGGGCTTTTCCAAATGTGCACTATTTTCCTTGAATATGGCACTCTCTGAATCTTATTCCTTTTTTTGTATTTTTCAAATATGTCACCTACTGCATGAAATCTCCAATCATCACAGCTGAGTGTGTTTGCTTTCTTCTAAGTACACAGTCCTTCAGTCTATTCTCATGGTACTTATTTCTTCCTTGTGCTGTAGCTATTTACATATAGCTTGTCTTCATTAACAGCTTAAACTTTCCTTGATTACACAAAGCTTGCTCATATTTACATCACCTCACACCTCACACCATAATCACTTATTCACTGACTTTGTCTAGAGTAGCTTCTGTATAATTATTGAATTATTTTAAATAATTGAACATTGAATTAACTACTTAATTAATTCAATTAATGACTAAACACAAATATATCCTCTGAACAGAGATGCATGTTTACATTAGGATAAAAGTACTTTTATTTTATAAGGCATTTATATCTCTTTCTCTATTCCCTCAAATATAGAACCGTTTGAAAATCAAATCAAATGCTAGCCTCCTGGCAGGAAATTATTAGATAGCAGCAGCATAAAAATGAGACTGTTTGAACATCTAAGTCCTACAGAGTGAACAGAACTTCTAGGCCCAGGATCTAGCTGTGAGACGCATTTAAATATGAATGCACTTGAAATATTTGTGCAAACATAATGGAGACTGAATGTTGATTTCTGGGCAGGATTAAAATAAAAGTATTAAATTCATCATATTAGGGAAAGCAAGAAGTTAGAAAGAAATTCTGGACTCTCGTGGTGATATAATATCTTGGGGCCATATTTTTTTCCAACAAAATGTGTTGCCTATATTATAATAGATGACAACTGGAAAAAATGGTGCAAAATACACATTAGATAATCACTGCCAAACCAGGTGGTTGAAATAAATGGAGCTGTCTAGAAAAAATTTGTAAAAACTTAAGATCTTATAGGGAAATGCAGTTTGGGAAAGATTCTTTCTGAATTTATTGAAAAGTGCGTATGCAAACACATACACACACACACAAATAGATGTTTGCACCAAAAAGGATCCATAAATTATAGATAATATACCTTAAATTACTTAAAATTTGTGAGCTGGTCAGTTTCTGTTTCTCACTCATGTATTCTTCTCATCTCTACCAGTTTCAAGTGGATATTTCTTTCTTTGTATAGTATGTGCATATCTACTGCCTATTGCTGGGAGTGGGTCTTCATCCACATATAAACTCTTTTTCATTTTAGGAAAGTGTTTTCTTAATGCGTATTGGGTTTTAGAATATTTCCAAAAGCATAATATTTTCCCAACTCTTTCTAGTTAACACTAATTCAATATTAGGTTTTGGTTATAATATTCTCCAGTTTTTAAAAATGATTTTATGGTATTTTCAATATCTCTTGTCCATCTACTTTTAACATTCCTTCCTCCTTTTTTTGCCATGTCTTTTGTCTAAGTTTGTAACAATTCTAAGTTTGTGATTTGACCTAGGAATTTATTTATTCTGAATTTGGAATTCTTCTTGTAGATCCACATATTCCAGAACTTTGTGAAAGAGAGATCTATGGTTTAGGAAAGATTTTTGAGTCTATTTTATACCTAACTTAAAATCTCATGTCTATTGGTAAAATTCAGCAAAAGTCTAAAGTAAATTCCATTTTAAATGTATGATTATTCAATTATAAACAGAGCCCACTATTTTCCTAGACTTCTCATAGAAAAAGGTTTTTTTTTATATATATATTTTCTTTTCAAGAATTATTACTAGTTCCCTTGGTATTTGGCTTTGGGCTAAGACAGATTTTTTTATATACAATTGTGAGAAACTTAGATACCTTAATATAGAATATTTGTCATCATAAAGTAGTTTTCTATAGTTGAGATTTTTATCGATTGGTTCTTACAGATCCTGTTGAGCTAAGAAGTAAATATTGACACATAGAAAATCCTAATTATATTCTCTATTGAAAGAAGGTAGTGGGGACATTCCTGACCAGGAAAATACACTTTGTTTTGTTGATCAAAATCTTTAAGGAATATGAAGACGTAATGCACAAGGTCAAACAGAAACACTAGATTACTCCAACAAGAAAGAAGAAAGAAATCTTAATAGCTTATATTAAGTTCACATCTTTGCTGCCAATACTTAGAAATACAAGTGGTATTAATGGCCAGACAAATAAACTATTTTAGGTCTCTATAAGCATTGTATGAACTAACATCCTAGTTTCAAATGTTTTGCTGATGCTCCACGGCTATATAGGATTAACTGGACATGGTCTCTTTTTCAGGATGTAGAACAGAACAGTTTCATGCCCAGGGCATGCAAGTTGGAGCCAGTGAGCTTCTGCGTTCTTTGCAGTAGGCACTGACTAGAAAACCAACAACAAAAATAGCACCATTACAAATGATCTGTATTGTTTTTCCTACTGATTATAAAAGCATCTTGGTAGAGGAGAAGTTGCCTTATTAAATAATTTTGTAGAATTGTTTGTCACCATGTTACCATCTCAACAAACTGATTCAACTGTGGAAGAAAAACAAAAAGGAACTTACTTTGCTCTCATTCTAAGACCTCTTAAATGCACAAAGTAAACCTCCCTTAATATTTATACCTCCCATATTTTTTGTCATTGTTTACCTACCAAATGCTAAACAAATCACATCCTAGAAGCAATAAAAGTCACTTCATCCTTCTGCAGGTGTCAGACAATAAGGTGGGACAATTTCAAATATACAGTGCTGAGCAGTAGACCTGATCTTAAATGTAAACAATTTATTTTGGAAAAAAGCATTATCTGCTATGAATTTTCATCACTGTATTAGAAATTAAAAAGAAGTTTCCTTCTTTCTCAACAGTGTCATCAAAGCAATAGAGTATTTTATTGGGTTTGAAAGTAGCAGCACTTTTCCTCCTTGGATTTTGTTTCCAGATACGATACAGACCTGCTGTCCAGTGTGGTTGCCACTAGCCACATGTGGCTATGGAGCCTTAAAATGTGTCAAGCACAGTCCAAATCAGAATGTGTTGTAATTGAAAATTACAGACCAAATTTCAAAGGCTTACTACAAAAATAATGTAAAATATCTCATTAATAATTTTTATACTGTTTGAATCTTGAAATAATTTTTTGGATGTGTTGGGATAAATATATAATTAACATTAATTTACTGTTCAAAAAATTTTTTAATGTGGCAACCAAAACATTTGCAATTACATATGTGCCTTGGAGTATATTTTACTGAATATTGCTGAGAGAAATTGAACTATACTTTCATAGGGTTCTCTTTCTCAGACTGATGTACACTGACATTTATAAACAACTTCTGGTTGGAGTGATCATCAAAAGGGTTATAGTAAGGTACTGGAAAAACCAAAGTTGGCATCACTTACAAAAAGTTCTATAATAACCTAATGGTTAGATTTCATTAATATTATTATTAATTGTCACACAATTTGTTCAGTTCCCCTTTGTTCTGAATTCAACAAATTGCTCTTAACTTCTTCAATATGTGGGGGAGAGAATATTGCTATGCAGTAACTTCTCTTCTTGGAGACTGACACAGGATCCCTAGAGAAAGTTGTGAAAGCCTCTCTTCTTCCTATATTTGGTTTTCCAACTTATGTAAACTGTACTCATGTTTGATCCAAATGTGGCCCATGTTTTCCTCATTGTAAATCAGGCTTGTAAATTTCAGTATCAAAGGAAAATCAAGATACCTAACAGTGAAGAAGATATAACTACAGGAAGTAGAAAACTCAAGTTTAGTCTTGTTGTAAATCCCAAATCTTACAGTGCACATATAAAGGTGAATGTTACAACAGGGAAAGGTAGCTTCCTCTACTAGGGAGGGGGCAGTAATCCAGCCTTTGGAAAGGTGTTCTAGAAGAAAAAGAAAGAGACAGACTGGAGCTATCTTAGCATGCAGTCTCTGTTCTCTCTCTTAACTTTTGGATTGTTCTGGCTTATAACCAACAGTAATGCTCAATAACAGCTTCTAATACACCGTGAAACAATGCATTTATTATAAATGCTTACCTCAGGCAAAATTTACTTATTTCTTCAAGAACCATTTTACTTACTTGAGTAGTTGTTTTGTCAATGGGTTTTGATTCCAAGTTCACTGTGGAGTCAAAGAGGCAGAAAAAATAACAATGGAATGTTCTTGGGGTGAAAGGATTTATACCCAACTTTAATCCCACCATGGTAGGTCAATCACTAGAATCCCATCTACCCAGAGTAAGTCTGCATGCAGCAAGCCCGTCTCTGCCTCAGGGCCTCTCTGCCCACACAACCATCTCAGTCTCTGTCCTTGGCACTGCCACCACTCCAGCCTCTGCTCTCCTGCAGGCATGCAGCAGCCCAGAGCACTGGGCGGAGCTCTTTATACAGTCAATGACAATGTATTGCCCACATGTGTGTAGTGAGCAAGCTGACCAGGGCCAGATTAGAACCCTGGCCATAGGAACCTTCACCTTCTCCACAGTGTTAATGTCTGATTCTTGAATCTATAAACAAAATACATAGGAAAAAGTAATCTGGGAGAATGTGAACCACAGAGTATGTATTATTGGTTGTGTTATTTAAATTTTTCATAGGTGAGAACACTGCTTAAGGATACTCTTAATTTTAAGGAGACTGGTGATCTACCTATATAGGAGTTAAAGTTTCCACTAGGTCTTCCTAACAGTTTGCCTGGATGATCTCAATATCAAGCTTTGTAACTGGCAATGGATCACTGAAAGTAAATGCAAATCTATGGTCCTTTGAGAATCAAGCTTATTTTTCTCCTGAAAGTTCTCTTAGGATTGTGGATGTTTCAGTAATGACAGTGCATATGAGACCAATATAAATTGGCAGATACAACTCTCTTTTTGCCTGCAATAATGTTTTATCAAATTTCCTCCGTGGATTCCGGCCTTTTTCAGTCCTGGCACCCAGTGCCTGCTGTGTTCCCATAACTAAGCCCAGTGTTTATTGAAAAAGAGATGATCTCTTTTAGGATAGAAAGTCCCAGAAAGAAATAATGAGGAGCAGGTGGGTTTTATCTCAAGCCCAGCAGGCTGCCCTTCTACAAGAGCCTCCTCCAGCAGCCTGCCCAGCTGTGCGTGCATATGGAGTGGAAGCCAGAACTATGACTCAGTACATGTACCCATATCACTAACTTCAACCAGGGGCTGCTGCTCATAGCATCCCTGATTCTTGAAAATGGCTGTACCAGAACCAGTCTTATTTTCTTAGACCCACTGAAACAACAAACAGGCTCTCTTTCCATCTCTCTCTCCCTCTTCCCAGCTCTCTCTCTCTCTTTCTCTGTCGCCATGCAGAACTCTCTGAGATCCATTAAACAAACAGGGTATTTTGTGGCAACATCCTTGTAATAAGATGATTTAACTGAGCTATGTTTACATAATATAAAATAACTTAATTTTGTCTGAGTTTGGGTTCCTCTGTGGTAGATCTTGAGGCCAGGATCTCTTGCAACTATTTATTTGAAAGGTGGGAGAAACATTTACAAGAGAGTGGGAAATAAGACATGGAAGGGAAGGCACAATCATCAAGCCAGCTACCATTGTGTGTCACTGAAGCTTAATGCAGCTGGGAAACCCTAGAAGCCAGTGGGAAGAACATGTCTCCAGATTAATCCACACAAGGGACAAGAAGATGGCTGTCTTTTTTCATCACCTCTCTTTAGCCATTGGTTAAGCACTGCTTCCAAGTGGTTCTAAGTCCTCAGCACAACTGGATCATGCTCAGGAGGATGAAACTTGCTCACTAACCAGAGAAAGATCCCCAGTAAAGGAACATAGGTTCAGGCAGTGGGAAGTCAGGTGAGGTTACACCAAATTAGTTAAGGTAAGGAGATATAGGTTATGCATATACAACATCTGTGACAGGTTTGTTGTTCAGTCAAACAATTAAATCTTCTGGGTAACAAACAAACTTCTGTAGGTAAAGAATACATCAGGCCAGTCTAGTGACTAGGCAGTTGTAGAGCCAAATTGAATAAATGGGGAACTGAGGATGGGCTTACCTATACTGCCACTTCATCTCTCCTTCACCTTTATTGTCTACACAGGGAACATATCGCTTGGAAGTTTACTTTCTTAAACTAAACTTTGCTGCCAAAGTTTTCAAATTTTCAATGATCTAATTACTTTGTCCTTTAGAATTTGATTCAAAACTAAAAGCAAAATTCTTCATAAATATAGCTAGATCTATATTTTGTGAAATTTATCTGGTATCTCTCATTTATCTTTTTTGCTAGTTTTACCCCTCCTCAGTCCCATCTTAAAGATGTTCATATTTTAGACTTAACTATTCACTATAATAATTTTATAAAATTTTATTTCTCTTAAAATTTCCTATTTTTTGGAGCCCTCCTAATTTAAAATTAAATAAATAAGTGAAAAAACCTCCACACATACAAAGGTTAATGGTTCAGATAAGCTTATAGTTATTTATCACATAAATAGTTGAGGCTTCTCATACATGGTATACTTCATATTTAAACTGGCATGGACACATATCTTGGGAGACAGGAAGCTTCTCTAGTGTTTTTCAAATTATATGATGTAAAAGGCTCTTTTACATTAAAGATGCCAGGATGTACTTTTGTGATCACTCCTTTCACACTTGCTTTCACATAACCTTGTGTTGTCCACGAGCTGTTTGATGCCACCCATTTTATATCTCATATTTCTCAATAAGATTCCTGCATAGTTCAATATTAGAATGCTGCTTCCTATATGAAAATTTTGTTTGCTTTTTTTGGATTCCTTTTTCAAGATGATTTATGGCTCAATTTTGAAAGCCTCACATCGAGTTAAGATTGAAATGGGTTGATACATGAACACTGCTCTGATATAGATTAATCCGTGAGACAGCAACAATGGAAATGCCACCATCTAATTTATTTCACTTTTAGGTGATCAAAGAGATGTCCACACAAACAAGGCAATCACACTGTTTTAAACAGCCCTTTCAAATTTCCTGAGGCTCTTCTATTGAATTGTCATGGCCACGTGGAATGAAATTTAAGGAAATCTATGAGGGTGATAATGAACAATCCTATGAATGAACCTTTCTGCAATTCTTTTTAGCTCTGAATTATAATGCAGTCTTGGTAGGTCCTAAAATATAGTGTCAGTTATTTCTGTTCTGAGCACTGTTCCCTAAAGTTTCACAGGACTGTGGCAGGACCATCACAGAACCTGAATTGAATAGAAAGATGTCTGAGTCCTTAGCACTCAGAAGAAGGGGAGAGAAGCCTGAGGAAAAACATCTAGAGCCAACATGGGATAAGACACCTATTAATCTCAGCAATTTAGGAAGGAGACTTTATATTCACGATGGCCTGAAGCACAAACTTAATATGCAGCAAACCTCATTAGGTGAGGAACACTTTCTAAACCTACTCTAATACCTCATTAATGTACCTGTGGGACGAACGTTGAAAAGCTCTAGACATGCTCTTGAATACTAAAATTCATCCCTTTTTCAAAACTAAACACACAAACAAAATACACAAAATAAAATACTTTTATATTTTGAAATATAAAAATAAATATACATATGTAGGTGTATTTATCAGTATTTATGATATGATACATATATGTCATATGTGGCATTATGTAAGTGATCTCTTTAAATATGCCATATATCATACATATGTGCTATGTATGATATAGGACATATATATTAGATATATATGTTATATATTCTGTGGGTATTTGTGTCCATAATTAACACTTACATATCTATCCAAATATATACAGATATGGCTGTATAAATAATGATCAGAGAACTTTGAATCTGACCTGAGCCCTATGATCCTGGAAAACAGCGGTGGTGAAGCAAAGGTCCCCTATCCATCTGTGTTCCTGGAAATGGCTAACTGCAAAATACCATGTTTCCCTATATGACTTAGATAAGATCCTTGATATCTCCCTTGTTTACTTATGACAAGCCTAAATATATACCCTCTAAATTCCCATTCTTATCCTAGTAAGTGGTTAGCTGAATTGTTTTGTCCTTACTGGTTCATCAGAATAAAAAGCTTTGAAAGAAGGAGTATACAAATGAACAATGGCCAGACTATATATAAAAAGAGAACTTTGACCCATCACTTGCAGCAACCTGCTCAGGAAACCAACCTCTTACCTACAGCAAACCACCGGGGAAGCCAGTCTGCTCTACCTCAGACGGGTAGGAAGCCAGACTGCTATCTGCAGTGACAATCCGGGAAGCCAAGCAATAACTTTGTAACAACCAGTTCTAAAATGGCCAGGGCTTGATTAACACCTTCCCTAATTTTTATTCCTGCTTTCAAGTTAGGATCAACCAGAGAAAACCAAACAGGCACCTTCCCTGATCACACAGCGTACCCCACTTCTGCAGCCTGCCTCCAGCTTCCCCAGGACAGCAGCCTCCAATCAGGGCATACCTGAAGCCTTCCCTTCTTTACACTATAAAGATTTCCCTCACCTTTGCTTGCTTTTGAATCTCTGCCAAATCCAAGTGGTGGTGGCTGGCAACCTTGCTTGGGCAAACTTGGAATAAATAACCTTTGCTCATATCATTTGGTTGGTCTTTGTTTATATCCACAGCTTGTTAACCAAGCTTAGGTTAAGCTTCTGTCTTTCTCCCATGTTCCTGAACTTAGAGCCACCCTCAGCCTGAGCTGGCATGCAGGCCCTCCGAAGCCAACCACCCAGAGACTAGAGTGGCCTCGGAGAAAAACAGTGAATGAGCTGCTGTCCCATCACAGCACCCGCTTGCAGCCCTCTGCACTGCACCCAGTTGTTCCTAGTCTTGTTCAGTCTCTCTGAACAAGAAAAGCTCTTTTGCTGAACCATTGAGCCGCTTGCATATCTTTGTTTTTCTTATTAATGCCACTTGCATATCCTGCAGTCGGAATTCTCTCCTGACCGAGGTAGCTCTCCCCTCCCCTGCACTAGCCCCTCCACAACGCAGTAAACCCTTTTGTATGAAATCTCTCCTTAATAGGTCTGGATTTGTCTTATTTTGTTTTTCCTTTTACTGTTTGACAAAGGATTTGTGAAGAAGATGCTGATCTACATGTACATAGTACCTGTGTTTACAATTTTATTTTTATGTGAGAATAAGAAACAGTTTCTGTATGGCATGTAGCAGGGTGGTACAAAGTGACTGACTAAAAATAAATAAACAAATAAACGATTTTGGAAGCAAAGCATGTGGCTTACAATTCTACTGAAGCATATACTTGGAAGAAAAGAAAAGATAGAGATTACAAGTGCGATGTGAACCTGAATTTTATTGAGCCTGTGTTTGCTTGGTTTTAGATGAGAAGAATCAGGATACCTTATCTCCATACATGAAAAATCAGATTATTTTTTTCTGAATTAGTATTGCTAAAAAGAAAATCTCATGTGTGTAGGTAATACACTACACTTAAGCAGCAATATATTAATGGAAATCTAGATCATTAAAAAAAATTTTTGTCATTGCAAATATGCTGCAGTGAACTCTTCTTATAAGTAACTTGACATTTTTTTACAGTGTATCCAGAGGCTAAATTCCCAGCAAATATTCAAACGATGCATACTTTGATAGGTAAGAGTGTTACTACATTTCTTATGTTTTTGTTTGTTTGCATTTTCCTGATGAATTATGAGAAATCAGATATTTTCACAGGCTCATTGCAATGCATGTACACATACACACTAACTTTTATAGCAAATGTTCTAAAAGAAAACCTGCTGCTTTCAAGGGATGCTCTTTTGCAAGAATGGAGGTAGAATTGAGCAATTTAGGTAATCTATATGCAATAGAACACCACATCACGTAACAAGATGGTTTCAAAAGGGCAAACCCAAGAACTGTTGAGAACAATGGATTTAGACCTATTCACAAAAAGCAAAACGGAGACATGAAAAATATTCCTGCTCCATAGGGAAACTTTTCAAAATTTGCTCCCAAAAGATTTAGAATTGTTTGAACCAGTGTTCTATGTACCTCTTTGTTCCTTTACAAATGGGTTATGTGGTTACCCTATGCCTGTTTTACTTGGGGTGTAAGGGACAGATAATTTGCCTTTTTACGTAATGGGTTTCCAGGAAAAGAGGACCTGTATATGACTGTGATGCAGAGCATGAAATCCTACTTCTTAAGATTGTTGCAGTTATTGGATGACATTCACATTATTGATGTGCCTTTTTTGGGATGGGGAATTTGTATGACAGAGAAGTTAATGCTTGGGAACAAGAAAGGAAGACTATACTAGCTTGGATCATAGCTTCTAAATCTTTACTTCCTCCCTATATAGATTAATATGTTATATACTTTAGTATATGTCTTTGTAGTGCTTGCTTGAAGAAAACATGGAAACACAGCCTTGTTTCACTGACTTTGGCATAGTCACATGGCTTGTTTTGGTCAATGGGATATTAGTAGACAGAAAGTAAACAAAGCCTGTAAATGCGTTGACTGTACTTTTGGTTTACCTTGGCCCCTTGGGTTTTAGCATCTATTGTAACAGGCTCATGCCTGGGCAGCTGCAGGTCTCAGAGTGAAAGATATGAAACTGACCTGAACCTGAACTATATCCTAATCAGAAATGTCCCAGAAGACCTTCAGAGCTTTAGCCAATAAATAAAGCCTTGTTGAAATTATGAGACTGTTTAATACACAGCATTATCTTGGCAGAACTCTGACTGATATAATTATATAGTTACATATCACATGAACCATATTATTACTTTATTTAAAGAAAGGCTCAGACTATCTAAGTAAACTGATCAAGATGATATATTAACAGAGGCAGTCAAGATATAAACCCCTATCAGAATGCAAAGATGGGAAAGTGTTTTTTTCACATTATATATTACTTTCTTCTACAATTCTAAGTCATTGAATGCAGTGGGGTGAGGGCAGTAACAAGAACATTAGTTCAGGAGATATATAATATATGAGTTAAAGCAGAGTAAAATGATAAAACAAGGGTTAGAACTGAAGAAGGTCAAAAGAATGTACTACCTTATAAGAAACAAGGGGAATTCGGGACATTTGAATTTTGAAGGATCACCAAGATACTCCTGTTATAGTGCTAAGTCAATAGCTACACTATTTAGCAAGCATGTTTTTGATGGCCTTCACTTCGTTAATTAAGCAGAAATTATTGGGAAAATTTTATTTTCAGTCAGTGTATACCCATATACTAAGATTCTTCTAGTAAATAAACATTCAGTGGTTTTACGTTGGGGAAATATACACTGAGAAGAAACAGCAGGAAAAGTATTGAGAATTCTCTAATTAGGCTCTCCAGAAGATAGGAGGCATCCAATTTCAAATACTTACTGCTTAACTTCTATATGTGAAGTACAATGCTCTTCTCAGTCTAGTAAAAAGTGAGACAATCATAAAACAATGTATGTGTGTAGTAGTGACTGGATTAATTCAACATAATCTCCTTCCCACACATTGGTGATAAAGGAATTGGAATTATGCAAGAAAATGCAGTGGAATATATAATAGTTTCAAGCAATTAAAGAGTTAGTGAGTTTATCTTTAGAGCTCATATGCTACAAATATATATACATACACATACTATTAGCAGCTGGAATAAATCTCCTTGGATATATTGAATTTTTTATTAGTTCTTACTGATGGCATGAATGCTAAATTTAAATAGTGGCATTATTGCCAAACAACATTTTTGAAGAAGAATCTTTTTGTCCCACTCTCCACTAATAAAAATAATTTGGCTCATGTTGCAGCGTTTGGACTTCCTATAGCCAAGCATTTAGGTAGTTACACTTAATACATGTGTATCAGTCAGAGGCCAATCATAAGACATAAACCATACCAGGAATTTGAAGGTGGAAAATTCGACATAGAGAATTGTCAATTAAGTGGTTGAAGGTTAAAGGAAAACTATAAGGTGTATAGAAGTAGAAAAGGCATAAACCAGCTACTACTATCCCAAGAGGTGAGGGAATGTGAACAACACAGGAACGGACTTAGACTATCTCCTATCCTCATCTAAAATCCAGCCCTCTTTAGAGAGTGGTGGCTGCTATAAGAATGCCAGCCTTTCAGGGATGACAAGACATGTCAGAGGGAGCAGGCCAGAGTTCATGTACAAGGGTCTCCTGCCAGGTGGAAAAACTTGCTGAATGGCAAGCTCCACAGCTTATCCACGAAGGCCCCTGAGGTGACTCTCCATATGCTGATTTGCTGGCTGTCATGCCCTTGAAAATAGCCCACCAGAAGAAGCAGAAAACCCCTTTGCCTTGCAGTGTGTCCCAACACTTTCAAGCGACAAACCCGAAGCTGCGCAGGAGAAATGTGTACAGCATGTAGTTGCAGTGTCTCGGGGGTAGGGCCAAGAAGGGAAGGTTTGGAACCAAGAAGCAATGAAGTGTAGGTGGCTTCACACATATTAGGCAGGTCAGACATGCACCAAGGTATATTTCCCACTTCCAGGTGTTTTCCTTTGTTGAAATAGACTCAAAGGTAGCCTCTTCTGTTTCCTTGTGACATTTTGAACTAGTCAAACTCCATGGAAATAAAAAGAGAGAGAAGTAAAAAATGCTGTCAAAACATGGCTCAGGGGCAACTCCAGCAGTCTTAGTCAGTCTTGCCTTATAGCAACTTACGTAGCGATGTCTCCCATTATAGCGGCATGTTCGCTTAATTAATTGAATAATTTTCCAGAAAGTTATGAGAAAGGCAAGGTGACATGGATTTTTTACTTAGCCGTAAGTTCTGGATGGAAATACTTAGGCTTGATTTTAATTAGGCACACCTCTCTATAAAGAAGCAAGATGAATGAAGAGAGCAGGAGTATGTTATCAGTGTTCTTCAGCCTGCTCTTATGGAGTAGGGAACATTTCAAATAATTGAATATGAGAGTAACTTTCCATTGCCCTGTTTCCCTGTGCTTATTTTTATGATTCTTCCTGAGAGCAGTTTATCTTATATATCATGCCATAAGAATCAATAAAGATATCCAGCTAATCAAGAATCAAAGTAACACTCTTACATAATTTAGCTCTTTTTTTAATTTTTGAATTTAGATCAGCTCAACAAAAGTATTCTTTTTTTCAAATTTGTACATTTTTAAAGGGCAGTTTTAAGTTCAGAAAAATTGAGCAGGAAGTACAGAATTCCCATCTGCTTCCTGTCCCCACATGTGAACGCCTCACCCACTATGGACATCCTATACCACGGGGGTACATTTGTTTTAATTGACAAGCCTACATTGAAACATCATTATCACCCAAAGTCCATAGTTCTACATTAGGTTTAACATTTGGTGCTTTATATTCTACAAATTTCCCAAAATCTATAGTGATATTCATCCATGATTATAGTATCATACAGAATATTTTCACTGCCCTTAAAATCCTCTGTGCTCTATTCATCCCTCTCTCAACCCCTGGAAACCACAAATCCTTTTACCGCCTCCATACTTTTGTCTTTCCTGAATGTCACATAATTGAAATCACACAGTGTGTTGTCTTTTCAGATTGGTTTCCTACACTAGTAATAAGCATTTAAGGTTCCTCCATGTATTTTTATAGCTGGATAGTTCACTTATTTTACTGCTGAATAATATTCCATTGTCTACATGTACCACAGTTTATTCATTTACCTTCAGCAGGATACCTTGCTTCCAATTTTGGTAATTATGAACAAAGCTGTTATAAACATCCACGAGAAGGTTTTTGTGTGGACAACAGTTTTCAACTCATTTGGGTAAATAACAGGGAGTGTGATTGCTGGGTTGTATGGCAAGAGTATATTTGGTTTTGTAAGAAACTGCTAAACTGTCTTCCACAATGGCTGTACCATTTTGCATTCCCACCAGCAATTAATGTGAGTTCTTGTTGCTCCACATCCTTGCCAGTATTTGGTGTTGTCAGTGTCCTGGATTTTGGTCATTCTAATAGGTGTTTTTACTGTTTTCTTATTGTTGACTTTTACCAACCAAAATACTTTTGTGTAATTAAATAATTGTCTCTGGTGTCCTACAAAAGTGTTAACTTCCTCTTTATTTTTCCTGCTTTCACAACTGTGTAGATGAAAAGAAAAATAACAAGAAGTAGATAAAGATAAAATATGTAGTACTTTATCACACAGTCAACCCAAACATTTATGGACTTTTGCAAAGCATGTATTAGTAAATAATATCAGAAACTATGGTGGCTAATAATTAAAATAATACTATTATTAGTAATAGTGGCAGCTGCTGCTTATTTATTGAATAGTTATCTAGTGCCAGGAATCATACTAGGTGTTTCCTAATCATTAACTCATAAAGCCCTAGTTAGTAAGTGAATATTGCTATCCCTGGATTTTATAGATAAAATAAGGACACAGATATTGTCAAATTACTTTCCTGAGTTCACATACATAGTAAACAACGAAACTTATATTCCAGTAGAGGTTGGCCATTTTTTCCCTATACTATGCAACCTAGTCAGTAGTCAGTATTGGATTTTGTTATCTTAATTATACCTTTCACACGAGTCAAGAGAAGAGCTTCTAAGCAGCCACATTTGCCCCATGCCCCTAATTGTTCAGGGAATCATTTGAAAGAGGCATATGCGCCTTTTCTGGAGTCACCTCCCAAGTTCACTGTTACCAACTCCCTGCTCCTCAGCTCATCTCTCTCCATTCCCAAACATCCAGCTTATTATTCATTCTCTGTGTATGGATTCCACTCTGGTGTGATGCATAACTTGATATTCCCTTTGGCATCTGTGGCAGAATCAACAATATTCCAGCAGCAGGAGTCAGCTTAACAGGTGACTTCCAGTCAGTTTGAGCAGGTGACAGAACATACCCACCCAATATGTGCATGTCCTTAGGACTAAAGCACCCTTCTGAAAGGGGATAGGCCACTAGATTTATTAAATTTTACCTCTCCGCCTCCCCCTTCCTTCATTATTAAGTGAATATCCATGTAACCACTTATCAGATGAAGGCACAGAACTCCCCAGACTTTAAAAGCACCCTTTACCATCTACTGTTCCTACATCATGTGGTTTTTCTTCCCCACTCAAAGGAAACATCTCAACTTTCATGATAATTATTTCTTATCTTTTATTTCTAATTTTCCACTTTTGAATGAATCCTTAAAAGGTTCTCTCTGTGCTTGCCTTTGAACTATATATAAATGGTACATACCAAATGTATTCATATGTTACTTATTTCTTTTGTTCAATATTTTGTTTGTGATCTTCATTTGTGTTATGTGATGTAACAGGTTTATTTGGGCTGTTTTTATTTATTTACCCATGGTACTATTGACTGGTACTTAATAGTACCTTCCTTTTACTTTGCTACTTTTAAAAATGCAGTTATTAACAATCTTGAATATATATTTCAGTGCAAATAAGTGAGTAACTCAAGGGCAAGATTTCTCAATCTCAGCAGTATTGACATTTGGTCCCTGTTTATTCTTTTCTGTTGTTGGGGATGGGGGCTGCCCTGTGTGCTGCAGAAATTTTATCAGTATCCCTTGCCTTCACATAATAGATGCTAGTAGCACAGGTCTTTTCCACTTTGTGACTATCAAAAATATCTATATACACTGCTAAATGTTCCCTGAGAGGCAAAATTGTTTTCAGAACAAGTGCTGCAGAGTACTGTAGTTATCATTAGTTTTGCTAATCAGATATTTCAGAATCATCATCATCTAAACACATGGGTCCCTTGTACTTGCTGACCAAATGGGGTTGAGTGAGTGCTTGACTAATTATGACCATGAATTGTAAAAATAATAATTGTGCCTCCCCTGGCTTTAACCATTTAATTGCCAGTTCAAGACCCACCTCCCCCACAACTTCTTCTCTTCTTGTAGCTCAGTGTCCAGCAACATTCAAATGGTAGCTCATTGTTCTGCTTAGGTTGCTACTGATGCTGGGGTTCTTGTTCATGGAGTCAAAGAATGAACTTAGCAAACACTCAAAGTAGGAGAGAAAGGGGGAGGCTTTTATTTAGAGATAAAGTGAGAGGACAGAGTTCCTTGCTCATGCCAGGAGGGGAGAAGACTGCCCGTAGTTGTGCATTGTCTAGGGGATTTCTAGGCAGTTGAGTATTTTTAGGAATATGACAAAGGTCTAGGGGTATAGACTTGTTAAGTGGTCTTAGAATGTTCATCCCTGATGAAACATTAAGTCTCTTTTCTCATCAGTCTTCCATATAATTATACAAAATTAACATAAGAAATTTACTGCAGATTCCTTCTCAGAATAGCAGCTTCTTGGTCTGAGAGCATATCAATCAAGACTGCCTGCCTACCTTCAAGGTAGTCTGAGTCATTGTCTGTTTGCTAAAGAATTTAAGAACTGTACTTAACTTCCTAGGTTTTAAAAGACAATCTAAGATAAAATCTTTCTTGTGTTTACTACATTGTTTATGGCTGGGCTTGCTTGCCATTATTAATTGCTCTGGTTGCAAATCACCTGATCAGGTCTAAAGGAGCAAAAATAACATATAGGCTTGGGCCTTTTAGCATGCTGAAGTGAATCCTACAATGGCGTGATTAACACAATAAAAAACATGAGCTATGCTGAGATACTTTCTTTTATCTGGGGAATATTAACTGATCTCACTGAACAATGACTCTAAAGCTTAATATTTAACAGGGGGTTTCTTTGCTTATTGCTGCATTGCTCTGACTGTAATTATCTTGCCTTACTTTTTCAGGATGCCCTCACACTACTCTGTCTAAACCCATGGTCGCTGTCTCACTACTAGAAGCAGAGAACCCCTACCAACACACTCAGTAGACATATGTGATGGATGATAAAGAAAACTTTGCTTTAAACAACTGAGATTTTGAGGCCTGTTTGTTAGAGAAACTGTTATAGAAAATGTTCTAGAAACTGGTTTAGGGTATATCATAATAAAAATCCTAAAAATATGACTGGCTGCAAGCAGAGAGAAAACTGTTATTGGGAGTTGGAAACATGGCAATCCATGGAATGGGCATGCAAAATACTAGGTAATAATTTTGCCTATGATTTGAAAAGCAGATAATATGCCTAATACATATTATGGTTTTAGGAACAGAGATTGGAAAAGAGAATGGTGAAAGTATGTATGTATTGGTTTCTGTTAAGTTACATTTGAGATAGTCTATGAAAAAGTCTGCCATTTGTAAGAAGAATTAAAGGAAACAGAAACAGTTCAGAAATTTAGGGACTTGGAGAGTTGGGCATGAAACTTATTAGTCCTGAACAGTAAAAGATACGATCAAGAAATACTATAAGCAACAAAGGCCAATTGGAGCTCAGCATAATGGCAAATGGCAAGTTTACAGTCAGTCTAGACACCAGTGGTTAAAATACCTGAAAGAGTTGAGAATCTCAAGGAGTCGTAACAGTAGAACAATTTTTTTCAAAGTAAGGATATTGTTCTCTTACGAAACTGATAGGGTCACAATATCCATATTAACTCCAGAGAATAGAAATGTCTACACCTATATGCATGGCTAATGAGGCATAGAACTCTGTAAAGATCAAATAGTTAAAAAGGTACATTTTTGATACTAAGTTTTGAAGAGTTTGTCTGTCAAAGACACAATATCCTGGACTAAAAATGTCTCTGATTGTATGAGATTTACGAAAGTCTTTAGGGGACTAAATGTTTTATAAACAGGAAAGAAACTAAGAAAACCTTCCCAACTCCTTGTCCCACCTTCCCAAGAGGGCTTATTCTCCAATGCCTGTGTCAGAAGTGGCCAAGGAGGAGGATGAAAACAAAAGTGTTAGGAAATTCTTCATGGTTTCTCATGTTTCTGTCTGTCTTGTCACACAGTCATTAAGTGGTTTTGTTCTGAATTATTTTGGTAAAGATATTTGCCTAGTGAACAGCTTTGGAAGATAGAAATAATGTCTCTTCAGGCAAACATCTGTAATGTTCACTGTCCAGTATAATAAAAATGTCTTCCCCTGAATCAGGCATTATTGCTGCTCATTAAAAATACATGAGTTCCCCAAGTTCATGGTTTTTCTCTATAATGCAGCTTCCTGTGTATTCCAGGATCATCCAGCCCTCTCTGCACCACCCTGCAGGAATTGACGCTCAGGGGACAGGTGCAAGAAAATGTTGATATTCTGGCTAGAGCTATTGCTGTGAGTAATAAAATCCTTTGTCTCTGTCCCTGTAGACTTGTAGGCTCATGTTTTCTGCCAACATCTATGAAACTGTGGCAGACTAACTGGTTAAATTGCAAGTATGGTAGACTCTCAGACCTCTCATGGTTTTGGGTAGGCAAGACCACAGAGGATAAGAGGATGATGCCAAAGCAATACATACGCACACACACTATATATGAATTTCTTAAATGGAGTGTAATTCAGACCTGAAAAAGTTATTCCTAAACACTAGTCTCAAGGTAGGAAGTCCCTGAATGTCTGCTGAAGATTTTTAAATTGCTAGAGACTAATGAATTTTGTATGTTCTCTATTTTTCTCTCCTAAATAGCAGTGTTTGTTGTGATTAGACTTTTCCTAAACCACAATTGTATATTAGGTGTATGGAGAGTACAGAACATGTTCAATAGGATCCATGTCTATAATTCAAAGTGCAGTCTGCCAGACTTCTCCCAGAGGTAATGGTGCTCAAGTCAAAGATAAGACTGCTGATCAGGAGTAAGCACACTGTGTTAGTGGGAGAGACAATGTGTCAGATCATTGGTGACTAGAATGGAGACTCTAATAAGCTTTTCACATGTTCATATTTATGTCAGTTAGTTTTTAGCTCCTGCTCTATTACATTTTTCTATTTATATTCCTTCATAGTTCATTCTACCTTAATTACTACAGCTCTATTATAACTTTTGCAACTAGAAAATTCCCCCATTTTTTTTTCTCCTTCAAATATATCTTGATAATAGTGGCCCTTTCCACATCTACACAAATGCTGGAACTCAGATTGTCAACTGAAATACAAACACACACACACACACACACATACACATACACACTTCAATTGTTAGAATTTTGAATGGGATTGATTTGTTTCCAGAGGTCAATGTGGAGAGAACTACTGTCTTTATACAATCGAGTCTTCGAACCCAGAAACATTATATACTCTTTCACTTACTTTAATGTCTTCTTTAGTGATTCTCAATAGTTTCATATTTTTAATAAAATTTTGGTATATCTTTGTTTGGACTTACTCTTGGGCATGTTGATTTTGATGTTATTGTAAATAAAGTATTTCAATTTCAGTTTGTTCCTTTTATATAGAAATGTTAGGTAGAAAAATATACATGAGTGGGGTAGAGGGAGAATTAAGCTGGTAAAGCCCACTAAAAGGGACTCAAAGAGTTAGCCAGATAAAATGAGAGAACCAGAAAGGACTCACAGAATTAGTAAGTTAATTAGTTGAAGTTTCAAAGGCCAGGAATTACTTGAAATGTCCAGATATTCCCTAAGTAGAGAAAAGTCAATCAAGGATTTCTCTGCCCTACCCCATGAGATAGAACAGAGAAATAAGACAAGGATCATGCCCTTGTCTGATCTACTTAGCCTGCAAAAAGGCCCCAGTTTATTCTTTAACTTAATGTATATGCAGTTCTTCCTCTTCTTCCAGACACTCAATCAAGTAACTTTATACCCAGGGCAGGAGACAGACCTCCAAAGTGTAAAGAAACCTATGTGGACCAAGATACAGACTAACACAATCACCTAAATAACCTTATTCTTAAGATAAAACTTTAAAAGAATTATGAACCACCTGTACACATCATGCCTTATGCTGACTTCTACCCAAAAATGCCCTATAAAACCCAGATCCTACACCCTTAAGTGTGCCTCCTGTCTGAGGTTGCCCACACTCCCCTTTCTTTGAGTGTGTCACTCTTTCTGTTCTCCTTCAGATAAATAGGGAGGTGCTACTGAGAGCGCTGAGCTGGGCTTCCAAGTTCCTGTTGCCTGGGTGACCTGGATAGGACAGGAGTTGTACAGTCATGCTTTTTCCTAGCCTGCCTGAAAATCTCCTTTCTTTGCCTTGGTAAATTCTCAGAACAATCTCACTCCATCCAGTGTTCTGCAGCTCACCAAAATCCTGAGGTGGTAGGGACTTAGTTCCCATGCCATGCAGATTCAAGCAGACACTGGACACCAGGTGACCGTGGCTTTAGGAACTGACAAATGATTTGCCCTATACTGAGCAGGAATTCAATGAGCTTCTCTTTCCTGCCTTTGTCTACCTTAACTCTAGCCTGCTCCTCCCTTAGAGTGTATTCAAATAAAACTTTCATTCTGCTTTGCTACTGTATCATTGCCTTTTTAATTTTTTTGTTAAGGTATCATTGATATACACTCTTATGAAGGTTTCACAAGAAAAAATTTAATTATTACATTCACCCTTATTATTGAGTTCCCCCCCATACCCCACTGCAGTTACTGTCCATCAGTGTAGTAAGATACCACAGAGTGCCGATTTGTCTTCTCTGAGCTACGCTGACTTCCCTATGACCCCCCACACACCATGTACACCAGTCATGACGCTACACAATGCCCTTCTCCCTCCCTCCCCACCCACACTCCCCAAACCCTCCCCTTTGGTAACCACTAGTCCCTTTTTTGGATCTGTGAGTCTGCTGCTATTTTGTTCCTTCAGTTTAGCTTCCTTGTTATACTCCACAAATGAGGGAAATCATTTGGTATTTGTCTTTTTCTCCCTGATTTATTTCACTGAGCATAATAACCTCTAGCTCCATCCATGTTGAGTGTTGAGGCATGTGAGTACTTTATTCTCCCATACTGCAGGATGCCTTTTTGTTCTGCTTATGGTGTCCTTTGCTGTACAGAAGCTTTTTAGCAGGATGTAGTCCCATTTGTTCATTTCTTGTTTTGTTTCCCTACCCCTAGGTGATGCATTCTGGAAAAAGTTACACATGTTTATATTCAAGAGATTTTTGCCTATGTTTTCTTCTAAGAGTTTTATGGTTTCATGACTTACGTTCAAGTCTTTGATCCATTTTGAGTTTACTTTTGTGTGTGGGGATAGACAATCCAATTTCATTCTCTTGCATGTAGCTGTCCAGTTTTGCCAACACTAGTTGTTGAAGAGGCTGTCATTTCCCCCATTGTATGTCCATGGCACCTTTATCATATATTAATTGACCATATATGCTTGGGTTTATATCTGGGCCGTCTGGTCTGTTCCGTTGGTCTATAGGTGTGTTCTTGTGCTATTACCAAATTGTATTGATTACTGTGGCTTTGTAGTAGAGCTTAAAGTTGGGGAGGGTAATCCCCCCGACTTTATTGTTCCTTCTCAGGATTCTCAGGATTGCTTTGGCTATCCTGAGAATTAATATTGTCAAAACGGCCATCCTGCCTAAAGCCTGGGATGCATTTCCATTTAATGTTATTGTCTTTAATTTCTCTCATGAGTGTCTTGTAGTTTTCAAAGTATAGGTCTTCCACTTCTTTGGTTAGGTTTATTCCTAGGTATTTTATTCTTTTTGATGCAATTGTGAATGTAATTGTTTTTCTGATTTCCCTTTTTGCTAGTTCATCATTAGTGTATAGGAATGCAACAGATTTCTGTTTATATCCTGCAACTTAGCTGAATTCAGATATTAGATCTAGTACTTTTGGAGTGAATTCTTTAGGGTTTTTTATGTACAATGTCATGTCATCTGCAACAGGAACAGTTTAACTTCTTCATTGCCAATCTGGTTGCCTTTTATTTCTTTGTGTTGTCAGATTGCCATGACTATGATCTCCAGAATTATGTTGAATAAAAGTGGGGAGAGTGTGCATCCTTGTCTTGTTCCTGATCTTAAATGAAAAGCTTTCAGCTTCTCGCTATCAAGTATTATGTTGGTTGTGGTTTTGTCATATGTAGCCTTTATTATGTTGAGGTACTTGCCCTGTATACACACTTTGTTGAGAGTTTTTATCATGAATGGATGTTGAATTTTGTCACATGCTTTTCGGCATCTATCTTGATGATCATGTGGTTTTTGTCCTTTATGTTGATGTGGTAGATGATGTTGATGTGGTGGTTGATGCTGATATATTTTTGAATGTTGTACCATCCTTGCATCCCTGGGATAAATCTTACTTGATCATGATGGGTGATCTTTTGATGTATTTTTGAATTCAGTTTGCTAATATTTTGTTGAGTATTTTTGCATCTATGCTCATCAGGGATATTAGTCCATAATTTTCTTTTTTTGTGGTGTTTTTACTGGTTTTGGTATTAGAGTGATGCTGGCCTCATAGAATGAATTTGGAAGTATTCCCTCCTCTTCAACTTTATGGAAAACTTTAAGGAGGATGGGTATTAGGTCTTCACTAAATGTTTGATAAAATTCAGCAGTGAGACCATCTGGTCCAGGAGTTTTGTTCTTCAGTAGTCTTTTGATTACCAATTCAATTTAGTTGCTGGTAATTTATCTATTCAGATTTTCTATTTCTTCCTGGGTCAGTCTTGGAAGGTTCTATTTTTCTAGAAAGTTCTCCATTTCCTCTAGGTTTTGCAATTTGTTAGCACATAATTTTTCATAGTATTCTCTCATAATTCTTTGTATTTCTGTGGTATCCAGAGTGGTTTTTCCTTTCTCATTTCTGATTCTGTTTATGTGTATAAACTCTCTTCTTTTCTTTATAAGTCTGACTAGGGGTTATCTATTTTGTTTATTTTCTCAAAAACCAGCTCCTGCTTTCATTGATTCTATTGTTTTATTCTTCTTGATTTTATTTATTTCTTCTCTAATCTTTATTATGTACTTCCTTCTACTGACTTTGGGCCTCATTTGTTCTTCTTTTTCTAGTTTTGTTAATTGTGAGTTTAGACTGTTCAAAAAGGTTTGTTCTTCTTTCCTGAGGTAGGCCTCTATTGCAATATACTTCACTCTTAGCACAGCCTTTGCTGCATCCCACAGATTTTGTGGTGTTGAATTATTGTTGTCATTTGTCTCCGTATATTGCTTGATTTCTGTTTTTATTTGGTCATTGATCCATTGATTATTTAGGAGCATGTTATTAAGCCTCCATGTGTTTGGGGTTTTTTTCATTTTCATTGTGTAATTTATTTCTAGTTTCATATCTTTGTGATCTAAGAAGCTGGTTTGTACAATTTCTATCTTTTTTTTAATTTACTGAGGCTCTTTTTATGGCCCAGTATGTGATCTATTCTTGAAAATGTTGCATGTGCACTTGAAGAAGAATGTGTATCCTGTTGCTTTTAGATGGACTGTTCTGTACATGTCCATTAGGTTTATCTGTTCTAATATGTTGTTCAGTGCCTCTGTCTCCTTACTTATTTTCTGTCTGGTTAATCTGTCCTTTGTACTGAGTGGTGTGTTGAAGTCTCCTAAAATGAATGCATTGCATTCTATTTCCCCCTTTAATTCTGTTAGTATTTGTTTCACATATGAAGGTGATCCTGTCTTGGGTGCATAGATATTTATAATAGTTATATCTTCTTGTTGTATTGACCCCTTTATCATTATGTAATGTCCTTCTTTGTCTCTTGTTACTTTCTTTGTTTTGAAGTCTATTTTGTCTGATGCAAGTATGGCAACACCTGCTTTTTTCTCCCTATTAGTTGCATGAAATATCTTTTTCCGTCCCTTTACTTTCAGTCTGTGTATGTCATTGGGTTTGAAGTGAGTTTCTTGTAGGCAGTATATAGATGGTTCATGTTTTTTTATCCATTCAGTGACTCTATGTCTTTTGATTGGTGTTTTCAGCCCATTTACATTTAGGGGATCATCAATAGGTATGTACTTATTGCCATTGTGAGCTTTAGATTTGTGGTTACCAAAGGTTCATGGGTAATTCCCTTACTATCTAACAGTCTAATTTAACTCACTTAGTATGTTATTACAAACACAACCTAAAGGTTCTTTTTTCTTTCCTCCTTTTTCTTCCTCCTCCATTCTTTATATATTAGGTACCATATTCTATACTCTTTGTCTATCCCATGATTTACTTTGGGGGTAGTTGATTTGATTTTGCTTCTGCTTAGTAATTAATTGTTCTTCTTACTTTACTGTCATTTTATTTCCCCTAGTGATAGCAATTTCGCCTTAGGAACACTTCCGTCTATAGCAGTACTTCCAAAATACACTGTAGAGATGGTTTGTGGGAGGTAAATTTTGCTTGTCTGAAAATTGTTTAATCCCTCCTTCAAATTTAAATGATAATCTTGCTGGATAGAGTATTCTTGGTTTGAGGCCTTTCTGTGTCATTGCATTAAATATATCATGCCACTCCCTTCTGGCCTGTAAGGTTTTTGTTGAGAAGTCTTATTATAGCCTGATGGGTTTTCCTTTGTATGTGATCTTTTTCTCTCTCTAGCTGTCTTTATCCTTGAACTTTGCCATTTCAATTATTGTATGTTTTGATGTTGTCTTCCTTGGGTCCTTGTGTTGGACATCCTTGCACCTCCATGGCCTGAGAAACTGTCTCCTCTCCCAGATTGGGGAATTTTTTCAGCAATTACCTCCTTAAAGACACTTTCTATCCCTTTTTCTCTCTCTTCTTCTTCTGGTTCCCCTATAATGTGAGTATTGTTCTGTTCATATTGGTCACACAGTTCTCTCAATATTCTTTATTCTTAGAGATCATTTTTCTCTCTGTGCCTCAGCTTCTTTGTATTCCTCTTCTCTACTATCTCTTCTGCTACATTTAATCTGTTTTTTCATCCCTCCAATGTATGTTTCATTTCAGATATGGAATTTCTTAATGATTGAATCTCCATTCTAAATTCATTCCTGAGTTCTTGAATATTTTTCTGTTCCTCCATGACCATGTTTATGATTTTTATTTTGAACTCTCTTTCAGGAATATTGGTGAGTTCAGTTTCATTTGGCCCTTTTTCTGGGGTTTGTGAGATTTTGGTCTGAACCAAGTTCCTTTGACATTTCATATTTGTATGTGGAGCCCTCTAGTGCCCAGAAGCTCTACTCTCTGGAGCTGCTCAACCTCTGGAGTGATGTCAGGGGTTACAGGGGAGCAGCACTGGTGCCTGGGGGAGAAAAGAGCTGTTTCTTGCTTCCCAGCTGCAGTGCCTCTCTCCACTGTTAGCACAAATGGACTGAGCAGACAGCTGTAAGCCTCTGTGCTTTACACTTGTAGCTACTGTGGGCAGGTCCTCCCTCTGGCTGGCCTGACATCAGGACAGGGACTGCCAGTTTGCAAGCTGCTGCTAACAGGCCAGGAGGAATGCGCAGCAGGCTGTGTAGCCAGCAAGGGAAATGTAGCACCTGAAGCTCCTGAAAGTTCCCTACCTGCTGGGCAGAGCATGTCCAGACAACTTTTTCCACCTATCCCTTCTCCTGAGCAGCAAGCTCCATGCAATCCCTGCCCCTTCAGCAGCCCTCTCTCTGTTAGGAATCTTCTCAGTCTGCCCTCCTTTCCTTTGTCCCAGAGTAGCCAGATGTGGATCCCTGTCTTCCACAAATAGCTGGAATCTCAGTCTCTTCAAGTATTCTGTTTGTCTTAACTTCCAAACCCCACTAATCTCCAGAGCACCATGCAATGTAGGTTTGTGCTCCCAAAGCAGATCTCCAGGGCTGTGTATTCAGCATTCCTAGGCTTCCACCTCCTCTCTGCTCCATTTCTCTTCCTCCCTCTTGAGAGCTGGAGTGGGGAAAGGACTTGGGTCCCGCTGGATCAAGACTTTGGTATGTTACCCTGTTTCATGATGTCTGCTCTTTTCTCCAGGTGTATGCAGTCTAGTACAGCCTTCTTTCCTGTTGCACTTTTAAGAGTAGCTGTATTAACTGTATTTTCATATTATATGTGGTTTTGGGAGGAGTTCTCTGTCTCACCTCTCACACCACCATCTTTAATCCTCTTTGTGTCATTGCCTTTTAATTCTTTGTTGCAGCAGGAACAAGACTGAGGAGAGTAAACTCAACCCTTAACAAAAACGAAGTAGTTTTCATTAATATGTTGACTTAATACTCTTCAAAAACTTTCTTCCTAAATATAATGTTTAATTATAGAATCCTTCAGATATTCTTCCATATATATCATATTATATGTGAATAATGACATTTCAAATGTTTACAGTATATTACAGTACTTTAGATTGTTCCTTTTCTCAAAGGGAATACTTTTAATATTTCACCTGTAAGACAGTTGTTGGAAATTTTTATGCTGCTAAATTATTACAACCTAATCACAGTAAGAATAGATGCCTTTGAGTTTGTATGAAGAAAATATAATTTAATTAATTTGGTTAAATTAATTAAAATATTAAAGAAATATTTCTTGGCTGTAGCCTTATCTTAAAAATCACCACTAGCACAGAGCTCTGATAAAACTTTCTGTGATGGTGGCAGTATTCTACACTGGGCTGTCTACACTGTGGCTATGGAGCCCTTGAAATATAGCTCTTGGCTAGTGCAACTGAGAAACCCATTTTCAATTTTCTTTAAGTTTGATTAATTTAATTGAGTAAACTACATGTGGCTATGGGTTTTTGTCTATTGGACATCACAGCTTTAGAGAAATTATCTTTGCCAAAGAGAGGCCCTATCTAGCACAAAACCTACAGCTGGTGCCATGATTTAAGAGAATAAAGAGTAAAAGGGAAAAATCAGGACACAATTTAAAGTCTCTTCAGTCTTCTCACATAAATCCCAACATTTTTGATCATTGCAAAAGGAGGAGAGAAAAGTCTATTATTATCCTTAATAGAAAGAGACATTGTTCATTTCCATGGTGTTCCAAGGACCCCCAAATGCTTTTCTTCTTAAGTGAGATTTATGTGGCCTGCCTCCACTTGATATAAAATAATCCCCCCTTTCACACATTCATCAGGAGAAACCTTCAGATTTTCAGGTGACAACTAAGGAATCTGGAATAAGCTAATGTGTTCAAGAGCATTAAAAGTTATTTTAGTATAAAAAGATGCCACTCCATATTTACTTACATTGCTTGGAAAACACAGAAATATTATCTTTTAAAAAAAGGGATTTCAGATGGTTTTCAGCTAAGGAGAATTTGTTTATGAAAGACTAATCACTTAAAATGCTATATGCCCCATCAAGAGCTTAGAGCCATTAGCTAACCTGACCTTGAAGATCAGAAAAGTCACAGTAAGTGCTGTCTTAGTTTGTGCTGGGGACACAAACATTCAGTCCTTAGCACACATAAACCATACATTGAGAAACACCCTGAAGGCTGAAGGTAAAGAAAAAGAAAGGGAGGCTGAATCACGCATTTGCCAATATTCAAAACTCAGTGCACTGTGGTGCTGCCACACACTGAGTTCTGTTTACAAAAGAGGATGTAATGCAACAAGAAGATTAAGTCTCATGTGGGTATTGATGACTGAATATTTGCTCATCTCTGACTCAAGTATGGTTGCTAGAGTATCTTTTGATTTTTTTATATTTGCTCCCCATTAACTTCTCATTTTGGTTTTCTACTTTTAAAAAATCAAACTAATGGGTCATATCTTATTCTTGTTTTTTATTAAAATTTGATTTACTATTTTGCTTTTTTCTGCCGCTTGCTATGGTAGACACTATCAACTTAAGTATGAAAATAATGTTCTAAAGAAATTTTGTGTGTTCTTGTCATTTAGCATTTTTGGCAGGAACATATCAAACCACCCAATCCAGTCAAATTTTCTTTGAAAGGTTGTGTCAGGTAAGGAATATAATAATTTGATTTGACTATTCAATCTCCTTTCAGTTTTCCTTATACCATATCCATCTGGTTGTGAGATACCGAAATTTTATTTTGAGGTGAGAAGAGGTTTATGGTGACACCAAGTGTAGCCTGACTTCAGAAAAAATATATAGAAGCTATTTCTATTTCAGTAGTTATTCATTTTTAGAAGTCAATTGAAAAGTAAAAAATGAAAAGTCTTGATACTGTACAAGTTTTAACCCATTTTTACCATAGTGTTTCTATTTCCATACTCCAAGTAGTAGTGTTTTACTTCCTGAAAGGCTGAAGGAGACTAATAATACACCATAAAATGCCCTGGAAAGATTTGCCTACATTTTGAATTCCAAATATCTTTCATGACATCAGTGGGGATCCTGTAAAGCCATGCTTTTATTCCCTTTATAAATTACGTAAAAATCATACTGAGTAGAGAGTGGTTTTGGAGGGTGGGGAGAAGAAAGAAGTGGGTTGACATTTTGAAAGTTTGGAAGTAAAATGAGTATGTGCTGACCCCAAAGTTACAGCTGGCCTCATTCAGACTGAGCATATTTCCTTCAACCACATCTGACTGCATTGCCTATGCAAGAACCAGACAATCCCAGACAACCTAATGGAGAAGTGACAATCATTATGGTTTGTTGACAGGTATGAAATGGCACAAGCAAAGCTGCCTGTGACACAGCATATTGAATCTTTTTGTATTTCCTTATTATATATTATCTTATTCCAAAAATACTTTCAATGATTAAAAAATTCCAATTATGATGACCAAAAACCAACCAGATGAACATACTTTCTTTTTTTTGCCACAGATCTCCAAACATTTTTCCAATATATTTATTGAAAAAAATCTATGATTAAGTGGACAGCACAGTTCAAACCCATATTGTTCAAGGACAACTATAATTCTGAATCCATTGTATAAGGCTAGTGTTAACCTTATATCAAAATAAGGCAAAACCATTATAAGAAAAGAACAGACTAATATCTCTTCTGAATACAGATGAAAAGATCTTCAATAAGATAACAAACTGAATCCAGCAATACATACATGATGACCAAGTGGAATTTATTTAAGGAATACAAGGTTGATTTAACATATAAAAACCATTTAAGATAATATGCCAAAACAAAAGATTAAAGGATGAAAACTATATGATTATCTCAGAAAAAGTACCTTCATGACAAAAACACACAATAACCCAGGAACAGAAAGGAATCTCCTCAACCTGAAAGATAGCTTCAATGAAAAAACTGATAGCTAATGTCATACTTTACTTTCAAGTCATAGTCTTATTTTCCTCACTGATTCTTTTACTTAAATCTCTCCATTTGTATAGTGTGAGAGAGATAGGAGAGAGCATACAGAAGAAAATGATAATTACTTCTCTAGTACACTGTAACTAGAAATATTTGCCTAAATCTTGAGAAAAATTAGAAAAACTCTAGCTCAGAATGTTACCAAGCCTGAAAGGAAAGTCTAAGCATATAACCTACTTACTATACAAATCAAAATTACTTACATAATTACTGTTGGGTATTTTTTGGCTTAGAATTCCAGTTTATAAAGCATCTTCAACAGAGGGCAATAAATTTTTTGGAGAAATGACAGAACACAGGAAAGCAACTTTAGATTTCCAGAGGTGATGAACACATGTTCTAGAATGAGGGTTAAATCTTGGAAACAATAGCAGGAATTTCAGTATGGTATTAGAAAAATAAGGCTTAGAGAGGTCAAGATTCTTCTTAGCTCTATTGTGCTCCACTTTGCTTTGAGAAAGAATGATGCTTAGTTTCTCAATGCTTTTGAGTAAGAAAAGTATAAAAAGACATGTCTTACATGAGTTAATGAGACTAGATGAGAAATCACCTTGAATGTGACTGAAGGAAAAACTAAGTCAGTGTAGCCTGTTTTATGATATATGCCATGAAACTGCCAACTGACATCTTGGCTGCCAGCAGGTAACCCTGCTGTATAGGTTGCATTTGTAATAGCTAGTGTTCAGATGGCTACAAATAACAGAACAACACATAAAAGAAGTTTCACTTGACAACTAAGGTATAATAACAGCTTGCGTTTATTGAGCACTTTGTATTAATAATCATTTACCTAAGTGTTTTCCCTATTTTATTTTACTCATCCTCACAATAACTCTTTAAAGTAGATACTTTTATTATTCCATTTAAACAGATGAGAAAATTGAGGCCAAGAAGTTTATATTATAAATCCATGGAAGAGAAAGTCTCCATATAATCACAAGTCCACAAGTAGATAGTCAAGTGTTAGTTGATTCAGGAATTAAGTGATTTTAAGGCAGTTGATCAGCTTTTCTGCAATTTTCTTGGATTTTTAAGTGGTAACAGTGCTATGCACAGTATTAGAAGTGATGGAGTTTTTCAGTAAGTAGCAATGCATTGCAGAACTACTTAATGAAAATCTCAGGAAAATGAATATCCTTGCCACTAGAAATTAGTCTTGAACTCCCAAATAGGTAATACATAACAAGATTGATTCTAATTTTTAAGAAATATGCTATGACTCAATAACAAAAAGTCCATGAAGTTGGTTGAGGGTGTTCATGTGATGGGGCTCCTCAACAGAGGTCTACATATTTGAATCAAGGAGAAATATTTTTCCTAGAATTGAGCTAGCAAATACCCTTTTTCATCTCATTTGATAAATTGGGTTACATGAAATCTCACTGGCAAAGGAGAATGGGATTACCATAATTGATTTAGTCAATTATAGTGCATGCTAGGTTCAGAAGATTGTCACAAATTGTGTTTGGGTATCTCTATTTCAGACTTTCATAGCTATTGTTCAAGTATGACGTATGTTTCTTTAATTGGGAGACATGGATCCAGGATCAATTCTTAGGAGTTTTACTGCTATGTCAATTGTTAAAGTAACCTTACAGTCCTTTCTAACAGGACTCAAGAATTGTACTTCTCTGATGTCTTTTCCAAAACCAACTCTCCAAGTTTTAGGTTTTACAAAGCTTGTTTTGGAGGATGCTGAGAAAAAGATGTTCATACTTGTTGATGGTAAGAGTGAGGTATTTGACCATTCTTGAAACATGGCAGGGTGTAAGCTCAAGGATGATATTCCTAGTTGCATGGGAAGGGGTGGGAGGTAGGGGGAGTCTGCTACCAACTCAGAAACAGAAAATCAATGAGCTCCAAAGGAACTGCCCTTGAGTATTTCTGCCCTTGAATTCAAGGTCAGTAACTTGGGCCAGAAAAGATCAAGTATTTCTGAAAGTTTGGCTAACTTGGAGAATTTTGTTTGTACTTTTTACCTTGCCTACATATTGCTAAGGGGTGTCAAGGCAAATGCCTTTGGCCATCTGCCGGCCACAGGGAACTGATACACAGACTTTCTCAGTCTCTACATCACTCTTTCTTTGAGTGAGCCTCATTCTTTACAATAGGTACTTCCTTTGTCAGCATTAGGTCATTTAGATAATTCCTTAACCAAGTGTCAATTTTGAATTTTATTTTGAATACTCTTTAGTCAATCATGAAGCATTCTGCATTTTATATTTTGTACAATACTCATATTGCTACATTCCCTTTTATCACCATTACCTTACATGTTGTTTTTCCTTTCCCTTTGCTTTCAAATTTTATTGTCATTGAGTTTCATATTTTATTTTGTATTATACTGTAGCTGGGTCTTTTTGGTAAAAAATCTTTGTTTCGTATTTTAAATATTTTGACTACTGATAGATTTGAGCATTTGTCTCATTTTCTTTGCTTTCCTATTGCTTGCCTCTTACTTTCTAGTTCTTTAGTTACATTGCTTTGCATTTTATTCTTTTTGTATGGAACTTTTGCTCCAATATAAGCTTTTATGGTTACCATTAAATTCTGAATATATCCATTAAAACTTTACCAACATCTTTTGTAACATCTATAACCTTTATCATCTTTCATCCCAAACTAAATAAAAAATGCCTTTGTTCTGCCTTTAAAAATTGAATGCTAGTTTGTCTGAGCATAGGTTTCTAAGTTCATAACTTTTCTCCTATAGAATTTCTTGATATTACCTCACTTACTTTTAATATCTATTGTGTACAATGAAAAGCCTATTACTGAAGGCAAATTCTGGTGTGCTAAGACCCCCCACCGCTTAAGATCCAATTACCATGGACCAGATGGTCACCCACCCCTTAAGATCACCAGTGCAGAACACACCCTACCCCTACTCCTTAAAAATGCACTTCCTCACCCACGAGCTACTGCTCCCTCTCTTTGGGGGCAGCCATTTTCTCTTTTAGATAATAAAATCTCTTGTGTGGGCCTGTGTCTCCTGAGTCATTGTGAGATAAGGAGGGTTGCAGCGAGCTACCCTTTGATTGGTGCCATGACTTCAGATGAGGTTCTCCCATTGACTTTACTCTTCCTCCAGGAATCTGAGCTGCTTTGGGAACCCTGACTGCCTGATCCTCCTCTACGGGATCACCATCCACTTCCCTGGTCACTCATCTTCTCGCCCAACACCGGCCTTCAATTTGGTAAGTCTCCTCTTCATGGTCAACCTAAATGTTCCTTTGGAACCTGGGAAGTGACCATTGAGTGTCCAGCACCCCTAAGGGCTCCTCCAGGAGAGAGGCACCCCCAACCACAACTTTCAGAGTCATGGTTGATCCCCATAGTTGACCCTTCTCTGCCTCCCCATGGTGAAAATCCTCATGCGCTGAGGCCCGGTCTCCCTTTATCTACTTGTAAACTCCTGATAACAGGTACCGAGCCTCCTTAGTGTTTTCATCTCGACCACTTGGTTAGAGGTGGTGACGACCCCCTAACTGTGTCTGGTCTTCTCCACGACCTTCTCAATCACTCTGGGATGCCTCAGCAACTTGTGAGCGTTCTCATTCTCACCATGGGATCCACCCCTCCATTCCTGCAGATTCACTGCTAGGGTGCTTACTCAATAATCTAAAGCCCCTCCACCTCACTCCAGACCTCAAACCTTTTAAGCTTATTCACTACTGTAATGCGATCTGGCCACAATATTCCTTGGACAATCAGTCTAAATGGTCTCCCAATGGTTCTTTAGATCTTAAAATTCTCTGTGACTTATACAACTTCTGTGAGCACATGGGCAAATGGAAAGAGATCCCATATATCCAGGCTTTCTCCTACCTCTGAACCAAGCCCACTCTCTGTCTCCCTTGCAATCCTAAACATCTCCTCACTCTAAAAACTTCACCCACCACCCACCAATTCCCACCACATCCTCTGACTTTGACCCAGCTGATGAACCTCCTCCCTACCAATCTCAAACCCCTACAGCACCCTCTCAACCACCAGATCCTCTCCTGCCCCAACCTCCTTCTCTGCAAGATCAAAATCCCAACCCTCCCAGCTACGCTAGTGCCATTGCAGGAGCCACAGCACCTCCTCCTCCTCCACAACCAGTTCCCCTTCCCTCACCCAGTCCTGTCCCAAGCCCTCCAGTCACTCACTCTTGAACCCAATCCTATCCCAACTATGGGAAGTACCCAGTACGGAGGGCGTCATCCAGGTCCATGTCCCTATTTCTCTCTCTGATCTATCTAAACCAAAACACTTTTGCCCGAGGTAGGCAAGTCTGAGAACAGGCTAGAACTCATGCCGATGAGGTTCACCAAACTACTCCAGCTCATCCAATTGGTGCTGAGGTGATTCCTGACCAAGACCCTAGTTGGGACTTTAATACGGCATGTGGAGTCACCATAGAGATCAATTCATCACCTGCCTCATGGTGGGTCTCAGGAAGTCAGCCAATAAAGCCCTTAACTATGAAAAACTCCAAGAGGTTATTCAGGATAAAAATGAGAATCCCTCTACGTTCTTAGACTGCCTCGCCAAAGCTCTTTTACAGTATACAAACCTAGACCCTGAGACCTCAGATAGGAGACAACTATTAATGACCTACTTCTTCACCCAGTGTTTCCCTGACATTAAGGCTAAATTTAAATGTCTAGAGAAGGAACCCTTAACTCCTCATGCAGAAGTCCTGACAGTGGCCTTCAAAATATATAATGGAAGAGATGAAAAGGCCTGTAAACAAAAATATCAAATGCTGACTAATGCCTTTCAACCTACCCTAACCACTGGTGCTCGGGTATCCTCACTGCCTAAGAAGCAGCCAGGAGGACCTCCTGGTCCATGCTTCAAATGTGGTCAAACAAGTCATTGGGCTAGAGCCTGTCCAAATCCCCAGAAGCCCCCTAGTCTATGCCCTAAGTGTCATCAGGAGGGACCCTGATGGGGGCTGTTGACTGTCCTCACACACCAAGAGGTGCCCGGCCATCCAGCTCTAACACTCCACACATAGACCTTCTGGGTCTGGCAACTTATGATTGAGGGGGCCTGGGAGTCCTCCACCTCCACATGACCACTTACCATCACTGTACAGGAGCCCAGGGTAACCATTGTGGTAGGGGGTAGGCTCATCTCCTTCTTTTTGGACACCGGGGTCATCTACTCAGTCCTGAAGGAGTTTTGGGGACCTACCTGCCTCTCACAGTCCTCTTTAGTTGGGGTAGAGGGCACAACTTATCAACCTTTACAAACTCCCATGCTTCCCTGCATCTTTAGAGGCATTGCCCTCTCTCATTCCTTTTCAGTGTTTCCCCATTGTCCGGTTCCCCTTATGGGAAGAGACCTTTTATCCAAGCTATGGGCTCTTATCTCCTTTACCTCTGGCCCATGCCTCAACCCCGACTCACCTTTGATCCCTTTCCTACTTGCTCTCCCAACCATTCCAGACCCACCTCCCTCCCCTTTTCCTCTGCCACCCCATCTGGTCAACCCTGTAGTCCGGGATACCCTCACCTCCTTTATCGTCACCTGCTCCTCAGTAATTATCAGACTTAAAGACCCTGCCTCTTTTCCCTCTCAACCTCAGTACCCACTGCCCCTCAAGAGTTTACTGGGCCTGCAGCCAATTATTCAGGAACTTTTATACAAATGGCTACTATGACCAGCCAATTCCCCTTACAACACCCTGATACTGGCTATCAAAAACCTAATGGCTCTTATGGGCTAGTTCAAGATTTAAGAATTATCAGTGCAGCTTTTATTCCAATCCATCCAGTAGTCCCTAACCCCTATACTTTATTATCCACTATCCCCACCTCTTCTACTTACTTCTCCGTCCTTGACCTCAAAAATGCATTCTTCACAATTCTCCTCCATCCCAATGGGACCACTTACACCTTCAACTCCACAGACTACAAATCCTCCAATAATCTACTCTACAACCGAAACAGGACGTCCTTACAGCTGCATAAGGTGGCATATGTGCCCTACTCCAAGAACAATGCTGCTTCTACATCAACAAATCCAGTCTTGTCTGGGATGGCGCAAAACACCTCTGTGAAGAAGCCTCCAAACTCCTAGAAGACGCCCCTAACAATCCGTTCCCTTACCCCTTCTATTGGCTCCTGCCCCTCCTAGCCTCTATTACCTTTCTCCTCCTTCCTTCCCCTACCCCTCCCCCTTCTCCTCCTCCTCCTCCTCCTCCTCCTCCTTCTTCTTCTTCCTTCCCTGCTTCATTAACCTATTCCAAAAATGCATTCAAAATCAAATTTGAAAATTTCTAACCATACCGTCAACCAGTTACTCCTCCAGGGCTATCAAGGCCTTCTCACAAAGAATAACGAAACCAGCTACATGACATCATGAATCATTTCATGATGCCTGCCCTTCCCCAACTCTACAGCAATGGCCTTGCTAACCCCAGAATCTGTGCCCCCTTCTAGCAGGAAGTAGCTAGAGAATGAGATTCTATGCCCAGTTCCCCAGAGGCCCAATTAAGAAAAGAAAAAGATGGGAATGAAGGAAATTCTGGCCTCTAAGACCCCCACCCCTTAAGATCCAATCACCACTGACCAGATGGCCATACACCCATTAAGATCAACAATGCAGAACACACCCTACCCCTACTCCTTAAAAATGTACTTCCTCACCCACAAGCTGCTGCTCCCTCTCTTTGGGGGCAGCCATTTTCTCTTTCAGATAATAAAATTTCTTGCATGGGCCCATGTCTCCTGTGTCGTTCTGGGTAAGGAGGGTCGCTGCAAGATACCCTTTCAATTACCAGTATGATTCTTGCTACTTTGTAGGTTACCTCTGTTTTCTATCTAGATCCTTTTATTATTTTCTCTCTAATCTTGAAGCTCAAAATTTCACCAAATGTGTGAACAAGTATTTCTGCACCCATCCTACTTGATACTTTGTAGGTACTTTAAATCTCAAGATTCAAATATTTCTGCAGCTTTGGAAATTTTTCCTTAATTATTTATTTCCTTCCCTTCAGTCACTTTTTTCTTTTCCCCCCTGCATTCCCAGACACAGATGTTGAAACTTGAGGCTTTTCCTCTTCCAAAAGCTCATGGGCATCTTCTTTCTCTTTCCACTATGAAAAGTATCTCTCTTGAAACTCTTAAGATCTTTACTCATCATCCACAAGCTTTTTCTCTTAAAAAGAAATCTTAATCTATCATTGGTTGATTCCTGGGCTTCATATTTTCAATCTATTAGAGTGTGACCTTCAGGAGGAAGAAACTCTGGGAGATGAAGACTTAAGCCTAGAGGGATAATTCCTTTTAAAACAGGATTTTCTACTTTGATCTTTCAAAAGCATCTGAAAGTTCTGGGTCAAGGCTTAAATATTTTCTGTTTATATATAAATTCTCTTGTCTTTGGCTAAGTGACCAGCTCTAATGAGGGCAATCAATTCTGCCATCTGGGTTGTGTTAGAGAAGATATCCTAAGGGTGAGCTGAGACCTGTTACGACAGAATCAGCCTGATAATTTCCATATGCCCATGTGTATACCTCATACTGCGGTCTATATGCATTGGAATCTGTTGTTAAAATACCAAATGAATACATCCTTTCTTTGTTTACAAATACAATTAGTCTTGGAAACTTATCATATATAGACATCAGCAAAGAGTTTCCTACACCGTGTGCTTCCGTTAGCTCCCACTCTGTTCATTCTGAACAGGGACCCTAGGCTTAGACAGAATAGGGTGAGGGCCTCTGGAAAAACAAGGCAGGATACTTACAGTCAAAGCAATGTAACAATGTAAAGTCCCTATCAAAACTCTGTGTTCAGCATTATGCAAAGCCAAGGTCACACATTCTCTAGTGTAAAGGTACCAGACTAGGAATACAGACATCTTAACTGAGAGCAGTTAAAGGTCAAAAGGCCAGGAGCAATGTGGCCCAGAATGTTTGAGTGTTCAGCAAGGGTATCTCAGCATAACCTGTGACTTCACTGTAAACAGCCCTAGCAAACAGACAACAACCCAGCCCACCTTGAGGGTAGGGCAGGTGGTACAAATTCACACCTTAAGCCCTCAATTCCCAGAAGTCCTCAACTGCCTATAAATTCCCTAGAAAACACACCACCCTGGGCTCTCTTCTCCCCTCCTGGCCTGAGCCAGGAGCTCTTTCCTCTCACCTTATTTCTAAATAAAAGCCTCTGCCCTGGCTCTCTTACCTTGGGTGTTTGCTAAGTTCATTCTTTCACTCTTCAAACAAGAACCCTGGCATCAATTCTACCACAGCAAGAACTACATTATTTCCCAGGTCTCCATTCATGCTTTCTTTTATTTCTAACCCAGGCTTTAGAATCAGAAGAACCTACTCATGTGATATTAATTTATACTGATCAAACTAATCAGGAATATAGATTACCAGTACTCTCCAAAATACATCAGTAAATTTATATCTCTCCTGTAGGGGTTCATAGAAATATTAATGATAGGCTTTAACACATACTAAGAGTATATCTTAAAATCTTGCTGTCAAGACTAGTATCCTTTTTTAGCAATCCAATTTTAGGGAAATTGTGATTTGAGGACATAATTAGAGGAGGAAGATGGTTGAGAACTGGAAAGTGAATCTGGGAGAAACAGAGGATGTAAGAATTGGAACTGTGGTAGTACAAAAAGCAGGCAGTGATATTGGCAGATAAAGGCAATGTTAAGAGAAACAAGACTTTGGTGAATTAAGAGTGTAGGTAAAATTGTAACATTTTCAGAATATCTCGCCTGGCTTTAGTTCATTTGCATATCCTCAGGGGTGGAAAGAAGTTCATCTCCATATCAATGGGTAATAACCTGGGCAACAGAAGGCTTATCTTTACCTGAGAGGTGAGGGGGAGGGCCAGTTTTGCTGCTGCTGGAGCAGGAAAGAGAGATGGGCTGGACTGCAGTTTTTTAAAGCAATAAACAGGTTTTAAACTTTATTTCTCCCTTTGACCAATTTTGGTTTTTAGAGGTATTTTGCCCCAGGATTTCCTTTCCACAGACTTACATCTGGTGCAGTCAGTAGGATTCCTCTGAACCTGAAATCTGTCATAATGGGTGTGACCTTTGGGAGGGTGGCCCCTATAAATGATGGGGAGAAGTGGTGTTCACACTGAGGAATGTGTGTCTACACTCATGTAGTCATGGAGGTGCCACCACTGCTGCTGGCCACACTGACCCCAGCCTGTGGCCTGAACATAAGGCTACTGCTTCTGCCACTGCTGCTGCTCCTGCTGCTAGCTGGAGCCTTGTCACAACTATGGAAAGGAGTAGAGGTCCGGGTCACTTTTCTAGAGAAGCAACTGGCTGCTGTGTACCATACCTTGCTGGCTACCGAGCCTATCACTGGAACAGCTCTGACCAAGGTAATAACCACCTATCCCATCACGGGGTGGGTGCGAGACTGGACCCAAAGGCCACAGAGCAATGTGAGGTTAGATGCAGAACATAATGTCACCAATATTTTGTACCAATAATTTGTAGGCAGGGAATTTTGAGGAGAATAACAAATACTCTGACAGGTGAATTCTAATTTTTCTGGGAGTAAATAAAACTCATGGACTGAGAAGGTTAATGAAATTAGGACTCATATTCAGCTTGGGTCAGGATTGTTAAATAGAAGAGATGAAATGACCTCAAAAGATTTTCCAAGTTTCCAATTAAGACACAGAAATCTGTTTCATTCCTATACACTAATGATGAATTAGCTGAAAGAGAAATCAGGAAAACAATTCCATTCACAATTACATCAAAAAGAATAAAATACCTAGGAATAAACCTAACCAAGGAAGTGAAAGACCTATACCCTGAAAACTATAGGACACTCTTAAAAGAAATTAAAGAGGACACTAATAAATGGAAATTCATCCCATGCTCTTGGCTAGGAAGAATTAATATTGTCAAAATGGCCATCCTGCCTAAAGCAATCCAGAGATTCAATGCAATCCCTATCAAAATACCTACAGCATTATTCAATGAACTAGAGCAAATAGTTCTAAAATTCATATGGAACCACAAAAGATCCTGAATAGCCAAAGCAATTCTGAGAAGGAAGAATAAAGCAAGGGGAATTATGCTCCCTGACATGAAGCTCTACTACAAAGCCACAGTAATCAAGACAATTTGGTATTGGCACAAGAACAGACCCAGAAACCAGTGGAACAGACTAGAGAGTCCAGATATAAACCCAAGCATATATGGTCAATTAATATACAATAAAGGAGCCATGGATATGCAATGGGGGAATGACAGCCTCTTCAACAGCTGGTGTTGGCAAAACTGGACAGCTACATGCAAGAGAATGAAACTGGATCATTGTCTAACCCTGTACACAAAAGTAAACTCAAAATGGATCAAAGACCTGAATGTAAGTCATGAAACCATAAAACTCTTAGAAAAAAATATAGGCAAAAATCTCTTGGACATAAACATGAGCAACTTCTTCATGAACATATCTCCCTAGGCAAGGGAAACAAAAGCAAAAATGAACAAGTGGGACTATATCAAACTAAAAAGCTTCTGTACAGCAAAGGATACCATCAGTAGAACATCCTACAGTATGGGAGAATATATTCATAAATGACAGATCTGATAAAAGGTTGACATCCAAAATATATAAAGGGGTCACACACCTCAACAAACAAAAAGCAAATAATCCAATAAAAAATTGGGCACAGGATCTGAACAGACAGTTCTCCAAAGAAGAAATTCAGATGGCCAACAGACACATGAAAAGATGCTCCACATCGCTAATCTTCAGGGAAATGCAAATTAAAACCACAATGAGATATCACCTCACACCAGTAAGGATGGCCAACATTCAAAAGACAAATGTTGGCAAGGATGTGAAGAAAGGGGAACCCTCCTACACTGTTGGTGGGAATGTACACTAGTTCAACCATTGTGGACAGCATTATGGAGGTCCCTCAAAATACTCAAAATAGAAATACCATTTGAGCCAAGAATTCCACTCTTAGGAATTTACCCTAAGAATCCAACAGCCAGTTTGAAAAAGACATATGCACTCCTATGTTTATTGCAGCGCTATTTACAATAGCCAAGAAATGGAAGCAACTTAAGTGTCCATCAGTAGATGAATGGATAAAGAAGATGTGGTACATATACACAATGGAATATTATTCAGCCAGAAGAAGAAAATAAATCCTACCATTTGCAACAACATGGATGGACTAGAGGGTATTATGCTCAGTGAAATAAGCCAGGTGGAGAAAGACAAGTATCAAATGATTTCACTCGTATGTGGAGTATAACAACAAAGAAAAAACTGAAGGAACAAAACAGCAGCAGACTCACAGAACTCAAGAATGGACTAACAGTTACCAAAGGGAAAGGTACTGGGGAGGATGGGTGGGAAGGGAGGGATAAGGGGGAAAACAGGGCATCATGATTAGCACACACAATGTATTGGGGGGGGACATGGGAAAAGCAGTATATACAGAGAAGGCAAGTAAGGATTCTATAGCATCTTACTATGCTGATGGACAGTAATGGTAATGGGGTATGTGGTGGGGATTTGAAAACAGGGGGAGTCTAGTAACCATAATGTTGTTCAAGTAACTGTACATTAACGATATAAAAAAAAAGATATTCTTAGTTGTTTGGTTAAAATATCTTAGTCCACGTCATTAAGATTTATTGCTGATTCTCCATACCTCTTCCAAATTGTAAAAAAATCCACTTCTTCAAGTAAAGTATCCTATTATGTTACAATAACACACAGGTTTATGACTACCCAAAGCATGTGAAACACCTGAGAGACAATTCTGAAATGGTGTCCTGTTAGGGAAGTGAGAGTACAGCTTTTCTTGCTAATGTGCTTGGTTCAGAATTTCTTTACAGAAAACAATATAAAAAGGAGAGTCTTTAGGGATTGGTTGATTTCTTAAGGTAAGGGTGCTTGCAAGTAAGGAGAAGTTCTGAGAGAGGGAGAATCTGTAGACAAGTCAAAGGCATTCTGTGCCTGTGATTGCATAACTTCAGACCACACTTCTTCAGTCTTGCAGAGCTGGTGGAGGCTTTTGTTTGGTATTCAAAACAAACCACCAAACCAGTCATACTAAGAGGCAGCCAAAGTGAGAACAATTACAAAAACTAAAAAGGCAGGAAAGAGGAAAGAAGGAGGGAAGGAAGGAGAAATTAGAATGGAGATATCAAAAAATATATAAGAATAATTTATCCTAGGTAACTTCCAGGAAAATACAAATTAACAATAATTATTTCACAAAGAGCAAAATAATAAATACACCAATATCTGCAAAATACAGTTAGAAATTTATAGAATGGCCAGCCCAGAAATTGTCTTTTGAGAACTCTTTAATACTGTCAGAGAAAGTAACCAATATGTTGATGAGTGATTACAAGTGATAGAGACAAAAAGATATCTTTAAAAAGAAAAAATCAATTTAGCTCTGATTCCAAAAACCGATGATAAAACATTAGAAAACTTTTTCTGAATACACATTAAAGAATGTATGAGAAAAATAGTGCTTCCCCTTGAGAATGTTATTTAATTGCATGTTTATTTTCCCCTTTCCAAATTCCATTGGAATGATAAAAGTATCAAAATAAAAGCAAATGTAGAGCATTATTATAACAGTAAGATATAAAATTTGATTTTCAGAAACACTGAAGAATTGACTAAAGAAACCAAATACAGAAAAAATTCAAAAAGGACATTATTAACTTCTAAATATATAGTCTGGTCTCAACTTCTAATACTTTGAAGGATTCTCATTTGTTCTGACTGCTATCCTTGCCTTCTTTTCTTTTTGTGTGTGTATGTGTGTGTCTGGCCAATAATGTGTAAGAAAGTAACTAGAAGAAAGTGGGAAAGCTAAATAAATGTATTTGAGAAGTGAAATCTACTATTGACAGAAGAAAAAAATGATTTAGGGGAAGGAGATGGCTGGAAAGTTTTTGTAAAGGTGAAGGGGGTTGGTGGCTAGCGGTAAAATTTTTTTTGTTTTGTTTTCTGTAACAATGAGCATATTACACAAATTTCTTGGCTTTTTTTCTAAAATGTGTTTATTTATTGTGTATTCAGTTCTTTTGAAAACACAGGTAAACAAGAAGAAAGTCTTTGAAATCTTTAGGACTATTACGCTAGGAGGAAATAAATGTACCAGTATTACCAGCTACTTTTCTTGACACTTCATATACACACATATTATCTTATCCTGTTTGTTTCATTGGAGCACTGCCAAATAGCTATCTTTTTACTTCTTATTGAAATTTAACGTAAGTAAAGTGCGTAAATTATGAGTGTATGCAAAGTGAAGATGTTCATGTAACCATCATTTAGATCAAAGAACAAAAATATAATCAGCATCCCAGACCCAACTTCACATTCTTACCCTTGACATATAACAATGAATACATAATTTTAGTTGACTTCACAGACACATGAGATTCAAAGAGATCATCCAGGGTCACAAAATTTTGAACAAGATATCAAAATATTAGTGAGTAGTGTAGTCATGTTTCATGTCCTTCTGTTATCTGGCCACTGGCTACCTCCTTTTCAACCTTATTTGCCCCCAAATATTTTGTTTTCCAAAAAAAATCAGTAAAATTCTTAACAAGAGTCTTTCTAATTGAGTTTCTTTCTGCCTGGAACATATTGAGGCTCACTCTTTCACGAAGGTCTTTGATCAATTGTTGTCTCCTCAGAGATCCCTACATATATAGAACTGCGTAACCTGTTGATCTCAGTCAATCTTCTGAAACTGATTTTTCTTTAAAAGGGCATACCACTTCCTGACATTGTATTATAAATTCAAGTTTGCTACTTTATTGTCTGCTACCTCACTAGAATGTAAAGTCCTTAAGAACAGGTAACTTGCCAGTCTTGTTACTGACCTAGCATTTTATAGACTATTGTCTGTGTAGTGGGTTATTCAATAAATATTGGTTAATCGAATCACTTCAGGAAGAAAACTGGCAGCTACAAATCAAATCAAAGCCAAGGCAAATGAGAAGAAATCAGGTAAACTACTTGTAAAATTTTGGCTTTAAGCAATACCTAAATTTAAGAATGAGACCTGACAGTCACCCTTAAAGTCTCAACTAATATGATCCCAAGGTTAAATGGCAAACAAAATATTACACTTAAGCAACATTAAAAAGAAAGCAAATTCTATAGCATTCTTTGTTTATAACAATTTTTAGTACTCATAATGTCATTTTGCTTACCATATATTAATAAAAAAGTGGCAATAGTTTCAGAGAAGTGTAAAGGAAATCTTCAGGGAATAACAACAGAAACTCACTAAACCTGGAAAGATGTACTTTCGGTTAATGTAATTCTTCCAAGTGTTTTTGCTGTCCTATTGGAAAGTAATCACCATGTTAAGGGAAATGGCATGGGAATTCACAATTTCATAGACTATATTTGGAGACCTAATTCAAATTTCCCCTCTAGTGAGGCAGCTTGAGCTCAAAGAGCAGCAAAAATATCTGTCCTCACTGTTTATTTGAGGCACTAGACTCTCCCAACTATCCAGACCAAATATGGCTAGCATGGAAAGCTATGACCAATCCATGACCAACAGAAGGGGCATCCCACACAGCTGGGGATGGCAAAGGAACATGGTACCTTCAAAATCGCTGTATTGAGATCAGAGAAGGACAGATATAAAAGTAAGAAATGGGTTAACTTTAACATGTGCATTTGTCTCCTTTTATTTCTGCCTTAAGTGTTTTTAGTTCTTTGGGGAAGACCTGACTTGAGTTATTACCCAACTTTCCAAGTGTGACCAGTGACTAAGGAGAAAGAGAAATATTTCCACACTAGCAGCAGATTAATACACAGTTTGCCCTGAAGAAACTTCTTTTACCCTGAATTCCAAAAAAGAATGGCTCAATTTTTGTGCTTGTGTGTTTTGTTAATAGACTATTCTTTCAAGTTTCAGATTCATAGAAAAATGGGCAGTGCAGAAAGTTCTAATATATCCTTCACATATAATTTCCCCTATTATTGACATCATATATTAGTATGGTACATTTGTAACAATTAATGAACCAATATTGATACCCTACATAATTAAAATCTATCGTTTACTCAGATTTTCTTAGTTTTTCCTTAATATCTTCTGTTTCAAGATCCTATCGAGATACAACATTACACTTAGCGATCATCTTTCTGTGTTTTTGATTGTTTGGACAATTTTGAATAGTACAGGGTACTGGTCAGGTATACCAAAAGATATCCTTCTAATTAGAATTTGATCTTTTTCTCATGATTAATCTAGGGCTATAAGTTTTGGGAGGCAGAGCAGAGAGGCAAAGCTCCATTCACATCACATATCAAGGGTACATATAACCAAGATGATTTACAACTGTTGATGTTGACCTTGATCACCTGGCTGAAGTAGTATTTGTCAGTTTTCCACAGTAAATTTACTCTTTTCCCCCAATTCCATAGTTTACTCTTTGGAAGAGAGTCAGTAGTCACAGAGTACACTCCAGATGTGGAGAGTTGGGCTTCACTACCTTTATGAGTGGAGTATCTACATAATTAACTTGGTACATTTCTGCATGGGAGATTTGTCCCTTCTCCCCTATTTATTAATTTATGAAATGGTTAGTACTATTTCTTATGTCTATATTCAACAAAAATTACCATGTCTTTTTTAACTGTTTGAAGTTTAACTCAACAACAATAAATCATTAGACACATAGGTGAACTCAAAAGAAAGGCCCAGTTTCCAGGTATAAAACAACAAAAAAGAAATGCCTTTAACCCTGAAGGATGTTCCCTTCCATTCCTGGTTTTCTGAGTGTTTTTATTACAGAAGGGTATTGGATTTTGGTGAATGCCAGTTGTACATCAGTTGAGATAATCATGGTATTTTTGTTGTATTGTTGTTATATTAGTGTAGTGTATTACCTTGTTTTTCTTATGTGAGTGACCTTTGTATTCCTAAAGGTAAGTGGGATAAGCCTCACTAAGTCTATGCTTTTGAGTTAATTTAATATGCTGTTTGATTCAGTTTTCTGGCATTTTGTTGAGGACTTTTTCATCTGTATTCATAAAGAACATTGCTTCATAATTTTCTCTCCCTGTGATGTCTTTATTTGGCTTTGATATTAGGATACTATTAGGCTACTAGAATGAGTTAGGAAGTGTTCCCTCCTCACGTATTTTTTTTTAAAGTTTTGAGAAAGATTGGTGTCAGTTTCTCTTTAAATATTTGGAGTGGTTGGTGAAATTCACCAATGAAGTCACCTGGACTTTTCTTTGCTGAGACAATTTTGATTACTGATTAAATCTCTCTATTTCTTACAGGCCTGTTGAGGTTTTTATTTCCTCTTGGGTTAGTTTAGGTGATTCGTGTCTAGGAGTGTTTCCATTTCATCTAGGTTATATAATTTGTTGGTGTGTAATTGTTTATAGTACTGTCTTATTATTTTTATTACTATTAGGTCAGTAATTAGGGCCACATTTTAATTTGTGATTTTAATTATTTGTGTTTTCTAACTTCTCTCCTTTGTTACTTTAGCTAAATGTTTGTCAGTTTTCTTAACTTTTAAAATAATTTTTGTTCCATTAATTCTCACCGTTTTGTTTCTTTTCTCTATTTTACTTCTCTGTTGTGTTTTTTATTTTCTTCCTTTTTCTTGCCTTGGGTTTGGTTTTCTCTTCTTTTTCTTTTTCCTCAGAGTGCAGAGTTAGCTTATTGATTTGAGATCCTTGTTCTTTTCTAATATAGGCTGTCACAGTTCTAAATTTCATACTTTCACGCTTTTTGCTAATTTCATACCTACCTTTACTGTATCCCATAAATTGCGGTGTTTTGTTATTGTTTTCATTCATCTCTAGATACTTTTTATTTATCCATGTAACATTTTCTTTGACTCAATTGTTGTTTAAGGGTATGTTGTTTAGCTTTTACTAGTTTTCCTTCATTTACTTATTTCTAGCTTCATACATTGTGATCATAAAAAATATTTTGTATGAATTTAATATTTAAATTTATTGAGAATTGTTTTGTGATCTAACATGTAGTCTATACTGAAGAGTGTTTCTATGCACTTGAAAAGAATGTATATTCTGTTTCTGGGTGGAATTTTCTCTGCATGTGTTATTAGATCTTGTTGGTTTCTAGTATAGCTTACAACCTCTATTTCCTTATTAATTTGTGTTTAAAGTCATTATTTAAAGTGATGTATCAAAGTCTCCATATATTATTCTCAAAACATTGTTCCTTTCAATTCTCTCAGTTTCACTTCATATGTTTTGGGGTTCCATTGTTGCATATTTTTATAATTATTATATCTTTTTGAAAAATAGACACTTCTGTCAATACATAATGCCCTTTTTTGTCTCTTACAACAGTTTTTTGCTTATAATCTATTTTGTCTGTTATTAATGTAGCCACTCTACCTCTCTTGTTTTACCCCATGCTTTCTTTTTTAACTTTTTGGAATATCTTCTGCATTCAATCTTTCAATCTATTTGTATCCTTGGATCTAACATGTGTATCTTGTAGATAACATATAGTTGGATCGTGATTTTTTTTTTTGAGGGCATCTCTCATATTTATTGATCAAATAGTTGTTAACCACAATAAATTTCTGTATAGGGGGGTCAATACTCAATGCACAATCATTAATCCACCCCAAGCCTAATTTTCGTCAGTCTCCAATCTTCTGATGCATAACGAACAAATTCTTACATGGAGAACAAATTCTTACATAGTGAATAAGTTACATGGTGAACAGTGCAAGGGCAGTCATCACAGAAGCTTTCGGTTTTGTTCATGCATTATGAACTATACACAGTCAGTTCAAATATGAATATTCATTTGATTTTTAAACTTTATTTATATGTGGATACCACATTTCTCTATTATTATTATTTTTAATAAAATGCTGAAGTGGTAGGTAGATACGAGATAAAGGTAGAAAACAGAGTTTAGTGTTGTAAGAGAGCAAATGTAGATGATCAGGTGTGTGCCTGTAGACTATGTGTTAATCCGAGCTAGACGAGGGCAATAAACATCCATGTATGCAGAAGATTTCTCTCAGAACATGAGGGGGGAGGTTCTAATCCTCACCTCTGCTGCTCCCCATTTTCTCACCAGATGGCCCCCTGCGACTGTGCCTGTCTTAGGTTGTTCCTCCCTTGAGGAATCTTACCCATCTCTGGCTAACCAGTCATCTTCCGGGGCCATACAGGGAAATGTGAAGTTGGTAAGTGAGAGAGAAGCCTTATTGTTTGAAAAGGTTAGCTTTTTACTTCTTTGCATATTTATGCCCTGTGGCTTCTATGCCCAGCATTTGTCTTGAGGTATCTTTACCACTTGGAGGAATTATGATACTCGGTAAATTCGACATGTGGCACGAGTTCTATTTAAAGGTTGTGATTAGGTAGGAAGAAGAAAAGCTATAGAAGTAGCAGGCAGAAGAAAACCTGGGAAGATTGATTATTTCTTTGACATATCTTCTTGTAGAGTAACTTCAGCATGGATAGGTTTTAAACTACTAATTAAATTGTGCACACACATTAACATAATAGGAATATAGTTACCTAACCAAAGCATACCTGTAATTACCAGCCATCTCCAGTGAAACCAAGAAAACCAGTTAGGCACCTTAGGCATTTGTGAAAACTTATCTATGATATGGTGGATATTGTCCGACTGAACTTAAACAGTCTGAGAGAATTCAGATAAACTAGAACAACCCATTCCTGGGGACTGTTCATATCCCGTATGTTCTTTTAATGATAAATAGTCTGTGGTTGTAAGATTTTGGAGTGCTACAATTTGCACTTCTCCTAATTCTTGGTTGAGTTCCAACAGTATAGATCCAGTCAAATTTTTGTTTTACTATATGCACAGGCCAGCTTAGATATCTCCTTCTTCATTCCCATGGCAAGTCCAGGAACTGGTGGGATGAGTGCATCTACACCTGTGACAGTGCGTGGATCTTTGTTGGAGTTTTTTTTTTTTTGCTGATCATCTTCTGTCATGAGTCTTCCCGAGAGTGCTGATGTTGGAAGTTCTTTTTCATATCGTATCTTAGTTCATTTTCGGGGTAGCCAAATTAGGCTTTGATCCTCTGTATAAACACAAACAGACCCTTTGCCTACACTTTTATATGCCCTTTATATCACTGTGTAGAACTCATTAGAGGTCACCACATAGGAACTGCTTTTTTTTTTTTTTTTTTTTTAATCATTAATCTACACTTACATGACGAAGACTTTGTTTACTAGGCTCTCCCCTATACCAGGTCCCCCCTATATACTCCTTTACAGTCACTGTCCATCAGCGTAGCAAACTGTTGTAGAATCACTACTTGTCTTCTCTGTGTTGTACAGCCCTCCCCTTTCTCCCACCCCGCTATGGATGCTAATCTTAATACCCCTCTTTTTCTGCCCCCCTTATCCCTCCCTACCCACCCATCCTCCCCAGTCCCTTTCCCTTTGGTACCTGTTAGTCCATTCTTGGGTTCTGTGATTCTGTTGCTGTTTTGTTCCTTCAGTTTTTCCTTTGTTCTTATATTCCACAGATGAGTGAAATCATTTGGTATTTCTCTTTCTCTGCTTGGCTTGTTTCACTGAGCATAATACCCTCCAGCTCCATCCATGTTGCTGCAAATGGTTGGATTTGCCCTTTTCTTATGGCTGAGTAGTATTCCATTGTGTATATGTACCACATCTTCTTTATGGATCGTGATTTTTAAAAATATGTCCTCCCAATATCTGCTTTTTGATTAGAGAGTTTAAATTAAATATTTAAATAAATTATAAACTAAAGGAATTACTTCTGCTGTTTTGGTATTTATCTGTGTACATTATATACTTTTAAAATTTGTACTCCTCTCTATTTCTTCTGAATTTAGTGGATTTTTTGTAGAGAACTGTTTGATTCTCTTCACATTTCTTTTGAGTATATTTTAGATTTTTTTTATCATCATGATGATATCGATAACATCCTAAATGTAACAATGTTACATTTTTACAGAGATTGACTGGACTAAACACCAGGAAGGAAAATAAAGAACAAAAACAAAATATTCTAGATTTTTTGTATATATGCTTTATTAAGTTAAGGAAGCAGCTCTCTAGTCATAGTTTACTGAGATTTTTTTTACCATGATAGGTGTTTGGCTTTGTCCCATGATTTTTGCTGCATGCAATCATATGATTTATTTTATTATTATGGTGGATATGCAATTCATTTTTGAATGTTGAAACAGACTTGCAAATCTGGAATAAATCCCAATGGTAACATCTCTGGATTTGATTTGCAAATATTTCACTGAGAATTTTGTGTGTACATTTATAGGAGATATTAGTTTAGGAGATAGTATAGTTTTCTTGTCATTTCTTTCTTTAATTTACATTATAGCAATTTTGCCCTCATAGAATAAATGAGATGTTCTATCAGTTTATATTTTCTTGAAGAGATTACAGGAAATTAGAATAATTTCTTCTTTAAATGTTAGATAGAATTCACCCTCAGGGAGGTTTTCAATTTTGGAAAATTATTGATTATTGATAACTTTTTATAATAGTTATGAACCTTTTAAGATTATCTATTTCCCCTTATTTGATTTTTAGTAGTTTGTGTCTCTCAAGAAATTGGTCCAGTTCATCTACTTTATGGCCTAGAATTATTCATAATATTACCTATTTTCCTTTAATGTCAATAGGCTCAGTAATGATTTCTCTTTTATTTTTGGTATTACTTGTGGTGATTAATATCATAAGTTAACTTGAATAAGCCACAGGATGCCCAGATATTTGGTTAAGCATTATTGTGGGTGTGTCTGTAAGGGTGTTTCTGGATGTGATTGATATTTGAATTGTAGATTAAGTAAAGCAAATTGCATCCCCTAATATGGATGGGCCCTATCCAATCAGCTGGAAACCCAAGTAGAACAAAAAGTTTGAGTAATAAATAGCTGCTGAATGACTGCTTTGAGTTGGACTTTCAGTCTTTCCCTGTTTTGGACCCAAACTGGATATCAAGCATCCCAGGTTTGGACTGGAACTTATACATTGGTTTCTTGGTTACTAGGCCTTTGATTTTGTGGTTTCTCTTTTTATATATATATTTTTGTTTGTTTGTTTTCTTTCTCCTAGCTAAAGATTTATCAAGCTTATAGGTCTTTTAAAAAAGTAATGTTTTGATTTTGTGACTTTATCAATTTTTTTCCAATTTGCTTTAGATTTTGCCCTTATTTTTATTGGTTGTGTTCTCATTCCTTTAGGCTAACTTGCTACTTTATTCTGTTTTTCTAAGGTAGAAGCTTCGATTATTTATTTTGGACCTTTCTTCCTTTTTATTATGTGTATTCAGTGCTATGATTTCCCAAACATCTTACTGTTCTGGTGGCTACTACCCAAGGCACCAAAGAAATGAAGCTGGCAAGCCACTTTTCAGGCACAAGCTGTATACAGCTGTCCTTATTTGCTAACATCCATCAGATAACAGTATTATGCTGCTTTCTTTTTTCTTTCTGTGATATTTAAAGGCTGTTCAGTATACCGGTTGAATGTGCTAATGACTGCTTTGCTTCTGAGCAGAGCCAACAGCCCCACAGTCCAGCCACACGAGTGCTCCTTGGGCTGCAGCGCTGGCTGAGTGGGACTCCAGGAGCCACGGTGAGGTCTGTATCCAGCAGAACATGCTTTTGGCAGACGGAGGAGGCATCCGAGAATAAGACCATGACAGTTACAGGCTTTGTATAATCTTGCTGTTTTGTTTTTTCCTTCAAGGTGTTCTATGTTTGGTGATTTATATTTCAATGTGTTGGAAACTTTTCATTTTATTCAAGAAATCTGTTCCAAGTTAAAACCTTGGTTAAAAAAGAAGTTTTTATTATTTTTAAAAAACACTACTGTTTTTGCATTCCATAAATTTTGGCAAGATGTATTTTCATTATAATTTAGCTCAAAACTTTTAAAATTCCCTTTAAAATTTTTTTCTTTGATCCATGTGTCATTGAGAAGTATGCTTTTAAGTCTCCAAGTGTTTTCGTGATTTTCCAGCTATTTTTCTTTATTTGATTTATAGTTTAATTCTACTGCGGTCTGTGAGTATACATTACATGAATTCTATTCTTTTAAATTTGTTAAATTATAGTTTATGACCCAGGATGTGGTCTATCTTTATAAATGTAACATGTGAACTTGAGAAGAAAGTGTATTGTTCTGTTGTTTGGTGAAATATTCTACAAATACCAATTAGAACCAATTGATTGATGGTGCTATTGAGCTCAGCTATGTCCTTCCTTTTCTCTGCCTGCTGGATCCGTCCATCACTCATAGAATGGTGTTGAAGTCTTCGGCTATGACAGTGGTCAATTTCCTGTTGCATTTCTTTTAGTTTTTATCTCACATATTTTAATGCTCTGGTATTAGACATATACACATTAAGGATTATTTTTTTTCTTAAAGAATTGACCCCTTTATCATTATGTAATGTCACTGTTTATCTCTGGTAATTTTCTTGAGATTAATATATATTTCAGCTTTCTTCTGATTAGTGTTACCATAGAATATCTTTCTACATCTCCATTTTTAACCTTGCTGAGTTCTCATATTTAAAGTGGGGTATTTTTTTTTTCAATAACACATAAGTGGGTCTTCTGTTTTATCCTCTCTGACGATCTCTACCTGTTAGGGGGTGTAATTAGACCATCCGTATTTAAGGTGGTCATTGATATTGATGGTTTAATATCTACTATGTTGGTAACTGTTTACTATTCATTGCAATTTTTCTTTTTTTTTCCTTTTCATCCTTTATTTTTTTACCTCTTTCTAGAGTTTAACTTGAATATTTTGTATGATTCCATTTTCTCTTCTCTTACCATTTCCATTGTACTTTGGGGGATTTTTTTTTTTAAGTTGTTGTCCTAGAGTTTGCATCTTGGTTGCTGGTGATGAAAACCATTGCCTCTACGTCTAGAGTGCAGACACAAGAGGTCAACAATATTGACAGAGAGAAAAGAGAGTTGGATGTGAAGTAGAGAAGCAGGAAAAAATGGAATCCATAAATATAAGGCAAAACTAATGGGAGCAAAGTGAAACCTGCATCTGTCTCCACTTTGATTACTCTGGTGACTTACAGGAAAAGTTGCCACCTTGCATTATAAAGTGGCAGCTGTACCTAACCCAGAATTAGGAGGAGGAGATCTTGCGGGAACTAGAAAGGTTAGAGGCCAGGGTGTTGCCTCACATATGCAAGATGATTCAAAGGATCAGCAGCATGTGTGAGCTGCAGCAGTGCCTGCACCTCACAGCAACCTCAGAGCATACAAAAGGCTGCTGCCTCCCTTTCACCTTCCATATCCCACACACATTTCTTTTGGGGCCAACTCTAAAGCAGTACTATAACAAAAGGTAATTCTAGGAAATGTCATTTTTGTTCAGCAAGGTCAGTTGTGTACAAAACTGTAACTAGCCTTCCTAGCCTTCCAATATATATGGAGAAATAGCTAATCATGTAAACTAGCAAATGAAGAACGAAATGCACAGCACAGTTAATAATTTTTGTAGGTGTTGAGGGATGGAAAATGTCTTTGGGTTGGTGCTATATAAGGATGAACATAAAAGTGATATTGTATTAAGATTAATGTTTGACACAGTTTGAATGAGGAGATGGGGGTAGGCTGGGGAAGAAGTTTTGTTTACACATATAATGAGCAAGAATGCTAATATGAACAAAGATGTGGATCAGAGAAATAGGACTGTGAGTAAAGGGACATAAATACTCCAGTTTAAATAGAGTTGAAAAGCCATAGGGGAGCAATAGAAAATAACCCTGAAAAGGAAATATAAGGCAGCTTGATAATTGACTGGAATTGCCATATAAAAAATTTAGATAATTTTCAGTAGGCAGTGATGAGATTTGAGCAGTGGTAAAAGCACTATCTTATGAAAATTACTCTAAAGAGTAATTTTCAATACATTTTAAAAGGCAGTAAGTATAGAAATAAAGCATTGTGCAATATGACAGAAATGAGGGTAGATTGCTCCAACAATAATTTCCGAGCAGATAAAACAAAATTGAGAATGAAAATGAACAGAATAATTTTTTCAAAGGTGGAAAAATAAGACTTTAAGGACTAAAGCCTATCAGGATGGGAGAGAAAAAAGAAATCAGAAATAAACTCTAGTGTGTAGCTGAAAGATGGTAACTTTGGAAGAAAAAAAGGAGTACTTGCTACATGACACGTAAGTAATGTGAAGGTATAAGATCAGTTCTCCTGCTGTCCTGTTCCCAGCTACTTGCACTGGACAGCAGAGATACGATAAAGCTGAGTCTGTAATTGCAGGCCCACTCAACTGTTGAGAAAGTAGCCAAGTTGGTCAAGATAGAATCTCTCAAGCTGTGCTCTGCAAACGATGTCATGAACCATTTTTCTTAGAAAATATCTTATGACATGCTCCAATTAGAATGAATCTCCAATAAATTTCTTCTGGATGGTCAGTTTATTATAAAATGTATTGCCTGATTTTCAAAGATGCCAGTTGTCTTAGATAAGGAACAAATCATTTCTACTTTCTCTACCCCAAAGCATTTTGGGTAGAGTATTTTCCATGGAGTTCATATTTCATGAACTCTGTATTTAACCCTGTGAGTAAAGCCAGAGGAAATGATTTGAAATTTCTTGTTTAAGTAATTTTCTTTTATATTATTAGTGTAAGGGTCACTAGCTTCACTTGAAAGTATAGAAATTAGATGGCTCTGCTCTTCCAAGAGAGAAAAAGGAAGAGGAAAGGAAGAAAAGTAATGTATAGACAATAGGGAGAAAGAGTATAAATAATTTTTAAACTTCATGATATATGGTTACCTCATTATTACTTTCATTAGTGTCATTCATGTAAGAAAAATGACAGAATTTTTGTAAAGACAAAATTTATGAAGATATTGAAACTGACTATAGGCCAACATCAGATTCTATTGAAATGGAAGTCACCCTGTCCAATTTAAAGTTTATTAGAGTTTGAATATAAGTAATTTAGGCAGCAAAAAAGTGGAAAAAAGACAGAAAGAGTGTGAGGAAGAAATAAAGAACTATTAGAAAAAAAGATGCAATTGGTCAGAAAGACTGAGAAAAATAGTCACATGTCCCCAGAATAAATGATATAAAACCTGTTCATTTGGAATTTTTAATATTTCTTATGTAATCTGAGCTAATATTTCTCTCTAGGATATTACAGAAAAAAAGGGAAGGTGTGTCTGTACATGTGTATAAGTTATAATATTTGAAAGATAAGATTTAGTCATATATAAATTCCATTCTTTTCCTTTTGAAAACATGATATCAACAATAGAAGAAAAACTTGCCAATTGTCATATGTCCTTTAGATCAAAAGACTCTTATGCTGCATCTGGATGTCCCATCCTTCTAGTCTTCTTCACTCTGGGACAGTTTCTCAGTATTTTTTTTTTTATTTCTATGAAAGAATTCTTCAATTTTCAAAAATTACAGACTGGTTATTTCATGAATCAGTAACCTCCATAATTACATAGTTTCTCTATTACCAATATTTTGCATTAGGATGGTACAATTGTAACATTTGTGAACCAATGCTAATATATTATTATTAACTGCAGTCCTACTTTATTTTGATTCCCTTCCATTTTGCCTGATGCTTTGTTTCTGCTACAGCTGTTGTTGTTTTTCTATAATCTCATCTAGGATAACATATTACTTTTAGTCATCAATCATGTCTCTTCAGACTCCTCCTGCCTGTAACAGTTTTTCAGATTTCCCTTGTTTTTCATGAAATTGATAGTTTTCAGAAATATTGGTCAAGTATTTTATTGAATCTTTCTTAATGTGGATCTATCTGATGTGTTTCTCATGACTATACTGTAGTTATGGTTATTTGGGAGAAAGACCACAGAAATGAAGTGTCATTATCATCACGTTTATCAAAGGGTACATAGTATCAATATGAATTCCTGCCACTGATATTCCCTTGATCACCTGGCAGAAATAGCATTTACTAGGTTTCTCTGCTATAGAGTTATCCCCTTCTTTTTCTATACTGTGTTCTTTTGAAAAGGATTTCTTATATGCAGCCCACACACTTAAGAAGTGGGGAGATATGATCTACCTCCTTAAGACTGTGGAGCATATGTATAAATTACCTAATGACTTTTTTTTTTCCTGAAAAAAGAAAAAGAAAGGAGGGAAATTTTCTTAACTATTAACAATGTAATAAATGTGGTAACAGAAACAACTCATTTAAGTGATCTATTAAAATGAGGTACATTGCTCCTTATACCTTAAAAAGCAAGCTAAGTTAATTAAAATATGGGATTTGCTTTAAATAAATTCTCACCTACCTAAGGAAAGAAGATACATGCTCAGATGTCTAAAATACAAGATAAGACATCAAAAATAGGAAAGTAATTCAGATAAAATGTTCCAGGAGTTAACAATTCAAAATTCATTTTACTGGCATTTTGAAACATTTCAGACTTTTCACTAGTGCTGTATTATTAAGAAAAGTTCCCATTAAATTTGTAGCTGACAATGAAACTGGACCAAACTTAAGAGAAATGGGGTCATGTGCTGGCCAAGATATTAATTACCAAGAGGACAATTTTGTTCTGATACACAGTGCTGGCAACTAGAACTATATTTGGGCCCAGGAGGTTCACAGGTAGCCCTTTATACAACTATGCTACTATATTTGGTGAAGAAAATAGTGACTTCCCAATAAAAGCAAAATGCATTAAGGACTAAGGTCATTAAATACAGAATAAGTTGTTAAAAAGCAGCAGTGTAGATAAAAAAAAAAAACTAGAACATGAGATAAAGAGTGCTTTCTAAATATAGTAGAGGACAAAAGAGTTCTAAGATTGAGAAGTTGGTATATCCTTGAGGCTGGATAATAAGAAATTATCAGGCATAAGGCCTCAGTCCTGTTTGCTTTTCTTCTGCCTCCTAATTCAGCTATTTACTTCTCCTGAACCAACGGGATGATGAGAAGTGCTGCAGTCTATGACTCAGAAACAACTTGGGCTCCTTTTAGTCCTAAGGAAAAAACTGGCAGAGCTTCCTCCATCAGAAGCTGAACAAATGCTGAGAACAGCTCCTGAGCCCAAAAGGCCAAAGGGAACCCCCGGAAGGAGTGTGCTGGCATTCTCGGTCAGGCAAAAGACAAATTAGAAAAGGAAAAAAGGCAAGCAGTCTTTCTTACTTTTGAGGTGGGACAAAATAGTCAAACAAAATAAATAAAAAGTATGAGTAACACTACTACAAAGCCACAGTAATCAAGACAGTTTGGTACTGGCACAAGAACAGAGCCACAGACCAGTGGAACAGAATAGAGACTCCAAATATATATGGTCAATTAATATTCGATAAAGGGGCCATGGACATACAATGGGGAAATGACAGTCTCTTCAACGGATGGTGCTGGCAAAACTGGACAGCTACATGTAAGAGAATGAAACTGGATCACTGTCTAACCCCATACACAAAAGTAAATTCAAAATGGATCAATGACCTGAATGTAAGTCATAAAACCATAAAACTCTTAAAAGATATAAAGGCAAAAATCTCTTGGACATAAACATGAGTGACTTCTTCATGAACATATCTCCCCAGGCAAGGAAACAAAAGCAAAAATAAACAAGTGGGACTATATCAAGCTGAAAAGCTTCTGTACAGCAAAGGGCACCACCAATAGGACAAAAAAGCATCCTGCAGTATGGGAGAATATATTCATAAATGACCCGATAAAGGGTTGACATCCAAAATATATAAAGAGCTCATGCACCTCAACAAACAGAAAGCAAAAAATCCAATTAAAAAGTGGGCAGAGGAGCTAAACAGACAGTTCTCCAAAGAAGAAATTCAGATGGCCAACAGACACATGAAAAGATGCTCCACATCGCTTGTCATCAGAGAAATGCAAATTAAAACCACAATGAGCTATCACCTCACACCAGTAAGGATGGCCAACATCCAAAAGACAAACAACAACAAATGTTGGCGAGGTTGTGGAGAAAGGGGAACCCTCCTACACTGCTGGTGGGAATGTAAATTAGTCCAACCACTGTGGAAAGCAATATGGAGGTTCCTCAAAAAAGTTCAAAATAAAAATATCATTTGACCCAGGAATTCTACTTCTAAGAATTTACCCTAAGAATACAGCAGCCCAGTTTGCAAAAGACAGATGTGCCCCTATGTTTATTGCAGCACTATTCACAATAGCCAAAAAATGGAAGCAACCAAGTGTCCATCAGTAGATGAGTGGATAAAGAAGATGTGGTACATATACACAATGGAATATTATTCAGCCATAAGAAGAAAACAAATCCTACCATTTGCAACAACATGGATGGAGCTAGAGGGTATTATGTTCACTGAAATAAGCCAGGCAGAGAAAGACAAGTATCAAATGATTTCATTCATATGTGGAGTATAAGAACAAAGATAAACTGAAGGAACAAAACAGGAGCAGAATCACAGAACCCAAGAATGGACTAACAGTCACCAAAGGGAAAGGGACCAGGGAGGATGGGTGGGAAGGGAGGGATAAGAGTGGGGAAAAAGAAAGGGGGCATTATGATTAGCATGTATAATGTGGCGGTGGGCATGGGGAGGAATGTTCAACACAGAGAAGGCAAGTAGTGATTCTACAGCATCTTACTACACTGATGGACAGTGACTATAACGGGGTTTGTGGGGGGTCTTAGTGAAGGGGGGAGCCTAGTAAACATAATGTTCTTCATGTAATTGTAGATTAATGATACCAAAAAAAAAGTATGAGTAACAAAATCAGTTTTAAAAGTATCCATGAGTGTATATTGACATAAGTTATTTGAATAAATGATAGATGATGATTAGGTAGATGATAAATATGATGATTGATAGATAGATAGATAGATAGATAGATAGATAGATAGATAAATAGATGAGATAGATAGATGATAGATACAGATGATGGATGGATAGATAGACAGATATGATAGATATAGATAGGTAAGTGATAGACAGATGATGGATGGATAGATATAGAAAAAATAGACAAAACTCTTGTGCAGAGGAATTCTGAATAATTTGGGCACTTTTCTATAAAGGGGTGGAGCACAGCTCTGTGCTCACTAAGCGTGGGCTGTGCATAGCAATTTCATTACACAGAGTACAGTATGTAAAAGTGGGAGAAAAGAAGAACTGTATGGTGGAGAAAGCTGACCAATGCTACCTCACCCAGGTTATCAAGGTCAACATCAGCAGTGACAAGCCTGTTGACAGTATGTACCCTTGAGGTAGTGAGGATGTCATCTTACCTCTGTAACCCTCCCAAAACCCATACCCAATCTAACCATGAGTAAAATATCATACAAACTCAAATTAAGGCACATTCTATGAACTACCTGACCTGTACTGCTTAAAATTCTCAAGGTAACCAAAAACAAGGGAAGTTGGAACAGTTGTCAGAGCCACAAGGAGCCCAAGGAGACATGACAATAAAAGGGCATGGGATACATTGGATGAGATCCTGGAAGACAAAAGGGGTATTAGGTAAAAATTAAAGGACTGTAAGTAAAGTATGGACTTTATTTAACAACCATTTATAGATATTGGTTCATTAATTGTTATTAATGTAGCATACTAATAGGAGATGTTACTTATGGGGGAACTGGGTGTGAGGGCATGTGAGTACTCTGTGTTACAGCCTTCATAACTTTCTGTCAACCTAAAATTATTATAAAAACTTGTTGAAAAAATAGGACAGTACATATGAAAAGATGATAACCGTAAGGAATAGAAAAGTTAGTCAATTACATTCTGCAGGAAATGTAAAGCGTGCAAAAGAGTTCATTGAAAGTGCAGAAACTACACAGGAGGTAGAAGAGGGATAATAGGAGTGACAGAGGACATCAGTATCCTCTGAGGGACATAACTGGACACTGAGCAGATTCTGCAGAGTGTTAGATCCTTGTGTAATGCACATAAATAAGGACAAATGGCAGAAAGGCAACAGAGAAGAGCAGAACTAAGACAATGACCTGGCTATTCTTAATGCTCCTGAGCCTTGTTCTTAATGAAGAAAAACGGCTGCTCAAAACTCACATTACCCGTCCGTGTAGTTCTGCTACTTAGTTGTTGATGATGAATAGGAAAGCCTGATGAGAGTGCTCATTGGACCAATGCACAATAAGATCTAGATTTAGGAGTACATTTATATTACTTGAATGGCAGCATCTGGCTAATTATGTAAAAGTTTACTAAATGAATGTCTAAACACTTACACATTTACCGCAACTGCTATTCCCTTTCCCTGTAACAATCTTCCCTGTTACTTGTGTATGTGTCTATGAGTGTATCTGTGTTTGTGCCCCTGTGGTGTGTGTGGGCATATATACAATAGACCTTTTTTATCATTCAGCTAATTGTTCAAATATGTTCTTAGAGAGAGATCTTTCTTGATTTCTACATAAAACAGACTACCTATCACCCAGTGCTGTCACTCTCTAGTCCTTTACCCTTTATTTCCCAGATTTATTTATTTATTTAAATTTTTTTATTAAGGTATGACTGATATATACTCTTATGAAGGTTTCACATGAAAAAACAATGTGGTTACTACATTTACTGATATTATCAAGTCCCCACCCATACCCCAATGCAGTCACTGTCCATCAATGCAGCAAGATGCCACAGATCCACTATGTGCCTTCTCTGTGCTACACTGTTCTCCCCGTGATCCCCCACACCATGTGTAGTAAACATAATACCCCTCAACCCCCTTCCCCCTCCCTCCCTACCCACCCTCCCACACCCCTCCCCTGTGGTAACCACTAGTTCATTTTTGAAGTCTCTGAGTCTCCTGCCATTTTGTTCCTTCAGTTTTGCTTCATTGTTATACTCCACAAATGAGGGAAATCATTTGGCAATTGTTTTTCTCTGCCTGGCTTATTTCACTGAGCGTAATGTCCTCAAGCTCCATCCATGTTGTTGCAAATGGTAGGATTTATTTCTTTCCTATGGCTGAATAGTATTCCATTGTGTATATGTACCACCTCTTCTTTTTCCATTCATCTACTGATGGACACTTAGGTTGCTTCCATATCTTGTCTATTGTAAAAAGTGCTGTGATAAACATAGGGATGCATATGTCTTTTTGAATCTGAGAAGTGGTATTCTTTGGGTTAATTCCAAGGAGTGGGATTCCCAGGTCAAATGGTATTTCTATTTTTAGGTTTTTGAGGAACCTCCATATTGCTTTCCACAATAGTTGAACTAGCTTACATTCCCACCAGCCGTGTAGGAAGGTTCTCCTTTCTCTGCATCCTCACCAGCATTTGTTTTTCTTAGTCTTTTTGATGCCGGCCATCCATAATGGTGTGAGGTGATATCTCATTGTGGTTTTAATTTTCATTTAACTGCCAATTAGTGATGTGGAGCATCTTTTCATGTTTCTGTTGGCCATCTGAATTACTTCTTTGGAGAACTGTCTCTTCATATCCTCTGCCCATTTGTTAATCGGGTTATTTGCTTTTTGGGTGTTGAGGCATGTTAGTTCTTTATGTATTTTGGATGTTAACCCCTTGTCAGATATGTAATTTACAAATATATTCTCTCATACCGCAGGATGCCTTTTTGTTCTGTTGATGGTATCCTTTGCCATACAGAAACTTTTTAGTTTCATGTACTCCCATGAGTTCATTTTTGCTTTTGTTTCCCTTTCTTGAGGAGATGGGTTCAGGAAGAAGTTGCTCAAGCTTATATTCAGGAGATGTTGGCCTATGTTGTCTTCTAAGAGTTTTATCATTTCATGACTTATATTCAAGTCTTTAATCCATTTCAAGTTTACTTTTGTATATGGGGTTAAACAATAATCGAGTTTCATTCTCTTACATGTAGCTATCCAGTATCCAGTTTTGCCAACAACAGCTGTTGAAGAGGCTGTCATTTCCCCATTGTATGTCCATGCTCCTTTATCATATATTAATTGAGCATATATGTTTGGGTTTATATCAGGGCTCTCTAGTCTGTTCCATTGGTCTATGAGTCTGTTCTTATGCCAGTACCAAATTGTCCTGATTACTGTGACTTTGTAGTAGAGTTTGAAGTTGGGGAGAGTAATTCCACCTGCTTTATTCTTCCTTCTCAGGATTGCTTTGGCTATTCAGGGTGTTTTGTGGTTCCATATGAATTTTAGGACAATTTTCTCTAGTTCGTTGAAGAATGCTATTAGTATTTTGATAGGAATTGCATTGAATCTATGGATTGCTTAAGGCAGGATGACCATTGTGACAATATTAATTCTTCCTATCCATGAGCACGGGACGTGTTTCCATTTATTGGTATCTTCTTTAATTTCTCTCATGAGTGTCTTATAGTTTTCAGAGTATAGGTCTTTCACTTCCTTGGTCAGTTTTGTTCCTAGGTATTTTATTCTTTTTGATCCCATTGTGAATGGAATTTTTTTCCTGATTTCTCTCTCTGCTAGTTCATTGTTAGTGTATAGGAATGCCACAGATTTCTGGGTATTAATTTTGTATCCTGCAACTTTGCTGAGTTCAGTTATTAGATCTAGTTGTCTTGGAGTGGAGTCTTTAGGGTTTTTTATGTACAATATCATGTCATTTTCAAATAGTAAAAGTTTGACTTCTTCTGTACCAGTCTGGATTCCTTGGATTTCTTTGTTTTGTCTAATTGCTGTGGCTAGGTCCTCCAGTACTACGTTGAATAACAGTGGGGATAGTGGGCATCCCTGTCTTGTTCCCGATCTCAGAGGAAAAGCTTTCAGCTTCTCACTTTTCAGTATGATGTTAGCTGTGGGTTTATCATATATGGCCTTTATTATGTTGAGGTACTTGCCCTCTATGCCAATTTTGTTGAGAGTTTTTTTCATGAATGGATGTTGTATTTTGTTGAATGCTTTTTCAGCATCTATGGAGATGATCATGTGGGTTTTGTCCTTCTTTTTGTTGATGTGGTGGATGATGTTGATGGATTTTCGAATGTTGTACCATCCTTGCATCCCTGGAATAAGTCCTACTTTATCCTGATGGATGATCTTTTTGATGTATTTTTGAATTTGGTTTGCTAATATTTTGTTGTGTATTTTTGCATGTATGTTCATCAGGGATATTGGTCTGTAATTTTATTTTCTTTGTGTTGTCTTTGCTTGTTTTTGTTATTAGAGTGATGCTGGCCTCATAGAATGAGTTTGGAAGTATTCCCTCCTCTTCTATTTTTGGAAAACTTTAAGGAGAATGGGTATTAGTTCTTCACTAAATTTTTGACAAAATTCAGCAGTGAAGCCACGTGGTCCAAAGGTTTTGTTCTTAGGTAGTTTTCTGATTAACAGTTCAATTACATTGTTGGTAATTGGTCTGTTCAAATTTTCTGTTTCTTCCTGGGTCAGCCTTGGAAGGTTGTATTTTTCTAGGAAGTTGTCCATTTCTTCTAGGTTATCCAGTTTGTTAGCACATGATTTTTCATAGTATTCTCTAATAATTCTTTATATTTCTATGGTGTCCACAGTGATTTTTCCTTTCTTATTTCTGATTCTGTTTATGTGTGTAGACTCTCTTTTTTTCTTGATAAGTCTGGCTAGAGGTTTATCTATTTTGTTTATTTTCTTGAAGAACCAGCTCTTGCTTTCATGGATTCTATTGTTTTATTCTTCTTGATTTTATTTATTTCTGCTCTAATCTTTATTGTGTCCCTGCTTCTACTGACTTTGGGCTTCATTTGTTCTTCTTTTTCTAGTTTCATTAATTGTGACTTTAGACTGCTTATGTGGGACTGTTCTTCTTTCCTGATGTAGGCCTGTATTGCAATGTACTTTCCTCTTAGCACGGTTTTGGCTGTGTCTCACAGATTTTGCGGTATTGAATTATTGTTGTCATTTGCCTCCATATATTGCTCGATCTCTGTTTTTATTTGGTCATTGATCTATTGGTTATTTAGGAGCATGTGGTGAAGCCTCCTTGTGTTTGTGGGATTTTTCATTTTCTTTGTGTAATTTATTTCTAGTTTCATACCTTTGTGGTCTTAGAAACTGGTTGGAACAATTTCAATCTCTTTTAATTTATTGAGGCTCTTTTTGTGGCCTAGAACATGATCTATTCTTGAAAATGTTCCATGTGCACTTGAGAAGAGTGTGTATTCTGCTTCTTTTGGGTGTAGAGTTCTGCAGATGTCTGTTAGGTCCATCTGTTCTAATGTGTTGTTCTGTGCCTCTGTGTCCTTACTTAATTTCTATCTGGTTGATCTGTCCTTCAGAGTGAGTGGAGTGTTGAATTCTCCTAGAATGAATGCATTGCATTCTATTTCCCCTTTTAATTATGTTTGGGTATCACATATGTAGGTGCTCCTACATATTGGGAGCATAGATATTTATACGGTTATATCTTGTTGTTGGATTGGGATTGACCTCTTTATCATTATGTAATATCCTTCTTTGTCTCTTGTGACTTTCTTTGTTTTGAAGTCTATTTTGTCTGATACAAGTACTGCAACTCCTGCTTTTTCTTCTCTATTAGTTGCATGAAATATCTTTTTCCATCCCTTCACTTTTAGTCTGTGTATGTCTTTGGATTTAAAGTGAGTCTCTTCTAAGGAGCATACAGATGGGTCTTGTTTTTTTATCCATTCAGTGACTCTATGTCTTTTGATTGGTGATTCAGTTCATTTACATTTGTGGTGATTATCGATAAGTATGTTCTTATTGTGATTGCAGACTTCAGATTCGTGGTTACCAATGGTTCAAGGTTAACTTCCTTACTATCTAAGAGTCCAACTAACTCACTTAATATGCTATTACAAACACAATCTAAAGGTTCTTTTCTTTTTCTCCTCCTTTTTTTTCTCCACCATTGTTTATATATTAGGAATCATATTCTGTACTCTTTGTCTATCCCTTGATTGACTTTGGGGATAGTTAATTTAATTTTGCATTTGCTTAGTAATTAGCTGTTCTACTTTCTTTACTGCAGTTTTATTACCTCTGGTGACAGCTATTAAATCTTAGGAACATTTCCACCTATAGCAGTCCCTCCAAAATACACTCTAGAGTTGGTTTGTTGGAGGTAAATTCTCTCAGCTTTTGCTTATCTGGAAATTGTTTAATTCTTCCTTCAAATTTAAATGATAATCTTGCCAGATAAGATAATCTTGGTTCCAGGCCCTTCTGCTTCTTTGCATTAAGTACATCATGCCACTCCCTTCTGCCCTTCTGGCCTGTAAGCTTTCTGTTGAGAAGTCTGATGTTCGCCTGATGGGATTTCCTTTGTATGTGATCTTATTTCTCTCTCTGGATGCTTTTAGTATCCTTGCTTCTGTCCTTATCCTTGATCTTTGCCATTTTAATTACTATATGTCTTGGTGTTGTTTTCCTCAGGTCCCTTGAGTTGGGAGATCTGTGGATGTCCATGGCCTGAGAGATTATCTCCTTCCTCAGATTGGGGAAGTTTTCAGCAATTACCTCCTCAAAGACACTTTCTATCCCTTTTTCTCTCTTCTTCTTCTGGTACCCCTATAATGTGAATATTATTCTATTGGATTGGTCACACAGTTCTCTCAATATTCTTTCCTTCTCAGAGATCCTTTTTTCTCTTTGCCTCAGCTTCTTTGTATTCCTCTTCTCTAGTTTCTATTTCATTTATCATCTCCTCTACCTTATCTAATCTGCTTTTATTACCCTCCTTTGTGCTCTTCAATGATTGTATCTCTGACCGAATTCATTCCTGAGTTCTTGAATATCTTTTTGTACCTCCATTAGCATGTTAATGATTTTTATTTTGAACTCCCTTACAAGAAGAGTCATAAAGTCCATGTCATCTTTCTCAGGAGTTATATGAATTTTACTCTGAACCAGGTTCCTTTGGCATTTCATATTTTATATGGCACCATCTAGTGTCCAGAAGCTCTACTCTCTGAACTGCTCAGCCCCTGAAGCAATGTCGGGGGTCGCAGGGGAGTGGTATTGTTGCCTGGGGGGAGCAACAATCTGTTTCCTGCTTCCTGGCTGCTATGCCTGTCTCCACTGCCTGAACCAGTGGGCCACGTACACAGGTACAAGCCTCTATGCTTTGTGATTGTAGTTACTCTAGACAGATCTTCCCTCTGGCTGGCCTAATGCTAGGATAGGTTTTGCCAGGTTGTGAGCCAGGTGGGGCTGGCTGGGAGAAAGGCACAGAAGTCTGCCTATCATGGAGGGAGTCCTTGGAGCTGTGGAGCTGGAGCACCTGGAAATTGTGAAAGCTTCCAACCTGCTGGGAAGAGTGCATTCAGACAATTTTGTCCACCTGTCCTTTCTCCTGAGCAGTAAGCTCTGGGCAATCCTTGCCCCTTTAGCAGCCCTCTTGCTAAGGGCTTCCTTGTTAGGAAGTCCCTCAGACTGCCCAAATTTCTTTTGTCCCAGAGCAGCCAGATATAGATCCCTGCTTTTCACAAGCAGCTGGAATCTCAGTCACTCCAGGAATTCTGCCTGTCTTGGCTTTCCAACCCCCTAATCATGAGAGTACCATGCAGGCACCATGAAATGTAGGTTTGTGCTCCCAGAGCAGATCTCCGGAGTTAGGTATTCAGCAGTCCCAGGCCTCCACTCCCTCCCCGCTCCATTTATCTTCCTCCCGCCAGTGAACTGGGGTGGGGGAAGGGCTGGGGTCCCACCAGGCCATAGCTTTGGTATGTTACCCTGTTCCGTGTGGTCTGCTCTTTTCTTCAGGTGTATGTAGTCTGGCGCAGTCCTCTTTCCTGTTGTTCTTTCAGGATTAGTTGTATTAATTATATTTTCATATTATATGCAGTTTTAGGAGGAAGCCTCTGCCTCACCTCTCACATGGCCATCTTTAATCCTCCTAGCCCTTTACCCTTTTGTATTTTCTTTTTAACACACAATATCTGAAATTATGTATTTCTTTGTTTATTGCCAACTAAGATGTAAGCTCATTGAGGAGAGGGACTTTGTATGTCTTATTCACTGCCAAGTCCTTAGTATCTAGAATACTGTTAAACATGCAGAAGTCACTCAATAGCAAGAAAAAACATTAGTGGATAAATTAATTAATGAGTCTGTGGCATTTTAGTAGTACTTCCAATTATTTGAGAGGATAATTTGTATAAGATTAAGTTTCACTCTGTCTAGACTCTAAGCATTGGACTAAAGCCTAGTCCAAAGGAGCCTGTTCCAGCTTTCCTCTCTACTTTTCCCTCTAGAGACATGAATAAGAAAATGTAGGGCTACATATTTTTTCTCCTATTTAGGAGCACTTACAATGTAACCCTGCTGAAAATCATTCCATACACTTGTACTGATGGGAAGGATTTTTCTTTAAAAACCAACTGAAATTAAGTCTTGAGTAATTCAGGCTCCTTTCTGTCAATTAATTCTAACTAGATAAAAGTAACTTCTTACCAGCTCTGTCCATTCCTTATTCATTGAGTTGCTCTTCCTTTATATCTTGCTTTATCCATTTAACAAAGATTATGTATGTGTCTATTATGAACAAGCAGTGTTCTTGTTGCTGATTTTATAATGATACAAAGGTGTTTGCCCTTGCTTCAAATAATTAGAAAATGGACCCTCTTCACTTACATTTTGTTTTGAAAACTGCAGTCATCATAGCTAATCACAAAACGGTGTTCAGAAATAACAGCAAAATAGAACTGATAATCTGGAATGATAAGACTGAAAAAGTGCAAAACAAATATATGTCAAAGTGTACATAAAATTAGTAAACTTACAGTTATAAAAATTCATGAAGACCTAAAAAAGGAGATATACTACAATTGACTTAGCCTTAAAGTGCACATTCTTTTATGCAATATAGACTTGTTTTATATGTAAAAAAATGTATGGCCAGTGTTATTCTACAAGGTAGTTTGGATCCAATATATGATTAGAATCAAGAAGTATTAAAATAATGAATTGATAAAATTTTCATTAAAGTTGCTGCATCTAATCAGAATCTGTAGTTGTGCCTCTTAGTTGATAGCTTAATATTTTTCCTCTTACTTATCTACACAATCATGTTGTATGATGGCTTTAACTATCATCTATTTACTGACAACTCCCAAATGTTTAGGTCCCATCCCCTCAGTTCCACAGTGAAACATATAACTACCTACCTCACATCTCAACATAGATACATATTAAATATTTGAAACTTTACTTTTTTAAAAGAGAACCTCTATTTCTCCTAATTGCCTTCAATAGGTGTGTTGCCTCCCACCTAGTCTATCTCAGTTAATGGCAAATCTTCTTTATGCTTACTCAGACCAAACATCTTAGAGTCACTCTCAGCTCCAACCTTTCTGTCATATTTTAGGTCAGCCCTTCCTAATGACTCTGTATTCAAATGTATCCAGAATCAGACAACTTCTCAACACCTCCACTATGATGTTGCTGTTCCAACCCACCATCAGCTCTCTCCTTGGTTACTGATGTAGCATCCTAACTGGTCTCATGTCTATTCCCTTGCCTTCCTTCAGTCTATTTTTAAGGCAGCAACCAAAGTGACCTTGTTTAAATGGAAGTCAGGGCATGTCACTGCTCTGCTCCACACTTCAGCTGCTTCTGTCTCTCTAAAGGCAAAACCCAGGTCCTTTAATAGATAAGCAGCTACATGATCACCTTTCTGATTTCATCTCCTCCTGCTTTCCCCTCATCTCCCTGCTCCTGCCATACTGACCTCCATGCCGCTTGTCAAATAAGGCCAGCTTGCTCCCGGTTCAGATGTTTGCATTCCTTGCTCCCTCTGCCTTGAGCAATCTGCCCCTCAGATATGTGCAGGACTGTCTCATACTTCCTTGAGGTTTTCTATGCAAATGTCACCTTCAGTTAAATTGGAATTTCTCCTACCAAATCTCCTTTCCAACTTGATAGTGCATATCACCATATTGCATATTAGATATTTAGCATGTTTAAAATATTATTATCTGACCCTTTTTACCAAATGCCATGAGGGCAGTGATTTGCAACTGTGTTTGTTAAATGATGACTCCCTGACACCTAGAACTAGATGTGATATATGGTAAGGGCTCAAAATTTGTTGTATTAGTAACTATTATCAAAATAGAAAAAAAAATTTTTTTTAAAAAAGCATGTGTAACACAGAGAAGACAAGTAGTGATTCTACAGCATCCTACTACACTGATGGACAGTGACTGTAATGGTATTTGTGGGGGGGACTTGGTGATGGGGGGAGTCTAGTAAACATAATGTTCCTCATGTAATTATAGATTAATGATACCAAAAAAAAAAGCATGCATAGTTTGTTTTACTTTTATACAAAAGCTCTCCAAAATATAGAGCAGTGAACAACAAAAAAATTATACATATTGTAAATATCAGGGGCCATTGGTCCATGTAATTACCTCAATTTTCCACATCAGCATCCATGAGGATTATTAAAATACTACTAATATTCACATTGACTTAATGTTTTAAATTTGTAAAGCCCATGGATTGTCTTTGCTGATACTCTATTATACCACCATAAGCTGTGAAACCAAAGTAAAAAGAATAAAACAATAATTATTTTGTCAAATAAAAAATTGGGGGAAAGTTCTTAAGATAAAATAAAAAAGGAACAGGAGGCTTACCAAGACACATTACTTATTAGAAATACATAAAGATTAGTCTGCTCAGGCTGTCATTAAAAGATACCACAAACTAAATGGTTTAAACAATAGAAACATATTTCCCACTATTCTGGAGGTAGAAATCCAAGATCAAGGTGCCATCAGGGCTGATTCTTTCTGAGGCCTCTTTCCCACTTGTAGATAGCTGACTGACTTCTTGCTGTCTTCATGTGGCCTTTCTTCTGTGGGAGGGTGGAGGGAAAAAGAGAGAGGTTTGGCATCTCTTCCTCTTATAGAGACACCATTCCATCTGATGAGGGCCCCAACCATAAGACTTTATTTCATCACCTTCTTAATTGGCTTTATTTCCAAATATATTTACCCTTTTGGGGCTTTATCATATGAATTTGGGATGAAGGGTTTACCATATGAATTTTTAGAGGGATGAAATGCAGTCCGTAGTATGTGCACAGTCACTATTTGAATGAGCCAGGATTTTTCAAGTTGCCAGGAATTTGCACAGGATCTTTCAAGTTGCACTTACTTTACCTCAGTAAATGAAGATTTGTTATGAGATATATCTCAGGATACGGGCTCTAGTAAACTTGTTGTCTTTTAATGTACTAAGCACGAAAATATTTATTCTTTACTCCAGGGTTTTGAGAATCTGCTCAATCAATCCCCCTTTTTATCTTTTTATTTTTTATATCTATCTATTATTTATCTAAACCTATGATCTCTATTCCCATATCTATGTATTTTTGCTTCTATGTCTCCTGGAGACAGGCTCTATCTCTTTGTCTCATATTCAAAAGTCCCAATAGGGAATAGGATGGGCTTGACTTTCACAATGAAATAAAAAGGATTCCATTATGAGAGATTTTTTACAAGGCCTTTTTTTTAATGTCTATCTTTTCTCCTTGAACTGTTCTCTGTCCAAAGAATTATGATCATTTTTTGGTGATAATGTACTAAAACGTTATTCCAAATGAAGATTTCCTTTCTTAATTACCTTTCAAGACCTTCCCAACAGCAAGCGATTCTGGCTGATAAGCTATGGGTACCGTTTATCTATATTATGTATAGTTATTAAAAGGGAGTCAAAGTCTCCTGACCACATGACCATGACCACAAGCCTTTTGACCCATAACAGGCACTAAGTGAGTCTGGTGTGAGAGAGGCCACAGTGCTTACCAAATATTCCATTTGCACCTCTAAATTTTCAGAGCCCCTGCAAATCAATGAGACTTGATCACCGGCCTGTGTAGAAAAGCAAAATGCATTGCTGAGTCAGTAAAGATAAACCTACAGACAAACATGCACAGTTCTCTAGTCAAGTTTTCCTTTTATGAAAACCAAGGAGGTCAAATGTTTCCTACTTGTGTGTGTGTGTGTAAGTGTGTACATACATCTGTTTTAATGGCTTAATGGTGGTGGCACAAGATGATGGGAATGGCATAAACAAGGAAAGGTCACTCTTGCCAGCTGCAAATGTCATGCACCAGTTTGTAAAGACTGATATTTGGGGGTTTTTGTTATCATAGCAAAGCCTTTCCTGTCCTGGTTAATTAAAAAGGAAAAGAGAATTGTACAGAAACAAAAAAATAAAATCCTAAAATGTATGGCTTTAATTTAACAGTTTATCTTGGTTAGTAAGGGTGAGAAAAGGGGTAAGGGTGAGAAGACCAATATGAGTCAAAAAGGTAGTGACCCTGGTAATAAAATGGCAAAATATCAGGTAATACTCTTACCTGTGGAAAGTTGGCACATAAGTCATACATTAATGAACTTTTTGCTCTGGGCACAGAGCTTGGCAAAAACTTTAATGGTGGGCTTTGCTTGTTTTCAGTCACATCAAAGAGGCATTGCATGAATGAGTTGAGCTCAGGAAAGGACTATAAGCTTTGTGAGCAGAAATGGAGGAAGGGAGAAATTTCAGGAATTCGGGAAGTTGCAATGTCAGAAAATCCAATTTTGAAATGCAGAGTCAAATACTAGAATGAGTAAGAGTTTGAGTAACAAACATCTAGCAAACCCTTTCAATTGTTTAAATTGTTACAGAGCAAAGATTAGAACAAAGTATGGGACCCAGTTAGTCCTTTCAGTTTACAAAACGATGTGGCTATTTAAACTAATCATAAAATCAAGGAATGAACCATTGAATCCAATAAGTGAGTGAGAAAGGGCTGAAGAGGGCGATAACAAAGAGCAAGGAATCAGAGTCATCATGAGAAATAAATGTAGACTTGAACTGTTGGTGTGATCACTATCATATAATGCAAATGAAACACAATACGTAGGAAACATGGAAACCAAGTTTTAGAGCCTGGACCAAAAGAGGTTGTACCTTAAAGAGAAATGAGACCCAAAAAAAGTTGTCTGAGGAAGCTGCACAGCACCCAGGAAGAGTTCATTTCCCAAAGTCAGTGTTAGATATGACCAAAATAGATGATGGAGAAGAAAGAGTATCAGAGAGGAAAGGATTTGGAGATTATTGGCCAGTAGAGCAAGTCTCAGGGTGAAAAATTTGGGCTCTGAGGGTGGGCATTCACACAATGCCTGCTCAGTGGGTTTTCTGAGTATATTTATATGTATGTACCTCTTTCTACATCTAGATATTTATTGTGGCTACCCCAATCTTACTATTGTATAATGGATGTGGTAGAGTAACTGGCCTTTTAAGTTATTGATCTTGAAAAAGGGAAAACTGTAAAGAGGAAGCAACCATAAGGTCAGCATAGACCTTGCCATACATCACCGTGACATCCCCTAGCTGAGCTGTGTACTCAAAAACACAGTTACCTGCTGTCTCCCTTGAGGGAAGGTTAAATGTGTTCTATGGAAAAGGGAGTAAGAGGAAAGTTGGTGCATAACTAATCTGATTTTTTTTTTTTACTGATTCTCAGGTCCACTGGGCTTTCTGATAGCATTTGCTCTACTTGTAGGGATAAATTAAAGGCTGATTTGTATGGTTTTGGATCACTGGGATTCTCCAGTTCCTCAGGCACTTCCAATTCTTCCCAAATTCCTGGGTGCCGGAACGTTTACCATTAGGATCCTGATTTCTGAGAGAAACAAGAATGTTCACCATGTATTTCATTTGATATTTTCCAGCCTCCTTGTAGTTTGGCAGAGTCACAGAGTAGTTCTGCTCAGTAGGCTGTGAGGAAAAAGTGATCTGGGCCACCTCCTATTTGTGTGAGTCAAAGTTCTTGCTTTTCATTTTTTCCCCAACACTGCCTGAGTTAAAAATAAACCTTTGCTGTGCTAAGCCTTTGGGATTTCACGATTAATTTGTTATAGATGCATGAAATATTCAATCCTAATTGAACATATGCCTTATAGGCTTCCATTCCTGTGACAGTCAGTAGAACTTTTCCAGTTTTCCTGTCTCACTAGCATTTTTTGGCTCAGGTAGGAATATCAGAAAAGAGCTATTTTAACCCTCTGAGGGCTTCTCTTAAATGATGGGCAGTGCAAAAAAATCTTTTGACACCTTAGATGGGACGTTAAAGCAGGATGGGTCCCCCAGATACATATGATAGATGCAATCCTCTTTCTTTTCACAGCTGGTGGTCTTATATTTTTTCAATGCCTGGGTTTAAGTTTTTATCAGTTAACCTAAGAAAATATTAAAGCTATGAAGAATGGCTAACAGTAACACCCTGAACAGTTCACTATCTCCCCATACACCCTCACCAAGTAGTAAGCAACCACTCATCTCAGTGTAATAGTTACCTACTTGATGAGCTTTTCATCACAACCCCTTAAAATTTATATTTACTTAATTCTTTTCTGGCTTCTTTTAGAAGATTCTATGTAATTCCTCAGAATCCATTCTTTTCTTTATTAATCTAATTTTTTTTTTTTTTTTTTACTTGTTACCAGGTCCACTGGGCTTTCTTATAGCATTTGCTCTACTTTAGGGATAAATTAAAGGCTGATTTGTATGGTTTTGGAGCATTGGGATTCTCCAGTTCCTCAGGCACTTCAAATTCTTCCCAAATAATCCCATTCAAATTCCTGGGTGCCAGAACATTGACAATTAGGATCGTGATTTTGACCATGAATTCTATCATCTTTAGACTTCAGGTTTTCTTTATAATGCACTTCACATATATTAAGAGGTAGTTTTGTCATCACAGAGCATCAGTGAGTAGCAGAAAACACAACCTAAAATGTTTATGTGATGACTCTAAGTCTTTTTTGCCCTTTGTCCTGTGTTTTTTCTACTATAGTCATTTAGAAGGATCATAAGTAAACCTTGACTTCTACTGTGCATCTGATACTTAACACATTGAACATCTTCCATAGCTGCAGCCAAAGCTCTGCTTTTTCCTTGTGGTAGAATAATATTTTATGAAAAAGATTATAGTTAATCATAAACTTCACAGACATGGGCTACTATCTACCTGCTACCACCTCCATGCTTGTACCATTCGTTCCATAACTATTGCCATTTACAAGCTTCTCTAAGGATCCATTAATTGAAAGTTAACTCTGATAGCTATTTTACAGGATTTTTTTTATTTTTTCAAGCCACAACATACATGGACTAGCTTTGGTTGACTCAGTTAATGGTGGTTTATTTTAAGAAACAGAAAAGAGAAGTGACAAAGAGTTTTAAAAGTTGTGTGAGCAACACCTTGAACTGGAAATTCATTCAGCTCACAATACTATCTCTAGGAGTCCTCAATTCAAGGGGTGCAATGTCCAACCTTACTTTCTCTTTCTCTCTATGTGTCACTGTACATATATGCTTCACTTACGAACACACACACACACACACACATGCACTTTTCCTGCTCCATAGCTTATTTCATTTTTTCCCCATGGAGATGCCTAGATCTGTTACCACTGTTTCCTGACTTGCTAGCTCTTGCTTTCACAGAAAACTCACTAAGTTCTGATTATGTTAGTCTAGCCTGTCATGATCAAATATAGTCATTTTGTTCAGCAGAACTTTTAAGATACCTCCTGATTTAATTACTGGGCCAATTATCAAAATAGCTGATTTTATGGTTAGTATCATATGATGCAAACATGACAATCAATTAAAAATGAACCACCAAGCCTGCTTTCCCTAGATGTGGCTTGTAGGGAAGTAAAAGGGTGAAAAAGGGAAACATTCTTAAAGAGGTTAAAAGTGAAGGCCGTGAGAAGTCACTGTGTTGTAGATATATTTTGGGATCTTGCTGATGAATTGAATGAGAAATATAAAGTAAAGAGAAAAATGAAAGATGAATGACAGACTTTCAACCTGAACAAATATTGATTTGACAATCACTTTACTTCATGGAAGAAAACAGTAGGAGGAAAGCTGGAGGAAGACCATCGGTTGCTTTGGCCATGTTAAATATGAGAAGCCCATCAGATATACCAGTAGATCTGTTAAACCAGCACTGGGCTGTATGTATCTAGAGATCAGAAGAGAAATTTGGGCTGAAGATGTAAATTTAAAGGTTATGATCTGCACTTTATTTAGAGGCTGTGGAATGAAATATTTGACTATTAAGATTGGAGGAAACAAGTATGTGTTACCATATACAAAGATTTGTGATAAAATTGGAGGTGATTAAATAATAGCAAGGGTAATGAAGTGCTCCCTACTGTTTGTATAACACCTTATGATTTGTCAGTGAGTGGTCATAGCAATAAACTGTCCTTATAAAAATCATGTCATAGAGATAGGGAGTTACCATCTTTTAATCTGAAGAGACTGAAATGCCCATTGTTAAAGTTACTTGCACGCAGTTACATGTGCAGACCGTAGATCTGGAGATACTGTTTGAATTGTCCTCACAAGCCTATACTTGCCACTTCTACATCTCACACTTTCAGAAAGATTGACATCAAGGGATGAGACAAAGAAATCTCCTAACCTTACCACAATTTCATATTCTATAAACTTGAAAAAGTTTTTCCTAACAGTTTTCCACTAAGGGCAATGGAGATAACAAGGGAAACCCCCAAAACCCTTTCAACTGGTAGAGGGTTCTTACAAAGATGAGATGTCTGTTTATGATGATCCTTAGAAGATGTGAGATTTGCTTAGAAGTTAAGGTAACAAGCTGAGGTTATGTTCTGTTTGTTTCTAGAATTGATTCTCTGCCAATGCACATTGGCAGCGTTTCTTCTCTTTGCAAGCGGTCAATCCAATACCTACAACATTTACACTGATGATACAAAGCCACAAGGCCAAATGCTGGGAAAGATGAAAACATGCTTATTAAAATTATGCATTTGCCTTCCTCAAAGAAAGAGTGAAGTCTAGGTCCCAGAGATATGCATTGAGAAAAATCTTATGAGTAGAAAATTGGGTTTTCTTTGTTTTCACTTATCTTCCCCATCAGTTAATAAGAAAATTCTCTGACTGGTAAAGGTAAAGATGAAGGCACTATACCAAAAGGATTTTTATCTGCACTGGTGAACACAGATGCCTACCATCCTTTACTGCTGCTTCTAGTTTATGCACCTTGATATTGCAGTGGGAATACTTTCTTTCTTTCTCAGGTCATGTGGTCTTGTATGGCTGACCTCAATTACTGATACAAGCAAAACAGGGCCTACTCACTCAGGGCATATCATTGCTCTGTCCACACAATTAACCCATGGATGCCTTATAATACAAAAGGCCAATGGTAATCTTTCTCAGACTTTTGCTGAAATTACTAGGAAAGAGAAATTCTATCATTATTGAAATTGCTCAACTGATGTAAGCCTTGATGGGGCTCACAGTGCTGAGAGTTGGTTAGAGAATGAAGCCAGGAGAGCAGATGGAAAGTTCACCCTGTAAAGAGATGGATCATATCCTGATGGCTTTGCTTGAATCTCTGCACATTGTAATTATACAGCCTTTATTTTCTCTTTACACCTGCTTAAGTAGTTTCTATGTTACTTGAAAATTAAATATTATTTTCTAACAAATTGATACTCAACTGTAGTTAGTTATTTTAGTAGTATAGTCTCCTAGCAGTGCCAATACTTAGATCCAACTTTTGCCTACTTGTAAAATATTAGAAATTTTTGAAAAAGATTGCCATGAGGTCTTTCATTTTAGAGGAGGGAAGGAAAAAGAAGTTAGGGAGTTTGTTTCTGGGAAGACCAGTCTGTAGGATAGCTTTGGTTGATTTCAGGTTATTATAAACTGAGGGCTCAGAAATCTAACTTAAAGAAACTATTTCCACTGATAAAACTATGTCGGTGCGTGTGTGTGTGTGTAAGTAGAAGTATTGAAGATTAAATGATAAAATGTGGCCAGACAATACACTTACTTCAGAACTATTTGGCAACTTTGAGTAATTGGGGTGAAACATAATTGGTGGTCAGAAGTTGTCTTTTGGAGAGCATCTGAGAGGTACTGAGCCACAGGAATGGCAGGGAGAACAATGAGGAATCCTCTAGTTGTTTCCTGAGTCAAAGGCATTAAGTGGAAACCAGAATTAGAAAGGAAAATTTACAGGATACCTCAGAGTTACTGTACCTGAGAGATGTTTTTAAAGGTCATTCTGAGAATTTCAAGGAATAGCAAATTGAGAGATTACAGAATTTAAGGGATATCCTAGCAGCTTGGAGAAAGATCCTGAAATTTTGACTGTTATTCTAAGAGTTCTTATCCAAATGTTTTGTATGAGGATATCATGATGACATTTTTAAAAATTCCCTTTTCTTTAATCCAAAAGTATAATTTTTATTTGCTCTTAGGAATTTAATTATATCCACTCTGCTGATTTTTTTTTTAATATTCTTTTTCTTAGAACCCTGGAATTTAAGCATTGGGAAAACCTCAAAAATTCCTTAGTTCTATTTTATTCTTATTTACAAAGGTTAGTTAATAGCATCTTTTTAGAGAGTCAGTGGTCATCAGAAATTACTCCTATAATCTTTATTTTGCTTTATTGGAAATTATTAAGTAATGAATATACTTTATGGATTTAGACCCCTCAGTGATTACCTTTATGGGATATCATATCTAAATTAATGTTATTAAGTTTTTACTAGATATTTATATTATCCAAGGTAATGATTTGTTTAGTTATGTATTCTAAGAGCCCTCTATATGCTCCCTTTTAGATGAGAATCACTATAAATTAACCATCCTGTGGCTCAGTACCTCTCAGTGTCAAAGGGCTTCCTACCTAGATTTTCCTACTTGTGACTTTCCATCATTTTGGACACCTTGCCTTACTCTACCCAACTATGAAGTTCATCATGTGTCATGTTCATCTCAACTCTAATCTTACCTATAGCCAACAACACCTTAGTTATCAAATCAAAACATGCAGTAATACCAAAGCTTTATTTAAAAAGTATAGTTTAAATTTCAAAATACAGTGGAAATAATTTTAACAGTGGCCATTTGCTTTTATCCAATTTTTGTTATTTATTTTTTAAACCTTATTTCTATTCTTTACCACCTAAATCTTACTAGTTCTTATTAACTTGAAATGTTTACATTTGGATTTTCACATGGATTCTGGATACACGACACTAAGAATACTCACAATATAACGTTAATAGAAGATATGAACTAGATTCATAGAAATTGATATTTTGTTCAGAAGACAAATACAAAAATCAATTGTGTTTATGAGTATGTCTGATCAATCTACATATACTTTTTGACCTTTCATATTTACTAGGTTCTTCTGTGTTAAATCCTAGAGATATTCAATGGATGCATCAAAATCCATACTTCTCCAAAATAAAAATATGGAGTTACTGGCTGAAGATATCAAAAATACTTTTAGAAAATTATTTATTTCATCACTTCATAACAAATGACTACCTGGATCATTGACGTAAAAGTAAAGAAGTTATGTTCCAAATATTGTGCTGAGTCCTGTGAATATCATTTTATCTCTTTCAGTACTACTGAAATTCATATTTTCTGATCACTAAAATGTTATACTGGGCCATTCACCATTGAGATCATGGCTTCGGTTCATTTATTCAACAAATATATATTGAGTGACATAATGTATAAGATTAATTGTTCACCACCAAAGACTGTTAATAAGATGTGGATAGAAAGAAACCATTGTAAAGCCTAGGAAAATTTTTATGACAAAAGAATTATATCTTAGATGTGTAAAAAATTTATCAAGTAGCCTCAAGCAAAAAGAAGGAAATAGAAGAGTCAGTACATTTAAACTTGCAGGAATCTTCAAAATTGGAATGCAAGAATTTGAAAAAGAGGTGAGGGAGGGAAAAATAGCTAAGGAAACTGTTAGCAATAGATAGCCAGAGCAACTCACTCATTAATAATCTCCATCTTCTAGTAAACAAATACTAGATAGTCCCTGATATTCCTTTTCCCTTGTTTTCAGAGCACCCTGTCGTGGAATCTATTATCTTATGCCAGGTAGACCTCTCCTGCACAGACTAGTTTTACTGCAATTTTCTGACAGTCTTGCCCCATATTCTCACCTATTTCCTTTTTACATCAGTGCTTTCATGTGAGTGTAAATGTGTTACCCTTTACAACAATGTTTTCCATTTCAACCAAGACTTTCTAGAGACCATGGTTAATCTGAATAAGCAGTTTCAATGGGAGGAATTTTAAGTATCATTCCAGAGAAATGAAAGAGACATTTGATCAGGAGGACCTTTTAAAATTCCTCAAACCACATAGAACTATCATCTATCTAGTCTTTACCAGTTGAGAACTGACTTGTTTAGAGCCTTTTACTTTAAAACAGCATCTGGAGTACAAATATTCTAGAGTAGTTTTAACCATTAAGGTAAGATAATAAAACTCATTATTCCCCACAAGCTAATAGACAATAAGCAAAAATGTTAACATTAATTATATAAATGGGCAAGATCACAGAGGTGGTTGGGGTAGATATGTAAGAGGATCCCAGCTTTCATGACGCCAAACATGCTTCCCATGTATTCCCAAAAGATTTCCAAAAACTCATGACCCTCTTTTGTCATCATGGTCCATAAATTTACATTTACTATGCCAAAATATTTTCTGTGTATTAACAACAAGATAAGTGGTAATTTTGATCTTGGTTTATCTTTTCAAAAGCACTGTGCTATAGGAGATCAGAATGTAGCACACCAGTTTATAACATTTTGGCATAAAATTATTTAGAGCAAAAGACAATTGAGAAGATGGAGATGCCAAAAACAATGTTGCTGTCCATTCCAACCCACCTTCAACTTGCATAAAAGTAGGTTTAGACCCTAAATCCCTGGGGAATCTTACCAGCCCAGGGAAGGCACCAAGAGGAGTCTGCATAACAAGCCTACTAAAATAACCCTTATCTTTCATTAGTTTTTTTTTAATATAGTTCTATCTTCCCACAATTTGCCTATCTTGGCAGTTGTAGGTAAAATTGCAATATTTCCAGAATCTCTCACCTGGCTTTAGTGCATCTCCATATCAATAGGTGTTTCCAAGGGGTGGAGACAAGTAGCCATCTTCATATCAACAGGTAATTATAAGGAGGAGTGAGGGGATATTTGGACCAGAGAGGTTGGGTGGAGTCCTTTTTCGCAGCTGGGCAGCAAGAGACACAGGCAAACAGAAGTAGAGGACTGCTTGTAAGCAATTAATGGCTTTCTCCCACTTCGTATCTCCCTTTGACTGATTTTGGTTTCAAAGGTATTTTGCCCCAGGATTTTCCCCCCAGAGTTACAGAAGTCTAAAACCTTTTTCTATTTTCTTGTCATTTCTCTACAAATACATTTTGGCTCTTAAGATGCCATATAAACTCAAGCACCAAACACCTCTGTGAGTTAATTATTGAGTTTCTCCAGTGTGTATGTTCTCTGTACATGTTAATAGATTCCTTGTTTTTCTCTTATTAATCTGTCTGTGTCAGATTAATTTGAAAGGCCCCTGTCAGAACATATGAGAGTACAGAAAAAAGGTTTGTTTCCTCCCAGACTGTACATAACACAGAGTTTAAATAATATCACAGTGAATTAGCTAATCTTATGTAACTCCGGGGGAAAAAATCCTGGGGCAAAATACCTTCGAAAGCAAAATCAGTCAAAGGGCGAAATAAAGTTTAAGAAACCCATTTATTTCTTACCAGCAGTCATCCCAACTCTCTCTTGACCATATTGCAACAAAAGAGTGAGCACCACCCAATGTCTCAGACCCAGATTAAGGCAGGCTTGTCCATGTAATTACCAATTGATATGGAGATAAACTACTTCTCTCCACCCCTTGGAAACACCTATTGATATGTAAATGTACTATAGCCAGGAGAGAGATTCTGGAAATATTGCAATTCTACTCACACCTTATTAAGAGAAAAATCTTACCCAGGTTATTGAAATCACTTGTCAAAAGTGAAATTCTAATCTCTTTCATTAAACTGGTCTAATATATCATTTGGAAATATTTTGCAGGTATAAATAAATATAGTCACTCTTTATACTTGCAAGTATTACATTTGGATATTTTTAAAAAAGATCTGTGATGGTTGAAATGGTTTCTATGTTAAGGAATAAAAGTGAATGGAAAATAATTTTGTTTCCAACAACATTTTGTGGAGCTATGCTAATAGGTGGTTAAGATATAGGATTAATCATAGATTTTGATCCTTAATTTTTTATTTTATTTAATAGTTTTAATGGTTTATCTGGTCAATCCCTGAGATCTCTTATATACAATCTCACTTCTGGCTAATTTTTGCTGCTTTTTCTTCAATCTCTATCTTTTCCTTTACCTAATTAACCTATGAACCTCTTCCTATATGAAACATGTTTTTTCTTGCTTCATCTAACTGAAATATTTTCTTCATAGGCATGCTATTATTCCTGAAACTTCTTTCCTTCCTTCTTCATTCACATTTTGTACTTATTTAAAAACTCAAACACATGTGTATACATATAAAACATAAATAAAATATAGCCTCTACTAGAAATTAATAGTGATATTTACTTATTTTTTTCTTTTGATATTTTAAAATCAAAATGATGAATCTTTGTTTTATGGAAACTTAAGTCTTAAATGATTGCCTTTGCACCTGATCTGTAATATAAATTCTGTGGTTTCACTGATCTATTTTCCAGAAGAAAGATTGTTCACATAATAAATTTTTCAGACTAAGTGTTCCATTGGAAACTAGGAAAAGAAGGAATTTACTTTTTCAGTAAGCTCAATTGAACATTCAGAGACATTTTTAAAGGTGGTATTAGGCTATCCTCCTGCCAATTACAAATTTTACTTCAATCCTAAATGTTCAACTGCACTTGAATTTAGAAATAATATTTTCAGCATATGTGTCTTTGAATGTAGTTTTCAGTAATTCAAGTAGGACTCTCATCTCCGTAAATCAAAACATCTTCATGGAGTATCTTCTGAATGTCAATTTCTACTAAATCTCCGGGGTTCAAATATGTATAAAGATGATGTCTTTACTCAAGTATCTCCTAGATTGTATTTGCATATTTAAGTTTTCTTTTGAGCTCTAGGGAAAAATAAGCTCTCAAAATTTAAGATTTATGCTAAAATTGAGTAGTTTTTTCATAGTGACTGATTGGGTAGTGCTATATTTTTTCAAACAAATGATTTCTGCTTACATTTGAAGATGATGAAGAAGCAAAGTTCTTATAATAGTTTAATGTTACTAACAATGGAGAAAAACAGTCATCTGTAGATAGCAACAAGTCAGGCTACATTCAATCATTTTATACTATCTTTTCATGGCTCCTTCTGGAGGTTAAATTTATCTAAATAAAAAAATAATATTAAGGGTTTTACAGGAATAATATTTGAAATCTTTAATCACAATTAGGTATGTTCAATAGAACTTCTCCTGAGCAAAACAGCAGATATCATTTATAATTAGTAGTAACTACCAGATAAATATTGGCTCTAGTTTTAGTAAATGGAGTTTGAGCTATCAATACATCATCCCTGACATCAAGCTGCAGAGTCCCATTATAAGCGTTATTTTTCTTAATCACTGTTATTCTGAGAGGGCATGTGTTTGAACATTTGCACAACAATAAACATATATCAGGACTGCAAAACTATAAAAATAAGGCCAACATTTAGAACAAAATGAAGCACATCCATGGTCCCAAAATACAAGTGGAACAAACAACCAACAATAAAAGACCTGTGTGGTATTATCAATTGTGTAGAAGTAAGTAGAAGTTAAAAAAAGAGAGAGAGAGAAAGAGAATTTGGCTTTCCCTTTGGAGAGCTTAATGGAGCAAAGGTAAGAATTGTTGTAGGCAATGAGAAATGGTTTCAAGCTTCCAATGAATGGTGGTGGAATGGACTTTTCTGAAATCAAGCTAAATGGTGCTGGAGTATTTTGAGATCTCTGAACTCTGGAAATGACCCATTAAAGTTTCCTTTCAGGACGAAGCTCCCAAATTATGTGAAACTTTTGGAATCTGCTTGTAGTGGATCTTTACCCATATGTGATAGTGTAACATCATGACTTGGCCATTCAGAAATATTGGTTCACTAAATTATGTAATTCTTCCAGATATTTAAACATTTCATCATGTATTATTTAAAAATCATATTCTTTATATACCACTAATCTCACCACAAAATTATTTAATGTTGGAAAACACAAGATTATGATTTCAGATAAGTTTTCCTAAATTTTAATGTTCTTTTTAAAGTGAAATTATTTTTATGGGTAACAAATATAATCAGTTGTATTTTTTCCTTGAAATTATAGGCTGACTTTCATTTTTCAAAAATATTTTTCACATATCCTAGTCTGAATAACCATAATTTATCTGTCATTTTTTTCAAGTAAAAATGGTGTTCCATTAAAAAGTAACTTAGTTTAGCTTTCAAATCACACAGTGTCACAAGACAAATACCTTTCCTCAAGATACCATTATTCTTTGTTTTGTAAATGGTACTTTATACATATTGCTCATTTTATCACATTGACTTATTAAAAGATATGTCCTCATCAGCTGACATTTAATAAAATTAATATATACTTTTGCTTCATCAAAAACATTCTTAAGCAAAAACTGGTTTGGGTTGTTTTCCTGGAAGTGTATGGCAATGAAGGATACGATGATTACTAGTTCTGTTTACTGTCACTGCCTTGATTGTTGCTAAAATGCCCACCCTTTTAATATCCCAACTCCATTGCTTTTGTGTCATCAGTACAAACGTCAACACAGTTATTCTTAGGTAAATCAAGAGATATTTCAAATAAGTGTATGTATTTCAGCACTACTTGTGTTTGTTGCAAAGCATTCACATAAAAGAAATCTTCTAAAGCTAGTTAGTGCTGATACTAGAAGAATGTAATAACAAAGTAGATTGATGGTAATAAAACATTTTAAAATAAATTTCAAGAAGTTAAGAAAATAATAGAAAATTGAAAGAATAAGATGTATTAGTATTAGATAACTTAAAATGAGGTGATGGGAAGACAGATTTATTTGAAAGAGTACTGAAAGAATTTAGGGAAGTTTTAAAAACTAAAAAGAAATTACTCCATAAGTGAAGATTATGTAAAACACAAAAGTGAATAAACAACATAAATAATGCTTATCACAAATAGATGATGCAAAGGAAGAAAACTTTCAAAATGAATTAAAATATAAAAACGATTTGAGTAACATAAGCAAAGAAAATCCAATTTACATTTAATAATAATCTAGGAAGTAGAGAACAAAATAATAGATGTTTACTAAATTAACACTATCAAAAATTTTACTGAAATAAATATGAAAAATAGTTTTAAACTATTAATTGGACAGGCACATTGCATATCTGGAAAACATTAATCCTGAATGACCAACATACAACACAAGTTATAATAGAATTATTAAACTTTAAATATATAAAAGACAAAATTGGCCAACCAGGCCCCCAAAAACCAAGTAAAAATTTTTATAAAGCAGAAATTACAAAAGCTGTAAGAAAAAATAGAGGGATGCAGACTAATAATAGGAGACTGTAATACATCTCTCTAAACCTAAAACAGAGGAAGTGGACAAAAATATTAAGAAGAATATAAAAAATTAAAGAACTGTAGTGTAGCAGAATATGCTACCCAAAATATGTCACTTTGACATAAAGGTTATTTTGAGTTGAAGGCAACAGAGAAGAAAGAAGAGACACAAGAAAATCTTTCTGTTCTCTCCCTATCTGCCTAAAACAGGACAAAATTTCCAGGGTGTTCCCCCACTCTCCACTCTACTAGGAAAGACAAATGTTAATCACTGCTACAACTTTAGATCTTTATTAGGCCAACAATGTTTATATACACAGAACAAGTGAACCCCAGTTCTAGAAATTAAACCTTCTTTTCCAAATGCACATGTAAAATTCATTAGGAAAAAAAAATTACCAAACGACCATATTTTAGGCTACAAGGAATATCTCAAATTCCAAGAGAAGAAAACATTCAAATAGTGTTCAATCATCAGTGCAATGATGCCAGAAATCATTTTAAAACAAGACTTTTCCAATTGCAGATTTTAAAAATACACATTCTATGAAAAATTTTCTTAAGAATACATGAAAAAGGGGGCCTGGTGGAGCCAAGATGGCGGCGTGAGTAGGGCAGTGGGAATCTCCTCCCAAAAACATATATATTTTTGAAAATACAACAAATACAACTAATCCTAAAAGAGAGACCAGAAGACACAGGACAATAGCCAGACTACATCCACACCTGCGAGAACCCAGCACCTGGTGAAAGGGGTAAGGTACAAGCCCCGGCCCGGCGGGACACGAGCGCCCCTCCCCCCAGCTCCCGGCAGGAGGAGAGGAGTCGGAACAGGTATGGAGAGGTAGCCCAGAACTGCTAAACACCCAGCCGCAGGCATCCCCACCAGAGTGCAGCCACAGTGCATGCATGGGGTGCTGGAAACTAGGGAAACAGGACAATAAGACCTTTGAGTGGATCCCGAAGCCGGTGCCCCTGGGACAAAGAAAAGCGAGTGCTTCCTGAAAGTTTTAAAGGGAAAGGGACCCCACAGCTGGAAGGAAGCATCCTGGGTCACAGTCCAGCAGATGGAAATTCCAGGTAACTCTGGGCACACTAACCCCCTGGGCAACAGCTCTGAGACCCCTCATGGAGGTAAACAGCCAAACAGCCCCCCATCCATCACCCCTCAGGGGACCCGCCATAGCAGAGCAGAAGCCTGAGGCTGGCCATGCGCACAACAAGGGAGCTTCCTCCATACCAGAAGGGAAAGATACAGAGACCCAGTCTATACGCAATTGCCCAACACAAGCCACTAGGGGTCTCAGTTGTCCCAGTAAAGAAAGGCCAGGAGCCAAGTGGAAAAAGAGTCTTGACTCTCCCAGCTGACAGACAAGTCAATAGCTAACCATTGTTTTTTTTTTTTTTTTTTTTTAATAATTATTTTTTATTGAAGGGTAGTTGACACACAGTATTACATTACATGAGTTTCAAGTGTACAACACAGTGGTAGAACATTTATATACATAATTCTAGGTTCCAGCTATCACCCTACCAGGCTGTTACAATATCTTGACTATATTCCTTATGCTATACATTACATCCCGGTTACTAATTTATTTTACCATTGGAAGTCTGTCCTTCTTTTTTTTTTTTTTTTTGTGAGGGCATCTCTCATATTTATTGATCAAATGGTTGTTAACGACAATAAAATTCTGTATAGGGGAGTCAATGCTCAATGCACAATCATTATTCCACCCCAAGCCTAATTTTTGTCAGTCTCCAATCTTCTGAGGCATAACAAACAAGTTTTTACATGTAGAACAAATTCTTACATAATGAATAAGTTACATAGTGAACAGTACAAGGGCAGTCATCACAGAAACTTTCGGTTTTGCTCATGCATTGTGAACTATAAACAGTCAGTTCAAATATGAATACTCATTTGGTTTTTATACTTGATTTATATGTGGATACCACATTTCTCTCTTTATTATTATTACTTTTAATAAAATGCTGAAGTGGTAGGTAGATACAAGATAAAGGTAGAAAACATAGTTTAGTGTTGTAAGAGAGCACATGTAGATGATCAGGTGTGTGCCTATAGACTATGTGTTAATCCAAGCTAGACCAGGGCAATAAAACATCCACGTATGCAGAAGATTTCTCTCAGAACGGGGGGGTGAGGTTCTAAGCCTCACCTCTGTTGATCCCCAATTTCTCACCTGATGGCCCCCCTGCGACTGTGCCTGTCTTAGGTTGTTCCTCCCTTGAGGAATCTTACCCGTCTCTGGCTAACCAGTCATCTTCCGGGGCCATACAGGAAAATGTGAAGTTGGTAAGTGAGAGAGAAGCCTTATTGTTTGAAAAAGTTAGCTTTTTACTTCTTTGCATATTTATGCCCTGTGGCTTCTATGCCCAGCATTTGTCTTGAGGTATCTTTACCACTTGGAAGAATTATGATACTCGGTAAATTTGATATGAGGCACGAATTCTATTTAAGGGTTGTAATTAGGAAGGAAGAAGAAAAGCTATAGAAGTAGCAGGCAGAAGAAAACATGGGAAGATTGATTATTTCTTTGATATATCTTCTTGTAGAGTAACTTCAGCATGTATAGGTTTTAAGCTACTACTTAAATTGCACACACACATTAACATAATAGGAGTATAGTTACATAACCAAAGCATATCTGTAATTACCAGCCATCTGCAGTGAAAACAAGAAAACCAGTTAGGCACCTTAGGCATTTGTGAAAACTTATCTATGATATGGTGGATATTGTCCAACTGAACTTGAACAGTCTGAGAGAAATCAGACAAATTAAAACAACCCATTCCTGGGGACTGTTCACATGCCATATGTTCTTTTAACAGTAAATAGTTTGTAGTTGTAAGACTTTGGAGTGCTACAATTTGCACTTCTCCAAATTCTTGGTTGAGTTCCAACAGTATAGATCCAGTCCAATTTTGTTGTTTTACTGTATGCACAGGCCAGCTTAGATATCTCCTTCCTCATTCCCATGACAAGTCCAGGAACTGGTGGGATGAGTGCATATACAGCTGTAGCAGTGCGTGGATCTTTGTTGGGGTTTTTTGATGATCATCTTCTGGCATGAGTCTTCCAGAGAGTGCAGATGTTGGAAGTTCTTTTTCATATCGTATCTTAGTTCATTTTCGGGGTAGCCCAATTAGGCTTTGATCCTCTGTATAAACAAAAACAGACCCTTTGCCTACACTTTTATATGCCCTTTATACCCTTGTGTAGAACTTGTTGGAGGTTACCACACAGGAACTGCCCTTTTTTTTTTTTTTTTTTGCTATCACTAATCTACACTTACATGACGAATATTATGTTTACTAGGCTCTCCCCTATACCAGGTCTCCCCTATAAACCCCTTTACAGTCACTGTCCATCAGCATAGCAAAATGTTGTAGAATCACTACTTGCCTTCTCTGTGTTGTACAGCCCTCCCTTTTCACCTACCCCCCCCATGCATGTTAATCTTAATACCCCACTACTTCTCCCCCCTTATCCCTCCCTACCCACCCATCCTCCCCAGTCCCTTTCCCTTTGGTACCTGTTAGTCCATTCTTGAGTTCTGTGATTCTGCTGCTGTTTTGTTCCTTCAGTTTTTCCTTTGTTCTTATATTCCACAGATAAGTGAAATCATTTGGTATTTCTCTTTCTCCACTTGGCTTGTTTCACTGAGCATAATACCCTCCAGCTCCATCCATGTTGCTGCAAATGATTGGATTTTCCCTTTTCTTATGGCTGAGTAGTATTCCATTGTGTATATGTACCACATCTTCTTTATCCATTCATCTATTGATGGACATTTAGGTTGCTTCCAATTCTTGGCTATTGTAAATAGTGCTGCAATAAACATAGGGGTGCATCTGTCTTTCTCAAACTTGATTGCTGCGTTCTTAGGGTAAATTCCTAGGAGTGGAATTCCTGGGTCAAATGGTAAGTCTGTTTTGAGCATTTTGATGTACCTCCATACTGCTTTCCACAATGGTTGAACTAACTTACATTCCCACCAGCAGTGTAGGAGGGTTCCCCTTTCTCCACAGCCTCGCCAACATTTGTTGTTGTTTGTCTTTTGGATGGCAGCCATCCTTACTTGTGTGAGGTGATACCTCATTGTAGTTTTAATTTGCATTTCTCTGATAATTAGCGATGTGGAGCATCTTTTCATGTGTCTGTTGGCCATCTGTATTTCTTTTTTGGAGAACTGTCTGTTCAGTTCCTCTGCCCATTTTTTAATTGGGTTATTTGTTTTTTTTTGTTGAGGCGTGAGAGCTCCTTATATATTCTGGACGTCAAGCCTTTATCGGATGTGTCATTTTCAAATATATTCTCCCATACTGTAGGGATCCTTCTTTTTCTATTGATGGTGTCTTTTGCTGTACAGAAGCTTTTCAGCTTAATATAGTCCCACTTACTCATTTTTGCTGTTGTTTTCCTTGCCCGGGGAGATATGTTCAAGAAGAGGTCACTCATGTTTATGTCTAAGAGGTTTTTGCCTGTTTTCTTCCAAGAGTTTAATGGTTTCATGGCTTACATTCAGGTCTTTGATCCATTTTGAGTTTACTTTTGTATATGGGGTTAGACAATGGTCCAGTTTCATTCTCCTACATGTAGCTGTCCAGTTTTGCCAGCACCACCTGTTGAAGAGACTGTCATTTCGCCATTGTATGTCCATGGCTCCTTTATCAAATATTAATTGACCATGTATGTCTGGGTTAATGTCTGGATTCTCTAGTCTTTTCCATTGGTCTGTGGCTCTGCTCTTGTGACAGTACCAAATTGTCTTGATTACTATGGCTTTATACTAGAGCTTGAAGTTGGGGAGTGAGATCCCCCCTACTTTATTCTTCTTTCTCAGGATTGCTTTGGCTATTCGGGGTCTTTGGTGTTTCCATATGAATTTTTGAATTATTTGTTCCAGTTCATTGAAGAATGTTGCTGGTAGTTTCATAGGGATTGCATCAAATCTGTATATTGCTTTGGGCAGGATGGCCATTTTGACGATATTAATTCTTCCTAGCCACGAGCATGGGATGAGTTTCCATCTGTTAGTGTCCCCTTTAATTTCTCTTAAGAGTGACTTGTAGTTTTCAGAGTATAAGTCTTTCACTTCTTTGGTTAGGTTTATTCCTAGGTATTTTATTTTTTTTGATGCAATTGTGAATGGAGTTGTTTTCCTGATTTCTCTTTCTGTTGGTTCATTGTTAGTATATAGGAAAGCCACAGATTTCTGTGTGTTGATTTTGTATCCTGCAACTTTGCTGTATTCCGATATCAGTTCTAGTGGTTCTGGGGTGGAGTCTTTAGGGTTTTTTATGTACAGTATCATGTCATCTGCAAATAGTGACAGTTTAACTTCTTCTTTGCCAATCTGGATTCCTTGTATTTTTTTTGTCTGATTGCCATGGCCATGACCTCCAGTACTATGTTAAATAACAGTGGGGATAGTGGGCATCCCTGTCTAGTTCCCGATCTCAGAGGAAATGCTTTCAGCTTCTCGCTATTCAATATAATGTTGGCTGTGGGTTTTTCATAGATGGCCTTTATTATGTTGAGGTACTTGCCCTCTATTCCCATTTTGCTGAGAGTTTTTATCATGAATGAATGTTGAACTTTGTCAAATGTTTATCAGCATCTATGGAGATGATCATGTGGTTTTTGTCTTTCTTTTTGTTGATGTGGTGGATGATATTGATGGACTTTCGAATGTTGTGCCATCCTTGCATCCCTGGGATGAATCCCACTTGGTCATGGTGTACGATGGTTTTGATGTATTTTTGAATTCGGTTTGCTAAAATTTTGTTGAGTATTTTTGCGTCTACGTTCATCAGGGATATTGGTCTGTAGTTTTCTTTTTTGGTGGTGTCTTTGCCTGGTTTTGGTATTAGGGTGATATTAGCTTCATAGAATGAGTTTTGGAGTATCCCCTCCTCCTCTATTTCTTGGAAAACTTTAAGGAGAATGGGTATTATATCTTCCCTGTATGTCTGATAAAATTCCCAGCTAAATCCATCTGGCCCGGGGGTTTTGTTCTTTGGTAGTTTTTTGATTACCGCTTCAATTTCGTTGCTGGTAATTGGTCTGTTTAGATTTTCTGTTTCTTTTTGGGTCAGTCTTGGAAGGATGTATTTTTCTAGGAAGTTGTCTATTTCTCCTAGGTTTCCCAGCTTGTTAGCATATAGGTTTTCATAGTATTCTCTAATAATTCTTTGTATTTCTGTGGGGTCTGTCGTGATTTTTCCTTTCTCGTTTCTGATACTGTTGATTTGTGTTGACTCTCTTTTCCTCTTAATAAGTCTGGCTAGAGGCTTATCTATTTTGATTATTTTCTCGAAGAACCAGCTCTTGGTTTCATTGATTTTTGCTATTGTTTTATTCTTCTCAATTTTATTTATTTCTTCTCTGATCTTTATTATGTCCCTCCTTCTGCTGACCTTAGGCCTCATTTGTTCTTCTTTTTCCAATTTTGATAGTTGTGATATTAGACCGTTCATTTGGGATTGCTCTTCCTTTTTTAAATATGCTTGGATTGCTATATACTTTCCTCTTAAGACTGCTTTTGCTGTGTCCCACAGAAGTTGGGGCTTAGTGTTGTTGTTGTCATTTGTTTCCATATATTGCTGTATCTCCATTATGATTTGGTCATTGATCCATTGATTATTTAGGAGCGTGTTGTTAAGCCTCCATGTGTTTGTGAGCCTCTTTGCTTTCTTTGTACAGTTTATTTCTAGTTTTATGCCTTTGTGGTCTGAAAAGTTGGTTGGTAGGATTTCAATCTTTTGGAATTTTCTGAGGCTCTTTTTGTGGCCTAGTGTGTGGTCTATTCTGGAGAATGTTCCATGTGCACTTCAGAAGAATGTATATCCCGCTGCTTTTGGATGTAGAGTTCTATATATGTCTATTAGGTCCATCTACTCTACTGTGTTGTTCAGTGCTTCCGTGTCCTTATTTATTTTCTGCCCAGTGGATCTATCCTTTGGGGTGAGTGGTGTGTTGAAGTCTCCTAGAATGAATGCATTGCAGTCTATATCCCCCTTTAGTTCTGTTAGTATTTGTTTCACATATGCTGGTGCTCCTGTGTTGGGTGCATATATATTTAGAATGGTTATATCCTCTTGTTTGACTGAGCCCTTTATCATTATGTAGTGTCCTTCTTTATCTCTTGTTACTTTCTTTGTTTTGAAGTCTATTTTGTCTGATATTAGTACTGCAACCCCTGCTTTCTTCTCACTGTTGTTTGCTTGAAATATGTTTTTCCATCCCTTGACTTTTAGTCTGTACATGTCTTTGGGTTTGAGGTGAGTTTCTTGTAAGCAGCATATAGATGGGTCTTGCTTTTTTATCCATTCTGTTACTCTGTGTCTTTTGATTGGTGCATTCAACCCATTAACATTTAGGGTGACTATTGAAAGATATGTACTTATTGCCATTGCAGGCTTTAAATTCGTGGTTACCAAAGGTTCAAGGTTAGCCTCTTTAGTATCTTACTGCCTAACTTAGCTCGCTTATTGAGCTGTTATATACACTGTCTGGAGATTCTTTTCTTCTCTCCCTTCTTGTTCCTCCTCCTCGATTCTTCATATGTTGGGTGTTTTGTGCTGTGCTCCTTCTAGGAGTGCTCCCATCTAGAGCAGTCCATGTAAGATGTTCTGTAGAGGTGGTTTGTGGAAAGCAAATTCCCTCAGCTTTTGTTTGTCTGGGAATTGTTTAATCCCACCGTCATATTTGAATGATAGTCGTGCTGGATACAGTATCCTTGGTTCAAGGCCCTTCTGTTTCATTGTATTAAATATATCATGCCATTCTCTTCTGGCCTGTAGGGTTTCTGTCAAGAAATCTGACGTTAGCCTGATGGGTTTCCCTTTATAGGTGACCTTTTTCTCTCTAGCTGCCTTTAACACTCTTTCCTTGTCCTTGATCTTTGCCATTTTAATTATTATGTGTCTTGGTGTTGCCCTTCTTGGATCCTTTCTGTTGGGGGTTCTGTGTATTTCCGTGGTCTGTTTGATTACTTCCTCCCCCAGTGTGGGGAAGTTTTCAGCAATTATTTCTTCTAAGATACTTTCCATCTCTTTTCCTCTCTCTTCTTCTTCTGGGACCCCTATAATACGGATATTGTTCCTTTTAGATTGGTCACACAGTTCTCTTAATATTGTTTCATTCCTGGAGATCCTTTTGTCTCTCTCTATGTCAGCTTCTATGCGTTCCTGTTCTCTGATTTCAATTCCATCAATGGCCTCTTGCATTCTATCCATTCTGCTTATAAACCCTTCCAGAGTTTGTTTCATTTCTGCGATCTCCTTTCTGGCATCTGTGATCTCTTTCCGGACTTCATCCCATTTTTCTTGCGTATTTCTCTGCATCTCTGTCAGCATGTTTATGATTCTTATTTTGAATTCTTTGTCAGGAAGACTGGTTAGGTCTGTCTCCTTCTCTGGTGTTGTCTCTGTGATCTTTGTCTGCCTGTAGCTTTGCCTTTTCATGGTGATAGGAATAGTCTGCAGAACTGGGACGAGTGACGGCTGGAAGGACTTCCTTTCTTGTTGGTTTGTGGCCCTCCTCTCCTGGGAGAACAGCGGCCTCTAGTGGCTTGTGTTGCGCAGCTGTGCGCAGACAGGGTTTCTGCTTCCTGCCCGGCTGCTATGGAGTTAATCTCCGCTGTTGCTGTGGGCGTGGCCTGGCTCGGGCAGCTACTCCAAAATGGTGGAGTCGCGTTGGAGCAGGAGCTGCTGGGAGGCTATTTATCTCCGAAGGGGCCTCCCTGCTCCCTGCAGCCCAGGGGTTAGGGTGCCCAGAGATCCCGGATTCCCTACCTCTGGATTAAGTGACCCACCCTGCCCCTTTAAGACTTCCAAAAAGCACCCGCCAAAACAAAACAACGACCACAAAAAAACCAAGAAAAAAAATTTTTTTAATTAAAAAAAAAAAATTTTTAATTAAAAAAAAAGGTGGTTGTTCGTTTTTCTTTATTCTCCGGTACCAGCCTCAGGCCTCTGCTCACCGGTCTTTCTGCCCTGTTTCCCTATTATTGGGGTCCCTGTCCCTTTAAGGCTTCCAAAAAGCGCTCGCCAAAACAAAGCAGCAAAAAAGCAAAAAAAAAAAATGGTCACGCGCTTTTCTTATGTCCTCTGTCGCCCAGCCTCCAGTGCCTGCTCACTGTTCTTGCTGCCCTGTTTTCCCAGTATCGAGGGCCCTGCACTCTGGCCCGGATGGCTGGGGCTGGGTGTTCGGCAGTCCTGGGCTCCGTCTCCCTCCCGCTCTGCCTGCTCTTCTCCCGCCGGGAGCTGGGGGGAGGGGCGCTCGGCTCCCGCGGGGCCGGGGCTTGTATCTTACCCCCTTCGCGAGGCGCTGGGTTCTCTCAGGTGTGGATGTGGTCTGGATATTGTCCTGTGTCCTCTGGTCTTTATTCTAGTAAGGGTTGTCTTTGTTATATTTTCATAGATATATGTTGTTTTGGGAGGAGATTTCCGCTGCTCTACTCACGCCGCCATCTTCCGCCCCTCCCCAATAGCTCACCATTGTACCTATCAACATGAAAAGGCAAAAAAATTTGATCCAGACAGACTAACCCAGACAGCTTCAGCACCTGCTACATCTTCCCCTGAGAAGGAACCTGGGGAGATAGATTTAACCAGTCTTCCTGAAAAAGAATTCAAAACAAAAGTCATAACCATGCTGATGGACTTGCAGAGAAATATGCAAAACTAAGGAAGGAGAACACAGAAATAAAACAAGCTCTGGAAGGACTTCAAAACAGAATGGATGAGATGCAAGAGACCATTAATGGACTAGAAAACAAAGAACAGGAACGCAGAGAAGCTGATGCACAGAGAGATAAAAGGATCACCAGGAATGAAAGAATTTTAAGAGAACTGTGTGACCAATCAAAACGGAACAATACCACATTATAGGGGTACCAGAAGAAGAAGAGAGAAAAAGGGATAGAAAGGGTCTTTGAAGAAATAATTGCTGAAAACTTCCCCAAACTAGGGGAGGAAATGGCTTCTCAGACCACAGAGGTACACAGAACTCCCATGACAAGGGATCCAAGGAGGGCAACACCAAGACACATAATAATTACAATGACAAAGATCAAAGACAAGGACAAAGTATTAAAGACAGCCAGAGAGAAAGAAAAGGTCACCTACAAAGGAAAACCCATCAAGCTATCATCAGACTTCTCAACAGAAACCCTACAGGCCAGAAGAGAATGGCATGATATACTTAATGCAATGAAACAGAAGGGCCTTGAACCAAGAATACTGTATCCAGCACGATTATCATTTACATATCAAGGAGGGATTAAACAATTCCCAGACAAGCAAAAGTTAAGGGAATTTGCCTCCCACAAAACACCTCTACAGGGCATCTTACAGGGACTGCTCTAGATGGGAGCACTCCTAAAAAGAGCACAGAACAAAACACCCAACATATGAAGAAGGGAGGAGGAGGAATAAGAAGGGAGAGAAATAAAGAATCATCAGACCGTGTTTATAATAGCTCAATAAGCGAGTTAAGTTAGACAGTAAGATAGTAAAGAAGCTAACCTTGAACCTTTGGTAACCACAAACTTAAAGCCTGCAATGACAATAAGTACATATCTTTCAATAATCACCCTAAATGTAAATGGACTGAATGCACCAATCAAAAGACATAGAGTAATAGAATGGATAAAAAAGCAAGACCTATCCATATGCTGCTTAAAAGAGACTCACCTAAAACCCAAAGACATGCACAGACTTAAAGAAAAGGGATGGAAAAAGATACTTCATGCAAACAGCAGAGAGAGAAAAGCAGGTGTTGAAATACTAGTATCAGACAAAAGAGACATCAACATAAAGAAAGTAACAAAAGATAAAGAAGCACATTACATAATGATAAAGGGCTCAGTCCAACGAAAGGATATAACCATTATAAATATATATATACACCCAATACAGGAGCACCAATATATGTGAAACAAATACTAACAGAATTAAAGGAGGAAATAGAATGCAATGCATTCATTTTGGGAGACTTCAACACACCACTCACTCCAAAGGACAGATCCACAAGACAGAAAATAAGTAAGGACACAGAGGCACTGAACAACACAGTAGAACAGATGGACCTAATAGACATCTGTAGAACAGTACATCCAAAAGCAACAGGATATACATTCTTCTGAAGTGCACATGGAACATTCTCCAGAATAAACCACATACTCGCCCACAAAAAGAGCCTCAGTAAAATCCAAAATATTGAAATTCTAACAACCAATTTTTCAGACCACAAAGGCATAAAACTAGAAATAAATTGTACAAAGAAAGCAAAAAGGCTCACAAACACATGGAGGCTTAACAACATGCTCCTAAATAATCAATGGATCAATGATCAAATCAAAATGGATATCCAGCAATAAATGGAAACAAACGACAACAACAAAACAAAGCCCCAACTACTGTGGGATACAGCAAAAGCAGCCTCAAGAGGAAAGAATATAGCAATCCAGGCATATTTAGAGAAGGACAAACAATCCCAAATAATGGTCTAATGTCACAATTATCAAAATTGGAAAAAAGAAGAACAAATGAGGTCTAAGGTCAGCAGAAGGAGGGACATAATAAAGATCAGAGAAGAAATAAATAAAATTGAGAAGAATAAAACAATAGCAAAAATCAATGAAACCAAGATCTGGCTCTTTGAGAAAATAAACAAAATAGATAAGCCTCTAGCCAGACTTATTAAGAGGAAAAGAGAGTCAACACAAATCAACAAAATCAGAAACGAGAATGGAAAAATCAGGACGGACCCCAAAGAAATACAAAGAATTATAAGAGAGTACTATGAAAACCTATATGCTAACAAGCTGGAAAACCTAGGAGAAATGGACAACTTCCTAGAAAAATACAACCTTCCAAGACTGACCCAGAAAGAAACAGAAAATCTAAACAGACCAATTACCAGCAATGAAATTGAAGCTTTTATCAAAAAACTACCAAAGAACAAAATCCCGGACCAGATGGATTTACCTCGAAATTTTATCAGACATACAGAGAAGACATAATACCCATTCTCCTTAAAGTTTTTCAAAAAATAGAAGAGGGAATACTCCCAAACTCGTTCTATGAAGCCAACATCACACTAATACCAAAACCAGGCAAAGACCCCACCAAAAAAGAAAACTTCAGACCAATATCCTGATGACGGTAGATGCAAAAATACTCAACAAAATTTTAGCAAACCGAATTCAAAAATACACCAAAAGGATCGTACACCATGACCAAGTAGGATTCATCCCTGGGATGCAAGGATGGTACAACATTCGAAAATCCATCAACATCATCCACCCCATCAACAAAAGAAAGACAATAACCACATGATCATCTCCATAGATGATGAAAAAGCATTTGACAAAATTCAGCATCCATTCATGATAAAAAAACTCTCAGCAAAATGGGAATAGAGGGCAAGTACCTCAACGTAATAAGGGCCATCTATGAAAAACCCACAGCCAACATTATACTGAACAGCGAGAAGCTGAAAACTTTTCCTCTGAGATCGGGAACTAGACAGGGATGCCCACTCTCCCCACTGTTATTTAACATAGTACTGGAGGTCCTAGCCATGGCAATTAGACAAAACAAAGAAATACAAGGAATCCAGATTGGTAAAGAAGTTAAACTGTCACTATTTGTAGATGACATGATACTGTACATAAAAAACCCTAAAGACTCCACTTCGAAACTACTAGAGTTAATATCAGAATTCAGCAAAGTTGCAGGATACAAAATTAACACACAGAAATCTGTGGCTTTCCTATACACTAACAATAATGTAATAGAAAGAGAAATCAGGAAGACAATTCCATTCACAATAGCATAAAAAAAATAAAATACCTAGGAATAAACCTATCCAAGGAAGTGAAAGACCTATACGCTGAAACCTATAAGACAGTCTTAAGAGTAATTAAAGAGGTCACTCAGAAATGGAAACTCATCCCATGCTCATAGCCAGGAAGAATTAGTATTGTCAAAATGGCCATCCTACCCAGACCAATATACAGATTCGATGCAATCTCTATCAAACTTCCAACAGCATTCTTCAATGAACTGGAACAAATAGTTCAAAGATTCATATGGAAACACCAAAGACCCTGAATAGCTAAAGAAATCCTGAGAAGGAAGAATAAAGTTGGGAGAGGATCTTACTCCCCAACTTCAAGATCTACTACAAAGCCACAGCAATCAAGACAATTTTGTACTGGCACAAGAACAGAGCCACAGACCACTGGAACAGAATAGGGACTCCAAACATTAACCCAAATGTATACGGTCAACTAATATTCAGTAAAGAGGCCATGGACATACAATGGGGAAATGACAGTCTCTTCAACAGATGGTGCTGGCAAAACTGGACAGCTACATGTAAGAGAATGAAACAGGATCACTGTCTAACCCCATACAAAAAAGTAAATTTGAAATGGATCAAAGACTTGAATGTAAGTCATGAAACCATAAAACTATTAGAAAAAAACATAGGCAAAATCTCTTAGAGAAAACATGAATGACCTCTTCTTGAACATATCTCCCTGGGCAAGGGAAACAAATGGGACTGTATCAACCTGAAAAGCTTCTTTACAGCAAAGGACACCATCAATAGAACAAAAAAGTATCCTACAGTATGGGCGAATATATTGGAAAATGACAGATCTGATAAAGGGTTGTCATCCAAAATATATAAAGAGCTCACACACCTCAACAAACAAAAAGCAAATAATCCAATTAAAAAATGGGCAGAGGAGCTGAATAGACAGTTCTCTAAAGAAGAAATTCAGATAGCCAACAGATACATGAAAAGATGCTCCACATCGCTTGTCATCAGAGAATTGCAAATTAAAACCACAATGAAATATCATCTCACACCAGTGAGAATGGCCACCATCCAAAAGACAAACAGCAACAAATGTTGGCTAGGTTATGGAGAAAGGGGAACCCTCCTACGCTGCTGGTGGGAATGTAAATTAGTTCAACCATTGTGGAAAGCAGTATGGAGGATCCTCAAAATGCTCAAAATAGAAATACCGTTTGACCCAGGAATTCCACTTCTAAGAATTTACCCCCAAGAATGCAGCACTCCAGTTTGAAAAAGACAGATGCACCCCTATGTTTATTGCTGCACTATTTACAATAGCCAATATATGGAAGCAACCTAAATGTCCATCAGTAGATGAATGGATAAAGAAGAGGTGGTACATATAGACAATGGAATACTATTCAGCCATAAAAGAAAACAAATCGTACCATTTGCAACAACATGGATGGAGCTAGAGGGTATTATGCTCAGTGAAATAAGCCAGGCAGAGAAAGAGAAGTATCATATGATTTAACTCATATATGGAGTATAAGAACAAAAGAAAACTGAAGGAACAAAACAGCAGCAGAAGCACAGAACCCAAGAATGAACTAATAGTTACCAAAGGGAATGGGACTGGGGAGGATGGGTGGGAAGGGAGGGATAAGGGTGGCAAAAAAAAGAAAGGGGGCATTGTGATTAGCATGTATAGTGTGGGGGGGGCATGGGGAGGGCTATGCAACACAGAGAAGACAAGTAGTGATTCTATAGCATCTTACTATGTTGATGGACAGTGACTGTGAATGGGGATGTGGGGGGGACTTGGTGAAGGGGGGAGCCTAGTAAACTTAATGTCCTTCTTCTAATTGTAGATTAATGATACCAAAATAGAATTTAAAAAAAAGAATACATGAAAAATTTGAAATGTATTGATATTATTAATAATTTCAATATGACATAAAAACAATGAGTTACAGCAAAAGTGCCCAGTAGAAAAAAATTCTCAGCTTTAAAACTAAATAAAAGTGAATGAATGAAGCACAACTGAAAAGTCAGAGAAGAATAAAATAATTCACAAAAATAAAGTACAAGAAGTAACAGAATAAAGGGATAAAGTAATGAGGTAGAAAACAGAAAATCAACAGAAAGAATAAATAAAACCAGATACTGACTGCTTCTTGAGGGGGAGGAGACAAACTAGAAAATCTCATAGACAAGTGAATTTTACAAAAAAAAAAATGGCAAATACATGGAATCAGAAATGTTAAGCATAGTATTCAAAATTATGGAAACTAAAAACCACAATAACAAAAATGTAAGAAGCTACTTTGAACAAATTTAACCAAATAAAATTTAAGTCATAGATGAAACAATTGAAAAAAATCACAGGCTATAAAAGTCATTGAATTAGATACAGAAGATGACAAAGGCTACAGATAAAATAAGCAACTCTCCAACACACCCCACACAAATGAAGAGCGAAAATTTAAGTCATAGATGTTTTCACAAGGAATTTCTAAAACACTTTTAAAGACCAGTGTTTCCAGTGCTACTTAAACCATTCTCAAATACAGAAACATAAGGAAAACATCCACAATTTCATTATGAAGCAAATATAACAATTATTCATAAACCAGGAAAAGAAATCACATTCTGGAAAGAAAACTATATACCAATTTCACTGTTAAATATCAATACAAAAATTTGCTTAATTAAGTTATTAGTAAAATTAATTGAATTGATATTACATTAAAAAATCATATAGCATTCTTCCAATTTTTATAAGGTGTTCAGTGTTAGGAAATCTATTCACATAGTTCATCATATTATAAGATGTAAGAAGGGGGCGGAGCCAAGATGGCAGCGTGAGTAGAGCAGCGGAAATCTCCCCCCAAAACCACATATATATATGAAAATATAACAAAAAGACAATTCTTCCTAGAATAAAGACCAGAGGACACAGGACAACCTCCAGACCACATCCACACCTGTGAGAACCCAGCGCCTCAAGAAGGGGGTAAGATACAAGCCCCGGCCAGGCGGAACCCGAGCGCCAATCCCCCCAGCTCCCGTCGGGAATAGAGGAGTAAGAGCAGGGAGGGAGAGGGAGCCCAGGACTGCTGAACACACAGCCCCAGCCATCCAGACCAGAGCGCACACACAGTGCATGCGTGGGGTCCTGGATACTAGGGAAACAGGGCAGCAAGACCGGTGAGCAGACTGGAGGCCGGCGCTGGAGGACAAAAGAAAAGCGAGCGGCCTTTTTTTTTCTTTCTTTTTTTAATTATTTTTAATTTTTTTGTTATTGTTGTTGTCATTTTGTTTTGGCGAGTGCACTTTGGAAGTCTTAAAGGGGCAGGGCGGGACACTTAGTCCAGAGGTAGGGAATCCAGGGAACTCTGTGCACTCTAACCCCCTGGGAAGCAGGGAGCACGGAGGCCCCTTACAGAGATAAATAGACTCCTAGCCGCTCCCCCTCCACGTGACTCCACAATTTTGGAGCAGCTACCTGAGCCAGGCCACGCCCACAGCAACAGCGGAGATAAACTCCATAGCAGCTGGGCAGGAAACAGAACCCTGTCTGCGCGCAGCTGCCCAGCACAAGCCACTAGAGGTCGCTGATCTCCCAGGAGAGGAGGGCCACAAACCAACAAGAAGGGAAGTTCTTCCAGCCGTCACTCGTCCCAGCTCTGCAAACTATTTCTATCACCATGAAAAGACAAAATTACAGGCAAACCAAGATCACAGAGGCAACACCAGAGAAAGACACAGACCTAACCAGTCTTCCTGACAAAGAATTCAAAATAAAAATCATAAACATGCTTACAGAGATGCAGAGAAATATGCAAGAGATATGGGATGAAGACCGGAGGGAGATCACAGATGCCAGAAAGGAGAATACAGAAATGAAACAAACTCTGGAAGGGTTTATAAGCAGAATGGATAGGATGCAAGAGGCCATTGATGGAATTGAAACCAGAGAACAGGAACGCATTGAAGGTGACATAGAGAGAGATAAAAGGATCTCCAGGAATGAAACAATATTAAGAGAACTGTGTGATCAATCCAAAAGGAACAATATCCATATTATAGGGGTACCAGAAGAAGAAGAGAGAGGAAAAGGGATGGAAAGTATCTTGGAAGAAATAATTGCTGAAAACTTCCCCAAACTGGGGGAGGAAATAATCAAACAGACCATGGAAATACACAGAACCCCCAACAGAAAGGATCCAAGGAGGAAAACACCAAGACACATAATAATTAAAATGGCAAAGATCAAGGACAAGGAGAGAGTTTTAAAGGCAGCTAGAGAGAAAAAGGTCACCTATAAAGGAAAACCCATCAGGCTAACATCAGGCTTCTCGACAGAAACCCTACAGGCCAGAAGAGAATGGCATGATATATTTAATGCAATGAAACAGAAGGGCCTTGAACCAAGGACACTGTATCCAGTATGACTATCATTTAAATGTGATGGTGGGATTAAACAATTCTCAGACAAGCAAAAGCTGAGGGAATTTGCCTCCCACAAACCACCTCTACAGGGCATCTTACAGAGACTGCTCTAGATGGGAGCACTCCTAAAAAGAGCACAGAACAAAACATCCAACATATGAAGAATGGAGAAGGAGGAACAAGAAGGGAGAGAAGAAAAGAATCTCCAGACAGTGTATATAACAGCTCAATAAGCGAGCTAAGTTAGGCAGTAAGATACTAAAGAGGCTAACCTTGAACCTTTGGTAACCACGAATTTAAAGCCTGCAATGGCAATAAGTACATATCTTTCAATAGTCACCCTAAATGTAAATGGACTTAATGCACCAATCAAAAGACACAGAGTAATAGAATGGATAAAAAAGCAAGACCCATCTATATGTTGCTTACAAGAAACTCACCTGAAACCCAAAGACATGTACAGACTAAAAGTCAAGGGATGGAAAAACATATTTCAGGCAAACGACAGCGAGAAGAAAGCAGGGGTTGCAGTACTAATATCAGACAAAATAGACTTCAATACAAAGAAAGTAACAAGTGTTAAAGAAGGACACTACATAATGATAAAGGGCTCAGTCCAACAAGAGGATATAACCATTCTAAATATATATGCACCCAACACAGGAGCACCAGCATATGTGAAACAAATACTAACAGAACTAAAGGGGGAAATAGACTGCAATGCATTCATTTTAGAGACTTCAACACACCACTCACCCCAAAGGATAGATTCACCAGGCAGAAAATAAGTAAGGACATGGAAGCACTGAACAACACAGTAGAACAGATGAACCTAATAGACATCTGTAGAACAGTACATCCAAAAGCAACAGGATATACATTCTTCTGAAGTGCACATGGAACATTCTCCAGAATAGACCACATACTAGCCCACAAAAAGAGCCTCAGTAAAATCAAAAATATTGAAATTCTACCAACCAACTTTTCAGACCACAAAGTTATAAAACTAGAAATAAATTCTACAAAGAAAACAAAAAGGCTCACAAACACATGGAGGCTTAACTACATGCCCCTAATTAATCAGTGGATCAATGAACAAATTACAATAGAGATCAAGGAATATATAGAAACAAATGACAACAACACAAAGCCCCAACTTCTGTGGGACCCAGCGAAAGCAGTCTTAAGAGGAAAGTATATAGCAATCCAGGCACACTTGAAGAAGGAAGAACAATCCCAAATGAATAGACTAACATCACAATTATCGAAATTGGAAAATGAAGAAATGAGGCCTAAAGTCAGCAGAAGGAGGGACATAATAAAGATCAGAGAAGAAATAAATAAAATTGAGAAGAATAAAACAATAGTAAAAATCAATGAAACCAAGAGCTGGTTCTTTGAGAAAATAAACAAAATAGATAAGCCTCTAGCCAAACTTATTAAGAGAAAAAGAGAATCAACACAAATCAACAGAATCAGAAATGAGAACAGAAAAATCACGACACACTCCACACAAATACAAAGAATTATTAAAGACTACAATGAAAACCCTGTATGGCAACAAGCTGGAAAACCTAGAAGAAATGGACAACTTCCTGGAAAAATACAACCTTCCAAGACTGACCAAGGAAGAAACAAAAAAAGTTAAACAAACCAATTATGAGCAAAGAAATTGAAACGGTAATCAAAAAACTACCCAAGAACAAAATCCTGCGCTGGTCGGATTTACTTCGGAATTTTATCAGACATACAGAGAAAACATAATACCCATTCTCCTTAAAGTTTTCCAAAAAATAGAAGAGGAGGGAATACTCCCAAACTCATTCTATGAAGCCAACATCACCCTAATACTAAAATCAGACAAAGGCACCACCAAAAAAGAAAATTACAGACCAATATCCCTGATGAGTGTAGATGCAAAAATACTCAACAAATTATTAGCAAACCGAATTCAAAAATACATCAAAAGGATCATACACCATGACCAAGTAGGATTCATCCCAGGGATGCAAGGATGTTACAACATTCGAAAATCCATCAACATCATCAACCACTTCAACAAAAAGAAAGACAAAAACCACATGATCATCTCCATAGATGCTGAAAAAGCATTTGACAAAATTCAACATCCATTCATGATAAAAACTCTCAGCAAAATGGGAATAGAGGGCAAGTAGCTCAACATAATAAAAGCCATATATCATAAACCCACAGCCAATATTATACTGAACAGCGAGAAGCTGAAAACTTTTCCTCTGAGATCAGGAACTAGACAGGGATGCACACTCTCCCCACTGCTATTTAACATAGTAGTGGAGGTCCTAGCCACGACAATCAGACAAAACAAAGAAATACAAGGAATCCAGATTGGTAAAGAAGAAGTTAAACTGTCACTATTTGCAGATGACATTATATTGTACATAAAAAAACCCTAAAGACTCCACCCCAAAACTACTAGAACTGATATCGGAATTCAGGAAAGTTGCAGGATACAAAATTAACACACAGAAATCTGTAGCTTTCCTATACACTAACAATGAACCAACAGAAAGAGAAATCAGGAAAACAATTCCATTCACAATTGCATTAAAAAGAATAAAATATCTAGGAATAAACCTAACCAAAGAATTGAAAGACCTATACTCTGAAAACTACAAGTCACTCTTCAGAGAAATTAAAGGGGACACTAACAAATGGAAACTCATCCATGCTCGTTGCTAGGAAGAATTAATATCGTCAAAATGGCCATCCTGCCCAAAGCAATATACAGATTTGATGCAATCCCTATCAAATTACCAGTAACATTCTTCAATGAACAGGAACAAATAATGCAAAAATTCATATGGAAACACCAAAGACCCTGAATAGCCAAAGCAATCCTGAGAAAGAAGAATAAAGTAGGGGGGATCTCACTCCCCAACTTCAAGCTCTACTATAAAGCCATAGTAATCAAGACAATTTGGTACTGGCACAAGAACAGAGCCACAGACCAGTGGAACAGACTAGAGACTCCATACATTAACCCAAACATATATGGTCAATTGATATTTGATAAAGGAGCCATGGACATACAATGGAGAAATGACAGTCTCCTCAACAGATGGTGCTGGTAAAACTAGACAGCTACATGTAGGAGAATGAAACTGGACCATTGTCTAACCCCATATACAAAAGTAAATTCAAAATGGATCGAAGACCTGAATGTAAGTCATCAAACCATTAAACTCTTGGAAAAAAACATAGGCAAAAACCTCTTAGACATAAACATGAGTGACCTCTTCTTGAACGTATCTCCCAGGGCAAGGAAAACAACAGCAAAAATGAACAAGTGGGACTATATTAAGCTGAAAAGCTTCTGTACAGCAAAAGACACCATCAATAGAACAGAAAAGAACCCTACAGTATGGGAGAATATATTTGTAAATGACAGATCCGATAAAGGCTTGACGTCCAAAATATATAAAGAGTTCACACTCCTCAACAAACAAAAAACATATAACCCAATTAAAAAATGGGCAGAGGAACTGAACAGTTCTCCAAAAAAGAAATACAGATGACCAATAGACACATGAAAAGATGCTCCACATCGCTAATTATCAGAGAAATGCAAATTAAAACTACAATGAGGTATCACCTCACACCAGTAAGGATGGCTGCCATCCAAAAGACAAACAACATCAACTGTTGGCAAGGCTGTAGAGAAAGGGGAACCCTCCTACACTGCTGGTGGGAATGTAAATTCGTTCAACCATTGTAGAAAGCAGTATGGAGGTTCATCAAAATGCTCAAAACAGACTTACCATTTGACCCAGGAATTCCACTCCTAGGAATTTACCCTAAGAATGCAGCAATCAAGTTTGAGAAAGACAGATGCACCCCTATGTTTATCGCAGCACTATTTACAATAGCCAAGAATTGGAAACAACCTAAGTGTCCATCGGTAGATGAATGGATAAAGAAGATGTTGTACATACACACAATGGAATACTACTCAGCCATAAGAAGAGGGCAAATCCTACCATTTGCAGCAACATGGATGTAGCTGGAGGGTATTATGCTCAGTGAAATAAGCCAAGCAGAGAAAGAGAAATACCAAATGATTTCACTCATCTGTGGAGTATAAGAACAAAGGAAAAACTGAAGGAACAAAACAGCAGCGGAATCACAGAACCCAAGAATGGATTAACAGGTACCAAAGGGAAAGGGACTGGGGAGGATGGGTGGGTAGGGAGGGATAAGGGGGGGGACAAAGAAGGGGGTTATTAAGATTAGCATGCATAATGGGGGTGTGGGAGAAAGGGGAGGGCTGTACAACACAGAGAAGACAAATAGTGATTCTACAACATTTTGCTATGCTGATGGACAGTGACTGTAAAGGGGTTTATAGGGGAGACCTGGTATAGGGGATAGCCTAGTAAACATAATATTCTTCATGTAAGTGTAGATTAATGATAAGAAAAAAAGAAAAAGAAAGAAAAGGGGGATTACTCCCTGATAGGATAAAACTAACTGTAAATCAGTGATTAATGCATGCTTTAAATATCCTTAATTTTGATCACTTAAAGGGTGTCAGATGATCGGCTATGGAGGTACATTTTTCTGATAATATTCCTTTCTCTTAAAAAAAAAAGCAGTTCCTATGTGGTGACCTACAATGAGTTCTACACAATGGTATAAAGGGCATATAAAAGTGTAGGCAAGGGGTCTGTTTGTGTTTATACAGAGGATCAAAGCCTAATTTGGCTACCCAGAAAATGAACTAAGAAAACGATATGAAGAAGAACTTCCAACATTAGCACTCTCTGGAAGACTCGTACCAGAAGATGATCATCAATAAACTGCAACAAAGGTACAGGCGATTCTGCAGTCATAGCTGCATTCATCCCACCCGTTCCTGGACTTGCCATGGGAATGAAGAAGGAGATATCTAAGCTGGCCTGTGCATACAGTAAAACAACAAATTTGACTGGATCTATGCTGTTGGAACTCAACTAAGAATTAGGAGAAGTGCAAGTTGTAGCGCTCCAAAATCTTATGACTACAGACTATCTACTGTTTAAAGAACATATAGGATGTGAGCAGTCCCCAGGAATGGGTTGTTTTAATTTGTCTGATTTCTCTCAGACTGTTCAAGTTCAGTTGGACAATATCCACCATATCATAGATGAGTTTTCACAAATCCCTAGGGTGCCTAACTGGTTTTCTTGCTTTCAGTGGAGATGTCTGGTAATTATAAGTCTGCTTTGGTTATGTAACTGTATTCCTATTATGTTAATGTGTGTACATAATTTAATTAGTAGTTTAAAATCTATACATGCTGAAGTTACTCTACAAGAAGATATGTCAAAGAAATAATCAATCTTCCCATGTTTTCTTCTGCCTGCTACTTCTATAGCTTTTCTTCTTCCTTCCTAATTACAACCCTTAAATAGAATTCGTGTCTCATATCAAATTTACCGAGTATCATAATTCTTCCAAGTGGTAAAGATACCTCAAGACAAATACTGGGCATAAAAGCCACAGGGCATAAATCTTCAAAGAAGTAAAAAGCTAACCTTTTCAAACAATATGGCTTCTCTCTCACTTAGAACTTTACATTTCCCTGTATGGCCCCGGAAGATGACTGGTTAGCCAGAGCCGGGTAAAATTCCTCAAGGGAGGAACAACCTAAGACAGGCACAGTCGCAGGGGGGCCATCAGGTGAGAAATTGGGGATCAACAGAGGTGAGGCTTAGAACCTCACCCCCCCTGTTCTGAGAGAAATCTTCTGCATCCGTGGATGTTTTATTGCCCTTGTCTAGCTTGGATTTACACTTAGTCTACAGGCACCCACCTGATCATATACATTTGCTCTCTTACAGCACTAAACTATGTTTTTTACCTTTATCTTATTTCTACCTACCACATCAGCATTTTATTAAAAATAATAATAATAATAATAATAATAATATGGGAGAAATGTGGGATTCACATATAAATCAAGTATAAAAATCAAATGAATATTCATATTTGACCTGATTGTTTATAGTTCATAATGCGTGATCAAAACCGAAAGTTTCTGTGATGACTGCCCTTGTACTGTTCACCATGTAAGAACTTATTCACTATGTAAGGATTTGTTCACCATGTAAGAACTTGTTCGTTATGCTTCAGAAGATTGGAGACTGATGAGAATTAGGCTTGGGGTTGATTAATGATTGTTCATTGAGTCCCCTATACAGAATTTTATTGTTGTTAACAACCATTTGATCAATAAATATGAGAGATGCCCTCTCCAAAAAAAAAAAAAAAAAAAGATGTAAGAAGAAAAAAATTATCCTCTTGATACCAGAAACATATATGACAAAATTCAGCATCTGTGCACATGAACAACATTTAATAAAACAGCTCAACCCAAAAGCTAGCCTCTTTCTTAACACGGAAATACCAGATTCTTTCTCATTAAAATTAAGAACAAGCCTGGATATCCCCTATCTTCAGCAAATGTAAATAGACTAGTGAAAGCAATTAGAGGCATAATAATTCGAAGGAAAGAGTTAAAATTACCTTGATTTTTAGATAATATTATTTATCTGATAACTTCTTGAAAGAAGGAAGAAAGGAAAAATCTAAGTGAGTTTGGAAAGTAATTGTTTCAGAAAACAGCATACAAAACTCCATAGCCAAAGAAAAACCAGTTATAAGAGAAAGATCTATTTACTATATGAACAAACAAAAAAAGAAAAATATCTAGGTGAAAATGAGATGTGTAAATTTGTATTGTTATAAACTACAAAACAGTTCTGAATGAAGCATAAACCCAAAGATGCTGTGTTCTTAGGGAGGATCAGCATTATGAAGATATAATTCTGCTGAAATTAATTTATAAATGTAGCACAATGCTTCCAATGGCTTGTACTATCACAATTACATTACTGTAATGCACACCAGTAATAAAGTGAAAAATACACCATGATAATTCTGAGTGATTTCTAGGATTTATTTTTGAATGAAATATTGAGGTGGAGAAATATATCTTAATATGACACTTTACTTAAGAAGTTAGAGATGAGTATCAATCTATACATATTTTGTCAAGTCATACTGTTAAAATGATTATATAAACCATATTTTTAAGTGCTTTGTAGGTGGAGAGAATAAGAGGAATAAGATGTACTTTATATTCCTTTGTTATATATATTTAATTTTTTCATCATACAAGTAACTTAATTATACAACTGTGTGGAATTTAATAAGCAGAGCTTAAATATTTAAATAAAACTAAAACCAATAATTCTAACTTCCTATTGAATATAAAGTTTAATTATATTGAGAGGATTTTGTTCTCCAAGAGATTTTTAAATAATTTGTTTCTATACTCCAAGAATTGGAAAAAAGAAAAAAAAACTAAATAATATGATTTACTAATCCTATTACTAGTAGTAAGGTTGGCACATTTTCCCTGAGCTGGTTATGTTAAATTAGAAGTTAAAATAAATGAATAATTTAATTTCATTAAGAATTGAAATGAATACTGAACTCATGACCTATTAATTTTTTTTAAATGTACTTTCTAGCTCTGTCCACTGAAAAAACATAAAAACACTGATCAACCCCACAGCATATTATAATATATAAATACAATTTCCTGCTGTAAAGAACCAGAGTTCCAAGTCTGGGGAGATAAAAACAAAGAAAGCACAGAATATTTTGTCACAGCACAAAGAAAAGAAACTAGCAGAGGCGGCCTGGGACTCAGAGACCTCAGGGACTCAGGAACCAACTTTGAGAGGTTCTAAGTAATAAAGGCAATCTTTAAGTATCAGTTAGGATAATAATATCAATGGGTCAAAACCAACAAATTTTGTTTAAATTTGTTAAGTTCATAACAATTTGAAAACTAAAAAAAATTCCTCTGTAAATTTGGAGAATGACAGCAAATCTATTTTGAAAATTTTTAAATAAAGGGAAAAGCAAGGCACTTCTCCTGCCTTTCCATTTAGGGAAATGTTTGATGGCAATAATATTCCTTATAGAAATTTTTAGGTTAACAAAGAAGGGAGAGATACAGAATTTCAAATTTTGGAACACCTAATAAACAATTGGAGCAAGCAAAGAGTCATAAACAGTTTGTAAGAGCACAAGGAGACAGTAACTTATATGCCTTCTGTGGAAGAAGTAATGGGAGAAATTGTTTGCAAACCATATATCTGATAAGAGATTAGTATTAAAACACTCTTAAAAAGACAGCCCAATTAAAAAGAGGCAAATATTTTGATGAAGATGCTCAATAACATTAGTCATTAGGTAAATGGAATCAAGCCCATGAAGATACTTCGAACCTCCTAGAATGGTTATAATAAGAACAACAGCAACAAAAATAAATACCAAGCATTGGAACTCTCCTACATTGCTGGTAGGAATATAAAATAGTGCAGCCACTTTGAAAAACAGTGAAGTTTAACAGAATTCCTGTGACCAAGTAAGTCTCCTAGGTGTAGAGACAGGAGAGTTAAAAACTTGTTCACAAAAAACTTGCACATAAATGTTTATAGCAGTATTATCCGTAATAGTCCCAAAGTGACAAACCTCCAAGTGCCCACCAACTGAAGGATGATGAGAGACAATGTGTTATTACGGTACAGTAGGATATAATTTAGCTACAAAAAAAGAATGCATTGATACCTGCTAAGACATGGCTCAACCTTGAAAATGTGCTAAGTGAAAGAAACCAGTCACTAAAGCCCATATATTGATTCCTTTAGTAAATCAGTGGTCTAGGTCTAGTTTACAGGGTCTAGTAAAATGTTTCTTTTCAATAGATCAAGGGGAAGATCATCTAAAGATTATCTTAAATTAGCTTGATTGATACAGAAAGAAGCTCTCATATCATATCCCTTAAAAGACTACAATTTTAAACAGGGCTTTTAAAAGTATTTGGGTTTACCTGCTGGCTTCAGACATGTTTGAAAGTAAATGAATAAGAAATCTACTAATTTTTTAATATTAAAATATGTGAGTTTGTATAAAACAGCATTTGGCTGTTTAAGACTTAAGCAGGTATTTAGGTTCCCAACTGTCTATAGGCAAAGACATGCTAGGAAAACCGTGTTACTCCCCAAAGCAAACTTTTCCATTCTTTCCTTTGCCAAATGGGATTATTTTGGTTATGCATCCTCATTCCACTATTGATGAAGGACAGAAAATCAACTGTTTTAAATTTCAAATATCTTCATCATATCATTTCGTAATACACAAAAATATTGAATTACAGTAATGTACACTTGAAACTAATAGGATATTGCATATCATTTTTATTTCAGTGTAAGAAAAGCCTTTAGACCCAATAGAGTTTAATATACTTACTGTAAAGACTGCTGCACAACACTAAAAAATACTGTGCTTTTTTCTTCTTTAATTAGGCAAGATTGATATATAACAATATATGTTTCAGGTACACAACACTACAATTTGGCATCTATGTACATTACAAAGTGGCCACCACCAAACATTTAGTTACTCTCCATCACCATAAAATTGACCCCTTACACCCATTTCTTCCAACCCCATGCCACTTCTCTCTAAACCATCAATCTGCTCTCTCTGTTTTTGTTTTGTTTTTTGTTGATTTGTTTTGTTTTTTAGATTCCACATATGAGTGAAATATGTTTTTGTCTTTCTCCATCTGACTTATTTCATCTAGCAGAATACCCTGAATGTTGTCATCAATGAACAATGGCAAGAGTTTATTTTATTTTTTTATGGCTGAGCAATATATATATTCCATATCCTTTTTATCTATTCATCCATTAATGGACACTTAGGTTGTTTCTGTATCTTGTCTCTTGTATGTAATATTGCAATGTCATGGGGGTGCATATATCTTTTTGAATCAGTGTTTTCATAGTCTTAAGAAAATAACTGGAATAGCTGGACATATGGTAGATCTATTCTTAGTTTTTTGAGGAATCTCCATACTGTTTTGCAAAGTGGCTTCACCAGTTTACATTCTACTAATACGAGGATTCCCATTTATTTACCTCCTCTCCAACACTTACTTCTTGTCTTTTTGAGAATAGCCATTCTGACTAGTGTGAGGTGATATCTCACTGTGGTTTTAGTTTGCATTGACCTAATAATTAGTGATGCTGAATATCTTTTCTTGTACCTATTGGCCATCTGTATGTATTCTTTGGAAAAAAGTCATACAGATCATGTGCCCATTTTTTAACCAGGTTGTCTGTTTTTATTAATATTATTATTGAGCTGTGTGAGTTCTTTATATACTTTGTCTATTAACCCCTTGTTGGATATCTGACTTGCAAGTTATCTTCTACCGTTCAGTAGGTTGCTTTTTTGTACGATGATGATTCCCTTTGCTGTGCAGGAGCACTTTAGTTTTATGCAGTCCCATTTGCTTATGTTTGCTTTTGTTTTCCTTGCTTTTAGAGTCAGTTCAGAAACAAAATAGTAAGACTGATGTCAAGGAGCTTACTGCCTATGTTCTCTTCCAGGAATTTTGTTTCAAGTCTTACACTCAGATCTTTAATCCATTTTGCATTACCTTTTCTGTATGCTGTAAGATAGTGGTCTAGTTTCACTCTTTTGCATGTGACTACCCACTTTTCCCAACACCACTTATTGAAGTGACTGTCTTTTCTCTATGGAATGTAATTATCATCTTTGTCATAATGAATTTTCCATGGGTGTGTGTGTGTGTGTGTGTGTGTGTGTGTGTGTCTGGGCTTTCACTTCTGTTCCATTGATCTGTGTGTGTGTTTTTATGCCAAAACCATACTATGTTGATTACTATAAGAACTTTATAGTATAGTTTGAAATCAAGAAGCATAATACCTCCTGTTTTGTTCTCTCAAGATTGCTTTGTCTGTTTGGGGTCTTTTGTGGTTCCATAAAAATTTTAGAATTATTTGTTGTACTGTGAAAAACGCCATTGGAGTTTTGATAGGGATTGCTTTGAATCTTAGATTGCTTTGTGTAGTAGACACACTGAAAAAATATTAATTCTTCCAATCCATGAGCATGGAATATCATTCCATTTATTTGTCTTCAGTTACTTTCATCAGTGTCTTATAGTTTTCAGTGTATAGGTCTTTCATTTCCTTGGTTAAATTTATTCCTAGGTATTTTATTCTTTTCATGCAATTTTTAATGGATTGCTTTCTTAATTTCTTTTTCTAATAGTTCATTATTAATGCATAGAAATGCCATAGGTTTCTATACATATGTTTTATATCCTGCGACTTTACTGAATTTATTAGTTCTACCAGTTTTTCTTTTCTGGAGGAGTCCTTAGGGTTTTATAGATAGTATCATGTTATCTACACATACTGACAGTTTTAATTTTTTCATTCCAATTTGGATGCTACTTATTTCTTTTTGTTTTCTTTACTGTAGCTAGGACTTCCAATACTGTATTAAGTTAAAGTGGTAAGAATGGGCATGTCTTGTTCCTCATTTTAGAGGAAATGCTCTCAGATTTTTACCATTGAGTATATTAGCTGTGAGTTTGTCATATATGGCTTTTATTATGTTGAGTTGTGTTCCTTCTATGTCCACTTTGTTGAGAGTTTTTATCACAAATGCATGTTGAATTTTGTCACATGCTTTTCTGCATCTTTTCAGACAATCAAATGATTTTTATCCTTCATTGTGTTAGTGTTGAACCATTTCTTCCATCCCTGGAATAAATCCCACTTGATCATAGTGTTTGATCCTTTTAATATATCATTGAATTTGGTTTGCTAATACATTGTTGAGAAATTTTTGATCTATAGTCATCAATGTATTATCCTAAAATTCTCTTTTTTTTGTGGTGTCCTTGTCTTCTACAAAGATAATGCTGGCCTCTTAAAAGGAGTTTGGAAGGATTCCCTTGTTTTCAGTTTCTTGAAAGAGTTAAAGAAAGAAAAGTATGAAACCTTGAGTGTTTGTAGAATTCACCAGTGAAACCATCTCGTTCTGGATTTTTGTTTGTTGGGTATTTTTCAATTACAGATTCAATCTCCTTACTAGAAATCAGTCTATTCAGATTCTAATTCATAATTCAGTCTTGGAAGGTAGTGTGTTTTGAGAATTTATCCATTTCCTCTATGAGATCAATTTCTTGGCTTACAATTGTTCATAGGAATTTCTCCTAATCTTATTTGTGTGGTATCAGTTGTAACTTTACTTTCTTTTCTGATGTTATTTATTTGAGCTCCCTCTTTCTCTTTGTGAGCCTTGCTAAAGGTTTGTTTGTCTTTACAAAGAACCAGCTCTTAGCTTCATTAATCTTTCCTATTTTCCTTTTAGTCTCTATTTCACTTATTTCTGCTTTGATTTTTATTATTTCCTTCTTTCTACTAACTTTGAGCTTCATTTGTTCTTCTATTTTTAGTTCCTTAATGTGTAAACTTAGATTATTATTATTTTTTTGTCCCTTGAGGTTGTCTTGTATTTCTATGAACTTTCATCTGAGAACCATTTTTTACTGCATACCATAGATTTTAGTATGTTGTATTTATGTTTCCTTTGCCTCTAGGTATTTTTTAAATTTCTCTTTTGATTTACTTGAGGACCAAAGGTAATTCAGAAGCTCATTGCTTAATCTTCACATTTTTGTAGTTTTTTTCAGTTTTCTTCTTTTAATTGATTTCCAGTTTCATACCATTGTGGTTGGAAAAGATTCTTAATATTGATTTCAATCTTTTAAAATTTATTTACACTTGTGAACACATGATCTATCCTGGAGAATGTTCCTTGTACACTTGAAAAGAATGTGTACTCTGCTGCTATTGCATAAAATGTTCTGTATATATCTATCAAGTCCATCTGGTGTAATGTGTCATTTAAGGTCAATGTTTCCTTACTGATTTTCTGTCTAAATGATCTGTCTAATGTTGTAAGTGGGGTGTTGAAGTCCTCAAGTATTATTGTATTGCTGTCATTTTCTACTCTTGGGTCTGTTAGTATTTGCTTTATACATTTTGGTGCTCTGGTATAGATTACAGTATACTGACCCCTTTATCATTATGTAATGCTTTTCTTTGTCTTTTATTACAGTTTTTTAAAAGTCTGTTTTATCTGATATGAGTATTGCTATACCAGCTTTCTTTTATTTCTTTTGCTAAAAGAAAGCTTTGTTTTGTTTCTTCTGCATGGACTATCTTTCTCTATCCCCTCACTTTCAGTCCATGTGTTTCTTTACCTCTGAAGAGAATCTCTGGTAGACATCACATAGATAAGTCTATTTTTATCCTTTCAGTCATTTCAGGTCTTTTGAATGGAGAATTTACTCTATGTTAAAGTTATTGCATTATGCTATTATTGCCATTTTGTTCATGTATCTTTTATATTTATCTTTTTCTAGTGAGATTTTATTTTTGTATATTTTATATCATTAACTAGTGCCATTATTTTTCAGATTTAAGAAGTCCTTTTAACATTTCCTGTGAGCCTGTTTTAGTAGTCATGAAGCCCTTCAGTGTTCCCTTATCTGGAAAACTCTTAATCTCCCCTTAAATTTTGAATGGTAATCTTGCTAGATGGAGAATTCTGGGTTAGAATTTTTTCCTTTCAGCAATTTGAGTATGTGATGCCTCTCACTTCTGGCCTGCAAAGTTTCTGCTGAAAAAAAACCTGCTGATAGCCTTATGGGATTTTCTTTGTATGTAACAAGTTATTCTTTTCTTGCTGCTTTTAAGGTTCTCTCTTTAACTTTTACCACTTATAATGTGTCTTGGTATAGATCTCTTTGAGTTCATCTTATTTGGAATACTCTGAGATTCCTGCATCTGCATGTCTGTTTCCTTTTCCAGATTAGAGATGTTTTCAGCAATTATTTATTCAAAGAAGTTTTCCTTTCTAGTCTTTTTATTTCCCTTCTTATTAGTTCTATTTTCCTCTCTGTTCGTCTTCTGGGACTCCATAATGTGGATGTTATTCTGCTTAATGTTGTCTCAAAGGCCCCTTAAAGTATCTTCACTTTTTAAAACTCATTTTTCTTTTTCTGCTCTGTCTAGGTGAGTTCCATTGTTTAGTTTCACAGCTTGCTGATCTGTTTTGCTTTATCCAGTCTGCTATTGAAGCCCTCTACTGTATTTTTTAGTTCAGCTGTTGTATTCCTCAGCTCTGTAATTTCTGTTTGGTACTTTCTTGTATTGTCTATCTCTTTGTTGAATTTCTCACTGTGTTCATCCATTCTCCTGAGTATGGTGAGCAACTTCATGACCATTACTTTGAACTCTTTATTGGATAGATTGCTTATCTTTGTTTCTTTAAAGACTTTTTCTGAGGTTTTGTCTTGTTCTTTCATTTGGGCCATATCCTTCTTTCTCCTCCTTGTTTTGCCTGACCCTCTGTGTTTGCTTCTAGGTATTAGGCAGTATTGAAGGAGTGGCTTATGTAGGAAATGTCCTGTGGGGGCTCAGAAGCACTTTTCCCCCTGGTCACCAGAGCCAGGTATTCAAGGGGCATCTCCTATGCGGGCTTCACATGGTTGCATAATGTGGTGCTATGGCTACAGTGGGGTGAGGGGGTGGGGGCCAAGCTCTCACCCATCCTGGCTGTGCTGTGTGGCTATGGTGTAGGGGTTGATGGGGCCCTCAGAAGAGCATTTCTTCTGGTGCTGAAAGGTTAGAGAGTTCCAAAATGAATCCAATAGCTCTGGCATCAACAAGTTAGAATGAGATAACAAAGATCATGCTTACCTGTGTCTGTTTGTAGAAAGAGACCAAAATTTCCTGTTTCTCTGGCAGATGCTTTAATATCAGTAAATGAGTCTCTTTCACATTTAGTCTAGGCACATTTCAAATGTGTTTTTGTATTTGGTGTTGGAGACAAGTGAGCATGTATACAAGCTCTTTAAGGATGGGTTCTCCATTCCCTACAGTTCTATACTTTTCCTGGACATAATCCCTATTAGTTTTCAAAGCCAGGCATTTGAGGGACTTGTCTCTGTTGTACAAAACCATGGTTGGGGTACCTGAGGTAGAGCCCAGATCCCTTGCTTCTCAGGGAAAAATCCTCCTGATTGTGGATTTCTATGTCTGGGGTCTTTTTGTTTTCTTTTGTTCTGTTCTGGTGAAACCATGTGTCGCCTCTTCTACCTATTCAATGTTACCCTTTTATCTTTTGATGTGGGGGCTCTGTTCATTTAGTTTTCATGTTTTTTCAAAAGAAATTATTACACATCTAGTTGTGAGTTTGCTCTATGGAAGGAGGTGATTTCAGGATCTTCTTATGCTGCCATCTTGAACTCCTGTCCTCCCAGAGATCCTCGGCTTTGAGCTGGAAAGGATTGAGTTTTTGTCTCTTGGGGTAGGGTCAAATGTGCTGTGTTTAGGGGATCAAAGGAGCAGTGAAATGTTTGATGTCTAGAATGGTGGACTGTGCCAATGACAGCTAGTGCTCCCTAAATTCTCTGTTTGTTTCCCTGCATTTTCCAATCTCATTGATGTTAGACTGGGATGCTGAGAATTTTCCTGAAAAATGGACTACAAGCAGATGTAATGAGTATCACTTCAGAGAGATGGCAACTGGAACCTTGTATTTTGTGTTTTCTTCAATTTTCTATTCCCTTGAGGTTGCAGCATGGAGACACATGTCCCAGAAAGTAGGTGAAAGTAAAATGGCTCTTACCTGCCCATACCTAACATCATGTGAGTGAGAAATAATGCTTTATTTCCTTAACATATTGAATTGCTAGCTGGTTTATCTTACTGTAACTAATCCATTGACTCTCAGTAACTCACTTAACTTTGTTAAGTTTATAATTTCCTCATGTAAAATTGGGATGATGATTGTACTTAAGTCAGCAGCTGCTTCAAAGGTGAAATAAATAACTCTGTTAATGAGCTTAGCTTAGGACCCAGAACAAATTAAGTAACTAGTTAATATTAGTTATTATTATTATTACATTTTTATTTCCTTAGCAAATTATATAATGTAAATTGCACACACTAAGAAATATACATGAATGTGGCATTATATTGAATAAAATAGACTAGTAAAAAAGAATTCGGATTTTGAGGAGAATTGAAAATAACTGATAGATATAATTTGATTTTAAAAAGTGAGTGAACAAAAGAAAATTTCCAAATATTGCAGAATTCAGATGAAGTTTAAAAATATAATTCCATACACCAAACATTTTAAGTTCCTTCGCTAATACTATCAATTTGGGGACAAGAGATACATGGAAATTATATGGTTTCCTGTGCTTGGGGAATGAGGAAAGCATACTGAAAGGAGGTTTGCAAAGCACAAAGAAAAAGACTGGTTTGGTGTTTAAGCTGAGTAAAGACTCAATTGAAATCCAAAGGCAGATGGAGAGTTAGGGGCAATGGCTCATATTTATTATTTTTCATTCTCTGGAAATATTTATCTTTCCAAAGGATGTGAATTGTTTCCTTCAGTCAAAATAAAGGTAACACACCACAAAATAAGAAAAAATGAAGCTAAACTAATTTTTGAAATCATTGACCCTCTGCCAGAGGTGATTTGGATTGAGAAATAATTGTCAGAAAATGACAGGACTTAACTAAAAATTTTCTAAAAATTGAGAGTGGGCTAGGAAGTTGCATGCATACCAGCTGCAGTTCAGTGTAACTGTGGAGCCCTTCTGAGTTGGAAAAAACAAGTAAATTCATTATGGGATGTTTATTCTTAGCGAGCAGGTCTAAGGGAATAGCATAGGCAGTAAGGGAGCTTTACAAATGACTCAGTGAAAATCAAAACATGATTGAATATGCTGTTCCTTTTTAGTAAATGATGACTCATTTAAGTTATAACATTTGAACTAAAATATCCACTTTTACACGAGACATGCCAATTAGACTAAGTGTTTGAATAAAGGGTCCTAATGCTGCATCAAATGGTACAGTACCTGGTACTTAGTAGGCACAAAATATCTTTGTGGTATTACATTATTTGAAGTCAACCTTGAAGTTGAAATTTTCCACTTATCTGGGCAAGAGCATTTCTCCCTAAGGGTTCAAAATCCAATTATACCATACAGATCATTAAAAGTCACACATGGTGTCCTAAAGTGATAAAGACTTGGAGTATAATGACAATTACATCTATAAAGTATACATGAATGGGGAGGCTGTGTTACCTGCAACTCCTTGTCAGGCCTTTACTGTTCCCACTGGAATATGCCTTATATAATCCGTCAATCAGGAGAATTAATGGTGTGACTAGCAATTCAGGCCATACAGAGATGATCAAGGCATCCTAAATCGTTTTAGAGCAAATAAAACCTGCAAAATGGGACTGCTAGCACAGCAAATTTCAAAACTGCCTCTCTGCACTAGAAAATGTGTCAATGATGAAAAGCAGAGGTGAAAAGCAAAAATGTCCTCTAGGGAAGAGTGTACTAACTCTTAGGCACAACGGGTGGAGCAGATTTGGGGGATCTTCTGGGAGGAACAGTGACATACCTTTAATGAAGGGTCTGTGTAAAACCCCAGGCCTCATTGCTCAGTGCCTTGAGCTGCGCCTCTAACTGAAAAGCCAGCATTCAGACTATTGTCCCCCTTAGTAGGTATATGGCCTACCACTTACTAAGGAGACTGCACTTTCTGATATGTAACTTCCCATCCCCCTTGTCTTGAGGATGGGGGCTTAAAACCAAAGTCTGGACAAAAGGATTCGAAGGGAATTCTGCTTAAGACATCTGGAGAAAACTGTCATTCCTGATTTTAAAAAAAAAAGTCACTCTTTACCTCTCTGTTCTTGGGTTTTGCAGAATTTGGTGAAAATAATTATTGCCTGGAGCAGCTGCAGTGATTTAAAGCCAATGAAGGGGGCAAATAAGAGACTGAAGCTAGAGAAGTGGGAAGATGGGCAGAGACTGGGATTCCATCTGTTTAACTGACTCAAAAGCACCCAATTTTTAACTCTTTTTTGATGGGCATGACTACAGGCTCTTGTCATTTAAGGCAGTACTTCTCCAACTTCACTGCACATTCAAATCATTTGGCGATCTTGTTACCATTAAGTTTCTGATCGAGGAGGGCCAAGGTGGTGCCTGAAGAGACTGCAGTTCTAAGCAAACTCTCAGGTGATGTCCAAGCTGCCCACATACTGGGTCACAAGTATTTAAGCCACTTGCTTAAAGCTAGACGAATATTAAAAAGCAATGCTGAATAGCATGAGAATTGAAAATTAAATTCAATCTAAAGACATGCATGATGAGCCTTAGGAATTCACCAGTTAAAAATTTCATAAATATGATTATAATATGTGAGGGCTTTAAGGTCCCTGTGGTCTATGTCCAAATCCTGGTTCTGTCATTTCAGCAGGGTCACTGTATGACCCTGTTGGAAAATTGTTCAAACTCTCTGAATCTTGTTTGCTTCATCAGAGAACACCATCTATCTCCCATGGTTGGCTTGAGGAGTGTTGAGACGATATGATAAAAAACCTAGATTTTGAAAAGGGTGAGCTCCTTTTCTATGGTGCTATTAGCAGTATGGAAATCTGTATCACCACACTTCACTCAAGCCAAAGATTACTTATTTAAAATAGTGCTAGGCCTGAGAGAAGAGGAGAGATTACGGAAATCAGGCCAGAGACTTACCTTGTAACCAAGCTGCTGAAATGCTTGCTATTAGACTATCTTAAACTTAACTGGGAGTCTAAAAAAACTGAAATTGTACTTTGATTGCACTTGTGTATTTTTAAGACCTGTCTTTGTCCTTGATGAAAAAGGGATTTTTGTACTTTCAGACTTTCTGCTATATTTTGCTGTCATTCATACATTTGTTGTAATTCTGTCAATTGCTGAAATAATGCCAAATGAAATGAATGTTAGCAGACATAATTAATAGGAAATCAAATCTATTGCGTTTAGTGATATAAAAGTGGAAGGGAATGCAATTTTCCTGTCAGATTGCAAATAAGATTATGGATATTAGTTATAAGTATAAATGTTGCAAGATGCTGTCTGGATTTTAGTGTTTGAAGAGTAGTAGAGATTTTCCTCTTTAAAAGCCTGGGATCTTTGATCAATGTAATGTTTTGAAAGCCTCTTAGAATGATTTTGGAATATCCTTCGCATGATGTCAGAGTACTAGATTTTACCAATCACTCCCCAGGCATAAAGTCATGATCTTCTGGGCAAGGGCATTGCCATGGATAGGAATAACTTTTACATGTCTCCAATAGAAGATGAAAATATGTTTCAATATTATATATGTCCTCCTTATATTAGGGAATCCATATAACTTCAAATATGGCTACACTGGGCTATCATTTACCTTTCAGTATCATTGCTACCAAATAATTCTCAAAAATATCTGGAACTATATGTTTAAATATTGCAAAGCCTTTCTCAGATGGGGTGACATGGGTTAAACCTCTCATTTCAGGAGTGCTGTAGAGCAGAATGGTGGAGAACATGGGCTTCTAAGTTGGCTGTAACCAGGTTTTAGGCTATTTAACCATTAATTATGCCAATTTGGACATGTTACCTAATTCCTTATCTGAGACTCAATTTCCTTATCTGTAAAATGGAAATCATAGTGACTATTTCAGGGCATGTTTAGAAGATTCAATTTGGTATGAATGTAGCGCACTTAGTACATGTTGGCACTTAGTAAGAGTACAGTAAATTTTAAGTAAAAACAAATCATTCAAACCTGAAAAGAAAGCACTTATTCTCATTTTATTTATTCATCCTATAATTTTCCCAGTGGTGAGCTCTTAGGGGAAGAAATAGTTTGCCTAGAAAGTAGAGCCTGAGTCAATAGTTGGTACACGCGTAATTTATTTTGGAAAGTGCTTCTAGGGAGTAGGAGTGAGGGACTGAAGGAGTGCAACCCAGAAGGGGGAAACAGGAAGGTATGCAGCTGTGGGAAGCTGAGGTCCATGGGCCTTTCCAAGAACCACGTAGAATATCTGAGGGAGGAAAAAGGGGAACTTAGTTCTTTGCTCCTGTCTTCAGTTAATTGGTTTTCAATGGGGTATTAACATCTTCATATAAGTTTGTAGCGTGCAAGGGGTGAGTCTGCTAGTTCTAGCAGACAGCCAGTATATGTACCAGAGAAGTCCCAGAACAGAAAGTGAAAGAGCACACAGCCAAACGTCCAGGTTTTATTTATGCAGTGTCAGGTACTGTAAGATGCAGAGGTGGTCATCGCATTCCAGGAGGGACGAAAGAGGCATTGCATCCATGCTTCTTTATAGAAGCCATGTGCCTTCAATGACCCTTGAGACTGTTTCAAAGCCCACTGTTATGCAACAGTGACCTAAATAATTCTCTGTATTGCAGAGAACCAGTGCCGAAGTCAGTTCGTTCTGGTGGATCTACAACTGGAATCTGCAAGACTCTCAATGGTCATTTCTAGGCTAAACATCTAATAAAAAAGTACCTATTCTCAGGGTGGGCTGAGATCACATTTTGAAGAGAACCCGTGTCCCTTAGCTCTATCAGGAAACACAAACATGTCTCCCCCATGTCCCTAGTCTCTCAGTGTTGAGCTGGAGACCTCAATGGAGGCAATTAAAATGACAAAATGCTTTTCCTGTTTAAAATAGCTTCAAAAGGTTATTTGCTTATCACTGTGGATGATTTAATAATACTGCTTATCTGTTTTATTATACAATTTATAGTTTCCCTTGAGGTTGTTTTTTTTTAACTTTAATGGAGGAATAACACTTGGAAAGCTTGCTACTGGAGGCCTAGGAAACCTTTAAATGCATAAATACATATGAAATATGTGAGTCTACAACCAAGGGCAAATGTATAGAAGGGAAAGTCCAGTTACATTATTTCTTTAAGGATTGTTGTCTTTGTGTTGGTGAGCATTCCTTCACCTAAAAATGGCCCAACTATTAAAGCTTAAAGAATCACAAAGATAAAAATTTCCTACCTTCCTACTGAAAAGTATATCTTCATTAGAGATCTATTTAGCCATAAAGGTGAAAGTGGGTTCCAGACAAATGTCTTTCACATTAGAAACTGTATTAAATTAATTGAAAAATAGATAAACATTTATAATAATAATAAAACAAGAGAAATGATGAACAGTAACAAGTAAATACTTTTAAAATGTTGCTCAAATTAACATTCAATAAAACCACATCTTTCAGACAACATAATTATTTGCATCATAAAAAACTCTAGTGGTTGAAATTTAAAATATTGATTAAAAAGCTTCAGTTGGACTTCAAATCAGCCTAAAAAGAAATTTCCATCTTAATAAAATAGGCAAAACTTTCCTTTTAAACACTACAACTTATTTTTTTAAAAATGTGGTTACTGTTCTCAAAAAAGACCTGAAATGGGTCTTTCAGAAAAAGGGAAACCTTTCCCATTTTAGATTGAATCCATCAGAGCAGTGAAGACGCAATTCTAAAGCATCCAGAAGAAAAGCAGAATATACAAAGAATGACTTGGACATTTTCAAATACCCAGATATTCAGGTTGATCTGTCAACAAAAATGATCAATTCTGTGACATTTTTAAGTTTCCTCATGGTATTCTGATGTCCAGCCTGTCCTAAGGAACATTTAAAAACTGCAGAAACACAGTATGCTGCCTAGATTTATCTGAATTTCTAAGCCTGATTACACACTTTCAGACAACTTGTGGAAGATTCCCTTATGTGAAGTAAGAAGATGCTCTCTAACTTTAGTCACCAAATTTAATATTCCCATGATTTAAGTTGACTTCATACAGTCAAGTTTATTTTACATTCTTAGTTACTTACTCTTGCAAGTCAACACAGCACAAGAATTAATGCATTTTGTGCCTTCAACTCAAAGTAAATAGTAAACACTACCATTTGCGAACTTTTTGGCCAATGAATATAAAATACTTCATTTCCAATTCTCAGCAGAAGGATTTAAATTAAACAGTAACAGATGAATTGGGCAGGCACAGAATACTAAATAGGAACTGGCAAATGAAATAATCTAGCTCTTTGCTTTTACAATGAAAAGAAGAATTGATTCTGCATTGAAAGAAAGAAATAAAAGGACGAAGTGTTTTTAAAAAAGCCTCTCCACCAAAAGAGCACTCAGTAGCTTTGCACTGTTAACAAAATTTCTTTATCAGAAACTATAATTTAATATTTAAGTATCTAATTTACATATGACACGGTATCATATTCAAAAAATTAAACTGCAACTAGAAAACTATTAACCACTAAAAACGATACCGAACACAACTCAAACATTTATAGGAAAGCAATAGCTAGAATTTGAATTGGAAAAAATGTTTCATCATGTTTGGTTCATTAAACAACGCATCCACTATAGCCTGTAAAAGCGCATCTTTTCTAGATCATCAAAGTTTCTCCTTTGTAGCATGAATAACATGTAAAGATAGGTTTACTAACTGTATATGCACACGTGTGTGTATATATATATATATATATTGTGAGACATACACTCGTGTATTGATTTAAAGATATTGTATCTACTGATAACTGGCTGAATGTTGGAAGGTGCTAAAATTCATATTTCTACATGACCTTTGACCCACTTAATAATGTCTTTTTATAAACAGAAATTACATAAAAAACTTTTTTTATTAACTGAATATTTTCTTAAGCATAATAGACAATGAAGGAATTGCACTTATTGTAAAGGTACAGTAGTGTTAGATTGCAGCTTAGCCATCAAAGATCAGGGACCATGGTTCTGATAAGTTATGTATTATATGCAGAGATGATGGTGGCCAGTGAAATTAAAATGAGAGCAACTAGTAACAGAACAAATAGGGGGAAAACAGAAGAAAACATGCACTACTTCTACTTTAATGCAAAACTAATTTCTCCCAGGAACCAACCCTTTGACCATCCTTACATAAAGAAACAGGTTCTGCACCCTTGGCAACACAGTAGACTTGGACTTCCGAATTCGAATTCTAGTTCGTTGTCTCTGAGCGTGCTGTCCCAGTGTCATCTTCTTAAGCTGCCCTTGAAATTCTGGAGCATGTACAGCATTACAGTCTCTTGGTTAGGTTTCATTGAGCCTCAATATCCCCTTCAGTTCTATATAAATAGGGTCCATTATTCATCTTCTTCTGGTTCCTGTGGTAACATGGGTATTTCTTCCTTTAAACAATCACTGAAGAATCTGAGGATTGTGCTGTAGAGATGATATTTGCTCTTCTCAGATATGTTATGACCTTCATCTGGGTACACCTAAGACATTGAGGGGAAAGGAGATTTAAAGTTTCCAAAGCAGGTATTGTCCCTCAGAATTCAATCACTTACCCCCAACGGCAAGGGAACTTTGGAAAATAATATCAAATCAAAATCTCACCTAATCCAACTCTGAGTTCTTGATCCTCAGCCTTTTTTATTATTCTCATATGAATCAACATTTGACATAAAATACAATTTTTATGTATTTAAATTAGGACTTGGCAAAAAATAGTAAAGCTTTCCAGATTGATGTTGGCAAAGATGGTAGTTATTCCCTTCAGCTTGACTAAATTTTAGACAAGTTCTTCCTTATCTCCCTTTTCTTAGAATATTTGCTTTAGAAAATTTGCAATTATAAGTTCTTTCTCTGTCGCTTTAAAATATATGTGAATCTTCTTTCAGCCTTTTGCCAGTTTTAAAACTCAGGAAATGTCTTTCTCAAGAACATGGAAGCCATCCCTTTGAAACGTCAACACTGAAGAACACAGCAGCCCTCTCTCTGTGGGAAAGTAGGAGACTTGCCCAGAGAAGTTGTAAAACCGCCTCCGGTCATAAAGATACAGAAAGTTTCCATTTATTTTGTAGGGCAAACCACCAAACACAGGTGGCCTATGAGTCCCTCCATCCTAGCTCTTAAAAACTCTCTAGCTCTTTGTTTCAACAGAGTGGAAACTCCCCTACTAGAACAGTCTTAAATAAAATCTTCTTGTCTGTTTAGCCTTGTCTGGTGCAGTTTTTACTCTGACAACATCCTTTCCTTTCCAGTATAAACAATATTAGTAATTTTTCTAAAGTAAAAATAGAAAAAGAAATATTTGTCAGTTCCTGGGTGTAAGTTTTTAAATAGTGCCTCCCTGCTCGCTGAATAAAGCCTCATTCTCCTTCCGGTTGTCTACGGCATGATTTGCCATCTGTTCATCTCCACATCTTTTGCTCTTTCAGTCCTTTACCACCCTAAACGTGATATGTGTGTTTTAGGTATGCTGAACTACTACTTTTGGTTCTTTCAAATGCTGAGGAATTAAAATTACTTTTTTTGCCTTGTTACTCCTCTCTCAGATTGAAAGATTCTTGATGTTTAAAGTATGTTTTATTGACCCATCTAGTATAGTGACCACTGTGAAGTATGTCTTTGATACATATTTATTAAATGTAGTTGAATGCACAGATGCCAATGATGTTTTATCTTCTCTTTTCTCATACTAGTTCCTCTAACCACTTTCCCCCCACTTTTTATGCTAAAAGGCAGAAGGACTAGAAGGGAAAGAGAAAATTATTCTTTTAAAAGAATTCATTATTATTGATGTGAATAAGAGTCTGAGGAGAAAAAGACATTTTTGAATGAGCTTATGCAATTTTACTTTTAAAGCATGAGCTGATCCTTTTTCTTGACATAATTAAGAAAAAAGGAACACAATATTTGGTACCTAAAAAACACAGTGAAAAGTAATAGTGTAGGGGATGGAGTAGCACAGAAGTTGTGTTTTTTATCTCATAACTAAAAGAACAATGTAGGGAAATGCATTCTCCTGAAAAGTAGCTTACCTGCAATGTATAATTCACTCCAGCTCTTATTATGTGTTTGATTAATTCTGCTGAATGCTGGAAATGAACTTTTGCTGCAAGAAATTAAATCATGATTTCATAAGACATATGTTTAGTAGGATCAGAACATTAGATTAAGTATTTCACTTTACATACATTGCTCATTTAAAAGCCTGATACCTGGCTTTAACTAAGAAGCCAATAGGTACAATGGTGACAAAACTTTGAGGTTTATAAAAAAATTATACAACTATGAAAAAAATAAACTGAAACAGAAGCTAATACTAAGGCTCTATTTACTGTACACAAAATAGTATTTAAAGGTACTTCATTGGTTACCATTTAAATATTTCTAATTATTCACATATTTTCCACCAATACAACATAGTGAATGCCTGTCTTGACAGTAATACAGCAAAACAGCTTTGTTTCTTTCTGAGGGTTACTAGGACCCAACCTCAGATACTGGCATTCTGTTTTATTTTAAATTAGAAAAGGATACCCCACGTTGAGAAAATAAAATACACATCTCACTATTCAAGGACTAAATCTTTATTGAGGATCATACTGGTATCTCTCCTGTTCCCTTCTAGCTTCCTTCTGCCTGAACCTAAGGTCCAAAAGCCTAAAATAAGCAGCACAGTAGGCTGGGCTGGGTAGCGACATTGTCCCTAACTAGCTCTGCAGATTGGATGAACACCTCAGTCTCTTTGTATAGCATTTTCTGCTTGTGCTACTTGGACTATTCATCCTATATTACATACATCTTCAAATTTCTGTAAGTAACTTTTAAGCTAACATTTTAAGTCTTTGTAAAACAAGGGCAGTCTTAACAATAGTTTAAGCTTCTTTATTGCTCTAATTTAATGATATTGATTAAACCTACACACAGCAGACCATAAAAGATTCCAAATGATCATTTAAATCTTTTAAAATCTCCTAAGATCTTTTTCAGCATCTCCCTTTTGTCCTCAATGGGAGGACATTACGTGTGTGTGTGTATCTGTGTGTGCACATGTGTGTGCAAACACACAGGTGCATTTCCTTTAAAATGATTAGTCCTGAACCTCTGCTTGCATTTTATCAGGTGGTGAAGAACCAGCCCCATGACTGAGTTTGATAGGGACAACAAGATTTACCTTGGTAGCTGCAACATACTGGCAGAGGAATGAGAATAGCATTAATATATCTAGGGTGATGGCTAGACATGAAATAATTTAACCTTGAATATAATTTATTTCCACAAGGAAGCTTCAGAGTAAAATGAATAAGAGCCTAATGCTGGATTGTAATTCCCTTCTATGAGTCAGTAGTTGTGTGATTTTTGATAACTTAAATAAATTCAGCAATATTTATTTTCCCAATTTTTTAAATAAGAAGAGTAATAATACCTACGACACAGTACTTTTGTGAAAAACAAATAATATAATATCAAAAGTTTTTGGCACATTTTCTGACAGCACTTAATAATTGCTACTTGTTATTACTGTTAATATATATATAAGATCTTAATACCTTAGGATGACATTCTAATGTTCCTCAGAATGTTTATGCTGTCTTTCACCCTGCTTCACAGGTATGGTATCATCTTAGTCTTTTTAAAAATTTTATAATACTTTTAATTTTCAGAAAAATTCCAAAGATAATACAGAAAGTTCCTGTATACCCCACCCCTCACCTAGTTTCCCCTATTTTAACATGCAACATTATTAGGATACATCTGTCACAGCTAAAAACCATTTGAACATCAAGTCTCCTTAACCTCTTCGGGCCAATGAGAAATTTTCAGACCTTGCTTTGATGACCTTGCCAGTTTTGAGGAGTACTTGGTCAGCTATTTGGAAGAATGTTCCTCATTTGGTTTTGTCCTGACGTTTTCCTCAGGGTTAGGTGGGGGTTATGAGCTTTTGGGTCAGGAACATAGAGATAGAGTGCCATTCTCATGAAATCATGTGAAGTGTGAATACTACCAACATGACTTGTCACTCTTGACATTAACCTTGGTCAATTGGTGGAGATGGTATTTGTCAAGCTTCTCCTTTTTAAAGTTACTCTTTCTCCCTCTTCCCATGCTACTGTTTTGAAACAAATCACTAAGTGCAACCTGCTCTGAAGGGGAAGGGAGGAGAGTTAAGCTTTGCTCTGTTGAGGGGAATACATACATAAATTATTTAGAATTCTACCTAAGGAAGTTTGTCTCTTCTCCCCCATTTTTCTACTTATTTTATATATGTCAGTATTGATCTAAGCTCTAATTTAACTTGGTCTGACATGCTTGAAGATTAAAAACAATGATGTTTCTAGCAAATAATCTTTGCTATAAGACTTCCAAAACTGATATTCTCTGTAAAATGGGGTAAAAATACTAAGGACATGGTAGACCAAAAAAAAAAAAAAATCAAATTCAAGTATTAGGAAATATTGATTCAGGGCTCTCCCTTTCTTTGCTCACTTGCCACAGAGCCGTGGATAAATCAGTTTCCTCCTTGAAATTGATTTTTCCCATCTGTGAATGGGGCTATAAATACTCAGCTCTGTTGTAAAGTATTGCCTAGAATAACAACAACAACAATAAAATACAAATTCTTGGAGCCCTAAAATGCTTCAAGTGAATATAAAATGATATTATTTATTACTAGTAATATCAATTACATCTATCTCCAATGTATAAAGTGATGAAAAAAATGACAGGTGATATAAGATTCCTTTATTTAAAAGTGCTTTTTGTTTGTTTGTTTTAACTTTATTCAAATGAGTAACCTCATCAGAATTTCCTCTCAGTGCTGCCATCCTGTTGCTTTCCTAGTTAGTTTCCACTTACGGGATGCTGAGTAACAACACCACAGTCGCAGTCACTAACCACATGTGGTTATTAACATTTTAATTAATTAACATTAAATAAAATAAAAAATTCAGTTCCAGAGTCATAGTAAACACATTTCGAGTACTCAAGAGCCACATGTGGCTAGTGGCAACCCTGTTCAACAGCACAGATAGAGAACATTTCCATCATCCCAGAGAGTTTTATTGGACAATGTTGCCGTTGAGGCTCACAACTTCCTCTCCTCTTACTCCTGATTTCCTTCTTCCCACTTCCTGTCATGCAGTGGATTCTCCATGACACTCTGCTCTGCTCTCTTCTTCAGAAAGTTTACAGGCCCTCTTAAAGCAAGTCTTTAGATGTACTCTTTTGTTCAAGGTCAGGCCTCATCAAACAGTAGCAACAAAAGCAATACTTACAGTCAGCAGTCCCATGAATTATTAATATATTTTCTTCTTTTAAGCCATGAATATTATGTAGCACACTGGATGCCTATATATGAAGGAAAACAAAAATATCTGTATATAAAGATCTAGGTATAGTTGTAATTTGACTTTTTAGAACAAAAAATCTCCTTTCTTCATTATTTTTAAATTAGTTACCTGGTATGTGCTTTCCTCCTTAGATGGCATACCAAGGTATCTCTCAGAGAAAGCTGAGGCTGGGACCCAAGAAAACAGAAATTTAAGAATGAGCTAAAAATCATTTGACTAGCATCTTCCATTGTTTAATTTCTACATTTCACATTTAATTGTCATGCTCCAGTAAAACTGATTGAACCAGGGAGATTATAAACAACTGAAAACATCTCTGATAGCTCATGATAAATGACCTCAACTGTGTTCCTGTGCATTGGGACTTTCTTTTCTGCAGGTCAATACATTATGTTCGGTCAGTCTGTGGGAAGTACTCACCATACAACTTCAAGTCTGTGATGGGTGCAATCACTGATCCACATTTAAAAAGGTTTTCATCTGATTTTAAGATCATTGATGCAACATAGCCGCCATACCCCTGGCAAAATTAAGAATATGTATACATATAAATTATTTCTGGAAATTTTTAGGTTTCAATTACTGTTGGGTAATACACATATCAGCATGTCTCATAAGTCCTGGACTTGAGTAAAGAATGCAGTAAAATCACATTTTACAGATGAAAATTCTGAAGAGTTGTCTGAGTTTTTATATAACAAGCTTTTTAAGTAACTTTAAATGAGATATAAAATTAATTATATCACCATGTCAAATATTTGCCTTTGATTTCATATAGTATGTTTGGGAACAGTCTCCCAGATAATTTGAAGCTAGGGAAATAATAGTACTTATGAAGTCATATACCATTTTTGTCAAATTACATATATATATATATAGAAATATAAAATAAAATAGTACAATGACAGTTATGTAGAATTAGTAAAGGAGAATTAAATATTTAAAAGCAATCATCACAAATATAGATTCTGCTTTAAATTCCACACAACCAAACATTTCAAGGAAATGGGACATGATAAATAATGTTGTTAGATAGATGTGTTGAATTATTGTTTAAATTTTATTTTTAAATATCCTCTGGCAATGTTTTTGAACTAGCTTAATTATAAATTCTTTAAAAAAAATTAATTAAGGTGTTAAATTTTCCTTTGATCTGGACAGAAAAGTTCCAGAGGAGATTTTAATTATAGTAATACTGGACTAAGAAAATGACCTACTGAGTTATCTATTCATTTTAGAAATTAATTTTTAGCTGTGCTGTGGGCAATGTTCTTCATCTTACTGTATATCAGAGCATCTTGGGAGTTATTATAAAAATATTAACAGCCAGGCCTTAGCCCCAGAAATTCCAATGCAATTGGTTATGATGAAGTATGAAGTATACTTTTGAAAGGTTTCCAGATGATTGTAGTGTGGTCCAGTGCTGTAGGAATCTGTTATTCTCCAAACTCTTGAGATAAGAAGTGCAGAACTTCATTTGTGTTTATTTGGAGCATCATTTAAAAAATTGATACATGAAAGTCCAAAATGCAGTCAGGCATTACTGAAGTGGCTCAGAGAACATATGTGAAGAATAGCAGAATATGCTACCTCAAAATATACCACTGTGGCAAACTTTTAAAAACTTTTGTTTTTAAAAGAAAATCAACACTGGTGGAATTAGAATAAATTAAATTTTAATTGCTTGCCTTCCTCTCTACCATTTCATATTTATTCACTGAATGTTAAGAGTGGATCATGAAAGAGTTCCTGGAAAATATATTCTGGCAGAAGTAGGAATCAGATATAAGTCTAGCTATAGGATGGTGAATTTAATTTTCATAACAATTTATATCTCTCAGGAATATGCCAAAAACTGTGGGTCATCATACTGACTTTGTAATCAATTAAAGGGTGTTTTTTATCTGAAAGAGATAACAAATAGTCAGCATAGGTTACTCCGTTTCGATTGTGTAGACATTTTATTGGTCTCTCAGTGATCAGATTTTTCCATGCATTACAATTGCCATGTCATTTCCATTGTAAAACATTTTTGCATTACTTATGCAATTTAACAAATTTATCTTATTTTTTAAAACATTTATTCAGCAAAACTAAGTTTCCTGAAAATTTTCTTTCTTAAAAAAAATATACCAATGAGTCTAATAGATTAGAAGGATATCTAAGGATGGAGTCTGCCATGCTTTTTACTGAGAACTTACATTTTCATATGCCCAAGTTTTGAGATAATCATTAAGATGTTTTTTGAGATATCTTCAAAAAAGTTCATGAATACAGTCAAAAGATATATAATGACAGAACTAAGGAAAAAACATTTTTTCTATAGCTTTAGACTGGTATGATTCTTTCTAAACCACATCACTTGTAGTGCACAATGAATTAATTTGAAATTGAAATACTATAAACATGTTGTGAATGACACAATATACTGCACTATTTCCATTAAAACTTTTTATTTGTTTAATGCAACCAAGTAATTTTTATTACAGTTCTTATAATCTGGCCTTGATTTTCTTTCCTTGGACTATCTATATATTAAAAATTCCAAGCCCTAGAATTGACTCAGTGTCATGAACAAGCCCTAACTCAATTGAGAACATAAAAAGTATAAATAATGAATAATTACTCCCATAAAGTTTTAACCAGTTTCATTCATATTTTAAATATATGAATGATAATATTCATTCATATTTTTAAACTTGTTTACCTTCCCCAGATATCCATGTTTCTTGCCTTCTCAAATTTCCTTGTCTTAGATAAAACATGATCACCTAAGGAAAGCTTTCCTGGTTTACAAGGAAAATTGCTAAGTTATCTTTAATTTTGGGCCCCTATCTGTCTCTGTGACTTAGTGTTATGAATTGCATAATCACTATCAGACATTTTATATATTTTAGCAATTATTTTTTCTTTGTTTTTCATTTATCTCTCCTCATGAAAAAATTCAAAAAAGAAAGGAATTGTTTTTTCAATTTTGTGATAGTTGTATGTCCACCACCTTGAAAAGTGCTAGGCCCATCATACATGCTCAATAAATGCTTGTTCAATGATTAATTTTATTCCCCATTACTGTTGGTCTGATAATTATAGAATATCAGTGTTAGTTATGATGTTTATAGGGTTTTAAATTTTTAAAACAATGTCAGAAAATTTATCTTCCAGGAGTTTTCTCACCTTTAACACTTGGCTATAATTACTTGATAGAACAAATATTGAAATTATTATAACTTACATGAAGTTATGTTAGGTTCTGAAGATAATTATTCAAACTAAAATGGTCAAGGTCTACAATCAAGTTATATCGATAACTATTGAGTAACAGATGGCCAGTTAAAAGCTAAATTTGCTAATATTACTAGCTTTCTATTGTTCCAGCAAACAAGTTAGAAAATAACACTGATAAAACACATGCCATTCACAATAAAAACTAAAACACTCTAACAATAAACAACACATAGATGTAAATACAGAAAGGGATTTGATTTACATGAGGAAAACTACAAAATTCTTCTGAGAGATACAAAAGAAGAATGAAATAAAAGATATATTTAATGTAAATTAGGCGAAAGCTACATCTCATATTTTACTTCTCAATTTAATATAAAGGTAGTTTTCATAAAATTTTAATTAAAAAATTCCCGCTGAGAATTTTGAAACAATTTTTAAAAGTAGAGAAAATAGGAGAGGTAAGCCAAGAATATTTTGAATATTAAATAATAAAAAAGAAGACTGGTAATACAGTTGACTCTTCAACATCAGGACTTGAACTCTATGGGTCCAAGTATACCTGGATTTTTTTCAATAAATACATTGGAAATTTTTTTGGAGATTTGTGACAATTTGAAAAAATATTTTCTTTTCTCTAACTTACTTCATTATAAGAATACAGTATATAACACACACACAATATATGTGTTAATTGACTATGTTATTAGTAAGGCTTCTGGTCAGCAGCAGGTTGTTAGCAGTTAAGTTTTGGAGGAGTCAAAAGTTACATGCAGAGTTTTGACCACTTGGGGAGTCACGGTCACACCCCTGTGTTGTTCAAGGGTCAGCTGCACTGTTGATGAGGATGTAGAACACCTGAAACGCTTATATATTGCTGTTGGTAAAATAAAATGATATAAATACTTTGTGAAAAGTCTGGCAATACCTTGTAAAAGTAATCCCTTGTAAAAATAAAAATGGATTTCCTATATGACCAACAATTAGTAGTCCTAAGTTTCTACCAAAGAAAAATGAAGATATAGGTCTATACAAAAACTCGTATGCAAATGTTTATATCAACTTTATTCATAATAGGCAAAAACTGGTAACAACACTAATGTTCAACAATAGGTAGATAGAAAAACAACTTATTTTACAGTCCTGCAGGGGAATACAATTCAGAAATATAAATTAACAAAAAAAAAATGAACAAAATAAGAAAGAAAACAAACAAAAAAATCAAAATGGATTGAAAGAGCTAAAATAGAAAAAATAATATAGTAGGCACAAATAATCTATATCCTAACAGCTAAATATATCAGTAATCACAATTTATACAAATGGACACACTGTTCAATTGAAATTCAGTAACTGGCAGAAAGATAAAGCATATTCATCTTTGTTTTTTACAGGGGCATATCTAAATCATGAAGGCAAGATTTGAAAATGAGATAGAAAAGCAAAAGACAAGTGTGTACTAATTAAAAGGATGATGGTGTTATAAAAATCATCTTTAATGAAAAAACAGATTAATAGAGATACAAATTAATAGGATCAGTGCAAAATAATAAAGGATTCAATTCATTCAGAAGATATAAAAATACTTGACATGGGATGGGCTGAATAAAAATAGCCTTAAAATATCCATGGCAAAAATTAACTTAACAAGGAGAAATTAAACCATTCACAATTATAATGGTCTATTTTAACAGAACTTTTTTGAAAATTAGAGACCAATCATTAAATGTATTTATGATTTGAATGTCATGATGGACAACTTTGAGTAAAGGGACATGTATATAACACTAAAACTTTTAAGCACAGATGAAAGTTTTATTAATTATTCCTTTCCGAAGTCATAAATCAGCTGAAGTTCCGAAGAGTTTTAGTATTTCTGGCCAGTTTTCTGACTGCAATTTAGTTAAAACAAATCAATTACAAAAGGTCTAAAATCATTTTATTTAATTTGAAATAAAAATAGTAGGAACAATTCTGAGGGACTATTTTTACTGGAAATCAAGAAATAGTTATATTAAGTTTTTAAAAAGTACTACATATTAGTACTACTGTGAAGTACCTAAGGATGCATTGCAAGGGATTTTATAACTCAAATGGTTATATTTGAAAGACAGAATGCTAAAAATTAATAAGCTAGGCATTCAATGTAATAACTTGAGACACAAAACTGACTTTACAACTAGAAGAAAAAAATGACAGTCATTAGTTGAAAAAAAAGATAAATTGAGAAAACAACTAAGCCAAAATATGGTTCACTGAAAAGGAGGGCAGGATGGAGGGATGGGAGGGTGACACTCAGGGAGAACAAGAGCAGGAGGAATCAGTAAAAGTGTACATGAACTGAGAGCAAGAGGGTGCTGGCCATGGCAGGAAGGCCCTGAGAAGCCAGACCAGGACTCAGACAGGACAGTACCACCACCAGTGAGGTCATTCAACATCTAATAAGAGGATACACATTGCACTTTGAAACTCTTGAAAAATATATGAAGTGGAGAAAAATCCTTGTATAAAGTACTATAAATGACTCCAGAAGAAATGGAAAACTCTTAATAGTCTTGATTAAATTGAAATATTAATTAAAATTTTTCCAACAAAGAAAGCAACGTCCCTAGATACCTTTACAATCTAGTTTTAATTTTAAATAAGGTTTTCCAGACAATAGAAAAAGCAAGAGCATTACTCCCCAGCCAGTGTTATGAATTTAGCATAATCTGAAATGAAACAAGTATGTTTCAAGAAGAAAAAAATTATGAGCCCCACTAATTCTTGAAGCTAACAATGTTCCTTCATATGCTCAAAAAGCCACTTTCTAAATTACAGCTCAGTCACAAATATGGCTATTTTTTAAATTGAAATGGAATATTTTTTCTATTTAAAGTCAATCTAATTATGTTTCATTCATTCATATCTTACTCAATCAATTTGTTATATTTAGATTACCAGAGGGCTGAGGCTCATCAGCCTCCTAATACAATGATAATGTGTGATTTTGAACTTCTACATCTAAAGCCCAGGGTTTTATTTCCCCATGTTCACAAACTAAAATCTGAATGTTCTAGTTACTATGGAGAACTCTTTAAGGTCTCTGCCCAGACTTCCTCCCAAGACTGTCATCATCAGTCTTGTATGTGAGCCTTAATTATAGTCAGTTTCTTTATTTCATGTTCTCTAAATATGCTCTTCTGACTGACACTGTGCATTTGCATGGAACTCTTCACCTTGCCTCTACTGATGAAGGATTTTTACCATCCAGTTCATGTGCTACTTTCTCTATAAGGCCTTCTACAACCTTCTGAATCTTCTCTAAATATCCATAGTAATGAATGCTAGTATAGTTCATTTGGTCTTTTATATTTATTTATATGTACAGTAAGTAGAGACCTAAAATACATAAGCCCTAAGTCCTTTGTAAATTATTACATATATTGGAACCATGAAGGAGTAAAATATGTATGTTTTTGGGTAAGAAACACATAAAATTTACCACCTTGACCACTTTTAAATGTAGTTTGGTAGTATTGTTGTGAAATAGATTTCTAGAATATTTTTATCATGCAAATCTGAAATTCTACAACTATTAAACAAAATTCTCCTTTTCCCAGTTCACCAGAACCTAGCAACCACCACCATTCCCCTCTCCATCTTCATGAACTTGATTACTCTAGACATTTTATGTAAGTGCAATCACACAGTATTTGTCCCTCTGTGACTGCTGGCTTCACAAAGCATAATGCCTCCAAGGTTCACCCATGCAGGTGACCACATTTCACTATATGCACTTGTTGATGTGGCTAGTTTCCATTTCTTTGGGATGAACACTTTATTAGGCACTCTTTTTTTCAATAATATCTTTACTATCAGTGATAGGCTTTATTATTTGTTGCACTTAGCATAGAGAAGCGTTGTTCACAAAATATTTCCATTGATCCCTTGAATAGTACTGAATAAAGTACAGCAAAGATAGGTTCTACTGCAGATATTTAAAGTTGGGGAAGAACAGTTGTGATTTGTGTTGACTTACAGCTTTTCATGTACCTGCTTGTCAGTGTACATCACAGAAATGCATGCCCCAGGAAAATTACCAGTTAATTTCCTGCCATGCACTGGTTTCACTTATTAAGAGTAGAAAATATTTACATTAAAGTCCATGAACACAAATAATTTGCTTTGTTTCTAAACTAAAATAGTTATATTCATATTCATATGCTGTCTAGCCCAGTGACCTGCATGAGCAAGGTGCTCAATAAATATCTATATGAGGTCTATTTTCCTACTGTGAAATGATGTTGAACATGACATAAAAATGTTATTGTACTACGAAGTAAGTGTAATGCAGAAAGCAGAGAAGACTGTATGCATACTGGTCATGTTTTAGTTTTTAAGCCATGTCAGTCTTCCCTGCGGAAGTGGTACTTATACCTTTTGGGGAGAACACTCAGCCTCAAGAGATTTGTCTGACTGGCTCCCTTTTGTTTTTAGGTATCAAATACAATATGACTTAATCAGAGGAGCCTTACTTGACCATTCAATCTAATAACATTGGCCCTTCCTGGAATTAACTTTTGTCCATTGATTGTTTACTTTCCTTTTTATTACATGGAACTCTGTTTTTCATTTATTCGTTTACTATCTATTTTTCTTCTTTAGAAGATAAGCTTCATGGAAACACATCCCTTTTTTTGTCCTGTTGCTTAGATACTCAATAAATAGTTCCTGAATGAATAAATGACTGAATGAATATAACATTTTATTTTAAAAGATCATACAGAGAGATTATAGTAAAATGAAGTAATTATATGGGTACATACATAACCATGGACAACATACACATGTACACACACATTTATTTACAATATATGCATTTCTATGTATATAGTATATACTTTTGTAATACATATCTAAAATATATTTTCATTTTTATACTTTTATAAATTGTATATTTACATACAATATATACATGTATATTCAACAATATAGACAAATTGTATATTTATATGCAATATATGCAACATGTTTAATATTTACCTTTCCAAAAATGCTTAGTCTTTTGGAGTCAATGTAGGGTTGTTTCAGTAAAAATCTGCAGTGAAAAAGAAGGGAATAGTTTCTTCTTCTTGAGTAAAATGTACATGGGGATTCATTCTTGGCACCGCATACACACACACACACATACACACACACACACACATGCACACACAAACCCAGAAGTCAAACTAGAAATACTACAGTGGTTGCAGCTCTATTCACGTAGAAGGGCTATAGATACTCAGCTCTTGCTACTCAAAGTGATGGTCCAATAGTCTGGGATCACCTGGTAGCTTGTAAGAAATGCAGAATCTTGGGCCCCATTCCTGGCCTCATGAATTCATGTATCATTTAACAATATTATAGCCAGTTTCTGTGCACTGTTTCAAAGAGCCTTACTAGCTTTCTCAGGTCACTCTTTCTTGCCAGTGTGGGAATGGGTCTGTGAAGACTCAAGCATGGCAATGAACTGGAGAAATATTAGACATTGTGAATTATTGCAAATAAATAATGTAGTGGTTAATTAAAGATGGTCTCATTTTCATAAATCCAAAGTGAATTCTAATTCCAGAGGGAGAGGAAGTCTGATAATTCTTTTATTATGGTGGTAAGAGTAAAAAGTTCTTGAAAAAAATCCAATAGTCTGCAGGATTAGCTTAGAAAATTGTCTAATGGCTAAAATAACAAATTTCTGAGTCAATGTGATAGTATTACATATTATATACCTAGCTTCTGTCATTAAAGAAAAAACACTTTGCAAATGTGTACCCACTTACTTCACAGCTGCTATTTGGTCCTTTACTTCCACCGAACCTAACTTTCGATGTATCTCCTGCAAAATTTTCAGGCCCTGAAATCCACTTCCTCTGCCATCAAATCGTGCTATGATGACATTATCTGTGTCAACAAGTACTGAGTCCCAGTCCATATGGAACTTCTCTGTCACGAGCTGGCCCCCTGGCTCTTCATCCCTGCAAATACCAACACATTGGAGCAAAGCAGGGGCAGTTGACAATGTGATATAGGTTTTAGCTTTTTCACTTATAAGATACCCATGCTGGCTATTAGAACTTCTTACCTCTTGATAATAAAACTTAAAGTAGAAATGTCATTTTCCTTCATATAATTTCAAATGAAAAGTTGTCTGAGTGAAATGAAAACATGGAGCAAAATTTTAAACTGTTCATGAGAAATTAGAGTCAATTTTTCAGAAAAAGGAAAATGAAGAAAGATACATGCAATTTCCACAGGCATTTGTAAAGAATGATCAAGTTGACATAGAGGTCTTAGTTTATTGGACTTCTTCCAGATGGTGGATTTTAGAGAAGTCTTGCTGAACTAGTTACAGAGACTTAATCATAATTTCACAAGTTTTAAAAAGACAACAGGCCCAAAATGGAATCACTTTTGCTAAGTCCTGCTAAGACTGAATACCTAACTTAACTGCAGTTTCAGCCTCTCAGGAGTGGAATTTTAAGCCAGTCAGTGTGGAATTCCCTGATCAGCACTAGTGAAATAAACTGCATGGTAAGAGTCTTCCTTCTATGGTAAGGTGACCTGGCCTGAAATAATCATTTCTTCTCTTTTCCTCTGTCCCACCCATTTCTGCCTATAAAACTCATCCACTCTTCATAGTTCCTTGGAGCTTCCTTCTAGTTGTTAGATGGGCTGCTGCCCAATTCTTAGATCACTGAATACAGGCAACTAGATATCTAAATTTACTCTGTTGAATTTTGTTTTTTAACATAAGCAATGTACAACCCTAAAGAATGTCAGAGTCAAAAAGGAACATTGCATTAATATTTCTGAATTTATTTTTTTAGGTGGTAGAATTCTCACTGAGGAAAATTTAAGCAAATAGTGAGAAAAAATTACTTTTTATCACTTTCGTTGTTGACAGCAAGAAAAGAAAGCAGAGACACATATGTTTGAAAAATTTGAAACCTAGAAGTAAAGGAAGACACACAAATTATAAAGCATGAACATTCTCTCCAGAGAGAAAAGGCCATACAATTTTATAATTTCCTATTATAATGGCATTTGTTATTTTCCAGAATGGAAAAGGTAAAAAAGCAAACTCTCATAAAATCGCATAGCTCACCTAGGGCCAAACCTAGCTATAGTTCAAACATGCATGCGATAGACTTAAAGAGCAACAAAACATGTGACTCTCTGAAAAGTGCTCCATTATGAATTGGGCTTCATGCCAAAAATCCTCACCCTACTCACTCTCCTTTAAAGACTCGAAACTCTCTTGGTTCGTGTTTATGCATATGTGTTGTTGGAAGGACTAATGCAAACCAATGCACAAACTAATCCTCATTAACAAGCTTTTAGGTTATCAAATTTGCTACAGAAAATAACTTCTGTACAGCAAATGGAACTGAGTAATATAAGAGTTGTGTGGGACCTGTGAATTAGGTAGGGAAGGAAGTAGGGAACAGGGCAAAACATCAGACAACTACAATTTACCGAATATGGTTCTGGGCTGAATTGTGTCTCTCAAAATCCATACACTGCAGCTCTAGGGCTTACTACCTCAGAATGTGACTGAATTTGAGACTGTGTCTTTATGAATACGCCAAAATGAGGTTTTTGGAGGGGGGAGTGGGATCTCCATGTTATATTTGGGTGGAAATTAGAAGGAAATTAGGACATACAGAGAGACCTTAGGAATGTGAGTGCACAGAGGGCAGACCACGTGAAGAGGCAACAAGAGGGCCGCCATCTGCAAGCCAGGGAGAGAGGCCTCAGGAGAAATAAAACCTGCTGACCCCTTCACCTTGGACTTCCAGCCTCCAGAACTGTGAGAAAATAAATTTCTGTTGTTTAAGATACCCAGTCTGTAGTATTTTATTATGTCAGCCCTAGTAAATGAATACAAATGCCTTCTGTGGTCAAGCACTTAAGTTGCATTATCTTATTTACTATACACTACTGAATGTTATTCAGCCTTTCTGGGGAATAAGTTGTCTGTTGCATGGATTACATGTACTGTTACTCATACATGGTAAATAAACTGTGCCACGGCAGTGTTTTAATCACGATCCTGTCCACTCCCTCTTAAATCACATGTTCCATGGTGATCCTCTAGTCCAAGTGTACATCTGCTTTATCTCTCCACAGTGTTTGCAATTTTTTCCTCTTCCTAAAATTTAGTATTTAGTTTATTTTAGTTTTTGCAAACTTAGCTCTTGATCAGATTATTGGTGATTGTTACTACAACTACCCACATGCTCTTACCTAGAATTCTACTTGTCTAGTTCATTGACCTATTTTTTTTCAGATTCCCAGTGATACTGATATAACTTGTCTACTGTTTGAGAAATAACATGGCTCATTATACCTAGCACCATTTCTGGTGCACAAAGAACACAGAAAATGCTTGTTGAACTAGACCCTTTCAGGAAAGTTGACTCAGGTGAAATTTAAAATGGGAGGGACATTAAAAAGACTTGAGTTTATATCAAGGCATTGTATTATGAAACTGGGGGATTTATTGCAAAAATTAGGATGCAAAACATGACTCGCAGAGGGCAAAAATACAATGACTAACTTCAATTTCTAAGCTGAGTAAAGTATGAGAGTTTGAGTTCCATCTTCACTCTGAAATAGATAAGTAAGACACTGACACTCTGACTCAGTTTCCACACCTTTAATAATGGTAAACTACTGTCTTGTTTTCCTCAAAGAGTTTTGTAAACACTAAATGGCATAATGTACTTGGAAATACTTTATGAAATATAGTGAGTAGTATACAATGACAGATTCATTGCAGAATATGAACTGTTAATACTCTCATTCGAAGCACTTTTGTTTACATTGAACATATTTCCTTACTGTTCAAAACAGAGAACCTTAGAAAAGATTTGGCTGTGAAGAAATTAAATTGGGAAATATCTATGGATAAAAATATTGTGCCATGTAATATGGGCTGTTATGCCAGAGGGGCTTCCATTTTCTAGATGGACCTATTAATACCTGTTGAGTAAATGAAAGTTTTCAACCAGAATCCCTGGCTATATGCATAAAAGGCCCTGTTTGCATGTCAATGTGACATTTATCACAGCAGTCCTTCAGGAGACTTCTGGTCTGGGGTAAGGGGTAAGAGAGTAGCAGCTATTCTTTCCTTCCCTCTGTTTCTGGTATGTAATTGGTACCAGGGACCCGCCCACAGAGTTCCTCCTGGAGAAACGGGCCAGAAGAAGTGGGATGTTGGTGCCATGGTCGGAGGGATGGAGCTTGGGGAGAGGCAAATAAGGGGGGGCAGAGAGCAGCTGCTGGGGAGAGAGGAGCATACTGGGAGGAGAGAGACTGGGCATGAGAAGTAAAAACCGTTACCCAACCTCTAACCCTTGTTTTCTTTTGGTCTCATAGGAGTCATAAAGAAATTGCCCCAGGTGGAGAACCCTCTTCTGCCTTGTCCCCCAATCCAATCCCTCACTAGCCACAATACCTAAAGGCTTATAAGAAAATAGAAAAATGCAATCAATGTATGCTTTGGTGTGATTATCAGAATACTGTCAGTTATTAAGGAAGAATTTTCTAATCTTAAATACTGACAGCAGCACTAAGATAACATTATAAAAGGCTTTGTTAATAATTTTCCAACTTATATTTGACCCATTGCATTGTTTGCAGCTATTTTAAGGAGTTCATAGCTATCAAGTTTAGAAAAATGTTAATAGGTCACACACATTTTATGGCAGCCAAATGAATTATTTTAAAATATAATTTAACATGAGGGACATTTTTCAAACTGATGATTAATGAATGGCTGCAGTATTTTTTAAAACAAAATCCTTCACTCCCTTATTCATGCTTGCAATACCCAGGGGAAAAACACAATTTTGTCCATTGCTCTTTTCTCTACATTGCCATTTTTAACTTCAATCTTGCCTTTAGAAGGTTTCAAGTGATATCAATACATTTTCAGCCAATGATTTTAACACATTACTCCGTCTAGTTGGGTGCACTACTTTTTCTTTTTTAGTGCATGATATATGCATATCTCAGATTCTCTACAAAGTGTTCACCAGAAAACATTAGAGGTTGAAAAGTAAGAAAATACTGCTTATTCAGTGAGGTAGGAATAGCAAGCTATTTGGTGGTTCAGCTGACTACAAGGAATGTACTATAGAACAAATCATCCACCCTATAATAAATAAGTACCATGATTCATGTATATATTGATAATGCAGGATTGGTGAGACCCAATTCATATGGTACCTTTTTGTTTTATTCTAAGTGACTTCCTCGTTTATTTTTTCCTTCACTATTCATTTTGCTCTGTCGCAAAAATCTCTGGGGGCCATAGAAAGGAGGATGTGTCAAGGCTGACAATGGGAACATGCACTTTTGTTGAAAGTTATGGTGAAAAGAACAATTCCCTCTGTTTTAAGCAGCGGAAAGTTCACAGCAACATGAAAACATATTTCCTAGCACAGGCAGCAAAATCAAATTAACATTAGACTCTCCTTAGAAGCTAAGGTCTTTGAGGGCACAGTCTTTGTTTATTTCAGTACTTTCAACACTAACTTGCCTATGGATGAAGAGTTTGGGATATAAGCATATAATAAAATACAAAAAAATGATGAGTCAAACCTACAATATACAACAGACCTTTAGAATGACAAAACAAGCCACCTCTTTATGACATAACAAAACATTATTTGTGCCAAAACAGAATTAAAGTGAAGAGATTTGTTTTGACTACCTGTTTGGTTAGGTCCACAATGTTATTTAAATTCATGAAAAGAGGGTTGAGTCTCTGCTCAGAAGACAAAGGTTTAAGTCCTGACTTTGTTACTGATCTGCTGAGTTACCCTGAACAATTCTACACTCTTCTTATTTTTATTTATTGTTTTCAAGATGAAAGAATATGCTGCAAATAGTTAAACTCATGCACAATAAGTTTTTTAAAGACTTTTCCTTACCACTAAAACTTTGGTTACAATAAGCAGAAGGGAAATATTTTCTAAGAAGAGCACTTACCATGACTGTTCTATTCTATCACACGGAAGTATTTTTTTTCCTACATGGCAAAAACTGCTATATGGACACCTGCATATCCGTGTCCACTGGGGCATGGAAGGAAAAGGACAGAGAGGAAACTGTTTATAGTCATCTTGATTCTTTTCTCTTTCTAGGCCTAGAATACATGAATTTCAGCTGCATGGTGCTGGAGAAAAGCTAGGATCATTGAGAGCCAAGTGTTGCCATTTTAACTATAGATGCAATACACTGAAAAAAAAAGTGTGAAAGGGAGGGTGAAGAACAGACTGGAAAGCAAGGTAAATGAATGGAAATCATACGAAGAGGCACATCACACTAAATTCTTAAGGAAAATCAATTCTTAATTCTTTTGATTTTTTTCTTTATGAGAGAATTCATTTCATGATAGAACATGAGTTTGACATAGGGCAACAGCCTTAACAGTATTTGTCTTGCCTTAATTTGAAGTTTACTTTATAGAAGTTTACAGTCAATAATGATTTAGTTGTAACATGTACATCCAAGTGCTAAGGAAGTTTGTTCACTTCTAAGCAATATATACATAGGGATACTTATACAAGGTGGCTAAGGGCCCCTTAGCCGATCTTTCTATATGTCATTTTCTTATCCTTAGATATCTACTCATGGATGAATTGTCCTACATGTAAAATGGAAGAATAAGTTTTCTCTTATTTAGTACATCATATGAGGAGTAACATTATTTTTTCCTATCTGAGAACTGCTTCTTGTCACCATCCCCATCTTCTTCCATAATAATTCAGGAATATTATTAATGTAATCTGAAAATTTATAGTCCATGGTTTGTTTACACTATAATTTTTTATTTAATTACTTTTCTTTGAGTTGTAACGAGTGAAGTATTTGTTATGGTCAAGGTTATTTATGCCTCTGCTGAGAATCTACCTTACAGTTCCTAAGCCTGTGTTTCTGGTGGTGATCATGATGAAATCTACCTAATCCTACATAGAAAATTACATTCACATTCTCAAATTGTATAATCTCCATCATGTGTGTTCATATACTTGCATTCATAAACCTCATCCCTGTTAAAACTTTTTGAAAAATTGACCTGAAATTTATAAGGATGTGGAAATGTCATCATGCAAAGGTTACAGGTCATGTGTTGGTAAAACCAAACTGAGTTGAGCCCAATGACTTTAGATAAGGTAATTCCCTTCCCTATGCCTAAGTTTACTTATCTGTTGAGTGGAAGATGATAATTTTATCTACCTATTAGAGCACAGCAAATATTAAATGAGATAATATATAAAAATTACTTAACAAAGCCTCTGGTTCTTGGTAAGTGATAAATATCATTAGCCCAGTACAGTCGATATTATGGGACTTGAACTGTTCACTTTCTATTCCTTCATAGAAGCTGAGCTCTCAAATCTGGCCATCCCCAAGAAACGATACATTGATAATTCTTGATCCTTTATATCACAGCAGTTCAGTTTTTAATTAACTCTGCCCGAAGGGAGGAAAGTTCAGTTATATTAAAAATACTTTTCAAGTGGATGGGGCTTTCAGTTTATTTCGAATGAAAAAACGTGCGTAAGTAGGTATTTATATTTTTTTTTGTGTGTACTTGATTTAGTCATGGATATTTGTGCATTTGGGTATAATTTTCGAGTCTTTGTATGTGTATGTTCTTTCTTTTCCTGTTTCCACAGATACATAATTCTTCTGTCACCATAAGAACAAGAGAATCCTACCCTGATATACCTTTCTAGATTATAGAAGTTGTGACATACAAATAAGATCTTTTTTGTTTTTGGCATTATTTTTTTCAATAAGTTTTGTGTTCAAAATGCTGCTCAGACAATAAATTTAACTTTTTATCTTGGCCAGAGAATTTGGGCCTCTGAATTTGGGAGGGTATTCTGCATTAATAAAACTGAATTGTTTTTCATCCTTCCCCTAACCTTCTTGTCACCTCCCTTTTCTTCCTTGTATTTATAATAGAATAGACTTCCTCATGTCAAGGTCAATTTCTGTCAACTAAAGGCATTTTTCCTTGTCTTGAAGGGAATTAAATCCTATTTTTGTCTTCGGTTTCCCTTGAATAGAAGCCAGAGATGTCACCCCAGTGTGACACAAAAACTGCATAACTATCACTAGAGCAATGCAAAAAAGCAGAATCCAGTCCTTTAAATCAACTTCTTTATATTGTCACAGGAATCCAAAAAATGAAAAATTTATCAGAATACACGTTGAAATAGTGAACAGCATGGATATTAATGAGCCAGCAATAAAACTAAAAAGTGGACTGTTAGCATTATACACACAAAATTAACCTCAGGATAAACACCTTAGCACCTGAAAATATCAGAAGCAAACCTCAGGGATTTGGGAAGCAAACCTCAGGAAAAGGGCCTCAGGGATATCTTGGAGGAAGAAATTGTGCAATAAAGTGGGAGGCAGTTCCAATTTCCTAACGATCTCTGCTGTCAAAGTCTTACTACATTAATTCTTATCCATTGGCCAATTTCCATTTGGGATAACTTCAAACAAACTGAGTGAGGAGGTAGAAAGAGGAGAAGTGTTTGGTGAACTTTATTTCCAGTTGCTGGGAAATGCTAAATCATCAATGAGCTAAAAGAGCATTTGATCTACTCTCTTGCCTTAGAGAGGGTCATGCTTAAAAATATCACTCACAGTCAAAAGAAAGTTTAGCACATTGTTTCAACATACGAAGGACAGGAGAATCTACCTCATTCTTTATGTGTATATATCTGTTACTGAAATCTCTTATACAGCAGGTCTGCTTTAGAAACTATAATGGAAAATATTCTAAATTCTGGCTTAAGAAACATAGGAATATTCTAGATGAAAATAGAACAAAGTATCTGTCTTTTGAAAAGAAGCAGGTGATGATCTTCACCACAATCTCATATTCGTTCATTTTTCAATGGAGAATAAAATATTTTGTAACTTTGAGGCTTGCAATACATAGGATACATATCAGGGATTACAATGGATTAAGAATATAGGAATGGAAGCTAATTACAGGCAAACTTTAAACCTGCAATTATCCTATGTAGGGCATCATCTGCCCTCAATAATACATGGCAATGCATGATAGTTATACAATCCTTTTTTTCTAACTATAGAATCCTTTAGCTGGGTTGTAGAAGTCAGTGTATCAACTGAAAATACAGCTGTGTAAACAAGGTTAATTTTTATCGTAGCTTAATTTGTATTGTCAATTAAATAGAAATAATAATCCTGCTTACTCTTGACAGATATTATTAGTAGAATCATTTTGCAGTTTAGTAAACTGAGACAGAGAGGTAAAGCAACTGCATACCTAGATGAATAAATGACCCAGCTCTCTGAAAGAACACAATTATAAGAGCTGACCTCAGCAACATATTCATTTAGTATCTTTGACATATAAGCAATTACATTCTCAAAGCAAAAGGAAATTAGAATTCTTAGTCAGAATAGTATTAAGAATTTAAGGTTTTGAAAGTCTCTTATTTTCTACAAAGTTCTAACTCTGGGCCATTTCCTGGCTTTATACCATATTTTTTAATGTCTTTATGCTTAGAATTTTTTAAGCAAAAGTAACAGAAGCCTGAAAATGTACCTTTCTGCTAAGTTTTCACCTCCTACTAGATGTCTGACAGGTGGTATGTTATCTACCACTTCTGATCAGAATATATTCCATTTTGTACTCAGTATAATTGTGAGGAAAAAAATTAAGTAATATAGAGGAAGTGTCTTGTAAACTGTATGTAATATAGAGGGTTTTTTTCCCTAGGAGTATTCTTATCTATTAAGGTATATATGTGTGTGTGATATAACATTTTACACTCTTAATTCTCAAAAATTCTGTATGTTCTGTTCAGCGTGAGTTCATTTAGAATATTTCATAGGTGCTGGACTGAGAGGAAAGTACGTCAGCACAGACATCACTGAGGTTTCTGCACAGCTTTTCTGAGGACATTCATGTTTGGGGATACAGACACACCTTCTCCCAAGTAAAGGGGAAGCCTTAGCAACATATTAAGAACTCAAGAGAAAAGCTGAAAATCAGCAGATGCCCCTTGCTTTAGGGAAAGTTATTGCTGGTCTAGTAACTTTTGAAATCACAGAGTCCTTCTTTATTAGGCTTTTTGGTGACAACTGAGATTCTGACTGTAGGGGCAGCCAAGACACTAACTAGAGCAAAACAGTGCATTAGTGAAGAAGGCTAAACCTAGGTCAAGTTTACGATTTTGATAAAAATGGTATGAGAGAAATGGTAAAGCAAGAATGCCCTCAAGGAGGAAGCACAAATGCCCACTTCAAGGCTGAAAATGCCTAATTCTAGATAAAAACGTTATTTAAAATTTAACTCCATTTGTGCTTTAATAGGAATATTATTATTTGAATTGTGGTTTTGTTTAAAAAGCTTAACGGTTTTGAATTTCTTCCGCAATCTCATTTCTCCTAGATAACATGTAAAATTTAGTATGTGATTTTGCATAATTCTTGCTTCTCAAGAATACATGTTATGGTATTATAAGAGAAAAGCCAGTACTTGTGGCATAGCCTTTTATCATCAGTGACATTCTTTGTTTGGCCTATATGCTACAGAGCCTCATGTGATTCACAATCTAATGTTTTTATGTATAAGGCCAAAGGGAAGAAGATAAAAGAGAATCCTGGAATAACATAATGCCTTTGATAGACTCCTCTAACTTGGAGCTTTGTTGCATATTACCATGGGAGAAAACACCATATCCCAGCATCTTTAGTGTGATACAACATTTTACACTCCTAATTCTCAAAAATTCATTTTAAGAATGTATTTGATTAACCTCTCAAAAACGTGTTAATTACTACATTGTTAATACTCTCTTTTATCATAGATTCAGAAAAAAATAAATCAATTAAACAGAAAAGAAGAATGATTTAAATATAGGTAAATCCTTACATTTATGACACAATATGTGACTCTAAAAATAGAGTAAATATCAAAGTCCTGTTTTTCAAAACATTCAAGAGCTTATCTTTAAATATAAAATAGATTTGTGCTTTAAAATAGGTACTAGTAATCAATACATATCATTCATGTGAAACCATTTTATCGTATTCATATCACTCAAATAAAACCATTAATATCTGAGACCTGTATAAAGAGAGAAAAAGAGCTAAAATAGTATAAATATTCAGGTCATAGAAATGATTTTATGTATTTCTGTACTCTACATACCTAAATCAGTCAATTTAAAAGAATCATCAAAAAGAAGAGTGTATCTTATGCACTGTGTACACAGTTTTTGGAAATTATATAAATTTTTCCCTGTGGTACTTTCTCAATACATCAACTTCGAGTTTCACAGTTTTAAAAGTACTAAGTAATTAATGCTGACATATAAGATGCATTATCCATAGATTGTGAAAGAACAAAATCTGATTTGTTTAAGAAAAATATGAAAAGCAATGATCAACTTCTCCCTTTCCATTATCCAGATTAAATGTCACTGTCTTTTCTCTTCTTAATCATTTCCTGTGTATTATAGTGTAGGTACATTGTCCATCCATTTAAGTGAGGAAGATTAACAAAAATGAGAAAACTCAGAAACTTATTTAAGCTTTGACCCTCATTACATGGCAAAGCAATAATAATCACTCTTTGAGACAAGTACTAGCTACCTCTTTTGTCCGTTAGCATAAGTGTTATTTTTGAAAGAAACAGAGTGAAATGGATATATATTTTACATGAGTAAGTGGAAGATCAAATAATGTTAGGGAAGTTGAGGAATATATGTATCTTCACTCTTGGGAAACAAAGCAAACTTCCCTATGACAATCTGATGGCTCAATATCTATGAATCCTAGAATAAACAAAGAATTTAAAGACATCCCATAAAGTGGACGCTCACTTAGAACTTGGAATCTTATGAGAGTCTGGACTGGGAATTTCATCTCTCATATGGGATATCTAGCAACCTACTCATGGTTCCTATAATCATTATTTGACACCAAAGCATTAACATGGTACAGTTGGAAAACATTGTGTTCTACAGATTACAAACTGTTAAGTGGGAGAAAAGAAAGTCAGAAAAGAGTTTGGTTGTAGTGAGTTCTCTATTGATTCTGATAATTGATTTTGATAGTTTTCCAGTAATAACTATCATGCAATGGGCTATGTAAGCAGACAATATTTGATAATAGAGCAGACCTTTCGATTCCCCCCAAAACAAAAACAAGTTTGAGTTCAAACCTTAATTTTACCTTGCTTAGGATCTTGGAGGTACTACATAAGACATAATTTAGCTATAGTTTCTGTGGGTTAAAATGAGGAAAATGATATTTATCTTGAGTGATTTCTGTAAGGATTAAAGATGATATTTATGCAACCTCAGCATGATGCACATTACACAATAAATGCTCAATAAATGGTAGCTATTTTTAAGTCTTATTTTAAGAAAAGTTTAATAAATAAATGTGAAAGGGAAAGTGTGAGAAGATAGCATGAAAATTAATCATTACTTGGCACTATCCACAAAGATTGCAAAAGAAATGAGAAATTCACCTCATATTTTTCTGAGTGGGAAACTAAATTGTGGAGAAATTGATTAAGGCTGTATTTAAACACTTTATAAACTCTTAAATCATTTACTTTTCCCTCTTTCCCTATCTTGACTTAATTCATTCCTGATGACTAATCAGGGTGGGTTGATTTGTTTGCTTATTCATCATATAATCATACATTACCCCATTCTAGCAATATTTATGGAACCCAAATAATGAGCCAGTCACTGTGTCAAGGAGTTCTTACCAACAAGCTTTACAGTTTAATAGAAAAGACAGTCAAGCAACTATTACAATCTGATATGGTTACATGTTACAACAGAGTGTATAGAATTATGTGGAAATACATCTTGAAGTATTAATAGAACTCTATTACTTAGTAAAGGAAATTAATGATACTGGATGACTGTAACAATACATAAAGAAATGACTGAGGGATTAAAGATGGCAGCATGAGAAGGGAGACAGATGTCTCCTCCTAAATCCACACAAAATACAAAAATATAATTAATACAACTAAACCTGAAAGAGCAACAGGAAAGAGGGCTGTGCTAGATGGCATACACCTGGAGAAAAGAATAGACCTCATGGAACAGGGTAACATACCAAAGCCATTATCCAGCGGGACCCAAGCCCTTCCCCCACCCAAGCTCACTGGCAGGCGGAAGAGAAACGGAGCAGGATGGGAGTGGAGGCCTGGGACTGCTGAACACCTAGCCCTGGAGATCTGCTCCGGGAGCTCAAACTTACTTTGCATGGTGCTCTGGTGATTATGGGGGTTGTAAAGCTAAGACAGGCAGAATACCTGGATAGACTGAGATGCCAGCCGCTTGTGGAAAACAGGAATCCATATCTGGCTGCTCTGGGACAAAAGAAATGTGGGCAATCTGAGAGACTTCCTAACAGTGAGAGGGCTGCTAAAGGGGCAAGGACTGCACAAAGCTTACTGCTCAGGAGAAAGGACAGGTAAATAAAATTGTCCAGGTGTACTCTGCCCAGCAGCTTGGGAACTTTCATGATCTTTAGGTGCTCCAGCTCCCTGGCTGGCTACACAGCTCCAAGGCCCCCCACCATGATATGCAGTCTGCTGAGTCTTCCTCTTGACAAACCTGCACCTGGCTTGCATACTGGCAATCCCTGCCATGGTGTCAGGCCAGCCAGAGGGAAGACCCACCTGCAACAGCTATAAATGCAAAGCATAGAGGCTTATACTGTGTGCTTGGAACACTGGTTCTGGCAGTGGTGATAGGCATATAATCCAGGAAGCAGGAAACAGCTCTTTCCGCCCCCCAGGTACAAACACTGCTCCCCTGTGACCCCTGTCATTGCTCCAGGGGCTGAGCAGCTCCAGACAGTAGAGCTTCTGGGCACTAGAGGGTGCCACATAACAAATATGAAATATCAAAGGAACCTGGTTCAAAGCAAAATCAAAGAGTCAAATGAAACTGATCTCATGAATCTTCCTAAAAGAGGTTTCAAAATAAAAATCATAAACATGCTCATGGAGGTACAGAAAAATATTAAAGAACTTAGGAATGAATTCTGGTAGGAGATCCAATCATTACAGAACACAGTACCAGAAATGAAACATACAATGGAAGGTTTTAAAAGCTGATTAGGTATGGTGGATTAGACAATAAATGAAATAGAAATTAGAGAAAAGGAATACAAAGAAGCTGAGGCACAGGGAGAAAAAAGGATCTCTAAGAATGAAAGAATTTTGAGAGAACTGTGTGACCAATCCAAAAGGAGCAATATTCATATTATAGGGGTACCAGAAGAAGAAGGGAGAGAAAAAGGGATAGAAAGTGTCTTTGAGGAGTTAATTGCTGAAAATATCCCCAATCTGAGGAAGGAGATAGTCTCTCAGGCTTTGAAGGTACACAGATCTCCCAACACAAGGGACCTAAGGAAGACAACACCAAGACATATAATAATTAAAATGGCAAAGATCAAGGATAAGGACAGACTATTAAAAGCAGTCAGAGAAATAAGATCACATACAAAGGAAAGCCCATCAGGCTATCATCAGATTTCTCAGCAGAAATGTTACAAGTCAGAAGGGAGTGGCATGATGTATTTAATGCAATGAAGCAGAAGGGCCTCAAACCAAGAATAGTTTATCCAGCAAGATTATCATTTAAATTTGAAGGAAGGATTAAACAATTTCCAGATAAGCAAAAGCTGAGAGAATTTACCTCCCACAAACCATCTCTACAGTGTATTTCAAAGGGAGTGCTATAGATGGAAGTGTTCCTAAGGTTAAATAGCTGTCACCCGAGGTAATAAAAAGGGATAGACAAAGAGTACAGTATATGTTATCTAATATATAAAGAATGGAGGAGGAAGAAAAGGAAGGGAAAAAAACCCTTTAGATTGTGTTTGTAATAGCATACTAAGTGAGTTAAGTTAAAATCTTAGATAGTAAGGAAGTTAACCTTGAACATTTGGTAAACACAAATCTAAAGCCTCCAATGGCAATAAGTACATACCTATCGATAATCATCCTAATTGTAAATGATCTCAATGCACCAAACAAAAAACATAGAGTCACTGAATGGATAAAAGAACAAGACCCATCCATATGCTGCCTACAAGAGGCTAACTTTAAATGCAAAGATATACACAGACTAGAAGTGAAGGAATGGAAAAAGATATGTCATGCAACTAATATGTAGAAAAAAGTGGGAGCTGCAGTACTTGTATCAGACAAAATAGACTTCAAAACAAAGAAAGTCACAAGAGACAAAGGACATTACTTAATGATAAATATGCCAATCTAACAAGAAGATACAATCAGTATAAATATGCACCCAACACAGGAAGACCTACATATGTGAAACAAATACTAACAGAATTAGAAGGGGAATAGAATGCAGTGCATTCATTCTAGGGGAATTCAACACTCTACTCACTACAAAGGACAGATCAACCTGCAAGAAAATAAGTAAGGACAGAGAGGCACTGAACAACATATTACAACAGATTGACCTAACAGACATATACAGAACTCAACACCCAGAAGCAGCAGAATACACATTCCTCTAAACTGCACATGGAACATTTTCAAGAATAGATCATATACTAGGCCACAAAAGGAGCCTCAGTAAATTCAAGAAGATTGAAATTGTACCAACCAGTTTCTCACACCACAAAGGTATGAAACTAGAAATAAATTACGCAAAGAACATGAAAAACCCCACAAACGCATGGAGGCTCACAACATGCTCCTAAATAACCAATGGATTCATGACCAAATAAAAACAGAGCTCAAGCAATATATGGAGACAAATGACAACAATAATTCAACAATACAAAATCTGCACGATGTAGTGAAGGCTGTCCTAAGAGGAAAGTATATTGCAATTCAGGCCTACCTCAGGAAAGAAGAGCAATCCCATATGAACAGTCTAAACTGACAATTAACGAAACTAGAAAAAGAAGAACAAATGAGGCCCAAAGTCAGTAGGAGGAGGGACATAATATAGATAAGAGCAGAAATAAATAAAATTGAGAAGAATAAAACAATAGAAAGAATCAATGAAAGCAAAAACAGGTTCCTTGAGAAAATAAACAAAATAGATAAACCCCTAGCCAGACTTACCAAGAAAAAAAGAGAGTCTACACACATAAACAGAATCAGAAATGAGAAAGGAAAAATCATGACAGACACCACAGAAATACAAATAATTATGAGAGAATGCTATGAAAAATTATATGCTATCAAACTGGATAACCTAGAAGAAATGGATGACTTTCTAGAAAAATACAACCTTCCAAGGCTGACCCAGGAAGAATCAGAAAATCTGAACAGACCAATTACCAGCAATGAAATTGAACTGGTAATCACAAAACTACCAAAGAACAAAACGCTTGGACCAGATGGCTTCACCGCTGACTTTTATCGAACATTTAATGGAGACCTAATACCCATCCCCATTAAAGTTTTCCCAAAAGTAGAAGAGGGAATACTTCCAAACTCATTCTTTGAGACCAGCATCACTCTAACACCAAAACCAAACAAACACACCACAAAAAAAGAACATTACAGACCGATACCCCTGATAAACATAAATGCAAAAATACTCAACAAAATATTAGCAAACTGAATAAAAAAATACATCAAAAATATTATCCAGCATGATCAAGTAGGATTTATTTCAGGGATGCAAGGATGGTACAATATTAGAAAATCCATCAGCATCATCCACCACATCAACAAAAAGGACAAAAACCATATGATCAACTCCATAGATGCCGAAAAAGCATTTGACAAAATTCAACATCCATTCATGATAAAAATTCTCAACAAACTTAAGATTGGGAACAAGACAAGGATGCCCACTCTCTCCACTTTTATTCAGTATAGTTCTGGATGTCCTCACCTCAGGAATTAGACAACACAAGGAAATAAAGGGTGTCCAGATTGGTAAGGAAGAAGTTAAACTGTCCCTATTTGCAGATGACATGCTTTATACATAAAAAACCCTAAATAATCCACTCCAAAACTATTGGATCTAATATCTGAATTCAGCCAAGTTGTAGGATACAAAATTAATACACACAAATCTGTTGCATTCCTATACACTGACAATGAACTAGCAGAGAGAGAAATCAGGAAAACAGTTCCATTCACAATTGCATCAAAAAGGATAAAGTAACTTAGGAACAAACCTAACCAAGGAAGTGAAAGACCTATGCTTTCAAAACTACAAGACACTCATGAGAGAAATTAAAGAAGATACCAATAAATAGAAACACATCCTATGCTTATGTATAGGAAGAATTAATATAGTCAAAATGGCCATCCTGCCTAAAGCAATCTACAGATTCAATGCAATTCCTATCAAAATACCAACAGCATTCTTCAATGAACTAGGGCAAATCATTCTTAAATTCATATGGCACCACAAAAGACCCCAAATAGCCAAAGCAATCCTGAGAAGGAAGAACAAACGTGGGGGGATTTTGCTCCCCAACTTCAAGCTCTACTACAAAGCCACAGTAATCAAGACAATTTAGTAGTGGCACAAGAACAGTCCCATAGACCAATGGAACATACTAGAGAACCTAGATATAAACCCAACCATATATGGTTAATTAATATGCAATAAAGGAGCTATGGACATACAATAGGGAAATGACAGGTTCTTCAACAACTCATGTTGGCAAAACTGGACAGCTGCATGCAAGAGAGGTAAACTGAATTTTTGTTTGAATGCTTACACAAAAGTAAACTCGAAATGGATCAAGGACCTGAATGTAAGTCATGAACTCATTAAACTCTTAGAAGACAAAATAGGCAAGACTCTCCTGTATATAAACATGAGCAACTTCTTCCTGAATGCATCTACTCAAGCAAGGGAAAGAAAAGCACCAATGAACACATAGGAATACATCAAACTAAAAAGCTTCTGTACAGCAAAGGACACCATCAACAGAACAAAAAGGCATCCTACAGTATGTACAGTATGGGAGCATATATTTGTAAATGACATATCCGAAAAGGGGTTTACCTCCAAAATATATAAAGAACTCACATGCCTCGACAACCAAAACACAAATAACCCTATTTAAAAAGTGGGTGGAGGATATGAAGAGACAATTGTCCAAAGAAGAAATTCAGATGGCCAACAGACATATGAAAAGATGCTCCACATCACTAATCATCAGGGAAATGAAAATTAAAACCACAATGAAATACCACCTAACACCAATAAGGATGGCCAGCATCGAAAAGACTAAGAACAACAAATGCTGGTAAGGATGCATAGAAAGGGGAACCCTCCTACACTGCTGGTGGGAATGTAAATTAGTTCAACCATTGTGGAAAGCAATATGGAGGCTCTTCAAAAAGCTCAAAATAGAAATGCCATTTGACCCAGGAATCCCACTCCTTGGAATTTACCCAAAGAATACAACTTCTCAGATTCAAAAAGACATATGCACCCCTATGTTTATTGCTGCACTATTTACAATAGCCAAGATACAGAAGCAACCTGTGTCCATCAGTACATGAATGGATAAAGAAGAGGTGGTACATTTACACAATGGAATATTATTCAGCCTTAAGAAAAAAACAAATCCTACCATTTGCAACAACATGGATGGAGCTGGAGGATATTATGTTCAGTGAAATAAACCAGGTGGAGAAAGACAAGTGCCAAATGATTTCCCTCATTTGTGGGGAATAACAATGAAGCAAAACTGAAGGAACAAAACAGCAGCAGCCTCACAGACTACAAGAAGGGTCTAGCAGTTACCAAAGGGGACAGTGTGGGAGGGTGGGTGGGGAGGGAGGGAGAAGGGGATTGAGGGGTATTATGTTTAGCACTCATGGTGTGGGGATCACAGAGAAAACAGTGTAGCATAGAGAAGGCAAATAGTGAACCTGTAGCATCTTACTACACTGATGGACAGTGACTGTAATGAGATATGGGTGGGGACATGAAAATATGGGTAAATGTAGTACCACATTGTTTTTTCATGTGAAACCTTCATAAGAGTGTATATCAATAATATATTAATAAAAAATAAATAAATAAAAGTAATGACTGAGAAGCTAGCATATCCTAGAATAAAACAGTTTCTTAAATATCTGGAGCACTGAATATCTCTTTAGGGGGTGGGTGGAGTCTGATGAAGATGGAGAGATAAAGATGAAACAAAGAAAGACCTTTGTATGCTGTGCAAGGGAATGCCAATATTTAATCAATTGGAGGACAAATAATGACAGAATTTTATCCAGGAGAGCCACATTTTCAAAAATGGATCTGACAAAGTTCACCCTAGCAGCAGAGTAGAAAAGTAACTGAAAGAGAGAAGATGGAGCAATAAACTAACACCAAAGGAAGTGTGAGTATAGAGCAGGCAGCAGATTAGAAATAACCCATCCAGATGTGATGTCTGCCTGGAATAGAACTTGAAGAAGCTTGTGGGCTTTCTGACCACCCCCACTGGTTCAAAGATCAAGGCAAGACACTATGGTCCCTTGAGCATGATGTTATTTAAAATTTTAAACATCAATATTGTTTGTTGAAAGGGAAGTATGTGTATTAAAAAAATAATGATGTTATCATGATTGTTGGAAAGGAATAGCTGGATAATTTCACCCATTATGAATATATTAATTAATTATATCCTGCTATTAAACAGAATAATTGTACAGAAAAGTACTAACAGACAGCTCATTTCCATCCTAGTGGCCAAAACTGTAGGACTCTGATATGCATAATACTGATTGAGCGAGGGAAATATATCTAGATAAAAATGAATATTTCTTTCCAGTTAGAATGGTTTAGCAGGAAAACTATAATAGTAACCATGTTCACCTGGACATCATGCAGTCATTCACTCAACACATATTTGCGGAGTGACTTTTGCAAAAGCTTGTTGCTATGAGGCATAAGCAAATAAATCAGGCACTGCTTAATATATGGAATGCATAAAATGAAGATTTTAACATTTCCATTTTCTTAAGATACTCAGATATTCCAAAAGCCATTCTGTAAACTGTTTATCTAAATACTCATTTCTAAACTGTGTATTCTCCTCAGAAATATTGGTCCAAAATCTAGTGAGAGTCAGAAATTCCCTAAATGACATATTAAAACATCCTCACAAAAATTAGGTAAAGCGATAATATGATCAATATTGTTTGATATCTGGAAAGCCTTTGGACAGAAATCTGCAGCTGTAGGAGGAGGCATGGATTTGTGGTTGCGACCAAATCCATATAGACTGATGAGGGGAGTAAAAGAAAGTTTCAGGAAGATAAGACTTGATGGATAACCATGAACTTACTAGGATTTCAAGGAAGATAAATTCAGGGAGAGGGGGTGAAGTTACAGGGGCCTAATAGAGTACGGTGCTTCCTGGAAATTAATGTCATGTGCTAAATAGTCTCTGTCTGCCTAAGTTAGACTTTTATCATGCGCAGCATGGATAAACTGAACATGAAAGAGTAGCAAATGGGAACAAATGGAATCTCTTGGCACAGAGAAACTCCCCAGCTTGAAAAGCAACATGGTAAATGTGCATTATATGAAATTACAAGTACAGTAATAGAAAATAAGAATAACATAAAAACAATTAAAAGTGTAAATGCTGAAATGGATAGAGATGTAGATAGTATAGGGATAAAGATGAATATAGACTACTGGGTTCTTAAGGACTCCCTCTAATGCTAAAGAGAAAGGCAATTAGGTATCTGGGAAGAGGATAAGAGGAGTATGAAAGGAAAAGAGGGTCATGACCCCATAGAGACCACTGTAAATCAAGGCCACTGAGATACATCTTGTAGTAGCAATGCTTCATGGATTTTCCATTACAGTAAAATATTCTGTCACCATTGATTCACCTGTACTTTCAATATCATGAAATTAGGTTTGGGTTTCAGAAAATAGGGCCAACGAGTGGTTCGCAGAAGACTATTTCTTCTGAGGTTCCATACAGAAGATATGGCGGAATGGGAATTCCAAATTGCCAGAGGCTACTTTCCTCAAGGTCAGTCTTCCTTCCAGCTACTTAGGTATTTGCTGTAGCCTGTCTTCACCTCACACATTCATCATAGAATTTCCTGGAGTGCAAACCCCTCTATGTAGGGGATGAAATGATTTACATTCTGCCGGGTACTAGATACACTGCACAGAATAGCAATAAAGTAGTGACACCAAAATCTCTAAATCATCTCTTAGCCTCATTTACATAATAGTCATTTCATTTATTATTCTTTACAGTCTAAGTGCCCATTTAGGGAAAAAAAAAACTATCATTTTCTTTTTTAAAGTGGGAAGTCTACTCGTCATTGAAAATACGATTTATTCTTGAGAAAAAAATAAGCTTTTAAATTATAAGCAATCTAAAAAAACACTTAAAAATACTTTATATTTAAGCCATCTAATCCATATTTGTTTCCAAGCATAAGTATTTTAGGAATGATCATGCAACTTAGAACAATAGATCCTTTTATAAACATAAAATTGACAAATGAAAAATCCTCAGTTTGGTTCTGTAAGTCATATTCTACAAAATTTCTAAGAGTTTACCTCTAGACCCCAAGGAGTTTGGATATAGTAAACTAATATTAGTATGATTGGTATATTAAAAACTAATAAAAACTAATGAATTAATAGTTTCATTCTTTCCTTCATCAACCAAAACAATAGAAAAGTAAAATCTATGGGCCTGACTACATTATTTTATCTGCTTTAGTACCAAATATCTAATAATTAATTTATGGGTGCTAAATTACATGTTACATATCTATATTGATAATTTTAAATATTAAAAATACTATTCCTACTAATAATAACTGTTTATGGTTACAGTTTATTAAACACTAAGTGCAAATGTTTATGCTCTACACTACGCTGACATGTTTATATAAATTATCCCAATCTCCAATTTATTTATAAGGAAGCAGAAGCTTAGAAAAATTAAACAGTATTGGTAAATATTTGAACGGAAAGCTGAGCTCAGGCCCTTCAGCCTCCAAAGCCAGAACTTTCCTGCCCCTACAAAAGCCCTGATTACCCCTTTCCAACAAGAGAGGCTGTTCTTGTGCTAGCCCTTACATTCCTCTGAAGGGCTAGAAATCACCTGACCACAGCACAGGTTTGATGCCAGGATAAGCCAGTGGGCTTCTCAGACTCAACGCTACGGAGAGAATCTGTAACTCTTGTCTACTTTCTCCCCCGAGGTGTGACACACTATTGTCGAGCCAGGGGATATGCCAGTGAGAATAATTATCTGCATATCCACCTTCCTACGTGAGACTGCTTCAAGGAAGGATGCCTAGGAGAGCTCCTTTCCCTGAGAAGCCTGATTTTCCAGCGAATAAGAACAATTCCTTTTTCCAAAAGGAGGCATGATGGAGACGGAAGATGAGGTTGAGAATTTTTTTCCTTTTTTGTCCCATTTTAATGTGTTAAATATTTCCCATCAATCACACATGCAGTTCAAAAAGGAATTGAAAACATCCAGTTGAAAGAGAAGAGACAAAGAAAGAGTTAAGATACAAGAGCAAAGACAAACTTCTCAGAAAGACACCAAGAACTCCCGTGCCTTCTCCGGTTAGGGGCAAAGAGGGCCGTCTGGACTGGAGAAACCAAGAGAGGTCTAGGCATTCGAGTTAGGAATACACACTGGAGTGGGGGAAAATATTAAGTATTATATTTTCTGTATTATTTAGCTTGTTATAATGAAGTAGCACATTGCTTCTATTTACTAAAATAGACGAAATCAATGCACTTAACATAAAAAATAACCAGTTATACTTATGATAATTATAAGAATCATATCTTCCAGGCAGGTCTTTTGTTGAATTTCATATAATCTAAGAAGGAGGTTTAAAACATAGGCTGTATTGTAATTCTGTTTTTATTTTGGAAAAACTAAGCCTTTCAAGAAATTAAATAACTTGCTCAAGGACACACAGATAGTAAATTAAAAAACTGGAATCGGAAGCCAGGCAGTTTGATTCCACAGACTGAATGCTCATCTTCTACATTCAGTAACCGTAACAAGTAAAGCTATTTTAATTTCTACTGTTTCTACTAAAGTTCTGATATAAATCTAGATATTTTTAAGTGATATTATACCAAATATGCTGGCTGGGTACCAAATAAGGAAAATAACTCAACTCTGGAATAGAATGCTATCAATATCAAGTTAGTTAGCCAATAGATAGTAGGGGCTTCTGTGTGCAATACTATGCAGTCACAATGTGTAGCTCATGGGAGCTGCTTCCTGCTGGTGGGAAAATTGATAGGAGTGATTTAATAGCGACAATTGTGTCAGTAATGGAAATGTTTCCTCAATGTTGCATAAACAATTAAGAAAGACCATAAGGCTGACATGAGACAAGGTGGATATACCTTAAGGGCATTGTCTAAGTGAAATAAATCAGTCACAGAAGGATAAACACTGCATGAATTCCACGTATATAAGGCATCTAAAACAGACATGTTCACAGAAGCAGAGAGCAGAATGGAGGTTGCCAGGGGCCACAGGGAGGTGGAGATGGGCATTTGCTGTTCAATGAGTATAAAGTTTCCACCATGCAAGATGAGTAAGTTCTAGAGCTCTGCTGCACGGACTGTGCTTATAGTTAACAATACTGGACTGTGTACTTAAAAATTTTAAAGTGGTTTCATATAAAGTGTTCTTACCATAATAAAAAAATTGCTTTTATGAATCTAGCATAACTTTGATATGACAAATATATCCCAAAGAAAGAAAATTACATATCAGTATCATTAAAAAAAAATAGAGTACATAGGGCTTGAGTGATTGGCAGGCAGACATTCATTAACCAAGTTATATGTGTCACTATTCCTAGTAGTAACAGTGAGGTCAATGGGGATGCAAGAGGTACAAAAAAATTACACATTTCTCTATATAATTTAATGGTGGTGTCCTTGAGGGACTCACAACTCACAGCTGCCCTGATTAACTACATACATAGGACTTCTGTTGTCTTTTAATCAGAATGCTATCATGTGAAGCATAACAAAAATTATAAAATATTTAGATTATTTTATTTCAAAGTAAAATAAAATACTTACATTATTAACAGAAGAGCATACTGGTTTCGGTCTGTAAAATCTTTTGGAAAGGACAACTGTAAAGGAAGTTCTTTAAAGAAAGAGCAAAATATTAAAGATGGAGAGTCATTAACATGTAAAACTATAAGATGAAGATAAAATTTTTCTTAAGTGACATAGCACGAGCAAAATTTTACCATAGTCATCAATATGAAGCATTTTGATTTCTGACTTTACTGTCTTCTTCTTTAGGATGGCTTCCTTCAGCACAGAATTGCTTTCCAATATAAAATAATCTATAAATCAAGAAGGGTAGTGTAAATAATTAACTGCTAGGTGTTGATCAAGAATCAGTGCAACACAACAAATAATTCTCCAGCTGTTCCTATTTGACAGGCACTCCACTAGGCAATGATTAAATTCTCATGATTTCTCCCCTGGATTATTACAACAGCTTTCTGAGCTTCCTTACTCCAGTTGCCCCTCTACTCGAAATAAGCATTTATATTTTCAAAGTGCTAACCTGATTATGTTACCACTCTGCCTAAGAATATTTAATGCGAAATTATCTAGCATACAATGGGATGAAATTTACAGTACCTATGTTCCAATACACCATTAGCAGGCATGCAAAAAAATCAGAAAAAGATCACCCATCATGAGTACAAAATTTAATCAAATAACCCAGAAGTAACCCAGATAATATAATGGATAGACAGTCAAGTTAGAACAGAGATTATAGTTATATTCCATGTATCTATTAAGGTAAAAAAAGAAAAGCATGAGGGTATTTTGGAGAAATATGAAAGAAATTTTAAGAAAAGTTAAAATTCTAAAACTAAAAACTGCAAAATCTGAGATACATGAAAACTATAAGATCTAAAATGAAAATATACTTGGTGGGATTAATAGCATATTAGATACTGCAGAAGATCAGTTTAATGAATTTGACATTATAGCCACAGACAATATAAACAATGAAAATAAAAAGGATAAAAAATTAACAAAACATGAAGGGAGGACCAGAAACTTGCTAGAATTTGGGGAGCTTTTATATACAAAACATAGTGAACCTTCTAATCCTCAAATATGTATGTGTGTGCATGTATTTGAATTTTAATTTCTCCCAGCAATGTTTGCTTACATCTTAGAGGACTTGACTTATTATTGGATATTGTATGATTTCTGATGTTATTTTAGATAGTATTTTGAACTACTTTTTAATTTTGCATTGCACTGTGGTTTATAAAATAGTTAATATTTGAAAATCGACCCACATCTGTAACCATGATAAATTCACTCATCATTTCTAGTAGTTTTATGAGTGTATATAGGTTCCATATTTTTTGTTTGTTTGATTATTTGTTCTGTTTTGTTACAAGTGTCTTCCGCAAATGAACATAGATTTTGTACTCATATTTATTTTTCTTTCCTCATTTCAGCAGTTAAGTATAATACAATGTTGCACAGACGGTGTGAGAGCAGAAATTCTCTGTTTTTCCCAATCTTGGAGGACAAGCACTCATTCTTTCAACACTAAATATGATGTCAGTTGTAGTATTTTTATAGATACCATTCATCAAGTGAAGGAATTTCCTTTCTATTCTTGCTGTTATTATTACTAGTTTATTGTTTTTCAAACTTATCAAATGCTTTTTTCTAAATTCTTTGGAGTTGATAGTATAATATAGTAATTACATTGATAGATTCTTGAATGTATGGTATTCATGGATTCCTTAGGTAAACCCCACATAATCATAATATATTTTGCTTTTATAATTGCCAGATTTAACTAGCTAGTATTTAGTTAAGGAATTGTGCATCTAGGTACGAAAAAAAATGATTTTTCTATCCCTGTAATCTCTGTGTTGGATTTGGAATATAGCTAATGCTGGCCTTACATTTTTCTGAGAGTTTATGTAAGCCTATTATTAAAATATTAAATATTGCACTGAATGCACCAGAAGCTAACTGAACTGGAGTTTTCTTTATGGGAAGAATGTCAATTGCAAATTAAATTTTTATTAGATACTGGGAAATTTATATACTGTATTTCTTCCTGTTTGGGTGGTTTTCTTTAAGAAATTTCATTACTAAAATTTTAATTATAATTATCATATACCAGTATGTTAATATATAATACATTAAAACATGCTAAGGATGCATTCAACACAATTTCTCAGTTATTTTTATATCCTGATATTTTATATCCCTAATTGCAAAAGATTATTGTGTGGCTCTGGCCATGACCTTAGACAATCTTGCTTGAATGTGTAGAAAATTATAAATTTATGTCTTTTAAGGAATTTACTGATTTCACCTACAATGTCAAGTTTACTCCCATAAAATTATAATATCCATTACTATTTTTCTAAAGGCTCTGGGATCTGTTATTAACATGATCTCTTAAATTAATGAAAATGGTGATAAGAGTATACATCTTTTTCATGAATTTGTCTAGAATTCTATCAATTTTATTCATCTTTTAAAAGAAAAATATCTTGGTTTTTGTATATTTTTCTCTGCTGCTAATCCAATTTCTGAATCTTTATTTCCACTTTGATCCTTATTATTTCATTTCCTTTAACTTAATTTGTGTTATTTGCTCTCCTTTTTCTACTTTCTTAAAGTAAAAGTCTAGATGATTCTTTTAAAGTTTTCCTTTTTTTATAAGGTAAGAACTGAGAGGCATAAACTTCTTTTTAATCAAAGTTGGGTATCTTCAAATTTGGATTAGTGTGTTTTCATTATCATTTGGCTCAAAATATTTCCTAATTATTTTTCTAAATTCTTCTTTCATCTATGTGTTATTGAGAATTTAAAGTCTGATGGCAAAACATTCTCAGCTTCTTTTTTTCTTGATTATTATGGCTTCACTTTTGAAAGGTATTTTTTAACTTTGTTATTCTAGGTTAAGGGTTTTGTTTTGCATCCACATTTTAAAGATTTTGCTCTAATGTCTTTTTTTTTCTCCTGATAAGAAATGTGCAGTCATTCTTGGCTTTGTTAATATACATGTAATGTGTGAATGAAATGTGTGTGAGAATGTGTGTGTTTTCTTTATCATTGTCTTTCTATAGTATTTAAACTGCTTGAAGTTTGCTGAGCAGTTTTGTATTTTGCATCAGATTTGGATTTGGCTATTATTTCACCAAATATTTTTCCTTGCTGCCCCTTTCTGACTCCAGTTAAAATATTATAGATACAGACATTGGCCTAAGTTAACTTAGGCTCTGCTCTTTTCTTTCATTCTTTTTCTCTCTGAGTCTCTGAGTTCCTGTTGTTAATGATCAGTTTCACTGATCTTTTCTTCTGCAGTGTTTAATTTGCTTTTAGTGTTTTCCAGTGAAATTTTTATTTCAGGTATTTTAAGTTCATAGAGTTCCTTTTTAAAATAAATTCTATTTATTTTCTCATTATATTCATTTTTTCTTGATTTTTTAAAACAGTTATAATGGTTGATACATTGTATTTGTCAGTGGGTTCCATTATCAATGTCATTTCTGAGTCTGTCTCTATTCACTGTTTCTTTTTCCTAGTTGAGTCATATTTTCTAACTACTTCATATAGCCAATGATCTTCTATTAGATTTTGACCACTGTCATATTTACATTTTTGAGTACTGGGTTTTGTTCTGTTCTTTTAAAAATTGCTGGACTTTGTTGTAGCAGGTGTTTAAGCAAATTGCAGGTCAGCTTAATCATTTCAAGGATTTTAGAAATTCTTATTTAGGGTGGGTGTCCATGGCTTTGCCTTTTGGCTAGTTCAGCTGTACTTCTAAGGCATTGGCTCTTGTGGGATCTCTGCCAAACACTCCAGTATTCTGCCTGGTTGGAACTTCAGCCCACCCCTGCTCTGTGTGAACTGGCCTGTCCCAGGCTTACAGAGTGTCTTCCTAGGCATACTTAGCTAGGTATTTTCAGCAATTCAAGATGATCCCTTGTAGCCCTATGCAGATTTATTGGGGGTTTCTCCTCCATATCTCTTCTTCCTCACCAGTATCTCTCCATAATCCCAACATTCCAAAGGGTTCAACCTTTCTGAACTCTAATTGCTGCCTCCATTCTGCCTCTGAGATACTATTTTACTCTTCTTGGATTGTTCCTCAGTGAAGTAGAGTAGATAAAATGATTTCAGCCAGAAAGTGAGGGCAATACAACATTAATCTCATTTGTTTTCTTTCGTTCATGGACCAGATACCTATCCTGACTGTTATTCCATGCTTGGAAATTGTTATTTCATATATGTTATCCAGTTTTCTTTTTTTTCCTTTTCCTTTATTTTATTTCTTTCTCCCTCTTTCTTTTTGGCAAGAGGCCATGCATATCTACTCCACTTCTACTCCATGGCCAGAATAAGAATTTTTTTAATTAATGGGTTATTACTGATAATTTATTGTTAAATATAAACTCCTTAGAATGAAACATAAGACTTCTTTGATCTCACTCCAGCCAGTCCCTGGAGCCTATATCTCTACTTTTTTTCTTACACGTTTTGCTTCAGCTATGTTGAACAAATTATCACATCCCATTATAACCACTTAATTTTCTGTTTCCTTCACTGGAATGTAAATTCTATATGTGATTTCAGGCACACCAAACTAGCCCTCCTGTAAATAAATGTCATCTTCTATAATACACACGTGGGAAATTAGATATTCTTAGATATTCTCAGAGATTTCTTTTATCCTCAAAATATAAGACATTTCAGATTAAATAATAGTATATTTTCAAGGAAGCTATCCCAAATACTCAAATATAAAATTTATAATGTGAATGCTTAAATTCTTTATACTTTCATCAAGGATTCAGCATTTATAATTTAAGAAATGTCATAAAAATGTACTTACTGAACTTAATTGTGTATAAAAGCATTCATTTTGTACTGGACAAAGCCAAAATCATTTGATATTTGCTAATTACAAAAGGGAAAATATTTTGAAGAATAAAGCCTGTTAAATTTTTACCTTTATATCTCTAATTATAGAAGATTTTCATAAATGAACAATAGTTCACTGCATTAAAATGATTAATTGGCTAAATGAATAGATACAGCTAGAGTCACCAGTGCAAGAGTAATATATTAATCTCTCATGGTTTCTTTTTATCATCAAATATAAATTGGAAAAATTCAAGCCTAATTACATGTAAACTAATTACATGAGTACTGAAAAAACTTTACTTCTAAATCAAAAGCCATTTGTAGCAAAAAAAAATCAATCCACGGTCACAGGGAAATAAAGTCTATTTAAGAAAAACAAATAATAGAGAACACCAAAGCCATTCTTAGAATATTTAGAGAAGACATCATTTTTTCATGATAAATTCAGAAAATATGTTTAATGCACCAATGTTTTTGACACATTGTGAAGAGAAGAAAGTTTTGAGACATGATTTTTAAATGTTATTGTGGAGGAAAAGAGCAGAAAATGACAACAGAAAATTGGGAAGGAAGAAAAGGAAGAGATAGGAAAGTAGAAGTATAAAGAGAAGAAAGGCATGAAATGGATAAAATGAAGAATAAAGGAAAGAAAAAAGAATTAAAGTAAAAAAACCAATCATATACTCAAAATTAAGAAGGAAAAAGATGAACATATAAAAAGAGGAAAGGAGATAATAATATGAGAGAAAGGACTTTTGAAATATTAACTAAGTAAAATTTTACATAGTTATACCTTGCTCAAGTCACTGAGCATTTTAATGAAGGGTTTCTTTTTCTTTGTAAAAGTAATATATGCTAATTGTAGAGCACTGGGAAATACTCAAGAAGAAAGATCAAAAATATTACCTGGCAGGCTGCCAGGCAAATGAAAGAGTTCTAACATTTTCAAGTAGTCTTGAATTTTTTTAAGTTTACTTTTTCTAAAATTTATATTTTATTGAAATATCATTGATCACAATCTTATATTGGTTTCAAATACACAACAAAGTGGTTCAACAGTTACCCATATTATTAAATCCTCTCCCCGACTAGTGCAGGTACTATCTGTCAACATAGAAAGATGTTACAGAATCCCTGACTGTATTTTCCATGGTGTATTACTATCTCTGTGACCAATTTATAGTATGATTGAGAATTTTTGTGCCCCTTCATCCCCCTCACCCTCTTCACCTACCCACTCCAAACTCATCCCCCATGGTAACTTGCCATTTGCAACAAGATGGATGGAGCTAGGGTATTATGCTAAGTGAAACAAGCCAGGTGAGAAAGACAAATACCATATAATTTCACTTATTTTTGGAATATAAAAACAAAGCAAAACAGAATGAACAAAACAGCAGTAGATTCATAGATACTGAGAACTGTCTTGATCTTTTATATGCATTTTCAAATAGTTTTGTTCAAGTGGCATAAATATTTGGATAGATTAATTACTTAAAGATATTGCTTGAATATTTTTGAAGAATTAACTTTTGTAAACATATTTTTATTTTTAATCCTAGTGGGAAACTGATGGCAATATTGGAAACTTTATTAGAATAACTGAATGAAATTTTAATAAAGGACGTATTACAAATTTATGGACAATGAGCAGGGAGATGATAAGGGATGGTAGAGTAACTCAGGAGATATAGGCAAAAAAGTGTAACTCAGTGGCTAGACCTGCAGGTCAAAGGTAGAGAGCAATTACTTGGAGATGGTTGTGAGAAATTCACAGTAAATTTCAGCCAAGAGTCATAGCAAAGTGAGAGGAGGACACAGGAGGTATCCGCACAGATAGAGCTGGAGGACCAGGTACTCCAAAGTGACTTTTCTCTCTTCAGTCACTTCCAGGATTCACTTTAGCTGAATCCATTGACAAATAAATAGCAACAAAAAATAAGTCACCTATACAAAGTACTTCTTGGGCAGAGACCATGGTAGAAGAAAACAGAATTAAGGGTAACTCTGCGATGACAAGGGGGAGACAATCAGGGCACTAATTAGTATTCCATTAAGGTTTATTTGCAAATTCCTTTTTTGTTATTTGTATTATGTCTTTTTCACTATCATCAACAGAGCCTTTATAATTTTCTCTATTTAGAATTATTTTCTTAGTTTATACCATTTTTTAGTATATACCGTTAAAAGAAAAAATATTAAGTAAATAGCTATTAAAGATTTAAGGCTTATGATTGAATTATTTTTCTAAAATATTTGCTATAATTTATATTTCTACAAGCAAGTTATAAGAGTGTCATTATTTCCTCATTAGCAGTAATTTTTTTATATTATTAATTTGTTAGAAAAAATTACAAGGCAGTGTTTTACTTTGAATTTCTCTGATAACTAGTGGGTTTAAAGATTTTCCATGTTTGTTAAATATCTTCATTTTTTCAATTTTCTTTTCATGCCCTATTCTACTAAAATTAGTTATGATTGATTCATTAGTATAACAAAGATTAACCCAAAGATTCAATAACACAAAGATTGACTTCCAATTGACTGTAAATTTTATCTCAAGCAATAATTGTCTTTTGGAAAGAAAATAAAGCATCTGACTACTGTTCATGACTCCGTTTTGTTTTTCTTGGCCCTGTGATGATCAGAATTGGTTTAAAATGGGAAAATGAGAAATATTTCCCTTAAACAAAAATGTTTCATGATTCGCAGGGCACATTATTAGAAAACAATATTGCCTTGTAACAGTGCAATAAATTTTATTAAAATCAGATTGGGAATTTTTAAAAAACCATCAATTTGGCAAAATGTAACACAAATATTTGCCAAGTACAAATATTTATCAAGTGCATGCTCTGTTGTGAATATATCTCAGCCTCACATAAAATTCATTTGCTGATTTGCCGATAAGGGAACTGGTCCTATGAGATATTGACTCATCTCAGATCCCACAAAAGATATGTGAGACTCATTTTAAGCACTGATTTTTCTTTCTATGACATTCAACCTTCTGTCTATTTTATCATATACAGTCTTTATTATTATTGCTGCTAGTGTTAATCCTGAACAAACTTAATTCACTTACTATACACTCTTTAAGATATATACTGACAGAAACTAAAAGATGTGCTAACCTATTTCCAACCACACAAAACTGCATTACAAATTTAGAAATTTTGTATTTTTCTAAAACAGGCAGGAAGTTTCCATATGGTGGTATTTGAAGAGTATAAAAGGTCTTTCTCTGTTTGCTAAAGTGACATTTGTCATTCAATATTACACTTTTATGCCTGCAACTCCTCTAAGTCAAGGCATCTAAGACTCTTGCTTAAATTCAGGTGATGCGAGGAACAAAAACCCAATAGATAAAGGAGCCTTCATATGGTGTGATTACAAACCCTGTTCTGGAGTTACACTCTTATTTGATTCCTGGCTCTGCCACCTATTAGTATGACTCTAGCCAAGCTATTTAATCTCCCTGTGACTCCATTTCCTAATCTGTAAAAGAGGATAATATAAAATTAACTATCTCAAAAAAACAGTATTATTAACTATTCTGAGGACTGAGTGAACTAATAAACAGAAGCCTCATTTATTAGTATGGTAAATCATTAGAGCTTAGGAGTATTGATTGATTAAAATTGAAAAAAGCAAAAGGTGGTAGGAAGGAAAAAGAAATGAAGGCAGGAAACAATCTGGCTATTCATGTGTAAGATTAGCTTAGCCATTTATTTGTTCATGCACTCTACTATAAGTTCTTAAAAACACTGCGGGTGCCTGAAGAGCCATGTACACACCGCCTTTGCCATATTGCTTGATAAAATAAATGCCCATTCAATAGATGATGGTGGTTGAATGAACACATAAAATAATAAATGACTATACAGAACAAGAAAGTCCTGGATATCTGAAGCAAATAAGATAGAAAATATATAAAAATGGTATGTTTTTCATAATTTTCCCTACAGTAAGCAAGATGTGTTACTCTGGGACAATAATCTACATGAGACCCAGAAAAGAATGAACCAGAGCACTGAGGGGTCAGCAGGCTGAAATGTACCTAAGTGAGCCTCGTCAATCACTCTTTATTCAGTTTAGATACAGTAGACATCCTGTTTCAGGCATACATACAATCCAGCTTCAGTTGAAATTTGTCTCAAATCTCTTGCTTTACTGTTTCTCTTAGATACACAGGTCAAGTTGACAGTGTCTTAAAAGCTTTCCCCCTGTTGGGAACTCCTCTGAAGAAGGTTCTATAGAGCAGGACACTCAGAATAAATAATATAATACCAAGACTAATGCTAGCCATGGTTATTCTGTATTGCTGTACTTACTTGCTGGGTTGTTTGTGCTATGAAGACTGACCACTGGGATGCCTGGACCTGCATTTTAAAAACATATGGATAAATACTTTTAAGACAACTGAGTAATTACTGGAAAGGATACATGACAGTGTTTTTTTCAAGTGGAAACAATTCACAGTTAAAACATTATGAAACAAAAACCAGATAACTAGATTTTACTCCTCTTAACGGATATTTTATTCAGAAAAGTAAAAACGTATAGAGAAATAAACTGTTTGCACAGATTATTTCTAAGTTCCATCCTCTCTAGAGTGGCCTATACTTATATGATTTTAGGCAGTGTTATGCACCTTACTCTCTCTTTCTGTAGCCTTTTATAGAACAGTCACTGTTGTTCAGAAAGCTGATTCATGACCATGTAGCCCCTCATCCACTCATCAAGGATGAAATTCTACTTACCGTTCAGCCAAGAAAGTAATAATGCATGCATGTTAGAAACATTTCACCTTCAAGATAAATAAAAAATTGGGGCTAATTATATATTAATTTAAGAATATGCTAACTGGAATCACCAATTACTTCAAATATATTAGTTAATTAAGGTGTAACCATAAGCTACTATCTTGAAACATCACTTCTCTAAGGAACTCTGTCTTGAGGTCTAATGATTTTTCTTTGGTGTCATTAGACAAGGCCTTTTCTTTTTTGATTATTTCATTTCAGATATCAATAGAAAAAAAATTGAAAAGGGAAAGTGTTGGTCTATTCTTCATGGTGTCTTAAAGCAGGACAGCTTAAGGTACCAGCTGGAACAGTAGCACTCAATTCCATTGCATTATAAGAGGACACATGCCTCCCATTTCCTCTGTGGGAAATATAGTGCCCTACTAAAGGGACAGTGATTCCCAGCAGCATAACCTACAGACATCATATTTCTATGTAAGATGATAGCATACCATTACCAGATAAGAGTAATTGGGGTGAGTGTAATTCCTCAGCACTGAAAGGGACTAGAACCAGGGAATTAAGTTTCTCTAGATACCAAATCTCTTAACAACCAAGCCATTATTTTAATAAGACTACTGTTTTTCCTGAAGACTAGATAAATCATTTTACTACTGTAGCATGACTTTGTTGATGTAAATATGTTTATTTACTGTTTTAAAAAGTCCATGATCAAATAGCCCTTAGTGATCATGTGTACATGTTGATTTACTCATAATTCCTATTGTAAATGAAGTATATAAAGACAATTTGTGTCCCAGTAAAGCCATAATTTGTAATTTTTTAACAAAAACTTACAAATGAAGAATATCAAGTTGTATATAGCTAGATAGTCATAGTTAGTAATGATTGTAAGAGATACTGTCAAATAAAATGAACAAGAAGTTGTTTATCAGTAATTATCTATTACCTTTACAGAGTAATAAGAAATGTTGATTCATGGGACTAAAACTGGCACCAAAATATGTACATCGTTCTTTCATAAAATTACATGAAATACATTGACGATTCAATAATCCTTCAGTTGAAGCACTGGAGAGAGAAAGAAAAAGTTCAGAAATGCTATCATTCCAGGTACTTAAAGCTGTTGTATTTACAGTTAAATTAAATACTAACAAAAATATAGGAGCTGTTACAAAATTACTTACACTGATGTTCTTGAAAATTATGAGTTACAATACAGATGCAAAGTCAATTTCGATTACTAATGTTAAGACACACACATTTTTATTCTTTGTAGTAAAATTACATTATTATACCTGTATGTATATAATATGTATGCATGACTATATGCTTATAAAGAAACTGACTTCCAGAGGACTCAATATAATTTGCTCTTATCTGCAATTTCTTTATATATATTTCCTTGTAAAATCTTGAAAGGAATTACCCACAGAGACTAACATAGAGTCATCATCAATAAATATTAGTTGAAAGAACTAAAAGATGTTTCCACAAGTCAGAGAAAAAATCAAGCTCATGATTTCCTAAACTCAATATTCTAAATATTAGAATTTGGTGTAAGTGCCCATTTTTTCCAACTAAATGCTTTCACTGAAATTTCTGGTAAAGAAAAGTTATATATGCATGATTATATATAGTGTTGATGATGGTACATACTTTGAGACATCAGGGAAATAAGTAAAGAGAAAAGCAACCATCTATTTTATAAATAATGGTGCTTAAGATCACAGAAGCTGAGATAGTCACTCAGTTTTATATATACATAGAATCATTTATTTTATAAAGAGAGATTAATTATAAATTATGTATGTTCATAGATGAAAGCACTATTGATAAAACATTTGAAAGAACTTGACTGGACAAAGTATTCCCAATTTCACTTTGGACTGAAACATAATTTTGGCTATATATCTTTAAACGAATCATAGTCATACTGATTTTGATGTGCAATAAGCTGCAGGCATGGGTGGGAACAGAGGTGTTGATGGGGGCATAGGAAGCATCAGAAGCAATTGAGGATAAATGTCAAGTGTAATTCATAAAATCACAATTTCACTTTGGAAATGTTTTGAGCTCATGATAATCCAAACTTTAATAGTTAAAGCAATGAATATAAAATAGTCAGTTAAACACATTAGCCAGTTTCATCCTTATAACAACTTACACACATATTTTCTTTCTTTTAAAGTTGTGATAAACATATATTTCATAACATTTGCCATTTTAACAATATTTTTTTAAGTACAGACTTCAGTGTCATTAATGGTACTCACAAATGTTGTGCAACCATCACTACAGGAAGATTAAGAATACGTGCCAGTTGCACACAGCTATTTAGTGACATATCTAGAATTTAAAACTTTTTCTTCCTCTACTCCTTCCTATAACTTTTCATATACAAGTTTCCTAGAAATTTATGTTATCTTCTCATTATTTAGATTGTGAAATTACTGAAATAAAGAAATGCAAATCTGAATATGGTAGCAGTTCAGATTCTGCAGGGGTATCTAATTCTATAAATTAAGTCAACCAGTGATTATTTTACGGCCTGGACAAGACACTGATGAGTTTTCTGGGTTAAATGCTAACGTTATCTCACAGTCAAGTCAATTGGCATTTGATGAGCTATTTAAGGGAAAATTTATTGGCACTACATTTTCTTTATAACACTGCCTGCTACACGAGTACAGGTCATAGATATATTGACTGTTCTGCCTCAGTTACTTGATAAAAAAGACAAGCACACAAATCTAGGAAGTCATTGTGATTCAAATCACATTTTAGGCTAATAGAGGGAAGAGAGATTGGAACAGTTTCATTTGCTGAACTTGGCCGATTTTCTAATCGGACAGTGTCATTTTTCACTAAGAGTTTTATAAAATGAGAGAAATAAAATACTGATCAAGTATTTCCATGTCCCTGAAAGATTGTTCATGACTGCTGATATCAATCATAGTATAAGTTTCAAAAAAGATAAATTGGTCATCGAAAATAAAAATGTAACCAGTACTTCAGTCAAGACCATTAAACCAAACTCAGAATCAATCTGTTCAAATAAACACCTGTTCTTCCTTTGGAAGTCACCAGAATTAACATGAGTTACAGACTCCAAGAGAAAAAACAGAGAATATGAAAATGACATATGAAGAGAGATAGTAAAAAAAGAGAGGCTTGCTTCAGATGAAAGCAATGTATGCATAAATAAGAGGGGTGGGTGAATTAGGGGGAGTTTGGGTATTTTAAATATGCCTTTTTACTCTCATTGGAAACTCTAGGCTACTTGGTAAGAATAAGTGGTAACACTTCTTCAAACATGATGAATTTCCACAGAGAATATGTCATAGCAGTTATGACATGTTAAAAATGAATCTGTGAAATGGAAAATAGAAAGTGTATGTAGATAGAGTCTGGAATTAATAAGTAGCTTGCCAGACAAAAATAAAAGTCATTCTTCTGAGGTCCTGGTGAAAACTTTCCGAGTGAGGAGACATTTTAATACTAAGTAGATACGGCCTTAAGTCCCTTTTATGAACATGTTTCCATGTGGGAAAATTGGGCAGATGAAAATATTCCCCATCTATTACTTTATTTTAGAAAGCCAAAGCATTCCTGGTTTAAATAACAATATGAATGGATTGTACACACTGTGGAGGGTGGGGGATGGAGAGAGAGAAATCTTCATGCAATTCACACCTACTAAGTGTTCACAACTTTTATTTTGTTCAGGAATAAATTACAAGTGTACAATATTAATGCAGTAAAAATTCAAAATGAGGCTTAACAGAGGAAAATGTCACTGGGAAAATATATAAATATGTGATGTGGGTAGTTGAGAGAAGCAAAACTCAAAAAGAGTTATTTTGAGACTATAAAAGCAGGAGAGAAAAGAATAAAGCAGCAGCAAGATGGTTCCCATTCTGCTCTCAACCCTTGAGGCTCTCTCAGGTCCAGAGCTGAGGAACTGGACCAAGGGTGAGGGTCTCTCACACCTCAGTGGCTCTCTCCAGGCCATGTCAAGAATGAAACTTCAGATTTTTGCATCCCATCACTAATTGTGTAGAAGGCCCCTTGAGAAAGTAAGGTAATCCTTGCACATTGTTTACCTGTACAGCTGTCTCCCTCTGGGAGAAGATTCAGTGCTCAGAAAGTAACTGCATAGGAAAGAAAACAAACAAATATCAGGCACAGACTAATTTTCGGCACCCTGGGTTTCCACTTGAATTTTCAAACTCTCGAAGAACAGGCAAAAGTTACTCTGTTATTCAACCACAGGACTTCAAGCCATTTGGGAAACAATTTTTTTTTTCTTAAAACACTATGACGTTTTTCCATGATCTCTCTCCATCTCTCTGGGTTGTGCATGTTTGCGTGTGTGCATGTGTTTGGATAAGTGTTTCTCTGGGTGAAGCACAGGGAGAGTCTCAAATAAAAGGTTGTTCTTTATAAGGCCAGGCTGGACTAGGAAGATGGTAAGCAAAACTTAAAAATGGCAGAACAGATTGCATTTGACAACCCTGACTTCCAACTAACTGAGAATCACAAATGCTCACATTGTTTGAGTAGTTTCATCATATGCCAAGATCTTTATTACTTCCCAGTTTCCTGATGTCAGATGCCGCACGGTGATTTGCTCACTTTTACTCTGCAAAGAAATGGAAAACATTGATTTTTCTTTTTATTTAAACAGCATCTCTGTGGCCAACTCAAAGTACTAACTGCTTTTGTCACTTTTAATTTTTAATTCTCAGCTAACATTCGGTTTCTCTCTCAAGCTCAAGAATGCACACACATTCACATAAACATAGATACAAGAAGGACACTGCCTTTTTTCCTATCCACAGGGAAACCATTCTGAAAAGAGCTCCAGGTGTGGACTGCCTTGCATCACCTTGAGTTAGGATGTCATCTTGGCATTTGGTACAGACACAGGCCTGTGATAACTCTCATCTAAATGATTGGGAGCTGTACAGTTTGGCCAACTTTAAATTAAACATTTCAGGAGAAACTATACCAAATAAATACTAAGTGTTGGTTGACCCTTGAACAATGCAGGGCTTAAGGAATGCAGTACCCCACATAGTTGGAAATTTGTGTATAACTTTTGACTTCCCCAAAACTTTACTAATAGTGTATTGTTGACTGAAAGCATATTGTTGACTGACAACTAAGACACTCGATTAACACATATTCTGTTTGTTATATGTGTTATGTACTGTATTCTTGCAGCAAAGTAAACTAGAGAAAAGAAAACAAATTCAAATTGTCCCAGATCTCCAAAAATTTTCCAACATATTTATTGAAAAAGATCTGTGGACCTAAAATCTTGTTGTTCAAGGGTCAACTGTAGTTTTAATCTTTAAAGCATATTTCATTATTACAAGATTTGCTATGTTCACTCCATACTTTATTTCTGAGATTAATCCATATTGACACTTACAGTCATGGTTTATTTTAAACTGCTTTATGGTATTTTATTGTATGGATACAGCATAATTGACATAATTTTTTGACATTTGAGTGTTTCCATATTTATGTTAAAAACAAGTTGCCTATGAAAAGTTTTTTTTTAAATGTCTCCTGATGTACTTGGCAGGTTTTCTTGAAACAAACACCAAGAAGTGGGATTGCTTGGGCAGGGGATAGACATGTCTTCTACTTAACTAGACAGTGACAAATTATTTTTCAGAGTTATCCAGTGAATAGTCTTCTAGGAATATGAGTTTCATTGCTCCATATCATCCTCACCAGGAGTTAATTTCAACAAAATATTTAATTTTTCATCAAACTTATAATATGAAGTTATATTTCATTTGTATTCTTTTTATTGAGAAAATATTTAAACCTACAGGAAGGCTGAATGAACAGTACATCAATACTCATACAATTGTCACCTAGATTCACCAAATGTCAACTTTTTGAATACTCACCCTGTCCTTTTTTGTTTGTTGAATGTATATACTTAATACATAATGAATATATAAAGTTTGACATTTCAGTGTTTCCAAATTTGTGCTCTTAAAACAAGTTGTATTTCATGTGTATTTCATATTTTTAATGTATTTCATATATAGTTTTAATTTATGGGACCCATTTAAATATGGGACCCATTCAGTGGGTTGCCATATTTTTAGTCTCTTTTAAAGTAGAACAGTCCATCTTTTTTTATTTTTACAACATTGACCATTTATAAGACTCCTGTCCCAGCGATCTTATAGGATATCCAGGCTTTTGCACTTATTTGATTGCTTTCTTACGATTTAATTTAGGTTAAATATTTTGGCAAGATTACATAGGTGATGCTGGATACATATTCTGCTTTGCATCAGGAAACACACAATTACACGTCTTCCCATTCATGACAATGCTGTTTACATGGTAGCTGTGAGTTAGGGTGTTTTCATTGTAAAAAGTGCATTTTGCCTTCAATTAAAAGTGGATGATCTTTACATGGTATGTGAAGGGTTTTCCTCCATTAACTTTTCATTCACTGGTTTTGGCATCCATTCATGACCTTTCTCTGAATAAATAATCATTTCAAAGTGATTTTCTAACATCTCTTCCATATTTATCAAGTGATATTCTTCTATAAAAAGAACTACTTTTCCTGTCACATGTGTTCATTCTCTCTGTCTCTCCTCCTTCCTCCTACTATTTCAGATTTAAACATTTTTTAATGCAATATTCCATTATTGTCATTATTCTTTATGATGCTGAAATTGTCAAAATTTGATTAGTAGGAACCCTTTCAAGCTAATCCCTCTAGTCTTTGGGAATGATTACATTAGTCTTTGAGCACTTCCTTCTTTTCTATACAATAAAATGTTCCAAGATCATTTTACTTATGCCCAATACCTGTAATGAATCATTCCTCCAAGGGCTTTTTGTTACTGGATTATGGTATTTAGATTTCAAGATCTGGGGGTAGGTGTACTCATTTCTACCTAATGTTATTTGTTCTAGGCTTTTTCAGAGTAGATAGATGGATAGATAGACACAGATTTTTATATATTCTCTGCATATGCATGCATAATGTCTTCAGTTAAAATTCATACCAGTTGGATTTACATTTTTATTATTACATAGTTCTCCATCGTGTGGATGTACTGTAATTCCTTCAAACAGCCTCAGATGATGTACATCTCAGATAGTGCTGCAGTGATTAACCCTATGTATATGTTGGTTTTTTAATGTGTAGGGAAATAATTTCAGGATATATTCCTCCTTAAGGGAAATATTTTGCACATTTGCCAGCAATGTATAAGGGACCTGTTTTCCCAAGGACATGCTACAGAATAAGTTGTTTAGTTTTTGAATTTTTGCTGGTCTGGGAGGTGAGAAATGGTGCTGTGTCAGACACTATGATATGCCAACCAGAACTCCCTGTGGAATAAAGGGCCTTCTTCGCCAGAGGCTAGAAGTGCTGTTGGACGAAGGCCCCTGGCTGTCAGTTTTCTTTGGGGATTTCCCAGAACTGAAGAAAATGGCCTCATCCAACATAATACCGCTTTTTAAGGGCTGCCTCTATCCAAAGGTAGCCTGGTCAGTACTAGAGTATAATACTAGAGTATAAAATACCAGTCCTCTTGTCCTAACTCGGGACTTCTCTGAAGGGCCATCCCAGTCCACAACTCTTTATGGAATAAGTTCAGAATATGGCAGTGCAGTTCCCATTCTTCGCTCTCTCTTGCGTCCTTTCTGTCCTTCATAAATTACTGACTTCCTCTGTAATCTCGGTCTCCTGCAGGCTAATCATTTCACAGTTGGCTTCCTGTGAAACTCAGCTTGTGAGCAGGTAGAATGGTGCAACTACATTTTGCATTTTCTTAAAAGCTGAGTATCTATACACACACACACATACACACATTTATGTTTATTTTTATATCATTGTATGTACTATGCTGAGTACATAATTGTTTAATATAAGTCTTTGTTAATGTTTGTGTTATCTTTCAATCATTTTTTTTGTGTTTTCTCTTTTCTATTTTCAAGAGCTTCTTATACTTTACATTCATTCATGTGAGATATAAGCTGCAAATATGTTCTCCTGGTTTATCATTTTTTGTTGACATTTGTTATGGTACTATTTTTGCCAAAAAGGTTTTGTTTTTATAATCTTTCTATAATCAAATTTACTAACATACTCTTATATTGTTTCTGGGTGTTGATGCACAGTTTAAGAGCTCTTTTCAAACTGAGGTTACAAATAATTTACTGATATACAATCATGTTAAGAATTATCTACCAATTCCTGGATTTTTTAAAACTAGGAGTTGGTATTAAATTTTTAAAGAGGCTTTTATAGCAATTGTAAAGAATATCCATGTTGTAGAACAACTTAAATTATGTTGACATTACCTTCAAAATTCTGGTAAGGTTCAGATGAAATCATGGGCCTTGTGTTCATTTGTGGTGTATTTCTTTGATAGTGTTCTATTTCTTTAATGTCGTTAATAATTTAAACTCTTTCTCGCTCCTGGGACAAATTTGCTAAATGCATTTCCAATGTTCATTTCATCTAAACTTTCAAATTAATTGACATAGAGTTCTGCAAAACACACTCCTGGGATCTATTAAAATATCCTTTGTTTTTCCCCACTAGCCATTTCTAACTTTATAAGTTTTCTTTCTCTTTTTTCCTTGTTTGTACTTTACCTTGTTTGTATGTACACACGTGTGTGTGCTCAAAGAGCAAGCATTTTTTTTCATTTATTAGTTCTACATTTTTCCATTCTTAACTTCATTTCTGCTTCAAATTTGTTTCCATTTTCCCAATTTATCTTGATTTTTCCCTGTTTTTCTAGCTATTTTAATGGGGAGTTGAAGTCATTTAATGTTATTCTTTTATTTAATTTTAATAAGTTTGGTTCTGGTAAATGATTCTGGTACAAAGCGTTAACGGTCTTGTATTTACTATTACTAGCTTATAAATTTTGTGATTTTTGGTTTCAATTCTCCAAGGAATTATTTAGTTAGATTTACTTTTTAAAAATTCCAGTCAGAAAGCCTGTTAAATGTATTTTAAAACCTGTTAAAATATATTATTGATTTCTAGGCTTATATTATTCTGATTATAACATGTTTTTACAGAATTTCTACTTTGTAGAATGTACTGAGATCTTTAAATGACCTAAGGTAAGATCAACTTTTGTCAATGCTCCATATACTCATGAAAAGTATATACATTATCTCTTATTTGGGTGTGTCCAAACATTTTATACACACACACACACACACACACACACACACACACACACACACAAGCACACACACACACACACACACAGAGGTAATAGTTTTATAATATATATGTAGTCATTTCTATGAATTTCTGCTCTATGAGGGTGGCTAGTGTACTGTGTTGTACACAGATATAAACCTATTTAGCTGTTATATCTTCCTTGTGATATGTGGCCTTGAGTATTATAAAGTATCTTCTTTTGGTCTTCTTATTGCTTTAGGGTATGAAAGCTCTCTTGTCGAGTATCAGGATTTAGCCTTTCTGAATCATTTTGTTTTGGATGTATATTTTGCAAAAAGATTCAATTGTATTCTGTTTCATGAGCCAATATGAAAAATCCTTTAAAAATGTTAGTATGTAAGTTAAGCCAATCTACATTTATCAGTATGACTGATACCCTTTAAAAAACTGTATGTTACATATTTATTATGGATAATATGTTCAATGAATTTTTTGAAAGCAGCAGTTTAGTATTTTTGTAATGTCAGGAAATTGGGCTAGCTTTTTTTTAGTTTTGCACATTATCTTTATATTAATAATTTTAATAATGTTCTTACCCAAAAGTTATCTTTTGTTTCTTGAACATTTTTGTTGCTCTGGTTTGGTGTTGGATTATGGTTTTAAATGTTGCTTCTCTTCCATGGTGTTGCTTATCTTCTCTGGGAACTTTAATTAAACATCAGGTGGATCTTATTTCCGTATCTTAACTATGATCTTTTCTGCTCCTTTATCTCATTTCTTTCTATTGGCTGTTTTCACTTTTTTTTTTGATATCAGATAGTATATTTTCAGCAATATCTATTTACCTTTTATTTCCATTATTATTTTGTATTTTTCTTCAGTTTTCTTCCTGATATCTGTCACTTTTTGGTTCACAACTTTCCTTATTTTATGAGGCCATTTCTAAGTTTTGAATTTCTCATTTGATAATTTTATATCTACAAATGCTTATTTAATGATATTTGATTGTTTTGGAGTATGGTTTTATAGTACTCCTCTGCTTCATAGTTGTTTGTAGGGCAGGATTATCTTGAATATTTTTATTTCTTCCTGTTTTCCTTTTATGATAATGTTGTATGTCTAATGGCAGCCACATTTTTTGTTTTGTAAATATCTTGGATTTTCTAGGATATAGATGCATAAAGGTGGTGAAAGACTAGGTGACTCACTGGATTTCTATTCCTAGTACCCTAAGGGGTAGTGTCCCTATGGAGTACCACTACTAGTACCTTAAGAACTGGTACCCCAAGGAGCACCTTAAGGTGGCACAGTTAGGAGGGGATCTGTGTGTATTCTGATACCTAATAAACTTTCTTCCTATAAGGCCCTGAATTTCTATCTCTAGTTTACACCTTTCTCTTTTCCAAGAGGTGGCTCTATCAAGTTTGTTTTTCTCTTATTCTTAGGTGGAAAAATTTTTTTAAACTGTCATCTTTGGTTTTGTGCATATTCAACTACTTCATTTTGGTTCCTTTTCTCAATGCTGATTTTTAAAAGGAATGTAACTAATGTTCCACTGTAGATCATGCTGCTACCCTAAGCCTTTAGTGAATGTCTTTATTAGCTTAAAGAATTGTCTTTTTTCCTAAATGTCCAAGATTTCTGAATATGTTTTTGTTGAATTTATTCCATCCTTTTGTTTCTTAGATCAGACTTGATAATTTTTTTCTAGAATTTATCCATTTTACTCAAGTTTTCAAATTTGCCATAAAATTATTTGTAGTATTTTAAAACACATTTTAAAATCTGCAATTATGCCTCTTTTCCAGTATTTATACTTTGGGGACTTGCTCACTTTTAAAATTAACCTTGATAGACATTAGATGTAATCAGTTTTTCCAAGAAGATGATTGTTTTGCTACCTCATTTTTATTTTTGTTTTTGCTTTCTAGTTAATTAAATTCTACCACTGCATTTCTCTTTTCTTTCTTTCTACATTTGAATTTACTTTGTTCTTTTTTATAAATTCTAACACTGAATTTTCATTTATATGTTAAATATGCACTTATATATATTTCTTATTGGGCCCATGGATAATGTAGACATTATATTTTACTTATAAATGTATGGGTTTTTAGGAATCATAGTCATTGTTACTCACCTCCAACTCACTTGTATTGTCTTTAGGGGATATAATCCATTAGCTGAGTAACACTTCAAATGCATTTTTGGTATATCCATAATTTAGGGGTTTTGATGTGGGAGAATTTTATTATAAAATCTATTTTCCAGTACTACTGGCAGCAGAAACTAGAAGGGTATTCTATTCTCCACTATGTATATGTAGTAACAGAATCTTCCTGCAAAAGTTCTCAGTGTCTTATTGGTACACATCTGTATACTGACATCTCTATAAATCATCTATCCCTTGTTCTTAAAGGGAGTCCTCTAGACTTCTAACTTTGTGAGGTCAACATAAAGCACGTGACTTTTTTATTTTAACTTGTTTGTATACTGTCTGACACATTATAGCACTTTACAATTATTTGCAGAATCAACGGATAAAAGAATAGAAAGATAAAACCAAATTTCTGTGATTTGAAATACGCACAGACCAAAGGCTGACAAAGAGTTCTGAAGTCACATGCATTATTGCCAAATTCTCACGGGCAGCATCCCTGTGGACAGTTCTCCTTACTCATTTCCAGACCTTGCTTTAAATAAGCCAAGGGCAGGGTATTAAAATCTCACAGTCTTACTACACCTTTGGTGCCCAGTTTCAAGATGAACATTTCAAAACATTAAAAAAACATTTTGTTCTGTACTTATGTACGGTTATTTGTCATATCTGGAGAAGTTTTTGGTTCACAGATTTCTAGGTTGATTATATTTTCTGTTTTTTAGAGAATTTGGTATGTATGGGTGTGTTAAGGGACAGAACAATGTCCCACATTGAAAATGATCATGAAAAATATCCAATGATTTGAAAAATGTTTGAACTGTGCACACAACAATAAAAACTTTGCTTTATATCTTCCATGGCAAATCTTGACTGGGGTAGAAACTGAACCCCATTTCACATGTAATAGCATAACTTATTTTTTATTTTAAGTTATATTGTTATATAATAATCTAAAGCTATTTTCCAGTAATACATATCAGATTATATCATATCAGTGAGCATATAAAGTTTGATCTGGACTTCAGGTAAGTAATCCTAATAAAAATCAGACTATGGTAGATGACCATAAAATAAGTTCAAGATAAATATCAGGGGACTTGGCCTGCCTCCACAAAGGGCTTTCTGTACTTCTGTTAGTTTTTAATGCACCTTCAGGAGAAATGCAATCACAGCCAAGGTAATTTAACAGGCAGGAAAGAATAATCATCTTTACTGCACAGTAATAATTCTTTCTTTCTATGCAACCATGATCTGTTATATTAACTTAGTAAAATATAACCACTGATTATGAATATGAAACCATAGTGGACTTTTGACAAAGGCAACATGGCAATATACTTTAAACTCATAGCTCACTTTTAATTTTAGAATGAACAACAATAAAACTAGTGACTTCATTCATTCTCCAAGGAGGGCTGGAAGTCTAGGATGCAAATAGAGTGTTTTTATTTTGGACATTAAATATCAGACACCTCACCTTCAATTGGTAGAGATTTTATCAAAAGAAAAGTAATTACTCATTTATATTTTATATACAAATTGAAAACATGTTGGCATCAAGTTTAATGACACTTGCTTTTTACCTAATTATACACTGTTCATTCAAATTTCTTATATTAAATTCTGTTTAACTTTTACAGCTTCTAAATATGGAAAATACTGTAGTGCCTAAAAATAGCATGTTTTAATTTACTGTCTATTCTTCACATGAGGTGGGCTAATTGTTTCCAGACAATTTCCTAATCAGATACAGCAGTGAAATTTAATGAAAAAATTGTATTAGGTTGATTAGGTGATACAATTGTGGACTGGGGGCATGCTATTTTCCACAGTATTTGCAGTGAATAATGGCATTTAAAATTGTTCCAAGTGAAATCATCATCTCTCATGGGCAAAACTTTGTACTGCTGAATAGAAAAAGTGAATGGATTCACCAACATACATAATTTTTCACTTAACACAATTTAGGAAGATGACAGGGCAATTGCTTACACTTATGAACCACTTAAAATGATTGAAACCCTGCTTACCCCACATCTGAGAAAAAAGGTGGCCATGTCTTTGACAAAAGCCTTTCACTACAGCCTGCATTATAAGGTGTAGGATATTATAGTTCCAGATATGGGAATTCAGAAGTTAGAAGTCTACACAATGAATTCTATGGGAGGAGAGGAAGGGGAAATTTCTCAAGTAACTCCAAGTTTAAATGGCCTGAGGTAAATGAAAATTTTCATCACTGTTTGGTTCAAACTGATAGTAACACTGCATACTGCACGCTCTGCTCCAAAGAATAGTTATTTTAGCTATATAGATTCTTGGCAAGGCCACTTTTTATTTTTATTAATATTGTCTTTAATGGAATGTATAGAAGTAGAGAAAGCTCGTACAAATTCTATTACACATTCATATCAAAGTAATCTGGAAATATATGTACTGTATTAGTTTAGAAATATTTTACTTTTGATCCAGGGATTCCAATTCCATTAATCCAAACTAAAGAAATAATCTGTAATATAAATAAGCTTTCTTTAAAAGTGATATCTATAATTACAACAAATTGTCACTAAATTAAACATTGACTAAAAATGGTTAACTATTACATCCAGTCAACTAAATATTAATCTTCTAAGGCATTGTTTTTAAAAATTATTTAGCATTATGGGAAGAGTATGCAAGATGAAATACTTTAGTTGGCATAAAATTATAATCCTGTCTAAATGGAGAAGACTGGAAGGAAATAAATAAATAAATAAATACATTCTTTCTACTTTTGTTTTTTGGAATTACTTCAGTAAGGACTTTTTAAAATGAGAAAACCACTGAAATATTTGTAATGACAACCATCATTTTCTATAATGAAAATAACCTAAAAACACTAATTTTGTGGCTTGGTCTCTAATTAATGGTTTTTATCTACCTACTGATTCTGTAAAACAACAAAATGTTTGCAAAAATTTACTATTTCATTTAGTATGATATTTAAAAAGATAAACATATTCTCATTCACTGGGGAAGCTCTCTACTATAGCCGAACACCAAATACTTCAGATGGTCTTTCTGACTGTCAGCTGCCAAGCTCTCTGTTCCATCATTTTTCATTTTTTGAGCACATCAATTTTAAGTGGAATCCTCCAGCATGTCAAGGGAAGGAAAAGAGGGTAAAAAGTCATCAATGTCACATGACTATTCAGACTGTGAATTATTGCACTAGTTTTGAAAAGGCCATTCGTTCTATATCACAACTTAAATAAATACATATTTACCTATCTTTTCATATCTTAAAAAGATATTTTTCTGGAAATAATCATAAATAAATGAGCATTTATATATGAGAATATTTATCTTTGAATAATTTCTAGTATCAAAAAACGTAAGAACTTTAATGATTAAAATTGATTCATTTATATACAGCTACTTGAAAGAAGGTTGAGCAGCTATTAAAATCACATTTAAGAATAATATGAAATATTAAAAATGCAATTAAATGATTTGAGAAAATGCTCATATTGTTTAAATGTTACAAATCTATTATGTGCTTTGATTGCACCCTTACAGGAAAACTACATACTTTTTAATTTACAAAGGAGTTGGAAATATATACACCAATAGATCTATAATCTGAGAGTGTAGAGTGATGAGGTTATGTTTTGTTTTATACACTCCTTTACTCCTTATTAATTCAGTTTAGAATTTTATAAATTTTTATAGTGTGTGTATATATTCATATATATACATATTTCCCAATATGGTAATCATAAAAGATTCATGTAAAACCTTTTTTGTTAGCTATTTTCCAAAAAATTGAGGCAAAGAGACTCAAACTATTTTCTAAAATTATATGTGTATATGTGTGTGTGCATGCCTGCATTCCTGTGTGTGTGTGTAAACATATGTCAGTTGTAGTTAAGTACTGAACTCTGACTCATTAACAAAGTAGATTAATTTTAGCCACGTTGCCAAAATGCCCATAAATAATCATGCAGTCGTGTTTATTTCTCAGTGAGGCAGAGCACCAATTCTCTGAACTGCAACCAGAATAGATTACAATGTTTCCTACTTCAATGAAAACTTTGTTCTAATCTCCATATAGAAAAGAAACAAAGTAAACACATCTGCTCTATGAAGTTGTTCTGCGCATTGCAGAAATAATCAGTTAGACTGCTTTTAGGCTTGTTTGATTGGGTACAGAAGGTATTTCTTCCCAAGGCTTAAAAAGAAACTTTTGTTAGGTGAATAAATGCCTCAACTCCTACATGCCAGCATCATCCCCCATTACCCCCAGGAATCCCCACTTTTCAAGACACTATTTCTCTTCTTAATTCGTCAAAGAGATTATTTTTTGTTGGAATTGTACGTATAAAAATGCATTATATATCTTTCCCTATCCTTCACTATATCTTACAAATATTCATAGTTTGCATGTAGTTTTGACCACCTTAGTTTTTACACAGTTCTGTAATATAAAATACTGAGATTTAAAAATCCAATAAAATGTCAGTCAATTGCAGGAATTGGAAAATGTGATTTATTATTATCACCAAAATATGTCCCTACTCCTTATGATAAACATGTTTGCTATTAGCAAGCAAAAGCTAATCAGGTAAAGCAATTTGCTAGTGAAACTTCCTCTAGCTCACATTAAAAAAGAAAAAAAATCCTTAACCTCACCTATCTGATACAATAATTTTAATAGCTGGAAGTAAAATCACCAAAAATTTTATTTATTTATCATTATATTTATTTAAAATATAAATGAGATCACATTACATATTAGCCTATAACCTGTTTTGCCAACTTAATGAAACACTATGAAAATTACATCTTTATTGTGGACATTATGTATAGCCCAAATTATTTCATCTTTGGTTAAAATTAAAGTTAAAATCATGGCAAATATCTTAGTAGGTACAGAACCAAGACAAGTGTCAAATTTTAATCTATTGACACAAGATTTTGAGAATTCGAGGCACTGAGCTGCTCAATATAAATATGTATACAGATAATGATGAAAGTTTGGGAGTATGCATAAGATTTGCAGGTTCTAAGAACACATTTTTTGCCACATATTTATTTACACTGTATCTTGTACATATGAAACTGATTCTTGGCTAGTTTGTAGATAAAATTCTCATAGGTGATTCTAGTTTATCCACAATATTTTATCTTTATAAATTGTCTTTTACCTCTGACACTAGGATGTTTATTTGATTTTGAAGGAAACTTTATTTCTCATGAATATTTGTAATTGAAAATTAGATTCTAATTAACTCATTAACCTTGTTGAATTTAAATCATTGTGAATTCACTGATATTTTAAAATAATTAAATAACTGTGTAAATGGTTATTCACTTGAAGTATAGAGGAAAAATAACTTATTCCCCTCTTTTTAAAGTCCATAAAAATATAACAGACTCTATTCCATAATGACACATACAAAAATCTGTTTTATCCTGTTTTTTTAAAGTTTGCATTGTGTTTCCCTTTGAGGGTGTACCAAAATTCATTCAACTATTCAATTTTTGATGGCCATTTAGATTGCTTCAGGTATTTAAGCCTTTTATAATACCTTGAAAATATTCCTTGTACTGAATAGGTAATATGCATTTGTTGAATGAAAAATCTCTAGATGTTCCCAGTGTTTGGGTACTTTTTGATTATTAAATTCTATATCCCGAAGGTGTCAACACATAGCACACATGTGTGGCTCACTAAGTTTTACTGAGAGCTGAGACATTTTTGTAGGAAGTACAGCTTAAATTTATAGATATGGATATGGATCTTCCTCCTAAAACATCCCTGAGTTTGGATATATGACTGGATTTCACAGGCATTAGCTTTAGGTTCAAACGCTTCAAGAAATGTATCTTTACGACCACTATGGCAGTGAAACAAAAACCACAGAAAAAAGCCAACACTCACCTGGACAAGGAACATAGCTATGTGATAAAACTCTCCACGGCCCCCTTGCTTAACAGGAACTGTCATAAAGAATTTGCTGCCATCTCTGGAAAACACGGGCTCCTCATTCTAAAATATAGAAGTCCATATAAACAGCCTCAAAATGGCATGTGAAATTTGTGCTGCCCACTATGGCTAATTCATGAAATGATTAGACCAACTACTGATTTAGAATTAGTTTGGAAAATAATCATATTATTTAAAAAATAAATTAATGATAGTATTTCTTTTTTAAAGTAAACTCAGTACTGTGTGTACTCAACATGGAGTGAACTGAACATTGTGTATATATGTGGGTTTGAGTGGTGGGACAGATGGGGAAGTTTTTCACATAAAGGATAGGAAGGCATCACAATTAGATTAACAGAACTGTTTAAATAAGTTCAAAAAAGAACCTTGGTATCTTCATGTAAGATATGGCAGTATTTAGCAATTTATCCTTCAAAGATAAAGAAAACAGGAACATCTGTATCAGTTTACCAAAATAGTTTTATTAAAAAAATTTTTATAGCATACCATATTAAATACATTTTTCTGAAATCTTTCACTCAGCATCTCTAGTTAGTTGGAGATACATTTCTAATGATGTATGCACACATTTACTGAAAATACAGAAACCAAAGTGTTGCAAAATTGGAAGGAATCCATTGAAAATCATTTAATTCAAATTTCCCATCCTCATTGCTCACCCTTCCACAAAAACAAACACAAATGCCCATTTGATGATTTTTTAATTAAACTTTGGTGGCATGTTAAATCAATAGAATTATATTTTGAAAATTAAATGATGGAAGCTATGTATATAGATTGTTTTCTTTCGCTCCAGGGGAAAATGGATTTACCCTACAAAACACTGAGTTATGTCCTGTTGGGTTAGTGAAAGTGATTGCACAAATGGTTAAACAGAAAGGCTTTGATACGGTTTCCTCTATAGGTCTGTAAAATGGCCTAGAAACACTTTTAGATGATCTGGTCCTCCATTCTTTCTAACCTTATCTTCTTCCATTCTCCTGCTTCCTCATTATGCCTCGCTCCTGCTCTCAGGCCTTTGAACTTTTTATTCTCTCAATCTGGCTCTATCTCTTTCATATCTCTGCTTTATGTCACCTTATCAGTGAGTTATTTTCAGATTACTCCATGTAAAGCGTGAGCAGGAAAGCCAGACCATCCAATTCTATTTGAATCACTCATCCACTTTTACCTACTTTCCATTTTTTTTCCATAGCACCTAAGACCATCTGAATATTATATTTTATGTATGTATGTATCTTTTTGTATATGAATGGATATGTGTATGTATGTAGGCAGGTAGGTGCCTAAGTAGGTAATATTCCTCTGGAATGTAAGCTCCATGAAGCAGGAATCTTGTATTCTTCACTACTGTAAAATGGAGCGATGTCACAAAAACTAGGCTTAACAATTACTTACTGAATACATATGTGAATGAATGAATAACTACTTTAATAATCTTAAAAGTCTGACTCTAGCTTTATTAGTCAGAACATCCCTTGACAGAGATATAAGAATATTTTTCTTGTCTATTTTATGGATACTCATGAAAATATTAGATTATATATAAAATACATTTAAAGCCATGAAGTAATATACAATTCGAGGATGGGAAAATGGCATTACTGGGCATATATAAATACTGACAATACTTAACTGAGTGAATCACATCTTTGACTGTGATAGGGTCAATAATTTTTTATATGTCCCATCTCTTGCCCATCTAGGATATCTCTCTCTTTGCCTTTGTACATGGGGTTCTGTCTGGAACAACTTTTTTGTTCTTTTTATGCTAAATCTTACTCATTTTTAACTTAACTCATGGAACAGAAACCATTTCCAAATTCTCTAGTTGGAGAGCTCTCCAGCTTAAGAAATTTCTCCACATGAATTCTATAAAGTGCACTGTATTCATCTCTCTCCTGGCTTTCAATGCACTCTATTATATGGTTGACTTCCTTCACTAGGCAAGTAATAATTAAACTAAGTTTGCAATTTTATCTTTTTAGCTCTATTGCCTTGGACACAGTAGGGGTCCAACTCATAATTGAATAGATGAATACATGTGTACAAAGGGCAAGTATTTTTTATATGCGTCACCCTATCCACCACATTGACTCCAACCTATTAGCTCCTTCTTTATTCAACATTCTCCCTTTGTGCTTTGCTTTTATTATGGTATGGGGATATCTGAGCATTCTCCTTTTTAGCCTCTGTTTCTTCCAATTCTAGTGCCTTATAAATAGTTTAGTAAAGGAGCAGATGGGGACTATAATCTTAAATGCATTGTTGGGTTTAAAACCTTCATTGCTAGACAAAGCTGACTATAAACATGCAAACTCTTTCCTACCATCAAATAAAGGAAGTACAGCCGATCTCACTGTCCACTTTCATGACCTTGAGCAAGTCAGAATTTATGACATGCAAATCAATCAACTGGGGATACCAACCTTTATCACTTGACCAAACATTTGTACACTGGTTATCTCAAGTCTCTTGAAAGTTAGGCTGAACATGCCCACTTTTCTCTGTTCTTCCTACTATCCAGAAAGTGAGCATATGATGATTCTATTAAATTTCTAATTGTGTTAGAAATTTACTTCACCCCGTTACTACTACCTTCTCATCCTTTAGATTTTATCAAATTCTAAGTATTTCATGAAATTCCCTTTGAGTTTCTGGAGAAAATGTCAACTGTGACAAACTACCAGCTGTATTTTCTTACTGAATAATTGATAACTGGTTTCTTTGCTTAAAGAAAAAGTTTATATTAAACATTCATAAATTTGGGATTTAAGGTATAGAAAACATAATTCCAAAAGAGCATGCATTTATTTTGTTGATGTATGTTAGACTATTATGAATGTTACTGGCAATATAAAAGGTAGCAAAACAGGTTTAATAATGCAAAACAATACAGAATGTATGAATATCCATTATGTTACTGTGTTTCATTATTTTATTTTCAGAATCTAACTTAATTTTGTGAGAGTCCATTATTGGCTATAAAATCAAGGGCTTTTCTCCCCCACTCTCATTTTTCACACTAAGATTGAATAGTTAATATCTATCTATAGATATATACATTATATGATAAGAGTATGCCTATATTCAAACAAGCAAAGTTTTAGACTATTTAGCCTTCTTACTCCTTTCCTTTATTTATTTAGCATATATTTGTGGAGCTTGTTTTATAATCAGACTGTATTAGGTATTTGGGTTTACAATGGGAGCAAAAAATAAATACCCTTCCTATCCTTGTGAATTTACTTAAAAAAGATCATAGAAATAATCATATAAGTATTACACAAAGATTACACTTGAATTTTAAGAAAACTCGGGATGAGATTTGGTTAGGGAGGTTGAAGGAGATGATTCTTAAGTATTCTTATGGAAGCAATTTAATCAGAGGTTTGAAAAATGAGTAGCCTTCACATAATAAAGTAGCTGAGAAGATTCCATTTAGAAAGAAGGGATCATAAAAAGACCCTGTGAATGTGAATACTAATGTGTCTAGAATGGAGAAAATGGGTAAAAGGGTGGTATGACACAAATCGAAACCAAAGCACACGGAACAAAACACTTCCCTTTGCAAAACATAATGATGGAGTTAGTTGTAAATTGGTTTAGCCATATTTGGATAATCTACTTTTGTTTCCTTCTGAAATATCCGTTATGAGATTTTTGCCGTGGAGTCATTTGGTTGTTGTTCTATCATGATCATCTGGATTCCAGCTTCATTTATGTCACAAACTAGCGTCATGAACTAGGATACATCTAAGGAGAGAGTGTTCATCTGAATAATCTCCACATTACCACTTTAGGTGGAGATTTGGTTTATTTTCTAGACAATTTGAGCAATGCTAATGGTGTGTTACAACTTTTTAATGGGTCACAACTTCTTCTCTTTCATCTGCATGTTGTTTATATGAATGCTCCTGAAAATGCATTCTAGTAGTTATTCTGCAATTTATACCCTATAAAAAAATGTTTTCACAAATGATATCATAGAAAGGCTAAGCCATAAATATTTTAATGGAAAAGACTCACTTAGTCAAACATAACAAATCTTTAAAGTCACATTACTGAAAAAATAACTTTTAAGAGAAAATTATCACATAATAAATGGGTGAATAGGATAGCATAATAGCTAAAATGTGACATGAACAGACTACCAACCTGTTTGGAGAGCCATGTATCTGATGTCATCTCATATTTCTGAAACGAAACAATTAACTCCATGAAACATCTAAAGATCAAAATGAGCATGCATCAATTTATCTTTTTTTACACTGTTATTCTTCAGGCATATTTTTCTCTCCTCAGCTGGTGAAATACCAAGAGGAATCCCATTGTCATTACTGATTTGAACTGAATGAATAGGTAGAGAATTGGGATTAAATAATAATTTAATTAGAAACTCTTTCCTTTGGTGAACTCCTTCAGAATTCCCAGTTGCATGTCACCAGGGATAGATCATTTTCCAGCTCGGTTTGATTACCTCACTCAAACTGCTTTGAACCACTAGACACTCTTTTCACCTCTAGGCATCATCAGGAAACAATATTATTAAGTCCTTCAAAAGAACTGGGCAAACAGCCAGGAATAAAATTAGAAGGTAGTCATTGTTTCAACATTCAGTACACTCTTCATCATTGACATTTTTTTCCCTTAGGGAAAACAAACATCTGAAATGACAAAATCTTACGTTCTTTTAAAATATTCCTGCAAAGGATTAGACCGAAAATCCTATTTCAAAGGGCAAAATCAGACTAATCTAATCTCAAGTTAAGTATATGTAGATTTTAAAAAATTAATAATAGTTTACATGTAGTAACATATAATAACTTGTAGTTTTCTAGAAAAAAATGATTCTATATAAAAGCATTCAAATGCAGAAAACTAAATCAGAATATATTAGAGCTATTACCTATACGCAGTGGAACTCATTTCAAATTGTTAATTGTTTTTTTTTGTTCACAGTTTTTTTTACTTTTCCCTTTTTAAAGACATTTTTAAATTTTAAATTTTAAAGCTTTATTTTCCCTAATAGATGTTTCTTTACTTGCAGGCATCAAGGCAACATCTAACTAAATCATTTTTTAATTTTCTAGTCACTTCAGCAGTAACCATCCTTGATATTTAAAAACACAGATACAAAAACTGTATCAATGCTGCAGCACATTAGTATCCCTAAGTTTTGTTAGAATCCATGAGAGTCCAAAGTTTCAAATGCAATTATTTATCTTATTATTTTAATTGTAGCAGAAAGTATAATTTTTCCAACTCCATAAATGGAATAAAAATATAGTAGAATATCAATAAGGTGTCAAATTAATAATATGATTGGGTTGGTATATCTATTTTCTATCAAAACACTTTAATATATCCTTGCAGCTACCTATAAAGATTTTCCTTATATAGAGAAGATACAGGCTTTCTCTAATGAGAACATACATATGCCAGTTTTTGAATGACTTGGTTAATCAGCTGAATAAGAAACCATACAGAAAGTTCTAACAAGTAAATGGTGAAATCTTAGTCTCTCTATAAACTAGCCAGATGAAAAAGGATGATTAAAGTAAACTTTCTAGTAAATACAAGCTAAATGTCAAGAGCAGCAGTCAAATCCTATGTGTAAATGGCTGACATTACCTCATTTTTCATTTCCACAGCTAGGTTCATTATTCCAATCAAAGAGAAATTTCTTCTTTATTTTTATTTTATGGGTCATTTAAAACTTATGTTTAAAAATGAAGTATCATTTGTACATAGTGAAATGTACAGATCTTAAGCATATATGATGAGTTTGACAAAATTTATTTACATCCTATCAAGATATAAGACCTTTGCATTTCTTCACAATTCCTTCCTGCCCTTTTACAGAGGCTCCAAAGAGGAACCACTTTTCTGAACTCTTTCCCCATCGATTAGTTTTGCCTATTTTAGAAATTCAGATAATTGAAATAATGTATTATATATTCTTTGGTGTGGGGCTTGTTTTACACCACATGTTATTGAGATTCATTCAGATTGTTGAGTGTGTCAGCATTCTTGTCAAGCTGCTGAATGGAATTTCATTGTATAGAAATGCTTCATTTTGTTTATTCATTACTTGTTAAGGGACTATTGGAGAGTTTCCTGTTTTTAATAAAGCAAATAAAGCTTCTCTAAGTTTTTGTATTACAAATCCTCTGGTCAGCCCAGATTTTATTATGCAAATATCCAGAAATAATATGTATACACACATATATATTTACATAGGTAATATATTTACATGCATGTTTAACTTTCTTTCAAACTGTAAAATCATTTTTTAAAGTGGTTGTACAATCATTTTATACTTTTCCACACAAAGAATGAGAACTACAAGTGTCCATATCCTCACGAGTTACCGTTGTCACCTTCCTGTTGTTTCTAACGGGATGTAGTGTTACCTCACTATGACTTGATCTATAAATTCCTAATATCTAATGATATTGAGTACTTTTTCATGCCTTTATTACTTCCTTACTCATATCTGTTCACATGGAATGACCTTTTTACTGAACTGTTTTTTTATTATTGAGATGTACATATTTCTTTGTCAGATACACATTGCGAAAAATATTTTCTCCCAATCTGTGGTTAGCTGTTCAAATTTCTAACAGTGGATGATAAGTTTCAAATTTTGTTGATGTCTGATATATGATTTGTTTCCTCCATGATTAATGATTGTTTGCCCATTCAGTATAGCAAAGTTGTATCCTAAATTTTCACCAAAAAGATAGACAGTATTAGCTCTTAGATTTAGAGCTACAGTTTATCTCAAATTAATTTTAGAATATGGTATGAGATAGATGTCAAACATCATTGCATTTTTCACTTGGTTGTTGATTGTTCTGGCACCATTTTCTCCCATCAGATTGTTTTGGCACCTTGTTGAAAGTCAGTCAGTGATATAAATACGGATCCATTTCTGGAAACTCTATTCTGTTTAACAGCTCTGTTTGGCCTTATGCCTCCACCCCAATCTCTCAGTTTCTGTGGCTTTCTAGGAAATAAGGTAGCACAACTCCTCCAGCATTTTTTTTTTATGAGTGTTTTGGCTTTTCAGGTCTTTTGCATTTCCATATACATTTCAGAACCAGCTTGTCTGTTTCTACAAAAGAGTCTGCTGCAATTTTAACTGGTATTGTATTGAAACTATAGTTCAATATAAAATTGACAACTACAATATTAAGCCTTTCAATTCAAGAATGTGATATACCCTTTATTTATTTAGGTCTCCTTTAATGCCTCTCAGAAATGTAGTTTTCAATATTGGGATTTTGCACATTACTTGTTAAATTTATCTTTACATATTTAATGTTTTAATATTTTAATGACATTTTCATTTCTTTTCCATATTTTGAGTATATAGAAATATATTTTGTTGCTTTTTAATTCTTTATTTTGAAACCAGTGTAAATTTACAGAAGTTAAAAGAACAGTTTGAGAAATATCTGCATATTCCTTAGACATTTTCTTCATTTATATTTATTTTGCTCCATGTGCTTTATTATTATATTTATCTCTACTGTGTATAAACATTTGAGGGGAAGATGGAAGTATATTTCTTCAAAATCAATTAAAATTTAGAAACACATATTTTTCTAAATAATTCAACCGAATTATTGGGGCATTGTGTCCATTTACCCCCAAATAATTAAGTGAGCACTTATGAAAATTACAGTATCCTGTATATCCTGTACATGTTTTTTATGGTAAAATGATCAAAATCAGGAAATTAAACAAACAATTAAAGTTAGTACACTGACCTGTAAATTGTGACCTATCCTAATATTTTTTGTAAATTTCTGACTTTTTATTTATGCAATAATGCCATTTACAAATAAAGATAGGTTTACTTGTTCTTTACTAATCATCACAATATTTATTCCTTGCCACGTTACAACTCTAATAAATAGAGTTAGAATGTGTATCCTTATGTTACTGGTGATCTTAAGGCAAATAAGGAAAGTGTTTCACGACTGAGTATGATACTTAATGGGGTATTTTGTGGGTATCTTTAATCAGATTGGGGAAAATACTTTCTATTCACTTATGTTGAAAGTTTTCCTGAATGAGAATTGAGCTTTGTCAATTGGTTTTTCTTCATCTACTGAGGAAACTGTTTACTTTTCCTCTTTTTTTTCTGTTGAAATAATGAATTACATTGATTTTTAGTATTAAATCAATCATACATTCCTGGGATAAACCCTACTTAGTCATAATGCACTGTTCTCTGTATTGCTGGGAATGACACAGCAATATGCCTAAGGATATTTTTGCATATATGTTCAAGGGAGGTGTCAGTCTAAAATGTTCTCTTTTGTAATGTCTTTGTTTAGTTTTGGTACAGGGGTAAGCTATCCTTATAAAACAAATTGAGAAATTCACTTCCTTCTCCAATTTCTGGAGACTTTAGGAATGGTAGAAATTCTTTTTTTCCAAGTTTTACTTAAATATAACTGACATGTACCATTGTATAAGATTAAGATGTACAACATAATGACTTGTATATGTATATATTGTGAAATGATTAAAAGTTTAATTAACTTCCATCATTTTATATAGTTATACATTTTTTCCTTGTGATAAGAACTTTCAAGATTTATTCCCTTAGCAACTTTCCAATATGCATTATAGTATTGCTAACTATGGTCATAATGTTGTACATAGCATCTCCAGAACTTACTTATTTTATGACTGAATGTTTATACCTTTTAACCAATTCCTACTCTAAACCCCCAAATCTGACATACACAAATTTAAGGTCTGTTTCTGTAAATCTGTATTTTTGTTAGATTCCAAATGTAAGTGAGATAATTCATTATTTGCCTTTCTCTGTCTATTTCACTTAGCATAAATGCCTTCAAGGTCCATACATCTATGTTGTTGCAAATAGCAGTATTTTATTTTTCTTCTAAATGGCTGAATAGTACTCCATTTTACATGTACCATATTTTGTTTAATCATCCAATGATTGACACTTAGGTTTTTTCTATGCCTTGGCTATTGTAAATAATGCCTCACTGAACATGGGGTGCAAATATTTCTTTGGAATAGTGATTCTGTTTCCTTTGGATATGTATACAGATATTTAATTGCTGGATAGTTCTATTTTTAATACTTTTGAGGATCTGCTACACTGTTTCCATAGTGGCTATACCAGTTGATACACCCACAACAGTGTACAAGAAAGGTTCACTATTTGCCACTTCCTTGTCAGCTGTGTTATCTTTTGTCTTTTTGACAATTGCCATTCTAACAGGTGTGAAGTAATATCTCATTGTGGTTTACATTTGCATTTCCCTGATGATTAGTGATTTGAGCACGTTTTCATACACCTGCTGCCTGTCTGAATATCATCTTCAGAAAAAATGTCTATTAACCATTTTTTAATTAGAAATTTTGTTTTTGGGGTTTTTTTGCTATTGAGTTGTATAAGTTTGTTATATATTTAGGATATTAGGCCCTTACCAGGTATCTAATTTGCAAATATTTCTTCCCATTCAGCTTTCCATTTTGTTGACTGGTTTTTGTGCTGTGCAGAAGCTTTTTGTTTGACATTTGTTAAAGTTATCAATTACCTTTTAGAAAAACTTAAAGTTAGAAAGTACTTTATTTTACTCGTATATTTATCATTTGTGTCACCTTTCCGCTCTTCCTTTAGATTTGAGTTTTCATCTGATGTCATTTCTTTCAGCCCTAATAACTTCATTTCATGCTACTTGTGCCAATCTACTTGAGATGAAATATCTCAGCTTTTACTTATCTGAAAATGTCATTGTCTTCATTTTTAAAAGTTTTTTTCATAAGATGTAGACCTCTAATTTTGGCATTGTTTTGCTTTCAGTCCTTTCAAAGTGCCCTTCCATTGCCCTCTGGTTTACACTGTTACAGGCAGTAATTCTCATCATTACATTTGCCTTTATATAATGTTTTTCTCTCATGCTACTTTAAAATGTTTTCACTATCTTTGGTCCTTAGTAATTTGAGTATAAGTACCTCGATACTTTTCTTTGTTTTTATTCTATTTGGCATTGGTTAATTTCTTAGATATATGGCTAACTGGTTTTTGAAAAAACAAATTTGGGGTATTTTAAGTCATTATTTTTTAATTTTTTCTTGCCCCAGCATCTTAAATCTTGCCTTCTGTATGTATAACTTCACATATGTACCATCTTAAATTGTTCTATAATTAATTTTGTATTTGTTCATCTATTTTCAGTCTTTTTTCCCTCAGGACTTTATTTTGGATTGTTTCTATTTCCATAACTACAACAGTACCCAATTGTTGTTAGCTCATTCAGGCAATTTTTTATTTCACTCACTGTATTTTTCAGTTACTGAAGTTTCACTGTTCTGTTTACACAGTTTGTATTTCTTTACTTAAATTTCTCATTTGTTTATTAATCAGGACCATCCTTTTCTTTGTTAGATATCTTCTAATTGCTTTAAAAATATTCTCTGTTAATTTCAATATATCTATCCTCTATATGTCTGCTCCTTTGACTATTTTTGGAGGAAGGTGGGTGGATTATATTTCTATTTCTCCTCATTTATAGTATGCTTTGATTGTGTGATTGATATTGTAAATTTTAATTTCCCTTTTCAAAGAGTAAACTTTGTTCTGGCTGAAAGCTAGTTTACAAGGGAGAGGAACTTGATCCCTTCTAAGTCTTATTTAAAAGTTTGTTGGAAGGAGTGTAGAACAGCCCTATTTTTAATGCGTTTTCTTTCTGGGATCTGAGTCAAATACATAGAATTTTCAGTGAGAGCTCTCTGTTTTGCTGTTCAGAGCTCCAAAGTCTCCAAGCATTGTGCAACCTGAAGATTCTCTATTTGCTTTTCCCTCTTTGTCTCTCTCTCTGAGTTATGTCTTATACTTGAAAAGCTAAGCATTGAGCTAAAGACCTTAGAGCATCTTTATATAGATTGCTGTTTTTCTTCTCTCTATGCTCCATATCCTGCGGTACTTGTCTTGCAAATTTCAGCCACCACGATTGCCTCAAACTGACTCTCCTTGCCTTCTTGCATCAGTGATAACACTGTTTTTCTTGGGCTCTATCTCCTTGTACTGTGATCTCAAAAGTGTTGCTAATAGGAAGTCATAGCTAGGTTTACCTTGTGCATCAACTTTATTTTACCATTTTTGTCCTGCTCCTGCTGTCCAACCTTTGAAAATAGTTGTTTAACATGTTCTGTACATTTTTACAGTTGCTACAGCAGAGTTGTTAGTAAGGTAACATTTATTCCATCTTATTCCAAACTGAATTTGAAAATTCTGTTTTTAAGTAATTAGGAATTCTTTACCAATTACCACATACATAATATAGCAATTTAAACTGACTACAGTATTTCCTTTACCAAGAACCTTAAAAATGAATTTATTGCAGAGTTTACATGACTGATTACAGAAATCAAAATGCAATCTGCTTTCAAAACACAGTAGTTCAAGAACCATTTTTTTTACTGTTTTTACTAAATATAAGAACAGAGACACTGCTTATAATTTTAGAAGACTGAACTACAGAGAAAAATGGAATTTTTGTAATTATTTAAAGAAACAGGAAAGAAACATTACATATTATCAAGTTTATCAAAGTCAAAATATGGAGGAAAAAAATCCATATTTGAGAATGAAACTAATATGCCTTGGCCTTTCCTTTATATTCCATAAGAATTCACTTTCTAAAGCTTAGTTTACTCTCATCTGCTGATCATCATCTATATTTCTCACTTCACACTTTGACAGTTCCATTCACTGAGTATTATACACCTAATAGAATGACTCTTTTCCTACTACCTTTGGAAGTTAAATATTGAAGTCTTTGCACAAAGAATTGCCTGATTTCCTTTTGTGAGGTGTTATAACTACTTCATAAGCATAAAAGAAAAGTAAATTGTACTCACTCGACTGCAAGCACCAGTAGTGGTCTCACAGACTGTGAGGATGGAGATGTTCTGAGGTCGGTTTAGCCATCTGACCACTGTCTTGGTATTGCTTACCCATTTAACCATAGTGATATAGTATTCTCTAGTTTGGAAACAAAATTAAAATCCACCTTTAGAGCCAGAGAACATTTAAAGAACCACTTGTTATTTTACCTGCATGAATAAATGAAATACTATAGGATGTCACATCATATAATTTCCATTTATGTATACATAAACATCTGTTTTTTCAAATATTCACATATGTAAGTACAGATATATGTGTATACATGTATACATATTAACACATACACATATGTATACATATAAAAATATACAGAAAATTTAGAATAAATTAGAAAGTAAATGAATTCCCAGAGAGGAAATCCTTGGAAAAATAAAAATAATTAAGATGTTAGACATTTATAAATAATTTCTAAGTCTTTATTGGTTAGAATTATAACATATGTGCAATAAATGTAACTTTTCTAAGCTATAGTCTATTTCTTTAAAAATATAGTAAATTAATTACAAGGCAAAGCTTACTTTTGACTTAATAGTTATTTTGAATGCATGAACTACATGTTATTCCACCTGTTCCGTGGGGACTTGGATGACAGAGGCATGAATGGTTTGTTCTGGCCTTTGTCATCTATGGTCCAGGGGTCAGTCCCAGTCTTATTCATATTTACTTTACAATATTTTTATCTTACTTAATTTGAAACAGTTTAAAATGAAGAAGGAATCAAAATGAAGGATATGAGGAACTATTGAATTTTTGGTATAGTAAGGATGCTAACTAACAGGGCCTATCATAACCTCTGGCTGGTCATACATAGAGAAAGCTTATATTTTTTCCTTCATACTTCTTTTATTAGTGACTCTGTTTGGAAATTTACGCAAATATCACAAAACTCTAAACCCCACAGGACAAAATGCAACCATCAACATTGATTCAATTTATATTTGAGAGAAGAAAACCAATAACTTTCCAGCATATTTGCCCAGTTTCAGAATAGATGAGTGCTTTCAAAATGGCTTGAGAAGTACTATCCATGAATATTGTCTTATAATTAATCCACCTAGTTTTTGCATGACTTAGAAAAATACACATATGGGAGAAAAACCTTCTGATACAAATCATTTGTCCTTAGACACATCTGGGGTAGACATTCAGCTACATGAATCCTATGTTTCTAACATCACAGAATAACTACTCCTTCCTCTAGAAGACCCGTTAGACTATCAGAGTAAAGACGTCAGTACAAGGGCCAGCAAAACTTGTCATACACATGTGAAGTCTGTCACATTCTCTCCCACAATCTCTTCAAGACATTTGGCAGCTTTCACAAACAGCTGAGTCCCACTTGAAAACTGCCAAGAAACTTAATTGTAATCATAACATGAAATTCCCTACATAGAGTTAGCAAGGCAACTTTGAATCAAACATGCAACTGGTTTAGGAATTATCACTGGCCAAATCAATGAACCTTGCAATTCTTCACACAATGATGAAGAATTTTCACTGTGTGTTGTTTAAACCAATTTATTATGGATGTATTATGTATCTGGCAATGTGAATATTAAAAAGGGGAAATACAGATATTAACCCTTAATAAATTTATCTAGAGGATTTGGCATGGAGGAAATGATAGTGGATATGATAATCAATCAGGAAAAGAAATGCTGACCTCTGACAATATATATTTCTGATTAATCAGTATAAGTGTTATTTGAAATTAAAGTAAAAAAGTGATTTGGGTACTGACCGAAGACTGCACGATGAAAGAGGTCATATTTGTGGAAAAATTAATAGAACTGGTATATAGAAGATTTTCAAGACCAATCAAGAGATTTGTCCTAATTAGCTAAAGTAATATTATACTTTGTGCCAAGTGAGATGAAAAACGAACATAAATGATTTTAAAATAAATGACAACAGCAACAATAAAAACAGAATTAAAATATTCATCTGAGGAGGTTGTTTTCCCTTTCCAAGTAGCACTCAATGAAATTTTGCAAGACCAACTTCATTGCAATGAATTGTCTTCACAGACATTGAAGCATTATATTTATTACCTATGATAGAATACATGACTTTTAAAAAGGATTTCATATTTGCAGAACAAAATCCAACCATTGGAGATCTGGTGAATAAATGATTTTTTAAAAGGGAACACTAACTTAGGTATAAAATTAGGTAAAAATTATTAATTATAGTCATTCCACTTATAGTTCTTTGATTAAATAATGTGATTACTTTGAGTGTTTATACACAATGTACCTTATGTTCATAAGACAAATTAATCTTATATGAGATATCTTAATATATATCTTATTTACAATCCGAAAGATGAAAGTTCTTCCCAAAACTGATATTGTAAAGTCTTTCAAGGGTAATCTCAAACCATTGAAATTTCCATGATAAAGTGTTGAAAATATCCAAAATGAAAGTTAAAGTAGAACTTGATCCACAAAAAGGGAGGAAAGATATGTTCACTAACTGTATCACATCCTGTATTCTTTCTTTCCTGGTCCCAAGATACAAGGTGTACATCTCTTCGTAATTCATATCTACTTATTCAGTTTTCTCTTGAATATTCAGCTTCCTCTGAGTGAGGGAGTAGGGAACTGCCCTCACCTGGATGTGTCACACTCCTCAGCCTGCCTGTGGAAGATGTGGCTGACCTCCTGGAACTCCACCTCATGCACACACTAGATCTGGTGAGCGTCCCTTCTTTATACATGGCTTTCCTGTTGGTTACTGTCTCCATGGCTCTGGATTACCTAGGAAGTCCTGGAGGATCTGGTATTCTTGAACCACAGCGACAGAGACAAGCAGGTTAGAGGGACTGCACTCAAGCCAGAAAAGACTTTCTATCAGCTGGGTGGTCTCACACAAGAGATCTAATCATTTATAAGGGTATGTGGAATGGAGGTCCCAGGATCACTAGCAGACAGGTATGTTAGAAATCAAACCTCTGTTTTCCCTGGCTTCCTGTCCAATCACTATTTTGTGTTTACAACAAAATCTTTGTGCATATATAGTTACACTGAGCTCATTCTTGCTCAGATAATCCGGGATCTCTGCCCATAAGTGTACTGTGATAGCATCCATGACCAACATGTATCGAGTGTCCTCCAAAGACCTCCTTTAATAACAAAACATTACTTGTAAGAAGGGTCATTTAGGACACTTCCATAAACATAGATTATTAAATAGCTTTTCATGAAAGGCACAGATATATTCCTTAGCAGAATGAGAGATGTAGACTAGACATACTTTTATGAAATAGTAAGAGAAAGCACGGCAGTTTCAAGCTCAGAGTGGCAATATGGCAGTGTCACATCAATATGATTCCAACAGTGGGACACAAGCATGGATGACTAAGGATGCATTTAAAATAATGTCAAAGACATACAGTAAGGAGAGACCAAAGACAACCCACTACCTTTTTTCTTCAGCCTAGAGATGTCTGAACACAAAGGATAACACTTCTCCAAAACAATGTGACAAATGCCTAGCCTGTGGAAAAATCTGCATAATTCACTATCATGGAAAGTCTTTCCTCTACGACTTAGCAGAATTTGTACCTATAAATTCCAATAAAGACTGAATGTTTGCAATACCTCAACACCACAGTGTAACAATTTAGAAAATATTTCTTCCCCTTAAGATGAGATGAGTCATCTGACACCCAGATGGGTCTGGGGATATTCAAGAAGGGTCATCATCTTAATTCATACCATGCTACATTCTGAAAAATTAACACAGATCATAATGTAAATAAAGATAAGTATACATGTTGAATTACTAATGAAGAAAAGTTGCATTCCTGATCTGAATTTGTTTGATGAAGGATCTGTAGCTGAATCACAAATATATTTTTTAAAAAATGAAAATGGTGTGGGGGAAGTAAATAGAAAAGAAATTATTGCCTTTCTTCAAATTATTGTGCCATTTTAATTTCTTTTTAAAACCACATAAAATAACTGGAATTTATTTTACTTTCTTTGAATAGAGTATAAGTACCTGGCTGAAGGGAAGTTTTACCAAATGATGCTACTAGCTTGGGGACCTATTTCTATTATAAGTATATATAGTAGTAGTTATAAATGAATCAATCAACAAACCAAATAATCAACAGACCAAAACTAATAACCTACCTAACACCTTCAAATTCAAAACAAACCTTGTTCTTTGAGGTAGGAGTCAGGGAATACAGTTTATAGGGTAATTCAAGTCTTATGAGAACATCTTCCTATATTTATCTTTTAAAGTCTTCCTCCCTATATAGGTATGCACATATATATTCAATTATTATTACTGTTACTGTGGTGATCTTTTTAGAGAGAAGGCAAAAGATGGTCATATATTGAGTTCAGGTTTAGTGAAAAAAAAAGAACAACCAAAAAGGAAAGAAGATACTATCTAACTGCACTGAGGAATAAAATGTGGTTCACTTACTGATTGCCATTGCAAAGATCATCTGAAGATAATACAAAAATATAGTACATGCTTAGAGAACATACTAAAAAAAGAGTGAACAAGTAAATCATTACAGACTAAATTAACTATTTGGGTATTCTACTATTGAGAGTTTAAGTAATCTCTCAAATAATACAGATGCTATGATCTAAACATAATACAAACTATAAAAACAGAACAGGGTATTTGAATGCCTTAATAAGGCTTGTGAAAAGTATGACACTAATAAATTAATTTATGTATTCTTATACATTTAAAAAATAAAAAAATGATTTGGTATTGCTGGCAATTTATAGGAATACTGCCACTAATAAACATAGGATTATTGCTACTAATACTAGTACCAAAAAATTAATTTATATATATAACATTTTCAAAAGATAAAAAGAATTTGAATTAGCTTAGAAAGATTTAAGAGTAACATGGTAAAGAAAATTAGGAAGGCAGATAAAGGAAAATAAGATATTGTGGAAACCAAGTGTTACTGTGATGCAACTCCATGTCCAAAATACAGTAATGCCAAGAATTAAAACACAGTAAGTTACATGATTCACATTGCACATGAGAAAAAATGTGGCAGGTTTTCAGAATCACAGATATTACCTAGAGAAACCATAGATGTGTGTGCGTGTATGCATAGAGAGACTGGAACACACACAGAAATAATGACAGAGAGACAAAGACAGAAACAGAACCAGAATTAGAGACAGAATACTTGTGACATGGCTTCAGAGAAATCTTTGTGTGTTTGTGTGGACATCTCCAATACATCTGTAGAGCAGTAACAATGATATATTTTTTTACAGCAAATATTATTCTTTAATTACTTGTGTTGTATATTCTCCATTTGCCAGTTCCATTCTCTAAGCTGCCCCCTCTCCTCACCCTCCACACAGCCACGTCCCGAGGCTGCCCTCTCAGTGGGAGGCTGGGAGGAAGAGAGTTGAGGGTATTAATTCCCAGGAACCCCTCCCTCCCTCCTAGAGCATGGCTGGCAATAACTGAGTGGCTCACTCTGTGGACAGGTCCAGGTGGCCCACCCTGTTCTTCAGCCACAGCCTCTTCAGATTTCACAAGTAAGCTTGGGCCTTGCTCCTCCAGTCCAGGGGCAGTAATAGCTTTCTGCTGTTGTAAACTCTGTGCTGCTTTCCCATCTTTTGTAAGCTTCCCCTTAATCCTACCCATACCTTTGTTAATAACCCCTTAATTAAATGCATTTCAATTACTCCTCTTGAGTGTGTCATCTTTTTTATTTCCAGTGCCTTAACACTAAATTATGAAATATATATATATATATATATATATATATATATTCTTTTAAGTCTCAAGTATATGTCTAACGAGGGCACAATACTTTTCTGCAAATTTCCATATACCTGAAGTACTAAATATTAAATATTAGAGATACTGATAATACTAAAAATAAGAGAATAATCCTAAAAATAAGAAAAATAAGAGTTTAGTTTCCATCTTTTATACAGCTGGATGAATGCATCTTTCTTTAATTCACACCATGGAAATCAAAATTTAATTCCTATGTGTGTTTTTGGGAGCATGTAAGTCTCACCTGTTCTCAGAGTGACTAAATGAAGATGACATAAAATTCATTCATTTTCCTTCTTTTCTGTGAACTGTACTAAAGCTTTCACTAGGAACAAATGACTAAAGAAACATGTTTCTATAAAACTGAAGCACTGGGAATATTTTAAAATACCAGTTTTGAAGTAAACTTTGATTTGATTTTTCCAACAAAGGGAGTAAATCATACACTTTGGTGCATTTCACACACCACAGCTGGCACTATGAGAGACCATGGAGAAGAAGAAGAACTGTTATGTACACTGTGTAGATAAGGTTTATGTGACTCTCCCCAAACTACAAACGAAGTTTATGGCTAAACCAACACCTGAACTTGAATTACATTGAGGGATTTTTTCTTCACAGGCTTATTCCTCACTCTTAATGGAACCCAGTATATTATTCCATGTCCTGGACTTACAACATCTAAAGATATGTGATCTCTTTTTGCAGTGGGTGACTAAGTTTATCATGTTTTACCTCAGATGTTAAAGAGACATAAGCTTAACTAATGTTCCAATAAATGACAATTAATTTTTCAAAGATTAAAAAAAACTGATGAAGTTAGAATTATTATTTTAGGATTAAGGTACTCAGATCCATAGAGGTGGAATGACTTGTCCAAGGTCACACCACAAAATGGAGGTAGAGATGTGACTCACACACTCCTGTCTACTGCCCTTTCCTATTATAATTCAGAGTCTCAAACAAATCAGAAAACAAGATAAGTTAAAGACCTCATAAAATATTAATAGTTTCTTAATAGCTTCATTTATGATTAACTCTTTCATGGCTGGAAGGCTGAGTTCAACTCGAAGCTTCTGCCTGACTTGGTCAATCCTGTGGTACTCTAAGTGTCAGTGCATATGGCCCTCTGAAGTATTTCCACCAGGATTTGGTGCTCTGTAACCTGAAATAGGGTTGGCTCATTTTCTACCTCTGCTATCAACTTATCTTGAGGATCTATATATTTTCTCTTTGGGATTTATTTTTTCCATCAATAATGGGAGAAGTTTATATAAAGTAGTTAATGAAGACCCTTCCAGTGTTAGCATTACATATATTTTTAATAACTTTTCAAATAGGAAAAATTTCCTCACACTGCAGGTTATACTACCTGTGAAAATCCTCAACTATGATGAAATTTTCCCAAATATGTCAACAAAACAACATTTGAGTAGAATTTTTATTTGAATCAGTCACCGTGCTTTGATTGTTGATGTCCTCCAAGCCAACTGAACTTAGTCTCATATTATTCAGGGCAGCCTAAAATAATTTTCCTAAATCAGCTGCCTATTCCATCTCCAGGACTGTTACAAATTTTCAAAGGGTTACGGTATTTGAAAGAATCACTCTGTGTTGCTTTGGGCTTGAGACCACTCTGGATTTCAAAATCCACGTGATTATTTGATTAGTTGTTTACCACTGGAGAGTTTGCTAGTATTAAAATTATATTTCTCACACATAAAATGTGTTTCTTTTCACCTGGTTCAAACTTCTTAAATAAGAAGGCTTCTTATTTAGCCTAATTTAAAACAAAATATCATTACATTTCCCTGGCTGGGGAAGAAAGCTAAGGAATCACTGGCAAGCTATGGGAGAATGTTGGAAAAACTGCACAGAATTTAGGGAGGTTATACTCTTTTAAAGAGGACCATTTTGAAAAACAGAGTGACTATTTTCAGAAAGAACATTCAATGAAAATTATCCTTTGCCCCCCTTTCTCTGTCTCATCTCCCACAAAAGGTCTAATTCTCAGTTATCAGTATATTTAGTCCTTTTGTGGTGCTGCTAATCACCTTAAATTTGAAATGTTTTCTGGGGACAATAAGAGACTCTGAATGAGTTCATTTTTGCACTCATGCAGGCAACCTTAGCTTCATTTTCAAATGGATTTGTTGAGCTGATCACATCTCTCTCTAAATTGTAACAAAATGATAATTGGAGTTAAAATAACATTTCCCAGTAAAAGTGAAATCGAAATTGCCTACCTCACTTTAAAGCTGTCAGGTGGCATTAGTTCCAAAGTATGAGTTGGTCCATATAGGTTTACAACGTATAATTTGATTGTAGGGTTCACTTGACCTGCCTTTGAGAAAAGGAAAGTTGTAATGCAAATACATTTAGCATTAAAATATATTGAGAAAAAAAGCAAGTGCATTCTGACTCTTTTACAATGTTGTGTTAGAACAGGGGAAAAAGTTTAATTTCTCTGAAGTAGAAATGATTTTAAATTCAACAACTTGATTGCTTGCAATTGTTTTTGTAGATTGCTGCTTCTCAAGCATTTTAGTCAGGCAATTAAAGGTGATAGAAAATCATAATGACTTTATTCATTAGGCCAAGAGAACTACTGTGTTCTTTCCCTACAATGACACCAGAAGGGCTGCCTTTACAGAATAGCTAGTAGATCGAACAGCTCCTCGCATTATAAGATATGAAATGCAATGGGAAGAAATCTTAGCTAATTAAAAGAAAAAAGAAGAGAAAGAAAGAAAAAGAAAAACAAAACCTATTAATCCAGGTGCCATATGCCCAACCTATTTTGTGCACCAAACATCCCAGGTTTTCTTTTCAACTTTAATGGGTACTAGATGGGGTGTCAGTGACCCTTGGTTGGTGGGCAAGAGCAGACTGCCCTCACTAAGTACTCGGCAGGGAGAGTGGAAAGACAGTGGTAAGAACATGGAATTTGAGTTTAATAAATCAGTGTATGAAATACTAACTAGCCTGCATAGCAGTGAGTATGTTTCTGGCTTACAGTATGTGTTAAAGGAACTAAATGAATTATCTCATTATGTGTTCCTACTACAGTCATAAGATATGATTATAACCACTTTCCAGATGAAAATGGGGCCAGTAAGCAAACTGTGGAAGGCAAAATGACCAGGAAATGAGGAAAGCAGTATTTATACCCAGGAGGCTTATAACTGCCACAGTTTTGCTAGTTCCTTCCTAGGCTTAGCCTCCAATGTTTATACTGTGAACTCCTAGTTGGCAGAAATGGGAATATTCATTAACAGATCTCAAGCTATTTGAATGAACGAAGAAAATGTTTATGTGAATAAATGATTTACAGATCAGTTGACTACTTGTGGCTTAGTGTGTTTCTTTTCTTTATTTTCTGAATATGTTTCCAAACAATTTACTAATATCATTGTGGTGTGGCTGAGGTTTTAAGAGAAGACGACATGAGAGATACAAAGAAAGACTAGAGTATTAAACGTGAGTTGAATTAAAAGACCTGACAAGAATCTAAAGGGAATGATAAAACTGACTTAAAGGTCACAAAAATAAACAAACAAGCAAAACTGATTAATATTCAAGGAATTGGCATGTTCATCTAAATCAGGACAGGAAGCAAAAGTACATTTTTCCAATAGTCAGTAATAGCTCCTTAAGAACTAGTGTTAGGTTGTTTATTACTATTTGTTAGGTTATAAAAAATGACAAGCATGGAGGGGAGAGTAGAGGGATGAATGGGTGGAGCACAGAGACCTTTTAGGGCAGAGAAAATGCTCTGTATGTTACCATAATGACGGACACATGTCATTTTACATTTGTGCAAACCAATAGGATGTACAACACCAAGAGTGAGCTGCAATCCACACTAGGCACTTTGGGTGGCTGGAATGTGTCAGTGTGGGAATCATAAGCTGTAACAAATGCCCCACACTGGTGTGGGATGTTCACGATAGGGTAGGCTGTGCATGTGTGAAAGAAGGGGGTAAATGAGAATTCTTTATACCTTCCCCTCAATTTTACTGTATACCTTAAACTGCTCTAAAAAATAAAGTCTTGGTGAAAAAAAATGACTAACACATCTCTGGAAATGCATCACACACAGGTCAGAAGTTTGGAGCCCAGGAACAGACTCAGCAAAGTCCTTTACTATAACAATACAGGGCTATTCAGTAAGATTATGGAAATTGTTAATATAGTAAAGGGCTTCCTGGAAGAGAAGCTATGAGCCTGCCTCACAGAGAAGACTCTGGTGTCAGGTTTTGTAAAAGCTGTTCATTGCTCTATACCCTCAAGTGCCTGGGCAGGGTTGTGTTACATGTGATATTCAGTAGGGCCATTCAAAGTGTTGTTCCAGCATCAATCAGCATCACCTGGAATCTTAGAAAAACAAATTCACAGGCCCCACACAGACTTGTACTCAGGCCAAATCAGAATCTCTAGGTGTGGGCCTGAAAATCTGTATTTTAACTTTTTAACATGATTCCTAGATAACTATAATTAGTATGCAAATTTTGATAGAACACTGATGCATATGTATATAGGTTCATATATATATTTGGCCCTCTGTGTGTGTGTATGTATATATCTATATCTATAGATAGATAGATAAGATAAATGATAGATAGATAGATAGATAGATGATAGATAAAGATATAGAAATAGCTGTAGATATATAGATACATATACACATATCCATAGCTATATCTATTTATATACAGCTCAGTAGCTATAAAGGTTAACCTGCATCAGAATCACTTAGGGGGCCCCGAGGGCTGGTTTTATCCTGATTGCTGAGGCCCACCTCCAGTATTTCTAGTTTGGATGGGACTTGAGAATCTGCTTTTTAAACAATAATGTCAATAAGGCTGATACTACTGGTAAAAGGACCGTATTTTAAGAACTGGTTTAGCTTAATCTGTGAATCAGAGAAAGCTCAGTCCAAATTTTGATTGTCATTTAGTAGACTATAAATCATGGGCAAGATGTTAAAGATCCTCATGTATTACTTTATTTGATTATTGTGGGTAAGAATGCAATATTTCCAGAATCTCTCACCTGGCCTTAGTGCATCTCCATATAAATGGGTTTTTCTCAGGGGTGGAGAAAAGTAGCCTCTCCATATCAATAGGTAATTACAAGGGGGAGCGAGGGTATATCTGGATAAGAGAGGTTGGGTGGGGTCGCTTTTTGCAGCTGGGTTGTGAGAGACATGGTTTAGCAGAAGTGGATGACTGACTGTAGCCAATAAATGGGTTTCTCCTATTTTATTTCTCCCTTTGGCTGATTTCGGTTTCAAAAGTAATTTGCCCTGGGCTGGGAAAATATTTTCCCCCAGAATTACAGTTATCAGAATGAGACAATATTTTTCTGTCACAAGTCAGAAATTTTGAGCCAAAATAGGATTTCTTTCTGTAAAAATAGATCATGATTTTGTTATATGAACTAACAAAAAAGACGATTTATAAAAGTGACTAAAATAGTATATAGTAGTGAGTTTAAAATGATAGTTATGTACAAGGAACTTTCTTTTCTAGTTAGTGAAAAACTCTGTTTTTAATCTTTCAATAACTAAAGGAAAAGAAAAATTTGATCTTGACAGTTCTTATCAATGATGTATTATTTTATGACATATTTTGTCAAAGACATACATGTTTATTACTATATCTTAAGGCATTTTTTTTCATATTCATAGCACTATAAGCTTATACTTGTACAAGATCACCGGTACCCCAGTCAGCTTCTACATGAAAACAAATGAAAAGTTGTGTACAGATGTGGCCAATTTTAGACAAAAAACAAACATCAGGATGTTTCCAAAATTCAACTGTCCAGCATTCTATAATCTCAATTAGAATTTTATCTTCCCATAGAAATTAAGTGCACTTTGCAAGTTTACTTGCACTTTTTAATATTTGAATCATTTCAATAGTTTGCAAATTAGAGCGGTTCATCTATTTGCTTTTTACAGTCACATTTGCCACAAAGAATGCAAGTGCACAGAATCTTTCCTCTATGATTCTGAAACACAAGCTTCAATAATAATTAACCTTATTTTACTGGCAACTAAATTGTCATTAAACGAGATAATGTTTTAATTAAGAAGATTAACCTGAGGTTACTGAGATAGAACTGTGCATCTTTTTTGTGCTGAATTGCTAATGATAGGGTCTTTTAAGAGTTCTAAATCATGCTGAATTAAGTACAATACACATATATTTGTGTTATGTATTTCATTAGTAAATCTACCACTTTGGATACTTGCTGCACTCATTTTCATCTAGTTTAATTTGATGTGCAATTTAGTGTGAACTCTGTTTATTACTTCAGTGTCTACAGTACCACTTTTTGAAAGTTTAGTGCCTAAGCAAGAGCAAATCAACATAATACATTTTTAATGGAAGAACTAACAATTTTTTTTTTGTAAACCAGAATAAAAAGTAATGAGACTTTGAAAATTCAAAGAATATACTCAAAATGATACTGAGATTTAACCTGAGAACAAGAACTAAACCCCAGACCTAGTTTCCATGAGTGCTACTGTCTTAAGTACCTGGGGAAGTATTCTTCCTGACAGTCACCTGAGGACTTGGCATTCTTTCTCTCAGCTTTGGACATTAGGATATCTGTCTTTTCTTTATTTTTATCACTCCTCAATGGTAGTTATTCATTCACACTCAGGACCTTCATCATGTATTACATACACCATGTAGAACATGCATCATGTACCACATGTATATATGTATATTTATAACAGGTTTGAGGCTCAGAATGTCTACACATACTCACATATAGCTAAGTCATTAGCAGTAAATGGAGCAGACAGAATGCCACATTTTTTTTTGTTAACTTGACAAGGAAATATTTTGATTCCAGCTGTGCCTTCTGAGATATAAGTTAACCTCTGACAGTTTTATAGAAAGGAATAGAATCAATAAAGTTGAGTTATTTCTCTGTTCTTAAAATAACTGTGACTTTTATAAAAGGATGAGCCTTTTAGAAGCTAAGTGTGCATTTATAAACAGAGGCAATTGTGAGGAGGTTAAAAAAAAAAAAGTGAAAAGTCTCTCTGAAAACATAAAGGCTATTATTAGCATGCATGTGTCACACACTTAATAAATAAACATTATTTTATGCCTAGCTTTACTCTTAAGAAATAGTAAATAATTAATTGAATAATAACTTATTAGGTAATAGCAAAGTGTCTGGGTTTGTCAAACTAGTATCTTCTGAATTACTGCTGACACATACGAATCCTTTCAGATATTTGTATTTGTCCATTTGTTTGTCTCAGTCATGTTAAAATGATGAGGCTTAGCAGTGTCCAAGTTCAAGCACCAGGAGTCCATCACTGAGAAGGCAAACTTGAAGACGCAGCTATTGGCTCTTATGTGACAATTCTAAATCCCACTTCTCTCAGGAAATGGATTACAAAAAGTTGTCCCTTCTCTGGGGCTGATGTTATTCCCTTTGTGCAGTATACAAATTGATCACTTGTGTGTGAATAGCTTGCTTATTAGCATATGCTTTTCATTATATGCCCCTTCATTTTGTTTGTCAGGAGAATGTTTATCATCATAAGCAAATCATATGAGAATTGATACATTTGAAAAGTCTGTTTTTCTCTGGGAAAAAGGTGCAAGTATGCTGTTCAGGCATGAATAGTCATCCATAATATATAATTAAATATATATTAGAGAACTCAAAAGTACTTTTCTTGGAGTACAATGAAAATCTCTTGGTGAATATGAGTATTTGTTGTTAGGCCAAACTTTGCCATGTGCTCCTGGAGAGTACTGAGTACGGTGCCTCCTAAAATAATATTTCGAGGTCATGGAAACAGATTCCTTTCAGTCCTGCTGTCCTTATGAGCAGTAAGTCAGTCATTTAATATGGAAGTCATTCCATGGAAGGAAGATAGGACGGGGAGAAAAAAAAGATTTCACAGAATCTCCCCAAGGAAACACTCTTCTGATTCCTACTCTCATATTCAAGCCTTTTAAAAAAAATTCCCACCTTGGATAACTTGAGTCTGGTGGGTGAAAACAAGGAAAGCTGTTTCCTGACCACGACTTCATTGCAGGCATAGAATAATTATTGTGTGATGGGTCATTTCATTTGTCCAGTATTTTGCCCAGTTAAGCCAATGCACAAATTGAAAGGTATAAAACCTATTGGCTTGGGAAACAGAACTCATAAAAGGAGTGGCTAAAACAGCTTCTAAACTAAATCAGCAGCCATCTCTTCACTAATTAAGAGCTAACATGTATAAAGTAGAAATTAAGAAGTTTTCTGTAAGACATCTTCATATGATTAATGCATGGGAGCCTCACTCATGAACCTTTTTATGGTAATATACATGGGGAAATACATTTTAAAAAAGGAGAACTTAAATAATCAAAAATGGCATACAGTAGAAAAACCAGTTCTATTACAGATGGTTTTACATTCTGTTTCCCAGTATTTGCTATTTGGAGAGGATTTCTGTATTTGTCTTATTCAAAAAAACCAACTTCATGTATCTTAGCTGTGCTCTACCCCAGCACTTTATAAATATGTTTCAGAGTATGCTCTGCCAAAATAATACTGATGTTAATACTAATACTAATAAATTCCTTATGCATAGTCTATTCTGTATCAGTGACTTTTTATGTTTAGTCTATTCTTCATACAGATTTTTTATGCTTTGTCTATTCCTCACTGGAGATTCTTTATGCTTAGCCACTTCCTTAGAGGAGATTTATAATGCACAGTAACATACAGTGCATTAAGTGCTCTAAGAAATCATCTGAAAGAAGCTAATTTTTTTTTTTAGCTAATAATTTCCAATTTGTTTGACCATAGGACTGTTTCCCTTTAACACCTATTAACTAGATTATAAAAAATATTAACAAATAGAATAGACTTTGGAGAAACATTTGATCTGGTGGTAGTGCTGGCCCTTAACTCTTCTCACCCTCTTTTCAGCTGGGAGGGAGAGTGAAATAAGAACAAGAGCATCTAAGTGAAATAAATGCAGCAAAAGTGTAAATTCTCACACACTCCAATCACCTTTACCTGTTCCTACCCACACACTGTGTACAGACTACTGCAAGCTCGAAACAATGAGTCTATCGATGAGGAAAGCTTCTTTTTTTCCCAAAGACATCTTTTTCATGAACCTAAAGACTATCAATCAAGTCATTGGTGCAGAGAGAGAAGGAACAAACTAGCACCTCCACATGACTTACCTTAGGATACGGGTACTGCTTTCCTTTGGGGTACAACGCTCCAGTAAACTGAGGGATAACCATGTTAGGCACCAGTGAATCATTTATCATCAGGAAGGCAAGCCTTTCTCCATCTGGTGACCACCAGTGGGCAATGTGAGAATGCAGGAGTTCCTCTAGAATAAACGAGTGTTATTTGAAACCTACTGTAGAGATGTGGGCTTAGTCACCCACAAACATCTGTCCTTGAAATCTCCATTGTACATATTTATTTTTATACAGGGTATTGGATTTTTACCAACTGCATGGAGAACTCTATTTCTGAGTTACCCTTTTAATCCCAGGAAACAGAGGAAGGAAGAATGAAGCAATGAAGGCAGGATTTCATGGATTGTTAGCAGTGTGAACAGAGGAGATGAAAACACAATTGGAGTAAAAAAGAATGAAAACAGAAATTGAAGACCGAAATATAGCATAAAGCCATAGTTGTGTCAACATTCATTCATATTTGCATTTAATCACATTTCCATCCATTCATCATCAAACAAGATGAATACTCACTAGACCCATTTAGCTATTTTAAGCTCTAAGGAAATAGAGTAAGAAATATACTGTATATCCTTCACATGACCTCAGATTCACTGTCCATTTTTCTACACCCGCTTTCTGGCTCAGAGAATAAACCTATGTGAACTACACTGACAGGACTCTTATGCCCTCTAGAGTACAGCTATTTTGGTATTTTGGCAAGAGATTAGAAGGAGGACAGTAATGTCAGCATATTTATGCCCTTGGCTCTACCCTGAAATGTCAGGCTCTCAGTGTGTTGTAAGTGATGTTACTACTTCTGCCAATACAACCTCCTCTACAATTGTTTTCCTTTTGTTCCTGTGGTGGCTCCTCTCTATGGTCACAGGGGTAGTGATCACTGGGCTGCTACTAGTCCAGATTTTACTCCTGTCTGTTATAGTTTCCTTATAACTTCACCTTTGAAAATGGTCTCTGTAAATAAATGCAGGCTTTGTAATTCCTCTTCAAATTACTGAGTGTGCCAACTCTTTTCTTCTGGGGTCCTGACTGATAGAGTGAGTAATATCAGCAATAGAATCAGAAAGAGACTTTCAATTTAGATTTTTGAATTAGTTGGAGATATATCTATATCATCTCTATATATGTCTATCTGTATCTACATCCAGGGGTAATAATCAAATTTCCAGGGGTAAATGGCACATAGATAATCAATAGCAAGAGATGTAATAGTAAGTAAACAGGTCATCAGTGGTGATGACATGGAATGAAATGCAGATAGAAAGGAAAGGCATTGGGAAGACCACTGGTTGTGGCACTTCACTTGCTGTAACAATGCTAAATGCAAAGATTGTAAAGTGAAGTTCACATGGTTATTTTGTCACCTCAGAGAGATGACATAGGAATAAACAGAAACTGAACTCATGATGGTAAAATTAGGACTACACGAAAGGTCTCTGTGGTATCTTTATAGAAATCCCTTTCTTCTGTAGTTGCAGGGCAGAAATGGCCGAGGTCCTAGAGAATATAATATGGGCTTCAGAGCTGCAACACAAAAGAGGGGCTCAACTCCATTTGTTTTTTAAAATTAAGGTAGAGATACTAATATAGAAGAATTGGACCATAAAGCATAGGAAAAGGATGCTTGGGTAAACATGTGCACTATACCTATGCTTTCTGGACCAGCCTCATAACACATTTTACAGTAGAATGTTGCTATATGTGTCTAATTTTATGACTGAATATTTTTGAACCTCAGAACTCCCACAAGTCTTCTTGCTAGCAAAGGCCACCTCTGTCCAAGACAGCCAGGCCTCCTCTGCATAAAGGCAGAGTGCAAGATGAATTCCTGTCATGTTTAAGAGTCTGTATCCCTAGGGAAGAGATCAAGTTCCTTGGAAACACTGGGAAATCTCTGCTAAAGGGAGAGAAGATTCATTGGGACTGTACTTCTGCAAAGGTTAAGAGAGACTGGGCAATTTGGACTTCGAAGAATAACATAAACTGTAGTCATGTGTGCTGCCCTGTTCTGTTTCCCAGGTAAGCTGTAAAGCTGCCAGTTCTGAATAGAATCCAAGCAAGAGAGGGCTGTGCAGTAGATCAAAGCTATGGTACAATGTTCCCTACCATCTCTACCTTGTGACCCAACACATACAATGGTAATGTAAGTGTCCATGGCAAACAGAGATGCTGTGTGGGGCTTCTGACATTCACCATATGACTATCAAAGCACTGGCATCATAAGCTTTAGAAAAAAGCCATTTCCTCCTGTGCTGATAAATAGTCTCTATTTCAAAAGTAGCTCTCTATTGGGTCTGGCAGGAACAATTAGCCTGACCGTGGGCTACCAAGTGGCAATGCGACCCAAACTGCCCGTCACAGACTGAACGTTAACTGGCTTATATTCCACTCTAAACAGAAGTGGTATATATGGGACTATAACATGTTGAGTGAACTGCCCATAGTATTGGATCCCCCACTTTATTCTTTCGCTTCAATGCCTCAAGACATGTTTTCCAATACAAGCTGGCAGAGGAGTGGATGCAGGCCTGGTGTATGTGCAGGTTTGTATGATGTAGTTGAACACTCTGGAACTGGTTAAGGCTCTGTATTATAATCTGACTCAGGAATGGCATTAAAAGATGATAATAAACAAATCCTCTCAGTTGCCAGGCTTTTGAATAAGATTTTTAGTTTTCCACTTCTTGTGGAAGGAGACATGCCTTGAAGCACACATCCATCCTGACTCATGCACAGTAAATAATAAACAGCCACCTAAGCAGGAATATAGAAGAATAAAATTAGAAAATTAGTGACAATGAAGTTTAGGGAAAGACAAGTGTATGGACTTATCAGAAGGGTTGAAATGTGAAAATATTAGCATTCTACTTAATGTCGACCGGCAGGGGAGTCTCTCAGCAATCAGATGGACAATGTGACTACTGTGTGCATGCCTGTTTGCTTCTGGCTTCAACTATTACCTGCCAATAACAGTGAGCATCGCTAAACTCTTGATAAGGCATTATTTCCCAGCAGTACCAGTTGGGTACCTGATGGCAGGTTGATTATTCGGGAACCATTCTGTGAAGAAGGGGTAGCACTTTATCTTTACAGAGACAGACACATATTCTAGGTATGACATGTCTCTGCTATTTACAGTCTTAACAGCACTGCTGTTCATGAACTTACAGAATAATTTACCCATTAGCATGATAACCCACATTACGTCACATCCAAAAAGGAAACATTTTATAGGAAAAAAGAGGTAGTAGGCTCAGACCCATTGAATTCTTTGCTATCATTCTCCATTAGATGTACGTGCCTGGCTTGAAGAAGAATGAAACAGCTTTCTCTACCTTGATTTTGGCATTTTTTGTTTCAAAAGAACCTTGAAGTTGGGGAGTCACTCTACAGCATGCATGTGTCTCTCCTGAATAATCAGGAAGGACAGAGCTTTGAACTAAGGGGTAGAAATGTAATGTTCTCTTTCACTATCACACCAATGACCCACCAGACACATTTTGTTTCTTGTCCTCATGGTAATGAGCTTGGTGGGTCTAGAAGCCCAGATATCCAAGGGAGGAGTACCTCCAGCAGGGAATATAGTTATAACTCTCTTCCTCTGAACTGGTAGCTGACATTTCCCGTTGACCATTCTGGGCTCAATAGGACTGGGAAAAAAAAATGACAGAAAACATAGTCGCTGTACTGAGTCTAATGATAAACCCCAGGAATAAAAGATGTCTTTACTGTACAATGCAGGGCAAGGAAGAATATATTTGGAATTTAGCAGATTCACAAAAACTCCTTTGTTCAATTCCATTTCATTCCAAATCCACATTTCTACATGCCAATTTTCACTTCAATGGAAAACTGAAATTGTAGCAACATAATTAAGAAAAAGAAGCAAAGAAATAAGATTTAGAGGGAATTAAGTTTTGGTTTGCTCTACCAGGTAAATTCCTGTCCAGTCAAAATGCTGGCAGAAGGTAAAGGGAAAAGTGAATGAGCAGTTGACAAAGGGAGCTATGATTGCCAATTTAAGCTATATGGCAAGCTTATTTCTTTTCGTAATGAAGGCATTTTCCCCAAAACCTTACATGAAAACACATGTTGGCTCTAGTGATAAATTCTAGGCAGGTAAAGAACTGGACCAACACCACTCTACAATGCACCAGCAGCAGATGGGACTCTGCTCCTCTGCTGGGGACACAATCTTTGTATCTGAGTAATAAGAATTCTCCCATGATCTCTGAGCTTGTTGGTGGGGCCACTATGAAGCCAGACAAACCAAATGAAGAGAAGAAAGTCAGTGCATGATATTCATTTCCTTGGTTCCGACCTGTCAAAATCATGTGAATATGGCTGTGCACCTCAACCGAAACTCAGAGCTTCTACTTGTGCCAACTATAGGATTCCCTTCATCCACGTTCTCGCAACAGCTGCCTTCCCTTCCCACTGTAGATGCAGATGTTAATGGTGGAAACATTAGAGCCACAGGTTGCTCCACATTGCTTTTCTTTGATAAGTGGCCCCTTCGTAATTAAAACTTTCAATATTATTTTGAATGTGCCATTTTGTCTTTCCAGCTGATCATGACCCTGACTTATACAAGTAAGTTACAATTCAGAGGAGGAGACGTGAGTTTTCCGCATGACACACTAAGGGGAAAAAAAATGCTAAATGCCATGTGAGTGTATATTTGAAGTCTCATGAGACTTAAAGTTACTGAGAGATCAGATTGTGTTGCCTGAAATCAACACTCAGCTTTTCTAAGAAGTGGTGCCATCCTAGTTACTGAAATAGGTGTGCATTCCAAAATTTGAGGATAACATTGAGTAGACTAGATTATCACTATGCTAAAATAGCAAAGTAACACACAACGTTATGTGACTTTTGCCAGGTATAAAAATAAAACTAACTTAAATGGGAAGGAGAAAAAAAAGGAATCTTTAATATGCATTTGTTTGAGCCTTCCTGGAAAAGGTACACACTTCTTTAATTGCAACTAACCATACTTTTTCTCATGGATTGAATCTTCCTGTGTTAATTATATTATTTACAAACAGTGTATTTTTACAGGTTGCATTCCATTCCATTTTAGTGTGGGTTTGGATATTTGTCATCTTTATTACACTGATTTAAAAAATTTCACTGCAGAGCACATGGAGTTTTCAACACATTGTTTTATATCACAGGTACTTAAAAACATAGCCTCAACACAAAATGCTTACAGAAAAATTACTAATATGTAACCACTGTGTTCAGAAAAACACACTACTCTGAAAAGTAAGCTGATTTTATCCATTCTTAGTTTATCAACTTAGATAGAATTTCCTAAGGATGCTACTGCCAGCCCTTTGGGTTTATGCTTGATTTGTCTCCTTATTTTCTGTATTTTACTGTCAACTTTCTTGAAGAAACTGTCTCTATTCATAACCTTCCCACTTCCCATTTACACCTCCATCCATTGTAATTCTGCTTCTGGCACCACCAACTGATTGTTTTTGTTCTTGTAAATTTCTGTAGCAAATCCAAGAGTTACTTTGGAATCCTTAGCTTGCTTGACCTCCAATGACTCAGCATTGTTGATTATCTTATCTTCCTCTGGCTTCCACGGCTATATCTCTAATTATTTTCTTTTATCTGTCACAATCCAGTTTTACTAGGATTTAGTAAATGCTCAATAAATATTTGTTGAATCAATGAAGGGATGAATGTGACTTTCTCTATTCAAGAGAAGGCAAAAAGTCTTAAGATGAAAACAAATCCTACCATCATTTGCCACAACATGGATGGAGCTGGAGGATATTATGCTCAGTGAAATAAGGCAGGCGGGGAAAGACAAGTACCAGATGATTTCACTCATTTGTGGAAATAACAACAAAGCAAAAACTGAAGGAAAAAGACAGCAGCAGACACACAGACTCCAAGAAGTGTCTAGCAGTTACCAAAGACAAAGGGGGTGGGGAGGGCAGGTGTGAAGTAAGGGAGAAGGGGATTAAAGGGCATTATGATTAGCACACATAATGTAGGGGGTCATGGGGAAGGCAGAATAGTACAGAGAAGACAAGTAGTGACTCTACAGTATCTTACTACACTGAAGGACAGTGACTGTAATGGGGTATGTGGGAGAGACTTGATAATATGAGTGAATGTAGTAACCACAATGTTGCTCATGTGAAACCTTCTTAAGACTGTACATCAATGATACCTTAATAAAAAAAATAAAAAGAGAAGGCAAAAAGTAAAGTGAAACTAGGCATTTTGCATTGTTCTCATTTAACAGCAAGAAAGTAACACTATCAATTTGTTGATAAGGATGTTTATCTTGTAAATGTTTTCTATCACTTCTTTATTGTCATTCTTAAAGCTCAATGCAAAGACCAGTCCCCAGAATTAGTTATATTTATACTTCTATTTAGTATGCTGACATGTAGTTGTATTTATATTTCTATTTACCATGCTCCAAATGTTTCCTTATATAATAGTTGTTTACAGTTTTTCACTCTACTGAGTTGGAAATACCCAAAACATAGAAATGCTTATTCCCAATTGCATTGCTCTCAGATAATGGCTGACAGATACATGTGCTCAATAACTGTGAGATTGAATTTCAAAGAACTCCTTAAAAATATATTAATAAATCATTTGGGCATATTAGTTGTATTATTCTATATGCTCAAATAATTGGAAATGTTAGCCATTTGTTCTTCTATTAATAGATTCAATAATTTATAGACATTTTCAAAGCTGTAAACTTGGCAAATGTGAACTTCACTTTTTTTTTTTAACAAACCACTGATCTGGTGCTTTATTTAGTTGTTACCAAGTTAAATACACCAATTTATATGAATAATATTATACGTGTTTTGTGTAAATTATATTTAAAATGATGTTTCTTTTTGAGCATGATGTACTTTTCTTCTGAACTTCAACTTCTTAAAAAACATTATCTTTTACTTGCTTTTACTTTCTTTATGAACTGAATAATACTGAAATAGAGACAAAGATTTAGGATGACATTTTTTAAGATTTTTAAAGACTAGACATTAGTGACTGTGTTTAACAGCAACAAATGTGCACACAGATTGGCCTGGTCCAAAAAAGATTAAGCCATGCTCTTAAAATTTGACATAAAAACATTTTATTATATTTCCATGTGACTTGCTCTCTAATCTTTTTTTCTATGACATTTACAGAAAGCAAATTTCAATGAACAGAAAGTAGAAATGTTACCTATTACTTGAGTCTCCCACATATACTAATTCACATTGTAACTGATTTCTTTAAAGTAATAAAAAAGGAAATCACACTAGAATATCACACACATACTGTTGGAGATCATATGCATTCATGGCTGACATCACTGTGTTTTGGTGGGTATGCTGAAGGGAAGGGAAGGCCTGGAATCTGGGAGCTGGGCCACATGGGAAATTAGGGTACATGTGAAACTATGAAAACACAGGTTGGGGGTGGCAGGCAAAATGCTGAGGGAAAAATCAATGGCATCTTAATTGCCTAAATCTCTCTACCAGACTGTAACATTGATTCCATTGGTGAAGCAAGAACTGAGGTAAAGCCATGGACAGGGAGGGCTCAGAATCTTTGGATGAGGAAACCAGTGAAATCTAATGACTCCATGATGCATGTCATCCTGTAGGGAACAGTGAGGGGCACTGTGCTATAACACATAGGGTAGACTAGGACTAGGCACTGGCTTTGAAAATACACATTCAACGGCCATCTCTGTCCCTCATGAGCTCTGAGGCCATGTCCAAGTCACCTCTCTTCCCTGAGTCTTGGTTTATTCAGTAAATGATCAGATGTACAGCACTGTGAGGATTAAATCGCATAGCACATCTATAATTCCTAGTATACCTACAATACAAGAGCCCAAAGGATTGAGTTTAAACTGAATGGCAAAAACTATAATTTTTCCATGTCCTTTAGGAAGTGCCAGTTTATAGTGTCATCACAAAAGTTTTTGCTACCTGGCTGTCCTGCCTATCCCCTGGGACACAGCTCACTCTCTGGCCAGATCTATAGATTTTTATTATCCAATTAAGAAAATAACCTTATTTGTCAGGCAATGATCTTCATTTTTGGTACAATTTCCTTAAAAAATGTAATGCAATAAGCTATATGCAGTATCACCTAAAGGACAAGGAGATGACTCTTGTCATCTTAATAAGTGGTCAAGTCAACACGTTTTACATTGAATATACCCCTCATTGACTTAAACGTTCTTTGATGTTAAACATCACATTTGCTCACCCACTGTAGCATGCCAGCACACTGTGAAGCACCACTGTTCCGAACAATGATCCTTCTCCTCCCTGAAGTCCTGTACTCCTTATGAATACCTGTTCACATTTTTGCCACCACTACTCACTAGTGACCCAAACCAGGGGCCTAAGGATCACTTGACTTCTCAACTGCTCCATCCATTTAACCAATAAGATCTATCGATTTTCCTGCCCCATCGATTTCAGAATCTTGCCTCTTTACAGCTTTAACCCTAGTCCTATTGCTCATTATCTCTTGATGGGACATAGCAAAAGCCTTATAGCTGCTTAGTGGTTTGGTCTGCTCTTTGATCCCAGCATTGCACTATAGCCAAAATAATCTACTTATATAGAAAATCTAATCTTGACACTTCTTACTTGAAAATCTCTATTAGTTTCTCCATTTACTAGAAGAAAAATAATCTTGCAATCCCAGGTTGTTTTTAAGGTCACTATCCCTTGATTCTTGCTGCATTTCTTTTTCTCAAATTTTATGCCTCAATAATACCAAGTAAATTTTAGTTCCCTAGGCACACACCATGTTATTTAACCCTTCTATGTTTTTGCAACCTCTTAACTCTTGCTTGAATTTTCCCTCCTAGTTTCTTCTTAGGTTGCATTTCTTAATCTTCCAAACTTTAATTAGAGGGTTTCTCCTTTAGGAAAATGTTTGCAAATCCCTAGAATGAGCTATCTCACTCTGTTGTTCTATCCTGGGTTTCCTGTGATCTGATGATTTGCCACACTGCATGGACAGGGTTTCTTCATCTGTCAGGGTCTCACACAGTACCAGAAATATTTTGAAGATAAAAGACGTATCTTACCTAGCTCCTCTAGGTAAGAGATGGTTAGCTCCTGCTACCTAGATTCTTAGAACTACCCAGCTTTCAAGTTTGTTTTCCACCTTTTTCTTCAATTCATTGGGCCATCTCAGGTCCCTCCAATAATTTATCTTTTTGAAATGAGAAAACCAGAGTCAGCTCTGACAGTCTTAACCAAAGAACCCTACTTATCTACTTGTATATTTTAACTTTCAAAATTTCATAGCATATGTCATATCATATGCTGATATTTTACACAATATCTCTTACTAATCCTCAGAATAAACTGTGGTCTCTAAAATCTTTCATTATTTGATGCTGGTATATACACAAAAATATATTATAGATATAAATATACATGTACAAAAATACACGCAAATCTAGTGACTACACAGTCTCTTTAATAACAAAAGAGCTCTGCCCAAGAAAGTTTTTCTCTTAATGTAAGGTCCTGAGCATAGGACTTCATTTTCTTCCTTAATATATCTCAAAACCTAGACAAGTATTTGAAACATAGTAGTAACTGTAATCACATCTGTTGAGTGAGAGAATGAATGAATGAATGAATGAGCAAAGCGATTTACCTTTCTTAGAGAATTAAAAACATGGACTCTGAGGTAGAAAGACTGCATTTGCAAATATTGCTCAAGAAATACATTTTTCTTTTCTGGATCATTCTTAGCTATAATTTCTAGTCAGATAGACTAACTTAATTTAAATCTTGATGTATTTTGCCAAGATCGGTTGCAGAGTCTGAAATGTAGGTATGCAACTCAAGCTATGAGTATTCCCTAGGCCATCTGTATCCAAAACTCTGCTGATAATATGTACATCATCAAATTGAATAGAGGTTTTCAGCACCTTATTTCTTTTTATATTCTGAGCAATTACAAAAAAACTTGATTCAATAGTTACTGCAAATAACTTGCTAGGTTTTATTTGGTTCCCTATGCATTGGCTTTTAAAGTGTGATAGAATGTTCTTAATGGGGATCACTAAAATCTAGTGGCTTTCATTTACTTTTTGAACAGTAAAGGTTAGTGTTTCTTCTTTTCCACAGTCAGAAAAATTCAGCATCTAATTCAAAAATGATCTAAGGTGATCGTTCACTTTCATTTGTTAAACATTACCAAAAATAAAATCTAACTAGCTTGAACAAAAATGTCTGTATATACATATATATATATACCAAACGTGGAGTCATATAAGTAGATGTAAACCACAATCAGTCAAAATATCAGCACACGCAAAAATATGAAACAGGAAGGCAATTTTGAGAGGAAATGAGAAGAAAGAGTGCTATAAGTATTGTTCTGGAATGAACAGATTTTTCTTATAGATTTTGTATAAAAATAAGTCATTTGTGTTCTTTTGAAACTAAATCTACTCAACTCACCTTCATATAACCAGTCAGCAATGCCATTAAAAATAATTCCTTCTTTTCCAGAAGATGTCAGTCGTAATGAACTGCTTTTTATATCAGGTTGATAGTAGATATTATTTTCAAAAATATAAATCTGGATCAGGAAACATGTAAGACAAACAAACCAAAAATCCAACATATTAGGAAGCTTTAAAAAAAAAACTTTCGTATTACAGAAAAACAGCTGAAGAGCTAAGTGTTGCATTATTTGCCTGATTTAAATTTTTTTATTTAATGCATATTTTTGTATTGCTTCCGGTTACTAATGGCTGTCTCTTCCCTATTGTACAATATCAAGCTATCATTTAGAAATAGCATAGTACTCAGCATTGGAGCTTTAAATCCATATTTTCAACCACAATTTTTCATCCATTTAATAATCTCTTGCTCATACCACAAAATTGATTTGGGTTTGAGATGACATTTTGCATACTTAAGAGACTGCAACTATACTAAATGGCATTTAAGTATCAGTCAACTGACTGCTTGAAAACTTCAATTCTGGGTTTTTATTTTTGCAAAGATGATTTGGTGATCAATAAAATAATCTTCAGTGAATCTTTCTGATTCTATCCAGCTTGACTCACAGATCTACTGATGAAAGGATGGCAAAATTCCTTTGAATTGCTCAGTGGAACAAACCTCCCTATGCCCCAAGCTTCCCTGGCAATTCTTCCCTAAAGAGAACAGTAGTTATAATAACTTTGTCCCTGAAGGGTCACAAAAGTTAATTTGTATCGCAGAGTCTTCCAACATGATATCAACAATAACAATAGCCTGGATTGGACAACAGAAATAACAGTAGAAATTAAACAGTGTCTGTCCACACAAAAGTATGTGTCTTTAAATAGAGATAACTCAAGGTAAAATTATTTATAATCCACTTTAAAATATCTTTAATGGCAAACATTTCAAACTGTTAGCCTAAATTATAACATAACTTTTACAAGAACAGTGTTTCATCCTTAAGTTGGGGAAAGAAGAATGTTGTCCAGTAAGAGCCAAATTGCTATTTAAATTGAGCATTCTGTAAGAAGGTGAAAGATGGCCCAGTGTCCATGTGTTCAGCATGCTGTGGGATCATTATGCCATAGCAAATGGAGCAAACACAAGAACTTCTGAAATAATTGATTAATTATGAGGTCCTAGATTTTAAATCTTAGCATGTATAGTGATGAAACCAATTTTAATATCCAGAAATTTCACTGATATTCTATTTCAAGTCTGGTGATTTAGCAGTGAGTGTATCTAATTCATCATTCTACCATTATCTGTCATTTATACTGCAGGTGAAAATGCTAATATAAGAATAAGGATTTTTGGGGTTGTGGTAGAAAGATATACAGGGTGTTTAAAAGCTTGAGCTTGATAATCAGACAGCCTACATGTAAAATCTCAGTAACTTCGATAATTCTCTTAACCTTTATAAACCTCAGTCTTCTCTTTTACAAAATGTGGATAATTCTCATTCCTTAGAGATCTGTTGGAAAGAATAAAGGAGATGATGAATGTAGAACATACAACATATGTGGCTTTACTAGAAGGAGGACTGACTTCACAAAAGATAATTTGGTTCAAAATCCTAAGCTTTTGAAGGGTACAAACTAAATCAAAATAAAACCTCTATGGCTTCAGACCATGTGTAAACTATCCCAAACTATTGACTAGCAGTGCATAACATGTTGGCTAAATATGTATTAGGAGCAGTAGTGGACTGGCAACAGCAGCAGTGGTAGCTCAGAAGTAGGAGGAGGTGAGTTATTAACAAATGAAATTTACTGCTTTCACTTCACTTGGAAGGTTTTCAAGTGATGATAGGAAATAGGAAATGAGTTTATTATTGAAAGCAAGTGGGTCACACTCCAGCACAGGTGCCTTAAAAGTGGATGGTGGTGGGGACGGGGATTTGGGGTGACGATGGGGAGCAGTAAGGCAATGCAGAAACCTCCTCACCCACACACACATCAAGGAGGCAACCACAGCAAATACAACTGACACTGACATGACCTGAGACTGCAGAGCAGACCACCTACACCTGGGGAAGAAGAGAAGCCCACACAGAGAAGGGTAAAGTGGCAGAGCTGCAATTAGTCGGGACCCAAGCCTTTCCCCATCCCAGCCCATAGGTGGTAGGAAGAGAAACAGAGAGCAGAGTGGATAGGGGCCCAGGAATTCTGCACATCTGGTCCTGGAGATGTGCTCTGGGAGCATGAGTCTCCATTGCACTGGGTGCTGGTGATTACTAGGACCAGACACCAGGAACAATTAGAGCACTCTGAGAGGCTGAGACTTTACCCACTTGTGGAGGACAGGCATGTTCTGCAGGTCCCACTGAAAGCCAATGCAGAGGTGAGAGTTTGAAAGATTTACCATCATGGGAAGGATGCCAGAGGAGCAAGCGTTGGACAGAGCTCTCTCTACCACAGGAAAAAGGGTAAGTAGACCACACTTCCCCAGCCTTCCCTCAGCCCAACTGGCCTGGTGCTTGTGGGAACCCCAAAAGCTCCATCCCCCTCACTGACAGCTCAGCTGAAGGTACTTCCCTGTGCACCTGCCTGCCCCCTGGTCCCAGCAGTGGTTAGACTTTGCTGCCTGGCAGGCAGAGGGAAGATTTCCCAGCCCTTTCTCAGTCCAACTAGTGAGGCACCTTCAAGAGCCAGCTCCAAACACTGCATCCTCCTCCCTGATGAACCAGCCCCATGCCACACTCTCCGTGCACCTGCCCCATCCACCCCTTCAGCCCAGCAGCCTCACCAGCACTATTGCTGCAGGGCAGGCAGAAGGCAGACCTGCCCACAACAATCCTAGCAGAGGCACTACAGCAGGGCTCACAAAGGGCCAGCAGAAGTGAGCTGCTACCTGCTGCCTGTGGCCTGGGATCAACCACTGTTGGCAGACAGGCAGAAAGGTGGCTCTGCCCATAGCCAACCACAGCGATTGTGGCTCTACCGTACAGGAGAACCAGGCCCTGGTAAGTAAAGAGTCTGGAACTTCTAGGCACCACAGGGATACCTTCATCAGAAAGCCATTACCCTCCAAACCAGGAGGCATAGCAGATCAATCTAATACAAAGGAAGAAACACCAAAACCCTGACAAAATGAGGAAGCATAGGAATATGTTCCAAACAAAAACACAGGATAAGACACCAGAAAGAGAGCTAAATGAACAGAGATCACAAAACCTCTTGATAAAGATTTCAAAGTAAAAGTCATAAATATGTTCAATGATCTGTGGAAAACTTTTGATGATCTCAGGGAGGACTTCAGCAAAGAGACAAAAGAGTGGAAAGAGAGCCACTCAGAGCTGAAGAATACAGTATCTGGAATGAGAAGGAAAAAGGGGCACAAAGATTCTCAATCATAATGTAAGTCTGTCACAGGGATGGTAGTGCAGCATGGAGATATAGCCACTGATTCTGTAGCATCTTCCTATGTTGACAGATGATAACCATACTAGTGGAGGTGAGGATTTAATAATATGGGTAACTGTTGAATGACTGTGTTGTATACTTGAAACCAATGGAAGATTGTTTGTTGACATTTCAATAAATAAATAGATACATTTTTTAAAAAGTGGATGGCAATTGATTGTCATGATTTTCATAATCCCTCAGCTGAGAAAAAAATACTTTTATTTCAGTCAACTAAAGCCTAAGCTTTATATCTTTTGTATACTACCTCTGTTTGCCTTTCACAAACAGTATATGAAATAGGCAGGCAAGGTCTTCCTTACTTAGAGGAATTCCTTTTCTTGGACCTGAACAATCAACTAGGACTTACAAGTGACAATAGGTGACAACAGTTCATATCATCTACACCCAGGCTACTTAAACACATGTGGCATTTATTAGAAGTAGGGGTGACTTAACCAAAAGTAATGTTGTTCCAAATCCTCAGCTTCTGAAGGGAGTGAACTGTAAGTCAAAATAATTAATAAAACTTCCATGATTTTAGCAGATGTATAAATTACCCAAAACCATTGACTAGTAATTACATTTATATTTGAAGAACAGATTGGATGATTTTCAGAATCCATATGAAACTGACATCTGCTTCAATGTAAAAGAACAAGCAGTATGGAATCAGAATTTTAATGCCATTTGCTGAAAGCTGCAATCCAAGGAATGTCCACAAGATCTTTTTTCTATGCACAAAAAAATTAGTGGCTGCCTTCATGAAAATGTACATTTATAGTCTTCTAATGTCTTTTAAATTACCAAGGTTTTCCTTGAATTATATTAGTTTCAAATAATAGTCACAAACTCTAAGCACTACCTTAATAATATGAGAGCTGCAAATATTGCATTTGCAGATACTATCTGGGCACTCTGATGAAATCAAGCTGGTCCAAATGGCAATCATCAAGGGCTACAACTAGATTTAAATCACATTCATCGAATATATGACAAACCCTAATGCCATTTATCCTGTTACTAATTAAGCTGTCATAGTAGTTTTGATGTCACTAATCAATTCCTTCAGTGAACCACCTAAACAGGATAATAAATAGAAATGGATAGGTATCTGACCACTTAACTCTTCAATTTATAGAGCAAGCCAACCACCTAGTTTTTCAAAGTCAATAGTCTTAATACCTGTATAAATTATTCAAAATTGGTAAAGGCAATATGGAAGGAACAGGAAGATAAATGAAATACTATGTGCTGAATTACAATGGGTTAAGAAATATGTAATAAATTTTTCCAAGAAATTATTCTAATCAATGCATTAGTTGATACGGCTCATTACTAAGTGATTGGACACAACGTGTGTCATTGTTGGGCAGGGTGCTTTAAAAGCCTTCCCTTTTGAATTTTGAATTTCCTGCTTTCTCTTCCCCTTGCCAAGACCACAAGCAATGCTTCAGATAGCAGACACCACAGCAGCCTGGCTTGCTGGGAGAATAGGCATAGTGGGAACTCGCTCCTCAGCCCCAGGCAATGTGAAATGGACACAGACCAAGATGAACATTTGATGTTAAAAGTCATCAAGATTTTAGAGTAATCGCAATGTAAATTAGTCTACTGTGACTGATTGAAGCAGAGACAATGCCTGATACAGACTTATAACAGCAGACTCTTAAAAACTTTTAGCCAGCTTAAACGAAAAAGAACAGCAAAATAAAACTGGAACGGTTTTATCTAGGAACTGTTCTATATAATAGGATATTAGATTCGTTTTAGCTGAAATATTGCTAAAAGTTATCCCACCTTCACTGATTTGAGTGATTTTCCTGGTAATTTTAAATTAGGAAACTTGAGTTATTAAAAAGTCCCCATGCCCTGTGGTGGTGTAAGAGGATCTGGAAAGTTACATTCAAGGTGGGATATGTTTTGGGTTGCCTTCTTTTTTGTCTTGCTTTTGAGGAAAAAAAAAATTGAAATTAAGAAGCATTCCCAGGTAACGCATATCACTGGCAGGGATGTGGTGAAAGGGGTCCTGTCCTAGGTAATTGTGAAAATGTAAACTGGTCATATGGGAAAGCAACATGCAATTACACTTTCCATCTCAAAAGGAATCCTAAACCTGGCACCTTGTCTTTTAGAGAAAAAAAAATATCACTGTGTAGAGAATGATGAAGAGTCATATCTATCTCAGCTGCATTTAAGATGTTCAAAAAGAGGAGTTAAAGTGAAAACCCATCCAAGTAAATGCCTGGATGGATGATTCACCTACATCTTATAGTAACATTCAGGCTTTGAGGAGAATAAATTAGTGCTTCATGAACTGATTTGGAGAAGTTTTACTGAAATACTGTTGAGTGACAAAAAACAGAAACAAAAAATATGATTTCAACATGAACACATTTTTTGTGCACCAGACACAACATTAATACAAACTTTCACAGGAATGTGACCAACAGATATGCATTGGGTGTCTGTCGGTTCTCAGCCCCATGCCTGCCCCTCTGGAGTCTTTTATTTCTGTGGACTGTTAAAAGCTAGTCTCCTCAGCTTCTTCGGTAGGTGGATTCTGGTTACTTTACGCAACAAGGAGAGCTGTTAGTTTAGGAACTGGATGACATTTGCTCTGGCAGTGGCTCTACCATGCCACCTCCAGACTTTTAATGTGGGTACTTTTGTTGGGAGATGGATATACAGTGAGAGACAACTGAAAAACAGGTCATCAAACAGAAAAAGACTTGGAAACTATACTAAAAAGACTTGACACATTTATGCTTGTATGTATATTATGCAGTTTAATATATGCATAAATACAATACCAACATTAATTTCAGTGATAAAAATGATGATACTAATATAGAAATTAGTCTGACATGTTGGTTACATGTACAGCAGGTATTTAATTATTTTTATTTGAAACTAATGGCAATGAAGCTATTTTCTTAACTTAGAGCAGGGTTTCTCAACCTTGGCACTACTGACATTTAGGAATGGACATTGCTTTGAGGAGTGCCCTGGCAGTGCAGGAGGATGAGCAGCATCTCTGCTTCCCCACGCGTACAAGATGCCAGTAGCAGCTCCTTCCCTCAGTTATGACAACACAGAATGTCTCCAGACATTACCCAATGGCCCCTCAAAGGGAGTTGCAAATCACCTCCTCTTTGAGAACTACTGACTTTGAGGTAAGATTTCTGCGTGTGCATAATGAAATGGTAGTTTAATTCCCCAAACCTTTAAAAGCCTATTTGCAATTTGTTGTTAGAAAGTACTCTCCCAAGTGTGCCTGTGGTTATAAAGATTTTTAATGTGTAGTCCCCTCACTTCAAGAAGATTATAATGTTATGTGAGAGACAGGTAGGTAAACTCCTAAAACCCAGTGCTGAGCAATGAACAGCAGGAATCAGGGTGGGGGAATGGGTTCATAGAGACTTTTAAGAGAGAGTGAATTTAAATTGTGACATAAAGGACAAGGAGTGATTCCATGGGATTAGGAAGATGGAGAGAAACAAATGCCAGGCAATGGAGCAGATTTAACTCAAGTCACAGACAGACAAGTATGGGAATATGAGGAGGATAGTTCTGTAAGATTCAGGTACATCTCTATATACACATGGTTGCTCTAAAAGTTAAGAAAGTTTCGTTGCCTAATAGAATTCGAGCATTCAGACAACCATATCCTAGGGTCCTTTGGTTCCTGGCTCACCGACCATGATTCAACCTCAACATTATCCTCTGGTCAAATTTCCAAAATTTGTCTGGAACCTTTGTCTTTTTCTCTATCAGGGACAGATTTTAATTTTCAATCATGCCATTCAGTTACGAAATTGAATTCATAATATTATTTTGGAAATAAATGACACACAGGTTTTGCCATGATTTAGAGTCATTATTAGGGACAGATCTTATTTTTCAATAAATATAAGAGTTTCATCATATGGACAATGTTAAAACATATGTTATGTGTGTGTATATATATATATATATATAATAACTACTTTATTGAGAGAAAGATTGTAAGAATAATCACCTGGAACTCCATCATACACATAAGATGCTGTAACATATTTAAACTTTTTTTTAAATAAAAATGTTCAAAATATTTAAGCCATATTGCATTAATGGATCTGGTTCCACTGTAGAAAACGTTTTGAGGAATAACTCTCTAAAAACTTTTAGTATTAACTTATAAAGAAAAAGTCCTTATTTTGGTTTATATAGCAGACTCTTTTGTTAACATGAAATAAAAACAGACAAAAAAAGCAGAATATTTTGTTGTTACAATTAGAATGGCTGAAATAAAACTGAGAGTCAATAATAAGTGCTGCCAAGGATGTAAAGCAATGGGAACCTTCATGTACTTCTTATGGAAGAGTAACTAGGTACAATTACTTGTAAATGTGAAAAAAACAGATTTTACCAAAGCAGAAAATAGGTATAATTATATGTCTCATGAATTCCATCTGAGGGGTATACCTAACAGAAATGTATATGGATGGATAGGTAGGTAGATTATCTATATATATCTATGTCTGTATATATATATATAGGGAAGGGAGGAAGGCAAAGAAGGAAAAGAAATGTGTATATATACAAAAACATATATATATACATATGTGCATACACTGTGCATATGCATAAATATGTATATAATATGTAATATATTGTAAAATTACGTATATGTATAAACATACACAAAATCAAGGGGCATACACAAAAATACTCACAGTAGTGCTATTTATAATAGCCAACAATGATACTGCAAATCAGGGTAATGATACCCTTTCAAGAGACTAGTGACTGGTAAACGGTAGAATAGGGGTATCCTGGCATATAAACGATGCTATGATCCTACTCTGGGTGCTGTGTAGGTGGAAGTGTTCATAAGGATCATATTTGCTGCATGTATGTTAAACTTAAAAAACAAAGAGAAATCTAAGGATTAAAGATGGCAGCGTGAGAGGAGAAACAGAGGCTTCCTCCTAAAACCATATACAATTAGAAAATATACTTTGTGCAACTAATCCTGAGAGAGCAACAGGAAAGAGGACAGCGCCAGACTGCACACACCTGGAGAAAAGAGCAGACCTCACGGAACAGGGTAACATACAAAAGCTGTGTCCCAGCAGGACCCAAGCCCTTCCCCTACCCCAGCTCACCGATGGGAGGAAGAGAAATGGAGCAGGGAGGGAGTGGAGGCCTGAGACTGCTGAATACCTAACTCCGGAGATCTGCTCTGGGAGCACAAACCTACATTTCATGGTGCTTTCATGATACTTGCATAATTACGGGGTTGGAAAGCTAACACAGGCAGAATTCCTGGGGAGACTGAGATTCCAGCCACTTGTGGAAAGCAGGGATCCATATCTGGCTACTCTGGGACAAAAGCTTATACTTCTGTGCTCGGCCCACTGGCTCAGGCAGTGGAGACAGGCATAGGAGCTGGGAAGCAGGAAACAGCCCTTTCCTCCCCCCAGGCACCAATGCCGCTTCCCTGAGACCTGACATTGCTTCAGGGACTGAGCAGCTCCAGAGAGCAGAGCTTCTAGACACTAGAGGGTGCCATATACAACTATGGAACACCAAAGTAACCTGGTCCAGAGTAAAATTAATATAACTCGAGAAAGATTTAAATGACATGGACCTTATGACACTTCCTGAAAGGGAATTCAAAATAAAAATCATCAACATGCTAATGAAGGTACAGAAAGATATCCAAGAACCCAGGAATGAATTCCAGTAGGAGATCCAACCATTGAAGAGCAGGATGGAGGGTATTAAAGGCAGGTTGGATATGGTGGAGGAGATGATAAATGAAGTAGAAACTAGAGAAGAGGAATACAAAGAAGGTGAGGCACAGAGAGAAAAAAGGATCTCTAAGAATGAAAGAATTTTGAGAGAACTGTATGACCAATCCAAACAGAACAATATTCGCATTATAGGGGTACCAGAAGAAGAAGAGAGAGGGATAGGAATAGAAATTGTCTTTGAGGAGGTAATTGCTGAAAGCTTCCCCAATCTGGGGAAGGAGATAGTCTCTCAAGCCATGAAGATTCACAGATCTCCCAACACAAGGGACCTAAGGAAGACAACACCAAGACATATACTAATAAAATTGGCAAAGATCAAGGATAAGGACAGACTATTAAAAGCAGTCAGAGAGAGAAATAAGATCACATACAAAGGAAAGCCCATCAGGCTAACATCAGACTTCTCAGCAGAAATGTTACAGGCCAAAAGGGAGTGGCATGATATATTTAATGCAATGAAGCAGAAGGGACTCAAAACAAGATTACTTTATCTGGTAAGATTCTCATTTAAATTTGAAGGAGGGATTAAACAATTTCCAGATAAGCAAAAGCTGAGAGAATTTACCACCCATAAACAATCTCTACAGTCTATTTTGGAGGGACTGCTATAGATAAGTGTTCTTAAGGTTGAATAGCTGCCACAAAAAGAATACTGTGCCACCACAGTAAAGAAAGAAGAACAGCTAATTACTAAGCAAATGCAAAATTAAATTAACTATCTCCAAAGTCAATAAAGGGATAGATGAAGAATACAGAATATGATACCTAATATACAAAGAATGGAGGAGGAAGAAAAAGGAGGAGAAAAAGAAAAGAACCTTTAGATTGTGTTTGTAACAGCATATAAAGTGAGTTAAGTTAGACTCTTAGATAGTAAGGAAATTAACCTTGAACCTTTGGTAACCATGAATGTAAAGCCTGCAATGGCAATAAGTACATATCTATCAATAATCACCCTAAATGTAAATGGACTGAATGCTTCAATCAAAAGACATAGAATCATTGAATGGATAAAAAAACAAGACCCATCTATATGCTGCCTACAAGAGACTCAGTTTAAACCCAAAGACATACACAGACTAAAAGTGAAGGGATGGAAAAAGATATTTCATGCCACTAACAGAGAGTAAAAAGCAGGAGTTGCAGTACTTGTATCAGACAAAATTGACTTCAAAACACAGAAAGGAACAAGAAACAAAGAAGGACATTACATAATGATAAAGGGATCAATCCAACAAGAAGATATAACCATTATAAATATCTATGCTCCCAACAGAGCAGCACCCACATATGTGAAACAAATACTAACAAAATTAAAAGGGGAAATAGAATGCAATGCATTCATTCTAGGAGACTTCAACACTCCACTCACTCAGAAGGACAGCTCAACCAGACAGAAGATAAGTAAGGAGACAGAGGCACTGAACAACACACTAGAACAGATGGACCTAACAGACATCTACAGAACTCTACACCCAAAAGCAACGTAATACACATTCTTCTCAAGTGCACATGGAACATTTTCAAGAATAGATCATATACTGGGCCACAAAAAGAGTCTCAGTAAATCCAAAAAGATTGAAATTGTACCAGTTTCTCAGATCACAAACATATGAAACTAGAAATAAATTATGCAAAGAAAATGAAAAATCCCACAAACACATGGAGGCTTCACAACATGCTCCTAAATAACCAATGGATCAATGACCAAATAAAAACAGAGATCAAGCAATATACAGAGACAAATGACAACAATAATTCAACACTGCAAAATCTGTGGGATGCAGCCAAGGCTGTGCTAAGAGGAAAGTATATTGCAATACAGGCCTACCTCAAGAAAGAAGAACAATCTCCTATAAGCAGTATAAACTCACAATTAATGAACCTAGAGAAAGAACAACAAATGAGGCCCAAAGTAAGTAGAAGGAGGGACATAATAAAGATTTGAGCAGAAATAAATAAAATTGAGAAGAATAAAACAGCAGAAAGAATCAATGAAAGCAAGAGCTGGTTCTTTGAGAAAATAAACAAAATAGATAAACCTCTAGCCAGATTTATCAAGAAAAAAAGAGAGTCTATACACATAAAGAGAATCAGAAATGAGAAAGGAAAAATCACTACGGACACCACAGAATTACAAATAATTATTAGAGAATACTACGAAAAATTATATGCTAACAAACTGGATAACCTAGAAGAAATGGACAAGTTTCTAGAAAAATACAACCTTCCGAGGCTGACCCAGGAAGAAACAGAAAATCTGAACAGACCAACTAGCAGCAATGAAATTGAACTGCTAATCAAAAACCTACCTAAGAACAAAACTCCTGGACCAGATGGCTTCACCACTGAATTTTAGCAAACATTTAATGAAAACCTAATACCCATTCTCCTTAAAGTTTTTCAAAAAATAGAAGAGGAGGCAATACTTCCAAACTCATTCTATGAGGCTAGCATCACTCTAATACCAAAACCAGGCAAAGACCCCACAAAAAAAGAAAATTACAGACCAATATCCCTGATGAACATAGCTGCAAAAATACTCAACAAAATATTAGCAAACCGAATTCAAAAATACATCAAAAAGATTAACCATCATGATCAAGTAGGATTTATTCCAGGGATGCAAGGAAGGTACAACATTAGAAAATCCATCAACATTATCCACCACATCAACAAAAAAGAAGGACAAAAACCATAAGATCATCTCCACAGATGCAGAAAAAGCATTCGACAAAATTCAACATCCATTCCTGATAAAAACTCTCAACAAAATGGGTTTGGAAGGCAAGTACCTCAACATAATAAAGGCCATATATGACAAACCCACAGCCAACATTATACTTAACAGCGAGAAGCTGAAAGCTTTTCCTTTAAGATCGGGAACAAGACAAGGATACCCGTTTTCCCCACTTCTATTCAACATAGTACCGGAGGTCCTAGCCACGGCAATCAGACAACACAAAGAAATAAAAGGCATCCAGATTGGCAAGGAAGAAGTTAACCTATCCCTGTTTGAAGATGACATGATATTGTACATAAAAACCCTAAAGAATCCACTCCAAAACTATTAGATCTAATATCTGAATTCAGCAGAATTGCAGGATACAAAATTAATACACAGAAATCTGTTGCATTCCTATACACTAACAATGAACTAGCAGAGAGAGAAATCAGGAAAACAATTCCATTCATAATTGCATCAAAAAAAATAAAATACCTAAGAACAAACCTAACCAAGGAAGTGAAAGACCTATACTCTGAAAACTATAGGACATTCATGAGAGAAATTAAAGATACCAATAAATGGAAACACATCCCAAGCTCATGGATAGGAAGAATTAATATTGTCAAAATGGCCATCCTGCCTAAAGCAATCTATAGATTCAATGAAATTCCTATCAAAATACCAACAGCATTCTTCAACGAATTAGAGAAAATCATCCTAAAATTCATATGGAACCACAAAAGACTCCAAATAACAAAAGCAATCCTGAGAAGGAAGGATAAAGCAGGAGGAATTACGCTCCCCAACTTCAAGCTCTACTACAAAGCCACAGTAATCAAGACAATTTGGTACTGGCACAAAAACAGACCCATAGACCAGTGGAACAGACTAGAGAGCCCTGATGTAAACTGAACCATATATGGTCAATTAATATATGATAAAGGAGCCATGGACATTCAGTGGGGAAATGACAGCCTCTTCAACAGCTGGTATTGACAAAACTGGACAGCTACATGCAAGAGAATGAAACTGGATTATTGTTTAACCCCATACACAAAAGTAAACTTGAAATGGATTAAAGACTTGAATGTAAGTCATGAAACCATAAAACTCTTAGAAGACAACATAGGCAAACATTTCCTGAATATAAGCATGAGCAACTTCTTCCTGAACCCATCTCCTCAAGAAAGGGAAACAAAAGCAAAAATGAACTCATGGGACTACATCAAACAAAAAGGTTTTGTACAGCAAAAGACATCATCAACAGAACAAAAAGGCATCCTACAGTATGGGAGAATATATTTATAAATGACATATCCAACAAGGGGTTAACATCCAAAATACATGAAGAACTTACACCCCTCAACAATCAAAATACAAATAACCCAATTAACAAATGAGCAGAGGATATGAAGAGACAGATCTCCAAAGAAGAAATTCATATGGCCAACAGACACATGAAAAGATACTCCACATCACTAATCATCAGGGAAATGCAAATTAAAACCACAGTGAGATATCACCTCACACCAGTAAGGATGGCCAGCATTGAGAAGACTAAAAACAACAAATGCTGGTGAGGATGCGGAGAAAGGGGAATCCTCCTGCACTGGGTGGGAATGTAAACTAGTTCAACCATTGTGGAAAGCAATATGGAGGTTCCTCAAAAAACTAAAATGAGAAATACCATTTGACCTGGGAATCCCACTCCTTAGAATATACACAAAGACTACAACTTCTCAGACCCAAAAAGACATATGCACCTCTATGTTTATCACAGCACTTTTTACAATAGCCAAGATATGGAAGCAACCTAAGTGTCCATCTGTAGATTAATGGATAAAGAAGATGTGGTACATATATACAATGGAATACTATGGAATACTATTCAGCCATAAGAAAGGAACAAATCCTACTATTTGCAATAACATGGATGGAGCTGGAGGACATTATGCTCAGTGAAATTAGCCAGGTGGAGAAAGACAAATGCCAAATGATTTCCCTCATTTGTGGAGTATAACAATGAAGCAAAACTGAAGGAACAAAATGGCAGCAGACTCAGAGACTCCAATAATTAACTAGTGGTTACCAAAGGGAAGGGTGTGGGAGAGCAGATGGGGAGGGAGGGAGAAGGGGACTGAGGGGTATTATGTTTAGGACACATGGTGTGGGGGATCATGGGAAGAACAGTGTAGCACAGAGAAGGGACATAGTGGATCTCTGGCATCTTGCTGCACTGATGGACAGTGACTACACTGGGGTATGGGTGGGGACTTGATATTAATGGGTAAATGTAGTAACCACATTGTTTTTTCATGTGAAACCTTCATAAGAGTGTATATCAATCACACCTTAATAAAAAAATTTAAAAAAACATAGAGAAGTGTTATGTATTATTATCACAAAGATTATCAATATTTCACAGAATGTCACAGTGCATCATTCAACTATACAAAAATTCTCTTTCCTTAATTTGCCAGTATGTAATAAATTCCAAGTGTCCATTTATATAATGGAAAGTAAAGCTCTGAGCACAAGTTAAATAGTTTGATTACCTCTGACATTTTGGCTTTGAATAAATCTCTCTGTGGTTTATGCAGTACTGCTTTCATTTCTCTGCAGGATGATCTCTCAGATATAGAACAACTCACTCAAATCATTCATGTCACCTTTGCACCAATACCTGACATTCTAGAGACAGAATCACTATCAGAGCACTCAAATCCCTTGACATTTGCAATTATTCATATCACAAAGCCCTTTCAAAGAGTTCTTATTTCTTAAACCCTTTACAGAACATTAGGCACTTTCAAAAAAGTGAAATATATCCCTTTGTCTTAAATTTATAATTATGTAAGTCACTTCCCATTTCCAATGCCCTTTGATCCATACTTTTTTAGGAGAAAAGAGGATACTAGATTGAAGTTTGCAAAGGTAATTGATGACCAATTAATGAAATTTCACAGCGGACTATTTCTTGGCTACATCAGTCCATAAAACTCATTTAGGTTAAGAGAAGACCTTATCACAAATAAATCAGTTCAATAATTGAAAAAATTAATTAAAATATTTATGGGCTCAAGTAATAAACTGGGACCCATAGAAGACAGCCATCAGCATTATTATGTTATTAAAAACATCCTTATGTTCTGATTTATATGTGTCAAGTGTTAAGAGGATGGCATTTATCTAGTCGTAATGTAACCATTTTCTTCTCTACTCACTTTCTTCTCTTTCATTTTTCCTTCCCCACCCCACTTTTTGTATTATTTTCCTTCTCTGGTGCTCCATCTTAAACTGAGTGTGTATTTGGCATCATTTATATGCTAGGCACTGTGCTAAGCCTTGGGTATATAACGACAAGATCTTATGGTCTAATGTGACTTTCCAGACACACACATACACACATACACACATTAAGGTAGATGTGATAGGTAGAGAAAAAGAAAAACAATGTATAAGGACATTAGTTTAGGGGGAAGTATGTTTAAGGGCAGGAGAACTTGACATGAAAAATAAAAATAATAGTAAAATTGAGAAAAATGGGATTTCTATCAGAAAGCATGTGTCTAATCCTGGCAGTGCTCTTTGTAAGATTAGACCATTATGTACTTCACCGCTCTGATACTTAGTTTCCTCATTTATAAAGTTGTGATAATACAGGATTAAAGAACCTAAAAATCAGGTCATGGATGTTGTTCTATGTACTTGTACATAGGTATTCAATTTAAAAAAATCAAGCTAGTAAGTAAATGGCCATGAAAGATATTACCATAATTTGAGGATAATAAAACATTCTTATGCAGTTCTCTTAAGAAGAATCTTAAACATTTGAAGTGGTAAGGTAATGACTTTGCCTCCTGTTTCCTGTATCAGCTGCATAGTGCACATGTTTTATCTTATCTGGCCATTCAGAAGACTTCCCTTCTTATTTTTGGAGGATTCTTGCATTATGTGTGCTAGGAGGAAGTAGAGCCTAATCTTTAATCATAAAGACAAAAAGCCGATAAAACATCCCTGGCTCATGACTGTACCTATGACAATGAATCTCGAAGGAGTATGAGAAATTATTCACATGAACACCAGCAAACCCTCAAGGGTCCAGCAAGGGCAGAGGTGCAATGCCCACTGAGGTTGCTGCCAGTTGCAGTATCCCAGTCATGTTTTCCTGTAACAACCTAATCAAATTGTCCTGAACACATGCCTATGTGTGGCAATGCCTGACTCTTCATGGCTCCTGCTCATTTTCCAGTCCTGGAATTCCAACTTCTCAGTGAGTCTAAGAACTTCCAGAAATCTTTTTAATTAATTCATTTTCTCTTGAAACAAACTTGAGCCATTTCTCTTGCTTACTTCCAGGAATACTAATTGTCACATGGCATGCAGCAGTTTAACCCTTCAAATTCTCATGGGAAACAAAGTCCTTCACTGTAGTTTGTGTTGGGAACAAGCTGAATTAACCCCTCTTTTTTCCCAGCTAGTTATCCTCCCTTTCATTCATCCAAAGATTAGCAAAAAGCTAAATATGCATTTTAGCCTCTGATATTGAAAGAATTTGTTTTTATATTTGTATTTTAACTCCTTTTATTTCAAATGAGGACTCCAAAATTCTTAAAGTACACTTCCTGAAGGAGGGTTGAGGGATGCTGGAAGAAACTCTCATCTGCTTATCAATGGGTCTGTGCCTAATGCTCTCCAGTTCATAGAGACATGCTGATAAGAAAACAAATTAAAAAATTTAGAAGGTGGAACCAGCCTTGGTTATCTCCCATGCACATTTTCCTCACAGTTCTAGACTCTTTATTCCACTTCATGAAATTTCAAGGCATCCCCAGCCAGAAATGAAGAAATAGAGGGGTTTTTGTTTTTGTTTAACAATACAGAAACATACATTTTTTACTGCATCCTCCAAATATACTAGATTAGTAAAATAACCATTAAAAACAGATTTAGTAATGAAATGCCTATGTCCAGAATAAATTTTTAAATTCTAGTTAATGTTCTTATGAACTTAAATTTAATTGAGTCAGTGATGAACTAGGGACAAGAATCATTTAAATCTAAGCATAACTTGGGGCACAGAATAAAAATCACTTGAAATATTTCCTCATTTTGCTTTATTTTTCCTGTGAGATTCTATAGAAATGGCTAGCCCTTGTGCTGCACTTAATCTGTCTGCTCCAATGGGGTCTAATTAAGCCCTAACTATGACATATGTGTAAGTGCAACGCAATTGCCCTAAGAACTTTTTATTTTGGGTTGAAAACATGTAAGAGGGGATGTAAAAGAGCATTTTCTGATTTCTACTAATTAGTGTTTGGTCGTTTGCCATAGATTACTCACTGCTGTCCCTTCCTTCAATTCTCCTCACTTGCATCCACCCTATAATGACAAAACAGACTCCTCCTGTCAGTGCTTAAGTGTGAAATCCCAAGTGAAGGTATTCTCTTACTCAGCATTCTATAAATAAAGGCTAAATTCTTTAGACTAACACTCTAAGCAAACTACTGTTTAGGACTTAAGTGTTGATCCACCTGTAAGGTAACCTTTGTCTTAGTAAATGTCATGCATTTGCTATCACATACATATTATTTTTTTGTCTGTATTTGTCTTATTTGCTTCTTCCATAGAAAAGCATTGACACACAAAACAGAAAAATCTACCTTGTACAGAACAGATATATAGACTTCCTGGTGAAGTGATACTTTTTCAAGTGCTAATGCCAGATGGTATTACATAGTTCATATTACTTAAACTACCTGTAAATATATATTTACTACTGGAAAAGTCTTTTTAAGTTTCCTAGTGAAGAAAGTTGAAAGATGAAAGCAGATGGTAAGTAGTGTGGGGGAGATACATGGAGGCATGGTCATTACACAGTTAACTCATTCATTTGCAATTCTACTACACCACTAACATGTGCAGTGCCTATGACAGTGTGATCTAAGTATTAGTCCTGGTGGTTGAAAAATTCACAGTTTAAAATAAGAACGATAAGATAAAAGCTAATTAACTTGCAAATATGGACTTTTTATGATATGGCTGTACACAACGTATTTCTGGAATTTGAATGAACTACATGAACACAGGTTTCTCTTGCTATCCAAAAGTAGAGCATTCCTGTGAAAGTATTTGTAAGCCAAAATGGTGTAAAAGGAAAAAGTATCACCTGTTAGGCCAATTTCCTTTTACAAAAGACCTGCATTAGAACCTGTTTTTGCTAACCAAAAGAAACCTGGAGAGGTTTTTGCTTTTACAAAAAAAGCTGTTGCCATACTAACGTAGCTCTTTTCATAAAAGCAAAGTAGCATAAAGTGAACTTTTGGAAAGTGAGAAGTATCTATACCTGAATCTTACTAAGGAGAAATGACAAGGTGAAGAGATGTGTGTTAGGGAGTGAATGGGGACAGACTGAAGGTTAAAATAATTATTGGAGAAATGGAGAGAAGGGAGGGTGATGTACAGAGATAAGAAGGATACGGTTTCCAAACGTTTTCTGTTTTACTGATTTATTTCTTCAAATTATTTAGGCTACAAGTCTGCCTTTCCTGATCCTGCACACACAGCACACACAAGCAATTGGATGTCACAAGGACCCTACCAAAAAGGCCTTCAAACTTCCTATGGATCCCATCAGCACAACAATGAAGTCTCCTTGCCTCAGGCTTAGGGATCACTTTCCTTACAGACTTTGCCAACTAAATCTCACACCACTCATTCATATCTGCATAAGTCCTCGCAAGATGGTGGCTATTGCCACTAACAATTGATCCTCCATCATGTCGTCATCCATGTAATAATGCTCAGTACTACCTGATCTTTTGTAAACTCAACTTTCCCCACTCTTTCACTCTACATTCAAGAACTGGCACCACAGACCCACCAATGTCCATCTGTTCTATTTCTTCTCTGAAGGTTCCTTCTCCCTGTTTCCCATAACTGACCCCTGGTCTCCCTTGAGGACATCATTACCCAGCGGCCCTTCCTTATAACTCCTGTGCATTATCTCAGACCTCAAAACGCTCATTGCTCCCTGTTGTTCCCTTAGAATCTAACTCTTTTACCCCATGATAAAAAATTATTCTCATTTGAGGTTCAATCCAATCAGCTTTCCCATTCTCTGGTTCTTTTATGGAAAATAAGTGATATTCTTAAACTTTAGTTCTAATAGGTAGGCATCATATGAAAAAAAGAGGTCTATGATCTTGGGCAAGGTGCACAAGCCAAATCTAGCTTGCCCTATTAATTGTATAGCCCATGAGCTAAGAATTTTATGCAGACCAATATTTGTAACTGATTTGATGAGAGGGAGCATTTAGTTGGAACCTCAATTAAGTAAAAAGTTTTCCCACAAAAGATTTCCTTCTTCTCCTTAGTAGACATGTATCATAAAACATTGTACTTAATTTTTCTGTTATTTTGAATTACCGCAATAGCATTTTGTGGCAATTTTTGTTTTGTCTTGTTACATAAGTAGTTACATGATACAGTTAATTTTGTCTCTTGTCCTACAAAACCAGAAATATCTGGTCTTCTACAGAAGTTTGTACAATGCAACTTAACCTAGGTTAAAACAACTAGGAAATATTGAGTTAAACAAAATTAGACAGTTTCTTTTTCTTTCTTTTTTTAAATTCAGGATTCTTCAAATGTTTTTTAAAATAGGTCCTGTTTCTTAAATAACTTGCATCCTTAAGGATCAATTATTTTCACAGCTTTCATTGCATAACACTTCTCTAAGATGTGGGTCAACTCAGTGTCAACAAAGTTCAGTGACAATAGTAAAACTCATATTGAAGAATTAAATATTAAGGATTGCCTATAATTAATGTGATCAATTTAGAGCAACATTTTCATATTTTCCTTAAAATAGGGGTGAGGATCTCCCAAACTAAATGATTCATATTTGCATATCCTTACTTAGTTGTATGTCTACTCAAACACATGATACTCAATAGGGGCACCTTATTCCCAGAATGGCTTCACTCATCAACTTCCCATCATCTTCCCCTTGGATCCATCATTTTCTCTTTCCTTTCAATTTATACATGAGAAGTTAACTCTGATCCTTCTTATCTTCTGGGTCTCTTCACATGCCTGTGTTTCAGTTAATATCCACAAAATAATCCTTTTCCGTTCTATTTAAAAGTTATGAAGCTTTTATTTTTCACACCCACAGCTGTAATGGGTTAAAATCCCAAATTTTTATTAGAGGGACAATCAGTTCAGTGGACCTGAGCCACTCTGTTCACCCTCACTGGGATAAATCCATCCTACATGTACCAACTGGAGTTTTTTATCTCCATTTGAGATGACTAAGAATCCAGAGTGATGCTCAATTTACAATTCCATCAGAAGGGCAGCCACCTTGCATTCCAGATCAACTAGGTCAACCCATTCTATTTCTAATTTTTCTGATCTTTTAGATTATTTGATCTAACAAGGCAAACATCCAGAGCAAATACATCAAATCTTCCCAAATGTCTTTGCAAATAACTTGTTTTCTTTGCAGGAAGTCATTTTTTATTTTCTGTGAATGGATATGCATCACTTTCAAACCACAAATCAAGAAATCATGACTCAAATCAAGAAAACAACCCACTATTTCCCTATTTTAGAAACTTTGCATTTAACCAGTCTTATCTGCATGTTCTGTGCTACATCCATTGAAATTTTACCCAAAGTATTTGTTGGCGTATCACCTTCTTTCAGATTTTAGATGTCTCAGCTGTTCTTTAGTGACATTCCGGCTGAATTCTCTAGAGCAACTAACACAAAGCAGATTCTAAAAACAAGTTTCTTATTCTTTAAAAACTCAAGTGCCTATTTTTTTAAGGAAATATTTTCCACCTTTTACTTAAAACTGATTAGCTACCAAGAGAGTTCATCTTAGGTGTTGGAAAAAGACCAAAAAGAGCCAAAATCTCAAAAGCTTACAGTATTCTAGAAAACAGTGGGAACAATTATGTCATTAGTCATTTTGGCAGGAGTTTCAGAATGACTTTTTCAACTTTTCAAATGTTATCAGGAACAAAAATATTAACAGAAATGAACATTGTTTATGAATACATGATTCTAAGGATTGGCTGGCTGATGGAAATAAACTACTACAAAGCCTTAAATTCTAAAATAATTTAAAAGAAGAGAATTTGATGTTTATTAATCAACTAGAAACCTGATGTGCCTTGTATAAGTTATCATTAGAGAGGTTAATAAACTCATGTAAAATATAGAAATGTAAATGCAGTTTTCTTAATCCTTATCATTTTTTTAATTCTAGGTGTCAGCAGTATCACACATACTTGCATTATAAAAGGTTGATACTTATCACCATTTTTGCTTTTAACAGTAGTATGTTTTATACAGAAGTTAATTCATTTAGTGCTTGATATTTACTCAGATATTTAACATTTCTAATGTTCTTTATTCCTGAAGACCTGAGTTTTCTCTACTATCATTTTTCTTCAGACTGAAGAACACTTCTTGAAAGCATGGTTCTCATGGAGACAAATTCCCTTATTTTTCTTTAATCTAAAATTGTCTCACTTTGATTCTCCACATTCCTGACAAGAAGTCTGTAGGCATTCTGTTATCCTTTTGTATGCATTTTTTTGTGTGTTTCTCTGGCAGTTTCAACATTTTCTTCTTTCAAATTGAATTTCTTGATATTGGGCCTATGACATGATATCAAAAAGTGATAGTGGTTTAATATGAGAACAACAGCAGTTCTAAGAATCCATTTGAAAATCTAATCTATCAGTAGATTTATGTCATTATGCTCCTGGGAAAAGGACAGGGCTTTTTTTTTTTTTTAGAGAAATAAACCATTTAGAAAGAACTGCTTAGAAGATGGAGTAATTTTCCAAGGGCAAGTTCTTGTGGAAGACATTGAATTTGTATTACACAAAGAAAATCAAAGAAATTAGTGAACAAGTTTTTTACTCTTAAATGAACAGCCCAACTTGGTTATGTTCACCCCCGTGTTCTAGTTTAGTTTCGGGACATAAAATGTGATTATTAGGATAATTTTGAATGGGTCAATATTTGGGTACCAATTTGTAATAAAATTATCTTCATTCTACTCTTTATAGGATAGCACATTAGAAACTAAGATCTTTAAGCATTCACTTTCAATATCAGCAACTTTTTTCTAATGAGCAGAATCTAAGGTCCAAGCCATGGTTGTCTATTATTCAGCTTATTTAAATATATATTTAATATAATTCTTGATGTCCTTTATTCTTTCTCAAATTATAATTCTTCTTCTAACAATTTAAACTATCTAATATCAAATATTTCCTAAAGACTAAATCACCTATTATCTTACAACTCTAAACCAGTTATTATTTTTATTTTAATATATTCCTTTGCAACCTATGTGCCTGATTATTTTTCACATTTGTAGTACAGGTAAAATCTCATGCCATTTCCTAAAATCTTTGTTGATACATATTTCAAAGAATGAGGTAAATATACAAACTTGTTGCTTTTTTCTCTATTGTGGAATTCCTGATGTGTTATGGTTTCCACATGCTGTTTTAATTTTCTAGCTTTATTGAGATATAATTGACATATAACATTGTATAAGTTTAAGGTGTACAACACATTGATTTAATATTTATATATTGTAAAATAATTCCCACCATAGTCTTAGTTAACACCTGTATCACATCACATAATTGTCATTTCTTTTTTTTTATTGAAGTATAGTTGATATATAAACTTATATTGGTTGCAAGTATACAACATAGTGGTGGTTCAACAGTTACCCATATTATTAGACCTTTACCCCCACATGCTGTTTAATTTTGTCCTTTGTTTTGTTATTCATAATAATTTTTGAAATATATTTAAAATATAATCCATGCTCATGAAAAAAATTAAATTAAATTATATGAAAAATTTCTCTCAAACTTCAGTGCTCTCCCAGGGGACAAATATTCTTAACAGTGTCTTGTGAATTTTGGAAATATTTAATTTTATATTCAGAGAGAATATTTATATATATTTTATATAATAAATATCATTTATATGTATTAAACACTTATTTATTGTTGTTCTTTTACCTATTACAGTAACAAGAACGTACCAGTTATTCATGGATTTTTATTACTAGATGATGTTGCATATTTGCTCATGTAGAAGAATCATATTAATTTCAAAGGCTTCTTAATATTTTATTTTTTTATGCACCCTAATTTATTTTACTAGTCTCATAATGTTAACATATTTAAGTTGTTTCTAGTCTTTTATTTTGCTTTTTTAATTATCAATAATATCCCAACAAGTTTTCCTTTTCTATTTCTATAGGAACATGTGCAACATATCTCTAGCATAAATTCTACCCATGGAATTGCTAGAAATATAATACTGCTTCATATTGAATATATTCTTAGTCCAATAAAAATGTGTGTGGAATTTATGTTTGTTTTTGATTTTTAATTTAATTCCTTTGTGGTTCAAGAACATACCTTGTACAATTCCCATGCTTTTACACTTATTGACACTTGCCTTATGGCCCAGTGTGCACCCTTAAATATGCCAAGTGTTTTGTAATGATCACATGTAATGTTTTGTAAATGTCACTTATGTCATGTTGGTTGGTTGCATTGATCAAATATTTTATAGCCTTCCTGATTTTCTATCTACTTCTTTTACTGTAAAACAAATGTTGAAATTACCAGCTAAAATCGTCAATTTGTCTATTTTTTATGTATCGCAAAATCTGCTGAAGTATATATTTGCTTTCAATCTTTCCCTGGCTCTGGGGAATTATTACTTCATGTTCCTTAGAGATTACATTTCAGGCTGTGGTTGATTAATAGCATCATAAAAGATATCATGAAAGATAGAGTTTCTTTTCATATTTTCTTTTGTTCTAAAGGAGAAGAGCAAGTAGGATGGTGCTCCCGCACTGTACCATCTAACGGACATCTGGAGTCATTTCTGACGTGAAGAATCTTGAGATTAATGCAGACCACAGTTCCCTTTTCTTCATGCCATTTAACACTAAATCACTAGAATGCTGAACTTTTCCTAACTGGGATTTTTTTACTTAAGGGATTTACTTGCAGGATATTATCTTCCAATTAAAGTATTATGATCCTATTTTTTAAGTTATTTAGACTGCTAATGGAGTGACTTGACATAACTACAGGATAACATTTACTCTGTAAGTAAAAATAGTAGCTATGCAAAAGCTTAGTCACAATGAAATAGAGAGAATCTAATATTTATGAACTTTCACTGATTATCATCTACATTGTTATTCCATTCAAGTGATTTGCTTAACAGGAACTGTCCAAAGTGTTCAGTATATTGGTTATGTATTACCTAGATTTGTAACTTAAATGTCTGAAATCCTGGAACTTCTATGGCTCTTACTCCACAATTTATTATTTAATTTAACGTAAGGAGTGGCACAAGACAAGTGCCACAGAAATTGCTACTTATAGTGGAAAACAAACAAATGGGGAAAAAAAGATACTGTTGTTGGATTTACCTCACTGTTACTAGCAAACAAATCAGAATTGTTTAAACATAAGGGAATTTTGTTGAGTTTGTATTAGCCTAGGAAACAATGCCTATTCTTTCTAGCACAAACCTACTGACGTATTTTATATTTTTGGTTTATTTTATTCTTTTTATCTGTTCACATTTGGAAGTTAATATCTAAGTCATAGTTTTCTGTTATTAAAATATAAACAAAACAATTAAAACGTGGTTCCATATACATCTATTCTATTTATTTTCACAATAAGAACTTCCTTATGGTCCAGAGGGATGTCATTAAATAAAGGCCAAAATCTTGCCCTGGAACTGAACTAAAAAACTCAGCTTGTAAATCACTCTCTCCAGGAAGTGCCCCATCGAGGTGGGTATCCTCCTCTTTAACTCTATTTTCTGTGAATTCCTAGCATACAGACATAATGCCTTTTGTATCCCAGGTGGGTAACATATGCATAACAAATAGTTAGAACCTCTATAAAATTTTGTAATTCATGCTGGGTAAATCAATTTAAATACTTTAAAATGGGGATAAAGACTGACTATCCTCTCCCATGAAAGAGAGAAGCACATTTCAGGTGCCCCATCATTATTATCAGTACTTTTTAAGATAAAGTGTGGATTTCCATTTGATTTTTCTAAATGTTGAATAAAACATGACAAACATAATAAAGATTAAAGGTAGTCTGAAATAGCATATACAGAATTGATGGCTTCCCTCCCTCCCTCCCTCTCTCCCTCCCTCTCTCCCTCTCTCCCTCCCTCTCTCCCTTCCTTCCTTCCTTCCTTCCTTCCTTCCTTCCTTCCCTCTTTCCTTCCTTCCTTCCTTCCTTCCCTCTTTCCTTCCTTTCCTCTCTCCCTCCTTTCTGCCTCTCTCCCTCTCTCTCTTTCTTTCTTCTTCCTTCCTTAGGGCAGTCCTATCCTTAGCAACTGTCACCATCTAAATATCTTCTATCTTCAAATGCTGTCACAGGCTGCAAAATTTTCCCTGAGCAGCATCTCTTTTATTTTTTTTAATGGAAACCCCATGCCTGTTACATCCAGAACTCAATGTACGATAATATAATCTATGAAGAACACAGAATTGGAGTTCCTGACTTCAGAGAGTTCATAGTCCAAGGCAGTCAACAAGGTCAAGTCAGCACATACTTATAAAAGGACTTCTAGTAAGGGCAGTGAAAACAACTTAAAAGCAACACAAGCATTGTTAATAATGTGCAAATTGCTCAGTTTCTCCTTATGTTGAAATATGGAACATTTAACTGGAGGGAAATAATCTGAAATGTGTGCTTGCAGAGCACTAGACTTGTCTTTTCTATTTCTTTTGAAAATCTCTGAATTTAGGTAGAAAAGTCATTAATATGCTATTTAAATAATTATAAGACAGTAAGGAGTCTATGGGAGTCTTATCTGATGTGTGCGTAATTTTCACACAGCACTGCAAATTACTTTTCCTTGAAATTGTACATTGTAATTGCATATGATTTTCCCTTTTTCTATACATACACCTACACTGTTAGAGCATTTTACATATATAAGAATGTATTTCCTGTCACATATACATACATATGTTAATGCAAATATAAACCTGAATGCATTGCAAATTTATCAGTCAAGACTGTGAGTTGTTTTAACGGTGATTTTGTTGTTCTGTTAAAAACAAACATAGTTATCCTATTATGATTCACCAGGTATTTTTGGTTGAAATATTGAGTAAGAAATTCTGTAAGCTTTGTGACAATGGATTTTTTCTGATGTCAAATTTGAAGTGAGACCCATTAGGCCCTAAATGTGCTTAGTATTAGATGTGGTAAGAGGGAATGCTTTTACTACTGGAAGTAAAAACATGAACATTAAATTCTGTCAGATAATAAGAAAAGGTAACATGTCTTAAGTTATCTCTATTAATAAGGATGGATGAGGGTAAAAAGAAAGAAAAAAAAGTCTGATTTCATTTGTATGGGAAACAGTCATCACAACAAACACTTGAAGCTGATAATGGTATAAATTTTCTGTTTTCAATTGCTAGCACTTTTCCTGCACAAATGTACTACATAGGAGTGAATGCCACACACACTACAGTGAAGAACTGATGTGAAATAGAACTTGACTCTTGCTGGCCTCTTTCCTTTCACCCCTTCTATGACACTTCTGGATGCAGGGCTCTAAGCCAAAAACTTACATCCCAAAATATACATGGCACTAGCAGTGGGCTGTGTGTATGTGTGTGTGTGTGTAGTGTGTGTGAAAGTGCATGGATGTGTATATCTTATATGTGTGTATGTTTATATATATTCTTAAATCTATCTTAATGCTAATTAAAATAATTACTTTTATACTGAAAAAGTAGAAACAATGGAATGTGAGGCAAAATCATCTTGATTTTTAGTAGGAAAGATGAAAATTTCAATGACATGTTAGCAAAATGGTAACTTGAAAAAAAACACTTATGCCAATAAGAACTAAGGTCATATTAGAAAAAAGTCAGTGAAATTGTCCAATATTTCTATTAATGAAAATAAGCAATTACAAGGAAATTCAAAATATCATATAGATGTTGAAGCATTACCAATCATTTAAGGTTTTAATACAATTTATGAGTAAATATCTAGTAAGAATAAAATGGTTTTATTATTTTTATCTGTATTTGGAGAATTACCTAAACATTACATTTTTTTTAAATATAGAAAAGTGATGTCTCCAAATACTGGGATTATAATAAGTGCAACACCAGATTTTATTTAAAGATTTATGCTACTGGACAGATGTATATGGTGATTTTACTTTACTCTAAATAGACTGAAAAAATATTTTCAGTATCAAAGTAGAAGTCTATGTTATATTATGTGTTCATATCATGCACACATAAAAAGGGTGGCAGAAAATTTCTGGAGGTGACAGATATCTTATAGCATTAATGGTATCATGGGTGTATACATAGCTATCTCATTAAGGCTAATACAATAAGTATGTACAGTCTTCTGTATGTACTCAATGCAAAATGAAGTCTTTTGCATATATCAATTTTCTATTTGTACCAAATAAACTGTTTTAAAACATTAGGAGTCTAAAGCGAGATTTTATTTTACCAAAAAAAAAAAACGGGAATACACTAACAATATTTGCATATTTATATTACTTCCATGATATTACATAATGAATTATTATTGCTGGATGTAATCAGTTTTAGATCTTTTAGATAAATTGTATATATAGTATCATTTCAACTCAGTTGCACAAAACTTGTCTTGAGTAAAAGACAACTAAATAGTAACAGAATCTATATACATATTATTTATCAATTTGGTTCTAGATTTAATAATAGTTTCTACACCTAGCTCTCTACCTCTGAATCAATTGCTTACAGTTTATCACGAACTTTTCTACCAGACCTGTGTTTTCATGTATGCCATGTTTTCCTAACTTGTTATAAAAACTTTGGTATTCCATTATACATAGGAACAACAGTCAGACTTTTATTAATTTATCAGTGCAAGCAGATACTTATTAAACCTACATTTGCCTTTTGCTAAAGTGAGTTATATGAAGAAATAGGAGGAGATAGACAGAAAGACAGAGGGAGAGCGAGAGATGTCTACCATATTCTGTCTTCTGTCTGCTCTGGAATGATGGTAAATTATTGTGACTGTGGAAGACAGAAATGTAAATAAATAATATACAATAGTAAATAATTTGGCATTAAGTAAAAGAAATAATTTTGAGAAGTAAGCAATTCACTTAGCATTTGGAAATGTTGGGAAAAGTAATCAGAGAAGGGGAGGGAGAGTATTTGACAGAGAGTTCTGATGAAAAGAAAACAGTGACTAGCCATACAGAGGGGAGTGACCCAAAGACTCAAAGGAGCGGTGGTCAACCTCTGGAAATTACAGAGTTGGGAGCAGGTAGAGAAAAATCTGTGCTTATGTTCTGAGATGGAGTGGCAGAAGCCAGGTAATGTATTACCTTAGTCACATCTTGTGTGCCACATCAATGACATTTCATGTCACTTCAATGACATTTCACAGCCTTCTGAGAGTTGTTAAGGATCTTCATTTTTAACATACATCTTGCAGGTGGTTGATGGATTAGAATTGTTAGCAATTGGAGAAGGGATATTAGAAAATAAGCTACTAAAATGTTTAGGTGAAAGACGATGTGATTCTGAATTGAGGGTTTTATTATAGGAGGGGGTAAGTGGGAATCCAATTAATAGCTATCATTTATTAAGTGCTTAATAAATAGCTGTGATGGCTACTCTTATGTGTCAACTTGACTATGTTGTTACCATGTCTGACTGGTCAAACACCAGTCTTGTGAAAGTAGTTTGTAGTTATGATTAACATTTATAATCTGTTGATTTTAGGTAAAGAACAATGTTGGTCCTTATCCTATCAGTTGAAAGCCTTAACAGCAAAAACAGGTTTCCCTAAGAACTTCTGCTTCAAGACAGCAGCTCAAGAGTGCAATGTTAACTCTTATCTGAGGTTCCAGCTTGCCAGGCTGCCCCCATAACACATGAGCCGATTCCCCAAAATGTCTCTGTTTCTCTTTTTCTTGTCCTCCTTCTCTAAAGGAAATACACATACACTATAGGTTCTGTTTTCTGGAGAAGCTTGACTTATACACATACCCCAGATTATTTATACCTCAAACAAAACTGGGAGTAGTTATGGTTTTCTTTCATTTTTAATGTAAATAACCTTAAATTTAGAGCTGTCAATCTTCCATAAGTCACACACACAAAAAAAGGTATGTGGCCTTGATCTGAGGCTTTTCTGATTCTAGATACCATGTTCTAATCTATGAATATTTCCCCCTTCTCCAGTTCCCTTTCAATTCTTGTGGTAGAATTATAGATGAGCATATTTCATATTTTATATATGAATTTAGATGAATGCATATCATTATATGAATTTTCAAAAAGTTCTAAAATGATTTTCACTTTTAAAAGACAACTTATTTTTGAGTGGGAAAAGGACATACTCTCTTAAATCTTTCAATTGAATGACCAACATATATTTCCTATTTTAGGACCCACCATTTATTTTTATAAAACATTTACTGTAGCTAAAGTGCTTTACGCACTGCCATCTCTAAATAATGCACATTGTATTGTGTCAGCTTTTTTCTTCCACAATGTTTGCCACATCCAAATTGCCTTCCCTCACACCTAGTGCTACTAAAAAATTCAACTTTTTGAGTTCTATCTCACACTCCCTTTATCAATAAATTATGTCAATCTCTTATCTCTCTTCTCTATAGCCAGGGATTGCTTTTAAAGCTAATAATAAGAAACAGAAAATTAAGGATGAGAAATTAACTGTCCTTAGTTTATAAAACCTTTAGGACTCTTAATTTAATGTAAAGCTAATTAAGGTATTGTTAATTTAATGTAAAGCTAATTAAGGTATTGTTATAACTCATCTCTAATAAAATCAAATTGCTGAGTTTCCTGATGGCTTCAAATATTGACATAGTCACATGAAGTAGACCATCAGCCATTTGTAGAGTTGTGGACTTTAATTTATATTGAATTTATGTTTACATGCCTGCAAAAGACAACCAGATAATATGGAATTTTTCTCAAAACTTTCCCAAAGGACTTTGGAAAATGTCATTACAAAACCTAGGCGTAAGTTTCCACAAAACTAGTGAAACTGAAATTCCTGAAGAAGTTAAATTTCAAGTGACAAAGGCTTTTTTAAAATCTTTAAAAATTAACACCTCTAAAATACTATATGCTAGATATTTTCAAAGTGCTTTATATTTACACATTAGACACTAGAATAGCATTTTAGTAAAGTACTGCTACTGTCACCATTTTAAAGATAAAGAAATGAAGACATATAGATATTAAGTAATATTCTCAAGGTCAACAACTAATAAGTAATGGGCCAAGGATTCAATAACCAGCAAAATGACTCCCATGAGGGGTTCTTATTTACTATTAATACAGAGAGGTTGCACATTTGTTTTGCATAATTAAACAGAATTATGCAGTTTGGTAGCAGAATTCTGAAGTTTGCAATAATTTTGTGCTGAACCAATATGAAAAATAAAGAACTACAATAGATTTTTATTGAAAAGTAGTTTATATATAATATTATATTGGTTTCAAGTGTACACCACAGTGTTTCAACAGTTACCCATACTATTAAATGCTCTCCCCCACTAGTGTGGTTACTGTCTGTCAACATAGAAAGATGTTACAGAACCATTGGCTATATTCTTCATGATGCCCTACCAACCCTGTAAACACCTTAACTTATGATTCAAATTTTTGTACCCCTTTATTCCTGCCATCCTTCACACCCATCCACCCTAACCTCACCTCATTGGTAAATACCAGTCACTTCTCAGCATCTATAGGTCTACAACTACTTTGTTCATTTTTTTCTGTTTTGATTTTAGATTCTACAAATAAGTGAAAAAGTAGGATAGTATTTGTCTTTCTCTACCTGACTTATTTCACTTAGCATAATACCTACTAGGTCCATCCACATTATCACAAGTGGAAGGATTTCTTTCTTTTTTAATGGCTGAATAGTATTCCATTGTGTATATGTACCACCTCTTCTTTATCTATTCATCTATTGATGGACATTCTGGTTGCTTACATATCTTGACTATTGTAAATATGAGGCAATAAACATAGGGAGGCATCTATATTTTTGAATCAGGGATTTTATTTTCTTTGGGTAAATTCCTAGAAGTATAGCATATGGGCAATATGGTATTTTGATTCTTATTTTTTAGAGGAACCTCCATACTGCTTTCCACAGTGGCTGCGCCAATTTAGATTCCCACCAACAGAATAGGAGGGTTCCCTTTTCTCCACATCCTCGCCAACACTTGTTATTTCTTGTCCGTCAGATAGTGGCCGTTCTAAATGGTGTGAGGTTATATCTCATTTTGGTTTTGATTTGTATTTCCATGATGTAGTGTTGGGAAGCATGTTTTTTTGTGCCTGTTGGCCATCTGCATTTCTTCTTTGGAAAAATGTCTGTTCGGGTTTTCTACATATTTTTTTCATCAGATAATTTGTATTATTCATGTTGATTCTTATGTTCTTTATATATTTTGGATATTAACCTCTTATCTGATATATCATTTACTAATATATTCTCCCATACTGTAGGTTGCCTTCTTGGTCTGCTGATGGTGTCCTTTGATGTATAGTAGCTTTTTACTTTGATGTAGTCTCTCCTGTTCATTTTTTATTTTGTTTCCCTTCTCTGGGAAGATGTGTCCAGAAAGAATTGTTCATGCTTATGGTCAAGAGACATTTCCTTGTTTTCTTCTAAGAGTTTTATGGTTTCATGTCTTACATTTATGTCTTTAATCCATTTCAAGTTATTTTTGTGTGTGGAGTTAGACAGTAATCCAGTTTCATTACCTTGTATATAGCTGTCCAGTTTTCCCAACACCAATTATTGCAGAGGCTGACTTTTTCCCATTGTATATTCATGGCTTCTTTATCATATATTAATTGACCATAGAAGTGTGGGTTTATATCTGGGCTGTCTACTGTTTTATTGATCTATAGATCTCTTCTTGTGCTAGTACCATATTGTTTGGATTACTGTAGCTTTGTAGTATAGCTTGAAGTCAGGAAGCATTATCAGTCCAGCTTTGTTCTTTCTCAGGATTGCTTTGGCTATTTGGGGTCTTTGTGGTTCCATATGAATGTTAGGACTATTTGCTCTAGTTCATTGAAAAATGCCTTTGGTATTTCGATAGGGATTGCATTAAACCTGTAAATTGCTTTTGGTCAGGATGGACATTTTGACAATATTAATTCTTCCTCTCCATGAGCATAGGATAGACTTTCATTTATCTTTATCTTCTTAATTTCTTTCATCAGTGTCTTACAATTTTCAGAGCACAGGTTTTTCACCTCCTTTGTTAGTTTATTCCAGCTATTTCATTCTTTTTGATACAGTTGTAAATGGAATTGTTTTCCTGATTTCTCTTTCTGCTTGTTCAACATTAGTGCACAGGAATGCAACAGATTTATGTGTATTAATTGTTTATCCTGCAACTTTGCTGAATCCATGTATTAGTTCTAATAGTTTTTTTGTGGAATATTTAGGATTTTCTATATATAGCATGTCATCTGCAAATAGTGACAATTTTACTTCTTGCTTACCAATCTGGATATCTTTTATCTCTTTATATTGTCTGATTGCTGTGGCTATGTTGAATAAAAGTGGTGAGAGTGGACATCCTTGTTTTGTTCTTGATGTTAGAGGAAGCACTTTCAGCTTTTTGCTATTGAGTATGATGCTACATGTAGGTTTGTAGTATATGACCTTTATTATGTTGGGGTACATTATTGCTATACCTATTTTGTAGTTTATCACAAATTAGTGTTGAATTTTGTCAATGCTTTTTCAGCATTTATTGAGATGTTCATAATTAATAGTTAATGTGGTGTATCACATTGATTGATTAACAAATAATGTACCATCCTTGCATCCTTGGAATAAATCTCATTTGGTTGTGATGCATGATACTTTTGATGTATTTTGAACTTGATGTGTTAGTATTTTCTTGAGGACTTCTGCCTTTTTGTTCATCAGGGATATTGGCTTGTAATTTTCTTCTCTTGGTAGTATCTTTGGTTTTGGTATTAGAGTGATGATGGCCTGATAGAATGCATTTGGAAGTTTTCCCTCCTCTTCTACTTTATGGAATTCTTTAAGAAAGACGGGTATTATTTCTTCTTTAAATGTTTGGTAGAATTCAGCTGTGAAGCTATCTGGTCCTGGAATTTTGCTTGTTGGGAGTTTTTTGATTACTAGTTCAATTTCATTACTTGTAATTTTTCTGTTCAGATTTTCTGTTTCTTCCTTAGTCAGTCTTGGAAGGTTGTACTTCTCTGGGAATTGGTCCATCCTTCTAGATTGTCCAATTTATTGGCATATAATTTTTCACAGACTTCTGTAGTTATTCTTTGTATCTTTGTGGTGTCAGCTGTGACTATTCCTTTTCATTTCTGATTTTGTTTGTTTGCATCCTCTATTTTTCTTGATAAATCTGGTTAGGGGTTTGTCTATTTTATTTATGTTCTCAAAGAGCCAGCTTCTTGTTTCATTGATTTTTTTCTGCTGTTTTATTCTTTTCTGTTTTATTCAATTCTCCTCTGATCCTTTTTATGTCCCTATTCTACTAGCTTTGTGTTTCATTTGTTATTCTACTTTCTTTAGTTTGAGTTTAGACTATTCATTTGGTATTATTTTTATTTCTTGAGATAGGCCTCTATTGCTATGTAAGTTCCTCTTAGAACTGCTTTTGCAGTGTCCCAGATATATTTGAACTGTTTTATTTTTGTTTCCATATGTCTCCATGTATTGCTTTCTTCCTTGATTTAATCACTGATCCATTTATTGTTTAGAAGCATGTTTATTCTCCTTATGTTTGTGGATTTTTTGTTTTCTTCATGTAGTTTATTTCTTGTTTCATACTGCTCTGATCTGAAATGATGCTGATAAAATTTGAATCTTTTTGTGTCCTAATATGTAATCTATTCTGGAGGACATTCCATGTGTACTTGAGAAAAATGTGTATCCTCATGCTTTTGGATGGGATGTTCTGTATTTGTCTCTTAAGTCCATCTGCTCTAATGTGATGTTCAGTGCTTCTGTTTCTTTATTTAGCTTCTATCTGGTGATTTGTCCATTGATGTAAGTAGTGTGTTCCCTAATATGATTGAGCTGTAGTTTATTTCTCCCTTTAGTGAGTTAGTATTTGTTTTTACATATTTAGGTGCACCTATGTAGGTGCAAAGATAATTATAATTGTTATATCCTTACGTTTGACTGATCTCTTATCATTATGCAATGTCCTTCCTTGTTTCTTGTTACTTTCTTTGTTTTGAAGTTTATTTTTTCAATATAAGTACTGCTACTCCTGCATTTTTCTCCCTTTTATTTACATGAAATATATTTTTCCATCCCTTCACTTTCAGTCTGTGTATGTGTTTAGGTCTTAAATGAGTCTCTTGTAGGCAGCATATAGGTAGGTCTTATTTCTTTACCCATTTGCCACCCTATGTCTTTTGATTGGCACATTCAGTCCATTTACATTCAAGGTAGTTATTGGTATGTATGTAGTGATTGCCATTTTATTAATTATTCTCTGGTTGTTTTTGTAGTTCCACTGTTCCTTTCTTCCTCTCTTATACTTTTGATATTTGATGTTTTTCTATAGTGTTCTAATTGGACATTTTTTTTCTGTGTGTGTATATTTATAGGTTTTAGGTTTGTGGATACCATAAGGTTCATGGATAGTTTCCTAACTATATATAATAGTCTATATTAAGTTGGTGGTCACTCTATTTCAAACACAGTCTAAAAGTACTTCTTTTTTATTCTTCCTCTGCAGCCACACTTTATGTATTAGATAATTATAGGCATATTTTTTGTATCCCTTGAGTGATTTTGTGTATAGTTTGTTTTGCTACTTTGATCTTGTTTTGTTTTGTTTAACTTCATAATTGCTCAGTAAATAATTTGTCTCTCCCTTTGCCATAGGTTTATTTTCAATGGTGAAAAATAATATTTAGACTTAAGAACTTTTCCATCTACAAAAGTCCCTTATCATAGGAACCAATGTAGTAGTGCTGAATTCTTTCAGCCTTTGTTTATCTGGGAAGATTTTAATCTCTCTTTCAATCTTTAATGATAACCTTGCTGGCTAGAGAAGTCTTGGTTGAAGGTCCTTTTATTTTAATACATTAAACATTTCAAGCAATTCCCTTCTGTCTTATATGTTTCTGCTGAGAAGTCTGCTGATAGCCTAATGGGATTTCTCTTATAAGAATTTTTTACCTCTCTCTAGCTGCTTTCAGTACCCTCTCTTTATCCTTAATCTTTGTCATTTGAATTATACATATTAGTGATGTCTTTCTGGTGTTCCATTATTTAGGGGCTTTCTGTGCTTCTGTGACCTGTTTTGTCTATTTCCTTTCCAGATGGGGGAGGTGTTCAGCAATTATTTTTCAAAATGCTTTCTACTCCTTTGTCTCTCTCTTCTCTTTCTGCTACCCCATTATGTGACTATTGTTTCATTTGGAATTGTCACACAGCTCTCTTAGCATCCACTTATTTCTAGAGATTCTTTTTTCTTTCTCTCTGTTCCTCAGCTTTGTTGTTTTCCTGTTCCCTAATTTCCATCTCATTGTGTCCTCTACTAGCAGCAGTCTATTATTCATTCCTTCCATTGTATTTTTCATTTCAGATACTGTAGTCTTCAGCTCTAAGTGGTCTTTTTAAACTCTTCTCTTTATGGACGTCCTCCCTGAGATCATCAAAAGTTTTCCACGGATCCTTGAGCATATTTATGACTTTTACTTTGAAATCTTTATCAAGAGGTTTTGTGATCTCTGTTCATTTAGCTCTCTTTCTGGTGTCTTATCCTGTATTTTTGTTTGGAACATATTCCTATGCTTCCTCATTTTGTCAGGGTTTTGGTGTTTCTTCCTTTGTATTAGATTGATCTGCTATGCCTCCTGGTTTGGAGGGTAATGGCTTTATGAAGAAGGCATCCCTGTGGTGCACAGAAGTTCCAGACTGTTTACTCACCAGGGCCTGTTTTTCCTCTCTGGTGGGATCCCAGTCGCTGTGGTGGGTTATGGGTGGGGCTGCCTTTCTGCCTGTCTGCTGCCTGATCTCTGTGAGCAGAGGCCTTTTGTGAGCTATGTAGAGGGGATATGGCAGCGCTATGTCTGCCCTGTAGTGATGGAGGCACTGCTGGGCTGATGGGTTGGGCAGGTGTGCAATTGTTCATGGATTGGGGCTGGGGTGCCAGTGATGAGGAAGGAGGGCTTTGGGCTGGCACTGCAGGAAGCTCCCTAGTTGGTTTGCAAAAGAGCCAAGAAAGCTGGGAATGCCTCTCTATGCCTGTGAGGCAGCAAAGTCTCCCTCTACCTGACAAGTAATGAAGTCCGTTGTTGAGTTTAGCGAGTTGGGTGGGTGAGGGAAGCACCACAGGGCTGAGCCACCAGTGATGGGGATGGAGAGTTTGGGGCTGTGATTACCATACCAGATTGGCTGAGGGAGGGCTGGGGAGCATCATACACCTGCCCTTGCTCCTGTATAGAAAGCTCCTTGAAACCTTTCCCCCTCTGGCACCCTTTCTGCTCCTGGTGAATCTTTCAAATTGCCACCTCTGTGTTGTGTCTCAGAGGGATCAGTGGAGCATGCCTGTCCTCACAAGTAGCAGCCATCTCAACCTCCCAGAGTGCTCTAAGTGTCCCTGGTGTCCAGCTCTGTTAATCCCCAATGTCCAATGTGATGTGGTCTTGTGTTTCCAGAGCAGATCAAGGGTGGGTGTGCTGAGTTCCTGAGCGCTTATCCCCTCCATGCTCTTTTCCTCTCCCTCCCACTTTGGGCTTGGATGGGGAAGGGCCTGGGTCCAGATTGGTCACAGCTGTAACACCTTACCCTTTCTCTGTGTGGTCTTCTCTTCACCTGGTGCAGATGATCTGTTCTGCAGTCTTCAGGTTGTTTTCAGGGTTAGTTTTATTTGCTGCAGTTGCTTTCTTGGTGTATGTGCGGGAGTGGATTTCTGACTTGCCTCCCTACTTTGCCATTTTTTTTCCCCATCCCAGAGAATCTGTAATTTTTACAAACTTTTAGTATTTTTTTATGATTCTCTCAAATATACTGAAGAATAAGGACTCAGCAACAAGTAGAAACTACTAAATAAAATGCATGCAACTCATGCTACTTTCTTGAGGGTATCAAACTATTATTTTGACATAATGTAGGCTGCTCTCGGGCTTGCAGAATAAGAGAATTCTTTAGAACCAATCAGTTTTAAAGATTTTCTAGGGATTCGTCAGTGACACAAACATGAACTTATCTCATGTTTCTGGTTTCTGGAATTGTGTGTGTTTGGAATTTGCCTCTGGCCTGATGTGCCAGCTCTCCTGTTGAGAGCATCACTGTGAAGCAGGGGTAAGAGAGCATCTGCCCACTTCTCGAGGCACATTCACCACTGTTCATGAGCACACAGATTCAGGCCTCTTTACATCAAACCTGCATGTGCAGATCAAGCATACGCTTCAGGAATATCAGGAGGGAATGGGGCTGCAGATAGTCCTATATCAATATGCTAACATATCTTTAAACAGATTCCCTAAATATACAAGTGATAAAGGCAAACATTCTGTGTATAATCTATGGTATCTGAACTTTTGTGTGATTTTTATTCATTTCAAGTAACCAGCTTGTTTTCTTCATAATCATTTAATCAATTATTTAACCATTTTGTATGAATATGGCAGTAAATATAGAGTGTTACCTAGGATTTCTTTGTGAAACACAACACAAAATGTTTAGACAGTTTTGGGTCTAATGTCTGGCAACTTTGTGTATGCTCCTGTCAGTATTTTTGGTAAATCTTTCCTCAATGTCTTTTTTCTTTGCGAAAACAAGGATAAACTTGTGGGAAATTAAAGGCCAGGGATAAAACTTTATTTTGCTGTTGATTGCTCAAGGTTTCTTACCTTAACAGTATATTCAACACTTAGTTTAAATACTTAAGGAACACATCCATGAAGACACAAAGAAAGTGGTTTTGCATGTGAAAAATGTTTTCCTACTCCAAAACACAAATCTCCTACACAACAGACTATGGAAATATTTCAGAGTTACCAGCTATGATTAAAACAAAGCAAGAAAATCTGTCATGGTAATTATTCCTGAACTCTTTTCAGCCTGTCATGTTCTCTCCTCCTTACCTCAGTCATTCTGATAATAAGAAATTTAGTCTCAGTTAAATAAATCAGAATACAATATATAGAGCTGTATTATAGAGATGCAATGTGAATGAGGCCAAGGATAGCCAAATTCCCTTATGAAAATGATGGACCAAGTGGAAAAATAACTTGTCCAAGGTCACATGACCAACCTGGTGCAGACTGTCTCTTGGTATATTCACTTCCAGAACATCTCAGGTTTAAAATTTTTCTAATGAAAAGTAGCATTGGTTAGTAATAGTAGCTATTCTACAGCCTTCTTCTGATGTGAAATATCTAGCATTACTTCCCATTCCACCAATCAGCTTAACAAAGTATTTCTTAGATTTACAAAATGGAAAAAAAAATATGCCTTATTAAGGGAAATATTTATATTTCCCAAGTTAATTATAATGAAATGATGGCAGAAATATTTCTATTTTATATATGATGGAATTGAGGCTGATGGAAAATAAGAAGCATACCTCAGCCTGCTCAGCTGTTTGAAAAAGTAATTCTAGTTAAACAAAAATCTAGAGGATGATAATTTGTTAAAGGACTTTGTTAAAGGTTAGAGTTAGGGTTGGTCAATTAGAATTGCTAAACGCAAATAGGTTAAATATATTGATAAGACTAAGAGGAATTTCTATTTACTGAAAGGTTTACTTAACATTTAAAACTCCTTATTCTTGAAATCACAGTCTAAATTATATATATGGTAGAACTCTAAAGAATATCAGATATCCATTATCACCAGTAAGGAAATAAAAGCATTTAAAACATAATTAGTAAGATAGAGCCAAAAGGTGCACATAAACCACTGTATATATCACATGGAACACATTTATAAAAGTTTATATTTAGCCATAAATTACATCTTGCTAATTTAAAAATCATTAGTACAAAGTTCATTTTCTGAACTCTTCAAATTAGTTTTAAAATCAATTCAACATTTAAAAAAAATTTTTCAATTCAACATTTTTATAAATTTAAAATCAAATATCAAAATAATCCATCTAAAATAAGAATGTATAATGAAATTGAAAATAATATTCAAATTAAGTACTATTAGAAATAATACTCCCAAACTTGTTGGATAAAGAATAGCAAAATTTAGAGAAAATTCTATAGTCTTCATTGCTTATATTAAAAGAGAAAAAGAAAACACTATCAAAATAGAAAATAAATAGAAAATAATAAATGTGATCAAATAAGTTTAAAATTTGGCCCAATTGTGAAATTTATGAATATCAAACAAATGTAATCATGAAAAAAAAGAGACAAAAATGTTCTTATATATAATCCTAAGAAAGAAGAAAAAAATAACAAACAATTGAAAGATTAAAATAATACTAAATATGTTATGAAAAGTTTTGCTTTAAAAACTGATTTAGGTGAGATGGCTTTTTAGAAATACATAAATTACTACAGATAATTTTTTTTAATAGTAAAACTTAATCCTGTAAATCATGATAAAGTTTTTAAAAATGTCCACCAATACACAAAAAATTACCACACTGTACATATTCATAGGTTAGCTAGTATAAGAAGATCTTAATAAAATCAAAAGTATTAAAAATTGGAATAGAAGAAACAATAATGTCATTATTAACAAACACTATGGTAGTTTGGGAAACCTAGGTGTTGGTGAGAATATAGAACAAAGAGGACTCATAAAATGGAAAAACGTTATTGCTGGGAGGAATATAAATGCTCAAAACAATTTAGAACTAAAATTGGCAATGAGAGGTGCATTTGTCCATTCACATTCACATGTCACATAAGCAAGCAGTACCACTTCCTGAGCTTGAAGTCTTTCCATGGGTATCATGAGAATATATACAATAATATAGTGTTACTCAAACTGTTCTTATCCAGCAATAATTCTCTTGAGTTTGTGAAAATTTCAAAATACAATATAACCAAAAAAGTCTTCTCTTAAGAGAATATTGTGAAGCATAGACTTCTGTCTTAAATTTTTTACCCTGGATCATACTTTAGGAAAAAATAAAAGTGACAACATTATATAATGGAAATTTAACAGAACTAGGCCCTAGTTTTTTTTGGTCTCTTCTAGGTTTCATTATTAACTAGTAGTTAAATTATACATTTCTCTATATACTTTTACATTTTAATTAGTTGATAAAATAATACCAGTATTATTTGATATATATATTCTTAAATTAGAATACTAGATAAAAGACTTTAGGTAAACCAAAAACATCCAGTGTAATAGAACAATGTTTCCAAGGCAGTGATCTCTGTAAGCACCTTCCATAGGGCATGGCTGACAGTACTTGGAGCATATCAACGCCAGTGCTTACCAGCTGCTGCCCCTGGACACCCCAGGCTGCATACTGCAAGATGGAGTCCTCTACTTCAGGAGGATTTAACTCCCAAACTTCCCTTGAAAAAAGGGAAATATTTTTACAGGAACAAATTAACATGTGCACCAACAATTCAGTTGGACAATTACTCATGAAAACCAGAAAATCAAATAACTTACCTAGTATGTATGTTGTAAATTACATATGAAGCAGTATACGAATAATGAAAAATCTGAAATTAAAGAAAAGGAGAGTTATTGAGCCTAGCTGGAAATAAAGGATCTATTTTAATGTGTACATAGTTCTTGATAAAATCCAGGAATCCAGGAACTGATTTTAGAGAGAAATCAAAATATGAAATATTCCAGTTCGTGAGTTTAGTAATTTCTCTGAGTCTTCCTGCAATAGCCTCCTAAGTCCTCTTCCAACCATCAATCCCACCCCTTACTCAGTCCCCTCTATACTTAGTATAATTGTGATTATATTGCTTTCTTGTTCAAAATATTCATTGATTCTTCATTGCCTATAAAATAACACTCAAATCGCTTTATCAATGTTCAAGAATTCTGGTATTTTGTTTTCTACATGCTTTTCCACTCTTAATCATATACTACTTTCTTTATTTAGTCTGTATTTCAGTCATATTAGACACATTTTCTCTATATATCCTCAAGTGTTTTTGTTTCTTCTTTTCTAGGACATCCTACCCTAACTCAGACACTTTCCTTCCCTCTAACAGAACCTCTGCATAGAGCTTATGTTGATCCCTTTAATTAAAATTCATCTGTCTCTTTGTCAATTTACTCTTTGACACTTAGGACACATTTCATCCTGTGGCGTAAACTACATAAATATTTTAAGTATATGTCTCCTTTTCCCTCTAGAATGTTGTCATGTCCAGGTGTGTGTTATCTTTGCATCCTCCACATTACCTAATACAGTGTTGTGTTTGCATGTAACACTCAACTGTTATTTGCAATACACAGTCGTTATTTGTCGATGATTCTGATGCAGAAAAACTCACACAGCTTGTTGGTGGAGACTAAGTGGTATAACACCCCCAACCACTTCACAGTAATAGCTGAAAATCATATATTAAGTAGTTAATTGCAACTATGAGATAGATACTCAAGAGATTTTACTACCATATTACAAAGAACCCTGTTTCTTTTTAAAGGACATCTTCCAAGGGTCACAGCACTCAGGAGAGAGTGATGTTGAATTCCAAACATAGAATCATACTGAATAATGCAAAGATATCTATATGTTTTGCTTCTTACTGATTAGAGATGATAAAATAGTGGAATATAGAGGAGATGAGGAAAACTGCAAAAGAGGGCTAGGACAAGAGATGGTATGTGTATGTTTGAAAAATTATTTTTCTCTTGGCTATGTGCACCCAGTGAAGAACATTTTTCTCTAGCTAGCTATATTAACTTCTATTATTACTTGCAGGATTTACAGAATTTATATTGATACTTTCATTTTTGGGCATGCAATTATAAAAGCTTCTTTTATTCTTAGTGTGGGTGCACATTGCCCAAATATTATAATAGTCAATTAAAATTCCCTAGAAGTCAACTTATTATTTCTTCTTGTGGCAATAATAGTTTCAATTAAACATGATTGGTCACGTATTTGGTAAAGCAATACTAATGTTCTCTTTTGGCATTGAAATCACAATCCTTCCACCATTTGTTAGAGTAGTGTTTTGCAGTGAAGGTTTTTTTCCCCATTCTTTTTGTAATAACCATTAAATCTAAGATTGCTGGTGAGGGGCGGTAGCCTGGTAAGAGTGGTGTTCTTCATGTAATTGTAGATTGGTGATACCAAAAAAAAAAAAAAATCTAAGATTGCCTTTACTATAGAGGGAAACGTAATTCCCCTGGTGTCTATTTTGGAATTCACATTGTATTCTATACAATTCCATATTGACTTCAAATTTTAAACCTTGAATTCACTACTAAAAAAGGTGACCACATTTGTAAACTTTATTTTCCCATCTCTGAAAGTTCTGCTGCCAAAGCAAAATGCCAAGTGAGCACTTGGTCTTCAAGGCAGACAAATAGGTCAACAATGTAATGGGTAAAAGAAGACTATTCATCCTATCAGCTAATTGCCTAATATGCTGTTCCTGAATTCTTAGGCTCACATTCACCTTGAGAAAATGAGCTTTAGTTAAAGCAGGTCAAAACCACCACTGAGACAAAACTGGATACAATAATTCAAAGTTTTTCTCTTTCTATGATATTTCTTGTAGAGATTGCTGGCTCTTCTCAATGTATGAATCCAAAGGGCTTAGATGTCCTCCAAAATGATGTAATTTGGAGAGGGGAATAGATAAATACACTTTGTGCTTTGTAGTTTTTAGCCTGATACAGTATTTGTTTCTCTTAGGGGGTATGTTGAGTGGAAAACCACAGTAAAAAAGTTAACCTTGACTTGCCTGCTCACCCAAAGCAGGTTGAAATACCGAGTTGTAGGGTTTCAGCCTCGTCTATGGGTGTCCTACAAAGACAGCAGTTTGCCATCTACAGATAATTAGAACTTAGCCCTTTACTCCTAGCTTAGAGCTTTTTCCTCTAAATCTACTGTCTTTGTGGTGTGTGTATGTGCTTAGTCCAAACAGATCTCAAAATGCTTCTTATTTTGTAAGTTTCCATAATTAAAATAGTATTCTATGCTGATGACAGAACACAAAGAATAAGGGATAGGAGGGATCTTAAATAGGATTAGAGGCAGAGGCTTCTCTGTGTTTGTTTGTATGGTGTGGCAGAGATTTTAAAGGAGATTTTTCAGTGAGAATTGGATTGGGCTTCAGTGAACATCTGTATTAAGGCATACTAGCCTAAATTCACTCTGTGTTAACCTGCACCTCTCTCTTCTTGTCCCTCTCTCTCCTTCCTGGGATAGCATTTCTATTGTTTTTTTTTTTTTTAGACATTCCTCATTTCCTTCTATCCTATGTTACTCTTCTGTATTGGCTAGGGTCTTGTTTCATGACAAGTGGATAAAACTGGAGTTAATAGGTCAGGAACAGTTCTTTGGCTGATGCAAAATGAGAGCCAGACTAAACATCTAATGAGATCTTTGGGGACAAAGACATCCACAGTCAAAAATTACATATTCATTCCATCTCTGCAAATGATGTTCCACTGATTACAGAGTATGGATAGTTAAGGCAAGGGCAGTAGGAGTGGGGCAATATTGGGATATAATATGTAAAAACTTGAGCAAAGTGTACTCCTGCGAGCTGGCCTTGAGACGTTCAGTCATTGAGTCTCATGAGGCCAAAGGGTGCTGGGAGGTACAGGAAGCATCATAAGATTCTGCAACCTTATATGATAGCCATCATCTCTACATTACCTACGGAACCCTGAGAAGAAGTTCATTACTAAGGTGGCATAACTGATTCTTGTAATTTGCTGTAGTTATGTTGTGTAAGTTATTGTAAACATTGAATTAGCAAATGCTGAAACATCATTTCCAGGAGAAATACAAGGTTAGGTCCTGTGAACCTCTAGTGACCACATTTTCATCAACCGATCAATTTATAACCTTGTTTTATGTGTATTTCATTTTGAAGACACTGTATTTCATATTTAGCATTTATAATTGTTGATTCATTACCACTGAATCCTGGCCAACAGCACTGTAACTCATGCCTGAATGAAGCTCCTCTGATACATGTACTTTCCCTGTGACACACATCACGGCCTTCTTGCACTGGAAACAACACCAGCACTTCAGCACTATGCTTGGAGGGCATGTTAGACAGCAAAGCCATCAACAACTAGCACAAACGTGTGAACAGCACAACACCAAACTGCCTGTGAAAGGACATGAATATACAGTATGGGAGCTGGAATAAGGCAGAATGTCACTTTGCTTGATGTCAGGTGGGAAAGTGTGCATCAGGCAATTCAAATGTTCTACTGCTCTGTGCATGGTTGAGAATGCCTGGGAAAGCATGGCAAGTATTGGTTTTAGGGTTATAAATCCATTTTAGAAAGAAGGTACATTTGTAAATCTGGAATTATAAGTGAAGATCCACTATACTAGTTACACAGATATAGACAGTATGAGGTATTATGGGAAGAAAGAAAAAACAGGCCTATTTAAGGCCTGCTAGAATGTGAACACAAGAAAAGTATAGAAGTTATTCAGAATGGTGGCATTTATGCTCTATAAATGCAGATTGGTGACATTCAGCCATTTATCAACTGTCTACTGAGAAACCTTTTTGACACAAGCACTGTATTAAGTACTATTTTAAAAAGGATTGTAATAAGAATCATTTTAAAATAGGGTAAAATACAAGAGCATCAGTTGATAATTTTTATTTCTTCCTTATATTGTTGATCTGCCAGTTAATAAACACTTATTAAATACTAATTATGTGCAAGCTCTAAGTTAAATATCTGGCCAGATGCAAGGACTATGATAAATGAGATCCCTGTCCCCAAGGAGCTCTTGATCCACAGAGGGTAACAAGGTTAAGAAATACTATGTTAGTATGGAGCCCTCTGTTGCAGGTCATGGTTGAATTAAAACTTGCAGATTACAAATTTACAGGCCTTCCAAGAAACAATCTTTCTGTTTTACAGGAGTGCAACATAGAGAAGATAACAGTTCTTACAGAACAGTTCTTCAACACAGAGAAGTTTTAGGCATTAAAGGGACTAATATAGTTGAGAAAAATGCCATTAGTGTACCAAATGTAAGGTAATCCTACATACAACAATAAACATGTTTGAATCAAGCATTTACTGTATACCAGACTCAGCTGTGTCCTTTACATATATTATATCATTTAATGTTTAAATCAACTGCAAGTAGTAGATGTCATCATTCACAATTCACATGACAGTTTCTGGAAGCACTGAAGGTTTAACTAGGAGACAGCTGCAATTTGAGCTCATGTCTGTCTCATTACAAATATTGTGATTTAATTGCTGTACACTCTCTTTCAGGGAGCTGGGACAGGAAACATGACTCCAGCTTTGCAAAAGATTCATTTCTACAAGATCTGTTAAACTACCATCGAAAGATTTATTGACAGGAGTAGGCATGAATTAATTGTTAAGAGAGATTTCATTTTGGAAAGATGATCTAATATATCAGATTAAAAATGTAAATCCTCCTCTCCTTTAGCTGCTTTTCACAATTTTTTTCTTGGAATAGCAGTTATTACCTAATACATCTATGGGGCTTCATGTCAAGGAGAGTTACACTTACAAGAAAAAAAGAACAGGGTCCCTAGTCATTTATGCTAAAACCAGAGGTTTATATCTCAGGGTGCCAAAGTTTTTCTGCACTGCCATTAAACTGCAGAATTGGTATAAACAGCATGCGTTTTCATGGCCTGCAGAATATTTTAAATAGGATTTTGAACTTGCCATTGACTGAACTAGTTAGGAAAACTAGACTATAAGAAAGCAAGTCTGAGCAAATAGCACTTAAGAAAGAATCCCAGTGAGACCAAAGACAAAGTAGGCAAAAGGGCTATTGTTTCTTTTGGAAATGGTGTGATGATGCCAAGTTTGTTCTAGGATAATGGATCACCTTTTAGCATGAGTGAGTAGTGATTCTGTTTTTGGAAAAATTTTCTCTCTATTAGACTCTGGATTACTAGATTATCAGGGAACTCTGGTAAATGCAACTGATAAAATTGTAAACTGTAACTAACTTGCAAACATCTTTCTAAATCTTTGTATAAAAAAAGTTTTTGTGAACACTGTGACATTATTGGTTGAAAGGGGAATAAACATGGTCAGAATTAAAGGTACAATGAATATTGATTAGTATTTCAATCAACTTTCATTTGTTTTCTCACTTAATGCTCCCCATAAACTTTAAGATATTATCTATCCAGGACAAAAGGATTGGAACCACGATCTCACAGGTTCAAAACATGCAAAGATTGTTTAAATGCATTACCACTAGAAGAATACTGTAGGATTCTTTAATTGTATCACCATTATAGAAAGTATTTGATAGTAAGAAACTCAAGATGGTAAAACTAAACATAAATGCTAGTGAGGAATATAGAGTTAATGTGTTGCTTAAGTTTGTCTCTGTTGATACCAAAACCTACATAAAACAAAAAAAATGAACTTGCTAATTAAACAAAAACACTATTCACCACTAAACCAATTTAGCACATGAAATATAATGTAATACTTATACTTTTCCTTGCTTTGTGTGGATCTAATAATCTTCCCATTTGGAAAAAATGGGATATTGTTTTGGCTATTTTAGCATTCATATTGTATTTACTTTGAATTGAATAGATTATTCATTCAGAATTGAAAAATATAATATACTCAGAATGCCACAGAAGTGGACAACCTAATGAAATATATGAAGTAAGCAGGTCTTTATTTAATACATTTATTTTATTTAAGAAAATGGATGGCTGGCGACTCGAGTCTTAAAAGTAGACAGCACACCAAAATTACCTAGGCATCATTTCTTAATTTCACTTAGGACTATTGTGCCCAGAATATAATCTAACTGGCCTGCATATAAACAGCAGCCAGCATAAGAATGTACTTTAGCATAAAACTGGAGATCTGTGAGTGGAATAAATCATTTTATGGTATGTTTCCAGTTAGATAAATTAACTGATCATCATAGACAAATCCCCTCCAAGTTGTTCTTAGAGTTCAGTTCATGAGATGTCTCTAATGAAAAATTACATTTCAAAGACACTCCATACCATCAGTTTTTCAATTATTCATATTTAGTATGCAACTTTCACATACTACACTGTTGACTGAACTACCAACATTGACAATGCCACTCTTTGTAATAAAATATTTTCATGTGCCAGACCTTTCTGCATTAATGCAAATGAGCTACTTTCACACCAGTTGACAATAAACTATTTTCTATGTACCATGTACCATCTTTAAAAATATCTGGTTTTATAACCTGAATAGCACTTAAATGTCAATTACTGACAGTGGTATAAGTAGGTTTTTGATTTGCACTGAAATAAATTTACACATCATCTAACCAACTATAAACTAATTTTCTCTTTAGCATGTCAATGCAGAAATAAATATATTGCAATAGGACAGAGTGATAAGAGAAATTCTAAGCTTTATTTCTTCTTGGTGGTAGAATGAGAAAGGCAAGAATTAAAGATTGTTTCAATATAGAGTTATTTGTAGGCCTCTTTTGACTGAGCCATGTATGTAATTTAGGAGAGTGCTAACTTCATTCTAGAAAGATTAGAGAAGAATTTATATGAAAATTATTTAGTTATTACATGAGGCTAGGCCAAGACTACAATCGCAACTTGTTGATTTCTTTAATAAAAGTCTTAATATCAAGCAAGAAAAAAGAAAACCTTAATATTAGTCATGTGGAATTTGTTTGCCAGTTTTCACAACAGTATACTCCCATAGATAATGAACACTCACCTGTGTTGAATGATGTTTAAAATATTGGAAAATTTGTAATAAATGTAAATTTCATGAATTGAGATTATTTATGAAAGTATTTACATATTAATAGCTATTTAGGAGTTAATCAGATTTTTTACATATTATACAAAATGCTGAGATTAATATCACTGTGTATTTGTACATATCCTTAGTATCTATTCCCAGAATTAAGCTTTGTAGGTCAGAAGATATGCACATTTTGCATTGTGATTTTTATTACCATGTCATTTGCTAGAAAGGCTAATAATAATTTACACTGCTATGTGTTACACAGGTATCTTTTTTCTTTTAATGCAAAAATAAAATGTTACTCATGTGCTTATTTGTATATTTTGAAAGGCAAAAACATCATTATTTAGACTTGCAGTTTCCTTATGATTTAGATTGAATATATGGTCATAAACTTTGAATGCTTTGTGTTCTTCATTGTGACTTATTATCACTATATTTTCTATGGAGTTATTAATCTTTTTCTTGTTTGTCTCTAAAAGCTCTTTTTATATTATGAATTGTAACTTTGTTTTCAGGAATGCAATAAATATTTTACCCAATTAATATCTGCCTTTTCATTCTGTGTGTTTGTGTGTGCGTATATGTGTGCTCTATAAAGACATTTTAAATCTTTGCGATTCTTTCTAAAAGTTATTTTCTATTTCAGAACCTAGTAACATGCCAAGAGAAGCTTCACTAACTCAATGTTATAAACTTTAAGTGATTATTTTTCTAATACTTTAAAAATTCATGATCTCTTCAATCCACATAAAATTTTTTTAAGTATGAAGCATAAATCCAGTTTTGTTTTTTCTTCCCCAAATAACCAGACACTTGCCCAATACAATTGGTTCAGTAATTTATCTCTTTTCATTGTAATAATGTGACTCCTAAATCCCATATACAACTTTCATCTTTTTCCAGACTATTTTGATCTTATATCTTTGCCTTTCCTCACTCGAACCACTGCAGTACAGTGATAAGATGCATTTTGACATTTCAGAAGATTACTTCATTTTCATCTTCTTTGTGACATATGTACACTCTAAAGCTTAATTATTTAAATACAAGTTTTAAGCTCTTAGGCTAATTTCCAATTCAAATGAGAAGAAAAATTAAATACTGTGAATGAAAATTTTATTGTCCATTACCTTAAAAAAACTATTGAGTCTAAGCACATATTTTAGTTGGTCATGTTTTTATTTAAAACATCCATCATCAAATTAATCTAAGTCTGCAGGGTGGTGCAGTAGTGAAAACTGTGGGCTGGGTGTTAAGGTGGCTACGCTCATTATGTGTCTCACTAAACACTTACTGTGCAAACTTGGAGAGTGACATAACTTTGCCTTAGTTTCTGGGTGATGATAACATCTTGGAGGAAAATCAATGACTCTTTGAGAGGATGAAACATTACTGGAGGAGTTCATAAAGAACTCTTACTAAAGGAAAGTGCTCTGAGTTGAAAATATTTAAGAATAACTAACCTTGGGGTAAAAATATAAGCAGACATTGATAAAGATTAATGTGCTCTTTATATGCCGCTTATAAAAATGACCTGAATGCTAAGTTGATGAGAATTTTTTTTTTCAAAAAGAGACAGAATTCAAGATGGAATTTACAGAGAAATTACTCTAATGGTGACATTAATATCTGAAGAAAGTTGTCCTCTCCAGTAGCAAAGATAACACACTCTACTGGCTTTCAACATAAAATCTCCTGACCTCTTTTTTTGTAAGGCTCTTAAATGCCTAAAACTAAAATATATACAGAATTGACTTTCAATTTCAATGACTTCATATATATTCTACTGGATTACCATGTGGCCCATGCAAAAACGTTGGCCAATACCAACAGAACTATATTCCTGAAGGAGCCAAATCTTCAACCCTGAAATTCAACCAAACCAACTGAGCATTGAAAACGCCAAACAGATCACTTAGAAACCATGAGGTACCCCAAGTATCAGAGCCTGAGGTTTAAGAACAGACTTTTTCTTCCCTCTTAGGAAGCTACCAGCTAAAAGCATGTAAGTACATAAAGGGTAGTTAGCACATATGATTTTATACCAAAAATCAGAAGGTCAAGGGGAAATTGTAAAAAACTGAAGTATGTGGATCTGTTTTCTTTACTTCTTAAATTTTGCCATTTGTGACAAAATGGATGGACCTAGAGGGTATTACACTAAGTGAAATAAGTCAGTCAGTGAAAGACAAATATATGATTTCACTTACATGTGAAATCTAAAAAATAAAACAAATTTAACAAACAGAAAAACAAAACTGAAATAGATTCACAAACACAGAGAACAAACTGGTGGTCACCAGAGTAGAGGAGGTGGGGGGTGGGCAAAATAGGTGAAGTTTGATAAAGAGGTACAAGCTGCCAATTATAATATAAATAAGTCAGAGGGGTAACAAGTATTGCATAGGGGATATTGTCAATAATACCATAATACCTTTGTATGGTGACAGACTGTAACTACACTTATCATGATGAAAATTTTGTAATGTATGTAACTGTCAAGTCAGTACAGTGTACACCAGAAACTACCATTATGTTGAATTTCAACTGTATTTCAAAGAAATATGATGCTTGGAGTAGAATGAAGATATAAGGAATATTCCTTAGAAAATTCTCTTTTAGCCTGTATTATTCCTCACTAAACATTTTCTCCATATTACTTACTGATATGTGGTGATGTTAGAAAGAATGTGATTAAACTAGACGAACTTCAGATTGAATAAGATAGCCAGCTACATAACAAAATTGCATTTGGTTGCAATATTATCCTACAAAAGGCAATGGAAATGAAGACAGATAATAAAGAAAATCAATGAAAGCAAAAATGTTTTTGGCAAAGATCAATATTGTTGATAAAACTATGAGATGGACCAAAAAAAAAAAAAAGAGGACAAAGCTGGAAATACTAGGAGTGAAAGAAGAGTATCCTCACAGCACTACAAGGACAATAAGGGGATGGTAAGTAGACTTCTGTGTCTGTAGCCTTGAAAGACACAAAACTGCAAAATCTTCTCAAGATGAACTAGATTTCCTAAATACTACTATAGGCTTAAATAAATTAAATTAATAACTAATAAGATTTTGGAACAAAGAAACTATAGGTCCAGAGAGCTTCACTGGTGAACTCTGCTGAGCATTTGATGAAGGGCAAATACCAGTTCAACACACAATTTACCAGAATATAGGGGAGGACAGAATACTTCCTGACTCATTTTATGAGGCCAGCATGATTTAATAGTATAATCAGATGAAGGCATTAAAATAAATAAAACTGTCTAATATTCTTCATGAACACAGATGCAGAAACCGTAAAAAATACTAGCAAATCAAATATCATATAGAAAAATCATATATTATGACAGTCTGATTTATCCTAGATGTGAGACTGATACAATTTTTAAAAATCAAGTATATTTCACATTATCAACAGCCAAAAAAGAAGAATCACATTATATATTAATCAATGCAGAAAAATCATTTGACATTTAAAAGCCATTCATGATTAAAAACTATGAACTATAATTAGAAGCAAACATCCTCAATATGATAAACAGCATTACCAAAAAGTACAACTTACATCACTCTTTATGGTGAAAGATTAAATGTTTATCTCCTAGGAAATAAGGCAGATTCCCACTGTCACTATTCTTATTAAACATCACACTGGAATTTCTAGCCAGTGCAAGAAAATAAAATAACATGCATACTTATTGGAAAGGAAAAAATAAAACTATCTATTTACAAATGACATAACTATCAATGTGGAAATCCAAAGAACCTTTAAGTTTCTAGAACTAATAAACGAAATAATGATAATAAATCAACAGTGCCAAAGGATAAAACATCAAAGAAAAATGAATCAAAAAGTTATAAAGTAGTAATGAACAACTGGGAACTGAATTATAAAAAACAATGCCATTTACAATAGTGTTAAATTATGAAATACTTAAATATAAATCTAAAAAAGATGTGTAGGATTTATATACTCAAAACTACCAAACACTAAGGAGACAAGCAAAGAACATCTAAATATACTGCCCTATAGGTGTTCACAGGTTGAAAAACTGTGCCCTTATTTACTTAGGATGTCATTTCTTCCAAGACTGATATACAGATCTAACATGATTCCAATTAAATTCCAGCAGGAATATATTGACAAACTGATTCTAAAATCTAAATATATTTCAAATAAAACAAAACTTACAAAAGCTAAATTAACTTTTAAAATAAGTAAAGTTGGAAGATTCATACAATCTGTTTTCAAAATTTCTTATTAAGTTACAGTATCAAAACAATATGATGTTAGAGAAAAGATAGACATATATCACAGAATAAGATAGAGTATGTGTGTGTGTGTACATATATATATGTATATATATTTAAAAAATCTATCTATGATGAATTTCTAACAAAGGTTTCATGGCAATTCAGGGGAGAAGGGATAATCAAACCTCTCCACCAATGGTGCTAGAAAAATTGGATATCCATAAGAAAAACAATAAACAAATAAACCTTTATCCATATTTTCAATCATATATTATTATTAACCAAAAATGAATCATGGACCTAAATGTTTTGGAAGTAAACAGCATTGGAGAAAAATCCCTGTGACTTTGGTTAGGTAAATTTTCTTACATAGGAAGCCAAAAGCACCACACAGAAATGAAAAACTAAATTGGATTTCATCATACTTCAGAATGTCTGATTTTTAAGAAAATCACATATATCAAAAAGGAAACGGGGAACCACAGACTGGGAGAAAGTGTTTGTAAATCATATATGATAATGGACCTCTACCCAAAATAAATAAAGAACTCACAATTAAACAGTAACAAAACTAAGAACTCCTCCCTCCCCACCCCATGCACACACACAAATGGAGAAAGTTTCAAGAAGAATTCATCCAAAAAGGATATGTTAAGGTAGCAATTAAGCACATGAAAACATTTTCAAGATGATTAGATTAGTTATTAGGAAAATTCAAATACCACTATACACTCATTAGAATGGCAAAACAATGAAAATACTAGTGATGATACAAAGTGGTGATTATAAGGAAGTTTCAAGCATTTTTGGTGGTTTTGTCAAATGGTACTTTAGAAATCAGTTTCGTAATTCTTGATAAAGTTAGATATATGCTTACCATGTGATTCAGCAATTCCCAGACTTAAGTATTTCTCCAACTGAAATATAAATCTATGTTCATACAAGAACCTGTGCCCAGATGTTTATACCAGCTTTTTAGATCATCAACAACTTTATACTACCCAAATATCCCTCAACTGAAGAATGGAAGAATAAATTGTGGTATATTAATTCAATGTATTATTATTCAGCAATGGAAGGGAACAAAGTATAGATACAGCAACATGTGTGAACCTAATTGCATTACACAAAGTAAAAGAAATCAGATATAAAATGCTACAAGATTCCTTTTATGAGACATTCTAGAAAATAAAAAACTATGGAGACCAAAAACATATCAACAGTTGCCATGAGCTTGTAGTAAAGAGAACAGTTAAACACCATGATACAGGGTGATATTTTGGTATGATGGCACTAATCTGTATCTCAGTTGTAGTAGTGATTCTATAACTATGTGCAGTTAAATTAGAAGACCTGTACACCACAGAGGGTAAAATATCTTGTATTTAAATTAGACCTTAATAAAAAACAAAATAAAGATGAGCTATTTGTTATGTTAGATAAAGCCAAGTAAGCAAGATGAAGAAAAGAAAACAGGGATATTTTAAGAAATCTATCAATCCATTTAGACACCTCCAAGTGTAATTTTCTGTATTCAAATTATCTTATTCTATGTGGAATGATGTGATTTTGTAAATTAAGATTTGACTTTTTATTTTATTGATTTCTAATCTAAGATGTGCCTTTTTCACATTTTAACCTGAAACTGAGATGACTTAGATAAATCGAACATCGTAATTTAATTTCTTACTGGCATACAAAGTAGTGGTGCATCTTTCAACTGATGATATGTCAAATTTGATGCATTGAGTAATTATTTAACTTTATCAAACAAGCTGTGATAAAGCTAAGTATGTCTGTCAAAAGGATTAAAGGCTAAAATGCTGTGACTATTGAGTTTTGTGGCCCTTCATAACACAAGACACTACTAATTACCCAGAGACAGTTACTAAATGGGAAGAAGACAATCAATATGGGAATGAGGCTTTTAGTATGTCATTGGAAGATTTAAAACAAGAATCCAGGGAATTGTAAGTTAAAAATGAAAATTAATTTCTGAGTAAGTGCTTAGGCCAGCATGATCAGTAGAACCGTCTGCTATGATGGGCATAGTCACTCTGGGCTGGCCACGGGCCACACGTGGCAGTAGAGTACTTGAAATATGGTTAGTGCAACTGAGAAATGAAATGTGTAATTTTATTTAATATTAAATTTAAGTGGCCCCATGTGATTAGTGGCCTTGTACTGGATGCACAGGCTCAGCCATTGGGCTGACGCACTTTTAGGATTAGGGTAGGACCAGGCAGCTAGTTGGTGGCCCTGCTTCACAGCTCTGAGACTACCCCCGCTGCACTGGCCACCACCGTCCTGAATCACCAGCCTAGTGGGGGAAGGGAGAGTAACAGTTAAGAAGGTGATGAGCATAGGAGGTAGTTAGGCCAGCAGTAAGAATGCCGACCATTTCTTTCTTACATAATACCTACAGGCTCCAGGATTTTTGTGAAATTAAGCATTCCCTTTTCTAGCAGCAAATTTGTACTAGCTCTGACTTTATATTCATTTTTTCCTCAGTACGGTAGTAGGAAGAATCACAAAATTGGGAAATACAGATACAGCATTATCATTACTTTTATTTTTTGAATATACAACAACTAATGGTAAGACTAATAAGGGTAAGGACTGTAACCCAGATCTGTATCAAGAATAAACAGAGGTTAAAACCTTCCTTTTTGATGAACCACAAACTTGTAATCAGAAACTGACAATGTTTTATATCCTTTTGATTAGTGTACTTTGTAATTTTCCAGTATATTTTTGCACTTTATATATTTTATATTTTGGGATAAAATGTTTTGGAAATTAAAAATGATTTTCAGTAAAAAATAATTAGTGAATCTAGATTATTTCCAAAGTATCTTAACATGTTTAATAGTACTTTGAAGTCCGGTAATACTCAATGACTTACCAAAGCTAATGTAAATGTCCCATATTAATACCATCACTGGCATGATGCATACATGCATATAAAGGCATACATGCATGTGCTATGTAGACCTATCGGGGTTATTTCGTATGGTTGTGCAGCTTGTTCTCTACACAAAACAACTCAACCGAGGAGACCGGAGACTGACAGCCAATCTATCTTCTGGCTCTCTTGCACGGAGCTGTGTCTGACCAGATGAAAAGGCATCTTATTCATCACACCACCTGCTGAACTCTTGTCAAGCAGTGTATGCATGAATGCAAATGCTTAGAAGGGACAGCTTTTCATAATTTGTCTATATGGAGAGAGAGGATGTATATTTTTAGCAAAAAGATGCAGTGGTTCTGGCATGTTCCCAGACATGTTCTGTGTATCATGCTATGTTCGTATATATTTAGGTCTCCATTATTTGAATAAAAGCTTCAGGGACACTCTATCAGAAACCTGTTTGATTACAAGTAACAGAGTTGGATTTTAGCTAATTAAACCTAAAAGGGTTTTTTTTAAAAAGTCTTAGAGATTTCACAGAATATTAGGGAGGATTAAAAAACCCAGAGTTGGGGGCTAAGTTTCTAGAAATATTGACTGAAACTGCACCATGAAATAGGCTGGTTAAAAACTCCTGATGCTATATGAAGCCTTATAGAAAACATTGTGCTCTTTCACCCAACAAATGAAAAGGGCCTGTAGCAAGTGATGCCAGGAAAGCCAAACCTTCTGTGGCCACCAACTTAGTGAAACCTGCAGGCACCACAGAGAGCCTTCTCCCTCGTACTGGCCAATTCCAAACCAAAGCTCAGTAGATCAGTGGTCTAGGTTATATGTCTACATCCTAACTCTTGGAGATTTCCATGTTGAGAACATAGAAACTATTGAAAGACTTATCAAAAGATGAATGGAAGTTAATTAAGTTATGTCATCCTATACAAAGCCAGAGGAAAAAAAATTAGTTGTTGTATATGTAAAAAAATAAAGCTTGAGTCTATAGCAAATGAATCATTAAGTGATTATACATTTTGTATTCTCAACTTTAATATGATGACACTGAAAATGCCTGGTTTTAAGAATAGTCTCAGAACTCATATTAGCCCTTTGGCCTATAAATATGGTACAAAAGGATATTATTTTTTATAGGGTATGCTATTAATTCCAAATACCTATAAAGACTCTAATAATCACAACAAAGCTAAATGGAAGAGAACAAAAAGCATACATCCATGCAATCAGAATGAAATTAGAAAAAGGATAAACAACTAGACATAAAATGAAAGGAAAACATAAGAATAAGAACTATAATAGGACATGTCATAAGATGGCAAATTCAGTTAGGCTATTGGGCTTTAAGCAGATTGATGAGTTGTTTTCTAAGGGATTTAAGTTATATAAACATGCAATCTGTGTTATTAGGCTCCAAATATCTATTTTCACTAAAGGAGCCTCCATTTCTTGGAGACATTTGTATAATAAAATTTTGGAGCCAGAAAGAAGTTGGAGCCTCTCATTTTACATCCAAATATTTGATTTATTACTTTACTTTATAATGAACATAGAAATGTTCATTGAAATGTGAAAAATGAGGGAAGCATCTCAAAAACAATTCCTTGAGGAGAAAAAGGCACAATAGCCTTAGGTGGTTTTATGGTCAAGAAATCCATAACGTAGCTGTGAACATGAGAAACAGACATCCGGAGTAGATGATGGTATAAGAAACACGTTAGACGGTAAGGCAAAGGTGCAGATTCAGAGGAAAAAAAAAAAAAACTACTGCTCCAGTACTCCCTGCAAACAGACCTCTGAAATACACTTCCGATTGCCCCTTGAACAGTTTTCTCTTTCTGGGATAGCTTTCTCTTTGGTCTGATTCTTTGCTTGCAGTGTTGAACAACTTATGACATCTCAGGTGTTGGTTTTTGTTTTTTTTTCCTCACTTGCTGTTTTTATCTTCGGTTTTACTTTCAAAGGCTCCAAAATATATTACGCTAGCTTTGATTTGTCTTCCATAGTTATTTTTGAGACTTAGAACATATTAAATCAGTAGATTTTTCTTCAATTGTCATATGGCATCCCTAAAATTTTAAAAACTACCTATTATCTATAAAATGTTTATTGTGCCAAATGCCATATTCATCTGGGAACCACAATTGGAACCATCTATATTATCAGAGTTGGTTCTAACAAAACTCCAGGAAAAGGTCACAATCATCCCCATTTTATAGATGAAGTTATATAATTTGCCTATGTTTATATATCTAGCAAGTAGAAGTATAGATTTTTTAATTCTAAAACCATGTATTTTCTCCTAAGACCAACATAGCCTAGATTCCAATCTAGCTTAGAGGCACTGGAGCCACCCAACTACATGGTGTTATAACTGACTCACTGTCAAATTTACCAAGTATTTTCTTAATAGCTCCCTTTAATTCCTGAGAATTCTTGAATTTCAAAGGGGAATTCTTATAGGATAAAAACAAAAATAAAAAAGATCTTCCGAAGGAAAAAGTCTCTTTTATGTAAATTTCCCTTTACATAACAAGTGTTCTGAGGACAATAGCATGTTCTCACCTCTGCAGGTATTAGTGGCTGAATTGGCTTCATGGGCATGTGACCTGAACCCCATACAAGAGAGGCCTTTTGCTTGGTTTTTACCATCTTGAAATCTTTAACAATTAGATCTTTGAGCTTCTGTATTGTAATTGAAGTCTGCTGGGAAGCAGAACATGTATATGAGCTGAAGAGATATGCAACTGACATGTCTTCCACTGCCTGCCATTCCTTTTGTATGTAGTATTTATGATGCCCCTTTAGGGCATTCTGATAAACCCATAAGGCATGGGAGTTCAGCAACACTCAAATTGAGTTCAAGTGCATCATGTCTACAACTAAGTAGGATACTGACAGCCCCAAGCGGTCATGCTCTCTGTTTGAAACAAAATTTACTTGAATAAAGAAAGAAACATGAATGAGCAAGGAACCATATTGTATTCTTTTTACATGTGTTACTTCTCTGTGTTAGTCAACCACTAACACTGGACATGATGTCACTGAAGGAAAGGGAAAGAGGGAGACCCATGATTCCTTTTCCTTTTAAGTCCTGTCTTACTCATCATTAAGCCAAAGGCAGAGATTGTTGGTAGAGTATGTGCATGTCAAAAAAAGAAATAAAAACAGCTGAGTTAATATTTTTCAGCATTTCCATTGTTCCAGTGAGAAAGTAATACATGTGCATATACAAGCTGAGAACTATGAATTATATAACCTAAGAACTCCTATGTTTTCATTTATATTTGGCATTGTACAATATAAGTACAAAGGCTAAAATTCATGCTAATAAATTTAAATTTAAATTTTCTCTTTATTTAGAATGAGTTGAAATTGCAATAATAAAATAAAATAAACTAACAGCATAACAAGAAAGAGATTATGAAAGACAGAAAAAAGTATATTTCAGCATCTTTAATGCACTTTCTTCCTGCTTCTTGAACAAGGATCTCACATTTTCATTCTTCTTCTGGTCCCACAATTTATGTAACTGGTCTGATTACCACCTGAGAGTTAGATTTTGTTGACATCATTTACTCTGGTGTATTTCTCACATCATATTTTCTTCAGGCATTTCTTTAATTAAGTTCCATTTCAAACATGTGACCAGAAAATCAGCTTTGGTGTCAAAATATTTGTAACAATAAAGAAACTTGACATTCAGGAATCATCACACATCTACTAAAATGGTTTTTTCATCACTCCAGTTATTTCTGTCAACTGATGATAGCTTGAAAACCCAAAGTCATTACCTCTGAATTCTCATATCTACAAAATCAAACTGGTGAAGAAGTGAAAACATAAGATTCAGAATCCAGAGGTCAAGAACTAATGTTGGCTTTTCCACTAGCCTGCCATTTGACCTTTGGTAAAATGCACAAATTTTCTGAGCCTCAGTCTCTCATTAAGTAAAGGAAGGGATTTCAATTAGATAATCCTTACATATTATCCAATTAGAAATTAGAAATCATATGCGGAAAATGCTCAGCACTGGCTTGTTACATAGCAGGGCTTCAATAAATGAAAGCTATTAGAAAATATTAGGACAACCTATTTCTTAAATTAACCTCCATGCCATGGATTTATATCCTCATGACATAATGAGCAATCCATTTGTGAGTACAAAGTGGCAAAACTAGAAATGATGACGTAAAAAATGTTCTTAAAATGACTCATTGCTATTAGCACTTAGGGTACGGTTAGTTAATAAAAATTCAGAGCAGAAAGAATTTGCCAGGGGCTGGAAGAACTGACAAATGAATGAAAACAAATGAATTCTTCCTTGCAACAATTACTGACTGAATTCCTCATGTCAAACAAGGAATCAGTATCTTTAAAAAAACTTCTCTCTATAGTGGACATATAAAAACTAAATTATTATTATAGTTATTATACTATTATCAAAGCCATCATCTTACACCTACATGCATGCTATGGGAGCACTGTTGCCACATAAATTTCATAGTCATTTTGGAAAAAAAGAGGGGCTAAAGCAAACCACTAAAATGTGAGTAATCAATGCAACTGATGCAAATTTTATTTGCATGCAATCTTAGGGCCTTGGCTGAACTGCAGTTTTTCACAGATATAAAGTGCTATTAGCATTTTGAAGCTAATTGGAAATAGATTTAATTCTAAACTATGTTTTATAAGTCACTTTCAATGTAGTAAAAAGCAAAAGCACTTTATGGGAGATGGATGGGGAGTTCGTCAGGAAAACAGAGTTCTGGCCCCACATTTGCTATAGGCCCACTGGATGACCTGAGGCAATTCTCACTATCTGGCCCTTGCAGTGATATAGTTTATTTATAAAATAGGAGGTCAGACAAGGTTTCCTTCATGATTAATATTCCAGGAAACTTTCATTTAGTTTGTGATTCCACATAAAGGAGATCGGCAGTGCTTTGTTTTGCAGAGCTCTTAGGCTATTCTACGTTACAAAGAAAGAAGTATTCAGACAAAAGCCATTTTAATTTTATTAAATTAATTGAAATCTGCCATTTTCCAGTATCTTTAAGATTCAGTACCTACAGATCTAATAGATTTTTTGACCCAGGCTGACAAGGTCATAGCTTTGCAAACATCACATTTATTTGATTCAATCAACATCAATTACTCTCTGGTAATTGATAACAACCAGTGCTTACTGTGGTTCATAATTTATAGACAATATTAACACTTGGGGAGTGAAATATAGCAAGCTATAACTAATGTTTGTTGCCAGACTAAAATAAATATAAAAAGAGAGAGACAGATGTTAAAACGTTTAATTAATCCTTAAGAAAAAAAGTTGCCAAGTAGACCAAAACATGTTTGGGCAAGAGATTTAGGCACAGAAAGGACACATGAATGGCTCAAACCCCAGGCATTATACAGTAGTAACAAAAAGACACTGATGGTATGGTGGAGAGAAACCTCTGTAGAGTGCTTATTAATTAGTAATTAATTAGATTCATGTTAAGCAGCTACAGTTGCCTTTTTTCAGATGGCTGTTGTTTATTAAGCTTTAAGGATAAAGATATATTGCTAGTATTTCGAACACAGCATAGAAATCCAGGATAGGTGAATTATTTCCAAAGGAATGGTTTATGCAATTTATCTTGAAAGACCAATACATCATTGTCATATAAAATATGATTAGTGTTACTATCCTGGAAAACTATAACAATTAAAATATCACAAATATGGCCTTAAATATAGAAAGAAAAAAGGATAACATGAACATGCCGTACTGAGAGCTGCTGAAGAGAGTTCTCTTCAGACACGCAGACTTAAATATTATTTTGGAAAAATTATTTCCTATATTTAAAGTCTTCAAATAATTTTTAATACTATTTATTTCTAGTAACCATTAATATGGAGAGAACATGAACAGGAAGCACCCAATGCAAATTAAAATAAATCTATCATTTTCATTTTAGAAGTTTGTGACTATATATCGTTTGTGCATTTAGTTTGCTCAAATACACTTAAAAACTCAAGAACTTCTAAAAGTAATAATCAATGACCACCCACGTTATTAATTTAAGTCTTGAAGATGCCTTTTTGGAATTGTGGTTGAGAATTCAGGCAAAACAATAAAGCAGAGCAAGGGGACTAGTTGGGGGAAAAAGAGAGTGATGCAGATTAAAAACAAGGAAGCAAAACTATGAAAGCAAAGATAAAGACTAAATAATGTCACACAAAAAGAATTAGAGAAAATAACCATATTTTCTAAGTTACACAAATTAAAAGAAATGTATCATTGATGACTTCAGTTTCACATACTACCATAATACTGAACTTGACATATGACTGCATAATTTTTAAATGGCTGATTTTACAGTTATGAGAAGTTTGTTTCACTATTATTATCATCATCTATTAATCAGATTCACTTGTAATTTTCTAAAAAAATCAGTTTTGGCCATTATTCTCTATTGACTTCTAGGTTTGTACAAAAATTCATTTTTTGTTGAACAAATAAAAGAAGTTTGCCTTATATTTATTTTCAAACATAGTAGTTATGTTTTAATGTCAATAGGAGCAAGGAAAAGGTTAATTTTTTATGATAAACAAACACAATTTAAAATATATCTACCATTATTGTCAATTGAAAGATGTTCATCATGAATTATATGAAAAAAAACACTAAATTTTACATAGAATGATTACATTTCTGTAACATAAATAATTAAACATGTCAATATTGTATTTGCATTTATATATATATCTTTACACAAGTTCTTGAGGAATATATGCTAAATATAATGGTGATTTTCTTAAACTGGTAGCATTTTAGTTGATTTAAATTTTCTTCTTTATAACTTTCTATTTTATCTGAATTTTCAACACGAACATTTTTAAACAGAAAAATGTGGGTTTTTTTGCAATGCTGAAATGAACATTTAATGAAGAATAAACCCCTAAGTAGAATTTATAATTTTCCTCTCTCATAGCCACCGATTTATCTTTCCCCACTTTTTATGCATGGATGCCAGAAGAGGAGAAAGAAAGGTTCTTTTTGCATCTTCAGAACCATATGTAAAATATTAGTAGTAAAATATTCCAAAGCTGCTTTTGTCTCCAGTTTCTTATCTCCCAAGAATTAGAAAAAAATAATAATCTCTGAATTTAAATTTGAGCCTAAAAAAAGCAATTCAAAATATGAACAACACCTTGCAATGAATCACTGCCTTACTAACTTCTTATAATTAACACCCTTTCACCAAGGTTCCTTCTCTTTGTTTCTCTCCCTGTCTTCACACAGAAACTTACTTGTGTTGAATAAAGAGCTAATTTTCTGAAGATGAGCAACAACTCAGTGGGAAGGTATTGAGCAAATATGTAATCAATCTCAATAATTTGTATGTTTATTAATATTCTTGTTATTGATCAAAGTGATAAGAATTGTAAATCCGACACAAATTTACCAAAGTTTATCAAAGAGAAGGACAAAGATCCATATGACTTCATAATTCACCTCTATGTATCTAAACCACTCACTCAATAGAGCCATCTCTAAGGAAACAAAGAATGGAGTAGACAAGCTGCAAATAAATATCATCGATGAGCAAAGCACAAATTGTGACTTTCACAGAGTTCAAATTTATATAATATGACTTAATTTTTACATCATTTCATTAGAAAAGCTTTCCACAGGACTTGGCATACTCTGATTACAATTTTTTTCTGATACAAGTGTCCTGTTCATAAATGCATTTTAAACATATGACAAACAACCAACACACATTATAGGGGTACTGAATAGCTGTTTTTTTCCAAATCTGAGCCCCCGAATTTCAGTTACAACTTCTAACTTTTCTTATTTAGCCAAATACTTTCAATTAAAGACTCCTACATTAGTTATGTATTTGGGACACTATAAATATTACAAAAAGGTGATAGCATAAAATGATAATGTATAAATTTTAATCCATCTCTATCTCCAACTGAATGCATTTAAAAAACAACCACAAGATAAGATTAAAAAAAAAAAAACATGAATTGCTCTCCAAGTATTTACTCGAGGGGATTATTTACAAGGAAATTCTGAAAAAAAAAGAGATTATGTAGGATTTTTAAAAATTAGAAAAGTGAAACTGAATTCCATGAATACATGCAATCTAAAGGTTAAAATTGTAGGAATTAATTTTGGGAGACAACTTTATCTCTGATAATTACTCTAATGAGTCTATCAGTACCTCATCTTGTCCATTTATTGTACCTCCTCTGCCCTCTCCTGTCTTAATGGTGACAAGGAGTTTACACATTGGGATTGAAGGATACTGATTGGCCCATAAACAATAAAGACTGCTGTGCCTCTTAATGGGTAGCCATACAAGGGATTCAATTTAAAAAAATGGAGGAAGAAGCATGCTGGGTTTCCTTAGACAAGGACATTTAAAGCAAATGACTTTCTTCATGTTTTTTGGGACTCATGTAAGAACATTGCCTACCCCAAAACACTGATCTATAGACTGTTGCTTAGGCAATCATTGCCAATTTGGTACACTTCTTGATCTTTCTGTTTTTGTATCCTTTGGCACTTCTTTTCAAAGACTTGCCCTAAATAATAATTAAGAAAAATAATGAATTTTTGTGTGTGTATTTTCATCCAATCCATCTACTGACATTCCAGTGGAAGGGAATTTTACTAAAGTTTTATCTCTCCTAATCTTTAAAATAGCAAAGACATTTTGCTTTGATTTCTTATCTTTACTATTGGGTTTGTAGCCTTTATTTGACTATATTCAGAATTTATTATTTTTATATTTGTTTATGTTAATAAAAGATTATTAAATATTTTCAATTAACCTAACACTGTGCAGGGCATGGGGGTAAGAGGTTGGATGGAAATTGATTTTAGACTCAAGGAAATGAAATAAATTAAGTAGACTGATGTGTAAATAATTTCAATATAATTAGACACAGTATAAAGAGAACATACTGGATGGCTTTATGAGTTTTTAAATTTTATTATTATTGAAAAGGTTCTTAGAAAAGTCCATTTTGATAGTTTACTGAGTGGATTTCATTTCAGACTGAATTAAAAATTGTTCTTATTAAGTGGGTAATCTTGAAGAACATTCAATCTCTCTACACTATAATTTCAACAGTAAACTGTGAATAACAAAACTTAAGTTTGTCGTAAGAATTAAATAAAATAATGCAGTTAAGAAATTCTCTATAGAGCCTGGTCAGAAAAAAATATTAAGAGAGCTAAAATCACCCACAATCTCCTCTTCTTCCCCATGACAATATCATTATCATTGTTGTCACATCAATATAAACTTGCCTTCAAGGAATAGGGCTTGTCAGTTGGAAAAGGGGAGCTGGAAATATCTGGAGGAATAGAAGTGGTTAATTGTGGATATAATTTAGTGTTTCTAGGAGGAACAGTGTGAAGAAATGAGGCTGAAAATGAATAGTAAGAAAAATTGTTAGGAGCGTGGGCCAGACTTGATTCTCATCTGTGCTTTCCCTATCCTTGTGTCCCTTGTAAAACATAGTTATACCCTTCATTTTGAGAATTCATTTTTAAGTGATTGCACAAATATTTCTGTCTTTTGAAATTTAGTGTGATGGTTAATCTTATGTGTCAACTTGACTGGGCTGAGATACCCAGTCGTTTGGTTAAACATTAATTTGGGTGTGTCTGTGATGGTGTTTCTGGAGGAAATTAACATTTGAAAAGTAGACCTGGTAAAGCACATTGCCCTCCTCAATACAGATGGACCTCATCCAATCCACTGAAGGCCTGAAAAAGAACAAAAGGCAGAATAAGAGGGAATTTGATATCTCTGCCTGACTATATTCAAGCCAGGACATTGGTCTTAACCTGTTGCTGGGGTCAGGCTAGGACTAGAGCTTAAACCACTGGCTGTCCTGGTGCTCAGGCCTTTGGACTGGAACTGAAACTATACGATTGGCTCCAGCCTGGCGACTGCAGATTGCTGGTCTTCTCAGCATTCATAATTGAGTGAGCTAGTTCCTTATAATGAACACCCCTCTCTCTCTTTCAATCTGTCTCTCTCATACGTGTGTGTGTGTGTGTGTGTGTGTGTTTGTGTATAAATTATTCAATAATGAAAATCATGTTTCCAGCTATTTGCTGCCTACTATTTGTCAGGCACTGTATGACACATTTCATTTACCAAATAATTAATAATTTCTTTGTTTCCTAGTTTCTTCATCTGTAAAAGGTATCATAATTGCACATAAATAATAAATGTATTGGGATAAGTAAATACATTAATTTATATAAAGCACTTGGAAGAGTGCCTGGCATATAGCATATACTCATTTGAAATTAACTAATTTTATTATTCATTTTTTCTTCCCAAGACTTCACCTCTGTATCATAGCTGAGAAAACCAGGCCTTGAAGATGAAAATTAGCTTCTCAGCATCACAGACAGATCAGTTTTGGGGTCTGGGTTTGAATTCACGTATGTCTGAATCTTAGGGCAAGCTTTTAACCTATGGATGTCATTGAACTGATGTGCTTCAGAAAGGCTTTGAGAAAGCCTCATTACTTCTGATAGCTGGAGGAACCCTAAAATTCTGTCCACTTTGACTTACAGCTCAAAAATTGAGTTATTAAAATCTGTTGGTAGAAAGCTGGGAAATTTGCAAAAATTAAAAAAACTTTCCAACCGTGGAGGCTATCTGCTCATTCTCTTTGCAGTAAAATTTTCAGTATAAATGGAGGCTAAAGAATACGCTTAGAAAAACATGCCTCACTCTCCATTTCTAATCCCTACATAGAATGATCAAAGTTGATGTAGCAGACAGATATCTCTACTCTGAGTGGCAGCACTGCATTGTCCCATGGATCATCCTTATTTTCATTCTTTCAGTCTTTGTATGTGTAGGAAAGCATTTGGCCTGTAAGATAGTTATTCCTAAAAATCAGTCATTCCCTCTCTCTTTCTCTTCCATTCTTTGACTTGAAACTGAAAATTACTTTTCTTCCTCAAATTGCTTAATACAAATTACTTAACTTTCTACTTGGGTGAACCACTTTAGAAGATAATTCAGGGTAGAAAATGAAAGAAAGGCAACAGAAGGAATGAGAGGTCCAGTATACTGGGACAGCTGAACTCCCATTTTCAGGGTCACTAATTTTCTTCCACTTGGCCAATAGAAACACTAATATACATAGGTCCTTGTTATACAAAGAGGGTTGAGTGGATCAGTTCTGTTTTTTTGGTCTGTGTGTTTGTATTTTTCTCTTTTTTAAAAATACAAACTTGTAGCTTCCGTTCATTCCTTCTTTCAAAAAAAGTTTTAGCCCTAATTACTATTCATTGAGAGGAGACACAGAGATAGACAACAACACTTAGGCCTTTCTCTCAAATTTCCAATCATCTGCAAACTTGACAATACTTACAATGCCATATGAATTTGCTAGGCAGTGATGGTTGGTATGGTTGAAAAGGGCCACCTATCTATTGGATTTGGGAAGGCTTGGAGGAGGGCAGACTGGAGCAGTGTCTTGAGAAATGAGTTGGAGTTCTTTGTTGCTTGTTCTTTTTCTAAGGGTATCCACCTAGGAGACCAGTGTGTGTGTGTAAGGATTCAAGCAGATCATCATTGCTAGAGCAGAAAACACTATGAAAAGAGGAAGGGAGAAGAGGCTGTGGGGCAGGGCAAGTAGGCGTGCAATGGGTAAGAGCTGTGTGTCATTCTAAGAAAAAATAATTCTGCAAACAACAGAAAGATACACTATTTTTTTTTTCAGCAGGTGGGTTATAGGCCAAAATGTACGACACAGAACCAATCACTTTGGCATTCTGTAGAACAAATTAAAAGGAGACACTATAGTCATCACTAAGCTTATAAGTTAATATTTTACTTATCAAAAAACAGTAAAAATACAATTATCCTTACCAAGTACATTATTCCCTCTCCACCCTATGCCAGCATGTACCTTTATCTCAACACAGTTTTCAAGATCACGGAGATAAAAGCTGTCATGTCAAAAAAGTTACTCAGTGAAAACTTTAAGATATCCCCCAAAAGGATCACATTAATAGGGAATCTTTCAGCAGCACATGAATTCAACTGAAGTGAATAAAAGACACTTTTGAGTATCTAATCACTTCTGAAAAAAGCATTCCAATGACTGAAATTAAGTGTGGCTAGGATCTGTTGATTCAAAATCTGTTCTTAAAGTGAAGCCATCAAAGACAAAATTGAGTATCATTTATAATATATAAACAAATTAGTACTAGCCACAGGGAAAGTGTCATATCTTCATTTTTAAGTATGTTTTCTGACAACGAATCTAGTTCATTGAATGGACACACTGGACACACTGTGAACAAGAAATATGTCTTAGTTCTTCCATATTGGAGGAAATGTGATACTTGACAGACGACCTTAGTAGCAGTCAGCCTTCTTTGTAGGTATTAAAATGGAAACAAAGTCCCATGGCTGGTTAGAAGCCAATATAAGGAAATATAATGGAGGTATATTTATTTTCTCATTATTTAAATACACATAAAAAACTAAGGGAGTATATACTCTGAAAATACGTGACAACTTTCCATTCTAATTAAATAGGATAGGGCATAAAATATAGCATATGGTTCTTAAAAGTCCACATGGTGAAGGATGTAAAATTTAATTGAATTATCTCCTTTTTCATCATTGAAAGCAGAACACTGTTAACCCCAAAGATTATTTTAGTCTAAAAGCAACGTAATTATATTTTAAAAGGTGATATAAAAGAATGAAAGTATTACTAGAACATTGATCAATTGTTTCCAAGAATAATCATCTTCCTATATAAAGAACATTTTGAAATATAAAAAATATGAAGATAGCAAAATTTTATCTGTAGTTTCTAAAATGCATTTTGTGAAATTAATATCAACCATGGAATATAATATTCTCCAAAATAAAGTCCCATCTACTTTCTTGCCACTTAATCCTGTCAAAATCCATTATAATCCCTTTGGTTGTTAATGAACTCAGAAACTAAGGAACATTACAAGTTACTCATCTTACCTATATTGAATGTTTGATCCATGCATCCTGGTCCTTTATAAGCATTAATTCACTAATCCCTCCAAGGAAAGATAATGCTGTTTCCTGTCACTCACTTACTTTTACATTATTTACATCATTTACTCTCATTCTTGCTGTTGAACTATTTCCTCTCCTCTCTCCACGTGTCATTCTTCCCATCAATGCCGGAAAGACACATTTTTAGAAGAATAATCATATTAACATGGAGTCAGGTTTGCCAGTACCTCTGCCTAGTCTTAATTACTGCTTTGTTTCCATCTGGTTTGGTGTCTCTACTCCACTAATCTACTAAGTCTTAGCTCGTCCTGCGTTTGCTAGGGGCCAAGGGAACAAAGACAAAAGGTGAGGGGTCCTCAGGTGCTTTCAGTTATTGCTTTGCTTTCCAACTGGGTTGGAATCTCTACGCCATCAGTCTGTAAACTGTCACCTCACTTTACCTTTGCTTTTACAGGTTCTCAGTATCCACCTCACCCCCCCTTTATGTATAATTGACATATATTCTTTAGGATATCCTAGGCTACACACAAAACCTATGGATTACTTTTAAATAAAGGAATTGTACAGGCTCGCCATTCTTACTGCTCTGCTGGATCACTCTCAAGGTCCCTTAAGGGAGAAATTGCTTTTATCTCTCTTGCTTTTATCCTCGTCCTTGGGGGAGGAAGGTCACTTGCTATCCCTCTGGACATACAGATAAAGAAACAATATAAAAATAGATTCTTTCTTCTTAACACAGAAGTGATAAGGTGTATCTATTCACATCTTTACCCAAGTTATCACAGCCTTTTGTTTATTAATTTACTTTTTTTATCATGTACTATTTTTAACAATAGCATTTACCCCATTCTATTTTAATTATTTGTGCTCCTTATAGCAATGATCTTGCCTTACATAATACATAGGTGAAGTCTCTATCACAGTGACTGGCAACTACTAGCCACTGAGTCATTGTCTAGAAAGAACTGAGTAGTGAGAATAATTGTAGAGCTGCCTGGAGAAGTTGAGAAAGCTTCCCATGTGCCAGTATTTCATCCTCAACTGCTTACTTCAGTGCCTGAAATTCTAGCATTAAGAATGTATTTCTGTGAGTATTGCCTAGCAGGATGCTCATGAAATCAGTTATACCCATAACATAACAGTCTCCTCTGACTGCTTCCCACTAAGGAAAGGAAAGATCTTAGTGTACCTTCAACTTCCTGTTTCCCTTTCTTCATTCTTTCTGCCCATGCTCCTGGATCCCATAAGAATATACATAAATTTCTAGTTTCCTAAGGGAGTGAATGATCTTCCCTCATCCCAGTTTGATGATAATAATTTTTTATGGTTACAATAAAAGGAACATATCTTACTTCCTATTCATGACCTAACACTTCTGATTAATTTATACACTGATGATCTCCCTCATCTGTTGAGATGGATCCAGGAGCAAGCAGTGTGCACACAGTGGCAGGAAAAAAAAGCTGCATCAGGAATTGACTTTATAGAATTCTAGAAGTGCTAGACCTGAAGGGAACTTAGTAATGGTACAATGTGGCATTTTCAATTTAGAGAGGCGGTAATTGAGGCTCAGGGTTGTCAACTTTCTTAGGACTTGTTTGAAAAAAATTTTTAACCTGCCAAAATGAAGTATTTTGAAAGTGAGATTCATTCAGAAGACCTAGGAATATTTAAACTGGTGTTAAAATATTTCAGTATAGCCACCCACATAGTATTCTTTTACCTGTTAGTCAAGGTTGTTATAACAACCATCTCAGTCTGTGTTAAAGGCACACACATACACATGAAATACACATACACACACTCTTACCCTGTTAATGAATTGTATCTTATGTCCAATGTATAGGATGCTGGTGTTTCAGTACAAATATAAATGAAGATGGACTGACCCCTCCTGACAATCAGTTTTTAGACGTTTGTTTGTAGATCTTTCTTTCCTTACCTTGTAATTTTGTTGCTGTATTGTAGAATTCCCCACATGTTAAGTCCTCAATTCTTTAAGCAAGAGTCAGGCTGTGTTCCCACTCACAGAGCTAATAGCCCCACTGTAATGGTCCTTAAAGATCTAAGTAGGATATGCTATTCTGTTTGACTTTCTTGGTCTTCATGAGCAGGTCAGACCCAGGAGCCATGTGCCACAGTCTGATCTCCACTACTCCCAGGAGGAAACAGGACCAGTATAGTGACTGACTTATAATAAATACTAAATAACTCTCCATTGAATAAAATACTAAAAAGGAAGAGCAAAAGAAAGCAAACTCTGTGTGTGTGTGTGTGTATGATGGGAGGGGAAATATATATCTATCAGTTCTCAGTTAGATTAGTTTTGATCCATTTATGAAAAGCTGACCAGAGTGGCCTAACATACTCAAGCTCTTCTATCTGTTCTGTGATGTCTATATTGTGCCTTTTGTCCCAATGATTGTTGCCTCATGATTGTGATATGGCTGCACAATTTCAACTTAGTGGGTTTTTTTGTTTTTTTTCAACTTAGTGTTTTTTATAGGAAAAAGAAATAGGAGGTAGAAAGAGTTGGCAAAACTTTCCCAGAAATTCCCCAATAGATTTCTGCTTATATAATATTGGAACAAGTATGTCATGTGGCTGACCCTTTTACAAGAGAGGCTAGAAAATGAAGGATTTTGTTTATTTATTTATTACTTATTTATTTTTTATTAGACATACAGCCACATTGAATAAGATAAGATTTTTTTAGGAAGGAAGGAAGGGCATATGGGATGGGAGGATGGCTTAGTACAGGTGATTTTCATTTCCTACAATTTTAGGTAAATTATTTCACCTTCAAAACTCAAATATTTACATGGGGAAAATGAAGGACTTAGGCTGAATAAGGGATTGAAAACTCATATAATTAGAGTCTAGGCAAGTGACGGAAAAAATGGGATGGGGGGGCCTGAAAAGCCCTGGGGATCACATTATGCATCTGAAAGAGGTATAGCTTCTCAGCTCCAGCTGATCATGATCATGCAGGAACATGCACCAGATCTAAATTTTCCAGACACATTGAAAATTACCATCTTTATGCAAAAACTAACCTTTTTCAATGTTGTTAACTAACACAAAAAATTTAAGACACAATGTAACCAAGCTAAACACATCTGGGGGTTGGACTTGGCCTATCAGGGAATAGTTGAGGACTTCAAGGTAGTATCAATGCTCAGGGACCTTTTAACTAAAACAGACTGTTTTGGCTCCCTATATGATTCCAATAGGGGGTACTTTTCACAGCATCACCAAGGTGCAAACTTAAAACTAACAGTGCAATGTAGTAAGCCCAAAAGGCAAGCTCCTGTGCAATCTGCCTTGAAATCTAACTTTACTAGTCTAGAAATTTTCCTTTGACTTGTTCTCATTGCAAAGACATAGAACCCAATTATGCTGTTGGACATGTTTACATTTCAGCATAAATAATTACATCTTTGGTGGGTATAATTTATGCAAACTGCATTAAATTATGTGGATGTATATTGGCTGCTAAACTCTACCTCACATGAACAATTCTCTTCAGTGAACAACCTAAGAAAATGTCTTTCCTGTAAGTTAGACATGATTAAGTTTTCTTAATTTACAGGAAGGTTAACTACAGTTGGCGTACAGCATCCCAAGTGACTTTAGAAATAGTAAGTGGATTGTGAAGAATCAAACTGCACTGATCTGTAAGGCTAGTCAGGTGCTGATGTCATCAATGATTGTAATAGTGACAGAACACCACCAGCAAAGATGAGCACAAGAACTCTGCAGTACCTCCAGGCGGGCTTCATATATTTTTTCCCCAAATATCCCAAACTGGAGTGTTTTAGAAGAGAAGATGAATTGCCTTGTTCTGAACTAACTGTGATCACATACAAATGACCAATTAAGCCCACCAGTGTCCAGCACATAGTAGCACATAAATATTTGTTAAATTAAGGGACACTTTAACAAAAGTAAAAATCTGTGGACAGGATTGATGGCATTTTATGGGGGAACACACCAAAAAATCAATTTTCTAAAAGTATGCTGAAAATAACTATCTTCCATGCACACATTAATGCTATTAAGAACACAAGGAATTCTTATAACTTAAAAGGAGCCTTGGAGAATAAATGATTCTGTTGAAATAACTTCATACGTGCTCTATTCCCCCACTGTCATCAGTATTAGGAGTCAAACATGTTACCTTTTGAATTAAACTAACATGTCAAGAATTCATCTTTATTCACCTTTTCAAGTCTTTGTATAGATTATGTATTTTACAATCCGCACGGGTTGACCTCTTGAGCCTTCAGTTTTACTATCTCTCTGCAATTTTTCATGCTACTACTGTTCTTTAATTGCAATCAATGTTAACTATAAAATACAATGACTTCATTCTTTAAACTCTCTATGTAGCCAAAGTAGCAAAGGTTCTAGTGGAGTGCCTTGAGCAATTAAGAAGAAAAATTGTGCTTCGCATAACTGTACTACAGCAATGGGTTGTGCATATTTTAACAGCTTACATGAGACAGAACTACTAGGGCCAGCAACCCACTCAATATGACCATTGTCACACTTGCTTTTTCTACCTTTTTTTCCCCAAATAATTGTATTATCAGGGCCAAGAATAACTCTAATTGCTGAACTGGAGGAAATGAATTACGTTGAGTTTATGCCTTTGATTTTCTTTCTTAATGTTCTTTAAATAACGTAAAGGACTTCATATTTCATGGGGCATTACTTATCATCTCTTGATTCTTTGTAGTAATCTAGTGATGGACTTTCAAAAGTGACAGATGCAGCCAACATATTTAATTGAATTAATAACCAAATAAATATTTGGACAGGTTATGGAAAACTTTCTCAATATTGTATTTTAAGTCATAATCAGAAATGTTTGCATTCATTGGTCAGGGTTTTCCAGAGAAACAAAGCCAATTTTATATATATATATATATATATATATATATATATATATATATCATTTGATTTGATATATACATATGCATATTTGAGTCATATATATATATATGACTGTGGAGGCCAAAATGTGATACAGTAAGCCAGCAGTCTGGGGTCTCAGGAAAAAATATAGTTTGAGTCCAAAGGCAGTCTGCTGGCAGAATTCTTTCCTGTTTTAGGGAGGCCAGTCTTTGTTCTATTATGGCCTTGAAATAATTGGATGAGGCTTACCCTCTTTATGAGGGTAATCTGTTTTCTCAAAGTCACTGATTTAAATATGTACCTTATCCAAAAAACACTTTCACAGAAACATCAAGATTAATGCTCGACCAAATATCTGGGTACTGTGTTTCAGCCAAATTGACATATAAATTAAACATCACATTATCTTATCTGTTAAATATCATCAACTTGCCTTTATGAGGCATTGCCTCATTTCTACTTAAATTTGTGTCTATTTAAAAACAGAAACTGTATTTGGATTAAAGTAATAGTAATGCATAACATGCAAATAACATATTTATAATTATTTTGTCTAACAACTGCAAATCCAATGACTTGGAAACTAATGCCCCATCCATCTTTCTGTGTGTATGGAGAAGGATTTTTTTAAGGGATACACTTAAATTCTAGATGTGCTTTCTGCTCATTATTCTCTCTCCCTAAGGGTGATGTTGGTTGCATAGTCAAATATTTGACTCTGTTTCATTATTTCAGACCCTGTGGCTAAAAAGCATGATACTTTTTAAGACTCTGATATATAGAATGACATTAAGAAAGGTTTTCTTTGGAGCCATCCATATCCTATAATTTCCCTGAATCTGGACAGTTACTAAGCTATCTATCACATATGATGAATTTCTCTCATTTATTCATTCATTCATTCACTCATTCATTCAACATTGCATTAATCCCATGCATGACTGACACTCTTCTAAGAACTAGGGATGCAGGACAAAGATTGAGCTTTAGTAGCAGGAAATTAACATTAAACACATAAGCCAGTAATTAAATACATTCATACAGTGGTAAGTGCTATGAGGAAACTAAAACAGGGTGGTGGTAAAGAGAGGGAGTTTGAGCCGATTGATTCAGGCTGGTTCAAAGAGGTTTCTCTGGAGAGGTAATACCTGAACAAAACAGGAAGAGCAAAGACAAAGATGGGAATGAGTTGGGCACATTTGATGGTTGGAAGGACAGTCCGTGATGCTGGAATGTGAACTAAAGGACATGGTCAGAAGAGGTGGCTGGAGAAACAGGTGAGGATGAATCAGAGAGGGGCCTTGAAGCCATTGCAAAACTTGCCCTGATATACTCTTACTGCAAGGGGATAACAGAATGTAAATTACTCTGAGTAGATCATGGACTTTGGAGGAAGCAGACAGGACACAGGGAGACCAATTAGGAGAATATGTAGTAAGTTAGTGAGAGACGATGTTCTGGGCTAGTAGAGACAGTGTAAAGCATCCAGATTTGAGATACTGGAAGCGACAGAATTGTTGTTGATGTCAGGGTGCCTCCTTACATGTTGTATGTATATCATGTAAGATATATTATGCTACATATTTTCAAAGCTAATTTACATTTTTTATCTTGTTAATCTTAGCAGGAACTCAACAAGATATGGGAAGAGATAGCTTTTCATCACTTAGTGAGTAGATAGCTAAATGAACAACATTAAGGTTGAGAGACTGAAACTTCATATTTTGTAAATTAATTGTTCATAACATTCTTATATAAATATCAAACACTGCAAATGCACCTTTTATATAGAAGAATTATGTAATTCTCAAGGCAACTGAAGCCAGCTGGCCAGCTCTAACTGTCAGAAAGGTTCCCAGCACCCTAGCAGGCCTTGCAACGTTTCCGATCAGAGCCTTCATTAGAATGCGGGGACTCGATAGCGTTTCATCTGCTACAACCAGGCTTACCTTTGCAGCCAAGGGCTGATTCCATGGCGTTCCCACTCCCACTCACTTATTCCTTGGAAAATACAATTAAATAACTTGCCCAAAGTGAGCTCACAGTGTTGCTCTCAAAAAGATAGGCAAATAAATGTAGGTTTTATTTACTATAAAATTAATATCATCTAACCGAACTAGAGAAGTTTTTTCTGGCAAGAAATATGAACTCTCAGTATACCAAGGACACACGAACATGGGGGAGTTCATGCATAGAACTTGTTTGCTGTCTGTTGTGGGTCCACAGGAAGGAAGGTTGAGGTGGAACAGGAAACAAGATGAGTGAGTGAAGTTTTCATATTCCTGGTAGGGATTTTCTCAGCCCCTTGCTCTGTCCACTACTTGTTTGCTTGTTTTGGGTAGGGTCTCAGCCTCCAGACCTTCTTAGATATCCATGCAGACTTAGCTTAATGGGAGACCAGTATTACTTTTACTTCCCTGACAGTTCTCACTATTTGTTTAGCAAGGATGTGAGTAATTCAGCAAGCATGTTTAACAGATTTACTTTAGACTATGGACCTGGTAACTTACTTGATATGTGACATGAATAATTTATTTGCTATACCTAGCCTCAATTTTTTCTTCTCTAAGGGATAGCAACATCTATTCTACCAGTTTTGCTTCATTTTATTAAAATTTTCATTCTTTGTCAATTCCTTTAATTCAATCTCTGATCCTAGTACAAAAATAATATAGCCATGCCTCTGAAGGGCCTCATATGAGCTTAGCATGAATCAGAGTAACTACTCTGCAAGTTACAAGTTTCCAAACTATACTGTACAGAAGAACCATCTGAGAATCTTGTTAAAAATGCACATTCTTCAAACTCCAGAGTTTCTGATTCTGAGGTTTGCAGGGAGGTTCCAGAAATCTACATTTTTAACAGGCACCTCAAAAGTTGCTGAAACTCATTTCCCCCAATTATCTAGAGAAAAAAGAAAACTGCAGCAAATTTGAGCTTCATCCATCTATGACCCTTTGTCATCTCAGAGGTAAGTAAGTACTGCTTCACTCTGGCTCCTATGGCAGAGGCGCTGGGTCCTTGACCTTCCTACATACCGGGAGGACATATAACATCAGGACAGAAACCATCTGTCTGCCCTCTTCTGGGGGATACATTCTTTGTCGGCTTATTTACTTGTTACTATCATTTGCCTTTCTTCCTACTTTGCCTGCTGCTTTAGATGTAACAAGTGCGAGGTAACAAGGAAATCATCAGTTCTCACTAGAGCAGCTGGGTTGTGTTCATCAGACTGATAGTGGGCATTATATTTCCCAAATACCCTTTCCTTATAATTCCAGGTTAGCCAGAGAAACTTTCATTAGATATGGAAGGAGAGAAATAGAAACCACTACTTTCAGAAGATTATCAAAGAAAAGACACACTGATGGATAGACATAGAGTCTATCTGTACCCCAGCTTATTCTGCTTCTTCTCTTGGAGTCCAGCACATCTCTCCAGCTGTTGGTCTTGCTGACCACTAGCCGCACATACACCACTGAGCACGCGGCTGTGGACCCAGAGGCAGCAGTTCCCAAAGGCAACATTTTCTTACAGATCTTACCTCAAGTCCTCCCTCGAGAGTTCCACTTAGGTGGTAGACATGTTCAGTTTCTTGCATTTCCCTGCAAGCTCTGACCTGTCTACCTGGGCAAGTGCTTCAAACAAAACTGTTCTGATTCTTTTCCTAATCCTGCTATCCCATGTTAGAGACCTTCACTGCTCCCATATTTTTGTCAGGTCTAATTACTGAAATAAATCCCTATGCCCCCAATAATTTAAGTAGCTCTGTTTTGTTGACTGGAATCAGTTGTATATACTCATCAACCCAACTCAACTCTCAGGCCAGACCTTTCATATTGTAAAGTCCAAAGGGGGGACAAAGGAAAATTCAGTAGGACAATTGAGACCTCACTTACTTATGAAATGGCACACTGCATTATTTTGAATGACCTGTGAGGAAAACACACAGAAAACTTCAGTATTCCTATTTTATTCCTGGAAATCAATGTTGGTATTTTAGCCACAAAATTGTAATAGACATTTTGACATATAGTCCAAGAATTAAGGGCAAAAAAGGAAGTCTTTCTCCTGAAGATTTCTGCTTTGCAGGCTCTTGGATCTGGCCTTAGATATAAATGCCAAGGAGTAGATATCCCAGCAGTTAACCTCTCTGTAATTTAGTTCCTGCTTAAGCTTAATCTATAGCCAAAACCAATCTAAGAGAAAAGAACAATAGGTGCTGAGTCTTGGAATCTGGTGTGAGTCATGAGTGGTGTGACAAGGACTGCAAACAGTTCCCGTGATCCTTTCTGAGGCAAACCCAGATAAGGAACACACCATGAGACTCACGTGGTTGGATGACTCTGACTCGACCAGACATAAGAGAAATTTTAAGAGGATTAGTTTGCAATTGTTTAGCTTGATAAAAGAATTTATCCTATGATCCTGTCTTTTTGCTTGCTGTAACTTAACAAAAGTGCAGGGGAGCGCTGATTTAGTGCTTAGTCTCCAGAGGAAGTCTAAGCTTTCTGCATAAATTGTCATTCTGACTTGGTTTCTCATTTTCGCAGTCCCCAACTGCAACACCAAGGTTGATTAAAATCTATAGGTGAAGGGAAGACTACCACTGCAAATTATTAGCCTTCTTACTGCATGGTTGGCCATCACCAGAATAGTTCAGCCTTCCAGACTGCAATCACCTAAAATCAGAGAATTAAATCACCCATCACCAAGCCTTCAAGCAGAGCCTTCCTAAATGTACACTTAGAATTCTAAGTAAGCTTTGACTGAATAGAAATGTGCAATCAACTGATAGATTTCAGTCTTAATACTTTTCTTTCCAGAGAATCACAAAGCAGTACCCACTACAATTAGGCAGAATCACAGATGCATATGAAACTATATATACCAGAAATTTTCACAAGGCCTATCCAAGGAAAATATTATCTCTGCTTCCCAAAGATTTTTATTTATTAACCTCAGATTCTCTTCAATGCCCATAGTTAAACCTAACATGGCATCAGATTTCTGGTTATTATTCTATATACCACCCTCTTACTTTACATGATTCAATGTCTTTACTCTGAACTTACATTAGAAGAACACCAACTGAATATCATATATGCAGAGGTCATATGAATGATGCTTGAGATCACAGACATGTAGCTTTCAGGCTTAACTGGACTCCACTGATCTGCATGCATGGCAATCAGTGAAAGCTGAGTGCAGACGTGTCTTAGGAAAATAATATGGCCTCCCTTTCCCTGAGAAAAGGAAAATTTAATAATAGCATTATGCTTATGAAACACATTATTTCTGGGCTTACTAGTAAATTCAGTGATATTGATCAGTCTTAATTCTCATAAAATAAACTTTATTCATAATCTGACACTGCTAAATTTCTTTGGCTCTTAGGAATCCTCTCCTATTAACATACTACGTTGGTTCCTCCCACCTTCCCAGTGTTTACTCTGTTCCTGCTGCCCAATATCCCGCTATGACTTGCATTACATTTTTCATGGTTATTGAGGCTCACTTTTCTGCCTCTTTTTTTCTTATTCTATTTTCTCCTCTAGTTCTAGCTTTTTTGTGCTTTATGTCTACCTTTTCAGCAGTTATCCTAATTTAACTTACAAAATTTAAGGACAATTGTTACCTAATTTTCAAACTAATTCAACACTTTACACTCTACTTCACTCATGTTCCTATAGGTTACCTATAGGTCTCAACAAAATTTCAAATTATACAATTGGTCTACATAATCATCATTTTATAGCATTAACCATGTATTTATTAATATAATTACTCATAATTTCTTCTTGCATTTTTGCCTTTCCATTTTCCTTCTGCCTAAACTCTACCCTTTCTTTTATTAAAGAGTCTCTTCTTTTGATTTATCTAAGCTTGTATATTTAAAATAAATATTTTTTTCATCTTTGCCCATGAAAGATATGTATCTGGGTATAGAACTTTAAATTATCTGAGCTCACTGAAGACACTGTTCCATTATATTTGGGTTTCTCTTGGTTGTTGATGATAGTACTGTTTAATTAATTGCCCATCTTCTGTAGTATGTCATTCCTCCATAATCTTTAAGATTCCATTTTCTTTTGAATTCTGCAATTTTAGTATGCTATAAATGACATGGGAATAGAAATCTGCCTCCCTCTTTATGTCATTTTGCTATAATAATTTATCTGCTTTCACATTCAGGTACCTTGTAAGTTATTTACAATTTTTTTTTAAAGAATTTCAATCCTGAATAAAAACTGAAAGAATAGTATAATGAAGACCTGAAGAAACCTCACTTAGATACAAAAACTCTCAACATCTAGCCATGTTTATCTCCATCTTTCTACACACACACACACATACAGTTGTTCTGTCAAACAAGCCAGATTGTATACATCATGATATTTTAGCGTGACTCACTCAAGAACATATGACCACAACACTGTTAATCATACCTGAACAAAATCAATTTTAATATGAGTATCCAAAACACAACCTATATTCAAATTTCACCAGTAGTCATATTAATAATATTTATTTTTTAAAACCCATAAAGCAAAGTTCATATATTGCATTGGGCTGTTATGTCACTTTATATAATTTATATGAATTAGAATAGCTGTATGTAATTTAGAATAGCTGATAGAACTTCTCCTATTCTTCCTGCAATGAATTCTTTGAAAAATCCAGGCCAGCTGTTCTGCAAACACATTCAATTAAAAGTGAGGTTCCCTGCTCCCCAATTTTTTCTTTGAAAGTCACTGTGGACACATACATGATTTTTTAAAATGTAACATATTATTCTATGCTTTTTTTGTTGATGTTATATATCCCAAAATTGGTCAATCAATTTCTGCATACAATATCTGTATCCTTTCAACCTCCTTCTCTATTAAGGTTTGGGCACTCCTTTGTTTTCTGGCTTAACAAAATGTTATACACTCACCTTTTCCTCTCTTGTTTCAAACCTGAAATCAGCCATTTCTTTAAGTTTTCAAGTTTTTAATTTGCGTGTGGTGAATAGTATTTTGAAGTCATGATCTGGGCATTAGATGCACAAAAATATATGATATCCTTTAAGCAAGAGGAAAAATACATTATTGGAATATATAATAATTCAATGGATTCAAAATAGATGAATATGTGCTTGTGCTTAAAGGACATATTAAGCGTATGTGTGTGTCTCTATGTGTGTATGTTTGTATAAAATGGGTTGTATTGATGCTTCTAAATACAGCCCAAACCAGTAGTCCCCACTTATTTGCAGGGGTACATCCCAAGACACCCAGTGGATGCCTGAAACTGAGAGTACTCACCCTATATAAACTACGTTTTTCCCTATATGTATGCACTTACACGATAAAGGTTAATTTATAAATTAGATACAGTAAGAGATTAATAACAAAAATTAATAATAAAACAGAACAATTATAACAATATACTATAATTAGTATAATATATTATAATTATGACAGTATAAAAGTTATGTGAATGTGGTCTCCCTCCCTAAAAATATCCTATTGTATTGAACTCACCCTTCTTGTGATGATGTGAGATGATAAGATGTCTAAGTGATGAGTTGAAGTGAGGTGAATGATGCAAACATTGTAACACAGCATTAGGCTTCTACTGACTGACTCTAGGTCGGAAGGAGGATCATCTGCTTCCAGACCACAGCTGACCGAAAGTCAAGGGAACTGTGAAAAGCAAAACCTCGGATAAGGGGAAATTACTGTATGACAGCATTCTTCTACCCTATCCCATTCCATGTTTACTTGTATCTTCCTTATCCCAGAAATATCTGTACAGTCACTCATTTGTTTTTTCTTATAATACAGATACAAAATAATTTCAGAATGACTACACCAATACAACTGCAATAACACCCAGCAAAAGCAAGTCATATCTGTGCAGTTGTTTTGGACTTCATACTACATCGTTCAAAGCATGTTTTATGAATAATATTATGTGAATTAAATATTTTAATTAATCAGTATATTCATTAGTCAATTAATTAATTATATAAATCAAAGTTACTTTAGTTTCTTAGTGTCATAGCTATTAATTTGATATTCAATGAGAATCATTCTATTTCATTCACTTGGCTTTTTTCCTTTTTACTTAATTTTATTTTTTGAATATATACAATTTTTCATAATAAAAACATAATACTATATAATGAGGGATTTTTAGAGAAGTCACACTCATTCCTAGTCCCTCTCCGCCATTATCATCCCCATAGATAACTATTTCTATTAGTTTCTATTTAGTCTTTTTTTTTTTCCAAAAGCATATAGACAGATGATAGGCTGACAGATATAGAACATTTTGAGAAAAAGAGAAAGAATGATATATTTTTATTTCCCCTATTTGTTATATGAAAGTTAGCACACCATAATCATTCTTTTATCCTTATATACCATATAGCCTGGAAATCATTTCATATCAATTCATAGAAAATTTCTCCATCCTTTTATATGGAAAAATAGTATTCCATTGAGTGGTTGTATATAAATTATTCAACCAGCACTTCTTTCCTCTATTTTAGTAACAACTAACTGTGTTAACAACTAATTCAAAACCTTGGGTATACATTGCTTTTGGGTGGAGGAGGACTATCTTCATGGTAAAATCCCAGACGTAGGGTTTTTTGAGCACAGCAGTTTTGTAAATATTTCTACTTACACAATTTTTATATTTGATTTTCAAATCTACATGAATGTCCCTATTGTCTTAATCCTTTTATTGACAGCTGCCACCAACTACTTAACTTTTCCTGAATACATTAACATTTATTTTTATTCCTCAGAGTGGAGTAACTACAACTGAATCTAACATTCTAATAACCAAGTCCAAATTTGAGCAAGGCAATAATTTCCATCATTGCAAATATTTTGTATCTATTTGTGTTAGCTGTTTTTATCATAATTATACTGGACTATTTTGGACATATTCACCTCCTTATCACACCATTGACATTTATTTTGCTCTTACAGTTATTGTAAACCTCTAAGAATTTTTCATACTTACATATTCCAGTTTATAAACTTGTAATATTTTATTTTTTATATAAATTGTTTTTTTCTGGGGTCTTTCTCACATTTCTTTATTTTAAATATTATCTCGTCAGTTAGATGCATCATACCATCATAACTACCATTCTGTTACACATCATATATTATCAATTCATTCTGGTTTTAAGTCAGTGGCAAGTCACCAATAATTATACTCACTGGACCAGATTGAGGACACTAGCCCTTAACAGACCCAGAGGAACTTCTTTCCAAATATTAAATGTCTCTTTAAAGAGTTGACTTATCCAGTTTGAAGTCTTTCTAGCTTTTGTACATTCCAGTCCAATTTTTCCTTCGTGATATTTTTTATTTCATTGATTTATCAAGCTAGTAGTTCTGATTCAATAAGGCAAATTAATCTTGCTTCAGGACACTGTTAGTGTTTTCACCAAAAAAAAGTTTTTCTAACAGTTTTTTCTTCACTTGTTAGACCACTGTTATGTATCATAATTATATTTACTGCATGCCAACTATTGACTTGGTATCTCCCAATAGGGTGAGGTAAGAATTACTAACTCTCTTTTCATTATGCAACTGAGAAAATTGGTTGTGGAGGAAGGTACGTATTCATGCGAAGTGCACAGGTACTAAAAGGCAATGTGGGTAACTGAGCTTGAGTTTGGCACAGTTAAGAAATGTAACTGGCTACACACAGCAGAAGGTTAGGTGTTCTCATAGATGGTTTGCTAGCTGCACGTCTAGTCCTGTGAAACTGAACCTCCTCAACGGTCTTTGCTTTTGCTTTCTGGGAGATTGTGTCTTGGGTTTTGACAAAAATTGGCAAGGGGAGTATGATTGTAGTTTGAGACTGTCATTCAGCTGTGTATTAGTCAAGGAAGGAAAACATTAGAAAGGAAAACAAAGGGAATGAATGAAAATATATTTTTAGCTTTTGAGAACCAAACATTTCACTTTGAAAACTTTATCTAAGTCAATTTAATAAAAAAGGTAAGATAATCTTTTGAGATTTTGGAGCCCAACAAAGAATACTCTATTATCTTTCCTTCAACTTTCTTCTCCATGATCTTAAAGTGCTTTAGAAAAACTCATATGAAAGGCAGGTATTTAATAAAGGAAAAATTTAACTTCAAATGCCCTTTGAAGAAGGCATTACCATTACTAATTTACAAGCCTAACATCTTTACAAGGGAAAGTTCAACATCTAAAAGGTCACCCTGTACTACAGAACCAAAGGTGTTGAGTATGTGATCTCATTTTGCTTCCAGGAGCTTTTATGAATCTTTCCCATCTTCAACTCAATTCTTGAACAACAAAGTTTTACATCATTTCTTTTCCAGAAAATATTTCATGGAACCTTAAGTCTTATAAAATGCTCTGTCAAACTAAAAGGTGATAGGTAGTTTTAGGAAATCCTGCTAGAGATCTATGAGGCACATTCCAATATACTAAAGGCTTGACAAATGAGACAGAAGGCTAACTCTGTTCCTTAGACCAAAAGACACTGTATCAGAGATTCTTGTTTTCCTCACACAGCACTGAGAAATGGACTCACACAACAAACACTGAGAAATGGACTCACACTTTGGGAAATGCTGATCTAACACTTTCTTCCACGAATCCTTATCCACTCTCATTTCTCATCTTCCTTCCACTGTACACTCCACCCCTTATCACTTCCATCATGTAAGAGGCAGTCTTTCCATAAATGACAAACTCTAATAGAACAGAGGTCTTGTCCACCTTCTCTGCAGTAACTCCAGAGTGTAACAGCTATACCCACATAGTAAGACTTTAATAAGTATATGGAATAAATGGTATTTGGTAAACATGTTGAATGAATATGAGTGAATGAATGAATAAATGGAAACACCACCAATCACAAGGTCACAGATGTGTACAAATGAAGTCATCCCCTCCATATGTAATTAGATACACTGTATCTCTCATTAAGAACTGTAAAGTTTAGAAATTCACTTATAAATAAAACAAGGTGAACATGCACGTTTTTTATTTGCTAATGGAGGGGTGGTGAGCTTCTGTTTAGGGCAAGAGAACAAATATTTTAGGTTTTGTAGAACATATTTTTCTGTTACAACACTCCACTTTGCCATTACACTGCAAAAACAGCCATAGACAATAAGAATGAATGAATGGGTATGGCTGTATTTCAGGAAATTTTTGTTTATCCAAATAGGCAGAAGTGCTCAATATTATTAGCCACTCATTAATATGCCTCTATTAAGAAAAAGGATAGACAAGTCGTGATAAGGATATGTAGAAACTAGAACTCAAACATAGCTGGTGGGATTGTAAACTGGTGCCACCACTATGGAAAACAGTTTGGCAATTTCTCAAAAGGTTAAACAGAGTTACCATATGACCCAGAAATTCCATTCCTAGGTGGAATTCTACCAAAGAGAACTGAAAATATATACCCAAAATAGACATGCAAAAGTATTTGCATGAACAGCAGCATTAATGGTCAAAAGTGAAAAGACACAAATTTCTATGAAAAAAATGAATAAGTAAAATGTGGTTTTTCCAAGCCTAGGAATATTATTAGACAATGAAATAAATGAAGTATTGGCTCATACTATAATACAGATGAACCTCAAAAACACTGTACTAAGTGAAAGAAGTGGACACAATATGCCATATATGATACAATGTTATTTATATGAAATATACACAATAGGCAAATTTATGGAGAGATAAAGTAGATATAGGGAGGGAATGGTTATTAATGTGTTCAAGGCTTCTTTTTTAGAGGATGATGAATATGTTCTAAGATGAGATTATGGCGATGGACTCACATGTGTAAACAGACTAAAAAGTATTGAATGTATACTTCAAATGAAGGAGGTTTATGGCATTTAAATTGTATCTAACAAACAAAGTACTTTTCAAATATTTCATTGATAATTAATATACCTTGAAAAAGGGAAGTCAAAAGTGCATAAAATTAGAATTTAAAAGACCAACAGTAAAACTTCTAGGATCCTGACCTTTGTCATGTGGCTGGTTCCATATGAATATCAGTAAGAAAAAAATGGGATGGAATGATAAAAATCTTCCTGCACAGCTCACAAGTACATGTGAAAGATCTGTGTAAACTTGAAAAAAATGACTAAATAAATATCCAATATAGCTATTGCATTGAATCTGTAAATTGCTTTGGGCAGGATGGCCATTTATTTGTGTCTTCTTTAATTTCTATCATCAGTGTCTCACAGTTTTCAGAGTACAGGTCTTTCACCTTCTCAGTTAGGGTTATTACCAGATATTTTTTTATGCAATTTTAAATGGAATTGTTTTCCTGATTTCTCTTTTTGCTAACTTATTTTTAGTATATAGGAATGCAACAGATTTCTGTGTATTAATTTTGTATCCTGCAACTTTGCCGAATCAAGTTATTAGTTCTATTAGATTTTTAAGTATTTAGGATTTTCTTTATATAGAATCATGTCATCTGCAAATAGTGAAAATTTCATTTCTTCTTAATGAATCTGTATGCCTTTTATCTCATTATCTTATCCGATTGCTGTGGCAAAGATCTCCAGTACTATATTGAATAAACATGGTGTGAGTGGGCATATTTGTCTTGTTCCTGATCTTATAGGAAAAGCTTTCATTTTCCAATGAACTAGAGAAAATAATCCTAAAATTGATATAGAACCACAAAAGACCCCAATAGCCAAAGAAATCTTGAGAAAAAACAAATCTGGGGATATTACACCCCCTGACTTCAAGCAATACTATAAACCTACATTAATTAAAACAATATGGTATTGGCAAAGAATAGACCCATAGATTAATGGAACAGAATAGAGAGCCCCGATATAAACTCACAGATATATGGTCAATTAATATATGATGAAGGTACCATGAATATACAGTGGGGAAAAGACAGCCTCTTTAATAACTGGTGTTGGGAAAACTGGACAACTACATACAAGATAATGAACTGGATTACCGTCTAAATGCATACACAATAGCAAACATGAAATGGGTTAAAGATATAAATGTAAGACATGAAACCATACAACTATTAGCAGAAAACATAGACAAACATCTCTTGAACATAAGTGTGAGCAATTTCATTCTGGATACATCTCCCCAGACAAGGGAAACAAAATCAAAACTGGAAAAGTGGGATTACAACAAATTAAAAAGTTTCTGTATAGCAAAGAATACCATCAACAGAACAAAAAGGAAACCTATAGTATGGGAGAATATATTGGAAAATGATTTATCTGATAAGGGGTTAACATCCAAAATACATAAAGAACTCATAGGACTCAATATCAAAAAACAAATAACCTGATTAAGAAATGGATGGAGGACCTGAACAGACATTTTCCAAATAAATGCAGATAGCCAACAGGTACATGAAAAGATGCTTCACATCATTAATCATCAGGGAAATGCAAGTCAAAACCACAATGAGATATCACCTCACACCAGTTAGAATGGCCACTATCCAAAAGCCAAGAAATAACAAGTGTTGGTGAGAATGTGGAAAAAAGAGAACCTTCCTACACTGTTGCTGGGAATGTAAACTGGTACAGCCATTGTGGAAAGCAGCATGGGGGTGCCTAAAAACAATAAAAATAGAAATACCATATGATCCAGTTACTGAATTTCTAGGAATTTACCCAAAGAAAAATAATCTCAGTTTGAGAAGATATAAGTACCTGTATGTTTATTGCCATATTATTTACAATAGCCGACATATGGAAGCAACCAAAGTATCTATCAGTAGATGAATGAATAAAGAAGATATGTTATATATACACAATGGAATATTATTCAGCCATAAAAAATAAAGAAATTCTGTCATTTGTGACAACATGGATGGACCTAGAGAGTATACTAAGTAAAATAAGCAAGGCAAAGAAAGACAAATACTATGTGATTGCACTTATTTGTGGTATCTAAAAACAAAACAAAAGAAAATGGAAAACAGCATTAGACTCATAGACACTGAGAAGTGACTGCTTACTGGTGGTTATTATGGGGGAAGGGATTAGGGTATCTGGGTCAGGTGGGTGAGGAGGATAAAGGAGCACAAAAATTCTCAACCATAATATAAGTTGGTTATGTGGATGGTAGAACATCATGGAGAATATAGTCAATGGTTCTGTAACATCTTCCTGTGTTGACAGTAGTAATTGCATGAGTTGGGGTGAGGATTTAATAATGGATGTAATTGTTAAACCACTGTGTTGTACACTTGAAGCCAATATAATATTGTATATCAACTATACTTTATTTAAAAAGTCCAATATAATGACTATTATTATTTTAGACTGTGAAAAAGCTTGTGTGCATACATGTATATAAGTAAAATACATGCATTCAGGTGTCTTACTGACACACCTGAAAGTGGTTGGGAAATCTGACTTTGTGGAAGAATTCCCCTATACGTAGATCATAGTTAGGTGTAGACCGTATAAGCAGCGGCAGGCGGGTATTCTTTCACGGTGATCTTTGTGACCACATTGCTGGAACAATGCTTCACGTCTGGTTGATGCTCCATCAGCATTTCCTGAATTGAACAGTTTGTTCTCTTGTATTATTGATATAAGTATTTTAAAAAGAAACAAGTAACAAGAACTCTGGATATTGATTTAAAATCATGAAAAATTAGAATATCTCAGTGGTTCATAAAGGCATATTCTATCAGAAATGACAATTTAGCAATACCAGATCCTATCAGATAAATGAAAATCATTTTCTTGAACTTCCCAGCTGATGTAAATGATTTATAGCTGTATAATAGTAAGAATTCTTGAAAGAGGAGACTCAAGCCTTAGAGTAAAAGAGTCTTATTTTGGAGGGCGTGAACCCAAGGGTAAGCCACAGGGATTGTTAGCCCTTAAATTATATGCAAATATGTGTGATTAGGTGCTTATCTTCATTTTTCTAGGTCCATGGTTTGATCTGATTTTCAAAGTGGCCTATGGCTATCCACCATGTTAAGCATTATTTTACCAAACTGTTATAACCTCATCAACATTAAGAACAAAAATAAAAGATGCTTGGAACTTATCTTATTCTTTTCTGATACCAATTATAACACAAAGACTAAACCCAAGGAAATTAATTACTACACACTAACTGGATGATAATAGAACATGCTGCACTCCATATACAAGAACAAGCTCTTAGACCCCAACATGTATTGGGCAAAAATTTTCCTGTAGTGGAAATTGATTTCTTTTAGTTGACTTGATGATCAGCAGGATGTATTTTCTGATAGCTAGTCTGGAATGACTTACATGAAGTATTCAGGAAAGAACTCAGTCCATTATCCCAAAACTCAATGATCTCTGGCTATCACTAGTTTTTTTAAATCCCCATGCACTAATTTAACAGTAAGGGTTTCGTTCATTTGTTGGCGTTTCCTTTGTGAGATGTTTGAAAATGCTCCCAATCCCTTTAAATGCTCCCAGCATTTCCCAAAGAGTGTTCTATTTTACACTTGTTCCAGGAAATATTAATGGGTATCATGAAAAACACATTTATCATTTTCTAAAAGTGGCTGTCATTAGAATCCTTGAGATCCAGTTATATTTATATTATACTTGAAAAGCACTGCTATAACTCAAAGCTGAGGAATGCAGAATTATTCATAGGTGACCAAAGAAAGATAAATTTAATTTGCCTTTAGTAGAGATCAGAAAGAAATGTAATGAAAGTCTTCTTAACTAGAAAAGAAAAAATAAACAACAAAAAAGAATTTCTAACGTTTAAAGAATCCACTCATTCTTAGAGGCATTCATTATCTTTGACAATGACCCTTTTCATTGTAGAATAAAGTTTACAGAGTAGAAAGTAAAATATCCCCAAACAAGTAGGGTATATTTTATTTTCTTCCTAGGACAGGAAGGCCATGCATATTTGAGGTATAAAGGAATATGAGGAAAATACTCATATATGCTCAAGAGCCAATTCAGGGAGAAAAATGAGGCATTGTTTTTGGTGTTTACCAAGTAACTTCAAGTAGATGACACTCTACGTGGTGCTAGTCCACTCAAGAAACCATGTTGAGATTGGGAATACACCCTCAGAATTATTTCTTCTATTCTGAAATTTACATCATAGATATAACATTATGGAATTCTATTCTAGAAATATTCTTTACATGTTTTAAATCCCCCTTACACAATCCATGATGCTTATAGTCTACAGAAATAGTAAGTGAAGTCAATAAAAACTACCTACCTCTAAAATTAATGTGCTCATCTTCCCTATTCTCCTATTTAAATAAGTTCCATGTCACTTTGTATCATGAAGCATTGCCTGTTTATTATCAAAGAAGCAAAACATCATGCATTTGAAGATTTATAGCTAGAAATAATTACTATAATTTAAAATGTGATTTTATAATGTAAGTGTAATTGCAGTATTTATGCTTATTTCTACTTCTTATGAACACTGGCATTTAAGTTTAAAGGAAGCCACAAATAAAAATGTGTTAGAAATAGTATTTGAAATAGTTTAAAAGTTAATTGTTATTCTATGATCCAAAAAAAAGAAGCTCAAGCACGATAGTTATCTGCATCTTTTTTCCTGCATTTGGTTTTTGGACCCAACAACTGACAGTAAGTACAGACAGGATTTCATGTCATACTCATTTCAATATCACTCATTGTCACCATCTCTCTACCTCTGGATGATAACCATATCATTTTGAAATATAAAGGGCAAATTATGTTTTCAGAATGGGCTGTATGTCTCTGGAGGTTCTTAAGATTTGTGTTATTCAGATATATTTCCTCCTATAAGAAATGACCATCAAAGTCCAGGCTGCCTATGCATTCCAGTTTACACTTGCTATGCTGATGTAATTATGAACAGCACTTTCTTTATTCACAAAAAGTGACCTGATGTGGACAAGAAATAATATAGTCACTCTACCCTAACACTGCGTTTCTCATGGAAATTATATAAATAACTGGTCAAAGATCTGATTAGAGTAGAAATTTTTGGGAAAGAATATATTACTGATCCTTATCATATATGAAGAAATAAAAAACTTAAAGACACACTCTTAAGCAAATGGATAGAGGATAATGACTCTCTAAGCAGTCCAACAGTATCAACTCAACCAGAATTATTAGTATAGAGAGGCAAGAATTATGGTTTGTCCATGAAATAAGACAAACTTTCTGTCTAGTGGACTGTGTTTCACAGGCCTGATTTCTAACCATAACATTTTATCTTTGTTTTGTTTTATTCTTCCAGGTGATCACGTAAGAAATTTTTTTTTAATTTGAAAAGAGTGACAAACTGACATGCTGTAAACCCTGCTCCATACTTCAAGGGGGAAACTAAAAGTTGGTAGCTACAAACTTCTGAATCTGGCCAATCTTACCTCCTTCAACTAAAACATCATTAAATATGCTAAGAGTTACACAAAATGCTATTCTTGTGAACATAAAAGGTGTGTATGTGTGTGCAGAAAGCCAAGTGACAAAGTGGAAAGGCAGGCTAGGTGAGCACACAGTGTCCTTGTTTGAGAGGCAAAGCTTGGTTTTCAGGCTGTGCTGTGCATCCGCCCAATGTACGTAGATGATGGATATCAATCACAGTGAGAAGAGAACTCAGGAGGTGAGGACACCCATCAGCAAAGCAGCAGAGGCAGAGCGTTCCAACATGCTAGAGATGAAACATGAAGCTACTTCACTTTGGGAGCTACACTGAACTCACAGAGCAAATCCTCAGTCTTAATTTGTATTTATTAAGAATGTGGTTTCAACTATGGAGCCCACGTCAATATCCTTTCCACATTTTTAAAACAACTCACTTGTCTACTCAAATAGGAACTCACTCGTCTACTCAAATAGGAACTAGCTCTCATCTGCCCACACTATCCATTGTTGGAAAACAAAGTTAGAACAAAGTCCCATTTTCAGCAAGTTTATTGAAGAGCACAGAATAGCAAATGACTGAACTCAATAAATGATAGCAGGTGTCATGATACATAGAAGTTCACACAGAGGAAAGCAGGGGCACTGAGAAAGTCAGCTCTATGTCTAGGTTAGGAAAAGGCTCATGGTGTAAGTGACACTTGACTGACCTTGAGAGAAGAGCAGGAGACTAGAATAGCAGAGGAGGGATCAGCAGGGGTAATGGCAGGAGAGTTAGGAACAGTGGGGCCTATTCAGAAATTCTAAATGAGTCTATATTTGACTATTGATTTTTAATGAAAAGGATGGGAGAACTGTAGGGAGATATGAAGCACAGACAATGCCAAACTCAGGTATTAGACTTTTTATAACAGATAATGGGGACACATGAAGTATTTATTATAAGCAGGGAACTAATACATCCAGACCTGAATTTTAGAACTACAAATGGAATGAACAGTTGGAAGACAAGTAAGCACGGTTGCCATACAGGTATTTAATCTGGACCCTGGAAGGCTACTCCAGGTAGGTGATATTTGAGCTGAAGTTCAAAGAATGAACAGGAGCTAACCAGACAAAGAAGTCATTACAGATAGAAAGAAGGACATTAAAGATACAGAAATTGTGAGAAATGTTGGAAATTGTGAGAAATGGAACCAAAGGAAAAGAAAACCCCAGAAAAAGGAGAAAATAGAATGTCATAAAGGATTTATTCTGCCGTTGCTGCTGATGGCATGTCATGCAACTCTAGGGAATACTGTTTATAACATCATCTAAGTGAATGCTATCCTGTGGTGTTTTGTGTGCAGTTGTACACAGGAATCCTAGAAAGGTTTAGGCACTGAAGTCACATAATCAGACATGTATGTTGATAAATCAGTAACTCTGGCTAGATAGTGAATAGTGAATGAGAGGAAGAAAGAGCAGAGCCTAGGGCACCTGGTAAAATCAGTGGTGATACAGGGAACTATTTCAGGGCACAAATCTCACGTTGAGTGAAACAGAGTTGTGCGGCCTTTGAACTACTCTTCCCACTGTCTGCTATGCTCTTTCTCCAACTCTTCATTAATTCCGCAATTTCATCACTCATGACTTTGACCAAATACCACTTTTTCAGAGGCTTTCATGACTTCTGACAGCCTTAATGACAACTGTTACAAAGATTGTTCACTTAACTGACATATTTCACTCAGTGTACATTTTAGATGAAACATTACATCCTTTCATTCTTTAATCAACTTGTTTTTTTTAAATACTTACCCCTAAAAGAAAACATATAATTTATATCTCTATAGATTTATTGTCTTCTCAATCCTGACCCCTCAAAGTCCCATAAAGGCAGTACTTAATCACATCTATAATTACATCCCAGCACCTGGAAAAATTCCTAATACATAAGTCTTTAAAAAATTAAAAGGGATTTAATTATTTTATGTATATATAGATATAAGCTATTTTGTGTATATATAGATATTTGCATGCTATACTACTATATTTAACATTTGCTTCCTCCAAAAGTCTTGTTGCTGTCAAGTGTTATGTACTATGTCCATCATAACTGTATTAAACACATTTCATATGTAAATAAATGTAGGACATTTGAAAAAAGAATTGATTAATGAATTAAGATTGAATAATGGAGTTAAACATTAAGGACATGTGAAAGTGACAAAGGAATCAAGTAGAACTTTCTGGGTTCTAGTTAGGGTAACTAGGTATAAGAGCAGATTCTTGGGAATATAAGTTATTACATGTACATGAAGTTGTAGAGCAAGTTTAGGTACATTAAGCTTTTAAAGGTGGTGTTCACAGTCAGATGTATGATTCTAAAATTCTGGAGCAGCTTGGACTAGAGTCAACAGAATGATATGGCAGTTGAACATATGCAATTCCCAAGGAGAGTATATAGGATAAAAATGAGGCACTAGAAAACACCACTGTTTTTTTGGGAAAGGAGAAGGGAAGTGTCTGCAGGAGTCAGAAAGTAACCATCAGAGGGTAGAAAGTCTACCAGCATGGTGCAGTTACCTGGGAAGGCAGGGGAGTAGTCGGGTCTACAGAGAGGTGGTGGCCAACTTCATCAAATGCTACCAAGGGAGTCAATGAATAAAAAAACACTAAAAATAATCTGCACTAATACTGCAACTTGTGACTAATATTTTTTTGTATGTGAAGAACTGCTGATTCAACATTAGAACTGTGCTTTCAAAGTTCTTTTTTTCTTTTAGATTGAAATGTATTTGTGCCAATTAGAATGTTTATATTTCTGCTTATGTTTGTAGCAGGGACACTGGAGGGCTAAAGCAAATCTCTTACATACTAGCTGCATGAACGTACTTAATTCTCTGTGACTCAGTTATCTGATTTGGAAAATGGAAAATTGTAGCAGTGCCTATTACATAGATGATGTGAGAAATGCAATGATACACAAATAAAGTGCTTAGCACATGATTATCACACAATAGGTATTTGCTTTATGTACAAAAGAGCATTTTCATTTTCATCTTTATCCATTTTCATTCTCCAGCATAATACTATGTTGCACAGAATAAAAGCTTCCAGGCTATCTTGGCATAGCTAAAGTAAAATGAAGCTGGGTGTCCCAGGTTGGGATGCCAAAGCTAATTTATAGTTTTTATAAACTAAGTTACTTTCCTATTTCATCAATTCACAACTCACTGTATTTAAGTAGGTCTGAATAATTTAGAATTTCTAATAATTTCACAAGTCCTGTATTAAAAAGGAATATATATCTAACTTATGAAATGACCAGTCTAATAACTCAGACTAATTCCATATTATATCTACTTAATGAATATTTAATTGCTTTTTTAAAAATATACTGTTAAACTTGATCCTCTAATATAATGTCCATTTTGATTTCCTCTGTAAAGAGAAAGGAATAGGAATTCAGGAGGAAATTTCTAATCCAATGTTAAATAACGAACTCTTCCACTTCTTCAAAATATTAGGTCTGGCATTAATTTCCTTCATCCCTACAAATAGTTGAAAAAAATCTTAAACAGATCTGACTTCCCAATTTGAAGCTGTGATTTTTAGACTTTGTTTATATAAAATTTCATATTTTATTTACATTCATAATGTTACTCCACTTTTTTTAAACAATTATCCTCCTGAGTTAACGTTTTCATAGATAACTGCAGCAACTTGAAAACACATTTATTTTGCTGTAATCTTGTATTTACCTAGTCTGTGGTATCATGAGTGATATAGCTTATAACTCTACACCATTCTACAATTTATAATTAGTCAATCAGGTGAGATAAATAATGTCCTTTTTTCCCCAAAACATGTACTTCTATTTCAGACATAGAAAAATCTGAAATAAAAAAAAAAGTGCGTGTGTGCACACTGACACGTGTGTGTGTGGGGGCACGTGCTTAGGGGTGACTGATTAGTATAGTACTTGGCCAGCAAATTTCCAGGTATAAAGAAATACAACCAGTTTTATAACTATGATCTTTCTATTAAGTATTTGTTTACTTTTGTATTGCTTTCATGATAGTTTTAACAAATTTTAATACTTGATAAATTTTGAAGTTTGCTTTATTCCTTTTTACAGGGGAAGGGACAAATTTATAATTTTTATTCTCATTTATTTAACACCTGACTCATTTACTTTCACTTCTAATTTCTTCTGATCCTTACACATTATCAATTCCTCCTTTAAATTTTTATTTATTCCTAATTTTCTCCAACCATTTTTGGGGTTATTTTTTTGTGTTCTGATCGCTCTTGGCAACTAAAAAAATTTTTTTACAGACCTAATAAATTATTACATTTTCCCAAAACCAGTGATGATTCTGATAGTGTCTGTCTGTAGAAGAGAGAGAGAATGCAACAAGTCACAAGGAAGGAGAAATACAATCTACGCAGGAGAGGAGAGACATGTTGTTTTAAAATGTCCTCCTCCTCAGCATCTCACTTTCTTTCCCTCTAGATTCCATCTCCTTAAGAATCCAGGAACACAAAGATGACCCATTCATTCAGCCGGACAACACTGAACACTTGGTGAGTGCATGGCTGAAGAGATGAAGTGCTCAGATGAGTACGCATTCTGTTTGCGATGACAGCCTGAAATTTCAGCAGTCATCATATCAGCTTCACTGGTCATAAAGACAAGGTAGTTCCAACAAAACATATTTTTTTAATGTGCCAATATTTTTGCTGACTTGTAATAATTTTAAATTGAGTTTTTATTTTTCTCTATGTCTGCCTTTTTGCATATATAATAATTTATACTTAAAAAGGAAGGTAAAATAATTCAAAGATAGGAAATTGTAGGGTTATTTGACTAGTTGATATAATAATTTAATATTTATCATCCACTCAAACATTGTTGTATACTTAAATGTGTCCAACATTCACTGCTATCCAAGTACAGAAATCTTTCACATGGTCTCCATCCAAGAGTTGCTCTTTGTCCTCACTGCTCTGGCGTACAGGAGACTTGAACTCCGGTTGTCAAGTGGCTTTAAGCAAGTCACTTGGCCTCTCCAAGACAGAATTTCTTCTTTAAAAGATTGGGAATTCAGAGATAGTTTTAACCAATAGGTACACTACTGTAAGGAGTTACATGATAAAGTGTGCAGGTGCTCTGTGTAGTCAGAACACCTGTGTGACACTGACACTGAACTAGCAGGTGCTGCCATGTGCATTCACAGCTCTACCCAGTGAAGAATTTGCCCCACCTAAAACCCTCTGAATATTTTCTTATTTTTGAGAGACATAAATTGGAAACTGATCTCTAAAGTTATGTCCAATTTTCAGATTGCATAAGCATTAATTTCAGAGTGATTATGGTAGACACAGTGGTTCTCTTATCATATCACTTTCATCCTTATCATTTTAGTGCATGAATTCCAGCAGACATGGCTCTGTCTCAGTTATTTCTTTCTTTTTTTTTTTTTTTTTTAAACACAGTGATTCAACATTTATATACATGATAATTCTAGGTACCAGGTATCATCATACCAAGTTGTTACAATATTTTGACTATATTCCTTATGCTATACATTACATCCCGGTTACTTATTTATTTTACAATTGGAAGTGTGTTTAAATATATATATATATATATATATATATATATATATATATATATATTTGTGAGGGCATCTCTCATATTTATTGATCAAATAGTTGTTAACCACAATAAATTTCTGTATAGGGGGGTCAATACTCAATGTACAATCATTAATCCACCCCAAGCCTAATTTTCGTCAGTCTCCAATCTTCTGATGCATAACGAACAAATTCTTACATGGAGTACAAATTCTTACATAGTGAATAAGTTACATGGTGAACAGTGCAAGGGCAGTCATCACAGAAGCTTTCGGTTTTGTTCATGCATTATGAACTATACACAGTCAGTTCAAGTATGACTATTCATTTGATTTTTAAACTTGATTTATATGTGGATACCACATTTCTCTATTATTATTATTTTTAATAAAATGCTGAAGTGGTAGGTAGATACGAGATAAAGGTAGAAAACAGAGTTTAGTGTTGTAAGAGAGCAAATGTAGATGATCAGGTGTGTGCCTGTAGACTATGTGTTAATCCGAGCTAGACGAGGGCAATAAACATCCATGTATGCAGAAGATTTCTCTCAGAACATGAGGGGGGAGGTTCTAAGCCTCACCTCTGCTGCTCCCCATTTTCTCACCAGATGGCCCCCTGCGACTGTGCCTGTCTTAGGTTGTTCCTCCCTTGAGGAATCTTACCCGTCTCTAGCTAACCAGTCATCTTCCGGGGCCATACAGGGAAATGTTAAGTTGGTAAGTGAGAGAGAAGCCTTATTGTTTGAAAAGGTTAGCTTTTTACTTCTTTGCATATTTATGCCCTGTGGCTTCTATGCCCAGCATTTGTCTTGAGGTGTCTTTACCACTTGGAAGAATTATGATACTCGGTAAATTCGACATGTGGCACGAGTTCTATTTAAAGGTTGTGATTAGGTAGGAAGAAGAAAAGCTATAGAAGTAGCAGGCAGAAGAAAACCTGGGAAGATTGATTATTTCTTTGACATATCTTCTTGTAGAGTAACTTCAGCATGGATAGGTTTTAAACTACTAATTAAATTGTGCACACACATTAACATAATAGGAATATAGTTACCTAACCAAAGCATACCTGTAATTACCAGCCATCTCCAGTGAAACCAAGAAAACCAGTTAGGCACCTTAGGCATTTGTGAAAACTTATCTATGATATGGTGGATATTGTCTGACTGAACTTAAACAGTCTGAGAGATTTCAGATAAACTAGAACAACCCATTCCTGGGGACTGTTCATATCCAGTATGTTCTTTTAACGATAAATAGTCTGTGGTTGTAAGGTTTTGGAGTGCTACAATTTGCACTTCTCCTAATTCTTGGTTGAGTTCCAACAGTATAGATCCAGTCCAATTTTTGTTTTACTGAATGCACAGGCCAGCTTAGATATCTCCTTCCTCATTCCCATGGCAAGTCCAGGAACTGGTGGGATGAGTGCATCTACACCTGTGACAGTGCGTGGATCTTTGTTGGAGTTTTTTTTTTTTTTTTTGCTGATCATCTTCTGTCATGAGTCTTCCCGAGAGTGCTGATGTTGGAAGTTCTTTTTCATATCGTATCTTAGCTCATTTTCGGGGTAGCCAAATTAGGCTTTGATCCTCTGTATAAACACAAACAGACCCTTTGCCTACACTTTTATATGCCCTTTATATCATTGTGTAGAACTCATTAGAGGTCACCACATAGGAACTGCTTTTTTTTTAAATCATTAATCTACACTTACATGACGAATACTTTGTTTACTAGGCTCTCCCCTATACCAGGTCCCCCCTATATACTCCTTTACAGTCACTGTCCATCAGCGTAGCAAACTGTTGTAGAATCACTACTTGTCTTCTCTGTGTTGTACAGCCCTCCCCTTTCTCCCACCCCGCTATGGATGCTAATCTTAATACCCCTCTTTTTCTGCCCCCCTTATCCCTCCCTACCCACCCATCCTCCCCAGTCCCTTTCCCTTTGGTAACTGTTAGTCCATTCTTGAGTTCTGTGATTCTGTTGCTGTTTTGTTCCATCAGTTTTTCCTTTGTTCTTATATTCCACAGATGAGTGAAATCATTTGGTATTTCTCTTTCTCTGCTTGACTTGTTTCACTGAGCATAATACCCTCCAGCTCCATCCATGTTGCTGCAAATGGTTGGATTTGCCTTTTTCTTATGGCTGAGTAGTATTCCATTGTGTATATGTACCACATCTTCTTTATCCATTCATCTATCGATGGACATTTAGGTTGCTTCCAATTCTTGGCTATTGTAAATAGTGCTGCGATAAACATAGGGGTACATAGGTCTTTCTCATACTTGATTGCTGCGTTCTTAGGGTAAATTCCTAGGAGTGCAATTCCTGGGTCAAATGGTATGTCTGTTTTGAGCATTTTGATGTACCTCCATACTGCTTTCCACAATGATTGAACAAGTTTACATTCCCACCAGCAGTGTAGGAGGGTTCCCCTTTCTCCACAGCCTCGCCAACATTTGTTGTTGTTTGTCTTTTGGATGGCAGCCATCCTTACTGGTGGGAGGTGATACCTCATTGTAGTTTTAATTTGCATTTCTCTGATAATTAGCGATGTGGAGCATCTTTTCATGTGTCTGTTGGACATCTGTATTTCTTTTTTGGAGAACCGTCTGTTCAGTTCCTTTGCCCATTTTTTAATTGGGTTATTTGTTTTTTGTTTGTTGAGGCGTGTGAGCTCTTTATATATTCTGGACGTCAAGCCTTTATCGGATGTGTCATTTTCAAATATATTCTCCCATACTGTAGGGTTCCTTTTTGTTCTATTGATGGTGTCTTTTGCTGTACAGAAGCTTTTCAGCTTAATATAGTCCCACTTGTTCATTTTTGCTGTTGTTTTCCTTGCCCGGGGAGATATGTTCAAGAAGAGGTCACTCATGTTTATGTCTAAGAGGTTTGTGCCTATGTTTTCTTCCAAGAGTTTAATGGTTTCGTGACTTACATTCAGGTCTTTGATCCATTTTGAGTTTACTTTTGTATATGGGGTTAGACGATGGTCCAGTTTCATTCTCCTACATGTAGCTGTCCAGTTTTGCCAGCACCATCTGTTGAAGAGACTGTCATTTCGCCATTGTATGTCCATGGCTCCTTTATCAAATATTAATTGACCATATATGTCTGGGTTAATGTCTGGATTGTCTAGTCTGTTCCATTGGTCTGTGGCTCTGTTCTTGTGCCAGTACCAAATTGTCTTGATTACTATGGCTTTATAATAGAGCTTGAAGTTGGGGAGTGAGATCCCCCCTACTTTCTTCTTCTTTCTCAGGATTGCTTTGGCTATTCGGGGTCTTTGGTGGTTCCATATGAATTTTTGAATTATTTGTTCCAGTTCATTGAAGAATATTGCTGGTAGTTTCATAGGGATTGCATCAAATCTGTATATTGCTTTGGGCAGGATGGCCATTTTGACGATATTAATTCTTCCTAGCCACGAGCATGGGATGCGTTTCCATCTGTTAGTGTCCCCTTTAATTTCTTTAAAGAGTGACTTGTAGTTTTCAGAATATAAGTCTTTCACTTCTTTGGTTAGGTTTATTCCTAGGTATTTTATTTTTTTTGATGCTATTGTGAATGGAGTTGTTTTCCTGATTTCTCTTTCTGTTGGTTCATTGTTGGTATATAGGAAAGCCACAGATTTCTGTGTGTTGATTTTGTATCCTGCAACTTTGCTGTATTCCGATATCAGTTCTAGTAGTTCTGGGGTGGAGTCTTTAGGGTTTTTTATGTACAGTATCATGTCATCTGCAAATAGTGACAGTTTGACTTCTTCTTTGCCTACCTGGATTCCTTGTATTTTTTTGTTTTGTCTGATTGCCGTGGCTAGGACCTCCAGTACTATGTTAAAAAACAGTGGGGAGAGTGGGCATCCCTGTCTAGTTCCCGATCTCAGCGGAAATGCTTTCAGCTTCTCGCTGTTCAATATAATGTTGGCTGTGGGTTTATCATAGATGGCCTTTATTATGTTGAGGTACTTGCCCTCTATTCCCATTTTGCTGAGAGTTTTTATCATGAATGGATGTTGAACTTTGTCAAATGCTTTTTCATCATCTATGGAGATGATCATGTGGTTTTTGTCTTTCTTTTTGTTGATGTGGTGGATGATATTGATGGACTTTCGAATGTTGTGCCATCCTTGCATCCCTGGGATGAATCCCACTTGGTCACGGTGTACGATGGTTTTGATGTATTTTTGAATTCGGTTTGCTAAAATTTTGTTGAGTATTTTTGCGTCTATGTTCATCAGGGATATTGGTCTGTAGTTTTCTTTTTTGGTGGTGTCTTTGCCTGGTTTTGGTATTAGGGTGATGTTAGCTTCATAGAATGAGTTTGGGAGTATCCCCTCCTCTTCTATTTCTTGGAAAACTTTAAGGAGAATGGGTATTATATCTTCCCTGTATGTCTGATAAAATTCCGAGGTAAATCCATCTGGCCCGGGGGTTTTGTTCTTTGGTAGTTTTTTGATTACCGCTTCAATTTCGTTGCTGGTAATTGGTCTGTTTAGATTTTCTGTTTCTTTTTGGGTCAGTCTTGGAAGGTTGTATTTTTCTAGGAAGTTGTCCATTTCTCCTAGGTTTCCCAGCTTGTTAGCATATAGGTTTTCATAGTAGTCTCTAATAATTCTTTGTATTTCTGTGGGGTCCTTCATGATTTTTCCTTTCTCATTTCTGATACTGTTGATTTGTGTTGACTCTCTTTTCTTCTTAATAAGTCTGCCTAGAGGCTTATATATTTTGTTTATTTTCTCGAAGAAACAGCTCTTGGTTTCATTGATTTTTGCTATTGTTTTATTCTTCTCAATTTTATTTATTTCTTCTCTGATCTTTATTATGTCCCTCCTTCTGCTGACCTTAGGCCTCATTTGTTCTTCTTTTTCCAATTTCGATAGTCGTGACATTAGACCGTTCATTTGGGATTGCTCTTCCTTTTTAAAATATGCTTGGATTGCTATATACTTTCCTCTTAAGACTGCTTTTGCTGTGTCCCACAGAACTTGGGGCTTAGTGTTGTTGTTGTCATTTGTTTCCATATATTGCTGGATCTCCATTTTGATCTGGTCATTGATCCATTGATTATTTAGGAGCGTGTTGTTAAGCCTCCATGTGTTTGTGAGTCTTTTTGCTTTCTTTGAACAGTTTATTTCTAGTTTAATGCCTTTGTGGTCTGAAAAGTTGGTTGGTAGGTTTTCAATCTTTTGGAATTTACTGAGGCTCTTTTTGTGTCCTAGTATGTGGTCTATTCTGGAGAATGTTCCATGTGCACTTGAGAAGAATGTGTATCCTGTTGCTTTTGGATGTAGAGTTCTGTAGATGTCTATTAGGTCCATCTGTTCTAGTGTGTTGTTCAGTGCCTCTGTGTCCTTACTTATTTTCTGTCTGGTGGATCTCTCCTTTGGAGTGAGTGGTGTGTTGAAGTCTCCTAGAATGAATGCATTGCATTCTATTTCCTCCTTTAGTTCTATTAATATTTGTTTCAGGTATGTTGGTGCTCCTGTATTGGGTGCATATATATTTATAATGGTTATATCCTCTTGATGGACTGAGCCCTTTATCATTATGTAATGTCCTTCTTTGTCTTTCGTTACTTTCTTTATTTTGAAGTCTGTTTTGTCTGATACCAGAATTGCAACACCTGCTTTCTTCTCTCTGTTGTTTGCTTGAAATATCTTTTTCCATCCCTTGACTTTCAGTCTGTGCGTGTCTTTGGGTTTGAGGTGAGTCTCTTGTAAGCAGCATATGGATGGATCTTGCTTTTTTATCCATTCTATTACTCTGTGTCTTTTGATTGGTGCATTCAGTCCATTTACATTTAGGGTGATTATTGAAAGGTATGAATTTATTGCCATAGCAGGCTTTAAGTTTGTGGTTACCAAAGGTTTAGGGTGAGCTTCTTTACTATCTTACTGTCTAACTTAACTCGCTTGTTGAGCTATTATAATCACAGTCTGATGATTCTTTATTTCTCTCCCTTCTTTTTCCTCCTCCTCCCTTCTTCATATGTTGGGTGTTTTGTTGTGTGCTCTTTTTAGGAGTGCTCCCATCTAGAGCAGTCCCTGTAGGATGCCCTGTAGAGGTGGTTTGTGGGAGGCAAATTCCCTCAACTTTTGTTTGTCTGGGAATTGTTTTATCCCTCCTTCATATTTAAATGATATTCGTGCTGGATACAGTAGTCTTGGTTCGAGGCCCTTCTGTTTCATTGCATTAAGTATATCATGCCATTCTCTTCTGGCCTGTAGGCTTTCTGTTGAGAAGTCTGATGATAGCCTGATGGGTTTTCCTTTGTAGGTAACCTTTTTTTCCCTCTCTGGCTGCCTGTAATACTTTGTCCTTGTCTTTGATCTTTGCCATTTTAATTATTATGTGTCTTGGTGTTGCCCTCCTTGGATCCCTTGTCATGGGAGTTCTGTGTACCTCTGTGGTCTGAGAGGCCATTTCTTCCCCTAGTTTGGGGAAATTTTCAGCAATTATTTCTTCAAAGACATTTTCTATCCCCTTTTCTCTCTCTACTTCTTCTGGGATACCTATGATTCTTATATTATTCCTTTTCGATTGATCACTCAGCTCTCTTAAAATTCTTTCATTCCTGGAGATCCTTTTATCTCTCTCTGCTTCAGCTTCTCTGTGTTCCTGTTCTCTGTTTTCTAGTCCATTAATGGTCTCTTGCACCTTGTCCATTCTGTTTTGAAGTCCTTCCAGAGCTTGTTTTATTTCTGAATTCTCCTTCCTTAGTTCTTGCATATTTCTCTGCAAGTCCATCAGCATGGTTATGACTTTTGTTTTGAATTCTTTTTCAGGAAGACTGGCTAAATCTATCTCCCCAGATTCCTTCTCAGGGGAAGATGTAGCAGATGCTGAAGCTGTCTGGGTTAGTCTTGTCTGGATCATATTTTTTTACCTTTTCATGTTGACAGGTGCTATTGACTGTCAGCTGGGAGGGCCAAAATTTTCACTTGCTACTGGCCTTTCTTTACTGGGACAACTGCGACCCCTAGTGGCTTGTGTTGGGTAATTGCGTGTAGAGTGGGTCTTTGTGTCTTGCCTGGCCGGAAGGGAGATATTTCCCTTTCTGTGGGCGGAATTTGTCTCAGGCTGCTTCTCTGCTTTCGCAGCGCCCGGTGGAGTAATGGATGGGGGGGCTGCTTGACTGTTTGCCTCCGTGAGGGGTCTCAGAGCTGTTGCCCAGGGAGTTAGTGCACCCGGTTTTACCTGTAATTTCCAGCTGCTGTACTGTGACCTGGGTTGTTTCCGTCAAGCTGTTAAGTCCGTGTCCCTTTAAGACTTTCAAAAAGCCCCCGCTTTTCTTTGTCACAGGGGTATCAGCTTTGACACCCGCTCAGAGGTCTTACTCCCTGTTTCCCTAGTATCTAGGGCCCGCTGGGCACGTACTGTGTCTGCGCTCTGGTCCGGATGGCTGGGGCTGGGTGTTCAGCAGTCCTGGGCTCCGTCTCCCTCCCGCTCTGCCTATTCTTCTCCCGCCGGGAGCTGGGGGGAGGGGCGCTCGGGTCCTGCCGGGCCGGGGCTTGTATCTCACCCCTTTCACAAGGCGCTGGGTTCTCGCTGGTGTAGCTGCAGTCTGGCCACTGTCCTGCGTCTTCTGGTCTCTCTTTTAGGGCTAGTTGTGTTTGTTGTATTTTCAAAAGTATATATGTTTTTGGGAGGAGATTCCCACTGTTCTACTCATGCCGCCATGTTGGCTCCGCCCCCCCTCAGTGATTTCTTGAACCTCCCTTTGGCAGTCCATAGAAATGCTTGGCAACTAGTGTCCCCTACAGTCAACTTTTAATCAAGGACTGAGTCCACCCTTCTCCCTCCTGTGTGTAGGTGTTGCAGTACCTCTGAGGCATATGTTCCATACCGTTTCCCACAGCTTCTCAGAGGGATTCAACTCCAGTCTCCCACCATGCTAACATGCTTGACAACGGGCCCTTTATTTCACCTGTCCTTCCCATCCCTCTTTCTCACTGGGGTTTCTTAACATCAGTTCCCAAATAATCTACTTCTACTCAAATCCATACCTGAGAGTCTGATTTTGTGGGAATGCAAAAATGAGACAGTAATATATTGTCCTTAAGTGTTAAACAGGCTCAGGGAAAGCAGTATTTGCTCAAGCTGTCAGGAAAGGATTCACTGAAGATGCAGGCTGTGCTAGGTAATAAAACTGGGAAGGAGAGAGGAAGAGGAGAGCATTGGATGACTGAGCCTGCTCTGGGCAGGGGATGCCTTTGAACCATGGAGCAGATTTTACGTCATGGAGGGCCAGTAGTTGTATTAGATAAACAAGCTGGAGGCACTTAGCCATAAAGGACCCAATGGACATTGAGGCACAGAACTGATCTGATGATACAATAATGCAATAATTTCTATACACCAATGACCAAAAGATACTATATATACATATATATATGACATATATCAGACACTCCAGATACTCTGCGACAATGTTAACCTTAAAATATTTCTGGGTTGTTTATTAAATATTGAGTTAAACATTGAAATTTCCTGAACATCATTCATGAAAATGAGCCTCACACCCAAACACCAAATTAGAAAATATCATGCCAAGAATTTCCAATAAATGGAGAGATTCCCTTTCTATTTATACAAAAATAGCATCCAAGCATCTGGCATTCCTAGAAATCACTTCAGGAGTAAGTCAGAAACAAACCACTGAACATGACGAGAATATAATTCCTTAAACACTTAGCTAAATATGTTTTTTTCTCAGCCACAAAGTATGAAAGTCATGTAGCATTCATAGTTACAATCATGAAAAAAAGAACACATACTTTGCTTTATGCCCTATTTTATGCAATTGATATATCAACTCTGCCTAGTGGTAAGATTATGCCTAAAAGTACTAGTTGCATTGTGACTAAATGGAAAGTGATAGAAAAACAAGATGCATATGCTCAGCATTTTTAATGCATCTAACTGTGCTAGGCATAGCTAGTACATATCTATATCATATTTTCATATTCCTTCAAATATACAGTTAGAATGTATATTAATGCACACAGCTTTAGGAAAGAAGCACAACTGTCCCATTTTACAGAAGAGGATACTGAGGCTCAAAGACATTAATTTTCGCAGGATCACAATAACTGTGACATGCAGAAATGAGATCCTAGGTATTTCTGTCTCCAAAGCACATGTTTACCACTTGCTACATTTTGACAGAAGCTATGATCAAACAGAACTTTTTACTAGGAACTAGAGAAATACATTCTATTTTACTACACATGTGGAAGAAATATATAAATAAAATTATGGTTATAATGATGAACTTTCTAATGGATTTCACAGAAAAATATTACTTTTGTCTTGAGGTCATTTAGCCAAACCACATTTGTAAAATATTCCTGCAAATCACTAACTAGGAACTCATAAGGATAACCACACCACTAAACTAAAGCACTGTTATATTCTAATCAAACCTATATTATATTCTAATCAAGCATATATTATATTATATTATATTATATTATATTATATTATATTATATTATATTATATTATATTATATTATATTATATTATAATAAGACACCCTTGATTTCCAGAATGGTTTTTCATCTTTGACCCAGGGGGAGAAATCGTGGCAAACAGTTATCAAATGCTTATAGTACTGAATCTTATTTTTGTCAATGAGATTTTTTTACAATATTAATTGCATGCTTCATCTAAAAATCTATATGTTAATTTGGTCATATTAAGAAGACAAGTCAAATACATAGTTAGAAGTTGGTGGGGATATAAAAGTATGCATTTTGGCTAGATATGTGTCCTACTACTTCCGTATACGTTGAAGTGTCACAAGTGGGCATCATTTTCCTCGGGTATTTCCTTCCATATGTGTTATATCTCATACTCCGCATTAGTGTATTCTGAATAGTTCCATTTTCTCTACCATATAAGCTAGCAATCCTAATTCTGAGTATTTTTTCAAAATAACTGAAATCAGGATCTTAAAGAGATATAAGCACTGCCGTATTTATAACAGCACTACTCACAATGGCCAAGATGTGGAAACAATTAACCATTGATGAACAAACAAAGAAAGAAAATGTGATATATACATACAATGGAATACTTTTCAAACTTTAAAGAAGGAAATCCTGCCATATGTGCCAACCAGGATGAACCTTGAGGACATCACGCTAAGTGAAATAAGACCGTCACAGAAAGGCAAATATGTATGACTCCACTTAGACGTGGCATCCGAAATAGTCAAATTTAGAGAACGGAAGAGTGGAACGGTGGTTACCAGTGGCTGGGAGTGGGTGGAAATGAAGAGTTACTACTTGATGGGCATAATGTTTCAGTGAATCAAGTTGAGTGCTAGAGAGCCGTTGTATAACAATGTACCTATAGTCAACAATAATGCATCGTACACTTAAACATTTAAGAAGGTAGATCTCATGTTAAGTGTTCCTACTGTAATAAAATTTAATGATGGGAAAAAATTAAAAAAAAGAAAAGGGAATAAACCAAAAAAAAATCATAAATCTAGCATCAGTGAAGATACCAAATTGAGCGTCAAGAGATATGTATTCTAGATTTGGTTCAAACATTCCCTCCCTATTCTAGCTTGAGTAATGTTAGCGCCGAAAGAGATCTTAGTTCAGGTTGAGCGCTTTCATTTTATCGATTGAAAGAAATACAAAAACTGAGACTCCTGGAAGTGCAGCGAGTTGCAGCAACCCTACTAATAAGTAACTAGGTTAGCACAGGGTTGTAACTCCAAGGTTAATGCCTTTTAAACCTTATGGACTGCTTGCCCCCTTGTGATATGGCTTCAGCAACATGATCCCAAAGTTCAGCTCTAAAATACAATCCTTCCATGATATTCTCATATTTGTAAATTACAATAGATGAAGCAGGAGAGAAATCTAGAACCATACATATTTTCTTTGAAGAAGTACAAAGTCACATTGTTATAAAGGATTTTCACTTGAAGAAGGAAAAACAGGTCAGCTTTGTATTTGAAGCCTGGGATAGACACCAAATTCTGTCATTAATAAAGTAGGGAGGGTAGGAAAAAAAATGTTTCACAATCAGGCTTTTCACAGAAATGTTGGCCAAGTCATAATTACTGTGGTGCTGGAGTCCGCTCCCCGAACATGCTGTATTTCATTCCCTTGAAGATATTAATTTACTGTTTGAAATGTTCATTGCTTAGATTAAGATTGTATTTTGAAATGTGTTTCCATATAATTTATGCAGGAGAAAAATATGCTCTTCCCCTGCAGTGCAGAATACTAATCTGAAAATGATCTATTTCCTATAATCATTTTACATTTCACTTCCCTACTGAAACGTAAGGATCTTAGTTATTTTATTTTTCATTTCCTGCATGAAGGTTTTTTATGCACTACAATTCAAGAATATTAGTCACACAATCCAGCTTTTATTAAAATTCAATTTCCTTGTTACTTTGAGAATGCAAGCTACAGTGATCTGATATAATATATGTACGCAGGGAGAAAGACCTACGTCTTAAGATACCAGCTTCCAACCATTATCAAGTGGGTGGATTAATTTCCTGACATGACAGGAATATCAATGTACTACTAAGAAGTCTGCTTTCTAAAGATATTCATTTTGATCACTACTTTTCATTCTTTTCCTCTCTCTCTCTCTCTCTCTCTCTCTCTCTCTCTCTCTCTCTCTCTCTCTCTCTCTCTCTCCCTCCTTCCTTCCTGTGTGTCTCTCAACCTCTCTATCATATATTTTCTGCTGTTGGCTTTTCTCTACTATCCTACTCAGTACTTGAAATTTTGCAGCTCTCTTAAAGACGTTAGTACAAAACAACCAATTCCAAGGGCTCATATCCTGTTTGCACCAGGGTAGTGGTGCTGGGAGCAGACATACATAATTTAAAGGCAGCATATAGCTTATTCTCAATAACTCAACATCCCCTTCAATATAGTTAAGGTGCTAAATATTTACAAGTATTTTAGGAAGAGAAGACATGCAGTTTCATTCACAAAGGTAATTACAAAGGTTGCTCTTTTTCAAATGCTGGGGTCTCTGCCCATGTAGCTCTTTGTTAGCTGTGATGGGTTGGTTGGTTCTAGGATTTATCTCATATGAACACACACACACACACACACACACACACACACACACACACTGCTTGTGGAAACTGACCTCCAGGACATCTCCCATGATCTTCTCCTCCTGGTATTCTTACCCTTGATATTAGTCATAGAAGATGTTTCCTCTACTGCAGTCTCTACCTTGAATAATTTATTCTGGGGATAGCAGCTGCCATCTCACGAGTCTTAAGCAGCCCTATGGGAAAGGCCATGTGGGGGAAACTGAGGCTTCTCTCCAATAGTTTACCAGCCATTCATGTGAATAAATTATATAGGAAGCAGATCATTGAGAACAGTGGAGCCTTAATGACTGCAGCCCAGGCTAACACCGTAACTTGGACCTTATGAGGGACCCCCTCCTTACCTGTAAGCCACCTCCATATTCCTGGTCCATAGAAACTAGGTGAAATAATACATTCCTATTGTTGTTCTAAGACACAATACTATTAAGACAGTGAATAGTTGGTTACACAGCAATTGATAACTACTACACAGAATTTTCTTGGTTAAACATTTTACATATTCTCTATTGACCTCCCACTGAAAAGGATGTGGCTCTGACAATTCACCCTTATGCCAACCAAGACCCACTTCCTCCCCATCCATTTATTTATCTAATATATATATGTTACACTTTTAAAATAAGTAAATATTCAGTAGTTTCACTTAATGATTATATAAATATCCTGAGCTAAGCCATTAATTACATATTTTTTTACTTGAAACAATTTTGGTTTCACTAAAGTAAATAATTCACTCTTTAAAATTTTTTTCTTAGTATTCTGTGTATTGGAAGCTAATATATCCCTAAACTCAACAAGTGGACTGTAAATGTCACAAAAGGCTCTGGTATTCTATCAGAGTGTGCTTAGTTTTAAATTTATTTTTACTTACTTATTTTTAACTTGGGCACATTTATGTGAGAGCTCACCTGGCCTCCGGGATATCTCTTCCCTGTTACCCTGTTAATCCCCTTCCCATGTCTCCTCTGATGGATCCTCTTCCTCCTGCATGTCTTCTTCCTTTGTGATGTTAGTGTGTTTTTTTTTCTGAAATATATTGGCTAGTAATTTCCTGAGAAAGTCATTGTTTCAGGAACTTGTATATCTGCAGTATCTTTCTTCTGACATCATGCTGTATTGACTAGGTATGGATCTTTAACTTGAGAATAATTTCCTGTCAGTATTTTGAAGGTACTTCCCAATGCCTTCTAACATCCAATGTCATCCCTGAGAAGACCTCTTCTGATAGTCCATCCTTTGTAGTGTCAAATCTATTGTTTCTTCTCTGTAAAATTTTAGAATCTTCTCTTTATCTCCTACAGTCGGGAATTTCATATTGTGCACTTGCTTGAATCTTTTTTCTCCCCCTTCCATTGTTATTGATACTCAATTTAGAGACACATGTCCTTAAGATGTAGAATGTTTTAAAAAATTATCTTGAATATTATTTTTCTTCTTTGCTCCCCATAGTGTCTCAATCACTTTCATATTCCATTTCTCTAGCTTTGCTTATTATTGCTTCTTTCATGTCAGAGGTTTGCTCATTTTATCTGGTCACCATTGACTGATCCAAATTTAAGAAAAAGGCACTAAAGGCTAATTGGAAATTCTTATGTCAGACATAGTTTGAGGAACGATGATCCTCACCACTGAGTGATCACATTCATTGTGTTTGGGATAACTATGTAGCAGTATCGGTGCTTCTCTTCTGTTGGATTGCTCCATTTTCAAACAAGAGCCTTCCAAAAACCTATAGGAGACAGTGCAGTTAGCAGTCAGGGCTGCTGGGTCTCAGCTAGGGAAAGGAGTAGGAGATGCATGTCCTTCGGGATTCAGATCATCACTTTCCCTAATTAGTGGGCATTGTGCCCTCAGCTGACCTGCTGTCTTCAAGGTCAGAAATCCAAAAGGGTTTTTATTCCACCATGTTTAATTAGAAATATAGGGTACTCCACTTTAGGATATTGCTCAGATTTAGGATAATTAAAATAAAACATTAAATTTGAATTAATCTTTCCATGAAATCTACACCTTGATTCTGTGCCTGTTTCCTAGGTTGCAATATATGGCCTATCCTCTCAAGACCCACTTTCTATATTATACCCCTTAAAGTGTCTTCATATACAATGTATCAGACACTTTGAACATGTATCTTGGGCCAGGACCTATGGTAGGCATAGGCTGAACATGTGTTAATGAATAAAACAGGTGTGACATGGAGCTTACAATCTAGTGGGAAAGATAAGCATTAATTAAATAAGAAATGAATTAATAATATTAAGTTGTAAAAATTGCTAAAGGATATAAGAAAAGCAGACTGAAATGGAAGCATTAGTGGCTTTAATTTTTATACATTGCTTCTAAACATGCTACCTAAGTTGACTTGAGAATGTTTGTAACAGCCATGTCATACACTTGGCTTATATTGTATTAAAAATAATCAACTAAAATGCTTATGTATTTTCTCACATAAGCAGTTTTTGAAGAGTTGTGATGTGTTTGTGTAAATATGTTTGCTATCATTTTTGCTTTCACTAAATGTGAGAATTTATATCTAAAATGTTAATTTTCCTCTTGTGAGGAAACATCCAAATTCTTACACTTTGAGATAGATTTTAATTAATCTGCATTATTTTCTTCACATGTATTGGTCAAGTCTCCCATAATTATGTCATCCCCAAACATGATAAGCAAACATTCTTTGACATTAGTATCCAAGTCATTGAAGAGATGGGGAAAGAGATCAGGGTCATCAGTCATAAGAGAACTTCATCTAGACAAACAATTTCATTAATCAAAGTTAGGCTTTAGCTTTTAAAAACTGAGTCTTTAATTTTCTTTCTTAGAACTGTTTCAACTCACTTCTTCCCCACTTTCCGAGAGTTTGTGGAGTCACAGTTGACTTAAGAGTCATCCCAACCTGACATGGTTAATGGCTCTGGGTTGCACTTAACCAGTTCCAATCAAGGCAGAGGGAAATTAAAAATCCTTCCCTTCTTTTTGCCTGATATGCTTTCTGCCACTTCTTATTTCCCAAAGAAGTAAAAGGTAAGGATTTTGATGGGCTAAGAAAATAAGAACACTGTCTTATATGTCAACCTTTTGCAAGATAAGCAGAAACCTCCTTGAGAACCAGTCCAAGATATCAGCACTGGCATTCAAATCTTATGTTTTTAACTTTGACTTTTGTGCTATCTTTAACTTGGGATTAAGTTTTAACAACACACAAACCATCTTTCTTCACTGTTTGAAGGGTATTCCTTCAGAAATAGTAGATTCATTTAAACTCAAAGTCCTTCGCTACTACAGAGGTTGAGTCCTTCAGCCAAGTGTTTATGAGTAGCTGTGACCTGTTGCCAGACTCAACAAGCCAGCTCTCCAGATGTCAGTAAGGGAAATAACTCAAAGGAAATTAATCAATACTTAGTGACAAGTTACACAGGATGAATCAGACAGGAAAAGATAGGAACACATTTTGGCTTATTTATATTTTTAACTATTGCTATTTGGTTTAGCTTGCTTTTGTCTTTTAGACTTATGGCTTCAATTTTAATCTATTCTGTTAGATAAACTAATGCTTGAGATATTAATGAATATCTCTTTCAATTATATTCTCTTCTTTGAAGTTTTCAGAAATAAAAACAAAGGGTGAAAGTACATACTGAGAAGTAAAAGTCTAGTGCTTGCATTTCCCCCGTGGAATCCTAAAAAGCATAGTTTCTCTAGGGAATTAAGATTGTATCTCAAGTTGTTACCAAAATTAACTTAATTAGACAATTATTTCTTAGATAATAAAATTATGGTTTTGTGGGCTAATATTAATAGGAATATCGATTAAAATGATTAAAATTTTGCTTTAGGAATCAGGATATTTATATTAACTTGTATGGCAATTTAAGTTTTAGTTTTAGAGTTCTTCATATTACCAACAACTACACCATCAATTTGAGAGACACAGTATCATCTAAACATATGTAAAATAGTAAAGGCATTCAGTTGGAAGTCATGAGACCAAGGGTTTGAATCTTTGTATGATCTTTAATTGCATACTTAGCCTGTCAGAGTTTAATTGCTGATTCTGTACAATATGTGTATCCATTCATAGTGTTGTTGGGAAGATGAAAGAGAAGATGATATTATCACATGTTATGTACTCCATAAATCTTGATTGAATTTGAGTTTAAAATGCAAGCCAAAAGTTCATGTTTACAAGATAATTGTCTTGGGTAAATTTTACTTCCTTTTGATTACAAGATGGGAATATTCTTGGTTGGAACATGTCATGATTTGACAATGGGTAGAAACTCTGCTCATCTATTGGTTTTGTCTCTCTTTCCTTCCATTTCTCTCCTTCACAGTTTATTTTATATTGAGGAAAAGGGAAACTAAGATTAAATTCCAAGTCCTTCACTTAACTTTGAGAAGAAAATACACTTCTGCCAAGCATGGACAAAATCAGAATATGAGAAAATATTTACCAAAAGGAAAAAAAAAAGAAAACAACAACTAAGAAGACTGGAGTTAGACACTCTTGGTTAAAGCTAAAAGCCTGTCACAGTTTGGAAGGTTATTCACTTACTATGTAGGGCCATTAAGTCACTGCATTTCACAGGACTTCAGTTACAGTCAAACTTAATTACCAAGATGGATGCATATTAATGGATGGATTAAATAAGTGGCAAGTCAACTAATATGCAACTTATTTTCCAGAAGCCAAGAATAACTAAGAGAAAGACCTAGACACAAGGTGAAGAGTGACAAATCTGTTATAAATTCTGTACTATTTATGGAGATTCTTGGCAGGAAATGGCAAGAAAAATGATAAATCCCAAATTTGGTAATTTTTCTTAACTTTCAACTACATAAATGCCAACTTCACTTTCTATGTAGATATTTAGAAAATAAATGAGTGGGATTTTATTCTGGGGGTGTACAGCATTTGATAGGATGTCATACACAGTTTTTGTTTGTGTATTAGTTTGTTCATTGCACAGATATCTTGCAGGACTGGCCAGTTAGGACTCAACACGCTTACCTCTGGATATCTGAGAGTGGAATAATTTTAATATGGGAGACACCAAAATTTTGCTTATGTACTATGTCATTGAAAAAGTTTTCTTCCCTCATTTCTTCTTCTGCCTTATTCCCTCCTTTTGTTTCTCCCCTCTGCCTTTTCTTCCATCTTTGTTTTTTTCTCCCAGATTATGAAATTTACATTCAAGAAAGAGTTGGTCCTCTCTGGTTTTGAAACACTACAGGCAGGAAACGTTTTACAGAAATGTATGCAGGTGCTGAAAAGTTTATAAATGCTGAAATATATACTATACAATTAAATGCTATACTGAGACAAAATTAAATTATTTTGGAGTCTAAGAGAGGGCAATTAATGAGGATTTGGGCAGCTTAGGAAATAGAAATTGAGTTTATTAGAGAAACTGTGACTTTTTAAAAAAAGTCTATCTTCAGCCTTTAGAGATCCAGCATGGGGGGATAGAAACACTTTTAATTTTGAATACTCCAGCTCACAAATTGTATCACTTTAGAAGAAAAATTATGATACATAATATTTTGGTTCATGGTTTTCACAACTTCAGAATTGGACAGATGATGTAACTAGTATGTTTCTTTCAGTATTAAATGATACATATGGTCTTTCAGACACCGATTACACCAATAAATACCCATTAATCATCTGCCCTAAAAGAAAATACTGAAATTCCTTTATTTTCCAAAAGTATAGCTATGACTTAGTACAATCAGCAGGCGGATATTTGTGATTATTTTTCTCTGTAACATTATCATCTTCTTCCTATCCTCATATACTGATGTAAGATTATGGGAAACTCTACAGAACTCATCTTTAAGTTAATATAAAATAATTAGTAGCAGGTCACTTATTCAACAAGCATTTAAAAATTAGAATAAAGTGAAGTAGAAAATATCGTAATTCATTGGGTAATTGTAGTCACTATTTAAAAAATAATATGATGAAAAATGGGCAATAATATTGATATTGGCACACAGAAAGAGAGCAAGACAATATTTAAGAGACTGTTACAGATGTAGGGGCATTAATGAAAAGGCTTGGATTTAGTGATGGTATTCAAGGCGAAGGAGGGAGGATAAAGTGGAGTAACACTTCGTTGAGGGAAAGAGACAGCGGTTGTGAATCATGACAGCAATCACCTTGACAGGCTAGAACTCTGCTGGCTGACCCAGTTCAGGCTCAGAGAGGGTTGTTATGTTGCCCTGAGTGGGCAGGCAGTCTGAGTTGAGATGTTCCTCTGGGGTCAGAGAGGAAGCGACAGGTATGTGAACCGCACTTAGGCAGCTTGATTTTAAGCCAGCAATTGGATAGTTTCTTCTGTAAGATATATTGTCTTAAAACTGATGCCAGAAGAATGTTTTTGAGGGTAGGTAGAAAGTTGAAAAATTCTGAAAATGGAGTCCTAGGCTACCTTCTCAGGGGAACAACCCTGAGAATCAGTTTTCATTGGCCCATTTTCAAAAAAAGAAAAAAAAGCTGGGCCACACAGTATCTGTTTGTTCGAAAGCATCTGAAAATCCTGAAAGAGTGTACTGTTTCAAAAGCTACTACTGTCAAGTGAAATAGCTTGAAGGGAGGTTAATTCAAATTGTGGCTTGTGACTTTCTTGGTGTTTTTTCCATCTAACTAAGATATATTTACCTCTCTGCTTTCATAAACCACATCTTTATAAAAGCATCTTATTTGTCATTCAATTGCTCAAGCACTGTCCTTAAGAAGTAAACTCCTAGGTGTTTACCTTACATTAAATTTGCATAGATGGCTCTGTACCAAGCAGAAAGTTTGCAGATTGTTCCCTAATAAGTGTTTCCTGATAAAAATTGCCTTATATTTTTTCCTTCTAGAAAAAAAATGAACCCTGTGTTTATCCCACCTCTTGGACAGTGGACCACATTTGTTCATAGATCCAAATTCTGATGAAGTAGTATCATTGCTCTGAAGTGGTTAAGATTTATTTTGCACAAAGTGCAGCTTTAAAAATATGCCAGCATTGCATATAGCAGATCTGAGGCCTTTTCTCATTTTTTCTGCTTCTAGGCTGACATGGAAAATGCTGTCAAGAAAACCAAAGAAAAACATGGCTGAAGGGAGGCCAAGTTCTTCCAACTAAGCTTTGTTATGCCAAAATATTACACAGGAGCTGACACCCTACCTTACCTACCTCTGGGAAGGACACTGGGAAGAACAGAGAAAGCTGAGAAAACAAATCTGTTCTATTTTCCTCGTTACTTCTACTATCATAGTTGAGTTTGGACTCCTTTTAGTGCCACAGATGTCACAATTCACAGACAATATGGCACCCTTGTTCTGAATTAAGTATAAGACAATGACAGACTGTATCTTGACCAGGAAATTTTGACATGAATCTAGACTTTTTTCCCCAATAAAATACAATCAATTATCAGATTGTAACATATATACTGACTTAATTATTTTTTAAGTGATAATATCTAGAATGTTAATAAGGATGAAAGCAAATATGACAACTATTCCAGGCAAACTAGTCAATATACCAAATTTCTGGAAGTTAATATGTCAATGTATATCAAGAACTTAATAATAACTTTTCTTTTAAATTATTTACTTTTAAGCTAGTTAATAATAACTCATGGAAATTACTCAAGGAAATAAGATAGCTGTATAACACCTTATACATATATGTATTCATAGCAATATCTTTTTTTTAAAAAGCCAGTGACTAAGTGTCTTTTTCAGGGCACTAAATGAATCCCTGGCAGATATTATTAAAGCAATTTGGAAAGCTCTGATATGATCATGTGTGCCTGGGTTGTGCAATGAATGAATGACCCCTGGAAGGACTGCAGTGTTGCAAACAGATGCATTTTTTTCTCACATAGACTATTTGCCTGCAAGGAAGACCTTTTTTTGCCTTGTATAAAAATCCCAGTTCCATAAGCGCATATCAAAAACTCAAAAGAAAAAAATAAACACAAAATTTATATAGCTTGAAAGGACAAATATGAAAGCAAGTATTTTTGAAAAGATGCTTTTAGATACTGAGATAATCTCTTTCACTAGACAAAGAAGATAAACAAGAGGTTGAAATAAACTATTTAATGTGATATAAATTTGATAATAAGGTCTTTCCAAGATTCTTTGTTAAAAATGCACATTGATTTTGGAAACATATACATCCCTATAACACTTTTTAAAATATTCATTACATTTTCATATATATATCATGTCATTTCATAAAATGGTGAGCTCCTTCAGACAGAAGCTATGTCTAATATACACAGGTGAGTAATATTATGAGATGAACCATTGCTTAGAACGTTTTATTCTACTGACAATCAGAATTTTATGTAAGACTGTTAAATTCCTGCTTGCATTCAGGACTGTTATTCATGGAAATGTTAATTTTTGTGAAAAAAGAAAACTAAGAGCGATCTAATACAAAATATATCTAATTTCACAGTTGAAGAAACAGAGGCCTTAAGAGGTCAAATATTTTGCCTAAAGTTATACAGTTAGTGTTGTCCAAATAGGAATTAGGCTGTCTCCCTATCTAATGCTCATGAACTCAAGGAATAATTCCTTCTTTTGCTTCCATAGATTCTTATTTAATGAGATAAAACTTCTACCAAATGGTTAAATATTTTCATTATGATCAACTTTAATAGGAATACATTTACATTATTTGTCTGCTTTACTTGAGTAAGTACTGTGTTTAATTGATCAACAAGATGGTCTTTAACAAACTAGAGCAATTCCCATGAATATCAGCACAGTTCAAAGAGTTTGAATGAGTGAATGCATTTCTCTAAGCAGATAACTAAGCCAAAATTGAAAATTCTAGCATCATAAGCATCTAAAAAAAGGACATGGAGAAAATAAGTAAGTGAAAGAGCATGAAATAGAATGGCTTAAAGTAAAGTTTTTATTATTTTTCTGTCTACTAGCATTAATTCTAAAAAGGCCAGTTCACATCCAAGGGGTAGGAGCTTTACCTATAAAGAGGATGGGGGTCTTAAAGAGACTCAGACTGATGTTACTGTTAAATGGTAGCAATTTTTCAATAGTTATGCTTTTGTTTAAATTTAAATTAGATGGTATCTGCTTGTAGATTATTAATCAAACAGAAATATTCAACTGAAGTTTTCCCTCATAAACTTTTATTTTGCATTATATGCCATTAACACTTCATCTGCAGCTGCAACCTCATTGATATAAAAGAAATGTCAACTTCAAAGTTGCCGTCTCTTACAAATTATAAATTCAGCTTTGTGGATTAATGTTATAAATGGCCTCCTCTTACACTAATTAAATGTGAATAAACCATGCTTCAGAGGAAATCAAGCAGAGATGATTCCCCAAAGAGGCACAAGAATAGATTACCTGAACAATTTAGTCCTATGCATTTCAATACATATATTAAAATCAGTGGGTGTGGTATGTAAATAAAAATTTCAGAAAAGCACCACTATTTTTGTTCTTTTAAAAAATATGTTAATAATTCTGCAAAATGTATTAGACTCTATCTTTCATCTGAGGGGAAATGAATTTCATTCTTTTAGTTATTAAAAAATTATTGACCATGAAGTTTGTACATTTGAGATTGAGAAACCAGCTGACCATTTTTGCTATCTTCATATAAATAAGAAGTATAAATTCTGGATAAAACACAAAAAAATGATGAGCTGAGGGCTTTGGGGGTTGAACAAAGTAGGTACTTTCTAGAAGGGAGTCAAAATGTGGAGAAAAGCACCAGCAGAATGTAGTCTCCATTTTATTGGTGCTTTGCCCTTAGGGTAGATGCAGTATCAGTGAAAACAGTCTAAAATAATTTCTGGTTAAAGGAACTAGGAGAGGAGTTCTGGGGTAACAAGGTCTACCAAAGAGTAAGGCAGAAAGGAGACAACTGGAAAAAGGGAACCATTAATTTGGTGCATTTACACAGCCCAAGTTCCCGGTTGATCTCCGAGTCACTGATGTTGAGAAGGCAGATGGTGAGCAGAAATAAAGTAACTTACAACTAAGAATTACACAACAAGGAAGATGTGAGTCACTACACACTGAAGGTATGACAGTGTGCAGTTTGAACCTTAAAAAAGTGAATTGTTAAAATCAGAAGTCTAAACAATCTTTGGGAAAATATAAAAGAGAATCCAGAGTTTACACAGTATAATCACAATGTCCAGAATATAATCCAAAATTACTAGATACAGAAAGGCCAAGAATGTGACCCAATTCCAGATAAAACGTAATCAACCATAACAACCTGGATGGCTCAGAGGCTAGAATTACTAGATGAAAATGGCAAACAAGTATTATAATTATATATATATATATATATATATATATATATAATATATAATTATATATATATAAAAAAGTATTATAATTATACTTTGTAAGGTAAATGAAAATGAATTCACAATGAATGAAAATAGGAAATCTCTAGAAATATGCAGAAAATATAGAAATGAAATAAAAGGAAATGTTATAATTGAAATAAACACCTGAAATAAAATCACAAGATGAGGTCAATAGTAGAATAAAGATAACAGAGAAAAGAGTCAGTGCACTTGAAAACCTACCAATACATTTCATTAAATCAAAGGATGAAAAAAAAATATTAAAGAAAAAATGAACCAAGCCTGAAGGAACAATGAGACAATGTGTAACTTTGATGGCTACCTTAAGGATACAGAAAAAGATTAATGTAAACCCAAAGAAAACAGAAGAAAAGACATATTCATGCTAAAAGAAAAATGAACAAAAATAGAAGAGACGCAAACAGTAGAGAAAATTAATAATGGCAAAGCCTGTTTATTGAAAAAATTAAGATCAAGTTACCCAACAAAAATATAGAGAGGCTATAAATCACCAGTATCAGAAATGAAAGGTCCTTCAGATATTGAAAAAATAGTGAAGTAGTAATACAAACAACTTTCTGCCAATAAATTGACATATTGGATGTAATGAAAAATTCCTTGGAAAATAAGAACTGTGAAAACTCACTCAAAAAGAAATAGATGATATAAACAGAACTAATAATTGAGCACCTTGTACCAAGAAAAATTATGGGTTCAGATGGCCTCATGAACAATTTCTGTCAAACATCTATGGGAGAAATATAATGAATTATACACAAAATCTTGCATAAAATAGAGAACACTCTCAACTCATTTTGTAACTCTGGCATTACCTGGATCATAAAGCAGACAAAGATATAACAAACAACAACAAGAACACAAAAACAGAAACTAAATGTTATCTTATGTGCACATAAACATATATGTAAACTTCCTTCACAAATTATTAACAAATCAGTCCTGGGGAATTTTCTCAGGAAGGCAAGATAGATTTAATATTTGAAAAGTGCTCATTGTAATTCATTTTATTTATAAAGTAAAGGAAAATATCTATATGACCTTTCCAAGAGATGCAGAAAAAAAACATTTGATAAAATTTAACATCATGTTGAAATCTTTCTGCAAAGTAGAGGAAAACACATTCAATCTCACAAATGGTATCAACAAAAAATTACCTTTATAGCTACTTAATATTATCTTCCTAAAACCACAAACAAGTCATGGATATCTACTTTCACAATTTCTGTTCATCATTATATTAGAAATTCTAGCCATTTAAATAAAGAAAGGAAAAACTCAAATGAAAAAGGAAGAAATAAATTGCCTTTGTTTTCAGAATATATTATTATTTACATAGAAAATACTTAGGAATCTGCAAACCAATTTAAATTGTTAGCAAATAGAGTAAAGTCAGTTTCTGTAAGGCTAATATTTAAAAATATATTGTTTATATGAGTAAAAATTAAAAAATGTTTACAAAAGCACCAAATATATATATATATATGGGAATAAATTTAACAGAAATGTGCAAGACCTGTACAGTGAAATCTACACAAATATTGCTGAAAGATTAAAGAAAACCCTATGTAAACAGTGATATACCATGTTCCCTGGTATGTTTATTCCCTCAAATTTATCTGTAGATGTACTGCAAACAAAACAAAAACCCCAATAGATTTTTCTTAGGTTTTGAGAAGTGATTCTAAAATTTCATGTAAATACAAATTACCTAGAATAGTTAAAATGGTTTTTTTAAAAAGCAAAGTTTGAAGACTGACACTACTGATTTAATTCATTTAATTAATAATCAAATTTGTAATTTTCCACTTCAATTCAGTCTGAGCCTTTTTTTTTTCTTTTTTGGACTGAACATACTCAGATATGTATTCTTATTGTTAGTTGCCTAACTACAATAATACAGAAGAATATTATCAGAACTTGAATACATAAATTCCTGCATGGTTCATGGAATTCTTTTTTATTCATTCATTTGTGGAATAACAGATACCCACTGAGCTCCTGAAATATGCCTCGCCGCTAACCTTCTGCCCCTGTAAAAGAAAGAATTTTCCTTGAAAGGAAAAACCCAATTACAAACCAAGGTCTCTTAACTGGAAGGACTTGCCTTTGTGTCTTCTGTTAAGAAGTTGATGTATTAAATCACTTTTTGTTTCTGGTGTGTGGAACATATTATCCCACATGGCATGTCCCAAGTGGGTTCATATGTAGAATTCCCTTTATCTCAGCTTCATCTTCTCTGGAAGATGACTATGTTTCACAGATATCCTCCTCATGATTAGATTCCCTATACTTTATGCTAGATACCAAATATATCTGCAAGTGTGTTGACAATTTGTCCTCAGTTTCAGCTGAGCTGAAGAAAAACTGCTTATGTCTTTTTCATTCTCCCTACAGTTTCCAACCCTAAATGAATTCATTTTGTAACATACAGAACATACTTTAAATCATATCACATCACTCCCCAATTGGCAGATATGCAATCATTTTTTATTAAATGTAAGAAAATGTGAATATACAAATGAAAATTTTAATTTAGATAATCACTATATGATCAGCTAATTATACATATGTACATATACATATAGACACAGTTAATCATGATAGAATTTATTCTGTCAGCAACCCTAAATAACAGATACATTTTCTCTATTCTACAGGTGGGAAACTGAGGTCAAGATGTAAGTCACTCTTCTAGAAAAACACAAGCCTGGTGGAATATGAAATTTGAATTGTATTAATTTTACAGAAGTTTCAGTGGTACTCTAGGCAAATACAACGTCTTTAATGTGGATGATTGTAATTGGTCGATTATGCCAAATGTAACTATTATATATTTCCCTACCAGGGGACTACAATATTGACTATGTATCCTCAAAGAAAATTTTTGGTGCCAAAATATTAGAACAGCACCAATTTCTTATGGTTTTTATATAGTATTTTGGTGATCAGGAAGCACTGATGAGTATAATATGCCCATATGTGTCTAGAAAATATTTTATTTTAATGTCAAAAACAAACACTACAACACGATGCTAATTTTGTAAACTACTCATTTGGCAGAATATCAATTTTGTGTGGGGGAAATAAAAAGTTCATTTCATGATGTGAAATATATTTAACTTTACTTTTAACAGTTCTAGATTTGGAAATAATACATTGAAAAGTGGTAAAAAAAATTATTATTTCTGCAGAGTCTGTGGTTCATATTCATATGTGGATTATTAGGAGTAGTATTTAATACTTCTAACTACAATAGTTGTTCACAGTGGCTCTACTGTAGATTTACAACATATACTTTGAGAAGGGAAGAATTAGCAGCATGCTCTCAATGCATTCTTTCCTTTTATTAAGTCATGATTGGGACAGGATGTAAGGTGGCTGTTCCCTGTAATCTTGATAATGACATAACTGCTGGCAAACACATTAATGATATGTACTAGCAGAAGATACTTATCTATGAAAGGATTTTGTCAAGATGCACCTGGTCTGGCTGGGACTGTATAGAGAAAACAAACCAAACAAACCTGCAATCAATGGCACTCAGAATATATTTGTTAAATAAATAAATATAAATACATACACTTACATGTATATAAGTGTGTCTTATCCAAAAGGTTAGCATCTGACTCAATGGGACAAGGCTTGAGACATTGCTGTTCAAGTAACAGACAAGGAAGGATGTTCAATATTTCCCCAAACTACCACAAAGTAACCATTCAGTGACACTGTCAGCCAATACAATTAGGGGAATAAAAGCAATTGGAAACATAAAAAACAGTTGTGAAGAATTAAAACCATCTCTATTTGCAGATTATGTGATTATTTCTGGAAAATACCAAAGAATCAGTGAGAGAAAAAACTGCAATCAAAAATAAGAAAATTAATAAAGAAACAAAGGAAGAATGTAAAAATTACATACACAAATAATAATGCTTTTTAAAACAAACAAAATATTTGTAGCCAAAATAGAAAAATTCATTCATAATAGCATACAATAATTACTTTAATAACAATTCTAGACATACACTTCTCAAGAAATATCCAAAAACTATGTATGGAAAGCGTAAAATGGTCTTGAAAGACATGAACCAATGGAAAGATGTGCCATGTCCCGGTACGTCATCACTAAGTGAATATATAGAATCAGTGTAATTCCAAAATTAACTTCAGTGTTCTCCCTAAGCTAGCCAAATTCACTGTAGAATTTAGTTTGAAGATCAAAAAAGCAAGAGTAGACAAGAATTGCAATGGTGGGGCAGGCTAACTACCATATATTAAAGCATTATAAAACTCCTAGAATTAACAGCAACACATACAACTTAAGTATTGGCTGGGAACAGACAGACCAACTTTTGAAAATGAAGAAACATTGAAAGGAAAGATACAATGTATCAGTGAGAGATAAATGGGGTTCTTCAAATCAGTGAAGATCAACTTGGCACAGGAACAACTGAATAAGCAAATTAAAAATTGATAAAAATCATAAACCATTTCTCACAGTGCATACCACAATAAACCTCCAGTGAGCCAGAGATCTAAAATTAAGCTGCAATTATTCAAGTATTACAGAAAAAGTGGTTTGGTTTCTTTACATCCTTAGGGATAAGAAATTCCCTATGCCTAAAATTTCAAAAGCATTCATGAAAAAGATCAATATTCTGATTATGTAACTTTTTAAACTCTTATACCATGCCAAGAAAAATACCTAAGCAAAATATGAAAAACTGGGACAAATATTTGCATTTTAGAGTAATAATTGTAACATATCTCAAAAATGCTTATAATTCTTTCACAGACAAAACTTTAATATGCCTCATACATGAAGAACTTCGGAGAATTAAGAGGATAAAATCAATAAACTGCAAGAAAAATAGGCACAATATATTGAGTTTAAGGAACACTATATTAAAAGTATCTTTCAAACATATGAAAAGATGCTCAAGTTCCTCATAACAAGAACAAGGCAATTAAAACTACACTGAGGAATGGTTTTTCTCCTAAGAGAACAACCAAACTTCTATGTTGGGAAATGTGGTAAACCTGTGGGAAGATAAGCACTTTCTTCCGTAACTGCTGAGAATTCTACATGGAACGATATTAGACATTTCTCAAACAAATTGTACCTTTTGGCCCAGTAATTGCATATCTCTGAATCTTTAAAAAATATGGAGGAAAATATGAGATAATGTATGGCAATGGCTATTAAAAAAAAGTTCTGACATTATTTTTATGAGCAAAAGATTGGAAACATCCCAAATGCACATTAAGAGGTGACTGGTTATATAACTATATTAAACCTCACAATGGATTAGTGTGACAGTAAAACTACATCAGAGTCTCTTTATATATTGCTATGTAGTGATATATAGGGCATATGATTAGGTAGAAAATAAATAAGCAAAAGTAAGAGGCAGGACAATGTTTAGAGTCCTACCTTTTGTATAAGGAAGTGGGGACATGGACAGATAGGTAGATTTACACACATTTATTTGCTTGTGTCCGAAAAAGAAAACACTAGATGAGAAATATAAACTAAAAATGAATTAAAAGTTAACCAGTTGTGGGAAACAAAAAAAAAGGATGGGGAAAACAACAGTGTGACCCAGGATTTCTCACACAGCTGTGGACAGACTAATTTATACAACTCCATCTTTGCTGCTTAGGAAAAGGAAGGAGGTGAGAGCAAATGGAAGGAAGGAAAAAGAGAGGGAGGGAAGGAGGAGTGAAACTACAAAAAATTGGATTTATTTACCTCATCTAGTTGTGAGATTCAAGTGATATCACACATGAGAAACTGCAGTGTTTTGCATACGGAGAACATTGCAATTAGCAATAATAAATAAGAATCTTGATGAATTGGTTAAGGAGTAATATTTCTTCTTCAGTGTTGCTAGGGTTATTTCTGTTTTCTCTCTTCAAGTTGCCATTTATCTGGATTACCCATGCCTGCAGCTGAAATTAATGTCAGGTCTAATTATTGCAATTTATTAAAATGAAAAATCATTGGAATTTCAGTTAGTAGTAATCCTAACTGATTAATTTACTTCTCAGGTCACACCTGCTTTGGGGATTTAGGAAATATTCCCTCAATGAATTTGATTTCCGGTATGTTGCCCTCATGGCCTTCAAAGGAGTATTTTTTCTTAATTACTCATTGCTTTGGCATAGAGACCCATGTAATAGTTACTCTGTAATAACAAGGCTATTGTGACTGTATCTGCCAATGTGGCTATTTTGGTATGGTGATGGTCAATGAGACACAGTACAAATTAATAGCTATGTGTTTAGAAAGCTGACAACTGTTGGTCAGATCCTATAGTATATAGGCTGAAAAGACTCTTATTTTCTTAAACATAGCACCATCCAACTGGTAGACAAAAGCAAGAGATGAAAAAGATTGTGGAGAATAATGCGACCAGTACTTAACCATCTTGAGCCCCAAATGAACACCCATCACTTTTTCTTATCTGTCTTTAGTGAGAACTATTCTCACAGCCTCACTAGATGCCAGAGTGTGAGGCAAGGCCCAGAAGTGTAAACCTGGTCCTGGACAGCTGCCGCTTAGCAACAACTTTATGGCATGAATTTTTGTAGGTCATTGAACTTTTCTAAGGAGGAGGCAGACACAAGCTCATAACACTGCATTGGAAGGGTAAATAAGAAGAAAGGGGTTACAAACTTTTTTTGTAAAGGGCCAGATAGCAAATATTTAGGTCCTGCAGCCAAAATCTGGTTTCCTTTCTTCCTCCTTCCTTTCTTCCTTCCTTCCTTCTCCTTCCTACTCCTCCTCCTCTTCCACCTCCTTCCTCCTCCCTCCTGCCCTCTCCCTCTTTCTCTAAAACCCTTAAAAATGTTAATAATATTCTTAGTTTGCAAATCATGCAAAAAACAGGATACAGCCTGAGTTGGCCAATGGGCATAATTTGCTGACCCCTGCTCTAGATCAAGACTGTCTAATAGAACTTTCTGTGAAAATGGGAAGTTTTGAATCAGTGTTTTCCTTTAGAGTAGCCATAGTGACATGCAACTGTATGTACTTGAAATATGACTAGGGCAGAGAAGATACTGAATTTTTACATATTTAGTTTTAATTAATTTGTATAGCCACATATGGCTAGCAGCTACCATATTAGATACCACAGGTAGCCCAACATTTTCCAAAAATGTTTGCAGAAAAACATTTTCCAAAACAATGTCCCCAGCTTATTTCTTAAAACTGCATGAAGCCTGTGGGGTTACACTGTTAAGCTTTCTGCATCCATGTGTATGCCGGTAATTGGTTATTGAGCTTAATTTCTTATTTATTATCCATCTGATCACCTGAAAAAAACATAAGGACCATGACTGAGGCTCGTGTTGCAGAGTTTTTAAGTAGTGGAGCCTCTGCATACACATCTTTGCTTTGCCACTTTCAAGAAACTTAACCAAATTAAGTGACTTAATCTCCTTGGGCCTCATTTTCCTTATCTGTTCAATGGGTATTCATTCAACAAGTATTTATTGAGGACTTCTAGATGTCAGGCACACGTTTCAGGGCTGGGAGACAGGAGTGCACCAACGGAGGGAGAGGAAGTGACTACAATGTAGGAGCTAATGGAGTAAAACATTAGTAATGGGTGATCTGGGGAAAGGATATATGAGGGAGAGTCCTTCGTAGTGTTGTTATTCTTGCTACATCTCTTTTAGTTTGAAAGTGTTTTCAAATTTTTTTAAAAGAAAAAGAAATATAATAGGGCTAATACATAAGTCACATGTTGGCTGGAACCTGAGGTTAAGTTCAGCAGCAATGTGAACATCAGGAAACAAATTTCAGTTCAGTTTTCCCTTTGCCACATGGTTGGAGTCCCTCATTAGGACCACAGAGAGGCTCACTGGGGCTGAGCAGTGCTAACCGAGACTTGTTTAGGACAATCTCTTGTAATGTTTTTAAAAACCTGTCTGGCTATCAGGGTTCTTGACACAAAGTAGTTATTCAGTAAATGCCTGTGTTAATATTTTCCACTTGGGTGTACATGATTGGTAGGAACAATTTGCTTTATGATGTCAGATGTTAGATCTGTGCCAATATTCTTTACTGTGGCATTTCTCAAAGTATGACTGCTAGGGAACTTGTACCAAAATGAGGTGGCAGCATCACACAGTGGCCAAGAGTGTGGACTCTGGAACCGAACTGTGTGGCTTCCATTCTGAGCCCTGCTGCATACTAGCACTATGTCCTTCCCTTCATTTTTCTCTTGTAAAATACAGATAACAAAATATAGTGTTTTCTGACTTTAAAGAAGTTAACATTTATAAAATGCTTATAACACTGTCTGGCACATAATAAAACCTATGTGTTTGTTAGAAAAACAAAAATTACCTCAGGGAAGGAAGGTTTGATATAGTGTAGGTTTCTGGGTCCCACTCATGACTGGATGAATCAGAATCTCTTGAGCCTCTGGCATTTCAAGAAGCTCTCCAGATAATTTTTAAAGACATTAAAGTTTGAAATGCACTGCTTTGGTTATTAAGAGCCGTGATGAACTGATTCTATAGGGGCAGCTGATAGAGTAAAATCCAACTTTATATTTCAGTCAGTGCCTTAGGTCTGAAAAATCCCCAAATCCTTATGGGAGATTTCTCCCCAAATCAAATTAAATGCACCAATAAAACATGCTTCTGGATGATTAACATCTGAAATCATGGCTCTGAGTATGAGGTTTGCTTGATGTATGTTTTTCAGGTGGCTTCCTTGATCAGTTTCCCCAGAATAAATGTTGCTCACCATCTGTATCTTTGCTTGTTTGAGGACTGGATATAAATGGGACTCTAGGGAGTTAAGGATAGAGCTTTTCTCCCTAAATTATTCAGTGCAATCTCTGTGCCTAGACAGTGAAGAGCTAATAGGAAATGCCAATCAATCTTGACAATTTTAGCAGTTTTTTTTTCTCCCCCCAGAGGGAATTTAGAATTGCTGGAGAAAAATTGCTGCTTTCCATATTTATCATTGGAGTCAATTCCTTCAGTTAAACTGGTTGTCCTCATGAAGTACAAGAAATTAGACCATAATGAGGACACTTTTTCATGTTGGAGGTGACAAAACCTACAGAGACCGAGGCACTGGCTTCAGTGGCTCTTTGAGCAAAGGGGAGGCACTAGTGCTGCCAGCTTTTGTTGTCCCCAGATACAGTCACATTCTGAGGTAGTGGGCATTAGGACTTCAAATATGGTATCTGAGGGAGACACAATTCAGCCCATAATAATACTAATTGTTATTATTTTATGATGATGATGATAAAGATGCTAATCAATGCAAGTTCAGTAGTTAAAATAATATTTTTGTATTATGGCAGTCATGAATATCATCTATACAAATAGTAAATGCCAATTTTAGGTCCCTTTGAGGCCTTGGGATCAAAAAGTCATTGCTTCTCAGAGTAAAGAGTAAGAAAATCTATTAGTAGCAATGGGAAATAGACCAGTCATTGGAGTATGATGGAGTCACATTAATGAGCAGAAGTAGAAATTGAAGATCTATAAATTCTTACTGCTGAAGTGCCTGCTCTGCCTGACATAGAATCAGCATTTCTGCTTTCTTGGGAATCTGGAACAAATTGTGCTTACAGTGCTGGCAAAGGATCACATCAGCCTTCTTCTAGGACTCTAACACAGCACTTAGATATAGCTGAAGCAACAACCAGTTTACCTTCCAGATGTTGTTATTACAAGTGAAATTTTAAATTCATTCTTTACTGCTAATGACAACTTAAAATAGTCATGGCTAACCCAAGTGAGTTATTTCCCATAAGACCCAAAGTTACCCCCAAAGCTTTCCAAAGATAATTAAAAAAAAAAAACATAATTATAACAGTAAACTTTGCTCTTCTGAATAACTGAGCAATTTCCCAGGCTTTAGGTCCATAGAGAAATATCATCCTCAAACTCTCAATTTCAAAAAAGCAAACCTGTGTGGTGACTTTTATATAGATCAGATGACCTTGATTCTGTCCCATGAACATTATATGAATCTTCATGCTAATGCTATGGTAACACATACATAGAGAAGAGACATATAAATGAACAAATACATATACATGCACATATCAAGTCTACACATTTATGTATATCATATAAATAAAAATATATAAATATATGTATACAGACATATATACACATACACATACACATACATTTGTATACTTCACATCATCAGTCTGGCAGGCCAAGTTTTTCACTGATAATTCTAAACTGAGGAAATCTATCAGTAGAGAAGATTCATCAGAAGAATAAAAGACATGAGACTCGATGATGTAGCTAATTAAAGGCCCATAATATCCTGCATGTTATTTGTCCCACAAAACTGATGCAAGAAATGTCTATACATGTTTAAGTTATGGTAACTTTTTAGCATACTTATACAACAAATGAATTTGTTGTTAACTTTTTTTAATACTGGCAAAATTAAGACATCTCTATAGCAATCCAGGTGTTGTGTTACAGGCTTTAATCTGTAAATATATCAAGCCTTTTTAAATAGTACAATATAAAATACTGTAATTAGAGAGCTTTGGTTTGTTTAGACAATAGCTGGGTAAAATACTTTCTATTTAAATTGAAAGATATGATTGTCCAATAGAAGAATGGATCTTAATGATTTAGTCTGAAAAGGTAAAAATGATGTGCTTTATATTCCCCTTGGGAATAAGCACTTTTACTTAAAAGTCATATGTCCATATTTACATGTACACAAAGAGTTTGGAGAAGAATATACAAAAAAATTATTTGGTGGTTCTTTCTGGGTTTTGAGATTATGAGTGATTTTTATTTTATTCTTTTTATTTTTTTCTCATTTTTTAATGTTTTCCAGATTGAGAAAATATTTCTTCTAAAAACATAAAAAAAAAACAAGTAACTATATACTCTGTTTTATAAAAACAAAACTAAACCCTTGCAGGTAGTGTCCTTGTGATTAAGGGGGAGCTAAGTGACACGATATCAGTGCTCATTTTCAGTACACAGTCATTCCTAGCTTATTTCTACATGTTGCATATTTGATTAATGATATTGTCAACATTCAAGGTGATATAGTGAGTGAATGCTTTGACAGTTTTTGCAATTCGTTAACTTACACTCAATGTCTCAGTGGATCTAATTATTTTTCTTCCGTAGTGAGTTGAATAAAAAGAATGAGGCTGAGAGTGTAGTGACATGGGAACTAGTCCTGGTTTCCTGAAACATTAAGGAGGTGTTTGACTGCTCAGGGCAGGTTACTGGCTCCGAATCTCTGCATCCTGATTTACCCTGTGGCTGACACCCACCAACTCTCCTCTCAGCTTGGGAAAGTCAGTGAGTCCACACAGGTCATAGGAAATGTTTCCATTCTGTCAAAGAACCACAGTAGGCAGTATGTGAGACACAGATATCCTGAGGGGCAATTTAGTCTCATTATTATATTATATTTATATTATCTGTTTGTTGAGTTATTAAAGACCTCAACCATGCAGAATTACTGTATCTATTTCAGTAGTTTGGTTAATAAGTACACAAGAGAAAAACATTTCTAAATTGGTGCTTTGAACAAACACACTTTATTTTGGGGTCTTTTTCTCCTTTAATTAGCATTTCACTTTTAGGAGATTAGAATAATTAAACCATAGCAATAACTCATAGCAAATACTTGGTGTGCATTTGAAGATGACAAAGCAAAATGACAGATGGAGAAGGAGCAATTTCTTTAAGAGGAAATCTCTATAATTGAGTCTGAAGTTCTCATGAAACATGAGAGCATAAAAGGAGAATTGTAGGTACAGATTGTTCATGATTTGAAGTGTACACTCCACTTGGAATATCAGAACATTTAATACTAGAAGTTCCAATGAAATATTTTACTCTTGATGAAATATGTGGAAAATAACTATCACAGTAAATAATGACTTTGTACAAGTGTGTCATCGAAACTGTTGGGCCAATTTAGGTAAGTTAGGATTTAGGATTTTCCTCCTCTACTCTATTTTGACTGTAACTGAGTTCTTGGGATTATTTTAAGGCCTTCTGCTTATTTTGGTTGTGCAGATGGAGCCTGAGAACCTCATTTATTGTTCAGTTTCCATCAAGTAATCTGTGAAGAATGTCACTTGCCTAGATTAAGAAAACAGCAGGTATAAAAGACAAGGGTTTTCCAGGTGTTTTGCTTTTAACTGCAGGAATAAAGACTCTTCAGAAATCAACACCTCAAGCTAAAGAATATGTTACGTGCAATTTTCTACTCAGACCGCTGGCATCACAGTCTCTATTCCACACAGATCATTGTAAGGCAATTTCTAGTGCAATGAGTCTGGTTTAAACAACTTTGGTGATATGAAAATTTGTACTCTGTTTATCATTTATTATCTTTAATTTTGAATAATGAGTACACACATATGATGCATTTATTATTTTACTTCAAGTGAATTTTAGTTCATATTTATGATAAAATTAATTTATACTACTAATAAATAAGACTGTGATCATGAGGCAATACCAGTTGAGCCTCTTATGTTCTTTCTGATTTTTGATTCAGATGACTCATGGTGCCCCCTGCCTGGGCATGTGCTTATGCAGTCTGCATATGGGTGTGATTGTGAATACATATTACCAGTGCTCCATACCAGATATAATTACTTCTTTTAAGCAAACTCATCAGGTGAAAGTATTCTTCCATAGCCATTATTGAATGTTAGATCGTATAACACTTCCACCAAATAAACCAAAAATATCCCTCAGTCATGTAGACATGATCTAAGTATATTTTAAAACAATTTGATGCAATCTCCCATTAATGAATTCTGTACTAATCAATATCAATGTATAATATTAAAAATATCTTAAGTATAAATTATAAAAGTCAATGACACTGTATTTTGTAATTATTTAATATATGATCTACAACATACTATTGCCTTTTTAAAATTATTATTTTTATTCTGGTATCATTAATATACAATTACATGAGCAACATTATGGTTACCAGACTACCTCTATTATCAAGTCCCCACCACATACCCCATTACAGTCACAGTCCATCAGTGTAGTAATATGCTATAGAATCACTATTGTCTTCTCCGTGTTATATTGCCTTCCCCGTGTCCCCACCCCCCCCACATTATGTGTGCTAGTCATAATGCCCCTTTTTCCCCTTTATTCCTCTCTTCCCACCCATCCTCCTCAGTCCCTTTCCCTTTGGTAACTGCTAGTCCATTCTTGGGTTCTGTGAGTCTGCTGCTGTTTTGTTCCATTAGTTTTTTCTTTGTTCTTATACTCCACAGATGAGTGAAATCATTTGGTACTTGTCTTTCTCCGCCTGGCTTATTTCACTGAGCATAATACCCTTTAGCTCCATCCATGTTGTTGCAAATGGCAGGATTTGTTTTCTTCTTATGGCTGAATAATATTCCATTGTGTATATGTACCACCTCATCTTTATCCATTCATCTACTGATGGACACTTAAGTTGCTTCAATTTCTTGGCTATTGTAAATAGTGCTGCGATAAACATAGGGGTGCATATGTCTTTTTGAAACTGGGCTGCTGCATTCTTAAAAAGGGTAAATTCCTAGGAGTAGAATTCCTGGGTCAAATGGAATTTCTATTTTGAGTTTTTTGAGGAAACTCCATACTGCTTTCCACAATGGTTGAACTAATTTACATTCCCACCAGCAGTGTAGGAGGGTTCCCTTTTCTCCACATCCTCGCCAACATTTGTTGTTGTTTGTCTTTTGGATGGTAACCATTCTAACTGGTGTGAGGTGATAGCTCATTGTGGTTTTAATTTACATATCTCTGATGATTAGTAATGTAGGCACAGAAATTTTTAAATTGTAGTCTTTCCATGATTTGTGCAATTAACAGGCATGTAAAATATATCATGCCAGTCACTCCTAGCCTGTAAGGTTTCTGTTGAGAAATCTGATCATAGCTTGATGGGTTTTCCTTTGTATGGGAACTTTTTTCTCTCTTTAGCTGCTTTTAAAAGTCTGTCTTTATCCTTGATCTTTGCATTTTAATTATTATATGTCTTGATGTTGTATTCCTTGGGTCCCTGTGTTGGGAGACCTGTGTACCTCCATGGCTTGAGAGATTGGGGAAGTTTTCAGCAATTACCTCCTCAATAACACTTTCCACCCCTTTTTTCTCTCTCATCTTTTTCTAGTGACCCTATTATGTGAATATTGTTCCGTTTGGATTGGTCACACAGTTCTCTCAATATTCTTTCATTTTTAGAGATCCTAATTTTCTCTGTGCCTCAGCTTCTTTTTATTCCTCTTCTCTGATTTCTCTTCCATTTACTGTCTCTTCTACTACATCTAATCTGTTTTGAAATCTCTCCATTATACGCTGCATTTCAGATATGGAATTTTTTAATGATTGAATCTCTGTTCTACATTTGTTCCTGAGTTCTTGAATATTTTTCAGTACTTCCATGAGCATGTTTATGATATTTATTTTGAACTCTCAGGAAGATTGGTGAGTTCAGTTTCATTTGGCCCTTTTTCTGGGGTTTCCGAGATTTTGGTCTGAACCAGGTTCCTTTGACATTTCATATTTCTACGTGGCACCCTCTAGTTCCCAGAAGCTCTAGTCTCTGGAGCTGCTCAGCCCCTAGTGTGAGGTTTGGCATTGTAGGGGAGCGGTGCTGGTTCCTGGGTGGAGGAAAGAGCTGTTTCCTGATCCCCAGCTGCAGTGCCTGTCTCCAGTATCAGAGCCAGTGGACTGAGCACACAGGTGTGAGCCTCTGTGCTTGGCATCTCTAGCTGATATAGGCCCGGACTCCCTCTGGCTGGCCTGATGCCAGCGCAGTGACTGCTGGTTTGCAGGCCAGTGCCGGCAGGCCAGGAGGAAGGCACAGTAGGCTGTGTGTCACAGTGGTGGGCCTTGGAGTTGAGTAGCCAGCCAGGGGGACAGAGCGTCTGAAGCTCCCCAGAGTTCCCAACCTGCTGGGCAGAGCACGCCCTGACAACCTTGTCCACCTATCCCTTCTCCCACGCAGCAAGCTCCATGCAAACCATGCCCCTTCCACAGCCCTCTCGCTGCTCGGACTGCCTCTCAGACCGCCTGCCTTTCCTTTGTCCCAGAGTAGCCACATGTGGATCCCCATCCTCCACAAATGACCAGAATCTCAGTCTCTCAAGCACTCTGCCTGACCCAGCTCCCCAACCTCACCAACCTCCAGAGCACCACACAATGTAGGTTTGTGCTTACAAAGCAGATCTCCAGGGCTGAGTGTTCAGCAGTTCCAGGTTTCCACCCCCTCCCTGCTCTGTTTCTCTTAATCCCGCCCATGAACTGGGGGGGGGGGGAAGGGCTTGGGTTCCGCCGGATCAAGGCTTTGGTACATTACCCTGTTTCGTGAGTTCTGCTCTGTTCTCCAGGTGTATGCAGTCTGGTGCAGCCTTCTTTCCTGTTGCTGTTTTATGGTTAGTTGTATTAACTATATTTTCATACACATGTCGTTTTGGGAGGAGTTCTCTGCCTCACCTCTAATGCTGCCATCTTGAATCTCTCTCTACTACTATTGCTCTTTTAATTAAAATCAGATACCTCATTTACCTACTGTCAGTCAAACTTCTGTCACTTTGAAGCTTAAGATTGTATTTCTTCAGTATTGCATTTCTTCAGATTTTCAAAATCAATGAAATACATTCATCCTATGCAACATGCAAAGTACTGGGTTTGAGTTCACGCTCTGAAAGCAGGCTGTCTGGGTCCAAAACCTGGTTTTATCAATTACTAATGATATGAACTCAGTTACTTTATCCCTCTGTAACTTGGTTCCTCCTTTTCATCTATAAAATAAGGGTTAATGAAGGCACACACTTCATACAGTTGTTGTCAAGTATAAATGATATAGTGAATAAAGAGGATTTAGGGTATTACTTGAGTGAATCTCCCACAGGAAGGACATTTGCTGTGATATGGATAGTAGAAAGAAAGTAAGGAAGTCTGCTAGGTATCCATCTTAAAATACTGATGCCAAGAAAAGAGAAGCATGGACTAAGAAATGATATCAAATACTACAAAAGAATTAATGGGAATTCTTATTGTCCAGTGTGGCCATGCAAAGTCAATTATTCTGGTAATGCTCAGTCAAGATGGCTTTTGAAAACTGTTTTCTAGACAAGGGAAGGGTGCTAACAGAAGGGGAACAAAATGGAATGATTTGACTGGAGACTTAGTCTGGGAGACGTACAAGGGGAGAACACACTCAGGGTGGCTTCATGGTAATAAGCAGAAACAGAGAATAGTCGGATCTCACAGAGAACTGGCATCTGACAAAGCTCCTGTGTAGACTTTTAAGTTTCTGTGAAGATGACTAGTGACACCACTGAGGACTTCTATGAAGGATGTGACATTACCAAAATGGTCTGCTTAGCTTTCTTTGGAAGGACTGAATGGGAAGGAAGTAAGAGATTACATACAGGGATGTCAGTTAGAAATATTATTCTAAGCAGTTTTGCAAACTCCTGACCTTCTTATGGGAAAAATAAATGACAGCCGGTGTGTATGTGAGTGTGTGTGTAAGACTTTCAAATGGTGGAGAATAATGGCATATCTCACATATTCTCCAAAAACAATCCATGACAACATGTAAAATAAACAAAATTACAGAAACATCCTAACTTGCTTACAACTGAAAGATATTAGAAACTCCAAACCCAAATTACCTCAATATAAAAAGAGGAGGTGGGAAAGGAGGTCGATTAGGAGGAGAATGAAGAGAAGAAAAATAAAAATAAAAAAAGACCAAATCCTGGTGAGTTATCTTACACTCTTACAACAAACCTTTGCCAGAAGTAGAGATGGCAGGGAAGAGAGAAGGGCAGGGGTGGGTGGGGGTGGGGGATGAGCAGATATAAAATTGAGTTAAAATTGCTGCTGAAAGAGAAAGAAACTTCCTACTAAGTGTACAAAGACTAAAAGGGAGTGATGGCAGTTCAAAACACTTAACTTCAGATAAGTGCATGCCATTTGAAGCTGCAATGTGAAAGCAATACCTCGGGAAAAGAAGAAGGTGAAGAGGAGGGGAGAGGTGCTTTCAGAAACTATTGATGAAGGAAAAATGAGCAAGTGGGAAATTTAGAGTCCTACTGTAAAAAGCAGAAGCAACAAATTAGAGGTCATACAATCCTTTCCTTCTCTGGAAAACAAAAAACAAAACAAAAAAAAATAAATATGAGAGAGTACCATTAAACACTGAATCTTATAAAACACCAAAATTCTTCCAAATGGCTTTGTGAAACTAAATAAATCTACACAGCACAATTATAATAAAATAGAAAATGAGAACGCAGTCGCCTAACCTGACAAAGCCCCATTTCCCCATATATGGCTACAAAAATCAACTACAGAGCAAGAAAAATAACAACAAACAAAGCCCCCTACAACTCAACACCTCAAACTGAGCTAAACATTTGAGGACATGAAAAAATAAAAAACAAAAACTTTAACCCAGAAATTAAAATGTAAAAAATAATCAGATAATAAACAGGAGGAAATATTTGAAAATAAATAGTTGATTAAACTCAACAATAAATAGAAGAAAAGGCAAACTCATATCAGAACTAAAGATTAAATTTAATAAGTGTCAAGGGAGAAGAGACTCCAATAGACGTCTAATAATAAGTTGAAGAAAGGCAGGAAAAAAATGCCAACAAAATGAAAATGAGAAAAATAAATAAATAAATATATCAAGAGAAAGTGCCTGAAATAGAACACAGGCAAAGGAATGTAATATGGAACATTGCTAATATGTTAAATTTTAAAGTAGAAAATTTCAAAGTAGATCTATATTGCATACTAAAAAGTGTCCACTGGATATCTGGAAAAATTGACTAAGAATGAGCAACTATAAGACATATATGAACAAATGTACTAGACTAAATTGATAAAGAAAATATCTCTGATGCCTTACAGCCTTTTTAGATCATATAACTTACAAGAGAAAAGGAATTTACCGAGCATTATATATCTCCAAATATATATTAAGTAGGACAATGATGGAGCAGGGTTAAAAAAAATATCTCATGTAACAAAATATATGCTGAATAGGAAATTTAATATGCAATAAAGGGGACATCTCAAATAACTTCGAAGATGAACTTAATAGTTTTCAAGCAACTGGGCAACCATTTGTCAAAAAGGATCAGATTAGATCCATACCTCACAATATATACAAAGATAAGCTTCAAATGGATTAGAGGTCTAAATATAAAAAATGAAACATATTACATGAAAATGTGTGAATTATTTTCTAACTTGCTTGTCTTATTTGTATGAGAGGTTTTGAAAGTATAGTCCAAAATCCAGATACAATAAAAAAGGAAAAACAACTGATAAATGTGACGACATTAAAAAAATTAATGCCATAAACAAATTCAAAAGATAACTGATAAACTGAGTGTAAATATTTGAAAACTATATTACAGATAAAGGGTTCACATCATATGTATGTGTTTGTGTGTTTGTGTATATTATCTTACAAAGTTAGACTGAGTTTGGCATAGTGACCAACCACACGGTAAAACAATGAGAGAGAGACAAGATCAGTTCACAAAAAGATCCAAAATAGCCTTTAAACATAAGGAAAATATTCAGCCTCACTTGGAATTAAAGAAATGCAAATTTTAATACACTAAGATGCCATTTCATAGCAATCTTATTGGCAAAAATTAAGCGGTATGACTACATATTCTCTGAGTGAAGTTCCGGGGAAACAAGCACTCTCAAACATTGCTATTGTGAATGCAAATTGGTGCAAACTTTGTAGGGAAGAATTTGGCAACCTCTAATTAATAAAACTGCATATGCATTTATCTTTGTACCAGAAAGTCAACATCTAGAAATTCTTGAAGAATGTTGAATGTTTGTAACTGCTAAAAAAATGAAATCAAGCCTAATTTCTATACATAAAAATGAAAACAAGCCAAACACCAACATGTGATAGAAGTTGGATAAACTGGCATACATCCATACTATGAAATGGTAAAAAAAAATTAGAAATTCTTAAGAAACATTATGATGTAATGTCCCGGATACAGTGTTAAATGATAAAAGCAAAGTACAGGTGGATGCTAGCATTTTGATGAGGATTTGTACATCTGTGTTCATTAGGGTTATTGGCCTGTAATTTTCTTTTCTTGTAGTGTCCTTGTCTGGCTTCAATATCAGAGTAGTATTGGTCTCATAAAATGAGGTTTGGAAGTGTTCCTTCCTGTTCAATTTTTTGGAAAAGTTTGAGAAGGATTGATAGTAATTATCTTAAATGTTTGGTAGAATTCAACAGTGAAGTTATGTTTGGTAGAAAGAATTCAACAGTGAAGCTTTCTAGTACTGGTATGTCATTTATTGGGACATTTTTGATTACTGATTCAATATTCTTGCTTGTTACTTGGCTGTTCAGATGTTCTATTGCTTCATGATTCAGGTTTGGTAATTCGTTTGTTTCCAGAAACCTATTCATTTCTTGGAAGTTATATAATCTTTCGGCATAAAATTGTTCATAGTAGTTGATTATGATCCTTTGTATTTCTGTGATATCTCCTTTTCTATTTATAATTTGATTGAGTCACCTCTCTTTTTCTTTTAGTTAATCTAGCAAGAGGTTTACAAGTTTTATCTTTTCAAAAGCAAACACTTAGTTTTGTTGGCATTTTCTATGATTTTGGTTTTCCTATTCTCTGCTTTGTATATGTCTGCTCTGGTCTTCATTATTTCCTTCCTTCTTTTAACCTTGGGCTTAGTTTGTTCTTTTTCTAGTAATATAGAAAGCTGACTACATTGACAATTTTTTAAGGATTAGTTAATATAATATAAATGGACATCATAAGGGAATCTTTATTTTTATTTTTTTGTAACACAATATTATAAATAGTTAAAACTACATTTTAATTTGTTTCTCAGTTTTCAGTATCTTGCATATTTAGGAAGAAAATAAGCATGTGAGAATTAGTTTTTTTTAGCTTTTTTTTATTTTTGTGGTAAGAATGGTTACAATCCATTCTTAGTAACTTTCAAGTACATAGTTCAGAAATATTAACTACAGGTACCATGTTGTACTTTGGATCCTCAAAACTGATTGTTCTTATAACTGGAAGTTTGTACCTCTTAACCAATAGCTCCCCATTTCCCCCTCCCACTTGAAAACCACTTTTTTACTCTGTTTCTGTGGTTTGGCTTTTTAGATTCAACATATAAGAAATACCATGCAGTATTTGTCCTCTTTTTTCTGATTTATCTCACATAGCATAATGCCTTCAGGGTCCATCATGTTGTCACAAATGGTAAGATTTCTTTGTTATGGATGAATAATATTCCACTGTGTGTGTGTGTGTGTGCATGTGCACACATGCACATTCATACTATTTGTTTATACCTACTTTTTCCTTTTATCCTTCTCAAAATTTTCCTTAATAAATCTCTTGCACATCTAATCCCATCTTGGACCACCTTTTCATAAGAACACATATACATGCAGTATAATATATATGATGTATACAATGTAAGTTCTTATAAAAATCATACATGATTATTTTCATTTAAGCAGCTTATCCAAGACCTCACCAGGCACTAAGTGATGGAAATGAAGAACAAATCAAGTAGCGTCTGACTTCAAAGTCGCTCAGCCTATGTTTTTTACTCAAAAACACTGCTTCCACTTTTTGAACATTAATCATGCATTTAAATTAACACTTGGAAACTCTTCATAATAAATACAATCCCAAGAGTCCCCTCCACCTGAAAATATTTTCCTAAGGATGAACCTCTGCATTTCAGAATCAGTGACAAATGGAAGCAGATCATTCTATGTGTTTGCTTTGACCTTAATCCATCTTTCTTCACCAAAGATCTTACAATCCATGATAGATTTATGACCTCTGGTACATCTGAAAAACTGTTCTTGATATCTTTGAGTTTTTCTACAATGTCCACAAATCTTAAATCCAGTTTAATAGATTATAGAAAATTATACCCAAAGAAAAGAGGCACTTCTGGAATTTAGATGGGCAATTGCAAGAAGTCAAGGTTAAGGCAATAGAGAAAATTCTGGGTAAGGTGGTGTTTCAATTTGTAAACTCTATCAAGTTGGAGGGCAGGATCCTTGATGGAAAAATCTCTCAATGGTAGTTAAGTTTATGATTTTCCTATGAGAGTCAGTGGCAGCTGGTTTGGTAATCTGTTTTAAAAGGTGCTAAAACTGTTTCCTACTGCTCTACAGAAACTTCTCATCAATTTTCTTGTCAAAAGTGACATTTTAAAAGGAAACTGTGATACAACTAGAACTCCTTTGACAGCATTTTCTCACATCAAGCAATCAAGGACAGGCATACACACATATGCACATACACTCTTCAAATGGTTCAATTTCAATTTTGAATATAATACAATTTATTGTTCGTAGAATTCCTGGAGTACTGCCGGGATGCACTTGTAAATATACTAGTTTTCACTGTGTGCTTAGTAAAGTAGAAAGAGAATAGACAAAGCTGTCAGAAAAAAAATTTAAAAATTTGCAACTTGAATTTCACACTGCTCCGTGACCTTGGGAAAGTGACACAACATCTTCATATGAAAATGGTATAAACATGTTTGTATCACAAGGCTGTGTGGACTTTTCATTTTATAACTTCACAATAGTGTGTAAAGTAGTAAACAGAAAGCTGTTTCATCAATTTTTTATCTATTCCAGACAGTGAAAGTAGCTCTATAAAATGTATACGATATGTTGGAGGAGAAAACATCATATATTAGTACCTTGGTTAAAATAATTTCACCAGAATGTCCTAGTAGGAATGGAGATAGCTTAGACTATATTTTTTATTGTATAAAACACCAATATGAGAGTGTGTACTACATAGAAAGGATGCTTGAAATTGCACACTAACTTAAGTCTTTTGTAAAAGCAGAGAGATCCTAAAATACTTTTATTTGGCACATGATTAGAATTCTGATGGTGTCATCTGTGGGCACAGCACATTTGTTAATGTAAGGGCACCTCTTTGCTGACCTTCTAGCTAGTTTTCTTTTCTTATTTTTCCTACATTCATATTAAGGATATAAAGAGTGTCTATTAAGGAAAGTTTGCTCATATTTTGTACAGCTGAGTTAAAGGTATAATAAAGCAATAACTCACAAGTTAACCTTAGGTTATGGTTTTAATAAACAGAAAACTCCTCCTTATTTCAAATATGTAAAAGGCTCTGAAGGTTCTCAAGTGACTATTTGAGAGTTAGTGCATGCTAATAACAATGACTCAGAAACACAGAGAGAAAGGAATACATGCCTTGGAAACTGATTTGAAGAAACTAGAAGTTACAGAGAAATTTCCCTCAGGTACCCCCAACACCTTCCCATAAGCACACTAACCACAAAATAGACACATATTTCATGAGTATTAGGTTTCCAAACTTCAGCATTTTCATTAGTTCCTCTGGTGCTAATAAGTAAAAGGGCAAGGATGATTTAGAGGAGAGAGTTTTTAGATAAGAACAAGGGACATAATCATATATTCACTCAAATTTCTAGGGAAGAGTACATAGAAGAGGAATAGAGATCTGAAGGCTGATTTTTGCCTCCAATTTTCAAATTAGGCATAAATTCCCACATCAATACCCATATGGAACATCAAACACCAAAAAAAAAGAAACAAGAATGAGATACTGACGTCAGGCCACAGTTACTCTCTCTCTGTGTCAGAGGTGTGAAAACCTGGGTATTAGCTCAGGGGTTAGGCATTTTCTACCAGCACCAACAGGAGCAGAAGAGTAAGAGCTGCCTCTGTATCAGAGGGAATGTTTCTGGACAGGACATCAATGGTGCTCAATCCAATGTGTAGTGAGTGATTTATATAATAAAATAGGCAGAATCTACATAAGAAGCAGAGACTATTATATGAACCAAGGGAATGATTAAAAAATAAACCTGATGCAAAAGATGAGGCCCATATTTGTGTTCCATGTAAATAAAGATAGTTTATGAAAATGGTTAAATATAAGTAACCGTACAGTATACTAGCCTCCTTATACAAAAGACTGTATGTACCTAAGTGTGCATGTGTTTATGAAGAGAGAAGTTTCTGGAAGGACCCATAAGGAGCAATTAACCATAGTTACCACTGGTAAAAGAGATAAAGTTAAGCTCCTGCAGTGTCAGGATTGATTTGTGAACACAGTACAGGTTAGGGCTACTCTGACCAATGATTTAATAATTGAGTGTAAAGGATAAATACATTTGATTTATTTATTTCATTTGCCCATCATATTCAAATAGCTGTTGGCCAAGAACAAGTATTAGTCTTTGCTGGACTTGTAAACACTGTAAACCTAGGCAATGACATCGCTGGTGGTGGTGTCTCAAAATGATAAATAGCTGTGTTAGTGGGGAAAAGGATGATAGTGTAACTGACAACAAACTAGATTCTCTTTTCACTGCTTTTCCCTTAGTAAACTTATGTGAAGACGTAACTGTGATTTATATCCTATATTCTTTTGTGTGATAAAATTTCAGCAAATATGATCAATTTTAACTTGCCAAGTTTTGCCAAATGTAATGTCAAAATTCTAGATAGATAACGTAATAAGTTTGGGAGAAGGACACTTAAATAATCACTGGCATTAAACCAAGATAAAGTTTTCCAGAGAACATGTTTATGAGCCTGGAGAAATCTGCTCGTTTCTTTTGTGTGTGTGTGTGTGTGTGTGTGTGTGTGTGTGTGTGTGTGTGTGTGTGTGCGTGTGTGTGCATGTGTGTGTGATAGAATAAGAAAAGTGTTGGAACTAAGACGGTAACCTGGATCTGGTCCTCTCAGCTACTCACTCCACCTGAAACATTGCATGACTTGGTCCAGAGTAGCCTAATTAGGAAGTTGCTTGAATAGCATAGCATAAATTATTGAAGGCGAAGTACACCCCAGCATTATTTGGGAAGCAAAAAGAGCATCTGTAAGAGCATCTTCACCGCACAGGAATGAATCCTAATCATTTGCTTAGGGGTGGACTACAAGAAACAATCAGAATAAATTATTTTGTTTGAAAGATCACAGCACACATAAAGTGAACTACGCTATTTATTTTATTTAGTAAATGCTATCTTCAATTTATTCAATAATGAATTAAATCAATGTCCTAATCCATTTAGGATTCTCTTTTATTCCTGCCGAAAACCCATGCAAATGTATTAAATTCAATAATGAGAATATTTTATGCTATTTAATATATCATTATATTTATCCAAAATTAAAAGGAAAAAAATTATACAATTCTTGGGGATGAACTATATATAAATGTGTGCAGTGACCGATTTAAAAAAGTTTATTCATATGTTAACCTTCTAACTAATCCTGAAAATAGTGATTAATTGCTACTCACAAGTATAATTTGTATTGGCATCATAATATTTAAAAGAGCAAGAATAACTATGAGAAAACAATCTGTATTTGAATGTAAAAATTCATGGGAATGATCATGTAATTTCATAATCTATACCACATATATCAAGCCCATGATATCTACAGGATATGCCTTGAAAGTCAATTGACTATAGACTTGCATATAAAATGATAATACCTAGATAGTACACAAATAATGCACATGTTCACATTAAATTTATCTGAATTGCATTTGGCATAGTGAATTCCCTTAAAATCCATTCACTTCTTAGGCCAGACACCATTACATGACGGTTTGTGGTCTGAGTCTTCTACTCTCTTTATCTTCTCTCCTTCATTGCAGCTGGATCAACATAGTTTCAAATTCCAGGCCTCCAAAGCTGGGAATTACAAGTGTAAGCAAACTTTTGCATAAATTGTATAATCCCATCTTGCCTGAAATCAAGGAGGAAGAATGTTTAAAAACACGGAAGTCACAGAGGAGTTCTGGTCTTCCATGCCTTGTCTCTCAGTTAATCCATCTGATGACACCACCCCGGCCTAGAAGCCCTGAGGTTGCAGCTTCTGAACTAATAACAGTTTTCATCAATGATTAATCAATATACACACTACATGGTACTCTTTAAATCAACAAGGATGCTTTTAAAATTAGTTTTTGTCCCCTTTTCACAGACCAAAACAGTACTGCCCGAGAAACATCTTCCACCTCCCTCCACACACCTGTCACTTGCCAATGGCAGTCCAAGATAAAAGGTGAAAAGTACGCGACCTACAGAATGAACAAGTCAGCAGCCTCATCTATCAGAAATAACTGATTGGTCTGATAATAATTCTTCAAGTAGGAGACAACGGCTATCCTGCAAGGAACTTTCCTAAAGTACAAGACAAAATTTATAGTGAAGTTCTTTGAAATTGATTGGGGACATAGAAGGCTCATGTGACAGATTTAGTCTATTGCTCACACAATTGTCCTTCTCCCCATATTCTGTGCTAAGAAAATTCTAGGAAATACCTTAATCTCAGAAAGGACAAACCCTATGTTATTGCAAGGGATAAATTATGATTGTTCTAAATGAAATTATTATAATCTCATTCCTCTTGACTTGCAATTTTGCCTTAAAGTCAGCCAGGTAGGATTTCTTGGAAATATTTTATTTCATTGATAAAATGTCACAAACATAACTGATATAGCCCTTCACCTTTTTCATTACCTTCACTTCTCTGCTTGTAATACACATGAGACACATGGTACTAGGGTAGTCACCTTAGAACATCACAGCGACAAATGAGGGGAAGGTTAAGTGCCTTTAGAGAGCCAGACCTGCCTCTGCACAGCCACAGAACAAATAACACTGGCTGCCCACTTCTAGACCTCTTCTTATGTGAAACTCTTAACTCACAATTTTTAACCAACTCTATTTAAGTTCTTCTTTTACTTGTAGCTGAAAGCACTGTCGTTCATTCAGCTTATAATTTGTTAGTCACTTGAGGGATTTGTTCTTAAGCTTAAAATTGATACTAATACTGTATATTGAGTTGCTGATAGTGTTTCTTTTGGTCAGAGCCTTTGTTTCAGAGGTTCACACTGTGATAAGTAATTACTACAATCTAAAACGTTGACAAAAGTTTGGCAAGTAGTATATATAAGTGAAGTGTGCAAGAACAAAAAAATGTTAAGAATGATGAATGCCAAGGCTAACTGAAGAGGGAATGGACCTGTGTGGGGGCTAGTCGATGTCTGCTTGATGCAGTGCCATCTTGGTATGCCAGTTTTGTCAGCTCCTCCATGCTTTCAAGAGAAAAAGAAGAAATACAGGCTTATTTGTAAAATTTTCTAAATTTTGCATGGTGACAAGTTTCCAAAATCTTTTTGGAAAATTTTAGTCAATATTTCAACCAACACTATGAAGGTCAATCTAAACACATCTGTGGGTGCCAGATTATTATTTTGGAATTAAATTTTTTAAAACAAGAAGACCAAGACAATGCCTTTTTCAACATATCTTACTTGGGCAAAATGATATAACATGCGGCTTTCTTTGTTTTTCCTTCTTCCCAACAATTACATAAATAGATCTTAAATTATACCAGACCACAAGAATTTCAATAGAAAGTCTAAGCCAGCTGCAACCCCATATTTAGCTTTTTCACATTACTTTAAATAAGCTTTAAAGTTGATTCTCATTTCAAATGAAAAGTTGAGAAAGAAAATAGGTCACAGCCTTGGCAGATGGCTACTGAGAACTTCATGAAAAAAAAAAATAGAAAATGAGGGTCAGTTTTTGCATGAAAAAGAGTTAGAAAATGAAGCAGATATTTCTGTGTTGTGAGTGCAGTGGGGACTCTCTCTTCACCTGGTTCAGTAACATGCCATGCATGTGAGCAAAGCTTTGAGAACATTTTGTATGTATCATATATTTCATTATCATTGTCAGGTTTGAAGAAATGTTTTAGTGATGTAATGACAATAATGATGTTAAAAGAGGTTGGTGTTATGAGAATGAAAAGTTCTAAATGGGCTGAAGGAGCAAGCCAGCTAGTTTAACTGTTGAACTGATATGCACACATGTGATGATGGTTTCTCTTCACTTTTTTACTCATATCTCACTGATTCACTACACTTCACAAATGTAAAGGGCTTCTGCAGTTATGTGTTATTGTGAGAGTGATTATTGCCTGTAGTGGAGTTTCACTGTTGCCTAAATAGTATCTTTCTCTTTCGTTTAAAAAAATCGGTCTTTCCTTAAGGAAGTCTTTCTATGCTTTTTGCATGACTAATGATTTGAGTGGGATTAATTCCACCCAAGCTGCATATGTGGACTTGATATTTATACACTGTTCAGTAGAATCATTATCTTCAGAGTGACTGGCTCAGGGATGGTTGTGATGTGGGGAAGAGAGCATAACACTTGGAATAGTGTGTATGTGAAGTACCACTGTGTGAAGACTAGGGTAAGAGGAAAAGAATGATATATACAAAATGCACTCCATCTTTGTGCCTGGAGCATAGCTGGTCAAGAAAGGCAGTGGAGAAAGACAAAGCCAGGATGTAGGCACATTCCAGAGCTCAGGAATCATTGTAGACCCTGAAAAGACTGGAAGTTTATCCTAATGTGGTGTCATTGATTGATTTTAAGGAAATGGTTGGCGTGGTCATATTTGTGATTTTTAACAAAAATCATTCTGGATTAGAGAGGAGGTGGTTGGCCTGGCTATAGGGAGACTACTTAAGAGGCTATTGTAGCAATCCAGGTGAAACATGATAGACATTCAGAGCAGTGGGGGTAGTATAGAGATGGAATTGATAGACATGATCTAGTGGCACACAGATGCTTTGACTCCCACATGTCAATATTTATAAAGAATCACAGGAGTGGTAAGGTAGGTAAGTTCTCAGTGACAGGAAAATTCATGTCAAAGTGAGGTGATGAGCAGAGACTGCACGGAAGAAAAGATCTTTGGAGTAAACACTGAAGGATAGAAAGATTTGATTAAAAACATGGAGGTCAGAGAAATTAGATCTGTGAGCATATTTAGTTAAGACAAGGATGGACAAAGAGTGTTGTGCAGGGCAGAGAGTAATTATGCACATTTGGGACACAAAAGGAACATTTAATGCAGACCTAGAAAACAATGTCAGAGTCAGCTCTGGGTTTATTGTTTTGGACTTGATAGCAGGTTTATTCATTTTATATTTTTCAACAGAAGGCACTGGACCATTTAAGATGTTCAGGAAATCAATTTATCTGAACAAAGCTTTGCTTTAATAGTATACAGTTGGCAATAATAAGGATGTGACTTTTGGAAACCCAGTTAGGGAGAGCATAAAAAGGGGCCTGAGTAAGTCCTTACAGTGGGAGTAGAAATTTGTTAATATCAAAACACAACTGGATGAGTGACAATAAGAGTGATACAAAGATGACCAAGGTTCAAATTTTGTAGTCCAATGATAATGGTAACATTAACATAAACAGAAAAATCAACAGGATATTACATTTTGGTGAAAGATGAGGGTAACTGTGTAAATATGTTAAAAATGTATTTGCTGTTCATTTGCTGTCATTGCTGCATAGAATCAAGCAACACTAATTATAACTGGGATGGGAATGGCTGCTACTTTGAAATGAGTGTATAGCTGCTTCAACGTGCACATGTTTTATATTGTGTGCACATCAAACATACTTATGTCACTTACTGATGGCTGTTTTTATGTGTCTAATTACCTACCTCCTTCCACCATCCATCATTAGATGGAAAATTCAATGAAGCCAGAAACTGTGTCTTCTGTAGTCATTAATATGTGGAATAACAAAAGGTCTTGAGATCAGCTGAGAAAGTAGCTAGATCCTCTAATACAAGCTCCTCATGGCATCACTGACTTCTACACTGAGGTTTGAAGAATATCTTCCTGCATAATGAGTCTTTCTCTCTGCACTTTTGTGCTCTAATTTGTCTGCTTCACTACCCCTTTATCAGCTCCCCCATGCATGCAATTTCAACTCAATGCTAACAAAAGCAGCTGTTCGGCTGGACTCCAGTTAACTGAGGAATCACTAGATACTTTTCTTTCATTCTTTGTCAAGTATATTACCATAACTTTATTTTACTTTCCTTGTTTGTAAGAAGAATTGAATGCACAAGGAAACCTCCATTAAGGATCCCAGGAGACTTAAATATCTAAACTGGGATTTTAAAACCATAAAAAACACAGGGATAAGATTAGATGATTATAACCTTCAGCACATTTCCCCAAAATTTTCTGTTTATAGCTGTCTAAATGCCAGGTACTTTTGAGTTGCCTTTTGATGTAATTCCTGAGGACTAGTTGATATTTCTTGTTAGATTTGTTCTAGCTAATCAAGATTTTATTGTGCAAAAGTTAAAGTGACTTATTTATTCAAGTACTATTTTCAAGTGTAATTGGGGTTGTTAAGTAAAATGCATTTGAACAATGAAACATAAAAGAAAACAATTTTATTTCAATAAGGTGCCAATTCTACTCAAGACTACTGGGAAGTGCCTTTCTAAAGTGCAGAGAAATACAAAATATGCCTGATCCTCTAACATTCTGCCCTAATAAAATCATTTATAAGCCATTTTAAGATAAATATATATGATAGAGACTTACGAAACAAATTAGAAATGGTAAATGAGATAAGGCATTGTGTTTTCTTTTTTAATATAAGCTATAACTGTCCTGTGAATGTTCTCATATACAAAGAACTTAAATGTTCTCATATACAAAGGGACTTTAACAAAGATCTGGAAATTATAATAAAAAAGATTTCAGTGCTATAACTCTGCAAAAGCATCCTTCAAAACAACTTTATATATTTAGCCAGACAGCTTTTAAAATAGTTCCCCAATTATTTAATAAAATGAAAAATGAAGAATGACCTCACTGGGAATTTTATACTAAGTTATCATTCATATCTTGCTTAGGGTTTTTTCTGCAGGGCAATATTGGGATGGAAACGGATATGAGGTGACACTTGGTGTCAGGGATAAATGGTAGTATGCACAACTAAAAGTGAGTCAAGGAAAGAATATCCAATTATACGCTTCTCAAAGGCTAGGGTCATAGCTTCTAAGGATTTCATATTCCTTCCTCATCAGGCCCAGCAGAAATTAGTTCTAGCAGTAAAGTCCAATAATTAATGTTGAAAGTAAACTCTATTTGTTTATGTGATGAAGTTGCAATATTGCAAACAGAACAAGAGAAATTGAAAAAACTGTAGTCCTACAATAGTGAAATAGATAAAATATTTGCCTTCCCTAATATCTGATTCCCTGATGCTGGCCACTATACCACCTGTGGATAAAATGAAAGTTCCTGTGGTCAGGATTCTCACCTGGCCCTGGCCAGCTAGCTCACTACACACATGTGGGCAATACAAAGAGCTCTGCCCAGTACTCTGGGTGACATGGTGGCACGGTTGTAAGGCTGCAGGAGAGTAGAGCAGAGGCTGGAGTGATGGCAGCGCTGAGGACAGAAGGCCAGAGGATGGCTGTGTGGGAAGAGAGGCACAGAGGCAGAGATGGCTTGCTGCGTGCAGACTCACTCTGAGTGAACGGGATTTTAGTGATTGATCTGCCATGGTCGAAATAAAGTTGGTTAGTAAAGTATAGGTTAAGTGGTTAGTAATGTATAGGTAAAAGGATAGGTAAAATATTCTTTCACCCCAAGAATATTTTACTGTCATTTCTTTGGTCACAAAGAAATGGATTCTATTGAATCCATAGTGAACTTGCCCGGGGCTGAAACTCATTGGCAAGACACCACCCAACTTTGACAGGTCTTCCAACAGATTTACACCTTTAGTTCCTCAAGTAATACTCCCTGAACCTTTTACTATCTGCAAAGAAAGGAGTTGAATGCAGGTGATATCACTAATCTTTGAGAGGTTTAATTATCGGTGTTTGTATCCCACCCTTTTAACCTATACTTTATTAACCACTTATTTAATTCATCCTAATGAGATTAGATAATCCTTTTAGCTACCATTACTGGGATGCAAAATAAATGGGGAGTAAGAATGTTAAAGAAAAAGAAAGTGGGGAGATATAATGTGAAGAAAGGAAAATGAATGGGAAGAGAAGGAAATATCTGTCCTGTCACAAGGGAACCATGGATTCATTACAGGTTTTGGTTTATACAGACTGATGACACCTGAAAAATGTAACTGCAGGATGGTCTACCAATATGAGAAATACATATAAACCCAATATATACATAGTATTGGGTTAGAACAGAGCTTGATTATCAATTTTCTTATTTCAGTTGTAATCAAAGAAACATTCACCTAACTGGAAACAGCCAGTGAGGTAGGTGCTGGCTGTATTAGCTTTTAATAAAAGTTTTAATGACCAATTAGGAAAGGAGGCAATGGAATCCATCAGTGTCATTGCCTCCCCAAAGTGACAAACCTAAAGAAAATGTCCAATGTCCTGTGCAGCCTTATGTCAAAGAGGGTCATTCCTAACTGCAGGGATTGCTCACCACATCTTCTTGCCTCTTTTTCCTACTCCCAGATGGGATGTTAGTAAGGTCAAGAATGGATTGGAAAAGCTCTGAGTACCAAGCATGAAGACATGTTAGGTAGGTGTCAATCTACCTTGGGTTTCAGCCCCAGGCAAGTTCACTATGGATTCAGTGAGACTGAGGAATGACAATGGAACATTCTTGGGGTTAAAGGGTTTATTACTTGGCTTTATTCTCCCGGCAAAAGGTCAAGCACTAGAGTCACATCTGCATCCAACAGTCTGCAGGTCTGTAATCCTCCTTTGTCTCTGCCTCCAACCAGAGCACTGGGCAGAGCTCTTCATATAGTGACTCAGTCAATAATAGCTTATTGCCTACTGGTGTGGAAGCAATAGCCCAGCAATAGGCCAATTACATCATCAAGTAGATTATGGTCAGGTGAGGATCCTGGCCATAGGAACTTTCATTTTCCCCACAGTAGGGGACCAAGACACCAACTTTTACTGCTAGTCCTGGGTCAGAGGCTGGAAAGGACCCTGTGGATTCCTGTTATCTTGCCAAGTTCATTAGGACCAGAAGGGCCATACAGTAGCACAAACTCACAAGTAACAAAGAGGCATCTTTACCTGGTATCAAAACCTCATGTACTGTCTGTAAGTCTAAGTGGGGATTCAGGTTCATGGTTTTATTTCATCACCACTAACTTCACAGATTGAAAATAATTAGCAAGCAGACAAATTAAATTTCTTCTGAACCACTTCCACATTTCATTTCCAACTTTCCTGCTATACCAAATATCTTACTGTTCTGTGCACATGCTAGGGCTTTCCTGACTCCAGTTCTGGACCTGCCTTAAGGCATCTTCCTGCTTTATTTTTTTAATGCTAGAAAACTATTCAATCTTTGGAGTACAATTTTGATGTTCTTTTCTGGGAATTTTGAGCTTTCTCTTACTCTTGAAGGCTGATCCTTGCAGCCATGTACCATGATTCTTATATTTTGTACAAATTTCCCCACTAGAGTACAAACTGTTCAAATGAAAAACAGGTATTATACATAACTATTATTATTCTTTCTTCCTAGCACATTTCCTGACATTTGATTATTTTAAAATGAGTGGGGACATGTGTGGAGAAAAAACGCAATGTAGTTATTATTTGAAAGGAATTAAGATGCTTGTGTCTTTTTCTAACTATTTTGGAGGGAATATAATTTTTCCCTCTCCCACTGATATGGAATATTTTAAAGAGTAATGTGAAAAAGTGTTCTACCTGAGAATTTGAAGACCTAATATTTAGGTCAGACTTTACGTCTTTTGATTTCTGTGAGCCTCAATTTCCTCAGCAATAAATCGAGATGGTCTAAGGTCAATGGCAACAGTAAAAGGCTGGTGTTACTTGGTTACTCCACCAGAGAGTTCGTCCTTTCACAGAAAGAAAGAAACAACTTAGGCAACAATAGTAAAGTAAAGACAAACTTTCAGGGCACAAACAGTCTATTTATCAACAGAAAGTGCAAGATAAAATAAAGCAGAAGGAAATATCCCCAAACTGTATCGCACCCCATGGCACCTTCAGCTCACCTTTGGCAGCAGATGAGGACGTTTCACACCTCTCTGTTTGGAGTTCCGACATTCAGGCAGTGCATGCTTGAATGTCAGGTGTTATGTTCCCCTTAAGGACAGCAAATGAGAGATCTGGTATAAATAAGATTGGCCTAATTTGGCTTTGAGCCTTAAAATGAGCCAGACCTAAACTGAGCCAGACTGAAAGGCTACTCTTGATTGAAGGAAAATGCTGAATAAAAAGTTTAGGATGTCAGTTAAATTTTATGCTGAAATGCATTCTGGAACAAATGTGAAGTTTACAACCTTGACAAAGTTGTTTTGTATTTTCTTTGACTTTTATTTGGATTATACTGTCACATTTAGTTTTTAAGATGTGAGTGCTTAGGAATTAATATGAAGTAAATGAGAAACCTGACCTCTTCATGAAAGGACCTGCAGAAATAGCAATGGTTTATTTTCCATCTTATGGTTCATGGACACCTAAGTGGCAGGTAGCCCAAGAGATTTAAATATAAAAACAAGAATTTAAAACAATAACAACAAATAGTAGAAAGCAATTCTAGAAAGCTGACTATATGGACAATTTTCTAAGGATTATTTCATATCCTACAAATGAACACCATAAAGGAATTTTAATTTTTATTAGTGTTTTTGTGACTCAATATTTTAAAGAGTTAAAAGTACATTTTAATTTATTTCTCAGTTGCATTTTGAGAAGGAAAATAATATTTTGAGGTGTAGTTTTTTTCAGCTTTTTTCCTTAATTATATAGTGGGAAGGAAGTACTCTGAGTTATTTCAAATAATTAATTTTTCCCCTTTGAAGACATAATTTTTAAATAAAAATCCATTTCGTATTAATATCACCTGCACAGTAGGCATCAAATCAACACAATGTCTGTTTTTCCCTACTGAGTCTTGGCAGTTAGGTTTCATCTCTTAATTCTTTGTTATAAGTGGAAGGGATAATAATTAGATGTGGATCCCTATTGAAGGTAAAATTGTTTGCAACAGTAGTTAGTTACACTTCCATGTGCACCTGTAAGTCATAACTTGTGTCCTTTGATGTAAGGAAACTGTATCCATTTTGTAAATAATGACTGAGTGCCTACTGCCTTTTACTACATTCAAGGCATGGTAGGGAAGATAAGTGAAAGAAAAAAAAAGAAAGCATGTTGTGTGCCCTTAGGGGACTTATATTTGATGGTAGAAATATAGCATATGATACTGAGAGGGTAAGTCTCCGATTATATAGCACAGAATAGAGGAGAGAAAGTTTTCATGGAGAAGCTATCATTTAGCCAAATGAATGAACTTCTATGTATCTCACTGTGTAACAGAGTTTACTGCTATCAGCATGCTTGTAAGTAAAATCAGAATTGCCAGCTCGCCCCAGTTCAATTCAGAGTTTCTATTAAAATCCACAACTTTGAGTTCCTGAGCTTTGTTCACTTACCAAGGTGCTTTTGAAACCTGTCAAAAGGACTTACACCCCTTATTCGGTGACAGGGTGAAACACTAAGATTGACTCAGGTCATGTAATTTCCCAAATGGACTGGATTTTTCTGGCCTGTCCACTTAGTGTTTGCCATCTGACATGACCTCAAGGAGCCACAGATACTGTCTGATAAAACTTTCTCTCTTTTTCCCTTCTTTCATGAGATTTTGCTGTGCTGAAGCCCCTACTCTCATGCAATGTTCTCTGATTCATAGGAGATATCATCTGTTCTGCCAGTAAATTCATAAGACTTTTATACCCCCGAGTGAGATCTGCAGGTACCAGGGGATCATAAATGATGAAAAGTAATAGAATATGTGCCCCTCCCACTTCCTGCCAAAGTATTTAAATATTTGACAAAATCAACAAAACATTTCATAAATGGAATACAAAGTTCACTTAATCCTTTTTAAGAAAATTGCAATGAAGGTATTTGATTATTATTAAGTATTCATTTTTGCTAGACACCCAGAGAAGAGAGAATCCTCTGATTCTTCCCAGCTTTTGGAAGCATCTTCACAGGAAAATATTGAGTCACTAGTTGTATAATCACTGTCGTCACATTCACTATGGAGGGCATACAGAGCCTTACAAGATTTGCCCCTGCCCCACATGTTATCTCCATGCTTTTACTTTCTCTCTCATGGCTCCAGCAACACTGGGCTTCTCTGCTACTCCAAACTTACTCAAGACCAAAACTTTCCACCCAGGAACTCTTCCCCAGATATGCCCAGGAGCCTTTCCTCACATCCTTAACTGTATGCTTAGTGCTGTGCCCTTGGGAATGCATTCACTGACTATTCCATCTAAAGCTGCACTTCCTTAATTGGCACTTCCTCTTCCTTATTTATCTCTGTGAACTACTCGGCAAAAAAAAAAGAACAAACTCTTGATACACATGACAGTTTGGATGATCTTAAGGGCATTATGCTGAATTAAACAAAAATGCCAATCTATCTCAGAAGGTTATATACTGTCTGATTCCATTTATATGTCATTCTGGAGATAACAAAATTATAAAGATGGAGAACAGAGGTTAGAGAAGGGGAGGGGGGTATAACTCTAAAGGAGCAGCATAAGAGATTTCCTTTGTGGTGACAAACAGATCTGTATTTCAGTTGTGGTGGTGTTGGTTTTACATGATAAAATGCAATGGAATTATACACACAGGCATGCCAAAAAAATGAGTGTATACAAAATAATGCACTGCTATTATGCAAGATGTCATCACCGTTGGAAGCTTGGTGATGGGTAATGAAGACAGATATCTCCGGGTTTTGTTGTAATTTCATGGGAATCCAATTTAAAGGTAAAGTAAACAAAATTCTCTGTTATCACCATCTAACATGCCTTACAATTTGTTTCCTTTGTCTTCACTCACAATATTCAAGCTCCAATGTGGACAAATAATTCTCATTTGTTTTTTATTCAGTTCTATATCTATTGCACATAGGACAGGCTGAAAACATAGTAAGCACCTTAGGAATAGTTAATGAATAAATTTATGATTAATGAGTATATTTTATATTAAAAAAGTCATCTTTACATTGTGATTAATATCATGACCTTTGAATTTGATCCCCACTCTGCTATTATCTAGTAGGTCTTCATCAAATCTCTTGAACTATTTACTCAATTTTCTCATCCAAAAAATAAAAAATTCCTAAGAGTTTAAATTAAAAGAACATACCCAATAATACAGAGCTGGAGGGAATTATTTGAGATAAATTTTTTAGAAATAAATGTAGTACTATGCTTCAATAACACTTACAAAATTAATATCATTTGACTTATGATTTACCAGAAATGTCAGCACAACTTAAAATTCATGGATGACCATCACCACTATATAAATGCATATATTTACATAGTGGGAAAAATGGAAATAAACTAAATGTCCAGTAACAGGAAAAGAGCTATAAAAATTTTGCTTTCACACTATCCTTTGCAACATGCCTGTATTTTACATTACACCAATAAACACAAAAAATAATTTTGTCAGTTACAAAGGAGAGTAAGTGAGTGTGCATCCCACTCTTTTCATTTTATGGCATTAATGAACTTACAAATAGAGATAATGTATGTTATTAATAAAATGCCCTCCTCCCAGAATGTAGTATACATGACATAGGCATATTAAGTAAAATGTAATTACAAAAGATAAAAAAATAAAAATCTGCTTCTCAATTACATAGGGAAAAGTAATGATGACAGAGATACCCCATATTGAAAATTATTAACTTTTTGAATTTGAAATACTATAGGCAGAAATATTTTCCAACCAGACACTATTTATAAATTTGAGTGCAAAAACTAGTTTAAGGTGACAAATTATATGTGAAGAAGAACTTCAATTATCTCTTTTATGAAGATCAAATTTCATGTGAGTACCACTGGCTCTTGATCTCTGGGAAGTATCTGTTATTTTGAGACAGGGTCTCAAAGGCAGTTAAGAAGAAGCAGGGAGCGTGTACTGTCTCCTGAGTGGTGAAGCTTTGGGTCCACCCAATCCCCAGCCATTCACTTATTTCAAGAAACACACAAATGACAATAGTGTACACCTGCATGCTACCTGATGTTGGGGATGCCACACAGATCACAATCTTAAATGATCTCAAGGGCACAATGGGAGAAAAATGTGTAAAAATTTAAATTAAACATAATTAAGTATAGGTAAGTAAAACTAAGTATGATTATGCAATACTTGATTATGTTGCAGGTACAGCGTATTAAATCTCAACACACATTTTGCTCTTAAAAATGAAGTCTTCATTTTTTGACAATAAGTCTTGGTCATTCTCTCGCTGAGGGTTTTACAAATGCATGGTCTGGTTATTCTACTTATACTCTATCCACTTCCTCCTTATGCAGAAATGCTAAGGTTCTTTTTATTTGCCTAATTAAAAGGTACCCCCTGCACCACAGACTAACTTTAAGCAGGTTAATTTATCTTTAACTGCTTTTACTTTTTAAGTAGGCAGCATAAAAGCAATGGAGAGCTAATTAGCATAAACTCCAATTAGGAATCATAACATTGTTATCTCTTAGTATAATCAGGAAACACTACTTCTGGGTTTCATTCTATGTGTATTTATTATTATTATTTTTACTTGAAGTTTTCTATTTATAGCAAGAATTATTATTATTTTACAATATTGTCTTTCATTTGATCCCTTTCAAACTAGATATGACTAAATACAGCAAACAAAATACAACAAAATTTTGTCAATTACTGTAGCAAGAAAAATCAGAGACTGTATAATCTGTGTGATTTCAAATTTGACATATCAAAGTCACACATCTGTGTTCCTGTGTTTATGATATGATGTATTTCAGAGGGAAAACTTATGATTCTTGGAGCAGTGAAAGACACTGAAATTTAACTATTCCAACACAGTTTACCTGTGCACAATTCTCTTCATGATGCCTTTAACAGACTGTAATCCATCTACCTTTTGAAAACTTCTAAAGAAAGTAGATTCATGCTTCCCCACCTGGCCTCTGTATTACTGAACAAGCAACTGTTAATGAGGCTTTCTTTATGCTGTCCCAAATCTGCTTTCCTGATGCCATTTGATATTACTGGCCTCAGTTTTACACTCAAAAATATATTTAATTTATATTCTCTGTGGCAGCCCTTCAACACTCAAGATGTCTATTATTCTTCCCATACCCTGCCAAGCTTTTTTCATTCCACAGCTACATAACTAATTCCTTCTTTAAATTTCTAGATCTTTTGAGAATTGATCGCTCCCTCCTATACAGTCCCCAGGTGAGTACAGCATTCCAGCTGCTTTCCAGTTGGCACATAGAACACTAGGACATTTACCTCCTGTGTTCAGAGCAGCACCAAGCAACAGAAATATGACAGAAACCCTGCATATTTAAGTTTAATGTTCTTAGCTATATTGATAAAAATAAAGAGAAACAGCTGAAATCAATTTATTAATATATTTAACACATTATGTCAAAAAGTATTATTTCAATATTATTTCAATATGCCATGAGTATGACACATTATTCATATTTTACATTTTATTTTCTTACTAAGCCTTCAAAATCTGGAGTGTGTATTTTACACTTACAACACACCTCAGTTTGGACTAATCACATTCCAGGTGTTCAACAGCCACATGTAGTCAGTGGCTATAGTACTGGACAGTAGTGTGCAGTCTGGACAGTTTAATTTTATTAACTCAGCCTAAAATTCTACTAGTGTTTTTGAAATTCATGTGACAGTCTAAGTTCATACTACTTATGGTCAATAAAAATACCTGAGCTGACATAACAGTTAGTCTCCTGCATCCTCCATTTTAAGAAACAAATTTTGTATAAATCTCATGCATAAATTCAGTTAGGAATAAGTATAATTGTGCTGATTTGGGCCAGCATTCCCTCTTCTTGAATATCTGTGATGCTGATTCTATAGTCCACTAAATCCACTTTCTACTCTAGCTTGCTCATTCTAAACTTACATAAATATTACTTTATCTATTTATTTTGAACTGGTTTACCACATTAAGTCTAGTTAACCTGTTAGATTTATTGTGGTGATCATTTCACAATATACACAAACATTGAATCAGTATGTGGTACACATGAAACTAATATAATGTCCTATTTAAACTGTAGCTCAATAAAAAAAAGTAAAAACTGGCTTAATAACATTAGATAGAAAAGGACTGTTCAAATAATACAGATCTATTGATGGAGGCTCTTATACATGATATTAGTCAATTAATCACAATTCTCTGGGTATGGTTATTCAGCCACCTTCAAGGCCACCTAACTTCACCAGCATTCAGCATATAATCTCCACCTAACTCTACAATGTTTCCGTGATGTAATGTCCAAACCTTCATGCAGTTCAGTTCCTTTATCTCAGGCTCTGTGGTAGCCAAGAGAATCAGGAGAGAATTCTCATCTCCTGATTCTCATGACCTAATAAACTCCCCTCCCACCTGGAATCACAGTTGCCCCTATGTGATAAATAGAATACAATGACGGTAAAGGTTTCTGAATTCTAAGACTAGATGAAGAAGAGGCATTGCACATACCACCTTGCTCCCTTGGATCACTTGCTCTGGAAGAAGCCAGCTGCTGTGCCATGAGGAAAAAAAGTGGCCACATGGGGAAAATCTGAGTCTGCCAGTCAACAGCCAGGGTTAACTTGCCAACTCAGCACATGAGCCACCTTAGAAGCATATCCTCTGGTTCCAGTCAGGCCTTGGATGACTGCAGCCCAGCCAACATAGACAGCAATCACTAGAGGCCCCAAGGGGTACCTGCACAGCTGAGTCGTTGCAGAATTTCAAACCCATAGAGTCCATGATTATCATAAATTCCTGTTTTATGCCACTAAGTGGTTATTGCACAGCATTAGGTCACCAGAACAAGATCTTAATACTTAGTATGACCGTTTTATTTGCTAAAATTGTATTTCTCAAAGTAGTCTAATGATTTTGTCTAATGATTATAAATGGAAAAATTGTATTTAATTATGACAAAAACAAGACTTGGATGAGATAAATCAACATAGCAACAGTGGGTGTGCTTTAAAAGAGGTGAATATAGGCATTGTATTAATTTCTTTATGTTTTTCAGCATTTTCAGATTCTTGATAATAAACATATTTTCAGAATCAGAAGAAAATAAATGCTATGTGGTTAAATTAGTGATAAACTGATAAAAACATGAAAAGCCACTGTGAAAAGGAAGAGTTGTAAATGCTGTCTTCCTAAACTTAGGTTTTCTTCCTTCCTTCATTCTTTCTTCCTTTTTTGCCCTCCTAAGACTCTTGTGCTTTTACCAAGGAAAAAACAACTCCAAAATTGATATTTATGTATTTTTCATGCCTTATAATCTCTCTTTAGTAAGGAGGAGGTTAACTAGGAAGGCAGTTTAGCAGCAGCTGCTGGAGAAGAACATGGGAAGTGCAGGAGGCTCTAGGGGTCAATGCTGAGTCTCACATATTTGAATAGAGTCACTTTCTTAGGATGCAATTTCCCCAAGTTTATTAGCCAGATTTCTTGAAATATTAGTGTGCCCCAACTGTATGAAGCTTAACAGGTTAGACAGTCCCATGACCAGATCATGCACTCCCACAGACTTCTTAAATACCTATCTATAATTGTAAAGCACTGAAGTATCAAGGCCCAGAATCTAACCTGGTAACACACTAGAGCAGAGTTGCTTCTTCAGGCAGTAGTGCATAGAGGATTCATTTTACAGTGATTACTTCCTAGTTAAAATAGGTATTTATCATAAAGAGGGTCCCGTCTACAGAGTTACAGACTAGCAGAACATAAACTGAAGTGAACACATCTAACTCTAGAGGAAAATGGTCCTGTTCTTTTGCAGTGTCAATTGTGGAGGATGGATACTGGCACAGCAACTGTAGCACATGCATAATTGATTTGTTCTTTCTATTAGACATGATTTAAGAGATTCGTTTTGTTTTTACTCTTCTATTCAGAAAGAGCTTATTCTTATGAAGATTTATGTCCCATGATGTATAAATGACAGTTCTAATTAGGCTGAAACAACAGTACACTTAAAGTTTCTGACCTCAAACATAAGACAGAATGAGGAAGTTTGACAATGTAAAATAGTTAATTTAACTATTCCTTAGCCCATTTAATGCATATGTTTATTCCAAACAATAAGAAAACTATACATGAGAATTAGTTTAAAGAGGTTTTTTAAAAAAGCACTTGTTTCTACATCCTGATCATCTTAAAAAAAGGTACATGTACAACGTTACTGACTTTTCAAGGATGGTTTAAAAAAGAAATTGTTAAATAATTACACACACCAATAATTTCAAACATATTCTAATAACATGTAAAATAAACTGGATTTAAATAGTTAATTTAAACTATTTACGACTTAACATAACAAAATAACAGAAAAAAATAACTTAGATATGGGAAGTGTCAAATGCTATGTAACAGTTCTAAACCACAAATATTCTGATCATCAACATTTCGTAGTATCAACATTTCATCATATTTTAGAATAGTATTTTCCAGTTTAAAATATTTTCAAATTTATTGCATCAAATGCATCCCACAATGATCCAGTGGTTATTTTTGAAAAAAAAACCTTTAAAAAGCAGATACAAAAATAAAATATACAACCACTAAGACTGGAGAAGCATAAGAAATACTGTCTGAGCATTGCAAATAATGATGTGCAATACAAGTGCCATTTATCTTACAAATTACTTAATTAGAATAGTTGATATGACTTCAAATGCATAGTAAAATAACTATGCCAGAAACATAATAAATCTGCAGATATGTGAGAACTTTTTCAAATGGCAGTATGATCAAAAGACCAGGGGTTTTGCAAGCTAGAAAAACAGGATTATGTCCCAGCTCTATAATGGCTGTTAAGTAAGTTAGTTAGCATCTCTAAGTCTTCTTCCTTGGTAAAAAATGATACCCATGGGAAAGGAGCAAGGACTTTAGGAGATTTAAGTTGAGAAACACACTACCCATATAAAAGGCACAATTTGAGTTCTGAACAGAGGTTTGTTCCCTGTACTACCATCCCTTTTTTCAAGTAGTTGCTGAAAAGAAACAAGGATAAATATATAGAAAAGTGAGTTATCACAGAAATAATCCAACACAAAAATATATTATACATATATATATATATGTATATATATATATATATATATTCAATCAGCAATGAAATGGATAAACTATGATACATGCAGCAGAATAATATACATTATGGAAAATGAACAAGGTATCCAACTATTGAATGATGGATATATTTTACAAAGTTATTATTTACCAAAAGAAGACATAACACAAAAGAGTACATATTATATGAATACACACACACACAAATACCAACAAAACTGATCTAAGCTGTTAAAAGCATGAGCAGTGGCCTTCCTTGTGCTGGGAAGTGACTGGAAAGGAACACAGCAATGTTTTGCTTCTTGAACTGTCTGATGTTATAGGGATATGTTTAGTTTGTAACCGTTCTTCAGGCTCTCCTCATAGTAAGTGCATGTTTCTGCATTACACTTTAACAAAAATTTTAAGTACGAATAGCTTGAACATAAACTTACAAACTTTGCTCCAAATTCCATACACTCTCCATTAAACTGCATATAATTATAACAGATTAAGTATCAACCTTGAAAAGTAAATGAGGCCAGATCAGTGTCCAAGGTCAGAAAGGAATAGTTGGACATTAAATTTAGGATCAAATTATTTTGAAATATAAAAGAAAAAAATGGTATTTTGAAATATCAATAAAGTATATATTTTTTATATCATTGTCATGTGCATGGTTAAATTCTGGCTGCTTATATCTTTCCTCAGGTACAGCACTTAAACCTTAAGGAATCAGTTCCTTTAAACAGGAGGTTCTCATTCTTGAGCATGTATTAGAATTACCTGGAGAGCTTGTTAAACTGCAAATCATGGGCTCCCCCCACACCCAGAGTTTCTGTCTCAGTGGGTCTGGGCAGAGCCGGAGAATCTGCAATGCTGACAGCTCCCAGGTCATCCCCATGCTGCTCCTCTGGGGTCACAGTGATAACTACTGTTTCAGAAGAATATGTGTCAATCCTGAGTCCCATTAGGCAAGTTTCCAGGTGAATCTGATGTGCAGCCAAGAATAAGAATTGACTAAATGTTTTCTAGGTGCCATTCACTGGAGAAAGCTTTGGGCATTATAATGAGCAAAGCAAAGCTCTTGATGTTAAGGATCTTATAGTTTAATCAAAAGGATGTACTTATAAATGGTATGTTCAATGCAATGACAGAAATAATAAGATATAAGTATGAATCAGATGCCATGGAAGAATAGAGAAAAGCCTCTTACCTTCACCTGGCACTTTAAGGAAAAGTTTGCTAGATGTGCTGGTTTATTAATTTATACATTACATTTTTAATTACTTTTTTTCTGGCAACACTGAGCCAGGTACTGAGCTGTGTTAATTCTACAAAGGGAGGTAGAATACTATGAACTTATGATAAGGAAATATGACCAAGTCAGAAGTCAAAGAGCTTTGATATTGAGGCAAAGTATGATTGAGTTGGCATCCAAATAAAAGGTAAAAGTTACCAATATGAAGCAGAGAACACAGGGCAGAGTTTGTTTCAGGCAGAACAGTAGTAAAATCCCCAGGATGGGAGGCAGCAAGGTGTTTTGAGGTATTCTAGAAAGCCCCAGAAGTGCTGAAACATGAAGGCAGCTGTGGGTGTTGAGTCTGTAAAGATGGGAAGGGTCTTGGAGGCTCTCTTTTGACATTTAGTCATTATTGGAAGAAGTCTTGGGAAGATTTTAAACAGAGGATGATAATCAGATAATCAAATTTTCTTTTTGAAAAGATCAATTTAGCTTGAGTGTGGAAAACTAATTAAAAAGAACAAGAGTGATTGAAAACCTTGCAAAGAGCCTTGGCATTCTCTTAAACAAGACATGATGCAACACATTATCCCTTCATTTCCAGGATTCCTTTTTTAATTGAAATATATTTGACATACAACATTGTATAAATTTAAGGTGCACAACATGTTAAAACATTTATACATTATAGTATTATTGTCACTGTAGTGATAATTAGCACATCTATCACATTACACAATTATCTTTTCCTTTTAGTAGGTGGAATAATTAAGTTTTAGTTTCCTGGAAAGTCTGATGATTGTAATACAATATTTTTGTCTATATTCACTCTACTGCACAGTACCTCTAGGGCTTATTTACTACTCATTGTACATTTGCACCCTTAAACATCAGTTGTATCCTACTAACTCCTATCCCCTGGTAACTACCATTTAATTCTCTGCTTTTAAAGATTGACTCTTTTTAATTCCACATGTAAGTGATAACATACAGTACTTGTCTTTCTCTGTAGGACTCTTCATTCATCCTTCTGCCATCCTTCAGATAGGGATGCAGATAGGAAAAGCCCTGCTGAGTTGATGTAGACTAATCAGTGCCCATATGAAGGTCAGGAGCCAGGGAGAAATGCCTTTAGGGGGTTCTCTTTCCTTGATCTACTGATGGCAAAAATATACCATTTATTTTACAAACACTTCTCTCATTTACATTCTATTAAGTAGTTGGATTAAGTCAACAATCTGGATATATGATGTGGGACTATGGATATATGATGTTTTTGTCTACCTATTTGACCTTTGATTATGCAAGTTTAATATCTAAAAGAATAGGAAATGTTAAAAGTTATCTGATTTCCTTCTCCTTTCCCCAGTATTTCAGGGGCATCCACATGGAAGGAAGTATCTAGGTTATCTAGGTTTGCTTTGCTCTGGAGTCAGTTTCCTCATAAATAATGTCAAAAACTCAGATGCCTACAGGGGACAGACAGGTACAGGTACGGCAATTCTGAGAAGCAGTGGGGCATAAAAGAAATGCACCCTCAGAAATATTTCCACTTGCCACTAAGGACACTTCTTCAGGGGCACCAAGGTTTAAGTAGACTTCTCATTTTGGAAAGAGGCAAAGTGAGTAAGAGGGGAAGGAAGACTCACAAGATAACCCTAAAGTCCCCCTGCAGCAAGGCGATCTTCTCAAACATTTAGTCTCTATTTCTCTACTAGGAGACTCATCTTCCCTTCAGGTCATAAGTTATCTTTTCTTCCTCTTACTTGCACCTACTTACTTCTTTTTCCTTTGCAATATAGGAGAGTATGTATCTTAGAGCTTTTACCACACTGTAAGATTCTTAGAGTTAAAAAGCTCTTCTTCTATCCATAGATTCTTACTACAACAAACATTAAACATTCTCAAACCATGTGGGGCAGAAGAATAGCTAGGAACCATGTTATAGGTCCAAAGTATGAGAAATACTAATCTGACCAGAATAAGAAAAACAACTCACTTTTTTGAAATTAACTTTTTGATATTATAGAGCACAAACAATTTTTACAAGGAAAATAGTCCTCATATTTCAATATTAGAATTAATTGTCATACATCTCATGAAAAGACTCAGCCCAAGTTTGATAAAAATGATATTAATACAGAAATTAGTATTATCTTGACTTTTCTGCAAAGTACTAAAATTTCTTGGTTTATATTTTATACTATTTATTAATAATGAAGCTCTTGATATACAATCTTCAAAAACTGTCCATAAACCTACATTAGTAATCATACTAGATTTATGACTTTGGACACTATAATTACAGATCATTGATTTGTTTGTTAAAATAGTATAGTTAACATGGAAAACACTGAGAAAAAAGCCAGAATTATACTCTTCATACTTTAGACACAATGATTGGATCAACTCAAAGACTGAATAAAGCATTTTGACACTGTTATCCCATAGATTAGTGTCCCAACACTGGTAGCTACCAGGTAACATAGAATATTCACTTGTTGATCTATAAAAATCTTTCTGCATTTGTCCAACACTAAATAATAGACATTTGACTCAGATTGAGGGCGTTGCTAGGGAAAGAAGAATAAATTAGCTGTCAGTCAAGCTACTCCAGCTCTAAGAAAACAGTGTTGGGTCCTTTTAGTTGCTCTCTCACAGAATATTTAAGGTAGAATTATTATCATGTCACACTTTTTATACCATACAATTATTTAAGAGAGTAAGTTTGAGAACCATGCCTGAGGAGACTTCTCAGTACCTAGGCATGAACTGCTTGATAAAATATTGGACTGCAATGGATGAAAATGTAGGAGGCCATGGACAGAATGATTATACTTTTCATATGGGGTGGATATGAAACATTTGGGGACAATATTAGCCAGCCTCTAAGATGGCCTCCTAAAATCCTTACCTCCCAGTAGTCCTCTCCAACACTGAGTTAGAGCTGACTTTTGTGACCAAAAAAAAAAAAAAAAAAAAGCATCTCCAGACTACCTAGTTCTATGGCCAGAGGGGTTCTGCTGTTGTGTCACAAGACTGTATACATATACATACATTGAAAAGCTGATGACTGAAGGTCTGGATTCCAGTCAGCATAAAATCTCAATATTGAGGTCATACTTTTGTGACACTGACAGATCTTCTCACATCTTCTAATACTAGGAGCTATTAAAAAATACAATAGGCTGCTTGGACAGACTCAAAGTTTGGAGAGATAGCAAAGAGTTGGGCAGAGTTATATAACAGGATTCATCTACTCACGAGGCCACTCTGTCAAGACTGGAAGAGTTGACTTTTCATGTACTGGACAGAAACCAACAGAGAGAGTCAAGAAAAATGAAGAAACAAGGGGAAATGTTCTAAATAAAAGAATAAGAGAAAACCTCATGGGGGTTATTCTGCAGCCAGGTCACTAGAGACACGGGAGAGCAAAAGTGGATGACTGCTTAATAGTGACAGGTTGCTGTGAGCCTGAGGACAGGTCATTCCTATATGCTCAGTTTCAGTCACTGAAGCAAATTCTCGGGGTTCAAGGTGAAAACGACTTAGGTATTCTCTGAGGTAGATTTAGAATGTATGTTACAGAGATTAAACAAGATGGTGGTGGGAGAAGTGAGACAGAAACCTCTTCCCAAAACCACATATAACACTAAAATACAGCAAATACAACTACTCCTGAAAGAGTGACTAGAAAGAAGACTGCAATAGAGGGCGTATATCTGGGGAAAAGAGAAGACCTCATGGAAAAGGGTAAAGAAGCAAAGCCATGATCCAGCAGTACCAAAGCATTCTGCCCATCAAAGCTCAACAGTGGGGATGAAGAGAAACATAACAGGGAGGGAGTGGAAGCCTAGAACTACTAAATACACAACCCTAGAGATCTACTTCAGGAACAAGAACCCATAATATACAGTGCTATGGAGATTAGAGGGGATAGAAAGCAAAGACAAGCTGAATACTAAGAGACACTGAGAATCCAGCCACTTGTGGAGAACAGGTACCCACAACTAGATGCTCTAGAACAAAAGAAAGGTAGGAACACTGAAAGAATTCCCAACAGCAAGAGGGGTGCAAAAGGGGCAAGGATTACTCGTAGCTTGTTGCTTAGGAGGAAGGACAGGTGAACAAAACTGTACTGGCACATTCAGCCCAGCAGGTTGGAAACTTTGAGGAGCTTCATGTGCTCCATCCCCATGGCTAGCAATGCAGCCCAGAGGCTCACCACTGTGATATATAGCCTGTCACTTCTTCCTCCCTGCTGGCACTGGTTCTCAAATCTGCTTCCCCCAGCCATTGCTCCAGGCCAGGGAGAGGGTGGCCCCACCTATGGTAGCTACAGTGTGGTAACATAGAGGCTCCTCCCTGTGTCCTCAGCCCACTGGACCTGACATTGGAGGCAGGCACTGTGGCTGAGAAGCAGGAAAGGGCTCTTTTCTCCTGGTAGGCAATGATGCCATTCGCCTGAGACCCCTGCCATCACTACAGGTGCTGGGCAGCTCCAGAAAGTAGAGAATCTTGGCATTAGAGGGCACTGCCTACACAAACTTATTATTCCATAGCAATCATTAGGAATATGAAACAGCAAAAGAACCTGGTACAACCCAAAATCTCTCAAACACCAGAAAGAAGGCTAAGTGAAACTGAAATCACCAGTCTCCTGAAAACGATTTCAAAATAAAAATCATAACATGCTCATGGAGATACAGAAAAATATTCAAGACGTCAAAGGGGACTTCAAGAAAGAAGTAGAAACATTGAAAAATACAGTATCAAAAATGAAACATATAATGGAGAGATTTAAAAGCAGATTAGATGAGATAGAGAAGACAGTAAGTGGAACAGAAATTAGAGAACAGGAACAAAGAAGCTGAGGAACAGAGAGAGAAAAGGATCTCTAGGAGTGAAAGAATATTGAGAGAACTGTGTGACCAATCTAAATGGAACAATATTTGTATTATAGGAGTACCAGAAGAAGAAGAAGAGAGAAAAAGGGATAGAAATTGTCTTTGAAGAAATAATTGCTGAAAACTTCCCCAATCTGGGAAAGAAAACAGAATGTGAAGCCATGGAAGTCCACAGATCTCCCAACACAAGGGACCAAAGGAAGACAACACCAATACATATAATAATTAAAATGGCAAATATCAAGGACAAGGACAGAGTACTACAAGCAGCCACAGAGAGAAAAGAGATCACATACAAAGGAAAACCCATAGGCTATCATCAGACTTCTCAACAGAAATATTACAGGCCAGAAGGGAGGGGCATGATATATTTAATGCAATGAAACAGAAGTGCCTCAGGCCAACAATGCTGTACCTAGCAAGATTATCATTTAAATATGAAGCAGAGATTAAACCATTTCCAGGTAAGAAAAAGTTGAGGGAATTTACCTTCCACAAACCATCTCTACAGTTTATTTTAAAGGAAGTGCTCTAGTTGAAAGTGTTTCTAAGGCAAAATAGCTGTCACCAGAGAAAATAAAACCAAAGTAATTAAAGTAGACCAGTTAATTACTAAATAAATGAAAAATTAAATCAGCTACTCACAAAGTCAGTCAAGGGATACACAAAGAGTACAGAATATGACACCTAATATATAAAGAGTGGAGGAGGAAGAAAAAAAGAACCTTTAGACTGTGTTTGAAATAGCATATTAAGTGAGTTAAGTTAAACTGTTAAATAGTAAAGAAGCTGCCCTTGAACCTTTGGTAACTACAGATCTAAAGCATGCAATGGCAGTAACTATATATCTATCAATAACCACCCTAAATGTAAATGGACTGAATGCACCAATCAAAAGACATAGAATTACTGAATGGATAAAAAAACAAGACCTATCTATATGTTCTCTACAAGAGACTCACTTCAAACCCAAAGACATACACACACTAAAATTAAAGGGATGGAAAAAGATATTTAATGCAACTAATAGGAAAAAAAGCAGGCATTTTAGGACATGTATTAGACAAAAATAGATTTCAAAACAAAGAAAGTAACAAGAGACAAAGAAGGACATTATATAATGATAAAGGGGTCAGTCCAACAAGAGGATATAACCATTATAAATATCTATGCACCCAACATAGGGGCGTCTACCTATGTGCAATAAATACTAACAGAATTAAAGCAGTAAAGAGAATGCAATGCATTCATTTTAGGATACTTGAACACACCATACACTCCAAAGGACAAATGAACCAGACAGAAAATAAGTAAGGAGACAGAGGCACTGAGCAGCACATTAGAACATATGTACCTAACAGGCATCTACAGAACACTCCACCCAAAAGCAGCAGGATACACATTCTTCTCAAGCACCCAAGGAACATTTCCAAGAATAGATGAGATACTGGGCCACACAAAGAGCCTCAGTAAATTCAAAATGATTGAAATTGTAACAACCAGTTTCTCAGACTACAAAGGTGTGAAACTAGAAATAAATTATGCAAGGAAAACACAAAAGCCAACAAACACATGCAGGCTTAACAACACGCTCCTAAATAATCAGTGCATCAATGACCAAATAAAAACACAGATCAAGCAATATATGGAGGCAAATGAAAACAATAATACAACACCACAAAATCTGTGTGTGGGATGCAGTGAGGGCTGTGCTAAGACAGAAGTATATTGCAACACAGGCTTATCTCCAGAAAAAAGTAAATCCCAAAAAAACAGTCTAAACTCACAATTAATGAAACTATGAAAAGAAGAAAAAATGAGGTCCACAGTTAGTAGAAGGAGGGACACAATAAAGATCAGAGTAGAAATAAATAAAATTGAGGAGAATAAAACAATACCAAGAATCAATGAAACCAGGAGTTGGTTCTTTGAGAAAATAAACAAAATAGATAAACCCTAAAGAGATTATCAAGAAAAAAAGAGTTGATATACATTAACAGATCATAAATGAGAAAGGAAGAATCACTAGAGATACCACAAAAATACAAAGAATTATGAGAGACTACTATGAAAAATTATATGCTAACAAACTGGATAACCAAGAAGAAATGGACAACTTTCTGGAAAAATACAACCTTCCTGGACTAGCCAAGGAAGAAGCAGAAAATCTGAACAGACCAATTACTAGCAACAAAATTGAACTGATAATCAAAAACTACTTAAGAACAAAATACCTGTAACAGATGTCTTTATTGCTGAATTTTCTCAAACATCCTCCCATCCTCCCTAATACCCATCCTCCTTAAAGTTTTCCAAAGAGTAGAAGAGGAAGGAATACTTCCAAACTCATTCTAGGATGCCACCATCACTTTAATATGAAAACCAAGCAAAAACACCACAAAAATAGAAAAGTACAGATGAATATCCCTGATGAACATAAATGCAAAAATACTCAATATATTAGCAAACTGAATTAAATATACTTCAAAAAGATCATACACGATGATCAAATAGGATTTATTCCAGGGATGCAAGGATGGTACAATATTAAAAAATCCATCAATTTCATACAACATATCAACAAAAAGAAGGACAAAAGTCACATGATCATCTCAATAGATGCTGAAAAAGCATTTGAGAAATTTCAACATCCATCTGTGATAAAAGCTCTCAACAAAATGGGTATTGAGGGCAAGCACCTAAATATAACAAATGCCATATACTACAAACACATAGCCTAAATCATACTTAATGATGAAAAGCTGAAAGCTTTTCCTCTTCTAAGATCAGGAACAAGACAAGGATGTCTACTCTCCCTACTTTTATTCAACATAATACTGAAGGTCCTAGCCACAGCAATCAGACAGCACAAAGAAATAAAGGACATCCAGATTGGCATAGAAGAAGTTAAACTGTCCTGTTGGCAGGTGACTTGACATTGTACAAAAAAAACCCTAAAGAATCTACCCCAAAGTTTCTAGAACTAATAAGTGACTTCAACAAAATTGCAGGATACAAAATTAATACACAGAAATCTGTTGCATTCCTATATACTAAAGATGAACTAACAGAAAGAGAAATCAGGAAAACAATTCCATTTACAATTGGCATCAAAAGAAATAAAAAACCTAGGAATAAATGTAACCAAGGAGGTGAAAGACCTATACTCTGAAAACTACAAGACACTCATGAGAGAAATTAAAGAAGACACCAGTAAATGGAAATACATTCCATGCTCATGGATAGGAAGAATTAATATTGTCAAAATGGCCATCCTACCTAAAGCAATCTACAGATTCAATGCCTATCAAAATACCAACAGCATTTTCAACGAACTCTAGAAAATCATTCTAAAATTCATATGGAACCCCAAAAGACCCCGAATAACCAAAGCAATCCTGAGAAGGAAGATTAAAGCTGGGGGATTATGCTCCCTAACTTAAAGCTCTTCTACAAAGCCACAGTAATCAAAACAATTTTGTACTGGCACAAGAACCGACCCATAGATCAATGGAACAGAATAGAGAGCTCTGATATAAACCCAAACATACATGGCCAATTAATGTAATTATAAAGGAGCCATGGATATACAATGGGGAAATGACAGCCTCTTCAGCAACTTGTGTTGGTAAAACTGTACAGCTTCATGAAAGAGAATGAAATTGCATTATTGTCTAACTCCATACACAAAAGTGAACTCAAAATGGATCAAAGACCTGAATGTAAGTAATGAAACCATAAAACTCTTATAAGAAAACATAGGCAAAAATTTCTTGAATTAGAACATAAACAATATTTTCATGATCACATTTCCTTGGGTAAGGGAAACTAAAGTAAAAATGGTACTATATCAAGCTGTAAAGTTTATGTACAGCAAAAGACACTTTCAGGAGAACAAAAAGGCATTCTACAGTATGAGAGAATATACTCATAAATGGCATATCTGATAAGGGGTTAACATCCAAAATATATAAAGAATTAACAAACCTGAACACCTGAAAAACAAATAACCTGATTAAAAAATGGGTGGAGGATCTGAACAGACACTTCCCTAAAGAAGAAATTCAGATGGCCAAGAGGCACATGAAAAGATGATCCACATCACTAATTATCAGGAAAATACAAATTAAAATCACAATGAGATATCACCTCACACCAGTTAGGATGGCCAATATTGAAAAGACAAGAGCAACAAATGCTGGTGAGGATGAGGAAAAAGGGGAACCCTCCTACACTGTTGGTGTTAATATAAATTAGTTCAACCACTGTGGGAAGAAGTATGGAAGTTCCTCAAAAAATGAAAAATAGAAATACCATTTGACCCAGGAATTCCACTCCTAGGAATTTACCTGAAGAAAACAAGTTCCCTGATTCAAAAAGACATATGCACTCCTATGTTTATCACAGCACTATTTACAATAGCCAAGAAATGGAAGCAACCTAAGTGTCCATCAGTAGAAAAATGGATAAAGAAGATATAGTACATATACACAATGGAATATTATTCAGCCATAAGAAGAAAAGAAATCCTGCCATTTGCAACAACATGGATGGGGCTAGAGGGTATTATGCTCAATGAAATAAGCCAGGTGGAGGACAAGTACCAAATGATTTCACTAATTTGTGGAGTATAACAACAAAGCAAAACTGAAGAAACAAAACAGTAGCAGACTCACAGACTTCATGAAGGAACTTACAGTTGCCAAAGGAAGGGGGTGAGGAGAGTGGGTGGGGAGAGATATAGAAGGACATTAAAGGGCATTATGATTAGTAGCCATAATGTATGGGCTTCACAGGGAAGGCCGTATAGCACAGTGAAGCCAAGGAGTGACTCTACAGCATCTTACTATGCTGATGGACAGTGACTGTCAGGGGGGATGCGGCGTGGACTTGATAATATGAGTGAATGTAATAACCACAATGTTGCTCACATGAAACCTTTATAATATTGTATATCAATGATAACTTAATAAAACAACAACAAAAAACTTCAGACGTTCCTTGATGAAAGAGATATGAGTAATTTATCTGAAAGAGTTCAAAATAGTGATCATAAATGCTTGCCAAACCAGAAAGAAGAATGGATGAACACAGTGAGAACTTCAATAAAGAGATGGAAAATACAAGAAAGTACCAAAAAGAAGTCACAGAGGTGAAGAATACAAGAACTGAAGTGAAAGCAACACTAGAGTGCTTCAATAGCAGACTAGATGAAATGGAAGAAAGGATCAGTCATCTGAAAGACAAGATGTTGGAGCATCACTCTCCCTGATTTCAAACTATACTACAAAGTGATAGTAATTAAAACAGTAAGGTACCATCCTAAGACCAGATACATAGATCAACAGAACTGAATAGAGAGCACAGAATTAAACCCACACAAATATTGTCAATTAACTTACAACAAAGGAGCCAACAATATACAATGGGGAAAAGACAGTCTCTTCAATGAATGGTGTTAGAATCAGATAACTACATAAAAAGAATGAAACTGGGCTACTTTCCTTACACCATACGTAAAAATTAACCCAAAATGGATTAAAGATTGAATGTAAGGTCTGAAAGTATGAAACTCTCAGAGGGAAACAGACAGTAAGTTACTTGACATTGGTCTTAGAGATGATTTTTTAAATCTGATACCAAAAGCAAAAGCAACAAAAGCCAAAATAAACAAGGGAACTACATTTTAGGGCAAGAGTTTCATGAGAAGAAACCTGAGGCCTCAAGCTAACACCAATTTGTCATCCACGTGAGTGATGTACCTTGTTAGTGTATTCTCCAATCTCAGCCAAGCTGTCAGATGACAGCAGCCCCAGCTGATATGCAATTGCAACTTCATGTGGGATCCTGGGCCATAACCACCCAGGTAAGCCAATCTGAAATTTCCATTGTACATAGTGAGTGACAGTAAATGCTTTTTTCAAAAGTCACTAACTTTTGGTCAATTTATTGCAGAGAAACATAAACCCAATACTTGTGTATGTGTGTGTGTGTGTGTGTGTGTGTGTGTGTGTGTGTGTGTGCGTGCTTGTGTACATGTCTAAGTATTTGGTAAAGATATAGGCTATATATAGTTTAAAATTTAATAATTACCTTTTCTTTAAGTTATAATTTCATATTGGTAAAAATGGTAATATAAAAGATGATACATTGCCTGATAGTAGTATAAAGCAACATAGCCATTTTGGAGAATAGTGTTTCAACATATAACAGGAGACTTAAAATGTGTTCCACCTGGACCCCTATATCTTACTCAATATACAATAGTTCAAAATGGATCAACAACCCAAATATAAGAACTAAAACTATAAAACTCTTAGAAGAAATCACAGGGCAAAACTTCATAACCTTGAATTTGGCAATCAGTTCTTAAATAGGACACCAAAAGCATATGCAACAAGGGAAAAAAATGGATAAATCAAATATTGTTAGCATTTTTAAAATATGTACATTAAAGGGCATCAATAAACTAAAAATATATTCTTCCAAATAGGAGAAAATATTGGCAAATCATGTATCTGACAAAGATCCACTATCCAGAATGTATAAATAGCTCTTAAAATCAACTACAAAAAGCAAAACCAAAAACAAAACAATGAAAATAATTAAAAATTGGCAAAGAATTTTGATAGTCATTTCTCCAAAAAATAAATACCAAACACCAACATGCAAATGAAAATATGCTAAAAATCAGTTATTAGGAAGGCATACACAGAAACTATAATGATATACCAATTCATAAACACTAAGGTAGTTATAATAAGAATACAAAATAACAATTGTTATTAGAATTAGACAAATTAGAATACATACATTGTTGGTGGGGTTATAAAATGATGTAGTTACTTTGGAAAGCAGTTGGGTGGATCTGCAAAAATTTAAACAGCATTATCATATGACCCAGAAACTCCACACCTCAAAAAATACCTCCAAAATGAAAACAGGTACTCAAAAAGTTATTATGCACAAATGTTCACAGAAGCACTATTCATAACAGCCAAAAGCTGGAAAAACTCCAAATATCCATTATTGGATGAATGGATAAGCAAACAGTGGTACATACACACAATGGAATATTATTCAACAATAAAAAGGAATGACACACTAATAGATACTACAATGTGCATAAACCTCAAAAACATTATGCTAAGTGAAAGAAGACAGAGAAAATGGTCACATATTGCATGATTCCATTTATGTGAAATATCAAAAATAGGTAAACACATAGAGTAGAAATCAGATTGGTGGCTACCAGATAGTAGGGTAGGGGAGAACGCAGAGTGATTTTATTAATGCATATGGGGTTTTCTTTTTGGATGAATAAAATGCTTTGGAAATAGATAGGAGGTTGTGGTTGCACAACATTGTATGTACTGAATGCCACTGAACTGTATACTTCTAAAAAATTTAATTTTGAGTTAATTACTGTGAATTTCAGTTCAATTTTTTAAAGTTCTATTTCCTTTCATTCAGAAATCCCATTGATATAAATGCATCCCATAGAAATATTAAATTCAGGAGAAAAAAATGGAGTATACTAAAAAATATTTTCTAAACATTTAAAAATATGGAAGTACCTAAGATCTAATAATAAGGATAATGTGTAAATTGTAGGAATCCAGACTTTGATTGAGTTTTTCTGGTTTGGCTCAGCTGCCTTGCAATAAAGATAAAGAGGTGAATCGTTGTGTAAGCCAATTTGTAAGTGTACAGCTATTACTTCCTAATTGAAAGCACTGGGTAAATTTGTAATTCTGTCTGAAACTGCATTTTCCAGCTTTTCTGAGAATAACTTTTCACCTCTCTGAAATCAGGATAATAGTGCCTTCCTAAGACAATGCTTAATATATGATAATTCCTGTTTCCCTATTTTTATATGTAAAAAAAATAGAAGAAATGAAAAACTTCAAAATTTTACTGGATGCGTTTGGGTGGTTGGACTTTATATGAAAAGCTCTTTTCATCTTTGTTAATAGTCATTACACACATGTGCACACATAAAAACACACATATAGACACACACTAGAGTAATGAAAACATTTAATTACTCTAAAGCCACCAAAGATCCCAAATTGCTGGCTCAGTGAAAACTGCATAGCATAGAATGGGTTTCAAGTTCTCCTATAATGTGGAATCAAACATATTTACAGGTTTATATTTTTCCCTCTAAATTGTCAATCTTTGGGCTAGTTAGCCTGAACTGACTGCTGTCCTCAAAGTCTTAATGTTGCTTCCATGAAGTCCCATGCTGCCTGCCCACCTGGAATGTTTTCCTATTCATCTTTACCTATTTGCTCTTCAAATCCCATCATATATGCCCCTCTCCAACATGATTATCTTGAATAGAAATTTCCTCTGTTCTTTAATATTCTGCGCTATGATACATTACACAATGCTGTATGTAGTGGATATTAAATGTTTGTGTCATATTACCTCTATTTGATTACATGGTTCTTGACAGAAATGGTTCACTCTTGTGTGGGCATGTGTGTGCACACACACATGAACACACACACCTGCATAATGTCTAGCCCAGTAGTTCATGCCTAATAGATGATGAAAAAATAAAATGAATAAATGAATGAAGTGGCATAAGATTGTGAAATTTAGTTTGATGAATTTTACTTATTAAAATAATAGCTTCCTCTCACTTCCAGAGATTGATGTGTCATAAAGTATCTTTATTCTTCCTGAAGTTAAGCAAAAAAAAAAAACAAAGGAAAAAAAGAGAGAGAAAAAATATTAAGATTGTTCCATATGTATGTTTTTGGTGTTAATTATATTTTCATATAATCTTGACATATTTTGCCAAAATATACAAAGCTAACTTAACACATTTTATTCCAGAGAAACTGTACCATTATGCATTCCAAACATTAATACATGAGTGATTCAGTTTCTCTGCATGCTTGCCATCATTTGGTGTAGTGACTACTTTTTTTTTTAATTTTAGTCATTCTGTAGGTGTGTAGTGATATTCCATTATTGTTTTAATTTGCATTTACTTAATGGCTAATGATGTTGAACATGTGCATATTAGCCATCTGTATGTCCTTTTCAATAAAAGATCTCTTCATGGCTTTGCCCATTTTCTGATTATATTGTTGTTTTGTTTTGTTTTGTTTTTTGTTAACTTGACAGTTCCTGATACAGTCTAGATATTAGTCCATTGCTGAATATGTGAATTGAAAATATTCTCTCCTGGTCTGTAGCTTGAACTTTCATCCTTGTAACACAAATATTTTACAGACTAATAGTTTTTCCTTGCACACACTGTGATGTTGAGGTGAAGCTTAAAATCTCCATTCCCAGCCCAAGATGATAATATTTCCTGTTATTGTTTTCTAAAAGTTTTATAGATTTACATTTTACATTTAAATCCATAATCCATTTTGAGTTTCTCTATCGTCTGAGGCTTAGGTCCATGTATTTTTGTTTGTTTTGTCTATGTATATCCAATTATCCAGCACTATTTGTTGAAAAGACTATTTTCCATTGAGTTGCTTTTGTACTGTTGCCAAAAATCAGGTAGGCATATTTATGTGAGTCTATTTTGTGTCCTTGCTTCATTGATCTGTATGTCTGTAACCGTGCTTGTTCCACATTATCTTGAGTATTGTAGCTACTGAAACCTGGTATTTCTTTTAAATCCACTGTCAGTTTAATATAGCAGTCAATTCAAGTTAAAAGTCTTCAGATAAATAATATCATTTAAAAATATTTTAGGGAATTATAATATTTTTTATTATAAAACTCAAGTATTTTTCTTACTATTACACGTGATTTTCAAAATCTCAATGAACAGAGATAACACAGAGCAAAAGTAAAGGATAAAGGCCAAACTTTATAACAGGGAAATATGTCTTTCATTACAATATCCTTGCCTTTTCAGTGCAAATTATTTTAAATGAAATAATAAATATAAAATATTTATATTTACACATTTAAACATAAAAATATAGCACATGTATATTCCAAAAGACTAAAATTATTAAGTAGAAAGTCCTTTGAACTGTGAAATTTCATGTATTCAAAGGTTTTCAGTGCATTATATGAGGCTTCCTGCCTTAAGTCTATAAATTTTTGTCTGTCTTAAAGCACATAAAACTTTCTTGAATGATTTCCAATAATTTATTTTCTACAGAAACTAATTTGCTGAATTGTCTTTTCAACATTTACTTTGCTTCTTAACAGTGCAAATTTAACTAAGTACAAAATACTTAACAACCATATATATTGCTCTAATTGTGACATAGAGCTAACATGGAATAATGAAATGCTAATCGCAATTAAAACATTTTATTTTCTCAGAACCGATTCCTTGGCTTGTCCTACTTTCAGAATTTTCTACAACCACAAGGCCTTTGCTAAAATACCCTCAAATAATCCATTAACTGTGACCAGAATCAACATTTTACTAGTACCACTATAAATTTTTCACCTTCCCACTATATACACTGCCCCTCAGGACACAGCCATTAGGAAACTCCCTAATCTACACATATGTGAAACATGCAAATACAAGGTAAGGCTATCCTGAAAATATCAAAAGGCCTATTTGCCAGATGTGCTAAACCCCGCCACACTCCCCTCTAAAAGAGATGGACTTAGATCATCGCAGACATTTAGTAGATTGCCCTAGAGATTTGGTGGCTAGGTATGGAAGTAAGGACACTGTCTACAAACCTCTCATGTGCAATATTGATCATCAATGCCCCCTGCAGACATTGGGTTATTTCAGATTCTCTAGGTGAGTACATGACTGAGTAAAACTATGACTTGCCAAGTGAATACATCACAAGAAAAATTTTTCAAGGAAGATCACTCTTTTACCTGTTTGACATCATATGCCAGAAGAACATATTTTAAATCTGGTGAAACTGAATATCTAGATGCTTTGAAGGTTACCTAGAAATAAAAAGAAACAATTATCTTAAAAAGCTAGAAACAGTGATTAACATGCATTTAAATATGCAAATATAAAAAATCCCAATTCTCATCACAATGCTGTGAAACAGGTAGTCTTATTCCTATTATAAATATATATATCCATGTATGTGTGTGTGTTTACGCAGATATAAAAACTAAGAGAGGCTGTATTAGACATTTCATTAAGAAAAAATTTGTTAGCATATTTCTTAGATGATCTCACTTAAAGGCTATGTTAATGTTTTCATTATGAGAAAAAAAAAAAACAAAATTCATTGAACTTCCTAAGCAACCAAAATGTTTTTATATTTGCATTTTGGATTAATCAAAAGGAAGAGACATAGTGACATTCCATTTTGTCATGATTATCTGTCTCTGTAGTTTTGTTTTCTTAAAGGTTGCATATTTATATTTAAAAGAAGACACTTATATTAAAGACATAATCTCTTTAAAGGAAACTCTCAGAGGTTACAACATAAATACAGAATTGATTATATTTTTATGTATATCTACATTGTACCTGAATGATTTTGAGGTACAATTCTATCATTGAATAGACCTGACATCAGAAAGGATTGAAAATAAAGTGAAGGAGAAATACATTGAGAGTGGAAAATGATTTTATCTGAAATAGAGTTACATTTCATATCTAAAGAGAAGGCAGGAAAGTTGAGTTGATGCATCAAAAACCTACTGAATACAAACAAACTATATATGCATTCTAGGCAAATATAGTTTGCATGGCTTTTGCAGAGAAATACATATATAAATAATTTTGTATGCCTTATGTCAGAGCAGTTTCCACAAGATTGTTCTCTACAAAAATAGAAAGTGAAGTCAAGGTTTTCATACTTAGAAATCCTCAAAACACAATGGAAAGGATAAGAAACTCAGACTAATCAACATTTGGTAATATAACTAGTTCCCTTTGGCCATACCTGGTTTATGCCAATGAGATGACTCGACTGGTGGAGGAGAGGAGGAGTGGCTAGTGATCTTCTGGATGGGGGACTGGCCACCAGAATAACCAACTGTCTGATTAGAGAGTTGGAACTTTTAGCCCTACCTGGAGGTCAGGGAAGGTGGAAGGGCTAGAGGGCATTCAACCACATGGCCAATGATATAATCAATCATGTGTAGGTAATGAAACCACAATGAAAATTCTGAACTGTGAGTTAGAGGAGATTCCTTGCTGGTAAGCATATTGATGCAGAAGGAGGTGGCACCCACGACAACTCTACAGAGACAGAGTCTGTCCTTGGGCCCTTCTGGATTCACCTTATTTGCTTTTCATCTGGGTCTTCATTTGTATCCTTTATAATAATCTAGTAATCATAAGTATTGCACTTTCTACATCATTCTAGCATAGTATCACACCTGAAGAGGGGTTGTGGGAACCACCAAATTTGTAGCCAAGCCAGACAGAATTGCATGTAGGCTGGGGACTCAGGACTTGCAGCTGGAATCTTCAGTGGGGAAGTCACTGAGTTCTTAATCTATACGGGTGCACTAGTTCTGGGTAGATAGACTTGAACTGAATTGTAGGATACCAAGTTAGTGTCAGAGAGTTGTTGAAATTCCTTAGTCTTTTACTCTCAAGTCAGATATGCAAGATAATAGAGTGGTCTGGGAGAAAATAATATTATATGGCAATGTTAAGATTTAGAGCTTTTGCCTGCATACAACCATCTTTTATAGCCCACATATAATACACTTAAGAAGAAGTCAGAATAATCACTGGCAGTGATTCAACTCAAGGATTTGTGTGTTCAGTTTTTAAACAAGCCATTTCAATAATAATGAAAACAACAACTATAGAATTACCATTAATCTATCACCTCTTCATCTCTGCCCACTGCTTGTAGCTATATAGTTCTCAGTAAGCCCCAATCCTCCTTATGACAATATTGTGGGGTAAGTATCCTTGCTCTTAGTCTTATTCTTTCTTTTTCCTCTCATTACCTTACTGTGTATTGATGCATGATGGAATTCAGTCTGTGGGGAATTTAGGGCAACATTGAGAATACAAGGTCATCTCTCTCACTATTAGAGTATCAGGTGACTTTCACACTAAGGGGAGGTTATTGTTATTTAAAAATTGGTTAAGAGGGCAATGTCAGCAATTCCATCCTATGGGAATTAAAAACTCTAATGCCATAGTTATTAAACTGTTCTCCAAGTCACATATGAGCATACATAAGAATACAGGAGGAATGCATTTAATAAATCCTGTATTATCTTACCAGAAGTAGTTTCTTTTTTTTAAAGAGCACTTCCCATCTGAATTTAAAGAAAATCTCATCTCTCTTGTCCCATCCATTCTCATGTGATGTTCCTCACACAAATTAACTTCACACATTCACAGGTGTGTCTGTGCCTCCAATAACAACATTTTAGCATCTTTTACAGTTCCTACAATTATTCAGTCTGGCACTTTATTAATTATCACTATACTGCCTCCAGCTCATGCAGCACACAAACTGGGAAACTTTCTAAATGCCTTACCAAGGGCCCAAGCTGATGAACCTTCTCTGAATTTAGATACTTATGTTCAGGTCACTGGTGCTGCAGAGACTTTCTGAAGACACAAATATAAGAAACACATCCTTGCAACTTAGTCAAGGGACAGTTGAAGTCTCAGACAACCCCTCTTAGCATAAGCGATTAATTTTATCTTCATTTGCATTTGAGAGATTAATTCATCCTTGCAGCCACAGGAGACCCTTTCATCTACAATGACACTAATTACAGACATTAATATAGTTCTGTTTGAGTCTCAACTTGATATGGCTTCAAATTAGTGTTTTGGGAAGTTTATTATTGCCATTAATACTATTGTGTTACCTGCATATTTAATCACTTAATTACTATTGAAGTAAAAGAATGCAGAAATAGAGACAGATTCAAGATGGCAGTGTGAGAGGTGAGACAGAGAACTCCTTCAAAAAAAAACAACATATATTATGAAAATATAGTTAATACAACTAATCCTGAAGGAGCATCAGGAAAGAAGGCTGCACCAGTATGTATACACATGGAGAACAGAGCAGACCTCACAAAATGGGCACCAGCACTGCTCCCCTGTGACCCCTGACATAAATCCAGGGACTGAGAAGCTCCAAAGACTAGAGCTTCTGGGCACTAGAGGGCGCCACATAAAAATATGAAACATCAAAGGAACCTGGTTCAGACCAAAATCTCAAAAATGCCAGAAAAAGGCCCACATGAAACTGAACTCACCAATCTTCCTGGAAGTGAGTTCAAAATAAATATCATAAACATGCTCATGGAGGTACTGAAAAATACTCAAGAACTCAGGAACAAATTTAGGACAGAGATTCAACATTAAGAAATTCCATATCTGAAATGAAACATACAAAGGAGGGATTTAAAAGCAGATTGGATGTAGTAGAAGAGACTGTAAATGGAATGGAAATTAGAGAAAAAGATCACAAAGAAGCTGAGGCACAGAGAGAAAAAAGTATCTCTAAGAATGAAAGAATATTGAGAGAACTGTGTGACCAATCCAAACGGAAGAATATTAGCATTATAGGGGTACCAGAAGAAGAAGAGAGAGAAAAACGGATAGAAAGTGTCATTGAGGAGGTAATTGCTGAAAAATTCCCCAATCTGGGGAAGGAGAAAGTCTCTCAGGCCATGGAGGTGCACAGATCTCCCAACACAAGAGACTCAAGGAAGACAACACCAAGACATACAATAATTAAAATGGCAAAGATCAAGGATAAGAAGAGACTTTTAAAAGCAGCTAGAGAGAGAAAAAAGATCACATCCAAAGGAAAACCCATCAGGCTATAATAAGACTTCTCAACAGAAACCTTACAGGTCAGAAGGGAGGGGCATGACATATTTAATGCAATGAAACAGAAGGGACTCGAACCAAGAATACTCGGCAAGGTAATCATTTAAATTTGAAGGAGGGATTAACAAATTTCAGATAAGCAAAAGGTGAGAGAATTTACCTCCAACAAACCACCTCTACAGTGCATTTTGGAGGGACTGCTATAGATGGAAGTATTTCTAATATTCGATAGCTGTCACCAGGAGAAATAAAACCACAGCAAAGTAAAACAATTAATTACTAAGGAGATGCAAAATCAAATTACTACCCCCAAAGTCAATCAAGGGATAGACAAAGAGTACAGAGTTAGATACCTAACATATAAAGAATGAAAGAGGAAGAAAAAGGAGGAAAACAAAAAAGAATCCTAGGTGGTATTTGTAATAGCATACTAAGTGAGTAAAGTTAGACTGTTAAATAGTAAGGTAGTAACCCTTGAACCTTTGGTAACCACAAATCTAAAGCCTGCAATGGCAGTAGGTATATACCTATCGATAATCACCCTAAATGTAAATGGTCTGAATGCACCAATCAAAAGACATAGAGTCACTGAATGGATAAAAAAACATGACCCATTTATATGCTGCCTAAAAGAGACTCACTTCAAATCCAAAGACATAAACAGACTGAAAGTAAAGGGATGGAAAAAGTATTTCATACAACCAATGGGGAGAAAAAAGCAGTAGTTGTAGTACTTGTATCACAGAAAATAGACTTCAAAACAAAGAAAGTAATAAGAGACAAAGAAGGACATTACATAACGATAAAGGTCAGTCCAAGAAGAGGATATAACCATTATAAGTATCTATTCACCCAATACAGTATCATCTACATATGTGAAACAAATGCTAACAGAACTAAAGAGGGAAAGAGAATGAAATGCATTCATTTTAGGAGACTTCAACACCATACTCACTCCAAAGGACAGATCAACTAGACAGAAAATAAGTAAGGAGACAGAGGTACTGAACAATGTATTAGAACAGATGGACCTAACAGACATCTACAACATTCACTCCATCCAAAAGCAACAGGATACACATTCTTCTCAAGTGCACATGGAACATTTTCAAGAATAGATTATATACTAGGCCACAAAAACAGCCTCAAAAAATTAAAAAATATTAAAATTGGACCAACCAGCTTCTCAGACCACAAAGGAATGAAACTAGAAATATATTACATAAAGAAAATAAAAAAGACCACAAGTACATGGAGGCTTAATAACATGCTTCTAAATAATCAATAGATCAATGAGGAAATAAAAACAGAGATCAAGCAATATATGGAGACAAATGACAGCAATAAGTCAACACAGCAAAATTTGTGTGATGCAGCAAAGGCCGTGCTAAGAGGGAAGTATATTGCAATACAGGCCTACCCCAGGAAAGAAGAATAATTCTATATGAAGGGCTTAAACTCACAATTAACAAAACTAGAAAAAGAAGAACAAATGAGGCCCAAAGTCAGTAGAAGGAGAGACATAATAAAGATTAGAGCAGAAATAAATAAAATTCAGAAAAATAAAACAATAGAAAGAATAAATGAGAGCAAGAGCTGGTTCTTTGAGAAAATAAACAAAATAGATAAACCCCTAGCCAGACTTATCAAGAAAAAAACAGTTTACACACATACACAGAATCTGTAATGAGAAAGGAAAAATCATTATGGACACCACAAAAATACAAAGAATTATGACAGACTACTATGAAAAAACATATGGTAACAAACTGCATAACCTAGAAGAAATGGACAAGTATCTAGAAAAATACAACCTTCCATGGCTGACCCAGGAAGAAACAGAAAATCTGAATAGACAAATTACCAACAAGAAAATTGAATTGGTAACCAAAAAACTACCTAAGAACCAAACCCTAGAACAGATGGTTTCACTACTGAATTTTATCAAACATTTAGTGAAGACCTAATACCCATCCTCCTCAAAGTTTTCCAAAAAGTAGAAGAGGAGGCAATACTCCCAAACTCATTCTATGAGGCCAGCATCACTCTAATACCAAAACCAGTCAAAGACAGAACAAAAAAGAAAATTACAGACCAATAACCCTAATGAACATAGATGCAAAAATACTCAACAAAATATTAGCAAACCAAATTCAAAAAGGCATCAGAAAGATCATCCATTATGATCAGGTAGGATTTATTCCAGGGACTCAAGGGTGGTAAAATATTAGAAAATCCATCAACATCATCCACAACATCAATGAAAAGAAGGACAAAAACTACATGATCATCTCAATAGATGATGAAAAAACATTTGATAAAATTTAACATCCATTCATGATAAAAACTCTCAACAAAATAAAGGCAAGTACCTCAACATAATAAAGGCCATATACGACAAACCGACACCAACATTATACTTAACAGTGAGAAGATGAAAGCTTTTCCTTTAAGATATATAACAAGACAAGGCTGTTCACTCTCCCCACTTTTATTCAACATAGTTCTGGAGGTCCTAGCCTCGGCAATCAGAAAACACAAAGTAATAAAAGGCTTACGAATTGGCAAGGAAGAAGTTAAATGGTTACTGTTTGCAGATGACATGATATTGTACATAAAATACCCTAAGGAATCCACTCCAAAACTATTAGATATAATATCTGAATTCAGCAAAGTTGCAGGATACAAAATTAATACACAGAAATCTGTTGCATTCCTATACACTAATGATGAACTAGCAGAAAGAGAAATCAGGAAAGCAATTCCATTCACAATTGCATCAAAAAGAATAAAATACCTAGGAATAAATTTAACCAAGGAAGTGAAAGACCTATACTCTGAAAACTATGAGACACTCATGAGAGAAATTAAAGATATCAATAAATGGAACACAACCTGTGCTTATGGATAGGAAGAATTAATATTGTCAAAATGGCCATCCTACCTAAAGGAATCGACAAATTCAATGAAAACCCTATCAAAATAGCAATAGCATTCTTCAATGAACTGAAGCAAATAGTTCTTAAATTCATATGGATCCACAAAAGTCCCCAAATAGCCAAAGCAATACTGAGAAGGAAGAATAAAGCTAGGGGGATTATGCCCCCAACTTCAAGCTCTACTACAAAGCCACAGTAATCAAGACAATTTGGTACTGGCACAAGAACAGACCCATAGACCAATGGAACAGGCTAAAGAGCCCAGATATAAACCCAAGCATATATGGTCAATTAATATATGATAAAGGAGCCATAGATATACAATGGGGAAATGACAGTCTCTTCAACAGCTGGTGTTGGCAAAACTGGACAGCTACATGCAAGAGAATGAAACTGGATTATTGTCTAACCCCATACACAAAAGTAAACTCATAATGGATCAAAGACCTGAATGTAAGTCATGAAACCACAAATCTCATAGAAGACAATATAGGCAAAAATCTCCTATATATAAACCTGAGCAACTTTTTCCTGAACGCATCTCCTCAGGCAAGGGAAACAAAAGCACGAATGAACAAATGGGACTACATCATGCTGAAAAGCTTCTGTATAGCAAAGGACACCATCAGCAGAACAAAAAGGCATCCTACAGTATGGGAGAATGTATTTGTAAATGACATATCCGTAAAGGGGTTAACATCCAAAATATATAAAGAACTCACATGCCTCAGCACCCTAAAAGCAAATAAGCCTATTCAAAACTGGGTGGAGGAGAAGAACAGACATTTCTCCAAAGAAAATATTCAGATGGCCAACATGCACATAAAAAGATGCTCCACATCGCTAATTATCAGGTAAATGCAAGTTAAAACCACAGTGAGATATCACTTCCTACCAGGTAGGATGGCCAACATAGAAAAGACTAGGAACAACAAATGTTGGTGAGGATGCGGAGAAAGGGGAACCCTCCTACACTGCTGGTGGGAATGTAAACTAGTTCAACCATTGTGGAAAGCAGTATGGGGTTCCTCAAAAAACTCAAAATAGAAATTCCATTTGACCCAGGAATTCCACTCCTAGGAATTTACCCTCTTTAAGAATGCAGCAGCCCATCTTGAAAAAGACATATGCACCCCTAAGTTTATCGCAGCACTATTTACAAAGCCATGAAATGGAAGCAACCTAAGTGTCCATCAGTAGATGAATGGATAAAGAAGATGTGGTACATATACACAATGGAATATTGTTCAGCCATAAGAAGAAAACAAATCCTACCATTTGCAACAACATGGATGGAGCTAGAGGGTATTATGCTCTGTGAAATAAGCTAGGAGGAGAAAAACAAGTACCAAATTATTTCACTCATCTGTGGAGTATAAGAACAAAGCAAAAACTAAAGGAACAGAGTAGCAGCAGACTCACAGAACCCAAGAATGGACTAACAGTTACCAAAGGGAAAGGGACTGGCAAGGCTGGGTGTGAAGGGAGGAATAAGGGGAATGAGGGGCATTAAAATTAGCCTTTATAACATAGGGTGGGGGTATGGGGAAGGCAGTATAGCACAGAGAAGAGAAGTAGTGTTTCTATACCATCTTACTACGCTGATGGACAGTTACTGTGGTGGGGCATGTGGTGGGGACTTGATAATGGGGGAAATCTAGTAACCAAAATGTTGCTCATGTGATTGTATATTAATAATAACAAAATAAAAAAATATAAATAAATAAATATATATATATGCATAATGACAACACACACACAAAGAAAGAATGCAGAAATATTTTCTACATGCATTTATTGTGTATTTAGCAAGGGTGCCTACCAGTACATTTTCTGACACTGAATATAGTACAAAGGTCATTAAAATGCATGAACTCTGCCATATAGGAATATACGATTAAAGCCAAGCAAGGTAGAATAAGCAGAGGAAATAAACAAGCAGGTGGCTACCTAAATGAATTTAAACAAAGAAGAGAAGAAATTTGATCAAATTGAGAAAAAAATTGTATGCTTTCAGGGAGCTTGTATTTGTAGGACCTCATTTGTATGTATCATTCACTTCCACCAAAACTCATTTATGAATATTTACAACAAGCATCATGGTAGACAATGAAAGTAATACAAATTACTGGATCATTTTCCATACCATCTTAGGCAGGATAAGTAGAGAATTATGTTTCTCTCCAGTCCATGGTAAATGAGGGGTCCAAAAGCCTAGTGCTTTAGGGACTGGGTATATAGTAGAAAATTGAAGCTGTCTGGGTAAGTTGAGGCCAAATGGAATAGTCTGTCTAAAGGAATAGTAGTCCCTCAGCTCCAGAGAATCATTATCTTACAGGAAAATTTACAAAATATTTCTAGTTGTCCAATTTTTTCAAGATAAGCTAGAATCAGCTTTTTAACTTACCATCTTAAGACTTTAAAAATGTAGTCCAATACATTTAAATATTTATAGGGACCAGATTCTGCCTGGGGGCTTCCAATTTATTATTTTTTGGTAAAGTAATAATTGCCATAAGGATGGGGGAGGGGAAAGAAGGCAATGCTATGAGATTTAAAGAACAGAAAGGTATACTTTTCATATCTTGATCGTAATGTAAGTGAAAAATTTATGATCTTGTATTTTCCAGTTATGTGACATTATAGACTAAATTATGAGAAAAACTTCCACAAAATGTGCATGTAGATTAAAAAAGATTCCTGGAGAGGCAAGGGCCAGCCCCATGGATTACTGATACTATTAATAATGCATGTATTATTACCAAAATGAATATGATAGGCCTGATCACCATTTTCATGAATAGTGAAATTTAAAGTCGAGAAGTAATAAATCAGATTTGAATTTCGGATGATTAATCTGGCAGTTGGGTGGAAAATGAGGTGGCTCGGATGACATCTTAAGGTCTTGAGTTCCAGTAAGAGGCTCTCATGACAATCCACACAAGCAATATCAAGAGGTTAAGGAAGAAACAAGAGATGGAGAGGAGACAACATGTGCAAAAGAGATTGTTGATAAAAATAAAATAATTTAATGTTAAGATTCCGAGACTGAGGAAGAAGGAAGTATACAAACCAATTTTGGGCTTTTAAGTTTTTATCACTGAGTGAATGTTGTTAGTATAACCTAAGTTAGGAAAAACAAAAAAAACATATTTTGAGGAAAATTTTAGACATGCCAATTTTAGATGTTTTATGGTTATAGTCCCAGTAGGATATCCAATAGGGGATATTTAGGGTTTTCATATCAAAGTGTTGAGTTTAAAAGTGATATCTGGAAGTTGCCTCATTTATCAGTTATGTAACACTAAATGAAACTTTATGCCCTGTGCAAATCCTGCAAATCCATCCCCTTCAGGTAAAAAAAGGCAAAACCCCTCAAACAACATGCTCCACTAGGGGTAGATCAGTAACAATGCTGTTATTATGAATAGTGTTCACTATTTTAATCTTTAAATTGCATACTTCCTTTGTTTTGTACTTTCATTCAACCAGCTCCACCTGCTGTACTACCTTCACCTCTCCCTGATCCTTATTCAATCTGTATTTCTCTAAAGTAATACTCTAATTCTCCCCTTTAAGACTTCCCTGTCCTTTTTAGCTCAAGTAATTCATCCAAACCTCATATGTATATAATTATATGTGTAGTTCATCTAAGCATTGATCACTGTTTCATGATTGCTCATCTAAGTTGTTTGGGACTGCAATTTATATCCTGTATTGCCACAGTAATGCGCCTATTAAGAAGCTCCATTGCAATGATTCACTCTTGTCAGAAACATTATAGCTAGAGGTAGGATAAGATAATGATAGTGCTCTAGGATGTCAGATATTGAAGATCAAGGAAAGAAATCCTTAAATACAAACTGAAATGTCAGAAGTGTCAGAAAATATAAAATGCGCATTTGTATGACTTGAGGCTAAGAATGGACTGAGCAAGAGGAGACAAATAAGAGATGGAGTTAAAATTAAAACAAGTTGGTAAGAAGGAATTGATTGTCTTGAGACTGAGAAATGACAGAAGCATAGGAACTGTGCAGCTTCGGTGAGTATTGTTCTAGATCTTGTACCAAGCTGGTGATAAAAACCTGTATAGGTATCTCTACTTACAGAAAACATATTGGTCCAGGAACTTGAGCTAGATAATCCTTTAAGTCTAAAGTATAGGTGGGTACAGTTTTAACAAACAGAATGAATGATGAAGACAAGGAGGTAGATCTTCCTGGACCTATGGTCTTTTCTTCTTGCTTCCTCTACCTCCTGAAAACTCCCTACACACACAAAGACACACACACACACACACACGAACATGTCATGCAGGAGTCTTAAATTAATAAAATAAATTTATTTAGGCTATAACTTTGTCATCACCCAGTTTCATTTTTTGTTTACTGATATAATGCTTAGAAAAGGCATCAATTATTCTAGAAAAACAATTTTTCAGATGTGTGGTTAGTATATATTGAGTAATTTTCTTTTATAGAGCAGTCTATAAATAAGCATTTTAAAAAATGAGGTAGTTTACATTCCCATCAGCAGTGTAGGAGGGTTCCCCTTAGAAAGCGGTTGATCTTACATGACTAAGAGAACGGGTACTATGCAGCTGACAAACAGATCTACGTAGTTGAGAAAGAAGATCCAGAGAAGCCAGAAAAGAATACAAGCCAGAAAAGAAGACAAGCCAAACTATTCCACAACATGATGCCAAAGATGGGCTCTCTTTCTCTTGCCTGGCTTCCAGTGAAAGTAACAGGGAAGAGGCAAATAGATTGGTTTTAATATTGCAGCTCTAAACAAAGTAATGATTTCTTTTTATACCTATAACTGTTTTTATATGCAAGGAACTTAAGACCAAATCTCTTATAGTATTTTGTTGTTGCTCTTCTGTTTTTTTTAGCTACACAATTGCTTAGTATAGTACTTGTATTATATTACTTTGTGGAACCCAAAACAGCCAAGTTGTATAAACATAATAGATGGTCTCTCTCTCTTTGTTTCTTGGCATCATGCATTTTATTACTACAATATTTTCTAAGACAACTCAATGAAGAAAATGCCATGGTACAAGTAGGTAGTTCTAAAGAATACAGAATCAGTATCTACTGACACTCTACCATGTAGAGTGCCTTACATATATCTAAATTACTCAATAAATGTGAACAGCCAAATAAATATTCTATTAATTTCAATTATAGGCCATACACTAAAACTTTTTTAAATGAATTTTATTTTTAATAGGTGAAAATTAATGGTACTTGAATTATATTAATAATGTGAAAAAAAACCAAGGTAGACAAGGTGACTTTGAAGAGAAGGATGCCAATATTCCTCTACCCAAAAAAGTTTTGACTGGAGAAAGAAGAAAATGGATATTGTGACTTATAATATAATATACATATTATTTCCTTGAAGTTCAGTTTGTACTAGTCTGCTGATTCTTCAGGCTGTCTTAACACTTTCTCATATTCATATTTCAAACATTTTTCTCTTAAGTGGTGCTGTTACATTCAGGTACAGTTACATTAAATAATACAGTACAGAGGATGAAATTAAAAGTTACAGAAGTCCTAGAAATTATCCCTTTAGAATTTCTGGATAAGTTTTCTTCATCATGGCCTAGTATACTGTGTTCAACATAATGCTTACGTGATAAGACAGGTGGACTAGAATCCTCCAGCAGGAATTTAATTAAGTTCATTTGTGCTATATCAGGTAAATATTAGTGTGCTTTCACAGACCTAATTAATAGAGTTAATATTTTAAAGCACAATAAGCACATCTCAAGTATTTATATCAACAGTATGATTTTATTTCTGGCATAGGCAAGAAAACAGCTATCAAGAACATTTAATTCCCATGTTCTTAAAAAGGGAAAGTATAATGATCGATATTGCTTTACAAAAAGTAAAATAAAATTTTTAACATGGAAGAAACTTCTTCAAAAATGATAGAGAAATAGGGAAATACTAGTGCTTTAAACAGTACATTTTCTTGAAAGCTTATCAATTTTTCTTATGGATCAAAGGTCCAATTAAAGTTGGTATGATATCATCAGCTTTGTATTACCACTAATAATCCCAAAGAAGAAGAGAGAAAATAGGTTAGTAAATAAAATTAACTTTTTTCAGATTTTATATATTCTGGTATGTTGCTCAGTAATGCCATGTTTGATATTGCTTTCGTCCTCTCTGTTTTCTATCATCAATGCAATTACTGTATATAGAGAGAAAAGATTTATGTATTAGTTGTTTTCATCTTAATGGCCTTTTTTTGCATGGATTAGAATAAACATAGCTATGTTTTATTTTAATTTTTTTATTGATGTACATACACTAAAATGCACAATGCTAATGCACAGCTCCAAGCATGTTGATATTTGTATACACTCATGTAACCATTACCTGGATCAAAACATGAAACACTCTTGTTAATTTTTTCCTGTTTCACCTATTTCACCCGTCTACCAACCCCCATTCCCTATGACAACAACCGGTTCCTTCTTTCTGGGTCTATTTCTGCTTTGTTTCTTCACTGTTTCATTGTTTTTTTTCCAGACACTGCATATAAGTGAAATCACATGATATTTGTCTTTCTCTGCCTGATTTATTTCACTTAACCTAATACCCTCTAGGTCCACCAATGTTGTTGCAATAGCAAGGTTTCATTCTTTTTTATGGTTGAGTAATATTCCATTACATATATATATCTCATGCATTCTTTATACATTAATTTAGCTATGGACATTTACATTGCTTCCATATTTTGGCTATTTTAAACAATGCTGTGATGAACATAGATGTGCATATATCTTTTCAAATCAGTGATTTTTTTTTTCCTTTGGGCAAATTCCCAGAAGTGTAATTGCTGGGTTGTATGGTATTTCAATTTTTAGTTTTATGAGAAACATCCACACTGCTCTCCATGGCTGCATCAATTTACAACTCTACCAGCAGTGTGTGAGGGTTCTCTTTTCTCCAAATCCCCAGTAACACATGTTATTTCTTGTCTTGTTATTAGCCACACTGACTGCATGAGGTGATACCTCTTTATGGTTTTGATTTGCATTTCCCTGGTTAGCAATGTTGAACATCTTTTTATGAGTCTGTTGACAATCTATACATCTTCTTTGCAAAAATTTCTATTCAGGACCTCTGCACATTTTAAAATCATATTTATTTATTTATTTGTTTGTTACTTTTCTGGTGTTGGGTTAATATGACTTCTTTATATATTTGGATATCAGCCCCTTATTGGATATATCATTTGCATATATATTCTCCCATATAGTTGGTTACTTTTTTGTTTTGTTAATGTTTCCTTTGTTGTGCAGAAGCTTTTCAGTTTGTCCCATTTGTTTATTTTTGCTTTTGTTTCCCTTGCCTAGGAAGATATATCCAGGAAAATATTGCTAATGCCAAAGTTCAAGAGTGTACTTTCTATGTTTTCTCCTGAGAGTTTTATGATTTCACATCTTATATTTAGGTCTTTAATACATATTGAGTTCATATATATATATATATGTTATTGCAAATGGTACGATTTGTTTTCTTCTCATGGCAAAATAGTATTCCATTGAATATGTGTACCACATCATCTTTATCCATTCATCTACTGATGGACAGTTAGGTTGTTTTCATTTCTTGGCTATTGTAAGTAGTGTTGCGATAAACATAGGGGTGCATACCAATTTTTCAAACTGGGCTCCTGTATTCCTAGGGTAAATTCCTATGAGTGGAATTCCTGGGTCAAATGGAATTTCTATTTTGAGATTTTTGAGGAACCCCATACTGCTTTCCACAATGGTTGAACTAGTTTACACTCCCACCAGCAGTGTAGGAGGGTTCCCCTTTGTCTGCATCCTCACCAGCATTTGTTGTTCCTAGTCTTTTCTGTGTTGGTCATGCTACCTGGTGGGAAGTGATACCTCATTGTGGTTTTAATTTGCATTTACCTGATAATTAGCAATGTGGAGCATCTTTTAATGTGCATGTTGGCCATCTGAATTTCTTCTCTGGAGAAATGTCTATTCAGCGCCTCTGCCCATTTTATTTATTTTTTTCCTTTTGAGAGGGCATCTCTCATATTTATTGATCATATGGTTGTTAACAACAATAAAATTCTGTATAGAGGACTCAATGCACAATCATTAATCAACCCCAAGCCTAATTCTCAACAGTCTCCAATCTTCTGAAGCATAACAAACAAGTTTTTACATGGTGAACAAGTTCTTACATAGTGAATAAGTTCCTACATGGTAAACAGTACAAGGGCAGTCATCACAGAAACTTTTGGTTTTGATCACGCATCATGAACTATAAACAATCAGGTCAATTATGATTATTTGTTAGATTTTTATACTTGATTTATATGTGAATCCAACATTTCTCCATTATTATTATTTTTAATAAAATGCTGAAGTGGTAGGCAGATGCAAGATAAAGGTAGAAAACTTAGTTTAGTGCTGTAAGAGGGCAAATGTAGATGACCAGGTGTGTCCCTATAGACTAAGTAATAATCTGAGCTAGACAATGGCAACAAAACATCCAAGGATACAGAAGATTTCTCTCAAAACAGGGTGGGTGAGGTTCTAAGCCTCACCTCTGTTGATCCCCAATTTCTCACCTGATGGTCCCCTGCGACTGTGCCTGTCTCAGGTTGTTCCTCCCTTGAAGAATCTTACCCTTCTCAGCTAACCAGTCATCTTCCAGGGCCATACAGGGAAATGTAAAGTTGGTATGTGAGAGAGAAGCAAAGTTAAAGAGTGTACTTGAAAAGGTTAGCTTTTTACTTCTTTGCATATTTATGCCCTGTGGCTTCTATGCCCAGCATTTGTCTTGAGGTATTTTTACCACATGGAAGAATTATGACACTCGGTAATTTTGATATGAGGCACGAATTCTACTTAGGGGTTGTAATTATGAAGGAAGAAGAGAAGCTATAGAAGTAGCAGACGGAAGAAAACATGGGAAGATTGATTATTTCTTTGACATATCTTCTTGTAGAGTAATTTAAGCATGTATAGGTTTTAAACTACTAATTAATTTGCGCACACACATTAACAAAATAAGAATACAGCTACATAACCAAAGCAGACCTACAATTACCAGCCATCTCCAGTGAAACCAAGAAAACCAGTTAGGCACCCTAGGCATTTGTGAAAACTTATCAATGATATGATGGACATTGTCTAACTGAATTTGAATATTTTGAGAAAAATCAGATAAATTAAAACAACACATTCCTGGGAACTGTTCACATCCCATATGTTCTTTTAAAAGTAGATAGTCTATAGTTGCAAGATTTTGGAGCGCTGCAACTTGCACTTCTCTTAATTCTTGGTTGAGTTCCGACAATATAGATCCAGTCAAATTTGTTGTTTTACTGTATGCACAGGACAGTTTAGATATCTCCTTCTTCATTCCAATGGCAAGTCCAGGAACCGGTGGGATGAATGCAGTTACATCTGCAGCATCGCCTGGATTTTTGATGAGGTATTTTGATGATCATCTTCTGGTATGACTCTTCCAGAGAATGTTGATGTTGGAAGTTCTTCTTCATATCGTAACTTAATTCGTTTTCTGGGTAGCCAAATTAGGCTTTGATCCTCTGTATAAACACAAACAAACCCTTTGCCCACACTTTGATATGCCCTTTAGACCACTGTGAAGAACTTATTGGAGATCACCACACAGGAACTGCTTTTTTTTATTTTTATTTTTATTTTTTTTAAGAGAAAGGAATATTATCAGAAAAATGTACTTCCATAGCAGATCATCTGACACCCTTTAAATGATCAAAATTAAGGATATTTAAGGCATGCATAAATCGCTGATTTTCAGTTAGTTTTATCCTATCAGGGAGTAATCTGCCTTTACTTTCTTTCTTTTTTTTTGTTATCATTAATCTACAATTACATGAAGAACATTTTGATTATTAGGATCTCCCTTATACCAGGTCCCCCCCACAAACCCTGTTATAGTCACTGTCCATCAGGATAGCAAAATGTTGTATAATCACTACTTGTCTTCTCTGTGTTGTACAGCCTTCCCCTTTCTCACAACCCCAAATTATGCATGCTAATCATAATACCCCCTTTCTTCTTCCCCCCCTTATCCCTCCCTACCCACCCATCATCCCCAGTCCCTGTCCCTTTGGTACCTGTTAGTCCATTCTTGGGTTCTTTGATTCTGCTGCTGTTTTGTTCCTTCAGTTTTTCCTTTGTTCTTATACTCCACAGATGAGTGAAATCATTTGGTATTTCTCTTTCTCCACTTGGCTTATTTCACTGAGCATAATACCCTCTAACTCCATCCATGTTGTTGAAAATGGTAGGATTTGTTTTGTTCTTATGGCTGAATAATATTCCATTGTGTATATGTACCACATCTTCTTTATCCATTCATCTACTGATGGACACTTAGGTTGCTTCCAATTCTTCACTATTGTAAATAGTGCTGTGATAAACATAGGGGTGCATCTGTCTTTTTCAAACTTGAGTGCTCCATTCTCAGGGTAAATTCCTAGGAGTGTAATTCCTGGGTCAAACGGTAAGTCTATTTTGAGCATTTTGAAGAAACTCCATACTGCTATGGAGTATCTCCATACTCCACACAATGGTTGAACTAATTTACATTCCCACCAGCAGTGTAGGAGGGTTCCACCTTCTCCACAGCTCACCAACATTTATTGTTGTTTGTCTTTTGGATGGTAGCCATCCTTACAGGTGTGAGGTGATAGCTCATTGTGGTTTTAATTTGCATTTCTCTGATAATTAGTGATGTGGAGCATCTTTTCATGTGTCTGCTGGCCATCTGTATTTCTTTTTTGGAGAACCGTCTGTCCAGTTCCTCTCCCCATTTTTTAATTGGATTATTTGTTTTTTGTTCGTTGAGGTGGGTGAGCTCTTTATATATTTTGGACGTCAAGCCTTTATCAGATCTGCCATTTACAAATATATTCTCCCATACTGTAGGGTACCTTTTTGTTCTACTGATGGTGTCTTTTGTTGTACAGAAGCTTTTCAGCTTAATATAGTCCCACTTGTTCATTTTTGCTGTTGTTTTCCTTGCCCAGGGAGATATATTCAAGAAGAGGTCACCCATGTTTATGTCTAAGAGGTTTTTGCCTATGTGTTTTTCTAAGAGTTTTACGGTTTCATGACTTACATTCAGGTATTTGATCCATTTTGAATTTACTTTTGTGTATGGGGTTAGACAATGGCCCAGTTTCATTCTCCTACATGTAGCTGTCCAGTTTTGCCAGCACCATCTGTTGAAGAGACTGTCATTTCGCCATTGTATGTCCATGGCTCCTTTATCAATTATTAATTGACTGTATATGCTTGGGTTAATGTCTGGAGTCTCTAATAAGTTCCACTGGTCTGTGGCTCTGTTCTTGTGCCAGTACCAAATTGTCTTGATTACTATGGCTTTGTAGTAGAGCTTGAAGTTGGGGAGTGAGATCCCCCCTACTTTATTCTTCTTTCTCAGGATTGCTTTGGCTATTCGGGGTCTTTGGTGTTTCCATATGAATTTTTGAATTATTTGTTCCAGTTCATTGAAGAATGTTGCTGGTAGTTTCATAGGGATTGCATCAAATCTGTATATTGCTTTGGGCAGGATGGCCATTTTAACGATATTAATTCTTCCTAGCCACGAGCATGGGATGAGTTTCCATCTGTTAGTGTCCCCTTTAATTTCTCTTAAGAGTGACTTGTAGTTTTCAGAGTATAAGTCTTTCACTTCTTTGGTTAGGTTTATTCCTAGGTATTTTATTTTTTTTTGATGCAATTGTGAATGGAGTTGTTTTCCTGATTTCTCTTTCTGTTGGTTCATTGTTAGTATATAGGAAAGCCACAGATTTCTGTGTGTTGATTTTGTATCCTGCAACTTTGCTGTATTCCGATATCAGTTCTAGTAGTTTTGGGGTGGAGTCTTTAGGGTTTTTTATGTACAGTATCATGTCATCTGCAAATAGTGACAGTTTAACTTCTTCTTTACCAATCTGGATTCCTTGTATTTCTTTGTTTTGTCTGATTGCCGTGGTTAGGACCTCCAGTACTATGTTAAATAACAGTGGGGTGAGTGGGCATCCCTGTCTTGTTCCCGATCTCAGAGGAAAAGCTTTCAGCTTCTTGCTGTTCAGTATAATGTTGGCTGTGGGTTTATCGTACATGGCCTTTATTATGTTGAGGTACTTGCCCTCTATTCCCATTTTGTTGAGATTTTTTATCATGAATGGATGTTGAATTTTGTCAAATGCTTTTTCAGCATCTATGGAGATGATCATGTGGTTTTTGTCTTTCTTTTTGTTGATGTGGTGGGTGATGTTGATAGATTTTCGAATATTGTACCATCCTTGCATCCCTGGAATGAATTCCACTTGGTCATGGTGTATGATCCTTTTGATATATTTTTGAATTCGGTTTGCTAATATTTTATTGAGTATTTTTGCATCTACGTTCATCAGGGATATTGGTCTGTAATTTTCTTTTTCGGTGGGGTCTTTGCCTGGTTTTGATATTAGGGTGATGTTGTCTTCATAGAATGAGTTTGGGAGTATTCCCTCCTTTTCTATTTTTTGGAAATCTTTAAGGAGAATGGATATTATGCCTTCTCTGTGAGTCTGATAAAATTCTAAGGTAAATCCGTCTGGTCTGGGGTTTTGTTCTTGGGTAGTTTTTGATTACAGTTTCAATTTCTTTGCTCGTAATTGGTTTGTTTAACTTTGGTGTTTCTTCCTTTGTCAGTCTTGGAAGGTTGTATTTTTCTAGGAAGTTGTCCATTTCTTCTAGGTTTTCCAGCTTGTTGGCATATAGGCTTTCATAGTAGTTTTTAATAATTATTTGTATTTCTGTGGAGTCTGTCTTGATTTTTCCGTTCTCATTTCTGATAATGTTGATTTGTGTAGATTCTCTTTTTCTCTTAATAAGTTTGGCTAGAGGCTTATCTATTTTGTTTATTTTCTCGAAGAACCAGCTCTTGGTTTCATTGATTTTTGCTATAGTTTTATTCTTCTCAATTTTGTTTATTTCTTCTCTGATCTTTATTATGTCCCTCCTTCTGCTGATATTAGGCCTCATTTGTTCTTCTTTTTCCAGTTTCAATAATTGTGATGTTAGACTATTCATTTGGGATTGTTTTTCCTTCTTCAAGTGTGCCTGGATCGCTATATAGTTTCCTCTTCAGACTGCTTTCACTGCATCCCACAGAAGTTTGGGCTTTGTGTTGTTGTTGTCATTTGTTTCCATATATTCCTTGATCTCTATTTTAATTTGTTCGTTGATCCATTGATTATTTAGGAGCATGTTGTTAAGCCTCCATGTGTTTGTGAGTCTTTTTGCTTTCTTTGTAGAATTTATTTCTAGTTTTATAACTTTGTGGTCTGAAAAGTTGGTAGAATTTCAATAGTTTGGAATTTACTGAGGCTCTTTTTGTGAGCTAGTATGTGTTCTATTCTGGAGAATGTTCCATGTGCACTTGAGAAGAATGTATATCCTGTTGCTTTGCATGTAGAGTTCTATAGATGTCTATTAGGTCCATCTGTTCCACTGTCTTATTATTCAGTGCCTCCATGTCCTTACTTATTTTCTGCCCAGTGGATCTATCTTTTGGGGTGAGTGGCGTGTTGAAGTGTCCTAAAATGAATGCATTGCAGTCTATTTCCCCCTTTAGTTCTGTTAGTATTTGTTTCACATATGCTGGTGCTCCTGTGTTGGGGTGCATATATATTTAGAATGGTTATATCCTCTTGGTGGACTGAGCCCTTTATCATTATGTACTGTCCTTCTTTATCTCTTGTTTCTTTTTGTGTTTTTAAGTCTATTTTGTCTGATATTTGTACTGCAACCCCTGCTTTCTTCTCTCTGTTGTTTGCCTGAAATATGTTTTTCCATCCCTTGACTTTTATTCTGTGCATGTCTTTGGGTTTGAGGTGAGTTTCTTGTAAGCAGCATATAGATGGTTCTTGCTTTTTTATCCATTCTATTACTCTGTGTCTTTTGACTGGTGCATTCAGTCCATTTACATTTAGGGTGACTATTGAAAGATATGTACTTTATGCCATTGCAGTCTTTAGATTCGTGGTTACCAAAGGTTCAAGGTTAGCCTCTTTAGTATCTTACTGCCTAACTTAGCTCGCTTATTGAGCTGTTATATACACTGCCTGGAGATTCTTTTCTTCTCTCCCTTCTTATTCCTCCTCCTCCATTCTTTATATGTTGGTTGTTTTATTCTGTGCTCTTTCGTGTTTCCTTTAACTGCTTTTAGTGGGTAGTTGATTTTATTTTTTTGCCTTTAATTAGTATTTGGTTGGTCTGCTTTCTTTGCTGTGATTTTATTTTCTCTGTTGATATCTGCTTAGTTTTAGGAGTGCTCCTGTCTAGAACAGTCCCTCCAAAATACCCTGTAGAGGTGGTTTGTGGGAGGCAAATTCCCTCAACTTTTGCTTCTCTGGGAATTATTTAATCCCTCCATCATATTTAAATGATAGTCATGCTGGATACAGTATCCTTGGTTCAAGGCCCTTCTGTTTCATTGCATTAAATATATCATGCCATTCTCTTCTGGCCTGTAAGGTTTCTGTTGAGAAGTCTGATGATAGCCTGATGGGTTTTCCTTTATAGGTGACCTTCTTCTCTCTAGCTGCCTTTAAAACTCTTTCCTTGTCCTTGATCTTTGCCATTTTAGTTATTATGTGTCTTGGTGTTGTCCTCCTTGGGTCCTTTCTGTTGGGAGTTCTGTGTATTTCTGTGGTCTGTTCGATTATTTCCTCCCCCAGTTTGGGGAAGTTTTCAGCAATTATTTCTTCAAAGACTCTTTCTATCCCCTTTTTCTCTCTTCTTCTTCTTCTGGTACCCCTATAATACAGATATTGTTCCTATTGGATTGGTCACACAGTTCTCTTAATATTGTTTCATTCCTGGAGATCCTTTTATCTCTCTCTATGTCAGCTTCTATGCGTTCCTGTTCTGTGGTTTCTATTCCATCAATGGCCTCTTGCGTCTTATCCATTCTGCTCATAAATCCTTACAGAGTTTGTTTCACTTCTGTAATCTCTTTCTGGGTGTCTGTAATCTCCCTCCGGACTTCATCCCTTAGCTCTTGTATATTTCTCTGTATCTCCGTCAGCATGCTTGTGATTTTTATTTTGAGTTCTTTTTCAGGAATACTGGTTAGGTCTGTTTCCTCAGGTGTTGACTCTGTGATCTTTGTCTGCCTGTAATTTTGCCTTTTCATGGCGATAGAGATAGTTTGCAGAGCTGGCACGAGTGACGGCTGGAAGAACTTCCCTTCTTGTTGGTTTGTGGCCCTCCTCTCCTGGGAGAACAGCGACCTCTAGTGGCTTGTGCTGGGAAGCTGCGCACAGACAGGGCTTCTGATTCCTGCCCGACTGCTATGTAGTTTATCTCCGCTGTTGCTGTGGTCGTGGCTTTCCTCGGGCAACTACTCTGATATGGTGGAGCCATGTTGGAGGGGGAGTGTCTGGGAGGCTATTTATCTCCATGAGGGGCCTCCGCACTCCCTGCTGCCCAGGGGGTTAGAGTGCCCAGAGATCCCCAGATTCCCTGCTGCTGTATTAAGTGTCCCGGAATGTTTCCGTCCAGTTTTGGGGTCTCTGTTTCTTTAAGACTTCCAAAAAGCAGTCAAAAAAAAAAAATTAAATAAATAATTTAAAAAATAAAGCCCGCTCGCTTTTCTTTGTCCCCATTGCCGGCCTCAGGCACCTGCTCACAGGTCTTGCTGTCCTGTTTCCCTAGTATCCAGGACCCCATGCATGCACTGTGTCTGCGCTCTGGTCTGGTTGGCTGAGGCTGGGTGTTTAGCAGTCCTGGGCTCCCTCTCCCTACCCGCTCTTACTCCTCTCCTGCCACTGGGAGCTGGGGTGTGGGGCACTTGGGTCCCGCCAGGCTGGGGCTTTTATCTTGCCCCCTTTGCGAGGCGCTGCATCCTCGCAGGTGTGGATGTGGTCTGGATGTTGTCCTGTGTCCTCTGGTCTCTTTCCTAGGAAGAGTTGTCTTTGTTACATTTTTATAAATATATGTGGTTTTGGGAGGAGATTTCCACTGCTCTACTCACGCTGCCATCTTGGCTCCCCATCTCCTGGAAAATGCTCTGCCCGTTTTTTAATTGGGTTATTTGCTTTTTGCTTGTTGAGCTGCATGAGCTCTTTATATAATTTGGATGTCAACCCCTTATCGAATATGTCATTTATTAATATATTCTCCCATACAGTAGGATGTCTTTTTGTTCTACTAATGGTTTCCTTTGCTGTACAGAGGCTTTTTAGTTTGATGTAGTCCCACTTGATCATTTTTGCTTTAGTATCCCTTGCTTGGAGAGATATGTTCATGTTTATGTCCAAGAGATTTTTGCCTAAGATTTTTTCTAAGAGTTTTATGGTTTCATGAGTAAAGTTCACACCTTTGATCCATTTTGAGTTTACTTTTGTGAATTGGGTTAGACAGTAATCCAGTTTCATTCTCTTGCATGGAGCTGTCCAGTTTTGCCAACCCAAGCTGTTGAAGAGGCTCTCATTTCCCCATTTTATATCCATGGCTCCTTTATTGTATATTAATTGACTATATATATGCTTCAGTTTATATCTGGGCTCTCTAGTATGTTCCACTGGTCTATGGATCTGTTCTTGTGCCAGTACCAAATTGTCTTGATTACTGTGGCTTTGTAGTAGAGATTGAAGTCAGGGAGCATACCTACCCCCGCTTTATTCTTCCTTCTCAGAATTGCTTTGGCTAATCGAGGTGTTTTGTGCTTCCATATGAATTTTAGAACTATTTGCTCTAGTTCATTGAAGAATGCTGTTGGTATTTGCATAGGGATTGCATTGAATCTGTAGATTGCTTTAGGCAGGATTGCCATTTTGACTATTAATTGTTCCTATCCATGAGCATGGAATGTGTTTCCATTTATTGGTATCTTCTTTATTTTCTCTCATGAGTGTCTTGTAGTTTTCAGAGAAGAGGTCTTTCATTTCCTTGGTTAGGTTTATTCCTAGGTATTTTATTCTTTTTGATGCAATTGTGAACAGAATTGATTTCCTGATTTCTCTTTCTGCTAGTTCATCATTAGTGTATAGGAATGCAACAGATTTCAGTGCATTAATTTTTGTATCCTGCAACTTTGCTGAATTCAGATATTAGATCCAGTAGTTTTGGAGTGTATTCTTTAGAGTTTTCTGTGTACAATGTCATGTCATCTGCAAACAGGGACAGTTTGACATCTTCCTTACCAATCTGGATGCCTTTTATTTATTTGTGTTGTCTGATTGCTGTGGCTAGGATCTCTAGAACTATGTTGAATAAAAGTGGGGAGAGTGGGCATCCTTGCCTTGTTCCTGATCTTAAAGGAAAAGCTTTCAGATCTCACTGTTAAGTATAATGTTGGCTGTGGGTTTGTCATATATGGCCTTTATTATGTTGAGGTACTTGCCCTCTATACCTATTTTGTTGAGAGTTTTTATCATGAATGGATGTTGAATTTTGCCGAATGCTTATTCAGCATCTATGGAGATAATCATGTGTTTTATGTCTTTCTTTTTGTTGATGTTGTGGATGATGTTGATGGATTTTCGAATGTTGTACTATCCTTGCATCCCTGAGATGAATCCCACTTGATCATCATGGATGATCTTTTTGATGTATTTCTGAATTCAGTTTGCAAATATTTTGTTGAGTATTTTTGCATCTATGATCATCAGGGATATTGGCCTGTAATTTTCTTTTTTGTGATGTCTTTGCCTGGTTTTGGTATTAGAGTGATGTTGGCCTCATAGAATGAGTTTGGGAGTATTTCCTCCTCTTCTATTTTTTGGAAAACTTTAAGGAGGATGGGTATTAGTTCTTCACTAAATGTTTGATAAAATTCAGCAGTGAAATCATCTCATCCAGGGCTTTTGCTCTTAGGTAATTTTTTTATTACCAATTCAATTTCCTTGCTGGTAATTGATCTATTCAGATTTTCTGTTTCTTCCTGGGTCAGCCAATGAAGGTTGTATTTTTCTAGATAGTTGTCCATTTCTTCTAGATTATGCAGTTTGTTAGCAGATATTTTTTCATAGTATTCTCTCGTAATTCTTTGTATTTTTGTGGTGTCCATAGTGATTTTTCCGTTTTCAGTTCTGATTCTGTTTATGTGTGTAGACTTTGTTTTTTTTCTTGATCAGTCTGGGTAGGGGTTTATCTAATTTGTTTATTTTCTCAAAGAACCAGCTCCTGCTTTCATTTATTCTTTCTATTGTTTTATTCTTCTCAATTTTATTTATTTATGCTCTCATCTTTATTATGTCCCTCTTCCTACTGACTTTGGGCCACATTTGTTCTTCCTTTTCTTGTTTCATTAATTGTGAGTTTAGACTGTTCCTTTGGGATTGATCTTCTTTCCTGAGGTAGGCTTGTATTGCAATATACTTTCCTCTTAGCTTGGCCTTCACTGTATCACACAGATTTTGCAGTGTTGAATTATTGTTGTCATTTCTCTCCAAATATTGCTTGATCTCTTTATTTATTTCTTCATTGATCCATTGATTATTTAGGACCATGTTATTAAGCCTAAATGTGTTTGTGGGCTTTTTCTTAGTGTAATTTTTTTTCTAGTTTCATACCTTTGTGATCTGACAAGCTGGTTGGTACAATTTCCTCCTTCTTGAATTTCTTGAGGCTCCTTTTGTGACCTAATATATGATCTATTCTTGAAAATGTTCCATGTGCACTTGAGAAGAATGTGTATCCAGTTGCTTTTGGATGGAGTGTTGTGTAGATATCCATTAGGTCCATTTGTTCTAATACATTGCTCAGTGTCTCTATCTCTTTACTTATTTTCTTTCTGGTTGGTCTGTACTTTGGAGTGGTGTGTTGAAGTCTCCTAGAATGAATGCATTGCATTCTATTTCCCCCATTGATTCTGTTAGTATTTGTTCCACATATGTAGGTGATCCTGTGTTTGGTGCATAGATATTTAAAATAGTTACATCCTCTTGTTGGACTGACCCCTTTATCATTATGTAGTGTCCTTCTTGGTCTCTTATTACTTTCTTTGTTTGGAAGTCTATTTTGTCTGATACAAGTACTGCAACTCCTGCTTTTTTCTCCCTATTGGTTGCATGAAATATCTTTTTCATCCCTTCACTTTCAGTCTGTGTATGTCTTTGGGTTTTAAGTGAGTCTCTTGTATGCAGCATATAGATGAGTCTTGTTTTTTTAACCACTCAGTGACTCTATGTCTTTTGATTGGTGTATTCAGACTGTTTCATTTAGGGTTATTTTTGATACTTATGTACTTATTCCCATTGCAGGCTTTAGATTCGTGGTTACCAAAAGTTCAAGGTTAATTCCCTTCTATCTAACAGTCTAATTTAACTCACTTCAAATGTTATTATAAACACAACCTAAAGGTTCTTTTTTTTCCTCCTTTTTCTTCATTTTTCGTTCTTTATATTTAGGTACCATATTCTGTACTCTTTGTCTATCCCTTGATTGACTTTGTGGGTAGTTGATGTGAGTTTGCATCTGCTTAGTAAGTATTCTACTTTGCTGTCATTTCATTTCCCCTGGTGACATCTATTTAGCCTTAGCAATATTTCCATCTACAGCAGTCTCTCCAAAATGCAGTGTAGAATTTGTTTGTAGGAGGTAAATTCTCTCATCTTTTGTTTATCCGAAAAATTGTTTAATGCCTCCTTCAAATTTAAATGATAACCATGTCGAGTAGAGTATTCTTGATTCAAGTCCCTTGTGCTTCATTGAATTAAATATATCATGCCAGTCCCCTCTAGCCTGTAAAGTTTCTGTTGAGAATCTGATGATAGCCTGATGCATTTTCTTTTGTATGTGATCTTTTTTCTCTCTCTAGGTGCTTTTAAAAGTCTGCCTTTATCTTTGATCTTTGCCATTTTAATAAGTATTATATGTCTTGATGTCTTCCTTGGGTCCCTTGTGTTGGGAGATCTGTGCACCTCCATGGCTGGGGAGAGTATCTCCTTCCATAGATTGGGGACATTTTCAGCAATTACCTCTTCAATAACACTTTCTATCCCTTTTTCTCTCTTCTTCTTCTTCTTCTGGTCCCCCTATAATTTATAATGAGGATATTCTTTCGTTTGGATTGGGCACACAGTTCTCTCAATATTCTTTCATTCTTAGAGCTACTTTTTTCTCTCTGTGCCTCAGCTTGTTTGTGTTCCTTCCTCTTCTCTAATTTCTATCCCATTTACCGTCTCTTCTACTACATCTAATATTCTTTTAAATCCCTCCACCGTATGTTATGTTTCATTTCTGATATGGAATTTCTTAATGATTAAATCTTCTGTGTTAAATTTGTCCCTGAGTTCTTGAATATTTTTCTGTACCTCAATGAGCATGTTTATGATTTTTATTTAAAACTCTCTTTTAGGAAGATCAGTGAGTTCATTTTCATTTGGCCCTTTTTCTGCAGTTTGTGATATTTTGGTCTGAACCAGGTTCTGTTGAGTTTCATAATTCTATGCGGTCCCCTCTAGTTCCCAGAAGCTCTAGTCTCTGGAGCTGCCAGCCCCTAGAGTGAGATTTGCAGTCGTAGGGGAGTAGTGCTGGTGCCTTGTGGCAGAAAAGAGCTATTTCCTCATTCCCAGCTACAGTGCCTGTCTCCAGTATCAGAGCCAGTGGGCCGAGCCACAGGTGTAAGCCTCTGTCTTGGCATCTCTAGCTGATGTAGGCGGGGTCTCCCTCTGGCTGGCCTGATGCCAGCACAGTGACTGCTGGTTTGTGAGCAGGTGCCGGCAGGCTAGGAGGAAGGTGCAGCAGGCTGCGTGTCACAGTGGGTGGCCTCGGAGCTGAGTAGGCAGCCAGGGGGATGGGGCACCTGAAGCTCCTTAAAGTTCCCAACCTGCTGGGCAGAGCACTCCCATACAACCTTGTCCACCTATCCCTTATCCCGTGTAGCGAGGTCTGTGCCAATCCCGCCCCTTCAGCAGCCCTCTCGCTGCTAGGAAGTCTTTCAGACTGCCTGCCTTTTCTCTGTCACAGAGTGGCCGGATGTGGATCCCCATCCTCCACAAACAGCCAGAATCTCAGTCTTTCAAGCACTCTGCCTGTACCAGCTCCCCAACCCCAGCAACCTCCAGAACACCACACAATGTAGTTCTGTGTCCCAAAACAGACCTTTAGGGCTGGATGTTCAGCAGTTCTAGGCTTCCATCCCCTCTTCCTCTGTTTGTCTTCATCCCGTTGGTGAGCTGGGGTGGGGGAAGGGCTCAGGTCCTGCCAGATCAAGGCTTTCATATGTTACTCTGTTTCATGAGGTCTGCTCTGTTTATGAGGTCTGTATGCAGTCTGGTGCAGCCTTCTCTCCTGTTGCTGTTTTAGGGCTAGTTGTATTAACTATATTTTCACACTATATGTGGTTTTGGGAAGAATTCTCTGTCTCATCTCTCATGCCACCATCTTGAATACAGATCTGAGTTCATTTTTATGCATGGCATAAACAGTGATCCTGTTTCATTTCATTCTTTTGCATGTAGCCTTTCAGTTTTCACAACATTTATTGAAGATACTTTTTCCCATTGTATATTCTTGCCTCTTTCATCCTATATTAAATAACCATATAGGCATAGGTTTATTTCTGGGATTTTTATTTCATTTCATGGAGCTAGCTATCTGTTCTTGTGTCTGTGCCATACCATTTTGATTACTAGGGCTCTGTAATATAGTTTGAAGTCAGGGAGCATGATTCCCCCAGCTTTGTTATTCTTTCTCAAGATTGCTCTGGATATTTGGGGTTATTTGTGGTGGTACGCAAATTTTAGGATCATTTGCTATAGATATGTGAAAAATGCCTTTGGTATTTTGATAGGATTGCGCTAAATCTGTAGATTGCTTTGGGCATCTATGTTTCATCAGGAATATTATTCTGTATGTTTCTTTTTCAATAGTGTCTTTGTCTGAATTTGGTATCAAGTGATACTGACCTCACAGAATGAATTTGGATGCTTTCCTTCCTCTTTAATTTTTTGGGATGATTTGAGAAAGGTATTAACTCTTCTTTGAATGTTTGGTAGAATTCACCTGTCAAGCCATCTGGTTCTTAACATTTGTTTGTTGGAAGTTTTCTGATTACCAGTTCAATTATTTTCCTAGCACATGGTCTGTTCCTATTTTCTATTTCTTCCTAGCTCAGTCTTAGAAGATTGCATGTTTCTAGGAACTTATCCATTTCTTCTATGTTTTCCAATACATTGGCAGAAAATTTTTCATAGTAATGTGATAGTAGTTATTTGTATTTCTGTAGTGCCAGTTACAAGTTGCCCTCTTTCATTTCTGATTTTGACTCCTTATATTTTTTGATGAGTCTAGCTAACAGTTTATCAATTTTATCTTCTCAAAGGACCAACTCTTCATTTTGTTTATCTTTTGTATATTTTTTAATATCTATTTCACTTATTTATCTTCTAGTTTTTATTTCCTTTCCTCTATAAACTTCGGACTTGGATTCTTCTATTTTTGGTATAAGCTCCTTTGGGTGTAAGGTTAAAAATGGTTGTTTGAGATTTTTCTTGTTTCTTGATAAGCCTGTATTGTTATAAACTTCTCATTTAGAACTGCTTTTGCTAGATCCCAAATATTTTGAACTGTTATTTTTCTATTATCATTATTCTCTAAGTATTTTTTATATCCCCTTTGATTTCTTCTTTGATCCATTGGTTGTTTAGTAAATGCTGTTTAGCTACCACATGTTCATGTTTTTCCAGTTTTTTCTTGTACTTTGTTTCCAGTTTCATACTGTTGTGGTGAGGAAATATGCTTGGTATGATTTCAATCTTAAATTCTTGAGACATTTTTCAGCCCATCATGTGTTCTATCATAGTGGTGTTCTGTGTGCACTTCGTGTATTCAGCTATTTTTGGATGTAATGCTCTTTGTAAATCTATTAAGTCCATTTGGTCTAATGTGTCATTCAAAGTCACTGTTTCCTAACTGTTTTTCTGTCTGGATGATCTATCCATTGAAGTAAGCAAAACTTTGTGTCTTGATTGAACGTCATTCATGATAGATTTAGCAAATAAAAATACAGGATGTCCAGTTAAATTTGCATATCAGATAAACAACAAATACATCACATATGAACATGATAAATGATGAATTAACACGTAAATAATTGAATATCTTGTAGTAGTCATGAAAAAAGTGAACTACAGTTTAATGTAAATAGGCATGAATCAGTAAAGAATGCTGAGTGATAAAGGGAAGTGTAAGAAGATCATAGACTCTCTGATACCTATATTAAGAATTCAAAACCAACTAAGATTAAGTATGTCAGACATTCAGCAGAAACTCAAGGATATAAAAATAGTTTCCAGAGTAAATTAGATAAAATTTGTCATTTATTAAACATGCACTTTAATGTTCTAAAACTGAAAATAATTTTTTATTGTCCTCCTCAGAAATGTCCATTTATAGACCCTAAGCTCAGATGAATAGACCAGTAGCTGTTTTCAGTTATGACTCATAAAGCTTTTGTTTACTTATTTATTGATACACATGTATAAACATTTTCTTAAGGCATACATCTAGGGAGGAACTTTTGTGCTGTAGGGAACTTGAATGTTCTACTTCACACAATAATGACAAACTGTTACCCAAAGTAAAAACATGTTACATTCCTGCTAGTAATGTGTAAGAGGTTCTGTTCTCCCCATTTTCTCCAACAGTTGGTAATATCAGAGTACAGCCTTGCCAAAGGGATAGGTAGTATCTCTTTGATGACCATCATTTTTCTGTTTACAAGTGTTTTTGTTTTTTGAAAAGGCTACATATTTTGTTCATTCTTCAATTGATTTTTAAAGCTTTTTATATTAATTACACTAACTTTGTTTTCCTCAGTTAAATAATGTTTTCCACCATGCTTTTATCATTTATTACATGGCATTCTTTAGTATGCTCAAATATCTGTCCCTAATTTTTAATATGAGATTATAACAGATACAGGATATAAATAACAAAAAATTATAAGGATATGACATGAGGAAGATTGTGAACATATAATTCATTTGAAAAATCAAAAACAAGGCTCAGGTTTTCAGCTTGGAACATCAATATTTCTTGATCACATTAATAGGTGGATTATTATTATTCATGCTCAACACTCATACTAATAAAATGAATCTTCCCTTCCTTATCATTTGCCACTGTCCATTTGATAACAAGAGATATCACAAATGACCTTTCTCTGTCAAAGCATAAAACGACAGCAAAGGAAAAGAGTAATTTCAGATTTACTTCCCTTGTAGTATAGCACTTTCTGCTTACTTGGGGGAAGAAAGCTTGCAAAAATCAAGTCTAATGGAATGAAAATAAGGAACAAAAAGAATGCTCCAAGGTCTGTTTCCAGGTTCAGTCTTGAGCCCAAATCTCCACTTCTCTGAAATAAAGAAAAGGTTTTGTTTTGTACTTTTTAAATCTCATAGCTGCCATTGCAAACACTGCTGGAGCTCTGTTAGACATGGAGCACCAGAAGGATGGATATGAAAATAATTTCTTAAGTGAGTTGGTTTAGGAGCTGAGTTACCATTTACTAACCTTACACTTTAATGTGCCAAAGCCAAAGGTCATCTCTTGCATTGTCCTCTTTCTCAGAAATGTTCATTAATAGCTTCACTCTTTTTATTAATTGTATAGAATGTTAAGATCAATCCCTTTTTTGTACATTTTAAAATGTCTAAATGAAGGCTGAATTAAGCCTCAGGCATGAAGAAGGTGTTCAGTTTGTATATTTCTTCTTTTTTAGTATTAAATTTTTTTTCATTTGGAACATTAAGGTAAAATTTGATACATTTCCAACACGTTATTGGGGCAGAAGATTTCCTGAAATTTTATTAAACAGGTATTTATAGCTGAATGAGTTCATTATAGGCATTTACTTGTAATCCCCTCCCAGTGTTCTTCCTTCCCATTCTGACACTCTTTATTTATTCCTTCTTCTACCAATTAATAATAGATACATATGTACTGAGAGATTTGGAATACAGAAAATCCTTTCATTGGACTTTCCAAATGATGGTCAATGAATAATTCCAGTGAGATTCAGGCTAAGTAGAAATATCTAAAGAAAAAATTTTGATCCATGTGTGTATCAATGTATAGCTCCAATTTGAAAATCATATGCAAAGGAACTCAGAGAATAAACAACCAACTGCCAATGCATATATAACAAGATGATGCTCAACCTCACTCAAATAATTGCAAATCAATATAACAATTAAGAGATATTTTTCATCAGTCAAATTGATAATAGTTAAATGCTGACAATACTCAGTGACAGTATGAGTATAGTAATAGAAAATGTCATATATCATGGTGAGTCTGATTAATGCAATTTGATACTATTAAATTTCAAATTGGCCTTTCCTTAGACCCATCAACACTGCTGCTATCAATTTAGCCTACAAATATATTTTAAAATGGCTTCCAAGTGTATTTCCAGGCATATAAGAAGAAATAAATGTTAGCAACATCATGCAAAGAAATTTTAGGTAGCCATTAAATGATATTAGAAGAAAACAAATGGGCTCATATAAAAATATCCTAGATTATATTAAGTGGATAAAAAGTATAGACCATCAATATTATTGAAATCAAACACACACATACACATAAGTCTAAATATATATGGAAATATTATATTGTTTGGTTACACATCTATGAAGAAATACAGACAAGATTATAGAAATTTTTGACAGGTACCAACTGATATGTACACAGCTATGTCAAAAAGGTATACTGAGTGATATGGAGGGAAACTTTTGTTTTCCTTATATATGTATGTGTACCAGCTCTGTTCAATAGAACTTTCTGTGATAATGTAAATATTTTGTATGTGCATTGTCTAATGTGATAGCCACTGGTTTCATTTAGCTATTAAGAACTTGAAATGTGGCTGGTGTGACTAAATGAAGGAATTTTTAATATTATAAGATTTTAATTAATTTAAAAATAAATTTCAATAGCCACACGTGGCTACTGCCTCTCATATAGTTCAATTTACTATTTATCTTTTCTAACCATATATATTCATAATCTTTTTAGAATGTCAATGAGGAAGATTAAGAATATTTGTATTCTTGATTGTACTGTATTTTATTAAAATATCAATTCAATGTATCATTTTATGGGACATATAAAAATTATGGATTAAGTGGGATATAATCAAGGATTAAAAAAATAGAAAACCATAAACTTATAAAAATAATATTACATAAATGAGCTTTGACTTATCCAGAACTTATAAGGATAAGCTCTGTAGGCTTTGTAAAAAAGAAACCTTACAATGTAAATTTGTTCTGTTCTCTTAGAAATAATTAATATATAAGGATATATATATGTATATTATATATGTATATACACATAGCTAGGATGCAAGATTAGTCTGCATAGCTATATGAATTAAATGTTTACTTACTTATTTTTATAAAGAATAGAATGTGATTCTAAGTATTTTTCCTCTAAAATAAATAGTACTATGGTGTTTAGTGGATATAATGTGTATAAGCTTTCTCATTCTGAGTCAAATATGAATATACCTCTTTTTAGGAAGAAATACATATTTTGCTATTATAACATACTTTCCTAAATTACACTGTAGTTATTCATTTACTTTAAGTTTTTTTAGTCCCTTAATGTTTTGTTAAAATCAATAATAAATAAATAGGAATATTTTCTCTAGGTATCTTTTTCTAAGTATCTTTTATAAGATACTTTTAAAACTAAGCTCAATATTCACAATCATCATCAATATCCTAGCAAAAATGGGTTCAGAACATCTACATTTTGAAGGACCTTTAAAAGAGAACCTATTCAAAGGCAGTCCAGGAGTTTGAGGTAAGCTGGAAAAGGTTCCTAATTCCAGACAGTAAACTGATAGATGGTAGGAATTTTCATTACAGTCTCACCTATAATAACTGTTGACCACTGATAATCTGCATTAATGGTTAAGGGGTTGTATACAGTAATGTAAGTTTTCACCCAGAATTTCCCACCTGGCCTTGGTTCATTTACATACCAATCGACGTTTACCACAGCAGAGCCTCTGGTAGATCCAGGGCAAGGGGGAGAAAGAAAATGGCCATTTTCTCCTGCCATCCATTCCTGGTACCTAATTGGTCTGGTGCCCATTGGTCAACATGGAGCTGCCCATAGAGTTCCTGCCAGAAGGGGTGGGCAGGGGGAGGAAAGCAGTGCATGCCACTGCTGGAGGGGATGAACTGTGTGAAGCCTGGCTAGAGAACCCCAGCAAGCTGTAAGAAATAAAAGCCTTTCTCCCAATCTTTCCTTTCCCTTGATTTACTTCACTTTCACTAGATTCACAAGGAACTTGTCCCAGAAGGGGAGTCCCCTTTCCACCAGAGCCACAGTTGCAATTATTTAGTTAATACTAGGAGTCTATTAACTATAATAATAATAATAATAATAATAATAATAATAATAATAATAATGAAAAACAAAGTATTCAAGATAAAGTCATCTAAGCTAATTTTTTCATGATTAAAATGAAGTTGTAATTATTTTACAGAGAACATCAACTAGAGTGACAATAAATTATTATACTTAGTTATATTGAATTGAGAACTTTATACTACCCATTTTGGAAAATGAATGTAGCATATAAAATGCATGTAAAAATCTAAAGACAGAGAAGAGAAAATAAGCCAAAAAGAGTAACTTTAAATTTCTCAGATTGATGTAAAACATTATTGTTCATATTGAAGAAGCTGAATAAATTTCAAGTGGAATGAAGTAAAAAAGATGCTCACTTAAACACATCATAGTCAAATTGGACAAAATCACAGAAACGGAAAAATCTTGAAAATAGCAAGAGAAAAATAACCTATCCACAAATAATCCTTTATAAAATTAACAGCTGACTTCTCCTAAGAAATAGTAGCTGTAAGAAGAGAGGATGACATCTTCAAAATATTGAAAGATAAAGCCTGTCAACAGAGAATTCTATATTGAGCTAAACTCTCCTTAAAAAAATCAAGGAGAAATTAAGCTATTTCTAAATGAACAAAAACTGACAGCATTTGTTGCTACAAGAAATACTAAAAGGAGTCCTTCAGACTGAAATGGAAGGACACTAGACAGCAGCCTAATCCACGTGAAGAAATAAAATGACCCAGTAAAGGTAGCTACATAGGAATTATGAAAGCCAGAATAAACGTTTTAACTCCTTTCTTCCCTACCTATTTTAGAAGTCAGCTTCATAAACAATAATTATAAATTGTGTTGTTAGGGTTATAATACATAAAGACATAACTTGTATGGTAATAATAATGCAAAGGACAGAGAAGCAATGGAGATATGTTGGAACAATTTTTGTATAACTATTTACACCAGGAAAATATATTAATTATAAATACACATGCACCTAATAAGAGTCCCAAAACATATTAATAAAAAATGATAGAACTGAAGGGAAAAATAGACACTTTAATAGTAGTAGTAATTGGAGATTTCACAACCCCAACTCCAATAATAGATAGAACAATTGGGAAGATGAACAAATATATAGAACACTTGAAAATTATAAAACCATAACAGACAGAAATTACTAGTGGAACACATATTCTTATGTGGTATACATGGAAAATTCTCTAAGACAGATCCTAGTTAGGCCATTAAACAAGTCTGAATAAAGGTAGAATAATTGAAATTAAAGAAAGTGTGTTCTCTGACCACAGTGGGACTAATTAGGAGTTAGTAACAGAAAAAAATTTGAGAAATTAATAAATATATGTATATTAAACAATGCCCTCCCAAATAACCAATGGATCAAAGAAGAAACAAGTAAAAAAATTTATTGAGTAGAATGAAAATAAAAATACAAACTTTAATAATTTATAGAATGTTATTAAACCAGGGCTTAGAGGGAAATTTCTACTGCAAATACTTATAAGGAAAGGAAGGAAAGAAAGAAGGGAGGGAGGAAGGAAGGAAGGAAGGGAGAAAGAGAAAGAGAGAAGAAATAGAGAGAAAAGAAAGAGAGAGAAAGAAAAAGAAAGAATCTGAAACTAATAACCAAAGTTTCTACCTAAAGAAAATAGAAAAAGACCAGCAAACTCACCATAAAGCAAGCAAAAGGAAGGAAATAATAAAGATTAGAGTGCATATAAATCCAATTCAAATAGGAAAACAGTAGATAAAATCAATAAAATCAGGCGTTGGTTTATTGAAAATTAAATTAAAATTGACAAACCTTTAGCTAGATTGATAAAAAAAAAAGGAAAGATGACTCAAATTATTAAAATTATGCATGAAGTAGAGGGTACCACAACTGACCTTACTGAAATAAAAATATAAGGAATTATTATGTAAAACTGTATGCCAAGAAATTATAATTATTTAGATTGAAAAGAGAAATTCCTGAAGAGAAAATATTCTAATTGACTTATGAAGAAATAGAATAGACTTATAAAGGGATTAAATTAGTAATTAAAAAACTTCAACAAAGAAAACTCCATGCCCAAATGGCTTCATTGATGAATTACACCAAACATTTAAAAAATAATTAACACCAACCCTTCACAAATTCTTACAAAACATAAGAGAGAACACTTTGCTACACATTCTATGAGAACAGTACTATCCTGAGACATAAACTAGACAGACATTATTAGGAAAGAAAATTATAGACCAACATCCCTAATGAATAAACACAAAAATTCTGAACAAAACACCAACAAACAGAATCGTACAACATATGAAAAGGGTTGTACACCATGATGAAGTGAGATTTCTCACAGCAATACAAGTTTTCTTAAATGATCTGAAATTAAGTCAATGTAATTTATATTAATAAAAATAAAATATTTCAAAAAAAAGAGATAATTATCTCAGTGGATGAAGAAAATGTACCTAGTAAACTCCAAAACTCTCAAACCCTTTCATGATAAACCCTAAACAAACTAGGAATAGAAAGGAAAATCTTCAACTTTATAAAAGGTATCTACAAAAATTTTTTAAAAAAGGAACTAATAACATAATTAACAGAGGAAACCTAAATGGTTTCTCCCTAAAATTAAGGATGCAGCAATGATGTCTGCTCTCACCATTTCTATTCAGCATTGTACTGGAGGTTCTCACTGGGCACTTAGGCAAGAAAAAGAAGAAAATGCTTCCAGAAAGGAAAATAAATAAAACTGCCTATATTGGCAGATGACACCATGTATATGGAAAATCCTATGGAATCCATCAAACACAGTAATGTGGCACAATATTAATATGAAAAATCAGTTATATTTCAATACACAAGCAGCAAGCAATTCAAAGATAAAATAAAGCAATCCCATTTACAATACCTTCAAAAGATTAAAACATCTAAGAATAAATTCACTAAAAAGTATAAGGTATATACACCAAAAAATATAAAACATGTTTATAAGAAATTAAAGAGCTAAATAAATGAAAGAAATTGCATATCCAGCATCAGAAGACTTACTCTTGTTGAGATAGAAATATTTTCAAAATGAATCTACAAAGTTAACAAAATCTTTATCAAAATTCCACATTCTCTTTTTTTTTTTTGGAAAACAATTTACCAGATGACCTTAAAATTCATATGATAGTGAAAAGAGACTCAGAATATCTGAAACAGTCTTGAAGATGAATTAAGTTCAAGGTCTCATACACCCTGATTTAAAATCTTATTACACACCTACATATAAAGACTGTGTGGCACTAGCATAAGGATAAGCATAGAGAAAAACAGGGAGAGTCCAGAAATAAGTCCATACATTAGTGGTCAACAGATACTTCACAAGGGGGCCAAAACCATTCATTGGGGAGAAAAAGTCTTTTCAATCAATATTGCATGCAAAAATCGAGTCTGGACAAACTACCTCACATCATTCATAAAATTAACTCAAAACAAATCACAGAACTAAATTTAAAAGTAAAAATTATAATGCTTTGATACAAAAGGATAGGCATAAATCTTCATGATCATGGGTTTTGCAAAAGTTTCTATATTAACAAAGTACGTAAGACAAAAGAAAAAGTAGATAAATTTGATTTCATCAAATTTAAAATCTTTTGTGTATCAAACAGTAATGTCCAGGAAGTGAAAGACAATACACTTGAGAGAAAATATTTACAATTTTATTTCTGACAGGGAACTTACACTTTGCATATGAAGGACAATTAAAGTTTATTAATAAAAAGACAAAGAACCCAATTAAAATATTGTTTTTTTTAACAGTAAATTATTTTAACAGTGATTTCTCCAAAGAAGATATACAAATGACCAATATGCAAATGAAATAATGCTCAACATCATTAGTAAATTAAGAAAACCCAAATCAAAACTACAATAAGATAGCACTTCCCAGACCTAAGATGTCTAAAATAAAAAAGACAAAAACAAGGACTGATGAGGATCTGAAGAAACTTGGCTCCCCTTAATTGCTGGTAGGAAGGTAAACAGCTGTGACTGCTTTGGAAAATAATTTCACAGTTGTTCAAAATGCTAAACATAGTTATCATCTGACCCAGAAATCCATTCCTGAATAATGGAAATATGTCAAGAGTGATGAAAACTTGTGCCTATGTGATACTTGTAAACAAATATTCATAGAAGTATTATTCATAATTTAAAAGTAAATAGCCAAAAAAATTGAAATGGCCCAATTGTCAATTAATTAATAAATGTATCAATGAATTAGTGTATCTATACAAAGTAATATTATTCAGTAATAAAAAGGAGTGAAATACTGATATATTCTAAAACATGGATGAACCTTGAACACATCATGCTAGGTGGAAGAAGTCAGTTAGAAAAGACCACATATTGTAGGTTTTATTTATCAATACACAAATCCATAGAAACATGGAGTAGACTAGTAGTAGTTGCATGAGTCTGTAGGGGGAGAGACTGGGGTTGGGGAAGTACTGCTAGTATGTATGGGTTTCTTTGCAGCAGCTGAAAATGTTCTATAATTAGATTGTGATGATGGTTTTCCACCTCTGTGAATAGACTAAAAACCAATGAACTGTACACTTCACATTAGAGAAAATTATAGTATATGAAATGTTTCTCCACAGATCTGTTACACACACATACACAAATGAAAGACAGACAGAGGAGGGAATCAGAAAACAAATTAAAGAGTAGTGTGAAGTCAGAGGAGTTAGCGTAATTTCCATGCTCTCATTTCTTTCTCAAGTGTTAAAAGTAAGCTTTACTTCAGCTCTGATTTTCCCATTAGCTATACACTAGAAAAAAATATTTTTACTTATAACTGTCAATTAATTAAGAGATGAATAGATTTTTCTGAATATAAGGTGTTAAGAAACAGTTTTTTCCATGACTAATAAGCAATTTTCTGTTTATACCAATTTCTTGAATATCCTACAAATTAACAGTGTTACAAAATAAAGATATGGTGTAAAGAATTAAATAATTGTCTTCTGTTTTTTTATCTTTTTTCATTTCAATAATCACAGCATCTCTACTTGCTTGTAATCTAATGGGCTCACAATTTTAGTGGGTGGAGAAAATCAAAAGCAAATCGATAATCTTTAAAAATCTATCACTGTGACGTTCATGATCAGATCCTATTTTCTAACCTCATCTGGCTTGGCTTACTTGTGCCACACTGGCATCCTTTCAAGGTTTTTAATGCTCCTAGTCTCATGCTATTCCCACCACCTCCAAGCTCTATTTTTACCTGGTTAACTTCTCTTCACTCATCTGTGCTTCAATAAAGAAGCTTATAATGACTTCTTCAAAATAGAGGTCAATATATTAGAAAGTCTAACATGAATGTAATGTTTTATTTTTAGTTTTCATTCCTACGTTCCACATCAGAGAGTATAAATGCTCATATATAATTAATTCTTTAATGAGTGTTCTCCTTGCTTACTAGACCGTGAGATCACTATAACCAGGACAGTTCTATTTTCTTACTATCATATCTTCAGCAGCTACTACAGTGTGTGGGATAAAACAAGAACGTAAGATTATTGAATGATTCAATCAAATAACAAAATAGCACATTTTTAACCCCCAAGGTATGATGGTTTGTATTTCTATGTTCTATGTTAATTTCTTAATTTCATTGTAAGTCTTTTTTCAAACAGGCCACTAAATATTCCTCTATTGTTTTGTAATATACAGAATATGTGTAAACATATACAGTTGACTCTTCAGCAAAGAGGGGCTTAGAGGCACCAATCCTCTTTGTAGTGGAAAATATACATGCAACTTTTTTCAAAAACTTAACTACTAATTGCCTACTATTGACCAGAAGCCTCACCAATAACATAAACCACTGATTAATACATATTTAAGTATGTATTATATACTGTATCCTTACTATAAAGGAAGCTATAAAAAAGATTTTTTCAACTTTTCACAAATCTTCAAATTTTTTTCAAATATACTAACTGAAAAAAAAAAATCCATGAATAAGTGGACCCGCACAGTTTGAACCTGTGTTGTTCAAGGGTCAACTATGTATACAACAACCAAACATTAAATAGATTCTATTGTGAAGATTAGTTGGAAATGTTTAAAACAGAATTGTCGACTTATCATTTAAAAACCTAAAAGACAATGTTAATTCCTTTATGTCTGGAAGACACAAAGAAACTAGTCAACAAAGACCTGTCTACTCTATGCTAACAAATTGTCAATCCACTTTACGTATCATTCTAATTCAATTCCTGAATATTCCCTTATCTGTACTTTGCTGTTGACTTCAAAGTGGTCTCACAATTTCTACTTTAATATCCCTAAGATGGAATCCTCACATGACAGTATTCTTTTAAAATATGACTTAGATATTGCCACTTTATTTCAAAATGTGCCTACTGCTCACAAAACAAAACCTTAACCTACAGAACTCAACATTATCTTTCTTCTGGTTATCTCTCTGGATTCATCTTGTACCATTCTCCACATCCTCCACTACTTACATATATTTTTCTGTTCTTGGAATAGATCTATGCAGTTCCCACCCAGTGTTCAGTGCTTTTTCATTGTGTATCTAGTACTTTCTTCCTGAATGGCTAGTGGTAAAACAAATATATATAAAATGTGTGTATATTGATACATACATATAAATGTATACACATATTTCATTTAAGTATCTTTTGTAAAAGGCAAACATAAAAAATACACAAATAAATATAGAAACACCTGATATAAAAAGAGTTTTAATTTAGTTTACATTTCTTTAAAAGAGAGTTTGAATGGAAAACTCATCCAGGTATATTAGAAGTAACATGAGTAGGAGTCAAGAAATTTATACTCTAGTCTCAATACTCCTTTAGAAGCACTATTACTCTGGGTCTGTTTCTTTTTACTTAAACTGAAGCAGGAGATACGGAGAATGCTTTTAGCTCTATAATATGCTGCCATTATCATTTAATATTTGCTAAAAACTGAACTTCCTTGAATGCTCATACATATAACATAAGCATACTATTAATTCAATATATTCTCAATGTACTGTGAAAATATCGGTATTCTTTAGTAAGGATAGGTTACAAAAGTTCTACTAATGAATGGTTCTCCATCAACAAGGAAACATAAAGTGTTCTGAAACTTCAAAAGGGGAAAAAAAAATGTATCTCTACATCATTAACTTTGAAAAAAGTTCCTTTAAAAATGTATTTTGCTCACACAAACTCCATTACAAATTAATAGAAGAATTTGGATGTTTCATTTATTTTTTTAAATTTCGAATTGGTTCTCTATGAAAACGTAAAATTTTCAGAAATAAATGAAAGGTGGAAATATTTATCAGATGTTAAAGGGCATATAACTAGATCCTTGAGTTGCTCAAAATGGACTGATTTGTCCTGGATGCAATTCATGACACTGACCTCTCAGGAAGCTGACTTCTAAACAAGTGTAATTTATTGCAATAAATCTAGCTTCCTGTTGGTTTCTATCATCCTGACACACACTAAAGAAAGTTACTTTCCCAGCCCCAAGAAGACTAAATAAGAAGATTTAAAGAAGTTACTACTGAAATTGTAATCATTTTAATGCACATATTAAAGTGAATATATTAGATAAGGTTAAAATAAGCTCTTATTCAAATGGTTAAACAAATGATATCTAATAAGAGTCAGTTAAGTCAGTGCTGTTTTCTACACAGAAGAGACTTTTAGACATTGGTCAGATGATTTTAGTTTCTGTCAATGATGAGTTACTCAATAATCTTCAAAATGATTGACGTAGCTTTTGATGTGGCTTTTTAGTAACAGTTAACACTATTGAGGATAAATGTGTTTATACCATCTAAGGTACTTTGGCCCAATGAATAAATTTGTTTGTAGCATGTATTTCTTAGATCATTCACAGTATGATTTAGGGAAAAACTTAAAGTGGAGTGGTCTCTTCTGGAATCTTTCTCATTTAAGGGGAAGTGTTCGAATGGCTATATGGAATGAGGCAGTTATCACATCATGTTTGCAAACATATGGAGACAAGGGTATCTCTTCACACTTTAAATTTACACTTGAGCAGACTTCATGATTTCATGGTGGTATAGAGTTAGCTCCCCTCACTTCTACATAACCAATGGCAAAACAAATTTAAAAAAAGAATAAAAATACTATAACATGTATAAGTCAGCTGAAGGTATTTCTATGCATTACAAGTTAATAAATATTCCCTGGTTCTAGTCAAGCTACAATCTTATTATAATCTATTAATATCTAGTTGGACAAAAATTGTGCAGCTAACATTTTCCTTGGAATCATTTTGCTACTATATATGAATTTTCTCCCTCTGTTTTAGGCTATTTTCAATAGCCTAAATAAATCAGAGATGCAAGATTCTTATCTATCAGTTATCTCTTCCCATACTAGTGCATGAACTCTTTTTTTTTTAACTTTACCAATATTTAAGCACATCGTTTCAAACCACGTTTCCAGTTCCTTTCTAATATCAAAAAGTGATTTGCTACAAGTATTTATGGCTGCTGGTGTTTTCTGCCAAGACCACTCGTAATATTCAATTTATTGACAGCAGAAAAAGATAATACTTATGGAACATTTTCCTCATTGTGTCACTGTGAATGAGCATTTGTTTGAAATAGTTCTGGCTTTAAGAGATAACATTTCTGAACACTTATAAATGACTATGAGCAGTTTTGGGTCTAAAACACTTCATTTATGTTACTCCTCTTCAAAAAGTTAAATACCCTTTAATTCCTTCTTCATTAGAAATCCACCTATCTTCAATCAAAAAGAATGTCTTAAGACAATTATTTCAGGAAAATGATTTACTTTTGTTTTATTTTTGACAGCCATGCCTAATATTATTATTATTCATAGAGTGTGTTAACCATGATTACAAAGCTAAAAGTACCCACTATTCATACTTAAAATGCTTTTAAGCAGAGAAATGACAATGCAGTGTTATCTTAATTTTCAAAGAAATTGATGGTCATATTTTGGCAAAACATACCTTAACAGGCCATCTGTTATCACATTTTTACCAATAATGTGTCTATTTTTTTAAGTGACTTGGCACATTTTTATTACAAAGCTTTTCATAGTGATTTATTCCATTAATTGTGATTATAATTAAAATATTGATAATTGCTCAATGAAAAAACTGCAGAATAAATAAAATTCTTATATTCTGATAAAATATGTTTTCTAACAAAATAGCCCAGGAGACAAAGTTAGTCTAGAATGTGGCTTAACATGAGCTTTAAAAACACAATTGCATTTTTATAATACTATCTTGGAGTTGGGAGGAAATGATTAAATAAGTTCCTCTGAAATCATGTGGAATCCCAGTAATTGTACCTTTGTTTGCAACTTGGGGTTGACTGGTTGCAAATATACACTACACTCAAATTCCTTACTGGTCACCTCTTCCAACTGAATTCTGGCACCTCCAGGACTTATAAATTGCTTAATTATCTGTGTTGTGAGATAAGTATCTTTAGGGAGCCTATGAATTTTAGAAGATCAGTAAATCAGAATATTTGCATAATATGACTCTGTGGTAATTAAGAGTCATAGCCTACATAGAAGAGAGTAGAAATATACCTCAAAAGGATTTAAAAAATTAAACACAAAAGCACAAAGATAAAATGGCATTCACCAGCACATGGAAAGAGCTACAGTGAGAGGACATGGATGTGGCATGAAGTACCAAAAAAATAATTGGGATAATGGAATAATAAACCAAAACCTTTTTGGGTTTTTTTTGTTTGTTTCTTTTTGGATGAATGATAGAGGCTATGAAAGCAGGAAATAAATGTTGAAGAATAAATACATAATTTGTGACCAGAGGAAGACCTCATTACCTTGTGTGAGGGAATAGTCAGTAAGGGACAGTCACAGAACCGATATTCATATACTGAGTATCTATACCTAACTTAAATGTTTGGCCACTGCATGCCTATATTCCACAAGAACAATACTTTATGACAAAGGAAACCAGATTAAAAATGCACTTATTTTTTCCCCAAAGTAATTTTATCAAGGATCAATTCACGTTGACTTTAATCAGCAAATCATTAGCATGCCCTCTCATCATTCCCAATTCCTGCTTTGTGCCTCCTGCCCTATCTCCTGTTGAGGGCTTCTTTTCTAAGGATTTCAGCATCTCCAATGGTTCCTTAGCCTTTTATCTAGTATCTATGAGGACCATCCAATTAAAAAATAGTAGATATTGCTTCATATTGTTTATTGAACTTTTTGATGAGGCTTATTATCATCTCCCCCAATCACTTCTTAGCAAGTGATCAATATTCCTTAAAAATCCTTGGCATTCTGCACGTACTATAACAAGATGCCTTCAGAGTAGCTGTTTCTCTGATATCTGTGAATTAATAAGTTAGTTTAAAAATAAAAATGTCAGTATTCTCTGCTAGTGAATGATCCACTTGCTAAAGTATATCAGCTGGTTGCACTAATTTCAGTGACCATGATTTCAATGAACATTTTTTCTTAACATATGAAAACATTAAACAACAGTTCCAGTCCATCTCTTCTACCTGGCCATCCTATAATAACATGAAGTTTAAGGCCTATTCCAAATGTACATGTAGGAACATGATTTAAGACCTAGTTGATGATTTGTTTATTGCTTTAAATTCTGTGGAAGGTGTTCTGAGTCCTTTTACTATGTTTTGTCTATATAATATGAACAATATATTGAGCCTTTGGTTATATAAAACAGTGAGAAAATTACTGTGCACTATTTTTCAGTAGTGTTTGATGGCTAGACTCTGAAGTTTGGCAATGGATAATTCATTATCACTTGCTCAACAGATAACAGTAACTAAATCTAATCTTAAGAAGATTGAATTTACCAGAAAGACAAGTTCATATTTGCTTATAAGAGCAAAATAAATGCATTCCATTAATTGAACATTATTAGGCTTAACAATGATTCTGGAGAAAGAAAATGATATTGATAGAATCCTTAAAAACATATCAACACAAGCAGAAGGCTAGTTTTAAAAAGCTTGCCTTCTGCTCAGTCAGGAAAACCATAACAGAATTAGGAAGAAGTCAGGAAGAATGCCAAGTAGAAAGGGATAAAATGTTTGTGGTAACATGTGTTAGAATAGCCTGTTTTCTCAGTCGTGGCACTTGTATGTGACTAATCTAACATAGAAAATATTAGAAATATTCATTGTAGGGAAGTATGATTGCTGGAAACATTTACTTATTCACTAAAAAGGATAAATGGGGACAAAACGAAGCAGATGGTCACAGGAGTATTTTTTTATCAATAAACCTATTAATTCTAATGATTTTCCAACCCTTACTTTTCATCTGAAATGCTTTGAAAGTGCTGCAGCTGAACTACACCTACAGAGTATTCTAAGCAATACTGAAGTGTATAAAGTAATTAATTATCCATTACTTACAAAAGTTGTGTTTTCCAATAATAACGTGGTAGCATTTGTTTCTATATTCAGTTGAATGACATGTCCATTCTCGCTTTTATACACCACATCTGTATCTGCAACAACAAAGGTATGAACAATTGACGAACAGATTGACTAGGTAATGTAATACCTGCAGAGGAGAAAATGTGCATAATCAACAGACACATTAGAACAATCTTGTTAGCCTTTAGTAACCTGAGCAGATTTCAGTACTTGGCTCACATTAATCCTCTTCAATGATCAGGAAGCCCAGCTAGCACACAGTCTATTGTGCAATGATGACAGCATTAGAGAGGGCTACTCAGGTTTCTCATTTAACAAATGAACATTCATTAAAATATGGGCAACCTGCTGCCCATTCTGAGATGTGCAAGAAGGGACAAAGTGAAAAGGCAGTTTCAAAAGTAAGTTACTGATTCGTTATCTAGTTAAACTTATAATAAGTGTTGCCAGTTAACCATAGCTCTATACTGTTCTAAGACCACTCACAATGAACTATCTTCATACAGACATTTTCATGTATTCAGTTCTACAACTGCTCAGTTCCTACTAAACCTTTTTCTCCTTTGGGTTGAGAATTTTGTGTCTGGTATTTTATCTGGCTTGTGTGATCACAGATCAATATGTCTGCGCTCGCCTGCCAGTGAATCCACTTTGTCACCTTTAGAATGATGTCTTCATTTTAAATAATTGCATGCATCTGAACAGCTGTTGATTTAATATAATTCTGAGTTAAATTTACCAACATTCATTGGAAAATTAAATCATCTTAAGAACACCTCAGATGGAAAATATCAACCTAAGGGAAACTGGCCACAGAAGATACTCAGGAGTTTACACACACACACACACACACACACACACACACACACACACACACACACACAAATAAAAGCAATCTTGAGAGCTTTTTCTTTTTAATGATATCTCCTTTCCAGGTATACTTAATTCTAAACTTTTCCATGGTGTTTTGCATCTCCTGACCTCCTGCCCATTATTGGAATAAATGCAATATTGAAGAGAATTGGGTCCACTGTTCACAGTGAACAAATTTATACAAGTCACGACACCTCAGAACCAGAACATATTCACATGCATAATGGTGAACAAGTATGCATCAAAGGTTGTGAAGATGATGTGGAAATGTCTGATGCTTTTGGCAGAGCAAGGTTTTCTGACTTGTTCTCTGGTTATTTCAATACAATAAATAGTAACACCTAGAAATTATATGATGAGAAGCAAACAGTGATAGCTTGCACAAGCAAAAATGGTTTGTTTGTTTGTTAGTATTTCATTCAGAAGACTGAGTGTCCAATATGACTCTCCTAGAAGTTCTCCTATAGAATCAAGAACTGCACAGAAGACCAATAGTTCTTTGTGACGTTAATCACATGGGGACAGTGATGTGTTGGAACTGCTGTCTGGGGACAGGGACAGGAAAAGGAATTTTAAGAAAGAAGGGAAAGAAACAAAAACAGTTCTCCAAGTTACTACCTAAGCCAGTCTGGATGGATTGAAAAGTAGTCTATGTGAAGAGGGTCTTACATCACCTTCTGAACTTCCTTCATCAGCTACAAATAAATTCTGTCCTTTTTAATCACTAACTTTACGTGTTTTCCTTTCTAGTGATTTTAGAACAAATGATGAGTTTAAATAAATAATAGGTATTTATTTCAATTTATATTCTTTTCCTCCCTTCCCTTTCTTTTCATAGCATATTTATGATCACTGCCCAACAGCAACACCGGTCACCCGGGTTACCCATTTAGTCCCCTGTCTTCTTGCTCTTAATTAGTGCTTGCTTGAATCAACAGTCCAGCCTCAAACCAATGTCTCTTTCATTTTTCTTAATATTCATAATTCTGGACCATTTATTCATAGTGGTAAACAAAGCCATCACAGAATAGCAAGAAGAACCAAATGGCATGTCTTTACAAATCAACCTTATAATATTTTCACTATAAGTTAAAAGAAAAATGGTTTTTCCCCCTTCTACCACACTGTGGAGATAAATATAGCAGGAGCCACCCAAGGAGTGGTTCCTGTCCCAGGGGAGCAAGCACACTACAGAATTATAAATAGGGAAGAAGTCTTTGAGCTTAGGGAGAAAGAAGAGCTTAGAGCAATCTTAGCAAAAATGATGGTTATTTTTCAATAGAAAAGAGAATAACATATGGCCCCGCAGTCCCGGATAGTAAGAGAACACTCTGAGCAGATGATGAATAGTATTAAGGTAGAGGAAAGTAAATCAGTTTTTATTTCCCTTAGAACTAAAGTAGAAGGAAGTGAACCTGTTTGAGAAGAGAATACATTTGATGAATTTTAAAATAAATTTTATTGGATGATTATATATTAGACTTTTAAAAAATCCACAGAGATTTGAGACATGAATGCCTTTAGATCTGCATTCCTGCCACTTTTAATATTAATTTCTCAATGTTGAATTAGTAGGAGAAACTTTTTTTAAAAAAATTCAAGTGTAACTCCCTAGCTTAACATTTATTAATTTTCTTTAATTTTTTTCTGGTCTTTAAAATCTGGTCTTCTGGGTCTCATATTTATCCTACCTACTGGTTTGATTTATAATCACTAGTGGAATCTCCCATTTAAAAACTCCTATTATTGAATTAAAAAAATACTTTCTGGAGCTATCTTTTGATATTTTCTTTAATATTGGGTAGTGAAATATGAATGAATAAGTTCAATGAGTAAAGTGCATTAACACAGGAAGATTAAGGTAGGTGTATTTGAAACATTCTTAAAACACAGCATTATGCATATCTATACAGTACTTTGATTAAATAATATTTCTTCCTTTTAAGCTCATTGAAAGTTAAGAGTTAATTATCTTGAGCACATATCTTTATCAGTCAGTTTTTTTAAATGAAAAGGTGTGACAAGATAGAATCGCTGTCTAGCCTCTTCATCCTGAGCTCCAAGAATGTAGTTTTAGGTCTGTCCTCTATATGATTGTTACTGTCATTTTTGAACGATCCGTTTCATTAATTTGTCCAACCAAGGGAAAAACAAAGCAGTATATCCCAGTTGAAGATCTTTCTGGGTAAATGCACCCTTTTATTTTATACCTCTTCCACACAAAGCACAAAGTAAAGTACTTCACATTACAATTCAGTTCTTAATTTACTAATGAAATTGATGATGAAGGCCTTGGCATTCACCTATCAGGCACAAGAAGCAACCTACATCCAGATTTTGCTTTTAGTCCCTAAATGTTCTTGCCCATGAAGATAAGGCTGTAAATTAGTACAAAACTTTTTTTTTCAGGAACTCACTAAAAATTAATTTATCTGAATCTTAAGCTCCTGAAATTGAACAAAGTTCTTCATTATCAAACAACTGTTTACTTAAACCCTCTTCAGATTCTTGCTTCTCTGTGCCCACCAATCCTAAAAGAGTGCGACATGAAACATGCCCAGCTGCAACCGGATCCTCAAGTGCACACCACTCAAGCCTAGATCTGCAGCCCTATACATCCCTCTCTAAAACTTTGCCAGCTCCTCCTTCTGCACAGTCAGAGACTGTCAAACACCGTCCTCCCTGGTAATACCCTCATTACCCTCAGGCTTTGCTTAACTAGTTATTCTGGAGGTTAACTGTTTACAAAATTCACCTCCCATGTATGTCAATACAAAATAGCTATATTGCTTTTGTTGATATTACTAATAATGTAAGAATGTATTTAATTTTGACACTATTTGTTTTGAATGTTTCAAAATTAAATCCATTGTATACCTATAGAGTTTTTAAAAAGTGGGAAAAAAGTCTTGGAAAATCAATTCTTTGAGATATTTTAATCCAAAAGGATCTTCATTTTTAAAAATCTGAGTATTTTTGAAAAGTAGGGCGGAGCCAACATGGCGGCATGAGTAGGACAGTGGGAATCTCCTCCCAAAAACATATATACTTTTGAAAATACAACAAACACAACTAGCCCTAAAAGAGAGACCAGAAGACGCAGGACAGTGGCCAGACTGCAGCTACACCAGCGAGAACCCAGCGCCTGGTGAAAGGGGTAAGATACAAGCCCCGGCCCTGCGGGACCCGAGCGCCCCTCCCCCCAGCTCCCGGCGGGAGAACAATAGGCAGAGCGGGAGGGAGACGGAGCCCAGGACTGCCGAACACCCAGCCCCAGCCATCCGGGCCAGAGCGCAGACACAGTACGTGCCCAGGGGGCCCTGGATACTGGGGGAACAGGGAGTAAGACCTCTGAGTGGGTGCCGAAGCTGATGCCCCTGTGACAAAGAAAAGCGGGGGCTTTTTGAAAGTCTTAAAGGGACAGGGACTTAACAGCTTGACGGAAACAACCCAGGTCACAGTACAGCAGCTGGAAATTACAGGTAAAACCGGGTGCACTAACTCCCTGGGCAACAGCTCTGAGACCCCTCACGGAGGCAAACAGTCAAGGAGCCCCCCCATCCATTACCCACCGGGCGCTGCGAAAGCAGAGAAGCAGCCTGAGACAAATTCCGCCCACAGAAAGGGAAATTTCTCCCTTCCGGCCAGGCAAGACACAAAGACCCACTCTACACGCAATTACCCAACACAAGCCACTAGGGGTCGCAGTTGTCCCAGTAAAGAAAGGCCAGTAGCAAGTGAAAATTTTGGCCCTCCCAGCTGACAGTCAATAGCACCTGTCAACATGAAAAGGCAAAAAAATATGATCCAGACAAGACTAACCCAGACAGCTTTGGCATCTGCTACATCTTCCCCTGAGAAGGAATCTGGGGAGATAGATTTAGCCAGTCTTCCTGAAAAAGAATTCAAAACAAAAGTCATAACCATGCTGATGGACTTGCAGAGAAATATACAAGAACTAAGGAAGGAGAATTCAGAAATAAAACAAGCTCTGGAAGGACTTCAAAACAGAATGGATGAGATGCAAGAGACCATTAATGGACTAGAAAACAGAGAACAGGAACGCAGAGAAGCTGATGCAGAGAGAGGTAAAAGGATCTCCAGGAATGAAAGAATTTTAAGAGAGCTGAGTGATCAATCGAAAAGGAATAATATAAGAATCATAGGTATCCCAGAAGAAGTAGAGAGAGAAAAGGGGATAGAAAATGTCTTTGAAGAAATAATTGCTGAAAATTTCCCCAAACTAGGGGAAGAAATGGCCTCTCAGACCACAGAGGTACACAGAACTCCCATGACAAGGGATCCAAGGAGGGCAACACCAAGACACATAATAATTAAAATGGCAAAGATCAAAGACAAGGACAAAGTATTACAGGCAGCCAGAGAGAAAAAAAAGGTTACCTACAAAGGAAAACCCATCAGGCTATCATCAGACTTCTCAACAGAAAGCCTACAGGCCAGAAGAGAATGGCATGATATACTTAATGCAATGAAACAGAAGGGCCTCGAACCAAGACTACTGTATCCAGCACGAATATCATTTAAATATGAAGGAGGGATTAAACAATTCCCAGACAAGCAAAAGTTGAGGGAATTTGCCTCCCACAAACCACCTCTTCAGGGCATCCTACAGGGACTGCTCTAGATGGGAGCACTCCTAAAAAGAGCACACAACAAAACACCCAACATATGAAGAAGGGAGTAGGAGGAATAAGAAGGGAGAGAAATAAAGAATCATCAGACCGCATCTATAATAGCTCAACAAGCGAGTTAAGTTAGAAAGTAAGATAGTAAAGAAGCTAACCCTGAACCTTTGGTAACCACAAACTTACAGCCTGCAATGGCAATAAGTTCATACCTTTCAATAATCACCCTAAATGTAAATGGACTGAATGCAAAAATCAAAAGACACAGAGTAATAGAATGGATAAAAAAGCAAGACCCATCCATATGCTGCTTACAAGAGACTCACCTCAAACCCAAAGACGCGCACAGACTTAAAGTCAAGGGATGGAAAAAGATATTTCAAGCAAACAACAGAGAGAAGAAAGCAGGTGTTGCAATTCTGGTATCAGACAAAACAGACTTCAAAATAAAGAAAGTAACAAAAGACAAAGAAGGACATTACATAATGATAAAGGGCTCAGTCCATCAAGAGGATATAACCATTATAAATATATATGCACCCAATACAGGAGCACCAACATACCTGAAACAAATATTAATAAAACTAAAGGAGGAAATAGAATGCAATGCATTCATTCTAGGAGAGTTCAACACACCACTCACTCCAAAGGACAGATCCACCAGACAGAAAATAAGTAAGGACACAGAGGCACAGAACAACACACTAGAACAGATGGACCTAATAGACATCTACAGAACTCTACATCCAAAAGCAACAGGATACACATTTTTCTCAAGTGCACATGGAACATTCTCCAGAAAAGACCACATTCTAGGACACAAAAAGAACCTCAGTAAATTCCAAAAGATTGAAACCCTACCAACCAACTTTTCAGACCACAAAGGCATTCAACTAGAAATAAACTGTTCAAAGAAAGCAAAAAGGCTCACAAACACATGGAGGCTAAACAACACACTCCTAAATAATCAATGGATCAATGACCAAATCAAAATGGAGATCCAGCAATATATGGAAACAAATGACAACAACAACACTAAGCCCCAACTTCTGTGGGACACAGCAAAAGCAGTCTTAAGAGGAAAGTATATAGCAATCAAAGCATTTTTAAAAAAGGAAGAGCAATCCCAAATGAACGGTCTAATGTCACAACTATCGAAATTGGAAAAAGAAAAACAAATGAGGCCTAAGGTCAGCAGAAGGAGGGACATAATAAAGATCAGAGAAGAAATAAATAAAATTGAGAAGAATAAAGCAATAGCAAAAATCAATGAAACCAAGAGCTGGTTCTTCGAGAAAATAAACAAAATAGATAAGCCTCTAGCCAGACTTATTAAGAGGAAAAGAGAGTCAACACAAATCAACAGTATCAGAAATGAGAAAGGAAAAATCACGACGGACCCCGCAGAAATACAAAGAATTATTAGAGAATACTATGAAAACCTATATGCTAACAAGCCGGGAAACCTAGGAGAAATGGACAAATTCCTAGAAAAATACAACCTTCCAAGACTGACCCAAAAAGAAACAGAAAATCTAAACAGACCAAATACCAGCAACGAAATTGAAGCGGTAATCAAAAAACCACCAAAGAGCAAAACCCCCGGGCCAGATGGATTTACCTCGGAATTTTATCAGACATACAGGGAAGACATAATACCCATCCTCCTTAAAGTTTTCCAAGAAATAGAAGAGGAGGGGATACTCCCAAACTCATTCTATGAAGCTAACATCACCCTAATACCAAAACCAGGCAAAGACACCACCAAAAAAGAAAACTACAGACCAATATCCCTGATGAACGCAGACGCAAAAATACTCAACAAAATTTTAGCTAACCGAATTCAAAAATACACCAAAACCATCGTACGCCATGACCAAGTGGGATTCATCCCAGGGATGCAAGGATGGCACAACATTCGAAAGTCCATCAACATCATCCACCACATCAACAAAAAGAAAGACACAAACCACATGATCATCTCCATAGATGCTGAAAAAGCATTTGACAAAGTTCAACATCCATTCATGATAAAAACTCTCAGCAAAATGGGAGTAGAGGGCAAGTACCTCAACATAATAAAGGCCATCTATGAAAAACCCACAGCCAACATTATATTGAATAGCGAGAAGCTGAAAGCATTTCCGCTGAGATCGGGAACTAGACAGTGATGCCCACTCTCCCCACTGTTATTTAACATAGTACTGGAGGTCCTAGCCATGGCAATCAGACAAAACAAAAAAATACAAGGAATCCAGATTGGCAAAGAGAAAGTCAAACTGTCACTATTTGCAGATGACATGATACTGTACATAAAAAACCCTAAAGACTCCACCCCAGAACTACTAGAACTGATATCGGAATACAGCAAAGTTGCAGGATACAAAATCAACACACAGAAATCTGTGGCTTTCCTATATACCAACAATGAACCAACAGAAAGAGAAATCAGGAAAACAACTCCATTCACAATTGCATCAAAAAAAATAAAATACCTAGGAATAAACCTAACCAAAGAAGTGAAAGACTTATATTCTGAAAACTACAAGTCACTCTTAAAAGAAATTAAAGGGGACACTAACAGATGGAAACGCATCCCATGCTCATGGCTAGGAAGAATTAATATCGTCAAAATGGCCATCCTGCCCAAAGCAATATACAGATTTGATGCAATCCCTATGAAACTACCAGCAACATTCTTCAATGAACTGGAACAAATAATTCAAAAATTCATATGGAACCACCAAAGACCCCGAATAGCCAAAACAATCCTGAGAAAGAAGAATAAAGTAGGGGGGATCTCACTCCCCAACTTCAAGCTCTATTATAAAGCCATAGTAATCAAGACAATTTGGTACTGGCACAAGAACAGAGCCGCAGACCAATGGAACAGACTAGACAATCCAGACATTAACCCAGACATATATGGTCAATTAATATTTGATAAAGGAGCCATGGACATACAATGGCGAAATGACAGTCTCTTCAACAGATGGTGCTGGCCAAACTGGACAGCTACATGTAGGAGAATGAAACTGAACCATTGTCTAACCCCATATACAAAAGTAAACTCAAAATGGATCAAAGACCTGAATGTAAGTCACGAAACCATTAAACTCTTGGAAGAAAACATAGGCACAAACCTCTTAGACATAAACATGAGTGACCTCTTCTTGAACATATCTCCCCGGGCAAGGAAAACAACAGCAAAAATGAACAAGTGGGACTATATTAAGCTGAAAAGCTTCTGTACAGCAAAAGACAACATCAATAGAACAAAAAGGAACCCTATAGTATGGGAGAATATCTTTGAAAATGACACATCCGATAAAGGCTTGACGTCCAGAATATATAAAGAGCTCACACGCCTCAACAAACAAAAAACAAATAACCCAATTAAAAAATGGGCAAAGGAACTGAACAGACGGTTCTCCAAAAAAGAAATACAGATGGCCAACAGACACATGAAAAGATGCTCCACATCGCTAATTATCAGAGAAATGCAAATTAAAACTACAATGAGGTATCACCTCACACCAGTAAGGATGGCTGCCATCCAAAAGACAAACAACAACAAATGTTGGCGAGGCTGTGGAGAAAGGGGAACCCTCCTACACTGCTGGTGGGAATGTAAACTTGTTCAACCATTGTGGAAAGCAGTATGGAGGTACATCAAAATGCTCAAAACAGACATACCATTTGACCCAGGAATTGCACTCCTAGGAATTTACCCTAAGAATGCGGCAATCAAGTATGAGAAAGACCAATGCACCCCTATGTTTATCGCAGCACTATTTACAATAGCCAAGAATTGGAAGCAACCTAAATGTCCATCGATAGATGAATGGATAAAGAAGAAGTGGTACATATACACAATGGAATACTACTCAGCCATAAGAAAAGGGCAAATCCAACCATTTGCAGCAACATGGATGGAGCTGGAGGGTATTATGCTCAGTGAAACAAGCCAAGCAGAGAAAGAGAAATACCAAATGATTTCACTCATCTGTGGAATATAAGAACAAAGGAAAAACTGAAGGAACAAAACAGCAACAGAATCACAGAACTCAAGAATGGACTAACAGGTACCAAAGGGAAAGGGACTGGGGAGGATGGGTGGGTAGGGAGGGATAAGGGGGGGCAGAAAAAGAGGGGTATTAAGATTAGCATCCATAGCGGGGTGGGAGAAAGGGGAGGGCTGTACAACACAGAGAAGACAAGTAGTGATTCTATAACAGTTTGCTACACTGATGGACAGTGACTGTAAAGGAGTATATAGGGGGGACCTGGTATAGGGGAGAGCCTAGTAAACAAAGTATTCGTCATGTAAGTGTAGATTAATGATTAAAAAAAAAAGCAGTTCCTATGTGGTGACCTCTAATGTGTTCTACACAATGATATAAAGGGCATATAAAAGTGTAGGCAAAGGGTCTGTTTGTGTTTATACAGAGGATCAAAGCCTAATTGGGCTACCCCGAAAATGAGCTAAGATACGATATGAAAAAGAACTTCCAACATCAGCACTCTCGGGAAGACTCATGACAGAAGATGATCAGCAAAAAAAAAAAAAAAAACTCCAACAAAGATCCACGCACTGTCACAGGTGTAGATGCACTCATCCCACCAGTTCCTGGACTTGCCATGGGAATGATGAAGGAGATATCTAAGCTGGCCTGTGCATACAGTAAAACAAAAATTGGACTGGATCTATACTGTTGGAACTCAACCAAGAATTAGGAGAAGTGCAAATTGTAGCACTCCAAAACCTTACAACCACAGACTATTTATCATTAAAAGAACATACGGGATATGAACAGTCCCCAGGAATGGGGTGTTCTAGTTTATCTGAATTCTCTCAGACTGTTTAAGTTCAGTTGGACAATATCCACCATATCATAGATAAGTTTTCACAAATGCCTAAGGTGCCTAACTGGTTTTCTTGGTTTCACTGGAGATGGCTGGTAATTACAGGTATGCTTTGGTTACGTAACTATATTCCTATTATGTTAATGTGTGTGCACAATTTAATTAGTAATTTAAAACCTATCCATGCTGAAGTTACTCTACAAGAAGATATGTCAAAGAAATAATCAATCTTCCCAGGTTTTCTTCTGCCTGCTACTTCTATAGCTTTTCTTCTTCCTACCTAATCACAACCTTTAAATAGAACTCGTGCCACATGTCGAATTTACCGAGTATCATAATTCTTCCAAGTGGTAAAGACACCTCAAGACAAATGCTGGGCATAGAAGCCACAGGGCATAAATATGCAAAGAAGTAAAAAGCTAACCTTTTCAAACAATAAGGCTTCTCTCTCACTTACCAACTTCACATTTCCCTTTATGGCCCCGGAAGATGACTGGTTAGCCAGAGACGGGTAAGATTCCTCAAGGGAGGAACAACCTAAGACAGGCACAGTCGCAGGGGGCCATCTGGTGAGAAAATGGGGAGCAGCAGAGGTGAGGCTTAGAACCTCCCCCCTCATGTTCTGAGAGAAATCTTCTGCATACATGGATGTTTATTGCCCTTGTCTAGCTCGGATTAACACATAGTCTACAGGCACACACCTGATCATCTACATTTGCTCTCTTACAACACTAAACTATGTTTTCTACCTTTATCTCGTATCTACCTACCACTTCAGCATTTTATTAAAAATAATAATAATAGAGAAATGTGGTATCCACATATAAATCAAGTTTAAAAATTAATTGAATAGTCATATTTGAACTGACTGTGTATAGTTCATAATGCATGAACAAAACCAAAAGCTTCTGTGATGACTGCCCTTGCACTGTTCACCATGTAACTTATTCACTATGTAAGAATTTGTACTCCATGTAAGAATTTGTTCGTTATGCATCAGAAGATTGGAGACTGACGAAAATTAGGCTTGGGGTGGATTAATGATTGTGCATTGAGTATTGACCCCCCTATACAGAAATTTATTGTGGTTAACAACTATTTGATCAATAAATATGAGAGATGCCCTCACAAAATATATATATATATATGTATATATATATATAGATATATAGATATATATATTTAAACACACTTCCAATTGTAAAATAAATAAGTAACCGGGATGTAATGTATAGCATAAGGAATATAGTCAAAATATTGTAACAACTTGGTATGGTGATACCTGGTACCTAGAATTATCATGTATATAAATGTTGAATCACTGTGTTGTACACCTGAAACTAATGTAATGCAATACTGTTGTCAACTACCCTTCAATAAAAAAAAATAAAAAATAAAAAAAAAATCTGAATATTTTTAATACACATCAAATAGAAGTTCTATAGCATCCAGTTTATTTTAATTCATGGTCAAACAATAAACTGGGAGGTTTTGAAAAACACTGCAATGGAATAATGAAACAGAAGTGGTTTTTTTTCACAGAAAACACCCAATTTAGGAAGGATTTGTTAAACATGAAGTTAAGATTTAATCATTAATTAAATGTATCAATGGTAAATGTACAATACTGAGCTAATCAACTGAAACTCAGTAGGCTCCTCATTCATCTCCTAAAACACTGTTCACAAATACGTCAAACCTTCCCCACTATTAAAGTGACCTAGGCTCCATATATTTACTTGAGAAAATTGGGTCCACTGGAAATGGCTTCATTGTCCTTTTAGTCTATCTCAAAATGTTCTGTACTTATTTGTTTTTTTCCCCAGACTTCTAGGAAGAGGTGCCCTTTCTCATTTGCAAAGTAAAAAGCTGTTCTATAACCAAATAAGTATGCTCTGAGCGCTTACATAGCTTTGATTTTTGGTCCCTCTGGCTAGCTACTTGTACTTTCCATGACATACAATTCTTCTCTATATTAATATTAATAATGATAATAATAAGCAACTTCTCAGCTCTTTTGCTCTCTCTCAGGCTGTTTTTCTTTCCAAATAGGACTCAATAAACCTTCTGCATACAGGATTTCTGCCTTATTCTTGTGTCCACCATACATGATTTTCCCTGTCTTTCCTCTTGAAACTGCAGACTTCCAACATAACAACTGACCTGCAATAATCAAATCTGAAGTGCTCTTCTCCCACACTTACTCACTAACTCACTCAACTTTGCCATGTGTGACAGGAATAATGAACAGACAGACTTTGAAATCCTCTCTTCTTGACTTGGTCTCATTACTTTCCCCTGGAATTACTTCTAAAATTTCTGTATGTTCTACTAGCCCAATTGCTCTCTAAACAAAAATATCCTTCAAAGCTCAGCTCTGAGTTTTATTTTTTTTATTCTACAACTTCTATCCTCTAAGGGATCCTTTCTACCCAGACCTTCCTATATTGATTCTTAAACTTTCAACTCAAGTTCTGACCTCTCCCCATATATGTTTTATATTTTCAGTTCTATGCTAGATCATAAAAATCCCTCCAGATACATAAAACTCAGTAGACTAAAGTTAAATTCCTTATATTTTTGTCTACACCTTCCCTCAAAGTTCTCTCTCTCAATAGATAGAGATGATTGATAGATAGATACACACACACTTATGCACATTACCTCTTCTCTATCTCTTCATCTCTTATATTAATATTGTTCTGTATAACCTCACCCTTGGAAGATTGCTTTCATTTCTTAAGTGTCCTCTATGCATCTAGGTGATTCTCATCACAGAGCCTAACACATCCCAAATAACACTTTGAATTCTCTCATGTGCTCCAAGAAGACTCATGGCTCCCTAATAAAAAAAGTACAAATCAAAGACTAGCTGGCTGGATTGCCTAGCTTCAGCACACATTTCCATGGTTATTATTTCCTGGTCTCCCTTAAATAGTCTGAATCATCTGCTGTTCACAGCTGTCCACTTTTATGCTTCACTCCCACTCTATCTTGCGTACAATACCCAGGACCAAAGGCTCAGGTCCCGTCCAGACTTGTCATCTGTTCCACAGCCTTGTTAAATTCCCCACACTTCCAAGGTCCTCACTCCATCTCTCTTTTCTGTACTCCTATACCAGTCATTTAATGTTTATTCATACAATTCCTTTAAAAAATATCTACTGTCTAATTTTGTTTAGTTTTCATGGGTTGTTTTGTGTTCTTAATTACTCTCTACAGTAAAGAAAGGGCCTATTTCTTGTTCCTTTGAGAATGGAGATCTCCATTATCCACACCCACCTATCTGACTATCCACATTAACAGGAGGTTAACATTCAACTGTCTGCATTAATGTATTTTTAATATTTCAGGAAATTTTTCCCAGGAAGCTGAGGTTGCAAATAACTTGATCTTTTTTTTTCCAGGAACTTTCTGAAAATCCTTTTACTTGAAAAATAGACTACCCACTCAGAGCTCACTGAAGTATATACCTCTTCTCAGAACAATACACTGTTCAGCCAAATGCCTGTTTATTATTCAAAAGCCTCTCCCAAGCCCTCAGCTTCCTGAATTCATCAATCCTAAACTCTTACAACACACGCTTCACCTGATCCTAAATCAACACTGATATTTAAATACCTGTCAAACCAGGTCTCCAAAACCTCATACATATCCCTCTTTTCCCTTCCTCTCCCTGAGCTGCTCACTCTCTGTCAAGACAGTGATCTATTTTACCAATGTGAGCAATAAACACAGCTGCACTTCACCATATTTAACAGATTATTTTGGCAGTGTTTTGGGGCAACTAGCATTCAACAGTCTTTACTTCTAGACTATATAACATGGCACCTATCTCACTAAAGAATCTCAGCAAGTATTCTTCTCTTCTACAAGGTTGTCTTTTCACTGCATTTACCACTCATATTTCACCTTTTATCACTGTTTTAACTTAATTGAGAAACACTGACAAACACTCCTGCCTTGACCAAAATTCAGTCCAGCTCCTCTGAGCTCCCTTCTCAACTAGGTCTTGACCTTGGCCTGCCTTTAACATGACTAGGCCAGTTTGCTGAGAATCCCCCTACCCTTGGCATGTCTCTTAGTGATATTCCATCTACGGATACCCTCACTCTGTTCTCTGGCTATAAACTGCCAGTTGTTTTTGGTGTTGTGGGACTGACAGTGTCTGCTTGTAACTTGTCCTATATTAACAATGTGCCCACATGTCTGCCTCTGGACGATTAGCCAAGCATATGGCATGTTAATGGCTGGGGTCTGGCTAGCCCAGAATTTTCCCTCCATCTATAGAAACATCTTGATTAAAGAAGTTCCAGTTCCCGCTAATGAAGGCTTTGTTCCTTAAAGCACTGGTTACATGCACAAGAACATTTCCTTCTGATGATTATGTAGAGCAGTCGTTAATTGGGTACCCTTTCCTGGCTCACCTCTTCTTAATCCCCTTTCCCCATATAAGCAGTTCTCTTCCTGTCCATGATAACAGTGTGCAACTTCTTCTGGCAGTGGCTCTGGACTCCCTGTAATAAGTCCCAATAAACTCTCCTGTCTCTGGGTCCTTTCTTCAGTCTCTCGTGCTTTCCCATTGCAATTTGCCCCATTGGGTGTGCAGTGGGACTTGAGATCACACAGCTGCAATCATATTTCAGTTTAGTTTCTCTTCTCTATTGCAAAAGTCTTTTCTCTATTATAATAGACTTGAATAAAATCTTCCTTACTATTTTAATAATTATCAGAATAATTTTTCTTTAACACTACCTTGCAAATCTAAACTTGGGTAACCTACTGGGATTAAATGTAAATTATATATTTTATAAATATATACACATTATTAATATTAATTAACTCAATACATACAATATAATTTTGAAATTTAATAAAACTGAAATAAACTATTTTACATAATTATAGTATTTACTATGTTATATTATATATAATTTTACATACACATATAACCTATAGATAGATAGACAAAAAAAGAATATGTAGTTTACTATGTTAGACCAGAGGTCCATAAACTCTGGCTATGGCTGTGAACCACACCAAATTTATCCCACAGCCACATATATTCATTTAGTTCATTTACATATTGTCTGTAGCTGCTTTCACATTACAATGGCAGATTTGAATAGTTGCAACAGAGGCTATATGGTCCACAAAGTGTAAAATATCTATTCTCTTCATTTAAAGAAAACAACTGCTAAAAAAAATAATCTGTGTTAGATTATTAATTGCTTGCCTCATTCAAATAACATATTTTTACTTAGTATATTTATAATTAATGTAGTTATTGATCACTGCATTGTCATGAGAAGAAAGTTTTTTTGATTCCCCCAAGTATCTATATATGTCAGTGTTTTGTTTTCCAGTATAGCCATGAAGTATATATTTACCTTCAAATGATTTGAATTCCTGGTAAATAAAGTCAAGTTTACAAAATAAATGCATTTTCCTAAAAAGTAACCAGAATAAAGGCCAGCTTCATTTAAAAGTCATCATAATTGTAAGTAATCATCATTAATTTGTATGGAATGGTCAATCCTATGAATGGCACTTCCTGTGTTAAAGAGCCCTTATCTGGCTCAAAAATGGAATAGTGATGGCCACTCAACTAAATGATGTTTTTATAATTTGTAGCTACAATGTGAATAGCAGCAATTTTCACATGATCACTTCATTCTTTAGATTATTTTCAAAAACTATTCACACAAGAGGAAAATAAAACACCCTTCTCCAGACTTTCAAGTATCTCTTTCCTACCAGAGGGTTTGTTTGCATAACAGGAGCATAAATGCCAATTATAACAGGTTCTTATCTTTCCTTAGCTAAAACCTGCAGAAGTCACTAGGCTTTACTAAAATCTTTCTTAATTTCATCACTTCTATACTCAACTATCTCTACTTGAGTGGCCTGGGTCTACCTATGTCAGCAGGTAAAGGGGAGGCAGAGAGATTCTGCTTTCTCTTCCTAGAGTAGCTATAGGTAAATGGAAATTCTCTGGCCAGGATTCTCACCTGATCCTAATTTCACCCACTGTTTGCATGGGATGATGTAATACATAGCCACCTGTGCAAAAAGCTATTTACTGCTGGTATTGCTTTAAGCAGAGTTCTGCTTGGTGCTTAAGAGGGCAGAAGGAAGCAGCTGAACCCAGTGGTAGGAAGAGAGAAGGCAGTCTAGAGAGGAGAGGAGGAGGGAATGGAGACAGAGCCATGAGTGAGGCAGCGCCTGGGGCAGAGGATGGAGCTGAGGCACAGACTGAGATGGTTGGACATGAATCTAGTGTTTGACCTGACTGCTGTGAGGATAAGGCCTCTTTTTATCTTCCCATTCCATTTTCATTATTTGGTTTCACCAAATTCATAGTGAACTCGCTGGAGCTTGGAACCCCCTCTGTCCTGAGCTACAGTAGCATGTATAAAATGAAAATAGAGGTTGGTTGTGTTTCCATGATCCTAAAAGTCTAGAAGTTTATAATGCAGTAACACATGAAGAGAAGAGAGCTTAAGCTTAAAGTAACATCTATCTTCAAAATACAGGAAATAAAGAAGCTAAACAAATATCCATATTATTCCCCTCTCCTTTGATTTTGTTCTTGTTTCAGTCATTCACTAACTAGTCACCATTTTTTCTAATTCTGATGTTTAAACTAGCCTGATGTCAGCCTCCAAATGTATTTTTGGGGGATGGACAGGTGGCCAACAGTCCTACACAAGATGAGCATTTACCTATTTCAGGGTTCCAATCCTGTGAGGATCTGTACTGTATGTGAAGGTGCCATCTGGCCCTCACACATTGCCCTGTAGTGATTTGTTCTGTGAGTAATAAACCCTCTTTGTTGCAGATATAAAGGCCTCATGTTTATATTCATATTAGTTTGCAAGGAGGGTAAAATCTCAGACCCTTCACAGTTACTCCTTTAAAAGCTATGCTTTTTCAATACTAAATATCCCCTCATTTTCTCTCAAGGTTTTAACTTTAATATTTACCTCTACATCATTAGGGAAATGGCCTCAAATTGCATAGTGACATCAGATTAACTTAATCATAAATCAAAAAATATTTTATCAAACTTATAGAATCTCAAAGTGAACATTAACTGTACACATCCAATTTGTGCTTTGATTCTGCAACAGTGACTGCCATTTAAAGGTCTGATTTCCACTATTTAAGTATCTATCTGTGCAGATTTAACCATCAATCACTTAGTTATTTTGATATCCTACTTGGATTCTTCCTGACCAGTCTATGTACTTCAGTCATTCTTATTAATTTGTTGACATTGTCCCAATGACAAACACATTTACTCTCTAATATCTTTGATAAGGCTATGTCCTTCCTATCAAATGAAATTTTTGCCACTGTTCTTTCAGTTGAATGGACATACGACTTTGTTACTTAGCTTATCTGGTGCCAGTTCATCTTTTTTCCCCATGGAATCAAATCTTCAATGTGTGGAAAAATCAATGCCAGTAGATTATATTATCCTATGGAAATGTGATTCTAGTCACATTTACTATATTTACTATATTAATACAATCAAGATGACAAAAGAAAAAGACATATGGGATCAAAGTAACTTCTTGCTTTTTGTGATTGCAAAGTAATACATATTCATTACAGAAAATTTGTACAATGTGAACATATCAAGGAAAAATTACTGTATAAATTTTAACATATTTCCTTAGAAAACACTACTGAAATCTCAATGTATACCACAGTTTGCATCTCATTTTCTTCTCTTACAATTATATATTAAACATTTTACTCTGTCATTAAAAATAATATATTCACTATTTCAAATACTTAACATTTCAGCCTAAATTGATGTTTCAGAAAGAAAAACAAATTAAAACATGATAATTGGAAATACAGAAGAGAAAATAGTGGTAACATTTAAAATGTAGTAAAAAGAAAATATAGATAAGGTAGCCTTCAACAGAGTTTCACAAAGGAGCGCTGAGGAACTGTGTTGTCTGGCAACCAGTTCATACATCTGAACAAAAGATGCTATGACTCTTCTAATGCATAATGGTATACTCTTATCAATTTCTTAATTTTTCAATTACATCTCTAGAGACTAAAATTGATCACTGAACTCCAAAAAGTATGCAGCTGAACCATAAGGTAAGACTTAATTGAATAGAAAATTGACTTAGTTGAAAAAAGGGAAGTATTGCATTGATTTAAACACACACAGCACTGAATGAAGGGAAAAAAGGGATGATTAAAAATTCACATACTCAAAGACAATCAGACCCTTGGAATGAATAATGGAAATACAAAATATGTTGAAATACTTACAGGCCAATTATTAACATCAGACGATGGTAGTTAGCACTATGGATACATTTAGTGGAAAAGAGGTAATAACTTTGAGCAATAGGCTTTTGAGTTTGTATGAAATCACATCTCAAGTATATTTAGAACTTTATTTTTTAAAACAGTGTTAAAGTTCATGAGGAAAACTCCATTGATTAAAGAAAAATGCTGATGAGTTCAAGTTGTATAATGGATTTAACTGTATTCTGTCAAATTCATAGAATGTAACTTACTTAAGTATAAACAGCTGTTTTATAAATTGATGTTCTCAGAAGAAAACTGATCAGATAAGAATACTTGGGTAAGTCATTGTTACCATATTCTACTTCAGTGTAGGAGGTCAGAGAAAAGTAGAAGACTATCTTTTTCGAGCTTCAGAGGCTCCAACTAAAATGGACTTAACCAAAAAAGAATTGTATTGTGTATCTGCCTTCAGGTATGATTTAGCAAGGGTTCAAATGATGTCATCAGGGGCATGGGAACTATTTTATTGCAGTTTTCTTTCAAATGGCTACACTGATAGGCTTTCCCTGAATAATTTTTATAAGATGATTATAGCACCTGAAAAACAAACAGCCTCACCTTTCAACATGGTGGCGTGAGTAGGACAGTGGGAATCTCCTCCCAAAAACATATATATTTTTGAAAATACAACAAATACAACTAATCCTAAAAGAGAGACCAGAAGACACAGGACAACAGCCAGACTAAATCCACACGTGTGAGAGCCCAGCGCCTGGTGAAAGCGGTAAGATACAACCCCCCTGGCCTGGCGAGACCCGAGGACACCTTCCCCCAGCTCCCGGCGGGAGGTAGAGGGAGCCCAGGAATGCTAAACCCCCAGCACCAGCCACCCGCACCAGAGCACAGACACAGAGCATGCACAGAGGGCTGGAAACGAGGGAAATAGAGCAGCAAGACCTCTCAGCGGGTTCTGAAGCTGATGCCCCTGTGACGAAGAAAAGTGAGTGCTTTTTGAAAGTCTTAAAGGGACAGGGACGTAACAGCTAGACGGAAACAACACAGGTCACAGCCCAGTGACAGGAAATTACAGGGAAAGCCGGGGGCACTAACCCCCTGGGCAACAGCTCTGAGAGCCCTCACGGAAGTAAACAACCAAACAGCCGCCCCGTCCATTACCCCTCTGGGCGCTGCGAAAGCAGAGAAACAGCCTAAGGCAAACTCCGCTAACAGAAAGGGAGATCCATCCATATCAGCAGGGCAAGACACAAAGACACAGCCTACTCGCAATTACCCAACACAAGCCACTAGGGGTCGCAGTTGTCCCAGTAAAGAAAGGCCAGTAGCAAGTGAAAAGATTGGCCCTCCCAGCTGACAGTCAATAGCACCAGTCAACATGAAAAGAAAAAAAAATATGATCCAGACAAGACTAACCCAGACAGCTTCGGCATCTGCTATATCTTCCCCTGAGAAGGAAGCAAGGGGAGATAGATTTAACCAGTCTTCCTGAAAAAGAATTCAAAACAAAAGTCATAACCATGATGATAGACTGCAGAGAAATATGCAAGAACTAAGGAAGGAGAATACAGAAATAAAACAAGCTCTGGAAGGACGTCAAAACAGAATGGACGAGATGCAAAAGACCATTAATCGACTAGAAAACAGAGAACAGGAATGCAGAGAAGCTGATGCAGAGAGAGATAAAAGGATCTCCAGGAATGAAAGAATTTTAAGAGAGCTGAGTGACCAATGGAAACAGAACAATATTCGCATTATAGGGGTACCAGAAGAAGAAGAGAGATAAAAAGGGATAGAAAGTGTCTTTGAAGAAATAATTGACAAAAACTTCCCCAAACTAGGGGAAGCAATGGCCTCTCAGACCACAGAGGTACACAGAACTCCCATGACAAGGGATCCAAGGAGGGCAACACCAAGACACATAATAATTAAAATGGCAAAGATCAAAGACAAGGACAGAGTATTAAAGGCAGCCAGAAGGAAAAAAAAGGTAACCAACAAAGGAAAACCCATCAGGCTAACATCAGACGTCTCAACAGAAACCCTACAGGTCAGAAGAGAATGGCATGATATACTTAATGCAATGAAACAGAAGGGCCTCGAACCAAGACTACTGTATCCAGCATGAATATCATTTAAATATGAAGGAGGGATTAAACAATTCCCAGACAAGCAAAAGTTGAGGGAATTTGCCTCCCACAAATCACCTCTACAGGGCATCCTACAGGGACTGCTCTAGATGGGAGCACTCCTAAAAAGAGCACACAACAAAACACCCAACATATGAAGAAGGGAGGAGGAGGAATCAGAAGGGAGAGAAATAAAGAATCATCAGACCGCATCTATAATAGCTCAACAAGCGAGTTAAGTTAGAAAGTAAGATAGTAAAGAAGCTAACCCTGAACCTTTGGTAACCACAAACTTACAGCCTGCAATGGCAATAAGTTCATACCTTTCAATAATCACCCTAAATGTAAATGGACTGAATGCACCAATCAAAAGACACAGAGTAATAGAATGGATAAAAAAGCAAGACCCATCCATATGCTGCTTACAAGAGACTCACCTCAAACCCAAAGACGCGCACAGACTTAAAGTCAAGGGATGGAAAAAGATATTTCAAGCAAACAACAGAGAGAAGAAAGCAGGTGTTGCAATTCTGGTATCAGACAAAACAGACTTCAAAATAAAGAAAGTAACAAAAGACAAAGAAGGACATTACATAATGATAAAGGGCTCAGTCCATCAAGAGGATATAACCATTATAAATATATATGCACCCAATACAGGAGCACCAACATACCTGAAACAAATACTAACAGAACTAAAGGAGGAAATAGAATGCAATGCATTCATTCTAGGACACTTCAACACACCATTCACTCCAAAGGACAGATCCACCAGACAGAAAATAAGTAAGGACACAGAGGCACGGAACAACACACTACAACAGATGGACCTAAGAGACATCTACAGAACTCTACATCCAAAAGCAACAGGATACACATTCTTCTCAAGTGCACATGGAACATTCCCAGAATAGACCACATACTAGGCCACAAAAAGAGCCTCAGTAAATTCCAAAAGACTGAAATCCTACCAACCAACTTTTCAGACTACAATGTCATAAAACTAGAAATAAACTGTACAAAGAAAGCAAAAAGGCTCACAAAGACATGGAGGATTAACAACACACTCCGAAATAATCAATGGATCAATGACCAAATCGAAATGTAGATCCAGCAATATATGGAAACAAATGACAACAACAACACTAAGCCCCAACTTCTGTGGGACACTGTAAAAGCAGTCTTAAGAGGAAAGTATATAGCAATCCAAGCATATTTTAAAAAGGAAGAACAATCCCAAATGAATGGTCTAATGTCACAAATATCGAAATTGGAAAAAGAAGAACAAATGAGGCCTAAGGTCAGCAGAAGGAGGGACATAATAAAGAACAGAGAAGAAATAAATAAAATTGAGAAGAATAAAACAATAGTAAAAATTAATGAACCCAAGAGCTGGTTCTTTGAGAAAATAAACAAAATAGATAAGCCTCTAGCCAGACTTATTAAGAGGAAAAGAGAGTATCAGAAATGAGAAAGGAAAAATCAACAGTTTTCAGATCAATCAACAGTATCAGAAACGAGAAAGGAAAAATCACGACTGACCCCACAGAAACACAAAGAATTATTAGAGAATACTATGAAAACCTATATGCAAACAACCTGGGAAACCTAGGAGAAATGGATAACTTCCTAGAAAAATACAACCTTCCAAGACTGACCCAGAAAAAAACAGAAAATCTAAACAGACCAATTACCAGCAACGAAATTGAAGCGGTAATCAAAAAACTACCAAAGAACAAATCCCCCGGGCCAGATGGATTTACCTCGGAATTTTATCAGACATACAGGGAAGACAGAGTACCGATTCTCCTTAAAGTTTTCCAAAAAATAGAAGAGGAGGTGATACTCCCAAACTCATTCTATACAGCTAACATCACCCTAATACGAAAACCAGGCAAAGACCCCACCAAAAAAGAAAACTACAGACCAATACCCCTAATGAACTTAGATGCAAAAATACTCAACAAAATATTAGTAAACCGAATTCAAAAATACATCAAAAGGATCATACACCATGACCAAGTGGTATTCATCCCAGGGATGCAAGGATAGTACAACATTCCAAAGTTCATCATCATCCACCACATCAACAAAAAGAAAGACAAAAACCACATGATCATCTCCATAGATGTTGTAAAAGCATTTGACAAAGTTCAACATCCATTCATGATAAAAACTCTCAGCAAAATGGGAATAGAGGGCAAGTACCTCAACATAATAAGGGCCATCTATGAAAAACCCACAGCAAACATTATGTTGAACAGCGAGAAGCTGAAAGCTTTTCCTCTGAGATCGGGAACTAGACAGGGATGCCCACTCTCCCCACTGTTATTTAACATAGTACTGGAGGTCCTAGCCACGGCAATCAGACAAAACAAACAAATACAAGGAATCCAGATTGGTAAAGAAGAAGTCAAACTGTTACTATTTGCAGATGACATGATACTGTACATAAAAAACCCTAAAGACTCCACCCCAAAACTACTAGAACTGATATCGGAATACAGCAAAGTTGCAGGATACAAAATCAACACACTGAAATCTGTGGCTTTCCTATACACTAACAATGAACCAACAGAAAGAGAAATCAGGAAAACAACTCCATTCACAATTGCATCAAAAAAATAAAATACCTATGAATAAACCTAACCAAAGAAGTGAAAGACTTATACTCTGAAAACTACAAGTCACTCTTAAGAGAAATTAAAGGGGACACCAAGAGATGGAAACGCATCCCATGCTCATGGCTTGGCAGAATTAATATCGTCAAAATGGCCATCCTGCCCAAAGCAATATACAGATTTGATGCAATCCCTATGAAACTACCAGCAACATTCTTCAATGAACTAGAACAAATAATTCAAAAATTCATATGGAAACAACAAAAACCCCGAATAGCAAAAGCAATCCTGAGAAAGAAGAATAAACTAAGGGGGATCTCACTCCCCAACTTCAAGCTCTACTATAAAGCCATAGTAATCAAGACAATTTGGTACTGGCACAAGAACAGAGCCACAGACCAATGGAACAGACTAGAGAACCCAGACTTTAACCCAGACATATAGGGTCAATTAATATTTGACAAAGGAGCCATGGACAGACAATGGCGAAATGACAGTCTCTTCAACAGATGGTGCTGGCAAAACTGGACAGCTACATGTAGGAGAATGAAACTGGACCATGTCTAACCCCATATAGAAAAGTAAACTCAAAGTGGATCAAAGACCTGAATGTTAGTCAAGAAACCATGAAACTCTTGGAAAAAAACATAGGCAAAAACCTCTTAGACATAAACAAGAGTGACCTCTTCTTGAACATGTCTCACCTGGCAAGGAAAACAACAGCAAAAATAAACAAGTGGGACTATATTAAGCTGAAAAGCTTCTGTACAGCAAAAGACACCATCAATAGAACAAAAGGAACCCTACAGTATGGGAGAAGATATTTGAAAATGACAGATCAGATAAAGGCTTGACGTACAGAATATATAAAGAGCTCACATGCCTCAAGAAACAAAAAACAAATAACCCAATCACAAAATGGGCAGAGGAACTGAACAGACAGTTCTCCAAAAAAGAAATACTGATGGCCAACAGACACATGAAAAGATGCTCCACATCGCTAATTATCAGAGAAATGCAAATTAAAACTACAATGAGATATCACCTCACACCAGTAAGGATGGCTGCCATCCAAAAGACAAACAACAACAAATGTTGGCGAGGCTGAGGAGAAAGGGGAACCCTCCTACACTGCAGGTGGGAATGTAAATTAGTTCAACCATTGTGGAAAGCAGTATGGAGGTACATCAAAATGCTCAAAACAGACTTACCATTTGACCCAGGAATTCCACTCCTAGGAATTTACCCTAAGAATGCGGCAATCAAGTATGAGAAAGACCAATGCACCCCTATGTTTATCGCAGCACTATTACAATAGCCAAGAATTGGAAGCAACCTAAATGTCCATCAATAGATGAATGGATAAAGAAGATGTGGTACGTATACACAATGGAATACTACTCAGCCATAAGAAAAGGGCAAATCCTACCATTTGCAGCAACATGGATGGAGCTGGAAGGTATTATGCTCAGTGAAACAAGCCAAGCAGAGACAGAGAAATACCAAAAGATTTCACTCATCTGTGGAGTATAAGAACAAAGGAAAAACTGGAGGAACAAAACAGCAGCAGAATCACAGAACTCAAGAATGGACTAACAGGTACCAAAGGGAAAGGGACTGGGGAGGATGGGTGGGTAGCGAGGGATAAGGGGGGGAGAAGTAGGGGGGTATTAAGATTAACATGCATGTGGGGGTGGGAGAAAGGGGAGGGCTGTACAACACAGAGAAAGCAAGTAGTGATTCTACAACATTTTGCTATGCTGATAGACAGTGACTGCAAAGGGGTTTATAGGGGGGACCGGGTATAGGGGAGAGCCTAGTAAACATAATATTCATCATGTAAGTATAGATTAATGATTACCAAAAAAAAAAAAAAGAGCAGTTCCTTTGTGGTGACCTCCAGTGAGTTCTACACAATGGTATAAAGGGCATATAAAAGTGTAGGCAAAGGGTCTGTTTGTGTTTATACAGAGGATCAAAGCCTAATTGGGCTACCCCGAAAATGAACTAAGATATGATATGAAAAAGAATTTCCAACATCAGCACTCTCTTGAAGACTCATGCCAGAAGATAATCATCAATAAACCCCAACAACGATCCACACACTGCTACAGGTGTAGATGCACTCATCCCACCAGCTCCTGGACTTGCCATGGGAATGAGGAAGGAGATATCTAAGCTGGCCTGTGCAAACAGTAAAACAACAAATTTGACTGGATCTATACTGTTGGAACTCAACCAAGAATTAGGAGAAATGCAAATTGTAGGGCTCCAAAATCTTACAACTACAGAGTATTTACTTTTAAAAGAACATATGGGATGTGAACAGTCCCCAGGAAAGGGTTGTTTTAATTTGTCTGATATCTCTCAGACTGTTCAAGTTCAGTTGGACAATATCCACCATATCATAGATAAGTTTTCACAAATGCCTAAGGTGCCTAACTGGTTTTCTTGGTTTCACTGGAGATGGCTGGTAATTACAGGTATGCTTTGGTTATGTAACTGTACTCCTATTATGTTAATGTGTGTGTGCAATTTAATTAGTAGTTTAAAACCTATCCATGCTTAAGTTACTCTACAAGAAGATATGTCAAAGAAATAATCAATCTTCCCACGTTTTCTTCCGTCTGCTACTTCTATAGCTTTTCTTCTTCCTTCCTAATTACAACCCTTAAATAGAATTCGTGCCTCATATCGAATTTACCGAGTATCATAATTCTTCCAAGTGGTAAAGACACCTCAAGACAAATGCTGGGCTTAGAAGCCACAGGGCATAAATATGCAAAGAAGTAAAAAGCTAACCTTTTCAAACAATAGGGCTTCTCTCTCACTTACCAACTTTACATTTCCCTGTATGGTCCCAGAAGATGACTGGTTAGCCAGAGATGGGTAAGATTCCTCAAGGGAGGAACAACCTAAGACAGGCACAGTCACAGGGGGGCCATCAGGTGAGAAATTGGGGATCAACAGAGGTGAGGCTTAGAATCTCACCCCCCTTGTTCTGAGAGAAATCTTCTGCATACGTGGATGTTTTATTGCCCTTGTCTAGCTTGGATTAACACATAGTCTACAGGCACACACCTGATTTGCTCTCTTACAACACTAAACTATGTTTTCTACCTTTATCTTGTATCTACCTACCACTTCAGCATTTTCTTAAAAACAATAATAACAAAGAGAGAAATGTAGTATCCACATATAAATCAAGTAAAAAATCAAATGAATATTCATATTTGAACTGACTGTTTATAGTTCATAATGCATGAGCAAAACCGAAAGTTTCTGTGATGACTGCCCTTGTACTGTTCACCATGTAACTTATTCACTATGTAAGAATTTGTTCTCCATGTAAGAACTTGTTCGTTATGCTTCAGAAGATGGGAGACTGAGGAAAATTAGGCTTGGTGTGGATTAATGATTGTGCATTGAGATTGACTCCCCTATACAGAATTTTATTGTTGTTAACAACCATTCGATCAATAAATATGAGAGATGCCCTCACAAAAAAAAAAAAAAAAGTACACACTTCCAATTGTAAAATAAATAAGTAACCAGGATGTAATGTATTGCATAAGGAATATAGTCAAAGTATTGTAACAACTTGGTATGGTGATAGCTGGTACCTAGAATTATCATGTATATAAATGTTGAATCACTGTGTTGTACGCCTGAAACTAATGTAATACTGTGTGTCAACTAACCTTCAAGAAAAAGTAATTATCTACAAAAAATATATATATATATACAGCCTCTCATTTCCAAGCCCAACAGGAAAAATTAGGATTATTTTGTCCAGGAATCTCTATCAGATATTCATTATTCTCACTGGTTCTGACTGGGTCAGTTATCCATTTTGGCCCTGGATATTAAGGATATGTAATGTATCAACAGGCACAGAACTAAATCTCTTGTCCACTCCTGCCAAGGGGTGAGTATGTACTGATTTTTAAGAAAGTTATTTTGTGAATGCCAGAAAAGGGTCAAATCTGCCTGAAGGATATAAACAACAGATCTATTACATGCTGTCTATGCATTCATTGATGATGATGAATGACCAATTTTACATATGAAGGGTGTTATTTACCACATAACAATGTCTTTACAAACCTTCCATAAAGTGGCATTTTGTCATGCAGAAAAATGTATCACAGTTGATTATAAATGTGCAAGTACATGTGTGTGTGTATGTGTGTGTGTGTGTGTGTAATGGCTACTTGGTAGTTGAAGAATGGGCCCATAAAAGGAAATATATTTTAGTAATTGTTCTGAGAAAAATTTTCAGATTGTTTGGGGTCCTGCCATATTCCTATGCCATCCATTCCCTAGAGGAAAATGATTTGCTTGAAATCCCAAGAATTTTGTGGCCGGCAGGGGAAGCTTGCCAGGAAGAATGTGTGCTTTTGCCAGGATGTGTAGTCAGCGACTCTTTCTACTGAGAGGAGAAAAAATGTTGGCAATGGATTAGTCTGATACTGCTGAGGCAATATAGATGTGTGCCCTGGAAGAATCACAAATCTCTATCAAAGTTTCAAGTCTCCTGTTGAGTTGTTAAGAGTTATCAGATTTGCCAGGGAACAGACTGAAGTTACAGGTGGGTCCTGCCAATAAGGATAAACTCGAAACACTCTATTTTAAATGAATTACTCTGCTTTACAACACCAGTGCATTAAGTATGTTTTTATTACTGTGGCTATTTTCCTACAACTACTGACCCCAACCCAACCTCTGATTATGATTAACCAAATCTTCCTTACAAGACAGCATGGGTTAGTTCAAGGCCCATCCCTCCATCATGAATCCTTTCCAAACAATATTAGTCTTATATATATATTATTTATTATTACAGCTACATTTTATAACTGCATATTATTACACATTTTCTACATTATATAACTGTTAGGCAGAAAAACAGAAATGAGCAGAATGAAAAGGAGAGAGAGCCCCCCAAAAATGACTCAGGAAGTTGATCAGATGGAGCCAGAGAGCCAGAAATGACTCAGAGAGTTAATCAGATAAAGCCACAGGGTCCAAGAGTGACTCAGGAAATGTCCAGGGTCCCCCCACATAAGAAACATCAGAGGCACAGCCACAGTACAGTTGATGTCCTCATTTCACCAATCAGAACAAGCCTAAAGAGCTGTGAATCAAGCACTTCTCTGCTCTGCCAAAACCACATAAAAGAAGCCTCAGAATGAGCATCCGAGCCTGTCTCACCTCAGGCAGGCGCACTCTGTTACTCTATGCAGAGTGCATTAAAACTTACTTTGCTTTCTCGTTTCACTGTATCTGACTTCCCTGCGACACTGAGCCAAGTTCCTTCCTTCCTAACATAACTGTGTATAATGAATTCAATTATATATAACTATATACATATGAATATTTAATACATCAGTCATACAGATATAGTAGATTAACTGTTTTATCAATAATTCTTATGCTTTGCTTTTATAAAGGAACCAGCGAATAAAGTTGACAATATGCAAAACATTTTGAAATGGTAGGAGGAACCAAGGAGCTCATCGTGACCAATCACTTCATTAAATCCATGAAAGGTTAGTCACAGAAAAGTTAGGTGAACACAGTGAGGAACTAGTAACTAGAACCTCTGGATTAGGATTCTAAATTCAGTCCAACTTCTGCAAGACTGACTATCTTTACCTAATGAGGGCAGCTTCTACTGATTCCTTAAGCTAGCCCACCAGTCTGTTTTCTTCTCCTTGCTCCCTCAGCTTCAAGGTTTCAAGAACTCTCTTTATGAATCTAAGAAGTTTACCACTAAACAAGTGCATCACGGGTGAGCAGCACCTCACCTCTATTAGGACATGAGCCTCTTCCCTACTACTCTTTCTAAGAGGGCCTCGGTTGAAGGAGGTGCGAGGTGATGGTGTTCCATCTGCTCTTTGGGGCGAGCACTCTGATGACAGCATCACTAAGGGAAAACCTGAAGCATGCAGCTTTGTAGAAAGCTTCTATAGTTCTCTATACATGGACAAATATTTCCACAGGTAACTTGTAACATTTCTACACTTGATGGTTCACGATTCTTATCTTACTAAAGATACTCTGGGTTTTCTTAAAATTCTCCATTCTTTGCCATGTCTCCAAATATGATTTTTTAATACTCAACATCATATTTAATTCAAGCCACCTGTTTGCACAGATGGTAGCTTGCTCACTTTTAATGCAAACACTAAAGATCTAGGCCTGACAAAGCACAAGTTAAACTGTCACTCTGCTTTGCTTCTCTAAGTTTGAAGTAGGTTAAAGAATCTGAGAGAACAGATGTCTCTCCATAAGCATTTTATTTCACCTTTTTTGCCTCCCAGGATCTTTCAGAGATTTCTTAGCAATGAACATTATATTTCTGTCTCAAAAAGATGAACCATCCTGTCCCTCTTCTTAATATGGCACTTACTGTACACATCATTAAGCAGATAACAGCCACAATCTGCAGATCCTGCCTCACTCCACCTGCATTTTACCTGCATAACACTTGCTCTGGGGCACAGCTGGAAGCACACATATGATAAAATAGTAGATACTTGTATCCACAGATGCAGCTATAATACAGAAAATAAGCAGTACTTTTTTTTGTCTGTATCAAACTAACAAATATCAATATAACATAATTTTTTTTCAATCTGTGATGAGAACCATCACTCAACTATTTATTTGTTAAGCATTCACCCTTTTCCTAGGAAATGTGAAGGGGGAGAAAAAGGCACCAATGATCTAGCCAACCAAGTTCATTATCATCTACAATAGGAAAGGCATTTTGTTAGGCATTTATACATTTAATTCTCACAATAATGATCCTTTATACATGAGACAAAATTGAGCTTCAGGGAATTTAATTAACTGGACCAACATTATACAGTTAAGAAAATGGTGGAAATGGAATTCTGTTGGGAGACAGACTTTAAATACAACTCAGCAATGAGAGTTGCAATAGCTGCTCCAGAGGAGGCTACTGCCCTACAGATGGTCTCTGTCCCCTTGCAGCACACAGCCCACCTGGTACTGGCTGCTGTGCTGATCTGTAGTCCTAAGAGGTGGCGGTTGAAGCGGCAGTTCCTCAAAGTCCTGGCCATGTTTCATTTTGGGAAATACCTGAGGTTTGAACATGGCAAATCCAGGAGCTCTTGCCTCTATGTCTATTCTGCAGGACACATGTACCACACCTTTTGGCCAGTGCTGGCTGCCAGAATCTTGTGAGAAACCAAGATAACAAGCAACACACAGCATCTCGGTAACTGCGGAACTAGTCCCTCTCATCTGGTGCAGACCCACTTCTGAAGCTCGGCCAGAATCGGGTGATGGCCTTCAAAGGGCTTGAAAGCAGGCTGTGAGGCTGGAGCAAGCTTGGCTGAATCCTCCTGTTCTTATACTAGGCCCCATGTCACCCCATTAAAGATTTAGATGTATGTGTGTTTGTGTTCGAAAAGTACTTGTGCTTTTTTCCAATTTTTTGTGGCAATATACTCATAACAAAGTTTGCTATCCTAACAATTTTAAGTGTAGTGTTCAGTTGTATTATGTATATTCATATTGTTAAGCAACCATCATCATCATCTACTTCCAGAATGCTTTTTATCTTGCAAAATTGATATTCCTTATGGATATATTACATTTTGCTATCTATTCATCCATCAATAGAAGCTTGAGCTTTTTCCATGTTTTAGCTATTATTATGAATGTGGATGTACAAATATCTCTTCAATACCCTGCTTTCAGTTACTTTGGGGATATACCCAGAAGTGGAATTTCTGTAACATGTGGTAATTCTACATTTAATTTTTTAAGGAAACTATATACTGTTATCCACAGTGTCTGTACCATTTCACATTCCCACCAGTTTTGCACAAGGTTTCCAATATCTCTGCATCCCTGCCAACACTTGTTATTTCCTGGTTTTGTTTGTTTTTCTTTTATTGTAACTATCCCAATGGATGTGCAGTGATACCTCAATGTGGTTTTGATTTGCATGTCCCTACCATTTAGTGATGATGTGTATCTTTTCATATGCTTATTGGCCATTCTGTATCTTGGAAAAATGTCTATTCAAGTCTTTTGTCTATTTTTTTTTTAAATCTGGCTGTTTGTTTTGTTGTTGTTGAATTTTAGGAAGCGCCTAGTATTCTGGATATTGATCTCTTATCAGATAATGCCTTGCAAATAGCTTTTCCATTTGGTTGCCTTTTTACTCTGCTGATAGTGTCTTTAGTGCACAATTTAAAAAAATCCACGAATACTGATTTGTCTACTTTTTTCATTTAGGCTTTCTTGTATCCAAGAAATCACTGCCAAATTCAATGTCAAAAAGCTTTTATACTATAACTTCTTCTAAGACTTTCATAGTCTTAAGTCTTCAATTTTGGTGTTGGTTCCATTTTGAGTTAATTTTTGTATATGGTGTTAGCTAAGGGTCCAGCTTCAATATTTCACAAGTTGATATCCAGTTTTCCCAGCACTATCTGTTAAAAAGACTGTCCTTTCTCCACTGAAAGACCTTGGCATCCTTGTTGAAAATCATTTGACCATATATTTGAAGGCTTATTTCTAGATTCTCTCTTCCAGTCCAATGATATATATGTCTATCTTTATGCTATTACCACACTGTGTTGATTACTGTAGCTTTGCAGTAAGTTTTAATATGAGGAAATGTGAGTCCTTCAACTTAGTTCTCCTTTTTCAGGATTTTTTGGCTATTTCAAACTCTCTTGTGATTTCTTTTTTTCTTTTTTTTTTCTCTTGTGATTTCATATGAAATTTAGAATGAATTTTTCTATTCTGCCAAAAACACTGTTGAAATTTTGATGGGGATTGCATTGACTCTGTAGATCATTTTAGGTGGTATTGACATCCTAACAATATTAAGTTTTTCAACGCAAAGATCATACTATCATATATTTAAGACATAATTTCTCTTTTGTGGTTATGAACATTCAGTGAAAAATAAGTTTGTATGTGTTTATAATTGGTATTTCTCTTGTATAATGATATACCTGAAGTCACAAGCTACAGGGAATGCTGGATAATGACAGGATTTGGACATTCCTGGATCCAAGGACTTTGTATCATCTCACAGCAATCTAAATTCAAATTCTAATTGCACAGAAAATTTAACCCATTGATACACACACACATACCAGCCCACTGGGAATCCAAAAGTTCCAGGTTATTACTAAGCCTATGACCCATCAGTAAGATATTTTCTTTCCTTTGTCCAAAACAGTGGTAGGCCAGCCCCAAACCATTGCTAGATAACACACATACACACACACACACAAACACACACCTGAAGTTCTGTATATACTGTATCACAGGGAAAAAAAACAGTTTTCATATCTCACAAAAATAGTGCCCTAAAACATCAAATAGTTCACTTAGACTGATTAAATCTTTATGATCTCAGTAGATATAAAGTTAACTGATTTCTAGAGTGTTACATAAAACTACACTCTTTATTCTCCTACATATTCTCCATGGCAGTCAGCCAGAGAGCCTTTGGAAGACAGAAAACTCATCCTGGAGCCATTGAAGTTTATTCCTGCCCATTCTGAAAAACTGGCTGATATTGATAATTGGTATAGAAAAAACTTACTCCATGAGCCCTATAGGCTGCCAAGAATGTAATTGAGCTGAAACGAAGGCTGGTATTAAGCTTGCATCTGGTTCTGAGTCAAGCAGCCCAACTTTCTGACTATCATCAAGGGAAGCATCTTTCATTTAGGGAAAACAGATGGACCAATTTGACTATAATAGAGTTCATTTTGAGGAACTGTCCCAGCTTGTCCAAATTGATGGCATGTTGGATAGGATTACAGATAAATAATGAACACCTGTAGGAGTTGTGCTTATTATCCCAGCTCAAATAAATCAAATTAGCAAATACTTATTAGGCATCTAGTATGTATGAGGAATGATTCCACTTAGGATTTTACCAAACATGAAGTTACAACTTTAACTCTGACTCCTTTTTTTTACTAAATAGTTGACAGAACCCAGTATTCTATAACAATAAAGAAAATTTCCAAAACTGTTCTCTTTCAGACCAGTTTTCATTTATTATATCAACATACTGTTCTAGTGAAACTCAGCATTTGGAGCCTTAAATATATCCTGTTGTCCCTAAGAGCTACAACCATCATCCCAGATGTCTTCTCAAGCTACTCTCATGACCTGCTCAAGACTATCAAATGCATGCCTTTTAGAAATTTGCTCAAGCATTTTGAATCTCTTAAAGTTTCAAATCAACCATGATGAAAAATTTTACCCATAAATCTCTAAATTCTGAAGCAACTGCAAAACTTCAGTAAAGAAAAACAATAATAATAAATATTTATTAAGTTTCTACTATATATGGTGGTCACTAGTCTATGTGCCTGGGATAAAAAATATGAATAATACATCCTTACACAGTAAAGGAGCTCAAAGTTCAGTGGGGATATAGGCAAAAACAAAAACAAAAACCTATTTCAAAACAGAGTGTTGTGATTAAGTATAAAGACTTATGTTATTGAATACAGGTAGCAATTAGTCACCTGTACTTTAAAACACTAGCCCAAAAATACTGTATTTTGAAGATGAAGTATGGAAAGATTTATCTCATTTTAAAAATAGTGATTATATAGTAAAATGCTCTTTGGGTTTTATTGTATTAAATACAATGCATAAAATACAATTAATTTCATTTGTTTCTTTTACTATTTATTTGTTTGTTTGTTTGTTTGTTTACTTACTCCCCCAAAAAGGGGTACACCATTCCCAGAAGTACTACAATACCAAGTCAATGTGTGGAGTGGACAGAGCAAGCTCCTATTCTAACTCACTGTTCCAAAAGTCCATTTAATACAGTGTCCTCCAATAGAGGATGTGTCATATATTAAACTAGCGAGAACAGATACTACACTTGATCATAGCCAAAAGGCCAAGAAATGATCCTTTTTACTTTTTAAAAATTTTAAAAATCACAATGCATTTTTAACTCACATTGGATTTCCACTGGACTGCACTAGTATGGACTCTGATACTAGCTAGACCTCTTGCCTTCAAAACTCATTCAATCACTTACTAGCTGCGAGACCCTCAAGCAAGTTAGTTTGTTTACTTTGCCTTAGTTTCCTCATGTATAAAAAGAGGCTAATGATAATTACAGTTGTTTACTGGATATGGCTGTTGGGATAAGTAAATAAAACAGGTGAAGGGTTACTCTTATTGAGTAAATAAGCACAGAGCATTAAATAGGCACACAGAAAGATTACCCATCTTAGACCAAGAGATATCAAGTCAAGGAAGATTCCAAAAAGAAAGAAAAAAAAATGGTTTCACTGAGCCTTAAGAGAATGACAGAAAGTTGTCCAAGTGTAATAGAAGGGGAAGAATATTCCAGGAACAGGAAACAATATAAATGAAACAACCAAAACTTGAAAGAACTGTGGACCATTCCAGGAGCTAAAAGTGGTTTTCAAAGTAAAAGACTGCAAACTTCTTTGAAACAATGGGAGGAAGAGAAACTACAGAAGGTGCAAATGCCAGGTCACTACACTGCCCTATACTATTCTAGGAATTTGTGAAATTAGGAATTCCCTCTATAAAACTGACCATATGGTTGTAGGAGAGTCAGAAGAAATATGCAAAGAAAGGAACTGAAATGAGAATATGGAATGTTATGTAGGAATTACTAAAGTATGAATAAAAGAATTTTTGAGAAGTAAGGCATATTTTCTCCTTCCCCACTTTTCTAACTCTCAAGGCAGGATGTTTTTGAAAGCCAACCAGTTATCCGTTTCTACTAATTAAGCCTGTTAAGCCAATAAGCCTCTAAAATTTGTATTAATTTAATAAGCTGAAATAAGCAAGGTTATGGAAATATATTTTGAATTTCATAAATTGGCATACCAAATGAATATTAAAGCTCATATTTCTATTATTATTATAGATAGACACTGACACTTATAATTGTTTATGATTTATAAGGACAATGTAGAATTAGACCTACTTCCTAGGTGAAAGATAAAAGGTTGGAAGCTTTCCAGAAGGGGTTCTTCTGTTCTACAGGTATCGGTGGTATTAAAAGATAAGTTGAGGCACATTAATATTTTCCAGAGTTTATTTGAGCTAACAGGATTCAAATAGAATCTTTTTGGATAGTGCCAAATAGAAAGTGGTTAAGAGTTCTCCACTGACAAATGCTAGGGGAAAGGCTTTTATAGAGAAGAAAGAGCAAAACAAAACATTAGACTGGCTATAGTTTGAGCAGTTGTCATATTTGGGAAAGTCTAATTGGCTGTTTATGATTAATTATTCTTAAGTCTTGTTTTTTTTGGATTCCAGTGCATTGACTCCAGCTTAGATTTTGGTTTGCTTACATAAACAGCCAAGGCATTAGAGCCACTCAATCTAATGGCCTTCTTGTTTATTTATTTAATAGTACTTACAGTGGTATGCCATGAAGGCAATAAAATAATGACAAAGATGACTCTTTTGGAAGGACTATGGTGGATTAAGTTTTAAATATTTTATATGAAAGGGTTACAAAAACCAAAAACAGAAATACAGTATCAGCCAGCAGTTCAACTTATGGGGATTTCCCCAGAGAAAACAAAAAAATTGATTAAAAAATATACATGCATTCCTATGTTTATTGCTGCATTATTTACAGTAGTCAAGATTTGGAAGAAACTGAAATGTCCATCAACAGATGAACAGATAAAGATGATGTGGTACATACATACAATGGAATAATATTCAGCAATAAAAAAGGAAGAAATCTTGCCATTTGCAACAACATGGATGGACCTTTGGGAGTATTATGTTAAGTGAAATAAGCCAGGCAGAGAAAGACAGATAATATATGATTCCATTTATATGTGGAATCTAAACAAGACAAGTGAACAAAACAGGAATAGACTCACCGACATAGAGAAGCCTGGTAGTTACCATGGGGGAGGATTCAGGGTGAGTGGGTGAAATAGATGAAGGGGATAAAGGGGCACAAGCCCTCAATTATAATATAAAGTAGTCACAGGGATGAAAGTACAGCATAGAATATTGTCAATAATTCTGCAGTGTCTTTCTGTATTGACAAATAGTAACTATACTTATTGGGGTGTGCATTTAATAATGTAGATAACTGTCAAATCACTATGTTGTATACTTGAAACCAATACAATGTTATCTATCAACTACACTTCAATAAAAAAAGAAATACTTTAGTACAGAAAAAAGTGTTTTAAAAGTGAAAAATACAAGTATATGTATGTATTTTTATGTGTATTGAACTTACGATAGGAGATCCTGTAACAATAAGCAACAATCAATAATATCTGAAATAACTTTTAATTTTGATTAGAGTTATTTTCTGTCTTCTCTAGCAAGATTCAGTGCTTTGTCTTTGATGTTTTAAGTAGCTAAATACAAAATGTAGGTCTGTGCCAACATTGTATAACGGTATCAAAGGGCACATTCCCAGTTGTTCATATCACAATAGGTGCCTTAAATATTTCTTGGTAGTATGTTATTAGCATACTTCTCAGAGTCTGTCCATGTCCTATCTCTTTGTCACACCCTGCCTCAGTGTTGAATGTGCCAATGAAGCGGGCCAGCACCTTTGCTGCTGGGTAAGGCATGCTTGCCTCACAGCAGCAGTGTGGTTTTTTTACCAACTCACTAACAGACTTTATGTATCCCTCATTCATGGCTCAACAGTACATTCTTCCTTCCATATATGTCTGTGTTAGATTTTTTTTTATTGGATTGTCCTTCAGGTTTAAAAATTAATGACACAAATAATATTAATTTTGAAAAGGATAAAATTCTAAGTCTAAGATGCATTTTCAGATGAGTGAGAACTAAAAAGGAAAGAAAAATGGAAAAATAACTAAACATTACACTAAATCATCTCCAAATGGTATTTCAGAACCTAACTAAGCTCCTATGGGTCTTTTTACTGACCATTTATTAAATTGCAAATCCAATCAATACTGTTTTTGGCAAGAGAGTATAGAAAACCAAATTCTGAAAACAATGAGCAAAATAGAGAACTTGCCTCGGTGTTGGGAGAGCAGATTGAGAAATGCTCAGACAGTGATGGAATGTGACAGAAGCTACAGAAATCCAAATTCACAAAAACATTCAAATTGTTTCTCATATGGACAGTTTCTTCTCCTTGTCTGAGCTGCAACTGCAAATAATGGCCTTCAACCCTCTCAACCAGTGCCCAGTGAGAGAGAGATGTTTACAATTTGAAACATTTGGGCCATCCACTTGTTCATATGCTGTGGTTCAATGCCCAGGTTTCTTTTTGTGCCATGAAATCCTGGTCCAGGATGTAACTGGAAAAGATGGTGCAGTGACAGGATGATAAATGAAGTTCACCACACTGGGTTGCCCTCTTATTTTCTTGGCAACAGAAACAGATTTATAAACACATCTACCTTGAAATACATTCTTCTATCAAGTGTTAAAGTCCAACAGCCAATATTCACAATACATAAAAAGACTAAGAGGTGAATCTTCTCTTTTGATCTTTGCATAGATAGCCAGATTCCAAATTCTTGCTTTAGAATAGGGGACTCGTATAGAAAGGATTTTGTTTTTTTGTTGTAACTAACCAAATTCATATTTTGAAAATTCCAAATTTAAAGTACACATTATAGTGCAACAATTCTATTTAGTAAGAGTTCTTCCCCTTAAACCAAGATTTGTCTCATTTTTCATTTTAATATTAAATTCATCCAAAGCACTTAAATACAACTAAATGTACAGATATTATTGTTATCCAACGTTTTTAAGAAACTTGTCTTTCAAATAAAACCTAGAGAAGCCAGTTTTTAAAAAGTAATTTCCATCTCTGATTGTAGAGCTTTTAAATAGATGTTAATTATTGGAGAAGAGATACAATTAAAATTGAAAAGGTTTTAGTCATAACAGTATAGTGGCAACATCTTCTAAAGACTAGACATTTAAAACTGACTGCAATCTAAAATCACAAAGCACAAAATGACAACCAGTCAATCTGTCATGTGGTTTCATTATCTCTGTGAGATATTTTATACACTGCCATCTAAAGTTTAATCAACAATGTGTTCCTAGATTAAATTGAATTTGAAAACATTTTAGAGTATTTTTAACTTGAAAACCAATTTAGTCCTTCCTCAACACCCTTCTAAATAATTTCCAGAATTATATAGCTTTATATTTCATTTTTCTTTACACTATTTCTTTTTTTTTTTTTTTTTTTGTGAGGGCATCTCTCATATTTATTGATCAAATGGTTGTTAACAACAATAAAATTCTGTATAGGGGAGTCAATGCTCAATGCACAATCATTAATCCACCCCAAGCCTAATTTTCGTCAGTCTCCAATCTTCTGAAGCATAACGAACAAGTTCTTACATGGAGAACAAATTCTTACATAGTTTACACTATTTCTTGAATCTCCTTATTCCTTCAAATTCTTCTTACATACATTTAGCCAACTGGCATATTAGTATTCTAACATGGCCCTGATTCCGTTATCTCAGGTTCTGTTGGTAGACTCTCCTGATCCTAAGGGTTATAAATTTTGTCTTACAAGGTTCTGCCTATGTTTAGATTGTTCTTCATAATGAAGCTTGTTACAGATGTCAAAAGTAAACACTTCAAATGTCATTCTTCTAATAATAGTTTTTAAAATTTCATTAAAAATATCCTGTGTTCTTAAGTTTGCTATGTAAAATAGCAGTAGCGTTCAGTTAAACCCACAAGCATAGCAAGTATCATCGTCTATTCTCTTACATTTTTAATGGGCATGTTTGTGTTTTGTGGGCATATGTGCACGTATGTATTTATCCTTTCTCTTCATAACCACCAACAAAATTTATACTTTCCCTTTTCTTCTTTATCACTACCCTAAGTTTTTCCTAGACTTCCCAAGTTTCTGAGGAAACCTTAACATTTTACAACAAAGCTAGGTACTTGCTCAAGATAATCTCTGATATTTAAGAAAATGGATAGAGGAGATAAACTGGAATTAATGTTCCTAGGTATTTTCCATATATGATCATCTTTGTAATACCAGAACCTTTTTAGGAAGGTAATATTACCACCATTTTATCCATGAGGAAACAAATGCAGAGAGATCAGTAACCTGCCTCTAGTAACACCAATAAGTGAAGATACAACACTGAAATAGATTTCTGACAAAAAATTCTTCCCTTTAGTGTTATATCACTGTGTTTCAAGCTTCTATGTAAATAAAATGGTAGTTACATAAAGAGTTAGAAAGCCATATTTCAGAAAACTCAGATTTTATTCTGTAGCCTTTAAAATTTTTCACTAATGTATGATTTATATTTGTCATCTCAAACACATTTTTAAATTATCATCATTATAAAATGATTATATTAAATTTATTATAGGATGCTTTTATAGGGAAGGAACTTTTGCAATAATCTTTAAAAACTGAAATAAACTGCTTTGTTATTGATACATCAAATAAGAGTAGGTGCTTGGTATAATTTGGGGAATAGTAATAGTCCTACAAATTTCTTATTTGTAGAAAATGTTTTCACTGAAGTATTTCTCTGTGTTCTGAAGAAAACTAGCTCCACAAAATGTTACTCAGGGTTGCCAATGATGAGTCCTATGATTTTAAAAGTTCAAGACTACTGCATTATAATTCCCATCTTAGACATTTCAAAATCATTTTAAAGAATCTGAAAAGTCCTTGATGGGAGGCAAGAAGATAAAGATTTGAATGAATTGGTATTCCCACATTCTATAAACATAGGTCTACTATTTTTAGAGGTGAAAAATAATTCAATTGGATTTGTAGACATCTTGGTGGTACTGATTCAAAAAACATGTTTTTCACATTTTTAAATTAGTAGTTACTTAGTAAAAGTGAATTGTTTAAAAGCAGTTAATCATAGTTAACAATAATGGAATTTTTCATCAAGTCTCTAAGAAGGCAAAGTATTATGAAAGTAAACTAATTTTGGAAGCCAGTGTTTGGTTCAGGGCAAATTAAAAACCTATGCAACTATCAACTAAATGACCAAAATGTTTTGCTCATTATTTCACACTTTCCATTTCAATACATTTAGCATTTCTTCAAATCTTAAAACATAATTCCCCACAGGTGGGAAAGCAGATTTGACTGCTGCCATTAATCTTCATATTCTTTACTATTTTGACACAGTGTAATTTATTTCAGTAGCTTTTTCCCCCTCAGTGTGAAAAATATACATTTTAAATCATAGCACTTTCACTGCTCTTAAGCTCTGTCTCATTTTTAGTCATGTTTTAATATACACTTTTATTCCAAAGTTGACATTGCAAAATAGGATAACCATATCCTTTAAAGAAATAACTAACTGTGCTATTTGCAGAGCTAGAACTGCTGAACTTATGACTGCTTGTTAGTGCCACCTAGGAAAAGTCAAGAACAATGTTTAAATAGATAACTGAGGACATGTACTGAAAACATTAAACAACACGTATTATTTTCATGTTTCTATTGCTGTTTCCTTGAATCTTTTCTCCTCTAAGATAGGGCCAAAAACGTATTGTTCCAGGTGGATTGTGTTGGTGATTTGTCCTGTGAAGGAGTGTAAAAAGAGAACTAGAACATGGAATAAAAAGAAGACCATAGAATGTTAAATAAGGGCAGTAGAGGGTAGGATCACATAGCATTTTCATTTGAGATTACAGAAAAAAACACCTGCCTGCTGACCAGGTACTGTTCTTAAGACAAAGGTCACTTTGGAGTCTGCACTTTACAGGACTCTCTATCTCTCCCCTTGCTTCACACCTACTCATGGGGCAAGGATTCTATAAAGCCATAATTATCTATTGGTAATACACCCATACAGAGCCATTCCTGTTCAGGACTGTAGAAACTCCCACCTACACCCTTTTCCAAAGTCTGTAAGAGTTAATCTTTGGGTCTTTCTTCCTTAGGATGGTTTTAGCCACTTATATGGACATCTCTGGGCCTAATGAGTAGTAGGGGATAAATGGTTGTGGTATAAATATTTCCAACACGCAAGGTAGGGTATTTACACATGTTTGTTTGAGGTCCCTCAATGTATTAAGAAAAGGGAGCTGGACACAGGCTGGGTGATTGTTCTTCCATGCAACTGAGTTTTGGTTCAGAACTCTAAGGATTTGGATAATATTCAATTAAAACTTGACTTTCCAGATGGTTAAGGAGATACCTTTGTCAAGGTAGGAGAGTGGAATGTATTTTATTTAACAGCACATCAGTTTGATTTATGAATTAAATAGCTAATGTACCAAAGTATCTCCATTTATATTCTTGTTCTGGCTGCACAGACATTATGACTGGTTCTGTTCTTATCACACCACTCTTGTTAATGGGGAGAGGCACATTGTGTTATTTGGCCATTTGCAAGGAATGCTGAGTAGAACTGGACAGGAAAAGTGGACTTCAGGTTAAAGAGTACAGATCTGATGGAGGCTGAAGCCAGGACTCAGGATGGCTACAGAACCATTATGAGCCAAAGGAAGTCCAGGTAAACATAAGAGCACCACCAGTCTCTACTCAGTGCAGATGAGAGATGCCAGTCTGTGCTCCACCAGTTTAGGAATTCAGTCATTAAGATCAGCAGAGACAGAAGCAACCACAGAGACAGGAATAAAAATGTTTGTGCATAGAGATGCCAGAGGATGTTACAATTCATAAGATTTTATCTCAGTACCAAGAGTGTCCACCAACTCTTCCCCAGTAAGCCACTTGATGGTTAGAGTCAGAAGAAGGGGACTAGCTGAGATACTGAGCATTTTTCACAGAGGCAGTTAGCATTACCTAAAGGGACAGCTGAATCTGGTGCATTATAGGGTAACACAACAGATTAAACATAAATGAACCAAAATAAAGTACGTCTTCCCACTAGTCAGCAGGTGATGGATCCTAAGGAAGACCAAATCAGTTAAAGGAAAAATAAGTTACATTTTCTGTGTATATTTAAGGTGAAATATTAGCAGCTTTGTGACATCACTACTCATGGATAAATATTTGTTTATATATCACTCCAATATATTTAAAGAGATGGCTGCTGACAGCATAATAATCCTTCAGCCAAGTTCCTTGCATTCTAAAAACCTCAGAAATCAATTCTTCAAGCATCTCTTTTGGATTTCATTGATCTTAGAAGCCCAGTATTCAAACCCTTAAAGCATCATAATTCTTTCAGCCTAAATAAATCACATAAAATATGAATACCTATTGGTGCCTTGCCAAGGTTTGGAGTTTACCATATGCAATGAGAGCATCAGAGCAAACAGAGCATAACATCTTAGTGCATAAATAAAAACTGGCAATATTTTTATTATAATTCTACTACCTGAAGTAATAATACATAGAGTTGCCTATCAGAGAAAGATAGGCCACTATTTTTAAAATCAGCTTTCTTTGGGTATAATTTATATATAATAAAATTCACCCACTTTAAACAGTATTGATTAGTAAGTTTTGACATATACATAGATGTGTTTATGTGTGTATAGCACATAACCACTTTTAACAATCAAGACATAGAACTCTCAAGAGAGAACTACTTCAAAAATTTCCATTTCAGTCACTAGGTTTTGAGTTTTTATTAAAAAATATAATTTTTTAAATTGCTAATATGTTTGAGTGTTTTGAAATGACAAGATAGAAGGACACATTTGTCTTATCTTCAACATAGAAGCCAAAGAGGAGCTAATAAATAAAAATTGAATAAGTAATGAATTTTGCATTTGATTTCATCTTTCCCTTAGGAGATGTACTGAAAATGCACTCTACCGTTAAATCCCCATAACTCTGAACTTTAATCTGAAGTGGTCACTTCCTTAACTTATTATGTGAAGGGTTCCAGCTCTGATGTGGAACCATCCACATATAAGCAGACTTTGATGAGGCCCAGAAATATCTCCTGATAAGACTCATTTTACAGTCGTCCAGTTGCTCACAAAGTGTATCAACTCTTCTTTCCTCCCATTCATGAAACCCAGCAATGACCGGGTTATGTTATGTTCTTATGTACTTACGTTCATTGCCACCCTGCAGTGTGACCTTCCTCAACCTTTTCTCAGGTTCCGATACAGCAACATAAGAGAGACTCAGAATCAAACTGTAGGGTCACAATTATGTAACTACTCCCTTGTCAAGATGATGCAAATTTCCTAGAGACATGTACAGGCAACTGGCCAAGAAGAACAGCTAATTAGAGAACTTCAGAAGCTTGAATGTATTTATAGAGAGAAATGGTTAACTTTGTGTTTGTTAAGCATTTTCAAATTCCTGCAAGAAAATCACCATCTAAATCTAGGTCTAAATAGGTGTGTTTTAAAACACAAAACCAAGAAGACTGCCTTTTTAGGCATGGAAAGTCACCTTGGGAAATATCACTTGAGTTCAAATAGATAAAACGCCAGGTACTTAATTATGTCTCCTCTACTTATGTGCCAAAAGAGAATAACTAATAGGGAGAGAAAGAAAGATTTTATATTTTCAGGTCGTTATGAAAAATGTAATCCATTCATACAACCGAGTGTGTGATTACTTATGTGGACACCAGGTAAAGTTAATGGGCCTCTGATAACTATTATATCAGTCACTAGAAAGTACCTATAAAGCTAAAATTTCAAACTTCCATCACCACTGAGTATTCACATGAACACTGTGGTTACTAATTCTGAAAAGTAAAATTCCTAAATTTACTGCTCTATGCTGAGAAGAAAGAAAAAAATTACATAGTTTTTCATCCTTGAGGACAAATTCCACATCTTATTTGACTTTATGTCCACATCATCTAGTGTAGTGATGGGAACAAAGATGTTCAAAATATATGTTTCCTTATGTAAGCCTTGCAAGTAACAATACCTAAGGGTAGCCTGATGACATGGCCATCCTTTCCAGTTCTTCTTTAAATTCCTGTCAAAGGACTAATATTAAAACACAGAAGTTAAAAAAATCCTAATTATTCAACTGCTGGAAGTTGGAAGCATTTTATTAGGAAACATATACCCTAATTTGGACTTACATGGCACTCCACTATGTTCCTCAATTTCTATTCTTGCTGATCTCTTTAGAGTGTACTTCAAGGCCCCATTTCCTCAAGTTTCTTTGTCACCCCTAGACACAGCGGTTAGTTAAGGGACAGGCAGGTAGGCCCTCCACAAGGATTCAATTTGGTATCACTTTATGTTTCATAATGCTAACACTGCCTGCATGAAGGAAAAAACTAGATGTTCTCTACATGTGTGTACATTTATCTCTCTCTCTTCTAATTCTTTTCCCAAGAAGACAGCCTAGGTACATTGTTTTCTAAACAACTGTCGATTAATTTAATGTGTAAATGGAATCTGGGTTTAGCCTTAAGATGTTTTCTCTATTCCTTAAAATTCCTGTCACAAGGAAAATAATCATGTTCCTAAAACTTTCCTCCAGGCCACATCATCCTCAATAAAGTTAAGAGGCTGACATTACATTTGGAAATGGATCTCATGACTCACTCAATGGGAAAAACCTCTCTTTCCCTTTCTCTCTCATATTTTGGTATAATGTATATCCTTAAATGTAAAATTCAAATACTTGAAGTGAATTTACAGAATTGTGCAATCATCACTGTAACCAAGTCCTAGATAACTTCCATCACCCCTCCAAATTATCTAAAGCTTCTCAGGCCATTATAATCTCCATCCCATCCCCAGCACTAGACAGTCTTCACTTTATATCTATAATTATTTTTGGACATTTCATATGAAGGGAATAACACAATAATGTCTTCAGGCTTCTTCCATTTTGTAGCATCCATTTTGAGTTTGTTATTTTTATTATTGATTAGTATTCTGCTGCACATATAGACATATTTTGTTTATCCTTTCACCAGTTGTTAAGCTTTTAGATGGTTTCCAGTGTTAAGCTATAAAAAGAATGCTCTTAGAACAGTCCCATACAAGTTTTTGCATGAATATATGCCTCATTGTGCCTAGGCATATATCTAGTGATGGAATTACTAGATATTCTGATTAGCACATATATCACTTTTAAAGTAACTGTCAAAATGTCTCCCAAAGTGCTGCACTACTTTATTTTTGCAACAGCAGTGTACGAGGGCTCCAATCTCTCTGCGTCTTTTCCAACACCTGGTAATGCCTTTTTGATTACAGCTATTCTTGTAGAAGTGTCGTAATATTCCACTGTGGTTTTAATTTGTATTTCCCTAAAGATTAATGATGTTGAGCACCTTTCCAACTGTGTATCACCCATTCATGTTTTCTTTAGGGAAATATTTGTTAGATTCTCTTATCCTTTTCTTAAATTGTATTTTTTTTTAATATTGAAGTTTGAGTTTTCAAATATATTCTTGATACAGTCCCTAAGATACAAGCCTCATGATATTTTCTCCCTGCCTATAGCTTGTCTTTTCATTCTCTGAGCAGTCTCCAGTCACATTTACCAATTTTCACTTTTATGGGTCATGCTCTTGGTGTCATTAAAGAACCTTAAAGAACATTAAAAAACCTTTAGACACCAAGATTAACAAAGATTCCCATTTAGGTCTCACTCTAAAAGTTTTATGGTATTAGCTCTAACATTTAGGTCTTATACACAGTTGTCCTATCATCATTTATTGAAAATACTATCCTTTCTCCCACTGAATTGCCTTGCCACCGTCGTTTCTTAAATCAACTGACCATAAATCTAAGCCTTTATCTCTGGACTTGTAATTCTACCACACTGATTTATACATCCATTGTCATGCTAGCACCATCCTCTCCTAATTATTGTAGCTTCATAAAGTTCTGAAATCAGGTAGGGCAAGTCCTCCAATTTCTTTCTTCATTTTTAAATTATCTTGGCCATTTTAGGTTCTTTGAATTTTTACATACATTTTAGGAGCAGCTTTTCAATTTGTGGCTCCCAAGAAAGTCTGCTGGGATTTTGGGAGGCATTGACTTAATCTTTAATTTGTCTCAGCAATGGTTTCTGGTTTTCAGACAAATTTTGCACTTTTTTTGTTAACTGTATTCTTAGTGTTTTGTTTTTTTTTCTTCTCCCTGGCTTGTGTGTTTAGAAAGCTCTCTTAAAAATCCCGTAGGACTACAATATCCTCTTTTGCATAATTTTATGCAGCCAGCAGTATAGTTAAAGGACTTATAGTATCATTGACCTATATTTGATATTTTTATTGAGCTGTAATTAACATATGGCATTATATTATATTAGCTGCAGCTGTACAACAATGATTTGATATTTGCATATATTGCAAAATGATCGCCACAAGTCTGGTTAAAATCCATCATGCTGCAGTCACAGTTTTTTCTTTTGATGAGAACTTTTAATATTTTTCTCTTAGCAATTTTCAAATATACAATAAAATATTATTAATTATAGTCACCATATTTAACTATAGTTACCCCAGAACTTACTTATTTTATAACTTTTGGAAGTGTGTAGCTTTTGACCACCTCCACGCATTTAGCCCACCCACACCCTCTGCCTCTGGCAACCACCGATCTGTTCTATGATTTTACTTACGTATTTTTTTATGTTTGTCTTCCTCTGTTTAACTTATTTCATTTTACATTATGCCTCTGAAGTCCACCCAAGTTGTTGCAAGTGGCAAGATTTCCTTATTTTTTTATTTATTATTATTTTTATGTTAAAATATCAAAATATTTAGAATTTTGATGCAAAAGTTTGCAAAAGTACAAACATGTAGAGAAGTTTAAAAAAAAAGTGTCTATGGGCATAATGAAGGTCTACAGAAAAGGTAGAGAGACTGGGAAATGCTGGGGAAAACAGAGGTAGGCGCAGAACCTCTGCAGGAAGCTATGGAAGACCCCAGTCAGCACATGTGTCATCAGTATGCTGAGCACTTATACCCAGGAGGCAGTTACAGGGACAGTCCTACTCATAGTGAACCAAGTTCAATCAGCCTTGACTTGTATCAGGATGGAAGAAAGAGAAAACTCCTAGATTAGAAAGTGGGGGCCACAGACCTATTTAACAGCTTGTTCAAGCTGAACACCCAGCTTTTTGAGCATGCTACAGTATTTTCAGGCTATCATAAATCAATGTTAGACCTAAGTGAAATTCCCTTAGGTCTAACAAGTCTCACAGCATATTAGTTAAAAATGGGTGTTACAATTTAGTGTAAATAAAACTAAAGAGCAGGTAGAGGAACAAGAGAAGAGAACTGAATGAGAAGATCTGTGTTCTAGACTTGGTTCTGCTACTGAAAAAATGCGGTTTTAAATTGTTGATTTCAGCTCTCTCAGCTCCCATTCATTCGTCAGTGAACTGGTCTAGGCAGACAGCATAGACTCTAATGCCACTTCTGGTTCAACCTTTATGGGATTTAATAAATGTCCAATACACACACATACACACCCCTATTCAACTGAAACTTTGTTCCTTCAAAACCTTATATTTTTATTCTAAATTTAACTGTTCAGAAAAATATAAGTATTAGCATGGTATTATATATGGATTTTTATCAGATTTCAGTATTTAATACATAATTGTTCCTTCTTTAAAAAGCATTTGAAATTAACCAGTACACAAAACAAATACTGTTATTGAATGTGAATGAAATACTTCTTAAAAAATGTAGTTGTCATGGTACTTAAATCCAGGAGGCTAACTGTACTTTCTTAGTTTTCAGCTGTCTTCCACTGACAACATTTTTAACTAAGCAATTTCTCTCAGTTATAATATAATGAAAATAGTAAAATGAAAAATATATGATTTGTCAATACACCTCCAAACACTGTACCATAGAGAGGAGCTAGCGGACAAGTGGCAAGATGCTTTCAAATAGTTTAACATACTAATGAAATATTTGATGACATTTATTGAACAACACTTAATGAAAGTTTGGAACTTACAGTCATATTGAAATAGCAACTTCTTTATTAGAAATTTCTTAAAGAATAATATATATAATCTAAATAATAATATATAATTATACATATAAAGAATTATATATTGTTTAAATGCTGCATTTTTTAGCCTTTCTTATCTAGTATTAATTATTCATCCTCAACAATTGAATAGTTTATTTTACTGTCACTTCTACTATTAAACATCATGGATTTTGTGAAACAACCATGATGCCTGTGAACAGATGACACAAGCAACACAGCGGGAAAAGCACTGGCTTCTGAGTCAGGAATCCCTGCCCTGTGCTTGTCATTTAGTAGTTTTCTCATTTATGCCAAATCACTACCTGTGAGCCTCAGATTCCTCAGGAGCAAGATGACTTTAAAAACACTGACCTTGATAGCTCATGATTTGACATTAACTGAAAAATACCACTTTGTAAACTAGATAATTCTGTTTATATTTTTAGTATCTCCAGTTTTGAATATTACAACAAATAAAATCTTCTAACAAATGTGCATAAATGTATGATTAAGAAAGACAGACAGACAGAAGTAGATAACCTGGAAATGATCCTGTTTTCAGAACTCAGCACAATTGACTGAACACACAATAAAAGGTTTAGCAACCTTTCCCAGCTAAAAGACACACATTAATCAAAAAACGCATATTTAGGGCTATGAAGAACAAGTGTATGTCATACTTTACCTGCTCTGTGCCTGCCTTGATTGTCACAGTAATATGGTGGTAGGAAAGATGGAATGGTGATGCTGACTTTATCTTGGCCTTGAAGTCTTATTGTTAAAGATTGCTTTTTATTATAACTTAAGCATTAGCTTTTACCTTTGTATCTTGTATTTTAATATTTCTTTGTTTTGTATGTTTTCCAGAATCAAAGCTTGACATTTAAAAACAATTTTATTAAGGGCTTTATTTAATCAGGTTTCAGGTGATTTTCTACAGGTTAAGTGTCATAGAGTAGAAATCACCAAAGAATTGGGATTCAAGAGGCCTCTATGTCTTTATCCTGATAATGAATAATCCTTGGGCTTCGGAAAAATAAATTCACCTCGGGTTTTAGTTTATTTGTTCCTGAATAATGAAAGGGCAAACGCTCTAATTCATGACCTAAATGTTCTGAGTTTAATGATAATTTTTACAACACATATTTCCTGACCATAACATAGAATAATTTTCATGTAACTTCTGTAACTGCCTCTCTATTTAGTCACAAATTTCTGTTACATATGTGCTGAGGATTTGAGGAGGGCTTATGACTTACACCTTTGCAATAGTGTGGGAATAATTTTGCAATCTATGTTAACTTGATATGGAATTTAATGTCAAGTGGCCATCAGAGGATCGGTTTACCCTCCAAAGGCTGCAATCTCTTGATTACGATTCCAGCATTTAGGACAGAGGCTGGGATGTGTCCACTCAGGACCCCAAATCGGACATCCAGTGAGGTAAAAGAGCCATTGCTTCACTGCGTTACACATTATGTGTCAGACACAAGCAGGGATAACATCCAGTTGGCCTTAACCAAGAGGGAAGATGAAGATAAACCATTCCCACTTCACATCACACACTCTGAAATGTCAGGTTCAGTATCAATGGTGAGTGTACAGTGAATATTCAAACCACAGTGCGATTTTTCTTTTCCTAGTGTTAATAGATTTATCTTGATAGTTAAGATCAAATAGACTTTATATTCCTCACTCGTGTTTATCCTCTCAGCATATGTTGTTTTGATAATTATTCCTAATAGGTAGCAACATCAACAATCTTACTGTTTTATTAAAATTTCCAACAGTAAAATAAATGGTCTATTTTCCTGATCTCATGGCTACTTCCCAGTACATCCTGCTCCAAATGTTTTCCAAAATGTACCAGCTGACTCACTTAGAAATATTTTTCTCCTGTTACAATTATATTAAAAATATTCTAACAATTGTACAAGTCAAACTTAACAGAGAGATTAGCCCCATTGCAAATATATGATTAATGCGCTGAAAAATTGCACCATGTCATTTTTCTTTTATATAAAAATCCCTTCAAAAATACTGAATGGATTTGTTCATTAATTTATTCAACAAAAACTTATTGGACACCTTCTAATTGGACAGCACTATTCTAGGTAGAAGAGGCAAACTAAAATAAATGAGCTCCCTGACCACATGGTACTTTTATTTTAGTGGAAGAAACATAAAATATATTAATAAAAACTACATAGTAAAACCTCAGGGAGTGACACTTGCTCTGAATAGAGCGCTGGGGAGAACTGTTCCAGAACGTATGGTCAGAGAAAGGATTGCTGTGGATGTTACTGTTCAGCAGAACCTTGAATGGAACAGAGCCAGAATTTTTTAATTTACTAATGCATTTTCATGAGCACTTCTGAATTGATATAAAATTCAGCCAGTAAATATTTATTGATTACCTTTTCTTCATGTAGCAATTTTTATGAATATCAGGTTCTTCTAATAATGAAGATTTCAAGTCTTGAGCATTACCTGTCCTGCAAGATTAGGTGATACATTTCTTCACACGGTATGTTTTACAAACATTGGGTTCTATTTTCTTTATGATCAGGATTATGTCCTGAATTAGTTTTGCTCCAGCAACAGCAGATAAGCCCTGAGGGATGGGGGCGGCTCCTTTGGCGTCTTACTTCACAGCTATTCTCCTTGAACTACAATGAAGGACAGTTGTGCGGCTTCATTAATTAACAGCCCCACTTTTGTCATGTTTTGTTGCTGTTATCAGCTTGTTTTATTCTGACATTTTCTTATAATATGACAGTACTTTATACAAATAGTACCTTATTCTTTTTAACCACTTCTTTCTTTCCTTACCCTACTTAGTCTCTGAGACATCTTCACTTTACAATGGGCCATGTTCTCCCCTAGAATGAAGTCTTTCCAGTCTGCCACTTCTTGTCCTAAGCATTTTTCAGGAAGTCACCTTTTGCCTTCCTAGCAGTCAGTCATTTGATTAACCACGTGGCTGATCTGTTCTCAATGTTCCCCATACAGAGTGCATTAGCCCCTCTGTCTAAGCTCTAGATAGTGTTGTCTTCTCCAATACCAGTCACATCTTACAACCCTCTGCCCTACTCCAAATGTACCAGTGGACCTGGGCCTGCCCACCCAGCATGAACACAGCCCAGGAGACCCCAGGGGAGAGTCTTACTCAGGAAGAGAAGTGAAGGGTTCCCCAGAACAAAACAAACTGGCAGCAGCTAAGTGTAAGACTGTCAAAGGGAGCCGACTGACTCCTGTTCTGGGCCTGCTTGCATACCTACCTGTGGAAACATGCTATAGGTACAGGTCTATCTATTTTTAAAAGTTCACATTTTTCCATGACATTTATGACTCTATAAAAATGCATTACTGCTACACCTGCAGTGACTTCTGCTTTGCAAATGCAACTACTTTTATCTACTTGGACCCTAGCAATCTGTCCTAAAATAGCATCTCCTGTGATCTGAAAACCAGACAACTAAAACAACTTGAAGGTTGTTTCAGAGTCATTAGAACCTGGAGCATCTTCATATTCCACAACCAGGGCCTTAGCAATGCTTTTGAAATATAATGGAGGGATAACTATAAAAAAAGAATTAAAAAGAACTTAATTCCTAATGTAATCTATGATTGACAGAGGATTCTATATAACAGAATTAATCAATGAGAACATTTTGATTTACATTAATACCAAACAAAATGAAAAATGCACCTTTCAATTTCTTATTATGTTCAAAGGTCTTAGGAAAGAGCATATGCCTGAGTCTAGGTGAAAATAAACTCCATTTTAATTATATGAAATTCATCAAATTCCTTACTTTAGAACCCAAACAGAATGAGTTACTATTTTAGGGCAAAACAGGACTAATGTATAAGGGTATCAGTTGCTTTTTACTTTGAAAGAGAGGGAAAATGCAGATGGGGGTGCTGGGGGAACGCGAACAAAAAAAAAGGAGTTGAAAATGAGGGAAAAAGAGACTGAAGTGAGCAGAACTTTGATCATCTCTGTTCAGACTTGAGAGCAGGTTCAGGAAGGACTCCTCTGTGGGATACGCATGGCATCCCTTTCACTTGTTTCAGAGTGGTTTAACACACACTAGAAGAGAGGATAAAGGGCAAAGCATGTCACCTGAGCAGTATTCTGCCTGTGTGTGGAGGACACAGTGGTGTGGGGAGGGAACAGGCAACAAGAATTTGGCCTTAGTGGGTATTTGGCAATACCTGATAACATTTTTGGTTCACACGACTTGGAGATTCTACTGGAACACAGTGATTAGGTGCCAGGAACACTGCTAAACCAACTACAGTGCAAAGGATCAGCCCACCACCAAGAATGATCTGGCTCAAATGCCGATAGTGCCCCAGGTAAGAAACCCTGACTCAGATCAGTTGCTCTCCAATGTTAGCCATCAGAACCACATGGGGACTATTAGAAACACACAGTGCTAAGTGTTACCCCTACCATTTCTGATACAGCAGGCCTTGGGTGAGGCCCTAGAATTTGCACTTCCTAGAAATTCCTTGGTGTTGCTAATGCTCCTTGTCTGGAGCAATATGTGATTAATGGATAATTAATCACATATTAAGAAACATCTTGAGTTGATGTAAATCACTTTGATACAACCACTCATAAAATCTGCTCTTCTCATGTGAGCTACATCTATAATCACAAATGTTATGTTTTTCCTTCCTTCTAGATTCTAACCTCAATTAACCAGTTCACCGATGCTTATTTATATCACAGGCACTCAAATTCCCAGTAAATAAAAAATTCTTGAATTTAAGTTTTTAGAAAACTGCTATAAAGTTCCAAATTCTAAGAGTTTGAAGACCATTTCCTTTAGCGAACAACAGCAAAATGCTTGTTAATCATAGACTTATCACATCAAGATATAAAAGTTTAGAAGGAGAAAGAATGCAGCAGCCCAGTTTGAAAAAGACAGATGCACCCCTATGTTTATCACAGCACTATATACAATAGCCAAGAAATGGAAGCAACCTAAGTGTCCATCAGTAGATGAATGGATAAAGAAGATGTGGTACATATTCACAATGGAATATTATTCAGCCATAAGAAGAAAACAAATCCTACCATTTGCAACAACATGGATGGAGCTAGAGGGTATTATGCTCAGTGAAACAAGCCAGGCAGAGAAAGACAAGTATCAAATGATTTCACTTATCTGTGGAGTATAAGAACAAAGAAAAATGAAGGAACAAAACAGCAGCAGACTCACAGAACCCAAGAATGAACGAACAGTTACCAAGGTGAAAGGGACTGAGGAGGCTGGGTGGGAAGGGAGGGATAAGGGGGAAAATGGGGCATTATGATTAGCACACATAATGTAGGGGGAGGACACAGGAAAGGCAGTATATACAGAGAAGACAAGTAATGATTCTATAGCATCTTACTACGCTGATGGACAGTGACTGTAATGGGGTGTGTGGGGGGACTTGATAATGGGGGGAGTCTAGTAACCATAATGTTGTTCAAGTGATTGTACATTAATGATATAAAAAAAAGTTTAGGAGGAGAATGTAATGCTAGTCTATCTTCTGTTTTGAAGGTTGAAAGCATTGATAAAGCTGCTCAAACTGTTTCATGCCTTCAACAATTCACTTTAAAATACACATCACTGACACTGATGAAAACCATGTAAATGTCTTATAACTCAGATTCTACAAATGAAAGAATTGACTTATTGGAATGTATTGTTAAATTTTTAAAAAGGCCTTTTATTAGTATGAATGTAAAATAAAAAAGACAACCTAAAAAGATTAAATAAATATAAGAGCTTACAATACAGATGGACAGCCTTGGTCATTCCCTTATTCAGACAATACTAGCCCTAGTTCTTTAATTCTGTATTTTCAGATAAAATTAAAATCACCTGGTTTACAGAATTATTCAAGACAAATCTCTGAGATGAATGATAGCCAAACATTGATCATTCTGGCCAGTGCTAAAGACTCAACTTTTTCCCCTTTTCTAACTCTCAATTATGAAACTCTCCTGAGGGAAAAAAGAAGTTACAGTAACAATTTTTAATATCATTGTAGGGGGGGCAACTCTGTATACATTGAAAAAAAAACAGAATCATCTAATGATGTTTTCTTTAGATTTGTGTTCGTTTCAAGCCTGGCATCTCTCAGTAATCATAAAATCATAAAAGGCATTAAATAAATGGCATCTTGATTTCCTTTTTTTTTTGTAATCTACTCATATGCAAGTAACAAAAATAATCTTCCTAAAATGCCACTTTGATCCTTTCCTTTCTTACAAATCTTAAGCAATGCTCCACTGACCACTGAATAATATTAAAATAACTTCTGACTCTAGAAAATCAAGACTTCGACTAACTCAGAAATGCTCCCACAATAACACCTAGAAATAATAGATGAAACACACACACACACTGTTTCTCTCTCACATACACACATGCGTGTGCACGCACACACACACACACACACTCACACACAAAGATGTAGCACACAGCAAGACTGAAAGACAAATGAGAAGTAGTAGACAACCAGGCTGACTGATAAGAATTCTGGTGAGAAGGGGCAGGAACACTGGACTTGGTTACATAAAGGAATCAGATTTTGATGCCCATCCATGGCAGAACTGAGACTACTACATTAAATCTAAACCTTTACATGAATGCAAACCTACTGAAGAGAAAAAACTTCACTTACCAACACAAGAAACTAAGAAAAAGCTTGTCCTGAGCTGGGTCTGAGAAGGATAAAAAAACAAAAAAGTGTCCCATGATAAATCAAATTACTAGATCTGTGTTCATAGACAAATATGGAATCTAAACTTATACTAATCATGCATGATTTCAGAAACTCAAAATCAAGAAATAGTCACATTTCAAGTGCTCAACAGTCACATGTGACTAGTGGCTACTATACTGAGTGGTGAAAGTCTAGAGAATACTACAGGTAAGTGATACTGTGAACATAACCACAGGGCATCATAGAAAATCACTAATCATTTATCCTAGACATGAAGAGGTGGAAGTAGAAAGTTTCCTGGAAGAGATAATAGTTCATCTTACTTCAAATTACAAATAGACATATATTGGTCACATACAAAAGCCCTTAACGATTTCATCTTTCACAACTTCTCACATAAAACCTTTATTTACTATGAAATCTCATATAAAATAGCTAAACCTAAGTGATATAAATCCCAGCATGCTGAAGCACCCAGCTGGAAGTGTATGTTCCTATCTCTGGATTCATACAGCATGATTATTCAACCGCACCTTTGGCTCTTACACTACATTTATTTATTTCCCATTTTTTTCTCTTGTGACTAACTATATCATTTTATTTTATTGGATTTGGCATGATTAGCTCAAAATCTTTGTGAAGCTGAAAAAAGAAATTGTACTGTAAAATAATAAAATATGCATAACACTAAATAAAGAAGTACAGATAAAAGGGGAATATCAAAAATAAGGAAAAAGAGGATAATATAGATAGTTAAATGAAGTTGTGCATGTCTCACAGAATTGAATATGACACTGAACTTTCTGAAAACTAATGTAAGAGAAAATTAGTTTAATAATCCTTATTTTCTTAATGACAGAAACATTTTTTTCTTTAGGATAGAAAAATTTTGTCACTAATACTCATTTTTCATATAATATATGGAAATAGTGCACACACACACACACACACACACACACACACACACACACACAGCCTATCTTTCTAAACAGTAACTCATTACTCCTACCACCAGAACCTGGTAACTACTATTTGGATTTCTCTCCTATGAATTTGACTGTTTCAAGTTCTTTGTATGAATGGAATCATACAATATTTCTCTTTCTGTGTCTGGTTTAATGTTAGCATAATGTTTTAAAAATTTACCCATGTTGTAACATGTATCAGAATTTCATTGCTCTTTAAGGTCAAATAATATCCCATTGCAGGTATATACCATATATATTTATACATTCATCCATAGCTGGACATCTGAGTTGTTTCTGTATCTTGGCTACTGTGAATAATGCTGTTATGAACATTGGAATACAAATCTCTAAGGTTTTTGCATTTATTTGGGGTATTTACCTGGAAACAGAATTTCTGGATCATATTGTAATTCTATCCTTAATTTCTCTTGAGGAACCACATGTTGTTTCCAACAGCTCTATCATTTTACATCCCTCCAGCAATGCCCACAGGTTCCAGTTTCTCCACATCCTTGCCAACACTTGCTATTTCTGTTTTTTGTTTGTTTTTGATAATAGCATCCTAATGAGTATGAATTGATATCTCACTGTGGTTTTGATTTGTATTTCATAAGGATAATGGCATTTAGCACATTCATCTGTTTTTTTCCCATTACGTTTTAAATCATAGTTCTTGTTTAATTTGAAATTCCCACATTAATAGACTCATCTCACCTCTTCATCTCAGTTTGAACTAGCTATATAAAGGGACTTACTATTTCTAATATATAATATAAAACAAATATGACTTTGGGTCTTAAGGTGAATGATGTCAGCTATTTGGCACAATGAGTTGTATAAAATGCATTTAATAAAATACATATTATAAAATAAATTGTGTTTGAATGAAAATTTAAATATAACAAAATTGTTACATCATTTTTGTTCATTTTTTCAGAGACAGCTTTTACAATACCACCAAGAGAGTCACTTATCACCTTCAAAATTCAAACCTAATTTCTACAAAATGAACTTAAACATTTAAATCACAATATGTTTCACACACTGTAGTTGTTTACTACATGATTAAGGTAAAGGGACACTGTATTATGAATATTTAAGTTGCCATCTATTTTCCTATCCAGTATCATTTTCCATTTTTAAAAGCACCACAGAGACATTTATCTATTGAAATTGTTGTAGTTACAAATAACTTAAACAATAGCAAAAAAATAAATAAAAGATGTGCTTATTTGTCTGATCACTTGGGGAGTGAACCTCTGCTCTACGTTCTTAGATTCAGCTTAGATTATCTAGTAACACACTTCACTTACGCAACTAATGTGACTGAGGAAGTGCCTCTTTTAATCACTTTCCCACCATTTTGAATCCATCAATTCTATTTTTTCGGAATCTATGTCATGATTTGAAATCTCCAAGGATGAACTGAGATGAATTCCACTTACTTGGGCCAATAAATACTGAATTACAGATAAGTAGTGGTTCTAGAAGAAAGTGTCTGGGCATGAGATGGAGATGGATAGAGTACTGGGTCAACAGCTTCAATCTGCCCTACAAAGTTTAGAAATTGGTAAAATATATTTCTTCTCTAAAGCTGGAAATTTATCTAAAATGGTTAAATTAAAAGGTGATCTGTATTTTTAAAGGAATGACATTAGAAACACAGTTGAGTTTGCTGCCTCACCTCACACTAGAGAAGAATAGTTCACAAGGAATTTCCTTGGCAATATTAGGGATATTTTACCATCACCCGGGGTAAATTCAAAGACGATTTTTTTCCATGGAAATTGAGCATCAGATGAATTCAGGTTTGGGGCTAAACTAGATGACACTTGAAATCTTATGATTCAAGAAAGTCTGAATTTATATATTTATATAATTATAAATAACTTATATTCTTATTTAACTTCATGCAGTCAAGTGTTTAAACAACAATGAGACTTTCTGCTTCCTTTAAGGAAATGCTGTATCTTCTGCTCTATGAAATTGCTGTGTCTTATAGACTATTAAACATAAAATTTTAATTGACTGTTGATAGAATGGATTATTAATTACTATTCTGGTAGAAAAAGCATTAATTGAACTCAGTGCAGTTCACATTGAAAGTGCTTCATATAAATTCTGATCCTTACTTCAAAACATAGCTGGCATATAAACTGAATGAATATTCAGAACTAGAAGAAAAAAAACTTCAAATTAAGAAAAGTAGCTTTCCATGAGTTCAAAATTCTCAAAGTCTTAGTTTTATCTTTTCCATTTTTCATTATTGTCTTTTTTTAGTACCCACTCTGTCTTATGCTGTACCTAAACATCAATACTATGTCAAGGATTCCAATGGGTATCAATAAATGGTGTTGAAAAATACAACATGTAACATCTGAGTACTGAGGAGTGCACCCAAGTATCTGTCAGTCATTTGAAATCAGGTATTTTCTAATTGAGACATACAACCTGGCACCTGATGTTTTAATCTTTACGTCACCGAAGCATTGATATAATGCTTATGTAGCTATAATCAATAGCATTTTAGAAAAACAAATTAAAATAATTTATTTGAAACTTGTTTTTTTCAATATAAAACCCAGTTAATCATTTCAAACCCTGTGCTTACACAGATAAATTTGTAAACAGGAATTTAAAACAAATACTACCAACTGTACTTAGTTTACATGTGATGCTTAACATAGAGAAGGCACATAGAGTATGTTCAAGCTGTCATTGTAGAGTGATCATTTCTTTACTGACATTCTAGATTTTCATCACTATTACACACCCAATATATTAACTTTTTTTGCATTGAAATAGACTTTTTATTGATACTTTAAAAAATTTGTTTTTACTCTAATCTATTACCTGAGCTGTTTCAAAAAGCAAAAAACTGACATTTTGACTCTAAATAGCATATGTTAAATGTTTTCAAAGAAAAATTAAAACTCACTCACTAGATAAAAGGTACCCCAGAATCTCATGCTTTTTAATACTTCACTTTGTATTTCCTATGTCTGTGCCCAGTAACTCGATTGCCCAAGCCCCAGTGACAAGGAACCTTTCTCATTTTTGTCCATCTGTCTGGAATGCTCTTTGTCCCATAAAAAGTCAAAGTTTGGGATCAGTGCTAACATACATGGCACAGCATTTGTGTTTTTTACTGATCCAAATGGTTTCCCTTCCTTCTTGCAAGCTCAGTCATATTATATAAAGAATATACAGGCATTGTGAGGTTGATTAAAGATGGCGGCATGAGAGTTGAGACAGACGCCTCCTCCTAAAACTGCATATAATACAAAAATATAATTAATACAACTAATCCTGAAGGAGCAACAGGAAAGAAGGCTGTGCTAGACTGCATACATCTGGAGAAAATAATGAACTTCATGGAACAGGGTAACATACCAAAGCTGTGATGGGAAGGACCCAAGCCCTTCCCCCACCCCAGCTCATTAGCATGAGGAAGAGAAATGGAGTGGGGACAAAGTGGAAGCTAGGGACTGCTGAATACCTAGCTCTGGAGATCTGCTCTGGGAGCATAAATTACATTGCATGGTGCTCTGGTGATTAGGGGGCTTGAAAAGTGAAGATAGGCAGAATACCTGGAGAGACTAAGATTCCAGGCACTTGTGGAAAACAGGGATCCATATCCGACTGCACTGGGACAAAAGAAAGGCAGGCAGTCTGAGAAACTTCCTAACAGCGAGAGGGCTACTAAAGGGGGCAGGATTGCACAAAGCTTACTGATCAGGAGAAGAGGACAGGTAGACAAAATTGTCCGGGTGCACTCTGTCCAACAGGTTGGGAACTTTCACTATGTTCAGGCACTCCAGCAACATGGCTCCCTATGCAGCTCCAAGGGCCCCCTTCATGATACACAACCTGCTGGGCCTTTCTCCAGGACAGCCGGCACCTAGCTTGTAAACCAGCAAACCCTGCCCTGGTGTCAGGCCAGTCAGAGGGAAACCCTGCCTACAGCAGCTACAAACGCAAAGCATAGAGGCTTATACCTGTGTGCCTGGCCCACTGGTTTTGGAAGTGGAGACAGGCATATCAGCCAGGAAGCAGAAAACAGCTCTTTCCTCCCACACCAGGCACCACCACCACTCCCCTACTACCCTCAACATTGCTCCAGGGACTGAGCAGCTCCAGAGAGTAAAGCTTCTGGGCACTAGGGTGTGCCACATACCAATATGAAACATCAAAGGAACCTGGTTCAAAAAAAGTCATACATACATGAGAAAAAGAGTCAAATGAAACTGATCTCATGAATCATCCTGAAAGAGATTTCAAAATAAAAATCATAAACATGTTCATGGACATACAGAAAAATATTCAAGAACTCAGGAATGAATTCCGGTCAAAGATCTAATCATTATGGAACACAGTATCAGAAATGAAACATACAATGGAAGGTTTTAAAAGCAGATTAGATACAGTGGAGGAGACGATAAATGAAATAGAAATTAGAGAACAGGAAAACAAAGAAGCTGAGGCACAGAGAGAAAAAGGAATCTCTAAGAATGAAACAAAATTGAGAGAAATGTGTGACCAATCCAAATGGAACAATATTCATAATATAGGGGTATGAGAAGAAGAAGACAGAGAAAAAGGGATAGAAAGTGGCTTTGAGGAGGTAATTGCTGAAAACTTCCCCAATCTGGAGAAGGAGATAGTCTCTCAGGCCATGGAGGTGCAAAGATCTCCCAACACAAGGGACCCAAGAAAGACAACACCAAGACATAGAATAATTAAGTGGTAAAGATCAAGGATGATGACAGACAACTAACAGAAACCAGGGAGAGAAAAAAGATCACATACAAAGGAAAGCCCATCAGGCTATCATCAGACTTCTCAGCAAATACCTTACAGGCCAGAAGGGGTGGCATGATATACTGAATACAATGAAGCAGAAGGGACTTGAACCAAGAAAACTCTATCTGGTAAGATTATCATTTAAATTTGAAGAAGGGATTAAACAATATCCAGATATGCAAAAGCTGAGAGAATTTACCTCCAACAAACTGTCTCTACAGTGTACTTTGGAGGGATAGCTATAGATGGAAGCATTCCTAAGGTTTAATAGCTGTCACCAGAGATAATGAAACCACAGTAAGAAAATCAAACAGTTAATAACTAAGCAAATGCAAAATCAAATCAACTATCCCCAGTCACTCAAGGTATAGACAAAGAGTATGGAATATGACACCTAATATATAAAGAATTGTGGAGGAAGAAAAAGGAGGAAAAAAAACATTTAGGTTGTGTTTGTAATAGCGTACTAAGTGAGTTAAGTTAGACTGTTAGATAGTAAGGAAGTTAATATTGAACCTTTGGTAACCACAAATTTAAAGCCTGCAATGGCAATAAGTATATACCTACTGATAATCACCCTAAATGTAAATGGTCTGAATGCACTAATCAAAAGACATAGAGTCACTGAATGGATTAAAAAACAAGACCCATCTGTATGCTGCCTACAAGACACACACTTCAAACTCAAACATATAAACAGACTGAAAGTGAACGGATGGAAAAAGATATTTCAGGCAACTAATAGGGAGAAAAAAGCAGGAGTTTCAGTATTTGTTTTGGACAAAACAGACTTCAAAACAAAGAAAGTCACAAGAGACAAAGAAAGACATTATATAATGATAAAGGGGTCAATCCAACAAGAAAATATAACCATTATAAATATCTATGCACCCAACATAGGAGCACTTACATAGGTGAAAGAAATACTAACAGAATTAAAAGAGGAAATAGAATGCAATGCACTCATTCTAGGAGACTTCAACACTCCACTCACTCTGAAGGACAAATCAACCAGACAGAAAATAATTAAGGAGACAGAGGCACTGAACAACACATTAGAACAGATGAACTTAGCAAACATCTACAGTACTCTACACCCAAAAGCAGCAGAATATACATTCTTCTCAAGTGCACATGGAACATTTTCAAGAGATCACATATTAGACAACAAAAAGAGCCTCGGTAAATTCAAAATGAATGAAATTGTAATAACCAGTTTCTCAGACCACAAAGGTAGGAAACTAGAAATAAATTACACAAAGAAAATGACAAATCCCACAAACACACTGAGCTTTCACAACATGCTCCTAAATAACCAATAGAGAGACCAAATAAAAACAGAGATCAAGCAATATGTGGTGAAAAATGACAACAATTATTCAACACCACAAATTCTGTGGGGCACAGCAAAGGCCATGCTAGAGGGAAGTATATTGCAAAACAGGTCTACCTCAGGAAAGAAGAACAAGCCCACATAAGCAGTCTAAACTCACAATTAATGAAACTAGAAAAAGAATAACAAATGAGGCCCAAAGTCAGTAGAAGGAGGGACATAGTAAAGATTAGAGTATAAATAAATAAAATCAGAAAGAAAAAAACAATAGAAAAAAATCAATGATTGAAGGAGCTGGTTCTTAGAAAAAGTAAACAAAATAAACAAACCTCTAGCCAGACTTATAAACAATAAATCAGGGTCTACACACATAAACAGAACCATAAATGAGAAAGGAAAAATCACAACAGACACAACAGAAATTCAAGGAACTATTAGACAATATTATGAAAAGTTATATGCTAACAAACTGGATAACCTAGAAGAAATGGACAAGTTTATAGAAAAATCCAACCTTCCCAGGCTGACTCAGAAAGGAACAGAAAATCTGAACAGACCAATCACCAGCAATGAAATTGAATTGGTAATCAAAAAACAACATAAGAACAAAACTCTTGGGTCAGATAGCTTCACCGCTGAATTTTATCAAACATTTAGTGAAGATATAATACCCATCCTCACTCAAGTTTTCCAAAAAGTGGAAGACGAAGAAATACTTCCAAGCTCATACTCCAAGGCCAGCATCACTCTAATAACAAAACTAGGCAGAGAAACCACAAAACAAGAAAATTACAGACCAATGTCCCTGATGAACACAGATGTAAAAATACTCAACAAAATATTAGCGAACCAAATTCAAAAATGTATCAAAAAATCATCCACCATGATCAAGTAGGAGTTATTCCAGGGTTGAAAGGATGGTATAATATTAGAAAATACATTAACATCAGAAACCACATCAACAAAAAGGAGAAAAAACACATGATCATCTCCATAGATGCTGAAAAAGCATTTGACAAAATTCAACATCCATTCATGATAAAAACTCTCAACAAAATGGGTTTAGAGGGCAAGTACCTCAACATAATAAACACCATATATGACAAACCCACAGCCAACATCATACTTAACAGAAGAAGCTGAAAGCCTTTCCTTTAAGATCAGGAACCAGACAAAAATGCCCACTCTCTTCATTTTTATTCAACATAGTTCTGGAGGTCCTTACTATGGCAATTGGACAACACAAAGAAATAAAAGGCATCCAGATTGGTAAGGAAGAAGTTAGACTGCCCCTCTTTGCAGATAACATGATATTGTACATAAAAACCCTAAAGAATCCACTCCAAAACTACTAGAACTAATATCTGAATTCAGCAAAGCTGCAGGATACAAAATTAATACATAGAAATCTGTTGCAATCCTATACACTAATGATAAAATAGCAGAAAGAGAAATCAGGAAAGCAATTTCATTCACAATTACATCAAAAAGAATAAAATACCTAGGAGTAAACCTAACCAAGGAAGTGAAAGACCTATACTCTGGAAACTACAAGACACTCTTGAGAGAAATTTAAAAAGATACCAATAAATGGAAACACATCTTGTGCTCATGGGCAGGAAGAATTAATATTGTCAAAATGGCCATCCTGCCTAAAGCAATCTACAGATTCAATGCAATTCCTATAGAAATACCAATAGCATTCTTCATTGAACTAGAGCAAATCTTTCTAAATTCATATGGATTCACAAAAGATCCTGAATAGCCAAAGCAATCCTGAGAAGGAAGAACAAAGCTGGGGGTATTATGCTCCGTGACTTCAAGGTCTACTACAAAGCCACAGCAATCAAGACAGTTTGGTACTGGCACAAGAACAGACCCATAGACCAATGGAACAGACTAAAGAGGCCAGATACAAACCCAAGCATATATTATATAATTATTAATATACAATAAAGGAGCCATGGATATACAATAAGGAAATTAATGCCTCTTCAAAAACTGGTGTTGTCAAAACTGGACAGCTACATGTAAGAGAATGAAACTGGATTATTGTCTAACCCCATACATGAAAGTAAACTAAAAATAGATCAAAGACCTAAATGTAAGTCATGAAACCATAAAGCTCTTAGAAGAAAACATAAGAAAAAAAGTCTCTTGAATATAAACATGAGCAACTTCTTCCTGAACGCATCTCCTGGGAAAGGGAAACACAATAAAAAAATGAACAAATGGGAATACATCGTGCAAAAAAGCTCTGTACAGCAAAGGACACTATCAGCAGAACAAAAAGGCATCCTACAGTATGGGAGAATATATTTGTAAATGACATATCCGACAAGGGTTTAACACCCAATATATTTAAAGAACTCACACACCTCAACACCCAAAAAGCAAATAACCCTATTAAAAAATGGGCAGAGGATATAAACAGACACTTCTCCAAAGAAGAAATTCAAATGGCCAGCAAGCACATCGCTAATCATCAGAGAAATGAAAATTAAAACCACAATGAGATATCACCTCACACCAATTAAAATGGCCAACATCCAAAAGACAAACAACAACTAATGTTGGCAAAGATGTGAAGAAAGGGGAACCCTCCTACATTGCTGGTGGGAATGTAAATTGGTTCAACCATTGTGGAAAGGAGTATGGAGGTTTCTTAAAACACTCAAAATAGAAATACTATTTGACCCAGAAATTCTACTCCTAGGAATTTACCCTTAGAATGCAGGAGCCCAGGTTGAAAAAGACAGATGCACCCCTATGTTTATTGCAGCACTATTTACAATAGTCAAGAAATGGAAGCAGCCTAAGTGTCCATCAGCAGATGAATGGATAAAGAAGATGTGATACATATACACAATGGAATATTATTTAGCCATAAGAAGAAAACAACTTCTACCATTTGTAACAACATGGATGGAGCTAGAGGGTATTATGCTCAGTGAAATAAGCCAGGTGGGGAAAGAAAAGTATCAAATGATTTCACTCATCTGTGGAGTACAAGAACAAAGCAAAAAATGAAGGAACAAAACAGCAGCATACTCACTGTCTCCAAGAAGGGACTAGCAGTTACCAAAGGGGAGGGGTGTGGGAGGACCAGTTGGGAGTGAGTGAGAGGGGATTGAGGGGTATTATGTTTAGAACTCATGGTGTGGGGGGTCACGAGGAAGACAGTGCAGCACAGAGAAGACAAATAGTGAATCTGTGGCATCTTACTACATTGATGGACAGTGACTGCATTGAGTTATGGGTGCGGACTTGATAATACGGGTAAATGCAGTAACCAAATTGTTTTTTCATGTGAAACCTTCATAAGAGTATGTATCAATAATGCCTTAATAAAAAAAAGAATATACAGGTAATCTTTGCTTTATACATTATGTGGAACTGTAAAAATGTTCATGAAAGCTGAAATTGTGCAAAGTGACCTTAATAATCAATGGGACAAATTAGGTTTGTTCCATGGCTTTTGAAAAAGTTTTTTAAACATTAAACATGCTCTTCTCATTGTTTATAAATATATTGGAAAATAAAAAAGTTGGAAAACTGGTATTTATTTGGTACAATATAAAATTAAAATATTAGGAACATTGTCATTTAAAGTATTTGCTATTTGCTTTTTGTAAGCAGCTTACTAAGAATGTTTGAACAATGCTTGTTTTTTTAATCATTGTAGAATTTAGTGATGCAAAGTACCATTTCTATTCCTTAGTGAACTAACTAACACATTCCCTTCTACATTTGGATCTGCTTCCAACATTTTATCTTTTGAGCCTTAAATGTGAAATATCTTTAAAGTGAAGTTTATTAAGACATGTTTCTCCCTCTTGGACATCTTCATCTGTTTTGTCAAACCAGGTTCATTATTTATGTTGATAAGTTCTTCACTACGTTCCTCTGGCTTCACAGATAGAAGAAACTCCTTAATGGCAGTGAACTCAACATTCCCATGTCAGTTTTCTTCTTTAATCCTATTTACATTCCATTCGACTTTCACTTCAGTAACCACCACATTTCATTTGTCTGATACACTTTTATATTTGTTAGCCATTTTGTTCTTTTGATTATTCATTTGTAAATCACATGGGTTTATCAATTTGACACAAGGTGGCAACAAAGATATATGTTTATATGTTTTGCTGTCTCATCTGTGTTTAAACTGAATAAGACGTGTTGTGATCAATCACAGATGCACTTTGAAGAAGTATTATGACTGTTCATTGATCATCATGCACATCTTTTATTCATATAGTGATTTGTGGACTGAAGAACTAGCAGTAAAGTTTGCATGTTATGCAAATTACATACAGCTAATATAACACAGCAAGTGAAATTTGAACCTTAGTAGTGGACAACTGATACCGTCTAGTTAAAACATAGTAGCTGACTTCATGCACATCAGAACTCTTCAAAAAGAGTACTCTGTGTGTGTATATGCATTCCAACATTTTTGTGTTTCCATCTGGATGATTACTTAGCCAGTCTTACTGCTAGAACTAGAACTTTAGAGACTTTTCTGTCTCTAGCCTCATACTTCTTTAGGTCATCGGTGAGGCTGCTTTCCTCTTATTTACTCCACCCAGTCACACTTTTCATTAAACTGGTACCTTACCCTAAGAACTAAAGTCACTTTTCCTTACAGCAAATTAAAAAGATAAATAGGGAAAAAAGGAAAAAACAGATTTCTTAAAATCAGCTAAATTTAAAATACTTTAGTTATTATTTGATGTTAATAAGAATGTAACACAAAGCCTCAATACTCAAGGAATTTTAAGTGTATCTTAGAAGAAATGACCAAAAATAAATGAAATAACTGAACCAATAATCTATATTAGGTGAAAGAGGCCAGTAGTTAACTAGAAAATAACCATTAACCTGCTTGTGATCAAAACAACTTAGAGTGCTTTATAAAGAACTTGGACATTGCTGGAAACAAACTTAAACCTCTAAAAATCTAATCTCCACAGATGTAGTCCAAAAATTTAGGATAAAATGCTCTCGATGCTCATACGGGATTTGGAAAACACTGGAATAGACTGGACATAAGCTTTGATAATTAGTAAGGATTGAAATAGTAAGACAGCTTCCTAATGACTGCTTTAGTGAAGTGGAACAACAGGAAACATTGAGAGAGGGGCTGAAGAATAGCAGGACATCCTACACATGTAGAAGGAGTGGGGAGAGGGAATTAAGAACAGTAAAACTTACTGATAACAATGAGTATGGATATTTGGAGGAATTAAAGAACAAAAAATGGGTAACAGATATGATGATTCATTGGAAAGACAAAACAATCCATGTTTCTATTAAGATGGAAATGATGACAGAAGGCTGTCAGGCAGAAGATTAATAGTAAACAAACAAACAAATAAAATGGCAAATAAGACTGAACCAAAGCAAATTTTCTCTTAACATTGATGCTCATCATGACCCTATTCTTAATGCCAAAATCAACCTGTTATACACATTTGTCTTTTGTAAAAACCCATTTTTAAGTTTAAAAAAAATTTCATCAGAACTCCTAATGCCTTTAAACAGTAAATAACTTTCCTGCATCCTTAAACCCACAGTGCCTTATTCATAGGGCCTACAAAAATGCTGCAGTGGCAAGCCACGATCCTGCAGGACTAAAGCCCTTCTCCCACCCCAGCTCATTGGTGGGAGGAAGAGAGAGCAAGGAGGAAGTAGAAGCCCAGGACTGCTAAACACCCAGTTCTGGAGGTCTGCTCCAGGAGCACAACCCCCCCTCCCCACACACACAGAAATCTGGTTGGATTATCTCAATAACCCTTTTAGAAGGTATTATTTTTAGTTTGAAAATATTGAGGAACCAATTAAAGTTTAGGGAGGTTGAGCAGCAAGTCAAATTTCACGTAGTTAATCACAGATAAAGCTTTCTGCTCAGGAGGAAGGACAGGTGGACAACATCTTGGCACACTCAGCCCAGCTTGTTGGGAACTTTCAGGAGCTCCATCCATCTGGCTGGCTACCCAGTGCTGAGGTCCCCCACAGCAATATGCAGCCTACAGCTCCTTCCTCCCAGCAAGTACCGGTCGGCACACCTGTTGCCCCTGCTATAGCATCAGGCCAGCTGGAGGGTGGCCTCACCTACAGCAGCTACAGGGGCAAAATGCAGAGGCTCCTCACTGGATGCGCAGCCCACTGGACCTGGCAGTAGAGGCAGGTACTGCTTTCAGGAAGCAGAAAAAGAGTTCTTTCCTCCTGGCAGGTGCTGGTACTGCTCACTTGTGACCCCTGCCATCGCTCCTTGTGCTAGGCAGCTCCAGAGAGTAGACCTTCTGGGCACTAGAGGATGCTGCCTACACAAAGTTATTATTCCATAGGAATCACTAGAAAAATGAAACAGCAAAAAACACTTGTACAAACAAAAATTAAGATGCCAGAGAAAGGACTACATGAAACTGAAATCATCAATCTTCTTGATAAAGATTTAAAATAAAAATCACAACCATGCTCATGGAGCTACAGAAAAATATTCAAGATCTCAGGGAGGATTTCATAAAATAGACAGAAACTTTGAAAAATAGAGTATCTGAAATGAAACATACAATGGAGGGATTTAAAAGTATATTAGATGAGGTAGTGGAGATGGTAAATGGAATAGAAAGAGAACAGGAAAATGAAGCTGAGGCATAGAGGGGAAAAAAGGATCTCTAGGAATGAAAGAATAATAAGAGAACTGTGTGACCAATCCAAACAAAACAATATTTGTATTATAGGGGTACTAGAAGAGAAGAGAGAGAAAAAGGGATACAAAGTCTCTTTGAGGGAATAATTGATGAAAAACTTCCCCAATCTGGGGAAGGAAATAGTCTCTCAGGCCATGGAAGTGCAGAGATCTCCCAACAAGGGACCCAAGGAAGGCAACACCAAGATATATAATAATTAAAATGGCAAAGATCAAGGACAAAGAGAGAGTATTAAAAGCAGCCAGAGAGAAAAAAGATCATGTATAAAGGAAAGTCCATCAGGCTATAAGAGGACTTCTCAGTAGAAACCTTACAGGCCAGAAGGGAGTGGCATAATATATTTAATGCAATGAAACAGAAGGACCTTCAATGAAGAATATTCTATCTGGTAAGATTATCATTTAAATTTGAAGCAGCATTATTTACAATAGCCAAGATATGGAAGCAACTTAAGTGTCTATCAGTAGATAAATATATAAAGAAAATATGGTACATATACACAATGGAATATTATTCAGCCATAAGAAGAAAACAAATCCTACCATTTGCAACATGGATGGAGCTAGAGGGTATTATGCCCATTGAAATAAGCCAGGTGGAGAAAGACAAGTACAAAACGATTTCACTCATTTGTGGAGTATAACAACAAAGCACAACGGAAGGAAAAAAATAGCAGCAGACTCACAGAGTCCAAGAAGGGACTAGTGGCAGTTACCAAAGGGAAGGTGGGTGGGGAGGGTCGGCGAGGAAGGAAGGAGGAGGGGATTAAGGGGCATTATAATTAGCATACACAAAATAGCTATTTCATGGGGAAGGCAGTATAGCACGGGAAAGACAAGCAATGAGTCTATAGCATCTTACTATGCTGAAACACAATGATTACAATGGGGTGGGGGGAACTTGATAATATGGGTGAATGTTGAAACCACAACGCTGCTCATGTGAAACCTTCATAAGATTGTACATCAATGATGCCTTAATTTAAAAAAATAAAGAATGCACACTTTGCAGAACTGCTACTGGGAATAAAAGAAATGATGTGTGTCAAAAAAAAAAAATTCTGTAGCAGCCATGCCCCTCCAGCTGAATAGAGCACACACATGTCCATTCCCTTTCAAACTCATCAAACATATTGTCCTGGATTACTGTCTCTGGTGTTATAATTACAGTCATGGATCCATCCTCAGAAGGGCCAATTTATGTACTTCAGAAGAATGTTTCACTCCAGGTAACTCATGTGAATGCACACTATTGCATTTCACAGAATAGAATGCTGGACTCAGAGCAGGTGATCATGACATAATTTCTGATAGTTTGTTCTAATTGCAGAAATCAGTCACTAACAGACAGAGAACACTATTCCAATCCAAAGTATTTTGATATGCTGCAGTAATTGGACCACTTCTGTCCATCTTTCATGACATAGAGAGTAAATATTCATTTACACATAAAAATTGTATGAAATTCCTACAACCTACTAGGTTCTGGAGATACAGAAATAAAATCTGACAGACTTTATGACCTATTAAGAGAATATATACTTTACTTAAGCTTCCATTTAAGAATGGTCATCATTACATTCCAGCCACGCATTATAGAAGGCAGAGTATGGACTCAAGGGAAGTGTTGTCAGCATTACATGGCTGGGCATAGAAGGAAAGTGCACCTGCATGAAAGGTTTAAAAAGTCTAATCAAGAAAATGACCCTGAGCAGAGTCATGAAAAATGAATTAGTGCCTACATGTAGATAAATATATTTAAATATCTATAAAGTCATTTCAGGGAGAGAAAGCCATGTGAAAAAAGATTTGCCCCTGCTTCTTCAAGTCAACTACTCTTCTCCATCCTGTTTAACCTTGGACTTTATTTCATCTTGATTTTGACATACCCTTCCCTTTTAATGGTACCTTGAACATTAATTTCAAACAAGTGATATCTGTATACATCTGGAGAAGAGGATGAGAAAACTTCACATATATGACTTCTGCTCAAATCCTAATAACAATAAAACAATAGTAAGATTTTAACAGTTAACACTAACCAACTGCTTCTCATTTGCCAGCCACTCTGCTAAGTATATCACACACACACACACACACAGAAAATCTGGTTGGATTATCTCAATAACCCTTTAGAAGGTATTATTTTTAGTTTGAAAATATTGAGGAAACAATTAAAATTTAGAGAGGTTGAGCAGCAATTCAAATCTCATGTAGTTAATCACAGATAATGGCAGGAATTCAGAACTAGGCTCATAAACCACCAGAATCTGAGCTCTTAAACACTTTGCCAGACTGCCAGAGAAATAGACTGAGATTTGTCGTTCAGTCAGTTCTTGGTTTTGAATGGGATACTGTCCCAAATATCTCACATTATGCTTCCTAAGGATGTTTCCTTATTTTAAATGATCTCCAAATAGAATTTATCTGCTAAAAATATCATTTTATGCAGCCTATTTTTACTTTATTGTAAATAAATATAATATAATGCAATAAAGTAAACAATACAATAAAGTAGACAAAAATCACTTTGTATTTCTTAAGTTGAATATAAATTTACTCAAGCACTTGGAAAAGAATTTTAACATGAAATTATAAGAAACTCACATTTTGAAACAGTATAACAGTTTAGAGGTAAGTACAAGGGTAAAAATGCATTATATTTCTATTCATATTATTGATTATCTTAAAAGGAAAAATAAAACAGTAACTGAAGTTTTCTAAATATTTCCTGGGAATATAGAGCATACATCTTGCCAAAGTGTGTGGTGGGGTGGGGAGGGAGTGTGGTGGGATGTGTGATAGAAAAATATCTTTTCTTGGTGAATTATTTCCTCCAGTAAAGAGAAAAATAACTGATTTAGAATTAAACTAAAAAAGATTGTTTAAATTGTTTTAAATATACATAATCTGTAAACCCTTTTTCTTAGATATTTTGTATAACATTTCAAACTGGGTATGATCATATTGCTAGTATAGGTAAACCCACAGACCAAAGGGTGTTGGCAGGCAGGCACCTCTCTTCTAGTCTACAGTTTAACAGTAGTCATATTGGTCCTGCCTCCATGAATAGTTTATAAGAGCTTATCAAAGACCTTTTGCTCCAAAACAGGTCAGAGCTTGGAAATAAAAATTGCTGCAAATATTGATACCTTACCGTGATAAGCACAAACAGTAAGTATTAATCCAAACATTCGCTTCACTATGGAGCTTGTCTCAAGCCCTCCTACCAAGAAGAGTTTATCTGGTTTCTCTCTGCGTTCCACGCCTATGTTGCAGGGATCTATATTGCACCTGTGGCTCCGTGTCACCTGAACTGGCACTTCTCAAAGGCAAGAAGCCTATTTGATTCTTCTTGGTTTTTCTCAAGCAGAAATTCAGTATGTGGTACATACAAGGTCCTTGTAATGAGCCAGAGCTTTAGAAGCTTTGGTGATGAAGATCGAAGTAATCTTTTTTTTTTTCAAATCACCAATTACAGGTGAATAACATGGATCTAAATGTAAAATTATCCAGGCACTTTCATACCATAACTTTTTATTTGCCCTAGTCATTTTTATATTTTTGTTGCTCTTGTTCCTGCTGTCCAATATATAAATTATACTACCACTGTCACTGTCTACATGGCCATTACTATTTTTCAGAGTCCTGTAATATTTCTTATTTTACACTGTTTCTGAGGTAAATTGAGCAGAAAGCTATGACCAGATCATTAAAAAAGAAAGTGAGCTGTAGTATGTAGATGTTATTTATCTAAAGACACATGGGAAATGACTGTTAGAGACAAGCTGGAATGCAAGTCACCAGGAACTTAAGAAATCTAAAAAAGCAGAAATTTGAATTTGGGCATGAGCATGTTAATCATGTCTTAATGACACATGAGGATGAATCTTAGTTAAATAAAGTTAAGCGAGAAGCTCACCTAGACAACTTCATCTTTGAAAATACTGCTCCTTTTTTTAAGGGGAACAAATAAATAAATGGAGCTAATAATGGAAACAGGGGCAAAACAAATGGGTATATCTAATCTGAAAAGCCCTGTAGGTGATCTGGTGTGAAGGACAGACATATATCAGCCTGATATTCTGTTTTTAAAGTGAAATCAAAAGTATATAAGACATGCAGTAAATGTGATCTTAACTAGAAAAAAATGTGCTATGGAGAAAAATCGTATCTTGCTAATAACATTAATAACATCATAGAAGTAGAAAATACAGTTTTTAATTGTGGATGTGCCTTTGCTTTTATGTATGTTTTTCCCACACATGCACACAAAGAGCCAAATCAATCCTACCCCAATTTAAAAACCATTATGATTACAGAAATCAATGAAAGTATCCATGTTGGTTTTTAATTGACTATAAATACACAGAAAACCTAAATGGCAATCATAGTATCAATCGCATTCCTAAATTTCTGAAGTTGTATCATGAAAATAGAGAACATACTTCTTTCATAGCTCATGAAATATTCATTTTAAAATCACATTATATAAAAATATATTAATTAATAACAAAAAAAAATATGCAACCAAGTTCTCTAATCTGACTTAATCTCATAATGAGGTGGGATCTCAACAGTGGAAACAACATACCCTCCAACTCCTAGCGCTTCAGACTGAAAATAGAGACGGGAAAAAGATTCTTATTCTGCTATGTCCAATTTAGATGATAAGTCTCTTCTAGACTGATCACATTATCTAGCAGGATGGGGTATGCTGACAATGCAAACTGTAATTAGTTGTAGGATTTCTCAGCCTTGCCACAGTTAACATTTTGGACTGAATAGTTATTTGATGTGGGAGGGCAATACTTCATATATTAAGATATTCTACAGCAATTGTGGTCTCTACCAACCAGAAGTCAGCAGCACCCGTATTCCTGACAATCAAAAATGTCTCCAGACATTGTTCAAAGTTCCGTGGGAGGCAAAATTGTCCTCCATTGACAAGCACTGACTTAAAAGATACACACACACTTGTACATTCACTTGTACATGCCTTTCAAACAAGGACCTCTTAAAAGCAATTCAAAGACTTCAAGTACACAAAATTAAACTTTAACCAACCAATCGTTTTGTCTACTCATCAATCATTATTTATAGTATGAAAGAAAGGAATGGTCACTCTACATTATTATCAAATCTAATCCCTTCATATCACACATAAGAAGCTAAAACCTCTATTAGTTGAATGGCTTGCCTAAAGTCATTTAAGCAGATAGACAATAATAAAACAGCAGGCCAACCCTTTCTATTCATGTGTATCTTTCGTATTTGAAATCAAATCTTTAATTTCAAGAATTATTTCCTAGAAGAAACTGCCTCTGCTTTTGTTCAGATGTTAGTGAAGTCTGTAACAGCTTAAATAAAAGACCAGTCAGCTGATGAGGCCTGTTATGGTACTTGAGCATTCCAGCTAATGTAATTAAGTGTACTTGTCCACAGACTTGATGTTTGCAGAGGAAAGACAACTGACAGGTAACAGTGAATCCAGGGTAGAAAACTGAGTACAAATGTTGACTCAATGGTCTGAAATCCCTTAGTTTGAGTAATATTTTTGTCTGCTTTCCTGTTTGGAGTATGGGTAATTAATATAGCTCTGGATGCTTGCTAGCATAATTTTTCTCAGAATCAAGTATATGGGTTTCCTGCTCAGCTTCAAAAACAGCTCATCTGTCTCATTAGCAATAACTTGGCTGTTATCCTAATCAAATTCCAAACCCAACTTTACAGACATCTTGCAGTAATGAAGATTCAGAACACAAGCATTCAAAATGTAGTTCATATGAGTATTTAAGCAGATACAAGGGCCTGCTTGTCCCACATTTAGATTTAGATCTCTAAGGAGAGAAGGGAAAGCACTGGTCTCAAATGGACAGTTCATTCCCAAAGAATGTGCATCTGGGGCAAGTGGGATCATAGACATATGGAAAGTGATCTGGTTGGACCACCAAAGTGTTAGAGCTCAGCAATGACAATGATTAGTACAGCGGAAAGGTTAAGGCCTTTCTAGGAGTTAGGAACCTTCTGTGAGTTTCCTCTATCATATTTAGATTCCCAGTCCTAAAGCTATAAGAGCCACTTGCTTCTTGTTAGTTTCCACTCAGAGATCCCTGGCCTCAGGTAGAATGGTTTAGGACACAACATCAATTTCAGTATCAAACTTCATTTGGCAGTCCAAGTGTCTTCTGTACCTAATTCATATATATATATATATATATATATTTTTTTTTTTTTTTCTGTAACTCCTGATTCCATGATGTGGTGATTCTGTGCTAGGATCACTGACCTTCAATCCCCAGGTCCCTTCACTTGGTCATCTACTCTTTGTTGCCTCAATGCTAGTATTTGCTTGTTCAGCATGATACAGTGAGATCCATGCACTTGTCCTTGGGCTCATGAAAGCCTCTTGTGCCTACCTTGATCCCTTAGAGTGTCTGGACAAGGCAGGCTGCCTAGTATATAGGACAGCATCCCTGGGCTCCTTTTCCTTTGCATGATACTAGTTCATGCAGGATCAGAGTGCATGAATAACTGTCCTGAACTTTACTTTGATGTCCTCTGATTCTCATTCTCTTAAAAAACTAGTATCATATCTGTTTAACCAACCTAATATAATGTGCTTGGCAGAGTTTGCATGCAAATTGCATCTTAATAAATGAGGAGGGAAATTTATGTCACTTTACTCCAATATGTTTCATTTAAGCTTTCATAACTGCCCTTTGTAAGGAAAAGAAGAGGAAGAAAAAGAAAGTATTGCTATTTAAGTCCTACTTGTCAAATACTATGAATGCGGAGTCAAGCTAGAAGTAAAACACAGAGCAATTTGCTCATCCACCATTTCATGGATCTTGGCAGTGTGCTGTCTTTATTAAAGTCATATATGAGAAGAATACCTCTCTTGAAAAACTACAGCCTGAGGATGTTCAGTTAGAAAATTCAATATAAAGCAAAAAAACCTGGGATTATCCATTTAGCTGTTTCTTCATATTTGTTGTAAAAGCAATGCAATCTTCGCAATTGTTTCTCCTAGAATATATTAAGTTTTGTTCGTTGTTGTTGTACTACTTGGTATATTCTATTTCTTGGTAAATAACTAAATTATGCAAGTACTCTAAACTTTGATTGGCAAAGACCTTTAAAACCCACCGAGATGAAGAGAAGTCATAATATTACTATCATCTATCTTTCAGTGTTAAATAATCTCATTTTCCCTAATCTACATTAACAGATAAAAATGTTATGCTTGTGTTTTATGTGTATATGTTTTATAGTATTTCATATTAGTTTCATATCCCTCAATTCCTAAACAAGGAAAAAGGAAGAACTTAACCATAGATCTGGTAACATTTTAGAGATCCTACAATTTCCTACTACAGGAAATTTTTCAATATTTGAGCCGTGATCCTGTAGTCACTCAGTTCAAGCTAAACAGCAAACATCAGTTTGTGAGATTAATTAATTTCACTACTGAACAAATATGCCCATTCAAAAATGGATCAAACCCCAAAACTGCCACCCTCTCACCTACAACTGCAGGTCCTAGTTCACTCATTCACTTTCTGTGTGGTGGTTTCTTTTCAAGTATTTGAAAATAGATATCACCCATTCCATGTCTCTCCTCATTTTTTGGGACCTCCCAAACAAAATGCTTTCTCAACTCTTTGTCTCATATACATATTTATTACCTTCCAGTCACACTCCTCTGAACATGCTCCAGGTTGTATGTATTAAAAGAAAACAAGAACTTAGGCACAGTACTACAACGATGACTTTTCAACAGAGTACTCCAAGGTTCTCTATGACTGCTAACAAAAACATGTCCTATTACTTCCTTACACCATTAATGCTCTAAACCCAATTGCTTGTTTGTTTTAATCTGGGGAAGATTCTGTTTCTATATGTATTATGACAATGTGGACCAAGTGAAAGTTCTAGACAAGATTTGATTCTGGGGAGGTGGGCATATAAGTCAGTCTCTTGCTTAATGCTTATTCTAACTGTAAAATATGCATGTGTCCTGGAGAAACTGAAGATATTGTGTCTGGAAAGTGTCATTTGGATTTTATTAATAAGCACATTAAGTAAATCTCCTCTGAGCTCTTCTTACATGCCAGACAGCAGGGAATAACATTTTTGGACATTATGTGATACATTTTTAAGCCTCATTACCACTCTATTTTATCACATCCCATCCTATCATTTATGTTCCCAATTTATGTTAGCCTGTTGAATTGTATGTATCTTAGTAAACTTTAATTTGTTTTGTCAAATAAGGTGAGGGGTATATGAATGAATACAATTCTGTTTAAATACAATAGTAGTCTCCAAGTAAGGAAAGACTATTCACGTATAAAATATTTAATTTTTTAGTTTAACATATTTCAAAAATAATATAAGGAATTTTGGGGAAAAGAACCTTAAATGTACAAAGAAATAAAAAGAAATTTCCTCTCTTATTCACTCTAATCTTACAAAAACAACAGTTAAAGTTTAATGTGTACCATTTCAGTTTTCTTTTTTATGCATCTTTCCTCTCTTCCTTCTAAATATTCATCAACCCCTTTCTAACTTTCCCTTTATTTTTCCCACTTAACTGCCTATTGACCCATCCTCTACCTTTATACAAGAAAAACAGAAACTGTTGAACTATGTTCCATCTTGTTATATACATGTACTTCATTTTCTTAAGGCTAAATAAAATTAATAAAATTCTATTATAAGGATTTGCTTAAAATTTTTTAGCAACCTTCTTATTGCAAAATTTTAGTTTGTTTCAATTCTTCATTGATATAAACAATGCCATAAGAACTATCATTTTGAAGGGTTCTGGAGGTGGCATTACTAGTTAAAAACTTATCTATTAAAATTAAGTTAGAAAGCACAGTATTAGATCATCTGTTGTCCTGAAAAAATGCACATAAAAATTATACTTTCATTGAGAGTATACAATAGTATCTTTTATCATATGTATTTCACAACTATAGGAATTTAATCTATGTATTCTCAGTCCTAAACTGCTCCCCCTTTTGTGACCATTTTTATAGTTTATTTTTTTGTATGTATTCACATTTATCATACGTATGCTATGACTATGGGTATTCTTAATCTCTCTATGTATTCGAACTCAGTCCTAAACTGCTCCCCATTTTTGACCATTTTTATCACCTCAATTCTACCTTTCGTTGAACAGAGAAGAAGATTCAAGTCCCTCTCGTGCTTATGCTTCCCGTATTTAGTCTCACGGAAAAAGATGTGGCTTGCAGCAAGCAACTGGTGACAAAACATCTCCCCCTTCTCCTTCATGGGGAGCCCTCTCTTCCCAACACGTAAAGCACAAAGCTAACACTGATGCAAGGCAGAGAAGCTTTATTTTAGTTTTTCATAACTCTTTCCTTACGTCACTTGCCATCTCATTCAATTTGACAAACGCATTCCTCCTCTCCTGAAAGCAGTCCCTGAGATAATGGGACCAGCCTCTTGGGGCCAGTACCTCCTGTCAGATTGCAGTTTCTTCTCCCTTCTGTACCCTGTGCTCCACTTAGACTAAGTCATAGAATTGATTCCCCACAAAGCATCTGTGCATTTCGAAGGGCACCACCTACATCCTCCACTCACTTCCCAGCTCTAATGTTACTCTTTCCTAGTTAGCAGAATATTCACAAATGTCTTTCAGCATGTGAGGACACGGAGAGTGCCCCTTACATAGCCCAATCCTGCAGACTCACCCCAATCCCCTTCTACAAATAACTGTTTATGACCTACTACTCAGAACCTCAAATCACTGAAATTGACCTTAGCAATACATAATAAGGCATTTGTCTTGGTGAATGATACCAATGAAGTCAAGACCAAGGCTTAATTATTATATGAATCAGCTGCTTCTCTTCTGTGATTAAAATGTTTTTTTCTATCTCCATTCGTGTGTGTATTTATTTTTTTAATTTTAATTTCTATGAACTGTTTATTTGTATTTAAAAAGCATCCTACTAGAAAAAACAAGATATAAAATAGAGGTAAATGAGCAGTAACAAAGTTACTAGAAAGCGGTAATTTGATGAAACAGTCTTTCAGCAGATAAGTCCAGTTTTCTTCTCTTTTTCACTTTATTAAGGAATAATTGATAAATATAAAAGTATATAAATTGTACAATTTGATGATTTGAGAAACATATACATGGCGAAATGATTACCAAGAACAATACAATTAACACATCTATCACCTGACATATTTTTGTGTGTGTGGTGAAAGTGCTTAAGATCTGCTCTCAAATGGGTAAGATTCCTCAAGGGAGGAACAACCTAAGACAGGCACAGTCACAGGGGGGCCATCAGGTGAGAAATTGGGGATCAACAGAGGTGAGGCTTAGAACCTCACCCCCCCTGTTCTGAGAGAAATCTTCTGCATACGTGGATGTTTTATTGCCCTTGTCTAGCTTGGATTAACACATAGTCTACAGGCACACACCTGATCATCTACATTTGCTCTCTTACAACACTAAACTATGTTTTCTACCTTTATTTTCTATCTACCTACCACTTCAGCATTTTATTAAAAATAATAATAATAAAGAGAGAAATGTGGTATCCACATATAAATCAAGTATAAAAATCAAATGAGTATTCATATTTGAACTGACTGTTTATAGTTCATAATGCATGAGCAAAACCGAGTTTCTGTGATGACTGCCCTTGTACTGTTCACCATGTAACTTATTCACTATGTAAGAATTTGTTCTCCATGTAAGAACTTGTTCGTTACGCTTCAGAAGATTGGAGACTGACGAAAATTAGGCTTGGGGTGGATTAATGATTGTGTATTGAGCATTGACTCCCCTATACAGAATTTTATTGTTAACAACCATTTGATCAATAAATATGAGAGATGCCCTCACAAAAAAAAAAAAAAGTACACACTTCCAATTGTAAAATAAATAAGTAACCGGGATGTAATGTATAGCATAAGGAATATAGTCAAAATATTGTAACAACTTGGTATGGTGATAGCTGGTACCTAGAATTATCATGTATATAAATGTTGAATCACTGTGTTGTACACCTGAAACTAATGTAATACTGTGTGTCAACTACCCTTCAATAAAAAAAAAAGAAAAAAAGATCTGCTCTCAACAACTTCAAATATAAAATACCATATTATTAATTACATTCATCACACTGTACATTAGAACCTCATAACTTATTTTTCTTTCAAATGAAAATTTGCACACTTCGATCTACCTCACCGCAATTCTTCTTTCACCAAGCCATCCCACTAGCCTCAGGCAACCAGTGTTCTATACTGTTTCTATGAAATTTTTTTTAAAGATACCACATACAAAGAATCCTATACAATATTTGTCTTTCTCTGGCTTATTTCATTTAGCATAATGCCTTCCAGTTCTGTGCAAATTGTTGCAAATGGCAGTATTTTCTATTTTTTGTGGCTGAATAATATTTCACTGTGTGTATATATGAGTACCACATTTTCCTCATCTTATCTATTGAAGGACATTTAGATAATCATTCCAGATACTGATTTCAATTCCTTTTGAGATATAACCAGGAGTGCAATTACTAGATCATAGGATAGTTTTTTTTTAATAGTTTGAGGAACTGCCATACTGTTTTCCAAAATGGCTGTAACAATATTACATTCCCACCAACAGTGTATAGGGTTCCCTTTTCTCCAGACCCTGATCAACACTTTTTTATCTTTTCTTTTTTTGATAATAGCCATCCTAACAGGTGTGAGGAGATCTCTCATGGTGATTGTAATTTGCATTTCCCTGATAATTAGTGATGTTGCTAGATATTTTTCATATACCTATTGGTTATTTGTATGTTGTTTTTGGAAAATTGTCTATTAAGATAGTTTGCCAATTTTTAAATTGGATTACTTGCTTTTCTACTATTAAGTTGTATGAATCCTTTATACATTTTTGGACATTAACTACTTATCAGATATATTGTTTGCAAATATTTTCTCACATTCTGTAGATTGCCTTAATTACTGATGTTTCTTTTGCTCTGTGTAGTTTGACTGTAGTCCCACCCTTAAGCTTTTGTAATCTGTGCTTTTCGTTTCTTGTCTAAGAAATCACTGCCAATCATTGGTTGGAGTTACTGTACTATGTTGAATAGAAAGGCCATGAGTGGGCATCCTTGTCTTCTTCTGGAATTTAGAAGAAAGACTTAACTTTTCAACATTGAGTATTATGTTAGTTGTGGGCTTGTTATATATAGCCTTATTATGTTATGGGACATTAGTCCTCAACTCAATTCATTGAGAGTTTTTATAATGAAAGGATGTTAAATTTTGTCAAGTGCTTCTATAGCAGAACTGCCAAAAACAAAAAGTGACTTTCATCCTTCACTTTGTTAATGAGGTATATCACATTTATTGATTTTCATCTGCTGAACCGTCCTTGCATCCTTTGCATCCTTGCATGTAAGGATGAATCTCACCTGATCTGGCTATATGATCCTTTTAATATGCTCTTGAATGATGTGCTAGCATTTTGTTAATAATTTTTGCATCTTTGCTCATCAGCAATACTGGTCGGTAATTTTCTTAACTTGTACTATCCTTATTTGGCTTTAGTATCAGGGTATTACTGGCTTCATAAAATTAGTTAGAAGTGTTTCCTCTTCTATTTTTTTGGAATAATTTGAGCAAGATTCTTATTACTTCTTTAAATATTTGATACAATTCACCTGTGAAGCCATTTTTGTTTTACTTCTTGGGAGATTGTTGATTACTGATTCAAACTCCTGCTCATCATCACGCTGATTGTTTAGATTGACATAATCTCTTTAGATTTTCTATTATTTCATGATTCAATCTTGGTAAATTATATGTTTCTAGGAATGTACCCAGTTTTTCTAAGTTATCTAATTTGTTGGTGAATTACTGTTCATAGTAATCTCATATGACCCTTTTGTTCCTGTGTTATCAGTTGTAATGTCTCCTTTTTCATTTATAATTGTATTATTTTGGGTCATTCCTCTATTTTTCTCAGTCTAGCTAAGATTTATTGATTTTGTTTATCTTTTCAAAGACCCCTCCTAGAGACTGTTCCATAGAAGAATGTGTTTTCCTGCTGTTGGATATGAAGTTTTGTATATG